>NC_081825.1:203765019-205111269 GCF_030867095.1 Alligator mississippiensis
TTACATATTAGGTGCAGAATCAGATTGCTGTGCGCACAAGTTCAAAGGCCTGTAATGTTTGATATGTTTGCAAATTTACATTTTTTATTATATGCTAGCCCTTAGTACTCTTGCAGAAAGATGAAGTGTGGTAGCAGGACATGTTACAATGCAAACTCTGGAATGAATCTAGTACAAACTGAGTCTACACTTGCATTAATGCACCTTTGCTATTGCACATTTAGTTTAGTATCTCTAATATGAGGTACTACATAAATGTGCAGTAGCTCACGCTACTGTGCAGTACCAAAGGTGCATTATCTTTTTGTGATGCTTAATGTCATGGCAAAAAAGGCATGCAAATGTGAAGTAGAATTAGTCTACTGTGCATTAAGTGTCTTGTGTAGATGCACCCCCAAAACACTTTTGGTGTTAAGATACTGGAATGGTGGCAATTCATGGAGAAAAGAAAATAGGTCACAGTTTTATTAGATTGACAGAGGATCATGGGAATCCTTGAGAGGAAGCTGTAGCTATATGGCACATTGCTCCTCGGGATGGAACTACTGCTGTCTACTGTGTTCCAAAGGGCTAGAGACACTATTGGGTCCACCAATTTAAAGTGCAAGCCTGGAAATTAAAAACAGATAACTGAAGCCTGAAAAATCCAGAAACCCTTTGTTCTAATCCATACTAGAGGTAATTTGAATCATCACAGAGCTCAGAGACACCTTACCACACAAGAAATGCCTGCCAGAAGAGCATTCCATCTCTGTGAAATATGAAACGCCATAACCAGAAGAAAATATGACTACATCCAGCTTACCACCAAGCAACTTCAAGGTAAACAGACTATTTCAATTTTTCTCTGAGCCTAATCTGCATAAAATGAACTGTTACAAACAGGAGATTTTACCACACCTTCAACTCTCTTATGAAATATAAACTTTCATAGCTACCCAGGAAAACTTTCACAATCTTTTCTCCTATGCCTGAAGAAGGATGTCTGTGCCTGAAAGCTTGCAATTCAACAGTTTTTCTTTTGCAAAAATCTAGTTGGTCTAATACAAGATATCACCTCTACCACAAATCCTGAATCCAAACTAAAAGAATTCCTTCCTATGTGGCTCTAGACAAGTAATTTCACCTTTCTCCCTGTTTTCTTACCTGTATAATGGTAATAATTCCAGCTTCCTGATGGGAGCCTCTCAGCCAGAGGTAGAGAGCTTACCTTTCTTTTTTCAGTTTAACTCAATAACAGTGTTGATTCAATGGCACAGAAGATGAATTTCTGATTTAAGAGCTCAGGATTATTCTTCATGATCTAGACTGTAAAATTAGGTCCAAATGATATATGTACCATGGGTGCAGAATTGCCAGAGTTACTATGCAGTAGCACTGGCAAATGCCTTCTAAGTGATGCTACTGTGCAGTAGTCTAATATTACTGTACAGTAGGCCTGTGCGAAGTGGCTAGTATTCACTTCAGATTCGGATTCAGCCAATTTAGGGGACAGTGATTTGATTCGGTGATTCAAATCACTGTCCCGAATCGATTTGGCCAAATCTAATTTGAAGATTCGGCTGCTACTGAATTGGCCAAATCTCCAAATTGGCCCCATCCTCTGCCCACTCTCCCAGCCCTGTCAATAGCTGCCCAACCGCAGTCCCAGCTCTCAGCTCTTTAAAAAAACAAAAGCCCTGACTCACCAGCTCCTGCTAGGTGAGGGGGGTGATCCGTTTTTACTGGTATCCTGATTCGATTCAATTCAGATTCAGAGATTTGGCTGCCTAATCAGGCCAAATCTCCTCCAAATCAGATCAGCACCCAAAGCTTCACACAGTCCTACTGCACAGTCACGTCTCAGCATTTTTTGCCATGAGACACTGCTGTGCAGTAGTATCAGGCTACTTCTTAGTCAACATCTCATGTAGACACACCCTGTAAGGTGTTATCCCATTATTGGGAACAAACACCAAGAAAATAAAACCGACTTATATAGACAACCTTCTTCTCCTAGATATATACCTAGAATAGCTACTGAAGACATGTATTTAGGGGCAGATATTTAGCCTGGATGGCCCTTGCATCAGGAGCTGCCTTTTCATCATATGTATGTAGTATGTATAGCACAGTGATAATATATCCTCTTTGATTGACAAGATATACATAGGTGGAAGGGCAACACACTGACTGTATGATATAGCAGTATGATAGTGTTCATCATTCTAAAAGACAGGGTATTATGAATAATCCAAGTTATACATATCAGAGAAGATGCTAATAATGTCTACTTTTACTATAAACAAACATACTTTTATAAACATACTTTTACTATATTAAAACATGTAGATCCAAAAGCACCCCTGGCTAATACAGTAAGCATATTGCTTGAAAATGGCAGAATGATACATCAGTGCTTTTCCTGAGTTAATCATGCTGAGATGGGAATATTCCCATTATTCCCTTGTACTTCTAGCAGTGTATAATTCAGTGAGCAACTAACTATTCTTACCATTGTATAAGTGATTAGAATATGAAAGCTATTTACAATATGGATGAAGCAGCCAAGGATGATTTCAGAGAAGCTTTGATTTTTTTGCTCTACATTCAGAGATTACTCTGGATCTTAAAATAGTAGCACATTTGTATTTCTCCATCTCTAAACACCATGCAGGTGGTCACGGACCAGAGGCAGCTCTGAATGCACAGTGGCATTCAAAAGACTTTGGAATTGAAACAGAGTCCCTCCAAAAGTATTAAAAACAAGAAATAACAAAAAATTTAGAATGTTACCGCTTCAGTTGCTTATTGACACAATTGACATTACAGTTTTTGGCAACCAAATATTTTAGAAAAGCTGCTGAAAAACAGGAAAATTAGGACTGGGGATATGTTAGTTTTTCACTACCCTTCTCCAGTATCTCTGACTTCAGGTGGCTTTTTTTCTTGAGGTTGCTGAAACAGTATGCACCGATATCAATAAAGTTGCTTTTTTCATTCTATTTTGTTTATTACTGTAACATTTCAGTGATGTATACATACTGAGGTCATAATAGAAGATAGATCTCCCCCTCTCTGTACTTCAACTGGTATATTGTTTAAAATAGACCTTTAAGGCTAAGGACAGAAATTACACATAATCTAGTATAAGCAATCAGAAGTTCAATGCAGATAGACTGGTTTCAAAATGGCAGAACCTGATTTAAGATAGACCTGGATGGATGTAGAATCAGATTTATTAATTTAGGTTAGATGAGCCTATCAAACAGGAGGAACAGAGCCCCATGCCATGAGGAGTTTCTCCTCCCAGCAGGGCTGGCTACACAGCCCTGCCCCCTGCAAGCCCCCTGAAAAGCGGGGAATGAAGCCCCCTGCCCACGTCTCAGCCCCCTAGAGTTGGGGTCTTCTCAGCTGGAGACCCACACCATGGAGGGATTTCCCCTGTCTCCACCCAGCCAAGCTGGCTCCACAGAAGGAAGGATTGGGCCCCAACAACTGGCTCAAGCCTCCTGGGCTGCCCAGTGCATCTTGCCAGTTGCTACTGATGCTAGGCCCAGTAGGACATGCTGGATGGCCCAGGGGGCTTGTGCCAGGTGTTGGGGATGGGGGCGCTCTATAGAGGAAGGATTGGACCTCACTGCCCAGCACAAGCCCCAACCCAGGCTGACCAGTGTGTCCTACTGGAGCCCTTCACCAGCAGTAGCTGGTGAGACATACTAATCAGCCTGGGTGGCTTGCACTGGGTGGAGGGATGAGTGCACTCCATTGAGGGATGGATTAGACCCCACAACCCAGACTGCCCAGCACATCCCACTGGCTGCTGCTGCTGCTGGACTCCAGCAAGATGCACTGGACAGTTTGGGAGGCCTTCAGTCCTATGGAGTGTTCCCATCCCTGCCTCCTAGTGCATCCTGCCAGAGCCTGGCACCAGAAGTGGCTGACAAGATGTGCCGTGCAGCCAAAAGGGCTTATGCCAGGCAGCAGGGTTGAGTCCTACCTTCTGTGGAGCTGGCCTACCCAGGCAAGGACAAAGGAATCCCCCCCGTGGCATGCTGTCCTTCCTCTGGGAAGACCGCAGCTTGGAGTGTCTGACACTAGGATGGGGGCTTCATTTTACCTGTAGGTCAGAGGCAGACAGTTGCAGGGGGAAGAACTATGCAGCCAGCCCAGCTGGGTTTGGACAGGGAAACCCCGCCACAGTGGGGACTACCCCCAGCTGAGCAGGCCCCAGCTTGAGGTGGGCAGGGTGGCTCCCATTCCCCCCTCTGCCTTGCAGGGAAGTTCGGGTCATGTGCCAGCAGCCAATGAGGGATGGCCCCTGCTTGGCCCTTGGGTGTCCTCGGTAGTGTTCAGCAGACCTGCAAGAGCTGCCTCCCCCACTGCCTTCTGGCCTCAGCCAGTGCAAGCACCTGCCTGTCTTCCCCAACTGAAGAATGAATGTGAGTTCCATTCATTAACGGTCCAATCTACGCAACTTAGAGAAACCTAAGATTGGATCAATTCTCCCTTGGGCCTTTTAACTATCTGTACTTAGCCTATGAATAATGTTGTAAAGAAGGCGAAAATTCAGTTGTGCTAATCCTTGTGGGTTCATATATTAACTAACACTAACTAACATTTTTTTATTTTGATGTTATAAATGATTGTGACCTTGAGGAGGAGAAGGATAACAATGATTAAAAACACATCAATTATTTGTGGATAATCAAATCAGCTGATAAGTTTTTAACCATAACTTGTTCCCCATCTGTAAGAGCTACTAAATTGTTTTTAATATCTTATTAGTTAACTTGCTACCTAATGCAATGTATATTTTTCCAGAGAAGCTATGACCTAAGGGCATTCCCTAAGCATGGGCCCTTCATCATGAATTCCCTGCTTGAGGCCATTACAAGCTGAAAATTAATTTTATAGTATCACGCAGTGTCTCCCAGGGAAACTTTGTAAAGGATTCTATTTAGAAATCACTTGGTCTACATATCAGTATTTCCTATTTTTGGTCTTACCATATACTTAATTAAAAACAAATGCATGGAAATAATTTCTCTGGGATTTCCAGGGCTTGTTGTGGAGATGCAGGGCAGCTTTTAATAGGGAATAGAAGAGACTAGTCATGGACATACAAACTGTGCCTTTAGCAGCTGTTAAAAAAATTGCTTAGCCATTGTTTCCAGATCCTCACAAGGCAGTCTGTAAACATATTAAACCTCAAACTCAAGCTTTAGTTCATTGTGAATATTTCTCACAGCTCCAGTGCCAATGTCAGATTAGTCCCAATAAGGAGATGTAAGAGAAAAGGCATTTAGTATTATTTGTGGAGGAACCCTAGTTATATATCTTCCTCAAAATGGAGAGGCACACACAAGTAGACGCACAGAAGTAACCAGCAAGTGTGAAGTGAAACAGGGTAAGATGCCCCCTACAACAAAACTGAGCATTATAATGCCTTTTACTGTTTGACCCCATAACAAAACCCAGAACTCTTGTGGAGATGCTAAAGCTCCCCATACAATGCATGGTGAGAGCTGAGTGCTTCAGAATAGGATTCATAAAAAACAGCAGATTGAATAGAGGTTCCTGAAGTCAGCACACTCAGCAAGCTGCCACTCAACTGGTGGCTGAGTCAAGAAAGAACCCCAGTAATTTACCCCCAGATCCTGAGTTCTAAACACCCACTTGCATCTAGCTATTTACATGGCCAAGTAGGCTAGAAACAGATGTTGCATTTGTCCCATGACCAGTTGTACCTGTATTTGTCCAGGAACAAAAAAGTTGAGGGACTGGCATGTACACACATTGCCCTTCTAATTGGGGTTCAGCGAGTGGATGAATGCACTGCCACTTTTTTGCCATTAATTCAATGATGCGATCCCAGGACAATCATTCAGATGTACTTTGAGATGCCCCAGGAGAATCCATTAACACTTCTTATCTCACAAACATTTTTAGGGTTTGTCCTCTGATAACTGACATGGACATCTGAACAACTGCATGTTCCAAGATAAAATGGTTTCTCCTGGGACAAACATAATGTTTGTTCATAGCTGTAGTGAACTGAACTCTCCCACTATTACTTACATGGTCCTTGTCAATGTCACCTACTTCCCATTGATCCATTTCTCTTTCTACACAGGAAGAAAGCCTGGTGCATTTTATTTTCTACATGTAGTACTTACTGAGAAAAGGCTGCCAGGTTTAATGAGGAAAAAGGCAGAAGTGGGTAAGTACTACTGTAGAAGCATTTAGCTTGGTGCTGCACCTACATAAGAGATACCTGGGACATGCAATTTAGACTATATTTTTGTTTAAGTCCCCTAATTTTTTGATGATACAATAATGACAGGATCTGTTTCATGTAAAGAGCATTTCTCCTTCATCAGATGTGTATGGAACTATCAAGGGTACATTAGAAACTTTGTCCTAGTAGCTAAGGCTTTCTACACAAGATACTATTGACTTGGACTGGCAGAGTTGGAGACCTCACACAGGCAGGGCTATAATGGAGGGCTTGATCAGTTCATTTTCATCAGGCTAGTTTTAGCTTTGTCTTTCATTGCCCAGAATCTTCAGCACCACTAGGGATTTTTATCCAGACACAGATTAATTGACTGATTGATGGATGAGTTAACTGACTTTGGACAGTGCAGTAATAGCATCTTCAGTCTGTGGCATGGGGAAAGCCTGGAGCAGAGGATGGATCAGACTGACAACCCTAGGCAGACAAGGACTGCATGGTAATAAGGGTATAAGTGCTTGCAGCAAACATGCCTTCGGAGCAGTCGGTAGGCTGTGGCCCCAGAGGACTGGGATGTTATATGCAGTCAGAGATTTGCAGAATACGTTGTATATATATGTCTCAGTTGGTAATATTTTACTGTCTAGGAAGGTCCAGATGCTGCTGAATATTTAACCTGATTACCTTGTGGTGTTGTAAATAAAGCTTCACTTTTCAATATTCCAATAAGTAGTGTGATTGATCTACTGGTAATGGGAGGAAAGGCATGACAGGCTGTCACTGTTAATGAAGTGTTTGTGGTGTTTCACTGAATTACCATGACACCAACAAAAATGTCTGCTTTCCAGCCATTATCTTTTCTAATCATTAACCCCAACTATGTGTTTTATTAGGCTCTCCAGGCTGAATAAAATGAGTGCATAATTCCTAAAGAAAGGAAGAGGAAAAAATAATAATGCACATGATGGTGAACTTTAAATGTGACCGTTCTTATGTCTGTGACATATCTATTTTTAAACATTTAATATCTTAACCCACTGGCTATAAGCACTCCACATACTGTACAGTGTTAAATCAACTGATGTGCTAAAGTGGTTTTTGCTGCCATATGTTGTGTTATAATGGAAACCACAGCAGAGTGCATGTATTTTAGTAGAGCACTGAATCTGTTCTGGAAAGAACAAAGAAGAGAGTGATAGGCTGTAAGACAGGATACTGTGCATTATGAACACTAAAAATCAGTGTAATGTTTGGTATTTATATTTTAATAAAACATTATAAGACTCTTTCCTACCCACTCACCTGCCTACCCCCAACACTGACACTCTTCTTAGGTCAGCTCATTTGTTTTCTCCCTAGTTTGGTTAAATATTCAGATCAGGTAGTCCTAAGCAAAAAACAAAGGCTGCATAATTTGAACTTTAACTCATACTTCACAGGCCAGTGGCTCAGTCAGTCTGTGAGGAAAAGCAATTATTGCACTTGAGCTAGCACCAGGAATAGTATTATAAAGAAGGGTCAATGACATACCATTTCATTGGAGGAAAGATTTGTGGTTAAAAAAATCAATTTTGTTAAAAGCATTATAATTTCACCTTCCTGACTAAAGAACTTTTCAAAAGCAAAAAAGGAGCCCTGGCATGACACTACCTGCAGGTAAATCTGGAAAATGGTTATAACCAAGTACCATTTTTGGTTCTAAATAGCCCTTTCCACTTCAAGCCCTTTAACCAAATGCTTTCTTAACAAAGATTTAAACAATGTTCATTTCCAAACAAATGAGAAAAGAAGGGCCATCTGTATTTGGACAACATTAATTTAAAGTGATCCTCAATACCTTTTGTAGCTTCTGTTTTAACAGTGACTGCTCCCAATCTTTAAAACAATTGCTGCTCTCTTTAGAGCAGGTAAATTGCTTCAGTGAGTGACAAGTTGGTCCTCTTGCTGTGAGACTGGGAGCTGTTCCTTCAATCAAAAGCAAGCTAGTTGGAAATAACTGATTTTATGCTTCACCGAGTTTGGTCTTGCCTGAATACAAGAGTACATTATTGAACTGCTTGCCATGGATAAGAAGGGTCCAATGTGACTGATGTGCAAAAAGCCCAGCTTGTGTCTGCTTCACACTGAGGGAAAGGGGGCAGTGGGCAGAAATGTCCTTTAAACAGTTATAATATAATGCGGGTGCAATGGCTGATCCAAAAGACACCAAAACAATTGTCTGACTCCTGATGCAAGCAGCATCTGACTGCTCCCACAGGATGTTCCATCCTACAAAGCTTATGGATTTCAAAATGTGTTGGAAGGTTTTTCGGGCTGACTGAATTGTTTAACACAGGGTAAAGGGAAAAACCAATAGCAAATAGCACCCTGACTAGTCTTACTCTCATTTTCCAGCTGAGGACTCAATACGTGAAGACTGAAACACTGAATTCAGGACCCCTTTCTGACTTTAACCATTCACTTTGTGCTCATCTGCCTCTGGCTCATGTATCCTTCCAGCCAGGGGATATTTCCTGTCCCAGGCTAATTATCACCCCTAACATGCACTGCCTTCAGCTTCTAAAATGAAGCAAGAAGGGCTGGACAGAACTGTTAGAAAAAGAATACAGAGAATGAAAAGGTAGCTGGGGTAGTTCTCATACAAATCCATCCTCTGTGGATAAAGAAAAGCTTAGGCCAGTAAATGCAGTAAAGGCCAGTGCTCGACCTTTGAGCCTGTGTCAACTTTGGTGGGAAAACAAATATTCCATTTCCCATTATCATTCACCCTTTTTATACAGGAATATGTGAGACAACTGGCTATTGTATTAGAGAAAGAAAGCATGTCTTCAAAATCTCTTTTCAAACTTAGAATAAAGATCAATGTTATAGTTGTTTTATATATTGAGAAATTTTGGTCACTGGAACAGCAAATCAAGTTTCAGCTTGTATAGTCTATGATTATTCAAGAGCATTATTTTTCAGATACAATGACTGATAAATAAATTACTATAATATAAATCAGGTAGAGCCCACCACTCACCTGCTGCCTTCTCCCAGACTCCCTACATCTTCCATCCCTTACCTGACACAACTTTGATGTTATTAGTAGTTGTTGAGTGGGGGGAGCCCTCAGACCAGTAGCAGCAGCTCCATGGACAGTCTGGCCTGCTTGGAGGGACTGGATGTGTTTAAATCAGTAGGTCCAGATGCTCTTCACCCAAGGGTGCTGAGGGAATTGGCAGGGGGTCATAGCGGGGACCCTGGCATGGCTCTATGAGTGCTCATGAGGCACTGGCCAGGTACCAGAGGATTGGAAAATGGCCAATGTGGTCCCCATTTACAAGAAGGGGAGAAAGGAGGACCCTGGCAATTATAGGCCAGTCAGTCTTACCTTGGTCCTTGGGAAGACATTTGAGAAAATTATCAAGAAGCACATCTCCAAGGGCCCAGCCGGGGAGGTAATGCTCAGGGGCAACCAACATGGGTTCATTGAGAACAGATCCTGCCTGACTAACCTGGTTTCCTTTTATGATCAAGTCACAAAGTCCCTGGATGAGGGCATCGAGGTGGATGTTGTCTTTCTGGACTTTAAGAAGGCCTTTGACACTGTTTTCCACCACATTCTCCTAAAAAAATTAGGTGACTGAGGCACTGATGTCTATGGACAGATGAGTGGCAAATTGGCTAGATGGTCACACCCAGAGAGAGGTGGTGGACGCATCATTTTCGACCTAGAGGGATGTGGGCAGTGGAGTTCCCCAGGGCTCAGTCCTGGGGCCTGTACTCTTCACCATCTTTATCAGTGATCTGGATGTGGGCGTGGAATGCACGCTGTCCAAATTCGCTGACAACACCAAGTTGTGGGACGAGGTGGGCACACTGGATGGGAGGGACAGAATCCAGCTAGATCTAGACAGGTTACAGAGGTGGGCGGATGAGAATAGGATGGAATTCAACGCAGACAAGTGCAAGGTGCTGCATCTAGGGAGAAGGAACCAGCAACACACCTATAGGCTGGGAAACACCCTTCTTGTCAATACAGTGGCAGAAAGGGATCTTGGAGTCATTGTTGACTCCAGGATGAACATGAGCTGCCAATGTGAGGAAGCAGTCAGTAAGGCTAACCGCACCTTGTCGTGCATCTACAGATGCCTGGGGCAGGGGGGTCGGACCTGATGATCTGTTTAGATCTGTTTAAGTCCCTTCCGACCCTACGTACTACTATACTATGATACTATGATACAAGCAAAGCTAAGCATGTCATCCTCCTGCTCTACTCAGCATTGGTAAGGCTGCAGCTGTAGTACTGTGTCCAGTTCTGGGCTCCACACTTGAAGAGGGATGTAGAGAAGCTGGAAAGAGTACAAAGGAGGACCACATGAATGATTAGAAGTCTGGAGAATAGACCATACAAGGAGAGGCTGAAGGATATGGGACTGTTCAGCCTGGAAGAGAAGACTCGGGGGGGACTAAGGGGCAAACATCAGGGGCTAGGAGAACATCTGTTCACATCTGTTCACCAACACACCCCAGGGGAAGACTCAGAATAATGGCCATAAACTGATAGAAGATCACTTCAGATTAGACATAAGGAAATACTTCTTTACAGTTTGTGTGTCCAGAATCTGGAACAGACTCCCCTAGAGGTGGTACAGTCATCTTCCCTGGAGATCTTCAAAAGATGACTGGACATACACCTCGCTGGGGTCATGTGACTTCAGCAGCCTTTCCTGCCTTAGAGCAGGGGGGCTGGACCTAATGATGTCATGAGGTCCCTTCCAGCCCCTAACTTCTATGAATCTATAGCAAGAAGGGACACTGTTTGCAGCCCCTTCTGCCCCTGTAGTCAGAACCCAGTTCTCCAGTTCACAAAATCAAATGAAACCAAAAAAGCACAAGCCATTCACGTCACAAAAGAAACAAGTAGTCTCCTTCCTTTAATAAATGTATCCCACAGTCCTTACCTGTTTAGGAGTCTTTGTCCCCATTTCCCTGGGCAGCTTATGTACCTGACCATCTACAACAGCACCCACACGTTCCACAACTCTTCTCTCCTCTATTCCCAGTATGGCCCCTGGCTGGATGTAAATCCCCTAACTCAGCCTCCTTCTAGTCACTTGACCAGGTCTGCTGCACCCAGTGACCAGGTGCAGCCAGTGGCTCCTTAGCCACCTGTCTTTATTAATCCTAGGCTCAGTCCACCTGCACTGCTACCCTTAACTGCCTGCCCATTCAAGCCTCACTCTTAATAGGGGCAGGCAGTCCCTATTGCATACTAAAATATAATTGTAAAATCATAAAGGACCTATACACTTTGAAAACCCATTCTTAAATTCTGGAGTCAATCAGGAATTTTCAAAATGAAAGAGATGTGAGCAGATCTTTAGGGTTCCCCATCATACTTCACAGATGAACATGAATGAAAACTTATAAAAATCCTAGCTTTTTATGGCTAGGGACAGAAGTTACACATAAGCTGGTTTAAGAAATCAGAAACTGGTTTAAACTTGTAACAGAACAGGAGTTCAGTGCACATAAACCAATTTCAAAATGGCTGAAACTGGTTTAAGATACACCTGGTTGAATGTAGTATCAGACGTAACTGATTTAGGTCAAACCAGTTTATGAAACCTCTGTTTCAGACCCCTTCCTGTTTCAAGTTAAATCAGAGTCCCACAGCATTCCAGCATGCTTTGCAGCCCTGAGCTGGGCTGTGCTGTCTGATACAGAGAGCAGGGCTGGCCCTGCCCCTCTGGTCCCTAGCCAGTTCATTCACTTCACTGGCTGGCTCACTGCCCCCCTCCCCCTCCCCAGAAAACCCAGGCTAGGATCTGGGGGCAGGGAGGGCGGTTAAACACATGAGCTACAGATCCCAGAGGCACTGAAAGCAGGAAGAGGAAGTGAGGAGCAACCCTGCAGAGTCCTACTTCTGTGAGTCTGGACTGCAAATCTCAGAAATCTCAGGGGCAGCAGGAAGAGGAAGAGAACACACAGCCCATGCTCGCTACATGCCAGTGACCCACGGTCTAGCATCCCCTGGCTTCTGGCCTCAGCCATTGCAGGCATGTGGCTGCATTTCCTGAATCAAAGGTAAATGTCTGTCCAGTTGTTTTTCAGTTTAATCTCTGTAGTTTAGACCAACCTGCAAAGACTGAATTGGTTCAGCCTTGGGCTTTTTTGATGGTCTCTACTTAGCCTATACAAATTGCACTAGGATAAGGGATTTTAGTAATTTTAAAGGGAGGAACATGTTCATTTTCTTTCCACTGATTTACATTGGGAAAATGTATCTACTTAGCTAATAATACATTCCATTAAATGTTAATAGAACTTTTAATATTTCTTTTGAAAATTACATGTAAAAGTGCACACGATGCAAAATGTTAATAGATCCAATAGCATAAGTGGCAAATTGTCATTCCATCCTTAATATACAGAACCTATTGGAGAACATTTAAGCACTTAATGCATTTTGCTCTGATAAAAATGCATCTTAACATTGTGCTAATGTCAGTTAGAAAAGCAATAGATCTAAAATAAAACATTTTTAGCAGGCATCTTGATAACCATAGTAAAAACAATCTAAATAAACTGTTCTTAAAAGCCATAAACATTTTGTCATTTCTTCATGCATTACATGTAAATGATTCCATACCTCTAAAATGAAACAAACTTCTCAATTAATTTTATATACTTCAGTGGGCTATTTCACTGTACTAGCTTAAATGCCATTTTATATAGATCTATTGGAGCAATTGCTGTTCAAAATGAGCTAAAGGTAAAGGAGGCAGCTGTGCATGTGATATTACTTCACATTACATGCTTACAAACAGTTCCAATTGCAGTGGTTTATACAATAAATTGAATAATCAAGACAATGTAAACTAACATAATCTGTTAAAGAATATTCCAGCTTTCTTTATCAGATTATGATGCATTCATGTAACCACTACCCCCATAATTAACTGGATGCATAGGTCCAATCTTTGGTTCTCAACCTAGGAGTCTTTATGAAAGCTAGGAATGCTTCTCCCAGAAGAATCATTGGGCCACAGTATGGAAAAGGTTGAGAATGACTGGTTGCATCCTTTGGTTTGTCCTACTAAGCATTTTGTTTTATGTATATGCCATCCATAAGATTCCATATAGTAATATGCAATAGATGTCACCATGCATTGTCACATAGTGTCTAATTACATTTATTCTGTTTTTCATGCAGTATATTTGCCTCATTCAGTGCACAGGATTGAGTGTCCAACTGTTAATCTTAATGTTATATATGGGAAATGCAATGACTGAGTGATGTCCAGTGTTCCACCTTGTTTTGTACATATTCAAGGGCAATGGTACAATTAACAAAGATTAGCATTAACAGTAGGGCTGTGCAAAGCTTTGGTCCTTGATTCAATTCAGCAGAGATTTGACCTGATTCAGTGGCCAAATCTCCAAATCCGAATTGAATCAGAGGACCCTTTAATCTCTCTGAATAGAATCAGAACCCTGCAAATTGATTCGGAAAGATTTGGTGATTTGGACATAGACACAGTTTTAAATGTTTTTTCTACATACCTCTAGGTAGAAGGTGGTTTGTGAAAGCTGAAATGCTGGGGTGCATGGAGTGTCCCACAGGAGCACAGGGGGCTCTCCAGAGTGCTTGGCAGCAGACCCAGAAGTGGACCAGAAGTCCATTTCTAGGTCCACCGGAGAGCACGCAGGTGACTGGTGCCTCCTGTGAAGGACCACCCGTGGCGATGCCAATGAATTAATTAATCCAGAGAGTCATTAATTCTCTATGACCCACAGGTAGTCAGGTGTGGGGGCATTAAAGTAAGTTAATTTCCCTGAGCATTGATCTACTGCCCGATCCCACTCAGAGTTAGAAGAAGTAGCTATGTGCTACAACACAGGTAGGTTGAGCAATATAAGCTGTATTACACAACAAAACCAGGGCAACAACTACCCAATGCAATATTCCCGTAACATCTGAGCTGCAACACAATAAAATACACACAAGACAATAACCCAATGCAAATCCCAAACCCAATGTCCCTGGTCACACAACCAATTAACTACACATAACAAGGAGTTTCAGTCACTACACAGTTAACTGCTGTGCAACCTCACAGACAACCCAGAAACCACAGATGGCAGCAAGAACACCCTGGGCCTAGGCAGCAGGAGAAATCCTTTGACAGTCCCTGAGGATTTCTAGCTTTTCCCTGCTTAGATACTCAGCACCTCAAATAGGGAAAGGGTGATGCTTTACCCAACTGCAGCTTCCACAGCCAAAGCCCAAAGGAAAGAGCATGGGACAGGTCAGCCTCAGCGAGCTCAATCCCAACGACCAGGTCACAGCAAGGAACCTGCACTCGATGAACTCCCACACCCCAAGAGCCTGGAGTCAGGACTGTCCAGCCTGAGTGAAAGGAAAGCAAAGCCAAGCCTTCAGAGCTCTCAGAGCTCCTGCTGGCTGCTCTGGACAGGATTTATGGCCTTCTAATCACGCGACCTGTCACTCACACAATGGTCCAGTCATCACCTTTGTACAATACCCAATCAATTCAAACCTGGGCAATACTTAAAAGGACCATTCATTTCAAACTACTGCAACTTAATACAGGCAATACCATTATACACTGCACATGTCCAGACCTTAAAAGTAGGTCATGACTTCATCAAGGTTGAGAGTTCAAACCCTCCAGAAACTTCTCACCTCTGGTCATATGGCACATGCGTGGACTTTCAGTGTTTTACACCTGGGTCTAGGGGCGGGGCACCCAGGGTCCCCCCATGGCTGATCACTGAGCAGGGAGGGCACAGGGGTCCCCCCAGCATGCTCCCCAGAGGACCCAGAAGTGGACGGGAAGTACTTCCAGTCTACTTCTGAGTTCACTGCTGAGCATGTGGAGGGGCCCCCCCACACTCCTGTGGGATGCTCCATGCACTCCAGCATTGCAGCATTCACAAGCCACGCTGGTACCTTGAGGTATATAGAAAAAACTTTTAAAGTTGTGTCTATGTCCAAATTGCTGATTCTCTGAATCAGCATCAAATCTTCAGATTTGGATTTGGCCAAATTGAATCAGGGACAGTTATCCAAATCAACTAAAAGAATCACTGTCCCTGATTCAGGCTGAATCCAAATCGAATAAGGCCTGCTTTGCACGCTGCTAATTAACAGCATATTTGAGCTGTTAAGTTAAAATACCATAACACGCTTACAGCATGTATTCATCTTAGTACACACAAACATGCATAAACACATTAAAAATATTAAGGTTATAAAATTAAGCATTCAGAAGTTCAGAAATGAAAAAATTAAGATTCCTAATGCAACCATAATTGGCCCTTTTGTAAGTATGCCTGTTATACAGTTTATCCTGTTTTTCCCATAGTACATCTGCCTCACTCAATGCACAGACTCATTGGTGTTCACTTAATTCAATATTTTGTTTTCTGTCATTGTTCAGTGCATGGCTGTAGGTATTATTTACTGTATAGTATTAGAACTTTGATCTGTGGACAAAATTATTCATTTCCACTTAGGATATTCCCTAAAGCTCATCATTATGGAATATGCTTCAAAAATAGTAATGAACTAATTTTCACTATACCCTTCTTTGAGTAGTGAAAGAATTCCCATTTTAAAGGTGGCAAGCTGAGACAGAATAAGGGCTTTGTTTTCACATTGCACCTTGAGCTGCTCAAATTTTGACCTGTGTTAGTGTTAGCTTGAGTTTGGAGCAGTCAAACCTTAAAGCTAAAACCTTCTCTGAGGCCATGTCTCTGAGGCTTTACTGTGGAGTAGACTAATTAGCTGTGGAGTAAAGCATCACTATCTACACATGCAGTGCTATTAGGCCACAGTAAACTAATCAATACTGCTGTACTATCAGGGACAGTACTATCTTACAAACGGTGATTAAACTTACACGTAGACATTGACCATGGGTGTAAATTACACATAGTCAGCCCAGCCAACAGTGGGCTAGACTCCTGCCTGCATCCTAGCCACATAGCTCCACACGTTCAGCACCCTCATGCTCTAGCCAACCCCTCTGCCACTCAATGCCACCACCCAGAGCCTGGGGCAGAGCAGGGCAGGAGCAGCACAGGTGTAAACTGCTCCCCCCGGCTCAAATTGCTGCTGTCCCAGGCGTACATGTAGACACTGTGCCCAGGAGTAGTTTAGTCTGGCTCAAAGTACTCCAGAGTTTATTGCTTTGAATTAATTGCACATGTAGATGCACCCTGAGTATCCCCGACCTGCTCAGCTGTGACTTGCCACTAGAGTGCTGGTGAGCAGGGCCTTGATTAGGAGCTACAGCTGAGTTGCCACTACAGGGCTAGTGAGCCAGGACAGGCTTCTATCCCTGCCTTAGGTGGTGGGGGGCTGTGAGAGATGGGTTAGGGTGGGAAATGGGAACAAGAAGCTGGGAAGTGGAGCATGGGATGGGGGTGGGTAATGAAATGGTAGTGGGGGAAGGGTGGGAAAATGAAGGAAGTCAGGCACTGAAGGATAAAATAAAAAGTAATAAAAAATAATGGAAAAAGAAAGAAGAAGTAAATTAAAGAAAGTCTCTTGTTTTAATAAATTGGGATTTGGGTGCGGGGGTTTCTGGTTATGCTTCCTGGGGTGGCTGGGAGGTGGAAGCAGTGAGGAAAGGTGCTTTTGGGGAAACTACTGCCCCTGCCCTGGGAAGGTAGCCCCAGGGCATGCAGACCTGATCCATCCCCCTATCCTATTCTGCCTGCACTCCCCCTAGACCCTACTCCTGGATCCATTCATGCCCTGCAACCTAGCTAGCTGGCATGTTCATGCAGGCAGTTTGCATGGCATTGCACCCCTGGGGGTGGGAGTAGGAGTTGGTTTGGTGCCCCTGGACACTTGAGTTTATGAGGTGGAAAGTTTGTTGATACAGATCAGGAGGGTGGGGGAGGGAACACTGCATCCTGGGATGCTGGAGAACAACAACCTGGGTGGCTCATCTGCAGGGAGTGGCTACATATTAATAGAACACAAATCGGGCAACATGGATCAGAGATAAACCTACCCTGGAGTGGCATAACTTTAAGCTGCCTGAAGTGTGTTTAAAACTAGGTTCAGGTATTAATGTGTGGCCAATCCAGGGGTTAAGACTCCAGGCCTATTTGATACGCTTTGGGATCTTGGGCTTAGGCCCATCATGAAAAACTATAAGCCCCCTTTAATAAAGGAGGCCACTGGGGACACACCAACGGAGTTCTTGGGACAAATAAAAAGAAAACAGGAATTGGAGTGAGGTCATAGGTTAATAACAGGGGATCCCCAAGGGGTTAAGAGTTCCAGGAACTGCCTTAAATTAAATGTGCAACAAAGGCCAAAGATGAAGATAAAAATAATCCATTAATTTTCCATGCCAAACTAAAACATTTGGAATTTATATTTATATAATATCTTAGCATCATATAGCATTTTATATGTGAAAGCACAACTCCCACTGATCTCAGTTGCAGCTGGGGCTGCAAATTGGACCTCAGGTCTTCAGAAAGAAAAGGAACAACCAATCCCAATTTTCCTTTCCAGATGCCATGTACAATCTTAGGACACATCCAGATAAGCATGCACCCGTGTTTCCCCAGGGACAAATAGCAACGGCTGATAGTTGTGCCGCTGCTACTTGTTTCCAGGGAACACTCATGCACGTGCACTCTGGCATGCAGCAGATTGCCCTGGCTGGAGTAGGGGAGACTGCAGCCAGCAGCTGGGCTGGCCCCAGCAGCCTTACCTGGGATGCTGGGGGCATTCCAGGGCTGCAGAGACAGCTGGCAACAGGGAGCGTGGCCAGCAGCCAGAGTGTGGTTCTGGCTGGCCAGGCTCCAGTTTTGGGAGATACATGCTGCCGCCAAGTACACTGCTCTGCTTTTTTCAAGAGCAGGTTTTTTTTTACACCAGGATCTCCTTGTGTCACAAAACCCTTCCACACTGCAAATTAGTACTGTGGGGAATGCCTGCCTATGCATCCTGTGCAGTGCCACAAACTGCATGCGCGCACTTGTCTGGACACACAGTTAGTGTTAATATCTCCTCTTTCCACTCTCCTGGTCCAATTGTTCTCTTGTTGGCATGCAGATTCCAAGACAAAGTCTCCTTGCTGAGTGAGTCCTAGACCACCTCCTATTGTGTCTTATTCTCCACTCTGTTTCCTTCCCTGATTTTTCCATTCCAGTTTCTTTGCTCAACCTAATTCAAGTCTCACTCCTCATCTCTTTGCCCCTGTATCCCAGTTTCTTCCCTTGTTCTATCTCCCAGTTTCCCTGCTCATCCTCCCAATTTCTCTCACCAATCCCAATGAGGCATTTTGTCCTTTTAGACTCATCTCCACCAGTCTGGCTCTTCCTCCTCTACAGGGGAATTGAGCACCTTCCTTCTCCAACTCACCCAGATTTAGCAGGGAAGTCAAAGAAAGCACAGGAAAGAGAAGTTCCTAGTTTTCAGTTCGGGCATCTGAATCCCGTACATCCTGCAGCAGCAAGGGGAATAACTGCAGAGTACATTCTTTACAGCTACAAGCAAGAGCATGCTCATCATGGACTGCACCTTTAGGGAATTTAGCTACTAAATACTAAGAAGTCTACTGAGAATGTGCAAACAGAGTTTTCAAAGGCATATAAGAGCATATAAAGGGTCAAATTTAGTCAGATTTTTCAAAGATGGCACATCCATGACAGCAAATCCTCATCTTTTTGAACATTTAAGTCCCTCCTCTAAATCATGGGAACACTGGATCTTGTCAAAGAAAAGATCATTAGAATGCAAGTAAAACTTTGAGAATGGTCAAAGTTTTTTGGCCTGAAATTTTGCCAAAACAAAAAATTGCCACCTGAAAAAGTTGGGAACTGTACAAGTCACTGAAAATGGCATCTTATAATGTGAAGTGTCAAACAACCTTAATAAAAGGTGATACAACTATTTTCTAAAGCCATGTTTTCTCATGTGTAACTACATAAACTACATTTCTGTTATTTTTCTGATAGAAATGATATTTTAAAGCTGACAATTTAAGAGTCTTTAAGAGCTTTTAAGAGTCTTTGGGTACATTGCATTGATACACTCCGTACATCACATCTGTTTTGTGCTACCATAAAGCAGCCCTGAGCCCCAGAAGAATCTTCCCTCAGTAAAGGAATTTTCCCTCAGTAAAGAAATTCCTGTGTACCACAGAGAGATCAGTTTCCACACCAACATTGTCCCAGTGGCCAAGAAATGCAGCTTGGGAGAAAGAAGCATGGCTGATTCCTAAATCCAAGTCAAAACCTTGTGTGCAATTTTCTGATGCTGCTTAACATGAGCAGTGGATTCGCAAACTTGAACTTTTGGCTGAGATAAGATTTTATAAAATAAACTAGTTTTATACAACTGCCCTGAAGGGCAGAACTGTCAGAACTACTGTTCCCTCTGAAACTGTCCAAGAAAAATTCCTATTATACTTTTATATGAGAAGCCTACAAAACACAACTTCCATAATCTGTGAAAATGTCATCTTTTTCTCCATGCACAAACCTATTTAAAATATTGATACACAACATAATAAATCCACATACTACCACCTAACATATAAGTAGAGGTGCAAGAATATTGGATCAGCAGCAATATAAAGAAAACTGGCTGTATCGGAAATCAGGCTGACATGGCTGATAATTTGGCTGAAAAATGCCCGTGTGTGTATGCATCCACAGCATGCAGGCAGAGAGGAGCACAGCCCGGCAGCTTGAAGAGCTGTGTGCAGCTGGCAAGTCTGTTGTGATGGAAGGGGAGGGGGCAGGGGCTGGGGCAGGCGCTGCCCAGCCGGGCAGAACAGAGCATGGGATGGAGCTGCAGCTCATCCAGGGAGAGCAGGGAGGGGTGCACAGGGTGGGACGGAGAGGCTGTAGCTCTAGGCTGGAACCGGGGCTGCACTGGGCTCTTCTCAGTGGGGGCTGGGCTCGGGGCAGGTGGCGGCAGCGATGCTGGGAGTGGGGATATGGGGGGCCTGCAGTCACCCCAAATTTCGCTGTAGCCCCCCATACCCTCCCTCCCAACACCACCACCACCACCTGCCCACAGTGCAACCCTGGCTCAATGCTCTGCCTCCACTCACGCACCAGAAAAAGCCAGGGCTGCACTGGACGGGCAGTGGCAGTGCTGAGTGGGGAGGCTATGGGGGGGCTACAGCCCCCCCCCCCATACCCTGCTCCCAGCACTGCTGCCACCCACCCTAAGCCCAGCCCCCACCAAGAAGAGCCTGGAGCAGCCCCGGCTATGTCCTGCACCCCAAGCCACCCCAGCGGGATAGAACCTACCCCTGCCCCACTCCTTCCTCACCACAGGGGCCATTGATCTGCCCCCCATGCCCCTTTCCTCCCCTTTCCTCTTCCACCACAACAGACTTACCAGCTGCACACAGCTGTATTGAAAATCGGATCAGTATCAGCTGACACACCTCCTTAAAAATCAGCTATCAGTATCAGCCCCCAAAATCTCTATTGGTGCACCCCTACATATAAGCATTGTGATACATGAAACAGATTTATCTTAAATTAAATGCATTTCCAAAATTGTTTCCCTATGTATATTTCTTGCAGAGCTACTTTCTAAATCAACTATGGAATCTTAAAATGTAGCAATACAGAAAGAACTACATAGAATGGTTCCTTAGTTCATCTCTACTAATGAGAATATGCTTACGGCATACTTAGGAGTGCTCAGATCCTGGAAAGTATCAGGCAATCCACCTTCAAGAGAAGTGGCTACAGAATCTCTTGCAGTTTTTGCCTATTGCTAATCTGACCTTTAATTTTACATAGGTACCCATCTATACCTACATTTCCAGAGACAGATGTAGATAAATAGTAATTTAACTCTGCATCTGAGAGTAAATATTCAAATTGGGCAATGGTACAAGAAACAGATGCATTTGTAATTATGTTCATAAGAAATGAAGAACCCCATATTGGAAATTTGGTATTTTTAATTTGTAGGAGAAACTATTTATTGCTTGTTCGGCCATAATGATTTTAGTTTTCTGCTTCACAGATAGTAGGTTTTATTGTTTTTCACCATATTATAAGACTTAATTCAATTTATATGTTGTTTCAGAATAAATTCAGCTTCAGATTCTCTATTATGCCTCCAGCAAAATAAATTTGCAATCAAATCTGTCTGGTGTGAATGACTGTTGAAATAAGTGTAGGTAGACTGGACATGTGGGAGGAAACAGTCTGAATCATCTTTTTCAAATGATTGCATTTAAACTCTGGATTTATTTAAATTACAATTTTTTTCAAGACAGGTGTCCTGCTAGCCTTCAATATATCAGGTTCATATCAAAATTATTCTGAATCCTTTTAATACATAGAAACAACTGGAAAGATCTGTTATTTTATTCAGTCTGAAAATAAGAAGGATCACTTAAATTAAAAGAAAAAGGCAAATACAGCTAAGTGTCTGCTTTGCATAGTCAAATGGAACAAGTGTCTGCTTGTAAGAAAAGTGCATGCTATTTCTTCCTTATGCAGTAGAGATACGAAGCAAACATTCATTTCTCAGATCAATATTCCACACGGATAAAAGAAGGGCAACACTGTAGTCAGTACTTCTGAGAATTCATTCATGTCTTGTTTTACAACTGAGTTACTTAGTTCAAGCATCTTCTAGTTAAAAATCTGCAATGTGGCTGGTCCTGCAGGGGGAACTTCAATGCACCTACTCCATCTCCACTACTGGAGCTCCACTTTTATTTGAACAAAATCCATGAAGCATAATAATCTACTGATTTAAAAATCCAATTCATGTTGCAGCTCATCCTGTATTTTCATAAGCTGATCCCATTTCAGCTAAGTCTATAAGCATATGCCTACACATCCAAGCTATTCAGCAAAGCACTTAACATACTTCATTCTAGATTAAGGCCCATAGATTTCTATGGTACTTAGCAAGAGTCTAGAGTTCAGTATGTACTTGTATACTTTCTTGGGTTGGGATGAAGTGCTGAATCAAGGCTTAAAAAGTAGTATGTTTTGTCTCTGATAATTTACAAGCTTCTATGGGTAAACAGTGATGTGTTAAATGCTACATTTCCGTTTCTATGTTTAAACTCTTCCTTTTAATTATACCTCTTATATATTTTTTTTTTGGGGGGGGTGTATATACACGCACTAGCCAATTGCCCATCAAGAATGATGGGGGGGGCAGAGGGGAGGCTTGCAAACCCTAACCCCCCGCCCCATGCCGCTGCCTCCTAGGAGCGGGGGCAGGGGGTGAGGAAGCTTGCCCAACCATCCCCTCTTTCCCCCTCTGCCAGCACCCCATACCACCACCATCTCCAAGGAGCAGGGCCAGGGGGGTGGGGCCAGCAGCTCTGGCCTTGCCCCCCTGCTCTGTCCCCTCTGTCCCTGCCATCATGGCGATGTTCCACCATGCTGCTGCTGCCTCCTGGCTGTAACACTCAGGAGCACTCTGATAGATTGTTTCAGTAACCAATCAGAGTGCTTCAAGAGCATTACGGACAGACAGACAGACAGGCAGACTAAGCCCTTTATTATATTAGAATACACACACACACAAGCATTAATTTGTATTTAGCTTATTCTAAAAGTCCAGTGTTTCACATGCACGCATATGCATGTACATACACCAACCACTGTTCCCATATAGTATCATAGGAAAGTAGGGTTGGAAGGGAGCTCATGGGGTCATCTAGTCCAGCAAAATGCAAATCCACCCAACTTGATGCCATCTGCAAATTTTCTAAGCATGTACTCAATCCCACGGTCCAAATATTCAATGAAGATTTTAAACAATACTGGACCCAGAACAGACCCCTGTGGAATGCCACCTGATTCTGCGACCCAAAAAGACCTTGAGTCATTAATGACTACCTGTGGAGCATAATGATCCAATGTGTTATGTATCCAACTTACAATATTTTCTTCTAGTCTGTACTTAGTTTGTTAATGAGAATATCATGGGATACAATGTCAAAAGCCTTGCTAAAGTCAAGGTATATCATATTCACTGCTCTCTCCCTGGTGTTGTGAGCAGAGTTCTAGTATTCAGGGAATTCTATCTGAAGAAAGCTAATACAATTTCATGTTAGCCCTCTGCCTTCATTGTCTTTTTCATCAATGGTCTGCTCAGCTCAGGAGATAGGACTAAGGATGACAGAGCTTGGAATAGCATCCTAGTTCTTAGGACCAGCCAAAGCTTTGATAAGAAAAACCTGTTGCAGGTAGCTCTTAGCTCATGTCAGTTATGTCACTATGCTATGCAAAGGATAAGCACAGCAAACTTGGAGAGAAGGGAGGCAGCAGGTGTCAGACCTGAGAGAGTACATTTGCAATAAGAACATTCTCTATTGGCCATTTATGTATAGCTCCTTATCTATTTGTAATCCTTGATACAAAGACCTCACACTGGATTAAAGAATCCAGTCCCCTAGCCTCATTATTTTCCCAAATTAACCATAGGATTTGACAGTATTATGAAGCTGTATAACTAATAAATATAAATGAGATAGAATAACAGAAAACTGTGCTCTGTGCCATGGACAAGCACGGGGACAGAGCCATGACTGACAGCAGGTGGTGGCAGGGAGTAGGAGGAAGTAGTCAGAGGTAAGTGGGGGGCAGGGGGCAAGAGCAGCAAGTGACGAGGGGAAGATGCAGCAGAGAGCAACGGATAGGGGGTCAAGAAGTGGGATCAGGCCACTTGACCTCCCTGCTGTCTCCACCCACCCTCCTCCCCTGCTGCTTGTGTCCCTGTAGCCATTTTCACTGCTGCAACAGTTGCGGGGGGTGAATGTAATACAGCCCTCCAATAGTCAGATTCTATACATGGAAAATTATAACAAATTTATCAATTGTTCCATGTATAGGATATAATTATTGGGGGCTTGTCTTAAATTTGAAGTCATCCTGGATTCAAGTATATACAGTACAATCTAATGTCCTTAGTGTGGCTACATGGGAATATTGAACTGCCTATTTAGACTTTATAAATAATAGAGGTCCAAATTCTCAGCTTCTATAAATCTCCACTGACATCAGTGGAACTATGCAGATTTACACCTGCTTCAATTTTGCCCAAGCGCTGCTTTGGAGATGGGTGAAATTGTATATATAATTGCTTAGCTTCCAAGTAACATAAACAGCAGGGGTTAGGGTTTGCAGGATATGTGAGAACAAATGTCTCCAAGCTTTGGTTTGCTGAAGTTCAAATTCTCTGAGGTCCAGGTTTAAAAGGATCTCAAAGAATTCAAAGTAAGCCTCAATTAAAGGAACTGCCAAGTTCCACCAGGTTTTGCGCCAACAGTTATACAGAGCTATATGTTTAACCTGGGGGCAACATAAAACCATAACTCAAACAAGTTTTACTCATTCATTCATTACTGGGTCCTGGCTGCCTATAAAACTTATACATGTTCAGAAAACATTTAGACAAGCCATGCTGAATTTTTAGTTAATGATAAAATATGACTCAGATAAGCTTCAAAAAGTTTGAAATTTGTGAAGGAAGTTTCACACAGATTAAATTTCACATATACAAGAACCTCTTTGCCTTCAGAGATTTATTATACAGGCACAAACTAGTATTTCATGAGTTTGGCTTTTTCCCAGAATAATATGAAATATCAAGAGCAGTACAAATATAGAATAAAACAAAACATGGCTGATAAGCTTTTGAAATCTAGTAACATACTGGTATGTCTGTCAAAGGCTTATATCAGTCTTCAGATGAACAATCACAGATGAAAATCTCTCAGCAAAATTAAATGCAGATGCTGTAAGACAAACTGCATAACCATCAGTGGATCATTTATGCTGGGAAATAGCTCATAAGTAATCGGAGTTGATAATCTTAAAAACGGTTATATTCTTGTGGGTGGACAGTTTAAAAGCTCAGTTTATAGATCCTACTGCAGTTCAAAAGCAAAAGATTAACTCCAGGCACTAATGCTTAAGTTAGGAATGACAGCTACAGTAATTAGCTGTTCTGAATCCCCTCTGAACTTAGAATGGGTTCAGTTTTCAAAGTTTAATTTTCTAAAAAAAGAAAAAGAAGCCAACGGTAAACCAGAATGCAGTGGCAGCGTGAAATCCTGGTCTCAGCAAAGTCAACTGCAAAATTCTGCCACACTTATCTGGTAAACAACCTTGGACATGGCTGGCAGAAGTATTTTCCTGTAGGCAGCATTGCTACGTTTTTCCCCTGCTCTGAAAATATGGAACAGATCCTAAAGATACTTTGTATCTTATCCAATCCAAAATCTTGAGCATTCTGAGTTGAAATTCACTCCTGCGTAAAGATCAGGAACAAGACTACAACCCAGAGAAGCATCCTTTGCATCCTCAAACAGGACTTTGCTGGTACACAGACCTTGTTCTGCCTCCTTACAGTCAAGGGAATTTCACCCTCATTGTCTACAGCATGAATGGTTGCTAGACCAAGAATAATCACATAAGAAGTAAATTCCTCAATAAAACAAAAGTAGAAAAGATCACTTACCAGTTGAAGATCCTGAGCTATTTCCTGTTTTTATATTTTCATGAGTGTGGGTTTGAATATTAAGTTACAATATCAAAAAGGAACAGGAGTCATGCTTTAAGATACAGTCTAAACTCATTATCTCACCAGCATCCATATCAGACCAATTTATGGTGAGAAATAAGTTGGCAAGGAAGAGGTAGCAGCACGATTAAAGTTAATTTACCCAGCAGGAAATCACTTCCCAAGTGGCTAATGGCAAGATCTCTGGGGGGAGAGATAAAGAGCTTAAACTGTACATTCTTCTACAAGTAACCTCAATCAAAGAAAATAGGAATGATAGATTCCAGGCTGATTACAGACTGTTGATTCCTCTGTGATGCAGGGGTGCAATTGCCATTAAGGATCTATAGTCACGGGCTTCAGGGTCAACCTAATAGATACAGCAACCTTAAAAAGTATGCTTTGTCAGTCACTGTAGTCTGGCAGTGAACATGCATACAGCAGTGTGCCAATAGCACTGATTTGTTAAAAGGCCCTTCCAACAGGATAAATAAAAGAAATAAAGTTTTACAAAAGAGGAAAAAACCTGTGGATGGTATAAAAATGCAAGAAAAGGAGGAGCAAGGAAAAAAATCACAGGTTACAGACCTCAGACTGTCAGAAAAAGTATTTTCAGATGAAACATATATGGCAGATCTTCAGGGGGTATAAACTGTTATAGGCTCCCTCAGGGTCAAGTTACCTAACTCAACACCTCTCTCTCTATTTATTCTATCCCATCCCTTTCCCCTTCTCAATTATTTCTGATTCATGTTCCTTTCAAGCAGCCTTCATGTACCTACAAGACTTTTTGTCTTCAGTAGGAGAATAACAAAAATATGAATCAGAAGATAAAAAATAAACAAGATGATTTAAGTAGGACATGACCTGAAAGATGAATGGGTTAAGGCCAAATATGCTTCCCTCTTCTGTTGCGGACTCTCTTTTTATTGGATATTCATCCTAATGAGGGATTCCTTCAACTGACTGGCCATACCATCCTGCATTCTAAAGAAATAGAAACAGTTAAGTGTTGCTGGCACAATGGTGTCTGATGCAGAAGTGATCTGCTTGCCAGACAGCAACCAATTTTAATGGAAAATCAACTGGGGAAAGAAGGGCGAAAAGAGTTCACCATCTGTCTACTTTTTCATTATCATTTTGCCTTCCTGGTCAGGCTATTCCTAGGAAGTTTGTATTAGAACAGATGCATACATTAGGATTTAGCTAGATATAACTATAGTGGATATTTTTTTTAAAGGTTTAGCTGAATTAAGCAAGGTCCTTTTGTCTGGCTAAATTTGTGGGAGCAGAGCTGCTTTTGTCAATGTTTATAGCTCCATTTAAGTAGGGTGACCATATGTCCCATTTTACCCAGGACAGTCCAGATTTCAGAGGCTGGTCCCAGCCAGCTGTTAAGAATTATAATGGGTATCCTGGAAACACAAGGGCATAGGGCACAGTCTAGCCAGGAGTCAGAGTGGCAGAGAGTGCCTTGCATGTGAGCAGGCAGGCACCACTGCCTGCCCAGCATGCAGCCCTGTCCCTGATGACTTGTGAGAGTGTGGAGGGGAGGGTTAGTGTCCCAGATTTCTCAAATGATGTCTCAAATTTTCAGAATTTCCATATGGTCAGCCTACATTTAAGTCACTAAAACTACAGCAAATAAAATCAACTGAAAATGTGCCCAGAGATGCATGCTGTTTAACTACAAATATCTGTCTGTACCTATTACTTGTCTTTCCTATGTTTTATTCATACAAAGTTTGTTGCATGAAATCTAATATACATAGTAAATTCTAAATCAATTGCCTATTTTCAGGATAATTAAAATGCATGCTGTAACAGTATGTTTCAAATGGTTCACAGGAAATATACTGGGCAAAAGTCAGTGATGTTCAATAGATCTAACTGGCCATGTCTACACTGTGGCGGGCCAGTAGGGGGTGCTCCTGCATCGTACCACCTACCTCCCTGAGCCCAACCACCTTCCCGGCTCTGAGTGCCTTGCTGGGGGCACCTCACACCTGGCCAACCCCCTTCCTGGAGCACACCCACTAGCCTGGGGATTCCACTGCCACCACCCAGGGCTAGGCTTGATTCTGGCTCTGCACACCCTGGGAAACACAGGCCTAGTAGCCCTCAAAGGTACTTAATTCACTTCAAGAACTTGGGATGCTTCCCTCAGTCAGAAGCACATGTAGTGGTCTCCCTTAGTCAGCCGAACCAAGGCGACCCCAAGGCATAATCTAGACCCACTCCCAATCAGTCTCCCACACTAGGTACAAAGGAGAACTATATTGGTTACAAGGGGTAGGGTTGGAATAGGGTACAGGGTACAGCAATATCAGATAAATCCCATAAAGCAAACTGGCATGGCTGGGTAGCCTTTGATCACGCATCTGAGTTACTGCAAGCTATATATCTACTTAGATCTCAGGTAAATTACTCACAAGTATCATCCAGAGGCAGGTGGAGATTCCCTCTGGAGGCAGGCAGTTCCTTGATCATGAGTTTTGAAAGAGCAAGTTTCAGATGGTTCAGCTCTTCTCTCTCTCTCTGAGTGTTCCTTATGGCTGCTGCCTCCTCCTCCTGGGCAGTCCTTAACTTAGATAGCTCTTGTGACCTCATTTACCTGGTCCAATAGAGGCCAGCACCTGTTGGCTGTCAGCTAACCAATTTGAAATACAACACTAGTTGCTGGGCAGACTGGCAGTTCCTAGCTCCCCAGGGAGCAAGCCCCTCACCCAGGTATGTGATGCCAGTCACATAGGCAGAGGGAGCAGGTTTCCCCCCTCCCTCAGGAATGTATCTAGCTCAGGTTACCTAAAGAGATAGGGTAAGGTATGTATCCTCTGCTGGGCCCATCCTAACCAAATTGTCACAGAGCAGAATTTATTGGGAGAAACAGAGATGGCCTTCTGCCACAACACATGCACTTTACTGCACGGTAGACTAATTAGCTGCAGAGTAAAGCATCACTGTCAAAATGTTTGACAGTATAAGGCTGCAGTAAACTAATTACCACTGCACTCAGATAGTACTATCGGGGATAGTACTATCTTACACTGGGGTACTTTACTATAATTAAATGAATATCTAGACACCGACTGAGGGCATAAATTATGCCTGGTCAGCCTAGCCAGCTGAGGACCAGACTCCTACCTGCCACCTAGCCACACAGCTCTGCACTTTCAGCACCCTTGAGCCCCAGCCAGCCCCTCTGCTTCCCAATGCTGCCCTCCAGAGCCCAGGCTGCATCCCCCCCCCCCCCCCCGCCCTTGTCCCCTGCTCCATCCCAGTTCAAATTGCTGTTGTCTCAGGCGCCTGTGTAGATGCTGTGCCCAGGAGTAGTTTACTTCAGCTAAAACTGCTCCAGAGTTTATTGCTTCACATTAATTGCACGTGTAGATGCGCCCACTGAGAGCAGAATTTGACTGAAGGTATACCGCCATATGCTTTATTTATATTATTCTATATTTATACCTGTTGCCTATCTTATAACATTTAACATATGCTGTATGGTATGTATGTATGCATATATATTGTATTCTCAGAGACAAATTATCAATATATCAGAAATGTATTTTTCCCCACAAAGACTGCATAATATTATCTAATTCATTCCTAGATATGTCACTGAGTAACCCAGTGACATAGATACATTTCTCATTTCTCCAGTCAGTGGAATAGTTCCATTCCACATAGTCCTCTTAGCTTCAATTGATCCCTGTGATCCTTCACATAAGCTTACATGGACAAAGTATGATCAAAAAATCTAGAGAATGGAACTGACAAAAGCATAAACTATGAGCGCACTTTAAGAGTTACACTATCAAATGCAATACACAATATGTCAGGGCAGTTCCTAAAAGCAGATTACTTCTGTTCCTACTCTTCTAGTAAAAGATAGCTCTCATTTTTGGAAGAGGACAAAGAGTTCTTTTGTTCTTACGGATATTGCACATCTAAAATATATGCGTTGTTCATCACAAAGGCATCTTCATATATCTGTCATTACCATGTGAAGGAAAACATTTAATTTAGGATGGACTAGCTCTGTTTCCTGACCCTCCTGTATATCTGATCCTCAGGACTCACAATTTATGACTGATTCTTTTCACAGACTCTCCCTTTCAATATGACAACTAGTAAACATAATTTGCTCTTAAATTCTCAAGGTGTGACCCAGACCTGATAATTTCTGCTGTGATCTCTTCATGTCCATTTGCAATGTTTTTAACTCACATTTAATAATGGTTAGTAAGTATAGTTTAGAGTTGATTGCTGTCAAATTGGTTTCTAACGGGGCTTGGAAGGTCATTGTGGGTGGGAATAAATTCCTTCTTTAGCAGGCCCCTAATTTTTATCAGTGCTGGTTATAATTCAATGTGGGCTTGTTAAACAATGGAAAGTGCACACATGCAAACCAACTACTTACTGTTTCAATTAAATTCCCAACAATTGTTCCAGAAAATAAATTTCTGCTCCTAAACTCTATTTAAATGATAAAAATGCTATTAAAATATTAAAATCAAACAGGATATTTAAATATGATTTTTTTACCTTATTTTGAAATAGATTGGTACCATGCTTGCTTGTTGATCAAACTGTGTTAGAAAATGGTTTGGCTCCAATCAACCCAAAATAAAAAAAAAAGGCTGAAAGGAATTATCAATACATTAATCCCTGGCACTTGTGATGTGTTCATTAGTATCTCAAATAGTAGCAGCACCTATATGAATGCTTTCCAAACCTGGAAATGAAAAAGTTAACTTCCTATCTATGAAATATTGACTGTTATGCAGTAAGAAGGCACTATGCTTTCCTCTGTTACTTCCGATATTTTGAGAATTAATAAGAGTCAAAAAATTCATGCAGAGCCCCATCACTACTCACTGATTCATGGGATCTCTTAAGCATGCATAGGGCTTTCAACAAAAGATAAAGAATTTTTCCTCAAAGAGAAATGGTGCGATGTAAAAGAAAAACCAGTACAACCTATTCAGTGTAATTATGTCTATATTAGGTTATCTCTGCATGCATCTTATTCCTCTATCTGTCAAACAATTCCTTAAGCCTTGTACAACTTTCTCTGGACAAATGCAAAAAAAAAAATTGCCAGTCTACCAAATTCACAAAAGGTTATCTGTCCTCAGTCGGCTGCTAAAGCACAAGAAACTATGCTTTGATGAGAGGAAACAAGCCACCTCTACAACCCTGGAGCAAAAATAAAGGGAAAATCTTGTCTGACACTTTCCAGTAGAACTCCTATTCCTTAATCTAGAGCAAAAATTCTCAACCTTTGAGGGGTGCTGCGAGTCCCAGCCTTTGTGAAAGGAGGTAAGTGCTGGCTCCTTCACATGCCAAGCACCCTGCACTTGCATCCCGGCACCATTCCCCACTACCCTTACTGCCAGCTCTGGGAGGACGGGAGGAGCACAGGAACAAGCTCTGCTCAAAGCGCAGTCCACACACTATAGCAGCCTCTGCACTGAACACCCCCATGCTCTGAGCAGTGCACTTGGCTGAGGGCAGGTAGGCAGACACAGGGCTGTGCTTTTACAGCCTGGTTCCTTCCCCCACTCCTCCCATGTTCTCAGAGCTGGTGGAAAGGGTCACAGGGAATGCTTCAACATTCAAGTCCCAGAGGAACAGTTGCAGCAGCAGGAGCCATGCTGGACCTCCTCAGGTACAAACTAGGGGCAGAGAGAGGGCAGATCTTGAAAAGAGTGGGGCATGGAAGGGCCCTGCCCCTGCCACTCTCACCTGCACCAGCCTCTGCACCAGTGACCACTGTCACCCCATCAGCCTTGTGCAGGATTCCTGCCTCTTTCAGGAATCTAATTACCCACCCCTAAGCTACCAAATCTACTCCACCCAGCAGTCCCTGACATTTGAACATTATGCACTGCCCCCCCATCCCCTCCACCACTCTCAGGGGTGTCCTGCACATTGGTGCCACCCCTTTTAAGGATGTCACAGGGTGTGAGCATGTAATGACTATAAGAAATAAACTAGTGTTTAAGTCGGGTGCTGATAAATTCCCAAAAGTTATCAAGGATAGCCTTGATTCTGAAAAGGTTGAGACCCACTGCCCTAGACAGACAGAAAATACCAATTAAAAAATGAGATGACACATGAAACTAATCAAGCTCAAAGTTCCCTGGCTCAAAACAAAGAAATACTTTGCTCCCTTATGAGCTCTGCTCCCCCTTTCTTTTTCCCCCTTCCTGATAACTTTGGTTTGACATCATGCCCAACTTATGTTTGTAAGCATCTTTGGGCAGGGATCTTATCTTTTATAGAGCTGCAAAGTGCCATGTTTATCCTATCATATGTTATATGAATAACAAAGAATAGCTTTTATCTTTCACTGATAAAGAAAAAGTAATTCTTCCTACAGCTATCTGCGCACAAGTGCCAGAAACTTTAATGGGGCTTCCTTCCATACATTTTAGCATGGATCAGGACTCAGTAATTCAGAAAGCCATAACCTATGAATGGTTAAACTATGAATTGATCTGCATGCATTTATATTGATCAACTTCAGGAGAGGCACAGAGCATGACTTGCCACAGAATTCTGTCCCCCCTTAACCCAAATAGTTCCTCAAATCCATGATATCAATAGTGGACCAGCCATTAGCAATAATAAAGCAGAGCAAGTACACTGACTATATTTAATAGCATATTAATACTGCACTCATACCTCATTTTGCTGAATGAACTCAAAATAATTTCCTAAGGAAAATCTTTTAGATGTTCCATAAGATGAGCATATGCGCTAAGCACACTGCTGTTTCTTCAGTGAACATTTCATCATGTTTCCTTGAAAAGAGGATAAACAGATCAATCTTCTAAAAGACTGAGTGCTGTCCTTTCCTTCATTTTTACATACGAAAAATGAATGATGAGGAAAAACCAGAATATTTGCACCATTCACCTGATTTGCAAGCACAAGTCTGAGAAGCAAGTACCTAGAGTCAATGTCTGGAAAATCTGCCATTCAGTAAAAGACTGAAAAAATATAACCTACTTAGTTTATCAAAAGTTAGATTAAGATGAGACTTGATCAGAGTCTGTAAGTGCCTAAATAGGGAAAGCTATCTGTTGAGGTATAAACAAACAGCTAGAGAAAGGAGATCAGCTGTGCAAGGATGTGTCCCAGAAAAGCTGAACTGCTTCATTGAATGAAACACACAACACCCATTTTCCTACCTATTGATCATATGGGACAGCAGGCGACAAGTTCACCTTTTACAGAGACATGCCTCAGGGAATTCCAGGGCATGTCCCTATAAGCTGGGAAAGCCTGGGTTCCCTGCTTACAGAGACATTCCCCGAGGAATCTCCATGGCATATCTAAGCATATCTAAGCATATGTAAGCAGAAAAAGCCAGAGATCCCTACATACAGCTGTGCCCCCAGGAATTTCTGGGGCATGTATCTACAAATAGGGAAAACTAAGGTTCCCAGCTTACGGAGTTGTACCTTGAAAATTCATGAGGCAGCATCTCTGTAAGAAGGGAAAACCAGGCAGGTGCTTCCAGGGCTTGCAGGGCTCAGTCCTGCACAGGAATTCCCAGGGTGTACAGGACCAGGCCTCTCAAGCCCTGGGATTTCCTGCCTGGGATGGCTGAAAAGCATGGGCAGCTCACACTCTCCCATCACAGAGCAAACAGATGTCTGCCATGAAAAAATAGTCCGAAGTATTGTTACCTTTTGTTGAGGCCACAAACAAAGGCATTTATGGTACAACAAAGAGCATGGAGGTCTATTTGCTTTCACTTTGTACCACAATAAAAATTCTTATGCAAAGGTGACATCTGGTTCTAGCCTTGCTGCATATTCTTTAATTTAACAGAAAAAGACAAAACAAGATCTTGCCCATGGAAAAAGCTAAACAGATTCAGATTAAGTTACAAAGTGAAGGTGGCTCAACAGGACAAGTAACCTAGAGATATGTTGTATTCTCCATTATTTGAGCTCATAAAATGAAGATATGCTCTTTCTAAAAGATATGCTCCAAGTCAGGGATGGGCAAAATATGGTCTGCAGGCCACATCCAGCCCCCCAAGGGATTTTAGCCAGCCTGAAGCATAGCCGTTGGCCCTGCCTGGCCCAGGCAAGGTGGGCAGCAGCCTGAGCCATGGCACATATGGCTGGTCCTGCCACTCCCAGGACTGCAATGGGGCTGGGATAACATGGCAGCCAGACTCACTTTCCAGCAGCCTGTGCAGTGGTAGCTCCTTCCAGCTGCCACTGCCAGTCTCTACCACCACCACCAGCCCCAACCCCAGTGCCTAGGCATCCTGACCCATCCATCCCACACACATTGCCAGGGGCATCAGATGAAGCGGGTAGGATTTCATAGACATTAGGGCTGGAAGGGACCTCGGAAGATCATCGAGTCCAGCCCCCTGTCCAAAGGGCAGTAAGTCAGCTAGGGTCATAGGATCCCAGCAAGATAAGCATCCAGTTTGCTCTTGAAGGCGTTCAATGTAGGCGCTTGAACCACCTCCGGTGGCAGGCTGTTTCAGACCTTGGGGGCTCAGACAGTAAAGAAATTCTTCCTTACGTCCAGCCTGAAACGGTCTTGTAGTAGTTTATGACCATTCGACCTAGTCGTCATCCCTTGGGGCGCTCTGGTGAACAAGCGTTCCCCCAGATACTGGTGGTCACCCCTGATAAACTTATAGGTGGCCATCAGATCACCCCTGAGCCTGTGCTTTTCCAGGCTAAAGAGCCCCAGGGCTCTCAGCCTGTCATTGTAGGGTCTGCTTCCCTGACCTCTGATCATGTGCGTGGCTCTTCTCTGGACTCTCTCAAGCTTCTCCACATCCTTTTTGAATTGTGGAGCCCAAAACTGGACGCAGCACTCCAGCTGCGGCCTCACTAAGGCCGAGTACAAGGGGAGAATGACATCCCGAGATTTGCTTGAGAAGCATCTATGGATGCAAGCCAGCGTTTTGGTCGCTTTACTAGCTGCAGCATCGCATTGCAGGCTCATGTTCATCTTGTGGTCAATGATGACCCCCAAGTCTCTTTCTTCCATAGTGCTAGCCAACATAGCACTGCCAAGCCTATAAGGATGCTGTGGGTTTTTCTTCCCAAGGTGGAGAACCTTGCATTTATCGGCATTGAACACCATCAGATTCTTGTCCGCCCACTTGCTGAGCCTGTCCAGGTCAGCCTGGATCACCCGCCTGTCTTCTGGTGTGGATGCTTTGCCCCAAAGTTTGGTGTCATCGGCGAACTTGGCCAGTCCGCTTCTGACTCCAGTGTCCACATCATTAATGAAGATGCTGAACAGTATGGGTCCAAGGACAGAGCCTTGGGGGACCCCACTGGTCACAGGACACCATGATGAGTGACTTCCTGGAGAGGTCTCCAGGGAGACTGGCCCAGGACCCACATAGGCAGGCCACACTTACCAAGTGGATGGGATGGGGTCGTAGGCAGGCAGGGAGAAGCATCTGGGAGCACAATGGATGGATGGAGTCAGGGCTGGGGCCCGGATCAGGATTGTGAAGTGGTGACAGTGCAGGGCTGAGGCCTGGGGCAGAGTTGTGATCCACTCCCCACACGCCCCTAACCATGGAACCGGAGCTCGCCTCAGGGGCATGCAGGGAGCAGGTTGTGGCTCTGACCTGGACCCAGGCCATGGCCCCGCACTGTCACAGCCCCACAGTCCAAGATCCCAGCCCCAGCCACTCCTGCCTGTCCCACTCCCAGATGTTGCTCCCTGCTTGCCCACAGCTCCTTCCCATCTGCCCAGCTGATGCAGGGCAGAGCCACTTAATGGTGAGCTGTTGGTGGGCTGAGGGGTGGGGATGGTGCTGACCCAGTCCATGACAGCTCACCAAAACCCTCTAAGTGGCCCTCCAGCCCAAATAATTGCCCACTTCTGGTCTATGTCAACAAAAAGTAAAAGCTTGATTCAGGAATCATTTGGTAAAATGTTTTGGCTTGTGATATTCACAAGACTGGATTTGAGAATCACAAGATTCCTCTCAGCTTTAAAAACCTTTGAATTTGCACCCACTATACTAAACAGTAGACAAAAATTGTGAATATAATTTTTGCACAAAAAAGCCCACAAAATGGAGACTCATTCTTTTGAAAAATTAGTCATGAACTGCATTATAGCAAAGACATAACTTACTAAGCTATTTATAATATGTACAGAACAGAGTCGTATTGTCTACACATTTTTTTCTTAATGATACTACTTTTTTCCTAGCTTAGGAAATTCTAAAAAAATGTCTTTAAAGCTCATTATAATCAGGTATTAGTTAAAAAAGCAAAACTCAGGAAATGTTCAAGCTGAAGTTTCAAAAATCACACATACCATCTTAGTTATGTCTCCTTGCAGAGGCTTAGAATCTAATTGCAGGATCTCACACCAGTTCTAAATTAAAACAGATTAAAAATGTACAGTATTCTGGCAGGTTGCTGAGGTGCTAACAGACTGAGATGTAATCTGATTCTTACATTCGGTAATGGTAATACGGATGTGAAAAGCTAGTTTTAACAACTGTAACTTTAAAGCTCAGAAAATCCTTATAAACTCTGTCAATATATTCAACACTAATTATATACTTTTAAGATACGCTTTTGTGAATAATATATGTTGAAACAGTATTTTACTGTATTTACATGAATCTGAGATAACCCTGAATTTATGAAGAGCCCACAATAATTAGATTCTATACATGGAAAAGTTATACATTTATTATAATTTTCCATGTATGGAATGTAATTATTGGGGGGTCATCTTAAATTCAATCCCCACACTGCTGCAGCGTGGCAGGCAATGGAGGGGAGCAGGTCATGTAGGGAGGTAAAGCAGTTTACCCCCTGCAGCCTGTCCCCCCATCACTTGCCCCCCCTGCATTCTGCCCCACCCCTTGTACCACTCCCCACAGCCTCTGCTCTCCCCTTTTCCTCTGCCATAGCCTCTGATCCCCTTCCCCTTCTCCCCACAGCTTCTGCTCCCACCTTCCTCCTCCCCATAGCCTCTGCTCTCCCTTCCTTCCTCCCCTGCCAACAACCTCTGATCCCCTCCCTCTTCACCCCACAGCCTCTACTCCCATCTTCCTCCTCTCCCAACAGCCTCTGCCCCACTTTCTGTCTCCCCCCATAGGCTCTGCCCCCACATCCTTTCCCCCTCACCCTCACGGCCTCTGCTCCCCACCTGCCCCTCTCTCTGCTCCCTGACCCTTGCCACTGCTCTGTTGCTGGCAGGCTCCATCACTGCTCCAGCCTGGGGCACAAAGCATGATCCCAGCCCAGCCCCATATCAGCCAAACTGATTTCACACCACTGCTATGGAGCCAGGCTGGGGTATGCTCTGGGCCCCAGGCTATTACAGGGATAAAGCTGACAGGGTACGCCCACAGAAGCAGAGCCCACATGGGGGAGGAGGAGGGGAACAGGCAGGGAGCAGAGCCTGCATGGGGGAAATGGGGGGAAGAGGTTTCAGAGGGGAGATGGTGGGGTGCAGAGGCACTGGGGGAGGCAGGCAGCACCTGGGTAGGGGCTGAAGCCAAATCCACAGTAGCCACCTACCCCCAACTGCCTTGTACTCAATTCCAAGGCAAGCAGCTTTTTACCCTATGTTAAATGGGGGGAAAACCTTGACTTGGAATCAAGCTAATACAGCATGTAGGGCAGAGTTAAAGTTGCTTTTATAAAGCGTAAGGTACATTTTAAAATCTGTATATATTATCATTAATCAAGGGTATGGAGAAATGTAAATAAAATAGTTATGTAAATTACTAGCCAACTGCCCATCAGGAATGGGGGAGGGAGGGGAAGCGGGCAGTGACAGAGCTCAGCCACCACCTCCAGGAGGGGGTGGGGGGAAAGCTTGCCCCACCGTCCCCCTCAGCCAGAACCCTGCACTGCCACCGCCTTGTTTCAGTAACCAATCAAAGTGCTCCAAGAGTGTTATGGACAGACAGACAGACAGACTAAGCCCTTTATTATATTAGAATTCTTGCTACTGATTTCTTTCCTACACTGTGCATATGTCTACATGAGACTCAATACTGTTCAGTAGAGCAAATTACTGTGCAGTGAGCATCTCAGACACGGCTGGTGAACTCAGACTGGTGAGGTGGGTGGAGCATCGCAGGTGGGGGGGGGATTTGCAGCCAGCCGGGAGCGGGGGTGGGGTTTGCAGTCGGCCAGGAACAGGCAAACCCTCCCCTCTCCCCCCCCTACTCCCAGTTGGCTGCAAACCACCTCCCCCATGTGACACTCCACCCACCCCATCAGTCTGAGTTCACCAGCCATGCCTGCTGCATCTACACGTGCAGATGGTTACTGCGCAGTAATTAACTCTAACTGTGAGTAAATTTGCTACTTGGAAATACAAGTAGCAAATTTACTTGTGATTAGTTACTGCACACTAAAACAAATGCAGACTCTGACCAGGAGCAAATTTGCTCCTGGTCAACCTTACCACCAGGGGGCCACCCTCACCACTGGGACGGGTCTTTGCCTGCCCCAGCCCCAGGCCCTTAAAAGCCTGCAGGGGTGCCAGAGCCCTGGGCCACCTGCAGCCAGTTGCATGCCACAGCATCACACAGCAGAAGCCCCAGGAGAGCCAAGCAGCCTGCCCAGGCTCCAGTACTGGTTCCTAGCACCGTGGTGCTGCATGGCTGCCAGGCCCATGCCGTCATGCTGCGCTGGGTGCTGCAGGCACCTGCCAGGCCCAGCAACATCCTAGGACACCTGCAGCCAGCCTCTGGCCACTGGGTCCCTCTCCATCTGGCCCCAGGCCACCTGCAGCAGCCTGCCCAGACACCATTGCTAGTGCCCAGCACATCCTTGCCATGCACCTGCCTATCCCACACTATGCCCCTACGCTGGGTGCTGCAGGCAGCTGCCCAGGCCCAGCAGCACTAGGACAGTTGCACAGAGTCCCAATTAGCCATTGAGGGAGGCAATCTTCCCTCACACTGCGCGCCACCTGCCAGGACCCCAACTGGTCCCAGGAGGAGTCTGTTGACTTCATCATGCTGTGGGGCAAGGCCAAGGTCCTCATTGAGTTTGTGCAGAGTTGGCACTCCAACTCGCACATCTATGAGGAGCTTGTCATGCCATATGCAGGAGCAAAGGCATGACTGGTCAGTATGCCAGTGCCACATAAATGTCAAGGCCTTGTGATCGCAGTGGGTCACTGTCACCAACCACAACCACTGGCTGGAGCTGCCTGCAAGTCCATGCCCCTTATGCGACAGCTGGATGACATCCTTGTGCCCTGGGACACTGACCTGAGCTGTTGTCTACTCCAGCACGGGTGGCCTGCTAGAGCCTCCACTGAGGCCTAGCACCCATGATGACATCACCAGAGGAGGGCCCCTCAGCCCACCAGGAGCCTGTCCTGCCAAGCTCCCCACCCCTGGCCTCCTCCAGCAGTTCCAGGAGCTTGGGCCAGTGCCCGCCTCACCAGCTCCATGTGCTCAAGAGGCCAGACTGGCCATGGAACCACCAACTATCAGCAGCTCCAGCTTCTCCCCAGAGGGGGCCCCTTGCCAGCCAGCCAGACACTGCACCCCAGGACACTGCCAGGAGCCACATGTCCTTGCTGCTATTGGGGACTGACTCGAGATGCCAGGCACGCCTTCCATGGCACGTTGTAAGCCCTGCAATGTGGCAAGGGCCCTCCCAGCCCCTGCCCCTATCTTGACCCCTGCTTCCTGCCTGGCCCACCTGTGCTCCCCCATGCCCTTAGCCCCCTCACAGCATGCAGGGAGGTGGAAGACAGTGCCAAACTTTATTGGGCAGCCTGTGCCCCCACAGCTTCGTGGACATGGGCTTCTCACATGCCAAGGAACATGTCAATGCTGGCAGCAATGGCCTCCTTGGCTGCAGGGGCAAGGAAGTGTAGCACAGCCATAGGTAGCCCTCTAGGTGGCAGAGGTGGCAACAGAGGTTGTGGGGCAGGGTGGACTTTCCTCTCCACATGGTCAAATCTCAGGATCCTGTGCCAGGTTTGCAGGTGACTGCAGCAACATAGCTATCAGCAGCAGGGTGTAGTGAATCAGGCATCCCTTGGTCCATGCAAATGGCTCCTTGTGGTACACCCAGGACACTCACAGCAGGGGAATACTCAAGACACAGCACCAGCAGAGTGTGGGGATGGCTCCAGGGCACCTCTCTGGATTGACCTCCTGGTGGGAGGGCAGTGGCACCAGCAGCTGTACATCTCAGTTGTCTGGGAACCCCTCACCCCCTGTGCCCAAACACCATGGGCTTAGTAGTAGCACAGGAGACAGGCTGGCCTGCAGAAGGAGAAGGTGGGGGAGTGGCTTTAGAGACATGGAAATGGTGGGGAGGGGCTGTCTCCAGCATGCCTCTCTATAAGTAGGCCCCTGGGGGGAGGGCAGGGGCACCAGCAGCTCCACATCCCAATCAGCTGGGAGCCCCTTGCCCCCTCCGCTTGGGTGCTGTGGCCTTGATGGCAGCACAGGAGACAGGTTGGCCTACAGAAGTAGAAAGGGAGTTGGAAAGGAGTGGCTCTGGAGCTCCAGGAGCAGGTGCTGCTAGAAGCCAAGCCTGGCCCAGTCTGAGAAGGGGGCAGGAGAGGCCAGCTAGGTGCAGCCAACACCCAGCACCCCATCTGTTCCTGGGAAGTGAGCCAGAATGGGGGGCTCCGACAGCAGCCAGCTGGGCCAGGACTTGCCTGGCTAACTTACGATGGTTTGTGAGTACCCATGCACACATAAACCCCCCATCTGAGGCTAGGGGCTCCCTGGTATAGAGCATCTTATCTCAGAAATATTGGAAACTTTTACAAACAACCTCTTTCTCCTGGCCCTGTAGGCCCTGAAAATGCACACAGGGGAGAGGCACCAGTTGGCAGCCTGGATGCACCGTCAGGATCACCAGCAGCCTCAGCTGGGGTCCTGCGGATGTGCCAGCTCCAGAAGTGCAGAACACAGGACTGGATCCGGTTGCTGGACCAGCTGGTAACCAAGGCCAAGGAGCACCTAGAGGACTTGCAAGCCTGATGCATGGAGGCTGTTACCTGCAAGAAGGTGAGGGACTGGGTGGACCAGCAGTCCAGGAACAGGCTTCTGGCCCTGGAGAATCAGCATGTGGAGGCCCTGGAGCAGCAGGCTGTTCTGGTGGCCAGTATAGTGGAGGCTATGGAGGAGGACCACGAACTGGTGGTTGCCTTTGTGCCACCATCCTGGCCCTGGTGGTTGCCTTTGTGCCACCTGCTGCCCTGTCCCTAGCCCCACCTGCACCTGGAAGCAACCTAGCCCCCCCACCCAGGCCCAGTCCCACCACTCATCCTGGCTCCATGAAGGCATGGAGCAAAAGCTGCCTGCAGTGGGGCCAGGACCATGTGTAAGCCCTGCTGGCCCAGGCCAGAGGCTGCAGGAGGGGGAGATGGGCACTCCAGCAGAGCTGCACCCACCATCATCCTGGATGAGCCCCCTGCCCTGGGTAAGCCCTCTGCCCATCTCCCCTGGCATGCACAGTAGCAAGAAAGCAGCCAGAAGCCAGCCTACTGGGTGCCTGTCCCCAGCCTCCACCCCCTAGGCACCCCCACCCCATGGCCCCTCTCTGCAGTAGGCCACACACAGAGCATGCACTGTAATAATATGCACAGGGAAGAGGGTGTTTTATTGGTGGTGGGTGGGGTGGGTGATGGAGTATCTCTATGGGGAGTGGGGGGAGGGGGAATGGACTCTGTTGTTGGGGGAAGCTAGGGTCTGTGTTTGTGAAGGGAAATAAGATGTTCTTCAGAGTACTGTCCACAATAAGCATGGTGCTGTGGGTGTGCGGTGGGGCAGGGGGCTGTGGGTGGTGGTCCAGGCAGGATACAGGTGGTCCACCAGGTGTTTTAGAATTCCCTTTGAGGATTAGAACTGAGACTGGAGAGAGAGTGGTTGTCTTGTGAGAAGTGGGCATCCACAGGTAATTGGATATTTTTTTCTTTGATAGGTTTTTGGTGTGCGTTCACTCTGGTATGCAGCTGGCCCCACTGGTGTGTGTGTGGCTCACCTGGGGGCCTCAGCAGGAGGGGCCTATTGCTGTCATTGTCACCACAGTTGGTGCTGCAGGTACCAGGTGTCCTCTACGCACTGTGCTTTCTTCACCCAGGCCTCATGGAAGAGCCCCCCGCAGGCCTTGCAGATGTTACGCAGCATGCAGACTGTAACAATGACCTGGGGGATGTTGGATTCAGCACCCTTGAGGTAGGTGCTGAGGGTGCACCAGCATCTTTTGAGGTGGCCAAAGGTGCACTCCATGAGCACGTGGGTCCAGCCCAGGCACCAGATGCCACAGTGAGCCAGGACAGGTGGCCATATGGAACGGCAGGACTGAGACTGACCTAGGCCAGGTGACAATCCCTGCACCAGGCCAGCAGGACCCACACAGTGGCCAGCAGGAGCCCAGGGCAATGGACATCACTGCTGGGGCCCAGGGCTAGAACAGCCATGGTGTGGTGGGCAGAGGCTGAGGCGAGAGACCTCCCACATGCTACCACCACACTCTGCATGCTGCTCCGGGCCAGGAAATCAGGTGGCTCAAGAGCACGGTGTGTGGCTGTCTTTTAAACATGGCTGCCAGCCACAGACAGCTGCAGCTGGAGCCTCCATGTCCCCCTGGCAGTGGCAGAGGGCCAGTGCAAGGCCCCAAGGGGTGGGAACAGACTGCTGCTATGATCAGCAAATCTGCTTCCATTTCCCTATATGTGTATATGCCTGCCCAGGGTGAGTTTACTCTAGAGTAAAATACTCTAGAGTAAACCCACCCTGAAGTATTTGCACATATAGATATGCCCTGTCTAGGGTTTTAGTATTATATTCCAAGTATGTAGTACACAAGCAGCTTATACTAATTACTTCAGCAACTGTAACTCTTACGTCAGTGGTTCTTAACTTTTTTAGACTCAAGGCACCCCTCCATATCTTTTGTGAACTAATGACAGCCTATTTCAACAAATAATTTATTATGTTACAGGGCTTACCTCCTTGCAGGGGGACAGGCTTATCTCTTCACACCTGAAGCCAGAGCCTGCCTTTATCTGCTCATCTCCTCACACTTCCTGCAGCATCCTCCGAATGACCTTGTGCCCCAGCACTCTTGTTAAGAATCACTGTTCTAAGTAGTCAAAGATGTTTTTTTTTAATAGGGCCATGTGTAGACGAAACAAGGGGCATATGTACATGACACTTTAAAGTGGGTTAAATGCTTTTGCACCACTTTAATGGTGTTGGTGTTTGCACACCTCAGTGGCATATTGTGCAGTAATTCCAGTCGCTGTAGGAAATTTGGTGGCGTAATGTGTCTTAAATGACTTGGGGTGCAGCAAACTAAAACTCCCCCAGGGAGTTTTACTTTGCTGCCCTAGAGCTGCGGAGCGAAGCACCAGTCTCCATGCAGCTCAGGGGTTCTGCAGGAAGCCCATGCAGGCAGCCTGGCAGTAGCCTGGGAAGGCAGGCTTCACCCAAGGAAAAAAAAAGCAGTGAACCTGATCTCCCTCACCCCGCACTGTAGCCTGCCTGCCTGCCTGAGCTGTGCAGGGGCCCGGAGCTTCCCTCCATGGTTGCAGTGCCCCCCAGGACTGTCCGAGCTGGGTGTCTGTGGATGGGTGCCACCTGGGCAGGGGACTGCCACTGCCATGGAAGGAAGCACCAGCCCTCCCCGCAGCTCAGGGACTGCTCCGCCCGCTGGCAACTCGCCCTCCCCTCCCAACTGCCGGAGAGGGAGGTAACTTCATATGTGCTCATAACATGGGGGTTTAAAGGGCCCTAAATTGAAGCAGTGTTTTTAAAAACCCACTGCTTCAATTTAGGGCCCCTGTTTCACCTATACACACCCTAGGTTAATATGTTGCACCCATTTCATTCAAATATTACAGTTTTCTCCCCAAGGTTATCTTTAAACCTAGCTCTTCCTCAGGCTGCCTGCAGGAATAAATCCAATTTGCAATTTGTATTTACAAACCATAACACATTTTTTAAAACTAGTACAACCCTCTTAAATTCTTGATAAAATAAAAAACAGTAACAATTGGGTGCTAAAAAGTTACTTGTTTGACAAATTTATTTTTTGTAACTGATCTTAGTGTCTTACTGAATCTCAGAAATAGGATGAGAGATGAGTTTATACCCATCCTCTTGCTACTCTATCCTTATTCAGAGATCCTCAGAAAGCCTCTTAAAATAGTTTTATTCTAGGTTGATTGAACTATACACTATTTCCTGTGGCTGGCATCCCTGGTATATAATAGCTTTTTTGTTATCTCTTGTGAAGTACTGAAAATATAACTTCCAAAGAGAATTGTTAGCAACAAGCTCTCTTCACTCCCTTGCCTTTGAGCTGAGATGTCAACATTTACATTTCTGCAGATTCCTATCTTTAAAGGCTTACATGGTGTCTTGTCCAGTCTCTTTGGTTCACAGGAACAGAAAGTACACATTTCACTGGCTTTCATTAAAATAACATAAAGCTTCTCCCTAACCTCTGACCGCAACATTCTTCAGGGAAGAGACATTTCTCTATGCATTCTGTACTGATTCATATGCTCTTAGACTAAGGTTTAACTTGAATTTTGGTGCCTTGGGTGGGGTGCTAAGTACTTACATTCTTGCATGGACTGATGCTGTGGCAGCAACAGTTTGTTCTCCCAGGGGCCTGACATTTTTTTGGATGGAGATAGAAGTGACAATTTTCACCTGATCTGACCACAGAAAGCAGTTTATAGTGGTGACCAGACACAAGTGAACAGCTGCAGACAGCTTCAAAAATGGCTGATCAGGTGAAAATCTGACCCCTTATTGCATGAAGTATGAGATAAAGATGTTTCAAAATGTAGCATCTTTTGTAACTGTGTCTGCAGAGCTCCCAGACTGTTGCTGTTTTCAGAATAGTTGGGGGAAACGAAGCAGAGGGAGTTCAGTCTGAGGGTTTTTCAGCCCCTGCTGGAGGGTGGGGCAGGTGTATTGGAACCTCCTCCCCCCCCCAGGTGGGGGGGCTCCAATTCACCCACTCTGCCCTTCAGCAACAGCTAGGGAACCCCAAGAAACAGTGCCCTCCTCTGCTTGCCCCCTTCCATTCTGAAAACAGCAAGTACTGGCAGAGAGCCATGGCTGTTACTATGGGAACCTGACTGCAGGGTCCCAGCCAGCAGCTACATTCCCATCCCCCCTGGAACTAACAGTGAACTTCTGTTTGGTCTGGGGTAATGCTGTAACTCAGAACACTTTACAGAACACGTTCTGAGTTACAGCTGGGAGCTGCACTTCTGTCTGTACCCTTTGTTGCCCCCCTGAATCAGAGCCCAGGGTCCCACTCACTCTAGTTACCCTACTGCTCTTAGGATAGTAGCACTATTGATTATATTGGAGATAGTGAGTAAACAGGATCAGAACATTGTCTAATCTTTTTTTAAAAAGTTATATGTTGGTTGTTGTCTTTCTTATCATAAACTGTGATGCTATAACCTACTATCCTTCATATCTGTCTGGTAATATAGAAAGAATTATGAGGCAGTAGTGGCAACTGCATCATTAAAAATGTGGACCTTGGTGTTGTCCACAGCTGCTTTTGGGTTATGGCACTAAACTTTCCTCTAATTGGCTATTCAGCTGCATTAAATTGCTAGGAGTACATTGTAACAAGGAGGGGGCATGTACACATTTGCTTTAATGTGCAGTAACTTATTTTACTGTGCATTAAAGCATCACATAAAAAGCATGTGATTACACTAATGTGCAGTAAAATAGGCTACTGCACATTAAGTGTCACTTAAAAACTGTGCACTGCTCATTAAGGCAGCCTAATGTGCATTTCTTTACCACTTCACATTGGAGGTACTAAATTTAATGCGCGTTAAAAAAAGTACCTTAATGCATGTGTAGACACACCCAGAATGTAGGGAACTGGTCACATAACTCCCATTACCAATAACTCCAATTTTAATACCTACAGCAAAACATATTCTCTGTTATGAAAAGTAAAAATTAAATCACTTGATGGGCAGGTTTTTAAAGTGATTAATATTGCCATGATCCAAATGATTAGGGATAGACTTTGAAGCAATCAATTTTCTTCATTTCTATAGTGTAACTTCTATTACACTAAAAAGAAATTTATGAACTGAAAAAATAAATTTTAAAAAGTTTCAAAAACTTCAGCTTCCTACGGTTTACAAAAGGCAAAGCTTGTCAAAAAATTTGCAGATCAGATTTCCATCACATAATACTGTTTCATCAAGGTTGAAAAGTGTTGTGGAAATGTGTCATTTTCATTTAAAAAAAAAACCAAAAAACAAAAAACACTTGGCGGAAACAAACCTGAAATGATTCTAAAACTAAATGGAGCTTTACTATTTAGTTTTGATTTTCTAATTTTATTTCAGTTTCAGTGATAATCCCATGGCCCTATGCTTTTTGGACAAACATTTGTTCAATTGCATAGAACTGCTGTTTTATGTTTGCCTGGGTCAAGTTCAAGGAAGCAAGCTGTGTGTATCATCCATGGATAGTTTAACATAATGGGCTGTTGTATTTAATCTACATAATGCACCCAAATGTCAGAGTGATGGGTGCTTTGGGGGAAAAATAACATTCTAATAGTATTTCACACAGGCAAACATTTCACAAAATGGATGAGATTTATGGTTATAAAAAGTGAAAATTGCAAGCCTATTCTATACCTATTCAGACAGATCCCACTCATATAGAACTTATATGGCATCTCAGAGCACGTCCACACATGCAAGCACATGCACTTGCAGCAGCTCAAATAGAAGCACTGCAAATTTGAGCCAGGGCTTTTTGCTTCAGTGCACATGCTCAGACATGTACTTTGTTGTGGAGCAAATTGTACCACTTGGGGCACAATAACCCTGCCTGGCTCCTCCCGGATCTGCAGCCAGGGGGTGCTAGAGCCCAGGGCCAGCCCCTGTGCTGTCCCCAGCATTATAAAATGCTACCCTGTCCTGGCCCCAGCAGTATATAAAACTGTCCTGGCAACTAGCTCAGGGCTACTAGCTCTCAGGAGCTTCTGGGGCCCAGCCAACTGGTACCTGGGGACACTACCCCGTGCCAGCTGGACTGCTGAAGCAGCCCTGAGAGTTCCCTGCACCCTTTACCCACTGCAGCAGTCTGGCAGTGGGGGCTGCTGCCTGGCTGTGACCTGCTGTGCACCTGTCAGACTCAGATGGGGACTGCAGAGCCAGTAGAGGCATCTGCCTCTCTGGGCCAGCTGCCAGTGGACTGTGGTTGCAGGGTTGGCCTATGTGCGGCACTACTGCCATGTGTGCCCCTGCCCAGCCATCTGGGCAGCTATCACCCGGAAGATATTCCAGGTGTGGTGGCCTGCTTTGAACTGTCAAAGCATGTCCTCTTGGCCCCATTTGTCCAGGAGGTCAGCCACAGCCAGATGGGTCCAAGGTGCCAGTTCTTAGCAAGCAGGGTTCTGCCATTGGCCTCCCTAGCAGGAATTCTGGTGTCCCCTATTGGAAAACTGAAAAATCCCAAAGTCACTCTGTAAAATACCCCCAAATCCATGTTCCTCCATGAGTAAAACAAAAGACCACTATAAAGACAGAGAGCAAGAAAGAGACAGTGATCAGTTGGACAATGTTTTATTGATATATCTTACAGTGTTAAAGCACGTCTCTTATCATAATAATAAAGTGAACTCTAAATACATGTTTCATGAATTCATGAATACATGTTTTGCTGCAATCCCACAGGGCGATGGTTCCCGCACAAGGGGTTTGGCCCCCCAACAGGGAATTCAGCCTTCTCACAAGGGGTTCAGCCCCCCAACAGGGGATTCAACCCCCACACAAGGGGTACAGGCCCCCAACAGGGGGTTAACCCCCCACACAAGGGGTACAAGCCCCCAACAGGGGGTTAACCCCCACACAAGGGGTGTGCCCCCCAACACGGGGTTCAACCCCCAAACAAGTGGTTCGGCCCCCCAACAGGGGGTTCAGCACTCTCACAAGGGGTACAGTCCCCCAACAGGGGGTTCAACCTCCACACAAGGGGTATGGGCCCCCAACAGGGGGCCAATGGCCTCCACAGGGGCTACCACCCCACCTTGCAAGGCCCACATGCCCTACCCCAGCCCAATTGATGCCCCACCAGGCCCCATCCCCTACGAGTTGCTACAGCCCCCCACAATGGCTGCCCACTCGGCCCCAGCCCTGCTCCCCCAGACCCCCCAATGGCTGTCCTACCCATCCTCACCCTCCAACTTGCACCCCCAGACCCCCAAGGCTACCCCCACAACACCAGGCACCATCACTTAAAAAAAAAAACACACAGAAAAAAAACAGAAATAAAAATGGGGAAAAAAAGCCTCTGCTTACCCTAGAAGCAGGGGTGGGGGAGGGGCTCCCGGGCCTCTTGGCAAAGCCCCCCAGGATGCACAGGGCAGCGAAGGGGCAGGAGGGCTCAGGCTGAGGCTGTCAGCCTGCCCTGCACTGTGCGAGCAGGGCCCCAGGCAACCACACGGCAGCTCTAACTGCCAGTAAGTGCTGGGGTTTTTTTGTTGCTTTTTGTAAAGTATGGGGTGGAGGGGCAGGGATTGGGGGGGCTTAGGGGGGATGGGGCTGTCCAGGGCAGGGGTTGGGGGCCTCAGGGGGCTGGCAGGGGGAGGGGCCGGCCCTGGCAGGGGTCAGGGGCCTCGGGGGGGGCTGGTGGGGGATGGGGCCGGCCCCGGCAGGAGGCCAGGGCCTCAGGGGGGCTGGTGGGGGTTGGGGGGCTGGGGGAGTGGGAAGGGCCATCAGGGGTCCCCCTATGATCCCCTCCCCCCTCCTCCGGCCCCCCCAACCCCTTACTCACCGAGCCCTGGTCCTGAAATACGTGGCCTCGCTGGCCACGTGTTTCAGCACCAGGGCAAAGGCCAACCATAGAGACACTCTGGCAGTCAGAGTGTCCCCATGGAAGACCCAGCCTCCTTTTGCCTCAGGTTGCTGCTTTTTTAAATGTCAAGTTTTTTAGACCCCTGGATATCCAGGGGTCTAATTTTCCCCTCAAGCTGCAACATTTTTTTGTTCCCACACGTACCTGTTGCCCCGCCTCAAAGGGGTTTGAGGCAGGGCAAGAGACACGTGCGTGCTCCTGTGGACGCACCCTCAGAGGCTTAGTTTATTCTTATTATGTAGCCTTCTGTTGAAACACAGATTTTAAAAAAGGGACTTATCTGCCTTTTAAAGCTGTATTCACAAATTGGCTTCTTCTCCGTAAAAATTGATGATACCTCTATAGGTAGTTCTACAGTCTTTTCTCTCCCTCCGAATTCAATAAGACATTTTAATTCTTAAAATAATATAACTGAATGTAGTTCAAATGATCGTGCCATCTTTCCCCTTCATGAAAAAATGACTGGGAGTTGTGTGTAAAGAATATCCCTTGGGTAAAATCTATATCAATAACTATATCTATTATTCACTACTCCCAATTCTCTTAAACTGCTAGCTTTAGCTCTTGTAGCAACTGGACAAAAAGCATGAGATTCTCCCAACTACTTGCAAGCATAGTCTAAATTATCTTTAAAGCGCTGAAGAGAAGGAAAAGAAGGGGAAAATCATCAATAATATAACTGTACTGTTGTACTACTGGTCACTATAGAAGCACCAGTCCATTTTCTCCCTGGATTGCATGACGTAGAAAAACTAAATGTGACAATTTGAAACACTAACTGTGAAAATGCATCTCTTGTTCTGTGCCTAGACCTAGAATCCAAAGTCTAAGATGGAACAAAACTGTAATTCATACCAGTTATATTGGGCATACCCTCTTTCTTTGAGCCAGCAAAGCATGTATGACAGGGTGCAGAGCACAGGTCTGCATATCAGCTAAAGGCTCTAATTAAAGGTCAATCTCCTGTTGAAGCTAAAGTCTAAAAATTGCCTTCAATCCTGCTTCTTCGATGTATTTCTGATTATATTTTCTTTTCAGTTAAGAATTGGAATGCAGTCAGTTTTTGGAATGCAGCTTACTGTTTTATATGATGTATAAAATGTCTGTCAATTACACTTGGATAAATATAAAATAAATGTAATGTATTTGTTCAGGAAAAATCCATTTTTTTGTGTTATAAGTAACACAATGTAGTGTAACTGTCAGGATGCTGCTGAAATGTGTTATTCTTTATATTGTGAAGAAGGCAAATGTAATCTTTCATCATCTGTCAGCTTTTCTAACTTGAGCAGTATTGTTATATTACTGCTCAACTTGCCAGTAGTTGGAAGCAAAGTCCATTTTCTCTCTGGATTGCCTGGCTTGGAAAAAATATGACAATTTTAAACACTTACTGTGGGAGGGAGGAGGGGGAGCAGTTGTTATTCTGCGCCTCTGTGATAGGTCTGTACCAATTTGCCCAGACCTAGAAGTCACTGAAGTTTAAGGCATAGAATTATTTTATTTCTATGAACTACTACTGGGCTGCACCTGATCATTTTTTTCTGAATAAATGATGGGAAAGGCAAACAGAAAATAAAAAAGTGTAATTATATATGTTTTGACATATTCTATTGAATTTCACAGATAATTTTGGATAGAAAAGTTTTCCATCCATTCTTTGGATAGAAAGTCTTATCCAACCAGTGTATTAGATCGACCTGAGCTTTACTACATAATACCCATTAGTAATAGCTAGTTATAAGTGAGAAACACATTAGAAAAGTCTTCTGTGGGCTACAGTATTTTCCACATTCAATAACTATACAACTTCATAGATTCTTTTTTATGCTGAATATTTGTATCTTTTTACGTATATTGTAACTTCTAATTATCTCTTCTCTCCTGTTAGAACAATTTTTTTGTTCATTCAAACCAGAATTTCCTGGTTATGTACCTGCTTTGCGTCCTTTTGCTCTGTTTCAATAGATCCTCACTTAAAATTTCTCATGCATGTGCTGTTCTACTTGTGCTAAGCTGTTAGAAAGCTGCTAGCTGTTGGAGACTTGTTAGAAGACAGAAGACTCTGTTAACCCTTAAAATGCTTTCAATGACAATAAATAAGTCTATGGGGTGTTTCAAAAGCCCAGTGGAAATGACATACTCTATTAAATTTTGTCAGCCTGACACATGATACGGTCTTGTGGCCCACTGGCCCTGTGCCTGGCCCAACTGTTCATCATACTTAGCATCAACAAGGATGCCACAACTTGATCTTATAGGATGCTTCAATTGGGAGAAATCTAATTACCCTCATAGCTAGACTCTGCTGCACTGGACTGCTCTGGTCTTCTGGGGCTCCAACCTCCCCTACACGCTGGCCATGCACCACCTTGATGTTAATAATTTGTCCTCCACCGACATCTTTATATGCAAACTCATTCCCTGTTTGCTGTATGGGCTCATGGTCATATCTGGCCCGTCAGCCTGATATACTGGTCCCCTGCACCTTTACAACCCTCTGGTCATGGCCTTGCATGAAGTAAATGAAATAAATACAACAATCCCCTTCTGCTGTAGTGGGAGACTTGGCAGCTTATAGGAAAGCCTTCTCACTGCAGTTCGGTAGTCTTCTATTTTTAATGGAGTCATTCCTTTTCAAGCAGGGTGACGCTACTTCGGTTCAAAAAAAAAAAAACTCCTATGGAAGTGAAGGCCCTGTCTTTGGGCACTTTGGCTGGGCTCTGTATTGACCCATCCACGTCGTAAGTGTGGCCATGTGTGGGCTCTGTCTCTCTGGCATCTCACTGGTCTCTCCCTCTTCCCAGTAAAACAAACAAACAAAAAAGGACCTTATTTTTGTTGTATCCATCTGTCCTGCAGGTAGCTTGTCCCCCCAATGAAGCTTCTGGCTGGCTCCTGCAGCTTTTCCTTTACCTGTTTTTCCCTGTCATTCAGGTTCGAATCCTGGCTCAGGCTTAGTAAACCTGAACAGGTGTGGGGCAGTCTGCTTCAGACCAAGCAGCTTCTCATAAAGCAGGCTGTCCTTGGTGTTCTCTTCTACGCCGGTGCCTCTCGATCTGGTGTGTCTGGCAAGTCCCCTGCAGCAGTGGAAGCAAGCAGAGCCTTTTTCTCATCTTCATACATCCTCACCCACAAGAGAATCTGTCAGTGTCCCTTGGTCAGATCCAGAGTAGAGATAAACCTAGCCTTTCCAACCCTCTTGAGGATCTCACTAATCTGTGGCATCAGGAAGGAGTCAAACCGGGAGGTGGCATTTAGCTTCCTGAAGTCTATGCGGCAACGTAGAGTCTGATCTGGCTTAGGGACAGCCACAGGAGGACTCCACCAAGGGCTCCATGATTCAGTGATAACTCCTTGAGCCAGCATCTTATCTATCTCAGTTCACATCAGGTGGTACCAGTGGTGAGGAATCCCCCTCCATTTCTCTCTTACTACTTTTCCTTCTAAGGTGATAATCCTGTCGTTTATGTCCTCTACACAGCCTGATATTTCACCAAACATATCTCAAAAGACACTCACCAACTGTTTTAGTTGGCCCTGTTGTCTGCATGTCAGTTGGGATTCTAAGAGTACCTCTGGGCAGCCCTCCAGCTCCTCCTTAAGGTTGTCTGCCTGCTTTGCCATTTCTTCTCCTGGAGAGAGTTTTACCAACAAGCCCTCCTTCTTGTGCCATAGTTTCAGAAAGTTGGCATGATAATTTGTTTCTCTTTTTTATGCTCTGGGCAGAGCACTTCATAGTCTACTGGCCGGACTCTTCTAATGACTTCAAATGGTCTCTGCCAGCAGGTTAAGTACTTGCTTACAGTGCTGGGGAGGACTACTGACACCTTTTGCCCTGCTCATAGCTCACGTACCTGTGCCCATTTATCATAATGGGTTTTTTGTTTCTCCTGGACCTGTTGCAGATGCTCCCACATCACCTCACCGGCCACTTGCAGCCCATGCCTCAGTTCCCACACATATTTGGTGGGCTGGGGTCCTGCAGGTTCTTCCTTTTCCCACTCTTCCTGAACTATATCTGATAGGCCCCAGGGTTGGTGCCTGTACACTAACTGAAAAGAGGCAAAGCCTAGAGAGGACTGAGGGGCTTCTCTCATGGCAAATAATAAGGGTGGAAGTAACAGGTCCCACTTACAGGTTCCTCCTGTGCACACTGAGGTAACATATTTTTAAGAATATCATTGAATCATTCCACCAGCCTGTTTGTTTGAGGGTGGTATACAGCTGTTTGCAGGGGTTAGATTTTAAGCACCATGCACAGGTTACACATAACATGGGACATGAAATTTGGCCATTGATCCATGATTATTTCTTTCAGGATCCTGACTCTTGCTACCCATTTAAGGAGCTCTTCAGCTACACGAGGACCCATGACAGTGCACAGGGGAACCATGTGGTGTAGTCAATTAAGACTAGTATAAACTGATGGCCAACCAAGCTCTTAGGGAACAGTCCAACTATGTCTAAGGTGATCCATGAAAAAGGTTCAGCCACTACTGGCATAGGCTGTAATGGTACTTATAGGGGTTTCCTGAAACTGACCTATTGGCAGTTGGGACAGACCTGGCAGAAATTTTCTACCTGCTTATTTAGGTGGACCAGAAACACTACCTGGCTAACCTGGTTTCTGTTTTTGCCCTCCCTAGGTGCCCCCCCACCATGGGATTTCATGTCCAAGCTTCAACACGGAAGCCCTGAAGGGCTGGGGAATCAGGAGTTGGAGTATGTCTGTGCCCCCCTTCTTTGCCTTGTTTAATTCTATAAAGAAGTCCCCTTCTAATCTCAGACTGTTGGAGGATAGCACGCTTCTCAGGACAGATTACCTGGCCATCCTGCTTTGCTAACTCTGTCTGGATTATAGTCTGGATTACAACTCTTCCTCTGCTTGGGCCTCCTGGAAGTGTGTGCTACTGGACAGGCTTTCTAGGTTGAGTCCATCGAGGTTGTCAGCATTCAGTTTTTCTTCCACAAGGCCTAGATTGGCCTTGGCTTGGGCCCGTACAACTTTGAGGACATCATATATCTCAGCCCAATCTCATCCTAGGATCATTGGACAAGGTTAGTCTTCAACCAGGCCAATGGGCACTTCCCTGGTGACATTTAGGACCTTTACCCAATATCTTTTCCGAGGGTAGATGGACAGCTGCCCGTGCATGCAGACCATGCAAATGGAGGTTGTGTCCAGGGCCCGGCTTGGAAGAGCCAAATCTGCACAGATCAGTGTCTGGGTGCTGCCTGTATCCACAATGGCTTATAACCTTTTCCCTCCTACATCAGCATGGATTGTTGGTTTCTCCCAACTGCCTTCCCAACTCATATTTCCCGACTATAATCCATTATTTCAACCAGACCATTATCTTTCTGGTCATTTCAGTATGCCCACATCTCCACATGGGATGCCCCTGTGCAGAATGTAGGCCGAGGATTACTTGCACAGTCGTGAGCCATATGTCCCATTCTTCCACAATGGAAATACACCACTGGGGAACTAGGTGCCTATCGGGTTTCTTTTACCTCTTTCCCTCCCATCTTTTCCCCCTCTTTTGGGGCAGAGCTTGGCCCTCCCCTTGGGCCTCACTCCCTATTGTTGTCCCCTTGGGTATTTTCAAAGTCTTTGGCTAGTTGCAAGGCTTCTGCTGAACATTTTGGATGGTGACAACTCACCCAGCACTGAGTGTTTTCATGAAGATCAAGGAGGAAGTGCTCTAATAGAATTTGGTAACAAAACTCCACTTTGGACATCTCTAGGGGTTTCAGCCATTTGTCCAACAAGTCCGACAGGCACTGGAGCAGAGCCCTGGGGGGCTTGTCTTCCTTCTTCATCTTTGCCTGGAAGGATGATGATATGTCTCTGGGTTTGTGTCCAATCTGTACAGGATCTTTTTCTTCAACTTGTTGTAGTCCATTGCATCCACATGGGACATGGCCCTATATGTTGCCTGGACTCTCCCTATCAGAAATAAACCTAGCTGTCCTGCCCACCAGCCTTGGTCCAGACCACAGGCTACCACTGCATATTTGAAGCTCTCCAGGAAGGCTTTAGGGTCACCCTGTGTGGTTATGTTAGGTACCTTTAATTCAACCTGATTCGGCTGGACCCTGGCCTGCTGCTGAAGCCATTTTTCTTCCAATTCTCTTTGTCTGGCTGCCTGCTGCTGCTGTTGTTATAGCAGTTGTCCCACAAAATGAAAGGTCTGTTGGAAAGCATCAGAGCCACCCAGTACAGTGCTTGGGAGATCCACATAGGCCATCATCACAGTTCCTGGCCAATGCACTACTTTGTCGGCACAACATGTGATAAGGTCTCAGGGTCTGGCAGCCCTGTGCCTGACCTAACTGTGCTGTGGGTATTTTAGATAATCAGAGTTAGCATCAAAAAGGGATTACCCAATTCTCACCTGCCATGACTTGATTTTATAGGATGTTCCAATCAGGAGAAGTCTAATTACTTTTATAGCAAGACTCTGATGTGCTGGACCTATCCAGTCTTCTGGGGCTCCAACGTTCCCTACATCCTGGCCATGTACCACCTTGATGTTAATCATCCATCCTGCACCAATATATTTATATGCAGATATGTTTCCTATTTGCTGTACGGGCTCACGGTCATATCTGGTCCGTCGGCCCAATATACTAGTCCCCTGGACCTTTTCAAGCCTCCGGTCATGGCCTTGCATGAATTAAATGAAAGAAAATCCCCTTCTGCTGTGATAGGAGACTTAGCAGCTTATAGGCAGAGCCTTCTAGCTGTGGTTTGGTAGTCTTCTATTTTTAATGGAGTCATTCCCTTTCAAGCAGGGCAACACTACTGTGGTTCATAAGAAAAAAAACTCCCTCCCATGGATGTGAAGACCCATCCAGGTCTTAAGTATTTCTGTGCATGGGCTCTGTCTCTCCAGTCTCTCCCTCTTCCCAGTAAAACAAACAACAAAGCAGAACTTTATTTTTGTTGTGTCCATCTGTCCTGCAGCTGGCTGGTCTCTTTGGCAAAGTTTCCGGCTGGCTTCTGCAACTTTTCTTTTTCCTGTTTTTCCCTGTCACTTGGGCTTGAGTCCTGGCTTGGGCTCAGAAAGCCTGAGCAGGTACCGGGTGGTCTGATTTGGATGAAGAAGCTGACATAAAGTGTGCTGTCCTTGGCGTTCTCTTCTCCACCAGCACCACTTGATCTAGCATATCCAGCAAGTCCCCTGTGGCAGTGGGAATGAGCAGGGCCTTTTTCTCATCTTCACAAATGTAATTGACTTTTAAGGGAGTATCTATAGGAGTCTATAGTTTTCATCCCAATTCAGGGCTAGAAGATGTTTCATAAGAGAGATGATTATTTTGCCCCTATTTTCCATATGAAATTTAATCTTGATTGACATCTCATTTAGATTCACAAAGTTTACCTATGTTATGTTTAAAAGATGAATTTTATTTTAATGTTTGCTTTTCAATATGCATAGTGTCTCATCTATCACACAATCTTGTTTCTGTTCTCCAACTACATGGCAAAATTTTTAACCAGGAGAAATGAATCAAGGACAGAGTGTGTGTGTTTGTGCATGCACATAGACAAGTACAAGCATGCACCATTTAGTACAGTTGGTTCCCAAAATTGACTGAGGTCTCTGAATGTCATGCAGAATATACTTTAAGAGAATCTGGCATGAGTTTTTTGGAACCTGCTGTGTTAAAGCAGATGCTAAGGTTATGCAATACTAATACTAATTAGTAAAACTAAGATAATGAATGAAGCTGACCATTATCAGACTCCTTAGCTCTGAGTGGTTATTATACAACTGAAACTCTCTGGAAATGTGGAGGACAACTGGAACTGTTTTAAATAACTTCATGGATGTCAGCAAAAGGTAGGCATGAGGTCTGAAAATACCTGGTTTCAAAGCAAAGCAATTAATATTTTTAATAATGTCAGTTAAATCCAGCAAAAGGAAGTTCACTATGAAACTTTATAAAAGAATTTTGAGTAGTGTAGACCTTTGTATTGAGTTGGAATCATTTTATCTTACATTACAGCAGCTTTAGTAGGGCTTGTGTTAATTTTAAGTTAGGCCACGTTAGCATGAAATGACATCAAGGGAAGTAATGTAGGAACTGAGTTAAGTGAGAGAAACTTCTTGGAAAAAAAAAGACTAGCTGATCTTATGACATCAGATCTTGATTAAGGGTTCAGGTCAGTATGTTCTAGCTCAACCAACAGGGTGAGAAAAAAGCATCTATTTCTGACTATATTTGTCCAAGTTTCTATCAAGTAATATTGTACGGCTTTGTTTGAGAGAGGGAATTCAGTCTCAGTATGCAGAGATGTGCTCTACTGGCATTCTTTGCTGAGGTTCCCATCTGCAGATAGAAGAACTTCGAATGCCTCTTAGAAGATAGCCCCTGAATTTGGGTAAGATCTCCCTAACAGATTTGCCACTTTCTTCACTTGCTAGCTATATTCATAAATGGAGCATTCAAATAAAGTTTGCTTCAGTACCTGGGGATAAATACACTGTGGCAAATGACACAAAACATGATAATGCTCAGCGTTTGTCAAATTATGCAAGAAAATGTTGTTAAAGTCACTGGGGCTTGCAAATATATGGAGAAGCATGTAGTGAAACAAAGCCCTCTATATCATATGGGGTCCCATGTGTCGCTCTTATTAACAAGCACTGTGCTTATTCAGTGGGTAAAAAGAATAATTATCACAAAATCTAACCCTTGATCAGAGGTAACAATTTTTTAAAATTCTAAATAGAATAGAAATAGGATGTACCAATTCAGCCATTTTGTCTACAAAGTTCTCTGATGGGTGCGAGAGACTATAGCTTATTGTAATACTTTGTTTAAATGTGTTTATTTTGTAATAATGTTGCATACTTCAGCTGTCCTGACCAACTTGTACAAGGGAAACAAAGGGGTTAAGAAACAATTAAGTCAAGTTGCGTGGCCTTTAACACCATCTGATGAGGTGAACTTGGATTCAGGAAAGCTTATGCTATACATCTCTCATTTAGTTAGCCTGTAAATTGCAAATCTACTCTGCCTTCTATGGGAAAGAAGACATCCATCAACAACGAACTGAATTACCTTGTTGACATTTCAACAAGGTGAAATCAGTAAACATCCTTTGGAGATAACACCCTGGAGGTGTCAAAGGATGCAGGGGGAGATAATCTTCAAACAATGCTCAGAGAAGCCTGAAAGGGAGGATGTCAGCCTGGGAGTTGCAGAGGCTGGAAAGGGAACAATGAAGCTACTTTGGGGTAGTTGGGGCTGTATAGACCGGAGAAACAACAGTTGAGCAAACTTTGGCACGCTCAGGGCTACATGGGCTAGACTGAAGACAGAACCTTTGGAGGGGGCAAAACCTCCTTGCTGTGTGGTCTTTGCCCCAATAAATGATTTGATTAAAGAGCAGCAGTCTGCTTTTCTGTTTGGGACTGCACTTTTCCCTTCGAAGAGATAAAGTTGCTTTTTTGGGAGCTGAACTTGGAAAATAGCTCCTTGAATCCATAATAATGGGCAACAACCACAACACAGTAAGACAACTGAGTCCTAGGATATGGCACAACCAGAAACAGGGATTTACCAGTGCCTGACTACAGTAGTGATAATGTCCTAGTGAAGACTTGAAGGCCCTCATGACAGTATAAGGAACTTCAAAGATCAACAGAGCATTGTTTAGTAATTTAATTCATAAATTGGTTATAAATATGTGAAATTCTTTAAATTAATATTGAAAGTTGAAATACTGGCTGTTGTTATTTTAGCCTAGAGCCAGACATTTAAAAAGCCTGAGCCTAAATTGATTCAATCTTTGCAGGTTAGTCTAACCTGGCTAGGCTGAACCGGTTTATAACTACACAAACATCCCCCCTCTGGACTGAAGAAATGCAAGGACATGCCTGCAGTGGCTCAGGCTAAAAGCTGGGGATGCTAAAGCAGCCATCCCTTCCTTTCCACTATGCTGAGCTGGGGGGGGGCATGGCCAGGCCCTGGCAGGACACTTTGATTAGGGAGGGGTTCCAATCCCCTTCCCCCCACACTGTTGATAACAGAGCATTGAGTTAAACAGCAGGGAGTTACACAGGGAGTTGTTAGCATTTGTCAGTCCATCAAACAAAACAACAACATATCTTATTAGTTCAAGCTCTTCTTAAACAACTTTTTCCAAGGAAGGAACAGAGGGACATTACCAACTATCTGTTGATTAGCTCCAAAAAGCCCTAAGCCAACACTGTCCTGTCTGTATTTTATTCATAGATTCATAGATGTTAGGGTCGGAAGGGACCTCAATAGGTCATTGGGTCCGACCCCCTGCATAGGCAGGAAAGAGTGCTGGGTCTAGATGACCCCAGCTAGATGCTCATCTAACCTCCTCTTGAAGACCCCCAGGGTAGGGGAGAGCACCACCTCCCTTGGGAGCCCGTTCCAGACTTTGGCCACTCGAACTGTGAAGAAGTTCTTCCTAATGTCCAATCTAAATCTGCTCTCTGCTAGCTTGTGGCCATTGTTTCTTGTAACCCCCAGGGGAGCCTTGGTGAATAAAAACTCACCAATTCCCTTCTGTGCCCCCGTGATGAACTTAAAGGCAGCCACAAGGTCGTCTCTCAACCTTCTCTTGCGGAGGCTGAAAAGGTCCAGTTTCTCTAGTCTCTCCTCATAGGGCTTGGTCTGCAGGCCCTTGACCATACGAGTTGCCCTTCTCTGGACCCTCTCCAGGTTATCCGCATCCTTCTTGAAGTGTGGCACCCAGAATTGCACGCAGTACTCCAACTGCAGTCTGACCAGCGCCCGATAGAGGGGAAGTATCACCTCCTTGGATCTATTCGTCATGCATCTGCTGATGCACGATAAAGTGCCATTGGCTTTTTTGATGGCTTCGTCACACTGCCGGCTCATGTTCATCTTGGAGTCCACTAGGACTCCAAGATCCCTTTCCACCTCTGTGCCACCCAGCAGGTCATTCCCTAGGCTGTAGGTGTGCTGGACATTTTTCCTCCCTAGGTGCAGCACTTTGCATTTCTCCTTGTTGAACTGCATCCTGTTGTTTTCTGCCCACTTGTCCAACCTATCCAGGTCTGCCTGCAGCTGTTCCGTGCCCTCCGGTGTGTCCACATCTCCCCATAGCTTTGTGTCATCTGCAAACTTGGACACAGTACATTTCACTCCCTCATCCAAGTCACTGATGAAGACATTAAAGAGTATCGGTCCAAGGACCGAGCCCTGCGGGACCCCACTGCCCACACCCTTCCAGGTCGAGACCAACCCATCCACCACGATGGTATTTGTCCTGTCTTCCACAGCACAGACCATAGCCAGCATGCAGTATGTTGGCTAATGCTGAGAGGTGTCTGTATAAGGCAGAGGAGAGGGTGGAATCCCTGCTTGAACAGGGACTGGTGGGAAGCAGGAGGAAGCCAGGCAGACCCTGCTGTACCTGCAGTCTCTGTCAGAGCAGCAGCCAGGGAGTGGAGGGGAGAGGCCAGCCCTGCTGGGCTGGAGCTGAAAGCAGAGCCCCACCCAGAGTTGTAAAGCATCTGGGATGCTGGAGAACTCTGATTTAACTTAAACCAGGATGGGTGTTAGACAAACATTGCATAAACTGGTTTGACCCAAATCAGTTAAGTCTGATATTCCATTAAACCAGGTTTCTTGCAAAGCTGTTTCAGCCATTTTCAAACTGGTTTATGTGCACTGAACATCTCTTCTGTTACAAGTTTAAACCAGTCTCTGATCAATTAAACTGGTTTATATGTAATGTCTGTCCCTAGTCTTAATGCTCATCTGAGAAAGGACGACAAGAGTAACTGTACCTTTAAGAGGATTTGGCATGAGTCAGCTGGAGATTATTTTTATTTCATGTGGAGGGGTCATGTTAGGCAGTGCTAATTAGTTAAACACTGAATGAAGCATATAGCTCAAATTCCTTTGCTCTGAGCACCTTCCCAATAACACAAGTGCTACGGTTCTAATGCTAATAAATATCAATGATAAATAAATGCATTACACGTTTCAAACATTATTTTTTTCATAACTGATGTTTATGTTAAAGTTTGTGAAACTTAGAATTTATGAGCATTTTCATCAACAAACCAACCCTTGTCCAACTACTTGCAGGCAATCAATAAGCAACAAACATACTTATGAATCACTTTCTGTATAATATAGTTGGCTCTAGATTGAAGTTTAAGTTCAGTTCAGAGTCTTATCTAATCACTTCACTGAATTCTTATCCACTTTACTCAACCTCTCAAGTCTCTAAAATGTGACTAGCTATCTCATGAAAATAGACTTTTATGTGAAGCTTCCTTGTGTATGAAATTTCCAATTCTCATTGTTCTAAGTAGACCAACAATGCAAGACCTGTCATTTGCTTAGTGCAGGGGTAGGCAAAGTCAAAGCCATGAGCCAGATCAGGCCTGTGGCAGATGCCATTTACCAGCAGCCCCTGTCCATGTCACTGCAGCCAGTTTCCATGGAGAACCCAGCAGCGGCAGGGCTGTGACAGAGTGGGGGGCCAGGGTTGCCATGGAGACTGGCCTCAGCAGCGCTGACAGGGGACATGGCTGGATCTGCTCCAAGGCCAGGATCTTATCACAGTGACAGTGTGGTCCAGAGCTGGGGCAGATGCCTACTTGACCCAGGGCAGGGGCATGCAGGCAGTGGGTCATGGCTCTGCTGTGGCTCTGGACCACACTGTCACTGCTGCAAGGTCCCACCTGGGACCCCAAAGCAGCTCCCCACCCAGCCGCACACCTGCCAGCATGGCTGGGGCTGGTGTCCATGGAAATCCTGGCCCTGCACTGTCAATGCCCCACAGAGGGTTGGGTCTCCATGGAAACTGGCTGCAACAATGCAAGCAGAGGCTGCTGGGAAATGGAGTCTGGCTGCTGGCCAGATGTGCCATTTTGCCCAACCCTGGCATGAAAAAGATAACCAAAACTGTGGGCACCAAATACCTCCAAACATTGTGTGGTGTTTGGAAGTCAAATTCAGAGCCACTACTTTCTCCTTCCTTTATCTCTAAAAACCTTCAGCTGTGGGGAGATGAAAATCCAAATCCAAATCCAAATTCCATGGCTTGGACCTAACTTCAGAGAAGCTTGATTTGGATTTAGTATTCGTTCCTTTTTGTTTTGTTTTGTTGTGTTTTGTTTTTAATAAAGTCTTCCTGGTTGAAGCTCTTACCTTTATAGAGGATGTTTTTTCCTGTGCTCTGTTGGTGATCTAAAGGTTTCTACCATAGAAAAAAAAATTGTTTTAACAGAAGTGCATACACGTTCCCTCTCATTGAGAGATATCAATGTTTTTTTTCAAAGTGGTGGAAGCCAATCAATATTTCCAAGTCCTCTAATATTTTGAAAACAACACAAGACATGTAAAGAAAAACACTAGAGAATAAGGAGTGCTTATTAAGACACTAGCTCAATGAGGCCGAATAGCATTCCCTACTATGTTGTCTTTAAAACCTTAAATGATCTCTACTTTTCCCAGAAGCATCCAGAAAAAAACTTTGTGCTCTTTGAGATGTTACCACTGAACCATGCCTGTCCAAACTAACCTGTTATAAGACAGGGAGCTTGTATACTAATGTTTATAAGATTGGACCTTATGTATTCACAGATGTTTGAAACTTATAGTCTACTGATTATTTAGCAAGCTTACATCATAATACCTGGCATTTTAAACCTCTAGATGCCTTGAGTTTCATAATAAGAAAATTAATTACTGAAAAAGGTAAAATAATCCTCTCACTTTTAAGATAAGCAAACAGTGATATTTCTTAAGTGTATCCCTTCCACCCAGGGCGTTCTGGGTGCAATTATTACAAATCACCCTGTACTCTGTGTGGTAGTTGCCAGAATGATGCTCTCATTTTTTGCTCATTTTCTTTTTAAATAGAATTTAACAACCATGTTTATTGCTGATATAAATAACCTACCAGCAAAAGTATATTGTTATAATGTGTTCCTCAAGCATTTGCAATTGTGTGGCTTTCTTCCACTTGAAGGGATATAATGACAAAGATATAGTATAATCTTTTCTAATTAGTGACTGAATCTTTTCAGGATCATGATGGAGTGTATATTTCGTGACAGTGTAAACTATAGAGCAGTAACCATCGGCCAAGTTACATCGAAATTGCTCGTTAGCTGCATGCATTCATTGATTTCACTGTCTGTGGCATCATAAGGTTGTAGGCACTACTATAGTTATACTAATCCTTTATTCAAGACTAAAATGTGTCTTGTGGGTACTGTATGGGCTGGTACTCAGGATTTGAGTTCCATTGCAGTATCTGCTCTATTCACTATTGGTGAAGCAATATTGAACCCTATGCTCCAATTTCCTGTCTAGAAAAGGGTAATGAGTAGTACTACCCACTTCAGAACATCATTTTGAGGATTACTTCTTCTTTATAAACAGATAGAAATTGTTACTTACAGTAATTATGAGGCACTGTATTTAACAATAACATTCCCTGCTACCTACCTCGAAGACAAATTGTCCTACAAGGTTCAATACCTACTTTCTCTTTCTTCTTTTGGTAACACTCAGTAGTTTGGTTTCTGCCAGTTTCTTCTTCATTGTTTTTACTACCAACTTCACTAGCCTCCATCAAAAGATAACACTCTGGAACAGCTGCTTTACATGGGAGGTTCCCAACTTTCGCTGGCCTGGGGCAAAAAAGTACTAAGCAGCAATGTGCTGCAGGCAAGATCATACTTTGCTCTCCCTGTCAACCTGACGAAATATGTGCTTGTAGAAAGCAAAAGTTCCTGTTGCCATCAGCAACAGCTAAGGGTCTCATAGGCACAGTCTCAACATGCTTTCTATAGGGTGGGGATCACTGATTTATATCTTTCAGCCCCTATTATACATTCTTAACTGATTCATATAAGTACTCCTAATTTTGGAACTCTCTCTCTATAATCTCCAAATCTACTTTAATAAACTCCCTTCGGTATGTGTTTTTCCCTGCATCTACCCTTTGCTTTTACACAAAGCCTCTACCTTTCATTTTCATCTGGTATTTAGCTTTGGTTGTAACTGCTTCTTTCCCAGACCTGAGGAAGGACATTCTGTGCTCAGAAGCTTGTCTGATATCTCTCTCAGATATACAGTTGGCCCAATAAAAGATATTACCAAAAAACCCTAGCCTCTTGCTTTTCATTTTCTGTGGTTTTGTTCAATATATTTTCCAGGCATTTGACTTGTCTAGCTTAATGCCAGCATTTTCCTTGTTTCATCTGTTGGGTATAAATGGTCTGTTATTTTTAACCTTTTGCTTGTTGTCACAGCAACTCTCTACACTTGTATTATAGAGAGTAGTTGTCTAAAGATCTTTCCTCAGTACCAGCTAATGATGCCGATATAAGGTTATTTCTGAAGTTTGTATGCTTCTGTCCTCCACGGGAAGTGTGTAAAAGGAGAAAAAGAAGTAACTAATGAGTTCTGCAAGGGCTTCTTCCACTTTCTGTCCTGGACACCAAGGATGAACTCTGATAGACATTTTCCATTTCTAAAATGTGATGGCTATTAAGCCATTTCACATACATTCTCTGCACAAATGAGCCTGGATTATGACCAGTCTCATTTTAAAATGTCCTTCCACTTAACACTATATGATTTTGTAGTTTTGCAGGAGAAAGCTACTTCATGTACCCTGATTTCCATTGAAAAAAGTCATGTTAAAGATGCCAGAACCTAATATTTTTTGATTCAGTTGGTCCAGAATCCATTGACTCATTAGTTCAAAAATGTGAGAAGGGGGAGGTGGGGACTTGTAAAATCATTAGATCTTCTGAGAGTCTTGTCACACTTTCACTTGCAACAGTTGCAAATCATTGGAATCCAGTGACCTATTGAGGTTAATATGTGTTATTAGATAACCTTCACCTGAATGGGAACAAGGGCTTAACATTTGACATGTGGTAAAGTGCTTGAACTGTGTCTGTTTACATTTTAACTGGACTAAGGGAGTGTTAAGTTGAACGTCTGACATGACCCTGAGATATTTGCCATAAAAGCCTATTGTTGCCACATTGCTATGAATTGTTTCTGTGTGCTGCTAAAGTGCTTTTGTAGAGCTCTCGGTCTCTTTTAGTCTTATGTGTTTAACCAGATGGTTCCCCAGGTTCTATTTAAACATGGTTTTCCTCTTCACTATCCTGTTTCTTTTTTGTAAGAAATAAAAAAGAAATCACAAGGTTCCATGACTTTTCTGTTTTTTTAAGGGGGGGACCTTGAGCTCTTGCTATTTTGACTAGGAGTGAAGGCAGCAGTAGGTGGCTGCAGGAATGCCCTCATCTGAATTGGTACCAGCTATAGACACTCAGGCAGCAAAAAAGGTCTAACAAGAAACCCTGGATCCAGTTAGAGATTTAGAGAGCATGTGACCAGAAAGGGAGGTCGGGGTGGAGCCCAGGGATCCATGAGCCTGGCTTGGCATGTAAGATCAGCATGTAAGATCAGGACACAAGAAAGATACTGAAAAATACTGTAGAGCTACCCTTGTCAGCTAAGGAGTTAGAGGGAACTTGTGAGTAATCCAGAAGGGACTGGGGCTGCTGGGCTGGTGCCAGCCAGCAAACAAGAAACCCTGAGCTATAGATGGGAGTGGGGAAGAGCCTCAGGGAAAGGCAAACTCTAGACTATAGGTGAGAGAGAGGAGAGTCTTAGGGAATGACAAACCCTAGGATCCAGTGAAGCATTGACATGTCAGCTGCAAGGTATGGGGTGGCTAGTGATGGGTGAGTGGAGGCCACTACAGGTACTTTCATGCTGTAGCACATGATAGCCCTAAAAATGTACTCCAGGCACCCAGGGGAGGAAGCTGTGTTACACAGAACTGAGGGTAGCTGACAGCAGGCATCTGAGCCCAGGGGCTGCACTAGAGGCAACTCAGGTAGGGCCAGAGGCCTGGTGAGCTAAGGAAAGGCTGATAAGAAGAGGCCCAGAAGACTATGCAGAAGGGGAGCATGCTCTGGAGGAAACCATGCTGAAAAGAGGGGAGGGAGGTACATCCTGAAAAACTCTACTGAGGGCAAATAAGAGGATGAGGCCGAGGCAGGGCTGGGTTAAGGCATAGGCAAACTAGGCACATGCCTAGGGTCCTGAGCTGTGGGGGGCCCTGGTCCTTCCCTGCACGGCAGCAGCATGAATGGCCCCATCTACCTCCCCTTCACTTCCCTTCCCCTTCCCACCTCTCCTCTCCACCAGCCTCGCCGCTGCCAGGGCTGGTTCCTAGTGGCGGCTCTGAGGCCCGCTCCCCGCGGGCAGCAGCACCAGGGTGGGGAGAAGGTGTTCAACCAGCCTGAGGACCACAAGTTTGTTTTCCTAGGGCCCACTAAAGGGTTAATCCACCCTTGAGACAAGGGCAGAACAGCCCCAAGGGCTGTGCCAAGGGAGAAAAACCTGAAGAGGCTAGTACAGCTTCTAAAGGCAGCCTCCCAAATTCATACTAATATTGAACGCCAATGGCATGGCAAGCAGGGAACAGGAGGTGGTATAGAGGCCAGAGGGCACAGCAGCGGGTCCTAGCCACCAGGAAGCAGCAGACTCGGGGACCTGAACCCCAAGCCCAACACAGTGCTGTAGTGGACAATGACTATATAGAAAGCCATGAAGTACACTTAAGAAAAGAGAGGTATAGCATATATGCCAAGGACTGGCCTGCAGTTAGTTTTTTTAAATATATAAAAACTATCATTATACCAGTGGGTGAGATGAAAGACAAGATGCAAAACCTAATACGGAAGGATGACTTTAACATGTCTTGGTACTTACAAACAGCTAGGCTGGGTAGCTCAACACCAGGAAGAGGTGCAAAGACCTTAGGGCTAAGAGTATAATTATTTAGAACAAAATATCTTTTCTCCAAGTGACACACAGGCAGAAAAAGCAAAGAGTCAGAAAAGCCCCAGTTGGTTCACTATTTCAGTAGGTCTGCTCATAGACTAAAAACAAACCTACGCGAGTGCAGGGTTTGGTTGGAATCAGACACTAAAACAACGGTGCTTTCCTCAGATGAAGCAGTAAATAACCCCGAATGCTGAAGAATGAGAGGAGCATCATCAGTTGTCACCAGATATGTCAAGAGAGAGATGAAAGACAAACCATTGTCATGGAAATATGACATCAAGGCACAAAAAATTAAAAGATTGTTGTGCTTTGGTAAATGTCAACAACTACCTCAGTGGGAAAGTGACAGGCAGCTGGCAGAGAAGCTCAGTCTAAAAGAACAGATTTCAAAAAGGATCTGTTTTGTTCTTTAAAAGCAAGTGTCAACACCAATCAGAAAGAAGGATGATAGACACAAATGGGGCTGGAAGCCCCAATTGAAAGAACAGCCTTAAAAAACAAAAAGTCATCCTAAAGAAATGGTTAACAACTAACAACTCAGCCAAATGACAGACTCAGCTATCATGGTACTTGGTGTTTAAGCTCATCTTGCTTCTCTGCTTCCGTTAACAATTAAGTGAATCTAGTACTTGTGAAAGGCATTGGACTGACTGCCCTTAGGATGAGCAGAGTCCATGCAATGGCAGTGCAAGCTCCCAAATGTAACCAAAACTGTACGTCTCAGAACTCACTAAATGGTTCACCTCCAAGAATGAGACTGTACACCAAAGTTACCATGGTCTATTATCATTAAACTTTTATACTGTACTAGTTCCTAAAGGCCACAATCAGGTTGTGAGCTACTGTACTAGATTTGGTACAAACACGTGATCAATGACAGTCCCTGTCCAAATGCTCACCACCTAAAAGACCACACATCCCTTTGACTTGGCATGTAGAGATGCCTGAGCAGGTCTCTGTTTTCCAAGCCTGCTAGCAAGTGTTAGAATGCTAACATTATGTATTCTTGGGCACTGATCTGAAGCTTCAAAATTTCAGGCTCACATCTAGCCAAATCTTTCCTATTATCATTATGTATTTCTTTATGATATAGAGATGTGTCCCAGGGATGCCAGGGTTAGAAGGGTACCCCGGGGCCGGACCAGGGGGGAAGTAACCACTTACTTACCCCACGCAGAGGCCGGGACAAACAGGGACACGCGCGTGACGAGACCACCAGCGTGGTTTGTAAGCCGCGCTTATATACAGCTGGGGCCGGGCGACACCGGCGGGAGATGCCACCCGGCAGAGATAAAAGGCGGCCCCGGAAGCGGGGCCAGGAGAGAGGTGGGGGAAGCCCGCAGGGAACCCCGAGGGTGGGACCCATGCCAGCAGGGCACATGCATCCGGCCCGACGGGGCCATTACCTGCAGCAGCTGCCGGGAGAGTGGCGCTGATAGCAGCACCGGCAGCAGCAGAGAGAGCCGCCGCGTTAAAGGAGCTGGGGGAGAGAGCTGCAGCTATAGCAGTGAGGAGTGCGCTCTTAAAGGAGCCGCGGATAAAAAGGAAGAGGACGTCGGCAGCATGACGGGAGGAGGAACTGGCTACTGTCATAGCAGGAGTGCGGGTGGCGGAACCGGTGAGGTAACCGAGCGCAGACCCCGCGAGAGAAGTGACAGACAGGCCGGCAGGGAGCCAGCAGTGGACTCGGCGAGGGAGAGAATACCAGGAACAAGACTCCCAGAGAGAGGGAGCCACAAGCCCAGGGAGTAGGCACCCAGAGAAGTCGGTGGTCTTAAGCCTCCTGACAGGCCGGTAGCCAGGGGGAGCTCATCGGTCGGGGCTTAGGCACCCGGGTCACGGCCTGGGCTAGGCGTGATATAGGAGTAGGAGTTTTAGTTTTAGTATTCACTTCCTTTTGGGGGCTAGCTCGTGAGCTCGTGGCCAGTGAGAACAGCCACTCGGGCTAGAGCAGCCCGGGAGCGCCTGGTCGAGCGGAGGCGGGCACAACCTGGTGCATTGGCCAGGAACATGGAGGACCCCAACTTGGATCCCTATGCCAACATGCAACCCGCAGCTACAGGCCCCGCCGATGTCCAGGGGCAGAACCTACAGGTTCTAGCTCAGATCCTGGACTCCAAACAACAGATGATGGGTAGGCAACAAGATTGGTTTCGACATGGCCTAGCTTCCTTTAAGATGCCCAAAATGACCAAAGACGACGACCCGGAAGCTTACATCGAAGCCTTTGAGCGGCACGCCCTTATGACAGGGCTCAAACAGAGCTATTGGGCTAGCCAGTTGAGAGCCCTGGTCATCGGCAAGGCCCAGGCCGCTTATCGGGCCCTCTCAAGAGAGGATGCCTGGGACTACGAGCTAGTGAAGCAAGCCATCCTATACAGGCTGGAAATAAACCCGGAGCACTACCGTCACCTATTCCGGGCCAAAAAGGGGTCTGACGAGAGACGACCCAGAGTGTTATTACAACTATTGAGGGACCTGCTAGATAAGTGGGTGAGCCCAGCCGGACAGGACCGAGAAGCCCTGGCAGATCAAATCGTTCTCAAACAGTTTCAAAACGACCTGGAAGAACGGACACAACGTTGGGTCCGGCAGCACACCCCACGCACCTGCAATGAAGCCCTAAAGCTGGCGGAGGCATTCACAGTCTCCGAGGCCAGCTACCCTCGAGAGAGACGAAGTCCAGGGTACTCCCCGGGGAGCCCCAAAGAGCCAGAGCGCCGGAGGCTGCCGAGTCGGGGGGCTACCAGGGAAACCGTGTGCTTCCGGTGTGGGAGGAACAGCCATTTTTCTAGAGAATGCCCAAACCAAATGGTGGAGCGCTGGATCCCTACCGACAGGTCGAAAACCTCAACCGAAAAACGGAGGGGTCCGGAATCGGGCGAACCAATGGACTGTAGCTATGCGATCGGGGAGGAGAATGCAGCCTGGAGTCACCCAGTCGTGAAGGCCTGGGTGGAGGGTTGCCCTGTGCAAGCGACCCTGGATTCAGGGTGTGCCCAGTCACTGGTGAGGTCAGATCTGGTAGGGCCACAGGGCCGGCAGGGGGCCCACCCCGTGAGGATAGCTTGTTTCCGTGGGGAGTCCTGACTAGTCGAGCGCCAGTGGGTTCGCCTCAGGGTGATGGAACACCAAGGAGAACTCCTAGTTGGGGTTGTACCGCAATTAGCGTGTGAGATGTTATTAGGGCGAGACTGGGTGCCCATGTACGATGTCTTGGACAGGGTAAGGGACACTGAGGTAGCCCGTAGAAAGATCCGAGACTGCGAAGGTTGGCTGGGCGAAACGCAGGAGGATGAGGAATCGGCGGATGAGGCGGGCGAGCTAGACCTCAACAACTTCACCAGCTGTCTACAGTTTCGGGAGGCTCAGACAGAGGACCCAGAGATCCAGGAGTTGCAGGAGCGCGCCCGGGGCCCCCAAGATGTCCCAGCACCGCCGCCAGGAGGGCCTCCCTACTTTGAGGTAAGGAACCGCCTCCTTTACCACGTGCAAGGGGAGCGGTGGGGGGAGGCCTTACACTCCCAATTAGTGGTACCCACCCGATTCCGCCAAACCATCTGGCGGTTAGCACACGCGAGCCCCACGGGTGGGCATCTTGGACGGGACAAGACCCTTGTGAGGATAAGCCGGTGGTTCTTTTGGCCCAGGATGGGGGAGGAAGTGGCCCGCCAGTGTGCAGCTTGCCCCGAGTGCCAGAAGATGAGAACCGAGCATCCGGCACGGGCACCCCTCCAGCCTATGCCCGTCATAGACACCCCATTCTCGCGGGTAGCCCTAGATGTCATTGGACCTCTTCCTCTTCCCAGTAGTAGCTCAGGGCACCAGTACATATTGGTGATGGTGGATTACGCCACCAGGTACCCAGAGGCCATCCCCTTGCGAGCAGTGACCGCTCCGCGTATTGCGGAGGAGTTAGTAAAATGGATCTCCAGGATGGGGATCCCGCACAAAATATTAACAGACCAGGGGAGGAATTTCATGTCTGGAGTCTTGAGAGCCGTGTGCCGAACGTTACAAATAAAACAACTCTGCACCTCAGTCTACCACCCCCAGACTAATGGCCTAGTGGAGCGCCTTAACAGGACAATAAAATGGGAGTTGCGGCGCTGCATTCAGGGGGACCCCCAAAAGTGGGATCTCCTCCTCCCCCTAGTATTGTTTACCCTAAGGGACACCCCTCAGGACTCAATTTAGTTCTCACCGTTCGAACTGGTGTTAGGGCACTGGCCACGAGGTCTGTTGCAGGTCTTGAGAGAAGATTGGGAACAGGAAGGAAGCTCCTCTCAAGAGCCGCAGATGTACCAGAGAGAGTTTCAGCAGAGGATTAAGGTGGTCCGGGACCTCGCTCGCGAAAACATGAGGGAAGCCCAGGCCCGACAAAAGGAGAGGTATGACAGCCGCACTCAAGAACGGGAATTTGAACCCGGCCAAAGGGTTCTAGTGTTGCTCCCGACATCCACCAGTAAGCTCCTGACCCAATGGCAGGGGCCATTCAAAATTCTCCGACGAGTTGGACCGGTAGATTACGAGGTCCATAGCCCCGGCCACCGTCAGGAAAAACAAATCTACCACGTGAACCTCCTGCGAGAGTGGAAGGAGCCCGAAGGGTGGGTGGCCTTTTCTGAAGCAGATAACGAGGACCTCGGACCCCAGGGTTTGGGAAGAGGAGCCAGGCCCACCAAGGGGGGCCCCTCGGTCCGGATCAGAGAGGAGGTGGACCCCGTACAAAGGCAAGAGGCCCAAAATTTGGCAGAGGAATTCCGAGACGTATTTCGTGAGGAACCCGGGTGGGTTCAGGACGCCTTTCATGCTATAAAGACCCCCCCCCCCCGAAGCAATAGTGAGGGAGAGGTGGCGACCCATCCCACACCACCTCTTGGAAGCCGTTCGTAAAGAGGTAGACTCAATGCTGAGGTTAGGGGTCATTCGGCCGTCGAGAAGCCCCTGGAGGAGTCCATTAGTGCCAGTGCGTAAGCCTGACGGGTCATTGAGACTCTGCGTAGACTATAGACGATTGAATACCTTGGCGACATTCGATGCATTCCCGATGCCCCATGTGGAAAAGCTGGTCGAGAGAATAGGGGATGCCCAGTATATCTCAACCCTCGACCTCGCAAAGGGGTATTGGCAGATCCCGGTGGCCACAGAAGATCAGCCGAAGACAGCATTTGGTACCCCATGGGGGCTGTACGAGTTTGTCAGGATGCCCTTTGGGTTACATGGTGCTGCCGTGACATTTCAGCGCCTGATGGATCGGATACTGGCTCCACATGCTGAGTATGCCGCGGCCCATATAGACGATATTGTCATATATACCCGGACATGGGTACAGCACAAAAGAGCCCTTCGAGCCATCCTGACAGAATTGAGATGGGTGGGGCTAACAGCCAACCCTCGAAAATGTGCCCTGGCCCAGAAGGAAACTAAATACCTGGGGTTTCTGGTGGGCGGAGGCATGATCAGACCATTAGCCGATAAAGTGGAGATTATCCGCAATTTTACGCCCCCACAAAACTGTTGCCAGCTTCAATCATTCCTGGGGCTCACCAATTATTATAGGCGGTTTGTACCCCACTTCTCAGTATTGTCCGCACCTTTATCAGAGGCACTCAGAGGGCGGAAAACAGGGGTAGTCAGGTGGACAGAAGAAATGACGTGGACTTTCAGAAAGCTGAAACAAGCCCTCTGCGAGGAAGTGGTCACACTCCTGACTTCAGAAAACCCTTCGTTTTACAGATGGATGCCTCGGAGACCGCGTTGGGGGCCGTCTTAACCCAAGAGGACAGGGGCAGTGAAAGGCCCGTGGCGTATGCCAGTCGCAAGCTGCTGCCGGCAGAGAGAAGGTACTCCACCATAGAACGGGAATGCTTAGCCATACGGTGGGCGGTAGACCACTTCAGGTATTACCTGATGGGCAGAGAATTCAAATTGGTAACGGATCATGCTCCGCTAAGGTGGCTGAGCACGGCCAGGACCGATAACGCCCGAATAACACGGTGGGCCTTGGCACTCCAACCTTATAAGTTTTGTATAGTACACCGACCGGGGAAGGATAATGCAGTGGCGGACTTCCTATCCAGGTGGGACGGGGAAGACCAGCCAAATAGACAGACCAGCCTGACAGGTACGACCCAAGCTGGGTCTGAAGAAGCGCCCCAAGGCATCTTGAGGGGGGGGTTGTGTCCCAGGGACGCCGGGGTTAGAAGGGTACCCCGGGGCCAGACCAGGGGGGAAGTAACCACTTACTTACCCCATGCAGAGGCCGGGACAAGCAGGGACACGCGCGTGACGAGACCACCAGCGTGGTTTGTAAGCCGCGCTTATATACAGCTGGGGCCGGGCGACACCGGCGGGAGATGCCGCCCGGCAGAGATAAAAGGCGGCCCCGGAAGCGGGGCCAGGAGAGAGGTGGGAGAAGCCCGCAGGGAACCCCGAGGGTGGGACCCATGCCAGCAGGGCACATGCATCCGGCCCGACGGGGCCAGCCAAGGCAGCGGCATTACCTGCAGCAGCTGCCGGGAGAGCGGTGCTGATAGCAGCACCGGCAGCGGCAGAGAGAGCCACCGCGTTAAAGGAGCTAGGGGAGAAAGCTGCAGCTATAGCAGTGAGAAGTGCACTCTTAAAGGAGCCGCGGATAAAAAGGAAGAGGACGTCGGCAGCATGACGGGAGGAGGAACTGGCTACTGTCGTAGCAGGAGTGCGGGTGGCGGAACCGGTGAGGTAACCGAGCGCGGACCCCGTGAGAGAAGTGACAGACAGGCCGGCGGGGAGCCGGCAGTGGACTCGGCGAGGGAGAGAATGTCAGGAACAAGACTCCCAGAGAGAGGGAGCCACAAGCCCAGGGAGTAGGCACCCAGAGAAGTCGGTGGTCTTAAGCCTCCTGACAGGCCGGTAGCCAGGGGGAGCTCATCGGTCGGGGCTTAGGCACCCGGGTCACAGCCTGGGCTAGGCGTGATATAGGAGTAGGAGTTTTAGTTTTAGTATTCACTTCCTTTTGGGGGCTAGCTCGTGGCTGTAGTGTTGCGGACGCCCCGGGACCATACGGGCTAGGGGTGGCCGAGAAACCAGGAGGGGTGAGACCCCTAGGCAGATTCCAGCCTGGGTAGTTTGGATCCCCGAAATAAGGACCACCGGGAGATTCAGGACCGGAAATGCGGCGGGGCCGCCTGAGGAAGGCCACTAGAAGACCAGCAGCAGCAGGTGGCGATTGGCCGGGGTGTAGGGGAGGTCGGAGCCCCGTGAGTGCCCGCCGAAGGCGCAACGACCCCGGGAGGCAGCATTAACGGAGACCCCCACCACTGAGGTTACATTCAAAGTCGTGGCAGGCGAGGTTAGGGGGCCTCCTGTCACCACCCGAGGCACCTCCTGGGGCCCTCTCGTGAGCTCGTGGCCAGTGAGAATGGCCACTCGGGCTAGAGCAGCCCGGGAGCGCCTGGTCGAGCGGAGGCTGGCACAAGATGCCAACTGGGAGGGGGGCTATTGTTCTAGGTCAGATATGGCCTAGGAAACCACATCATCAGCCCCCCCCCCCCCCCCCCGCCATTCTGGCCCTATATGAGGCCAGTCCAGAACTCCATTTCCTCGCTCTGCATGTGCCCACTCTGGGTGCTGGATCCAGTGCCTGCTCTGGCTGGTTTGGGATGGTGCCACACAGGGTGCCTGCTCTGGCTGGTCCAGGACACAAGCCACTTGTGGCACCCAGAACTGGACAGGCATCGCGTGTGGTACAGTCTTAAACCAGCTAGAACAAGTGCTGTGGATGCTGGGTCCGTAATGTAGGGGGAGGTCTCTGGGCTCCATGACCAGATGAGTTTGACTTACCTGTTGTAGGCAACAAGGGAGCATAAAAAACACATATTTCATTTCTACAAATATGAAATGGCATACAGGCATACATACACCCACATTCATACATCTATTTGCCTACTGGTGTCCATCAGGCAATCAATAACATACTTTGTCTGCTTCTGACATTTAAGGAAGGAGCTGGAAAAGAAACTGTTTTGAAAGTACTTTAGAGCTTTCCAACTTCTTTTCATGGCTAGGCAGATACTACTTTTCTGATAAAGTAATACACAGTGATTTAAATGCCTTAGAATTGTGAAGAGAATAAAAAACATTATAGTATTCCATGAATTCAAATAAGAACTCACACCTCTGCCCTTCAAGTTACTAAAGCTTTAATAGAAAATCAAATTGCCAGGGCTTATTATTATCTTTATTAGTTTGTAAAGCTCCAGTCTGACATCTAAATTGTCAGAATTTTAAGCACACTGATTTACCAAAGCTTGAATCTTATGTTCTAAATTGCTGGCTCAACACTTTATATTGCATTAATTCAAATTCTGTATATTTTTAACTTTCTATTTTGGTCTGTTAATGTGACTTGTGCAACCCCTCCTATTACTGAATGTAGGAAAACAATTACCATACAAAAATGGCTTAGCCAAAAATAGATTCAAAAGTATATGTATGATGCAACTACTTTTCACATAGATGAAAGTATTTGGATGGTGTATGCACTGAGTGTTTTGTATCTTGCTTTTTTACAAGCAATTGTTCTGCTCTCATCAAATACACACACAGAGTACAGATCAGTACTAGAACAATACAGAGGGAGGCATGGTAAGAAAATTAATGAGTATAATTAGTGTGTCCACAAACCGAAACATCTCATATTCTCCTTCACTCTATTTGCTGCCATTTTAGTATACACGTACTGCAAAAGGTCACAGTAAAGCAGTCAAAGAAAAAGTATTCTTTTTCAAAGAGGTTTCAGACCATGGGTACAATTAAAAGTGGCAAGTTACCTAATGTGTCTGCTATCTGCATAGCTCTTAGGCAGCTTGAAATAACAGTTTTTAGCCTACCCTTGAGCCATCTGAGTCATTACTAAGCTACGCTTATTTTCACCACAGCATATCCAAAAGTGCCCCAAAGTGGATACCTGATCAGGGGCTTACTCTTTAATGGCAAATGGCTCTTTTGTTAAACACCTGCAAGACAGCTCATAGTACTTATGTGCAAACATAAGCACACACATCTTGCTTTAATTTCCACAGAGGAAGATTCCCTTTGTGATGGTAGGTACAAAAGATGGCTTGAGTCAAATAAATGAAAACACCTGATCATTACTGTTACAGTTTTTTGTATTTAAAAAGTAGATATCTTGTACAGAAGAGGGGACCTCATAAAGGGAAATGTCACTCTAAATGTAGGATATTTTCAGCTAAATGGCATTGTAATTGCTAATTTGGCAGACAAATGGCTTTAATGAAGCCAAAAGAAACTCTTATCCACTGGTGTAGCTGAAAACTACAAGCTGAGAAACAAGTAATTACTTATTCTGAAATGGGATTTGTTAAACAAATCTGAATAAAATAATCATTAAAGTCCCCCTTTCTATTTCTACACCCTCTATTAGTTCCTTTACATCAGTCTTCTTAGTGACCCTTTATAATGGCCATATTGTAATATCACTCTAATTATTGAACACACTGTCCTTACAAAAAGGCATGGCTCCTAGTGCAGCATTGATTTTAGTTTTAATTTTCTTCTTTTGTATTTCCTTTCCTCAGGAGCAACAATCAGTCTCACACCTTTGCTTGCCTTGTCAAATTTCCAAAACACACTGCTAATTACAGCATTCATCATGATGGGAAGTGAATTTGCAGCCTCTTGAACTACAGGAAAAACACATTCCCATCACATATAGTGCTGAAACAGGCCAGAATAGTCTAGTTCAAGATTTCTTTAGACGTGTAGGCTACCCAATCTACACTCTAAAAGAACTGCAAATTAGAATAAAGTTCTAGGATCTGCCCTGATTCGGAGAGCAAATGTGACTGTCTTTAATGCACACGTACAAACAAATCCAACAGCAAATCACACAGGTAAAAATACAAGCTGCATAGATATTGACTTGTCACCCCTACCTACTGCTTTCCTACCATAGGAACACAACATGGAGCTGCTACCATTTTAGTGCATTTACACGTGCATTAATGGGCTTTTACTAATGTGCATTAAATTTAGTAACTCCTATATGAGGTAATATTGCACAATTAAATGCACATTAGGCTGTACAAATGCATAGTAGCAGAAGCACACACTTTTTTAGTGACACTTTATGCACAGTAGCCTATTCTACTGCACATTAATGTATTAGCATGGTATTTTATGCACCACTTTAATGTGCAGTAGAATAGGCTACTCTGCATTAAAGCACATATGTAGACATGCCCAGAGTCTATGGATGATGGGGTGAAGGATTTGTTGCCTGCTTTCACTGCACAACATCTGATTGTCATAAGGTTAGTAAAATGAGATGCTCTGGTGGAATAAGAAGGTAAAGTCTTTAAATGTAGGTGCACTAGATATTTGGTGTAATTGTCTCTTGCCATTCTTGTACATGCATTCCTATTTATTCCTGTGGTGTCTTAGAGCTTCAGAGGTGTAGGTTGTAGCCGTGTTGGTCTAAGGACATAGGCAGACATATTAGTTGGTCTAATAAAAGATATCAAATTAACCCAAGGAACCTTGTCTGCCTTAGAGCTTCAGAGGCATTAGTTCAAGAGTCTTTATAAAGCTAATAGGAGGAGATGCGGATATGCATTTGGAGGTCAGGAAAATGTTCTCCAAGTGATCACTGTCCTTTAAAATATGACATTGCATTTGAATCCCTTTGTAATTTCCCAATTAATCTAATTCTCTCACTTTATTTTATGTATATAGAAATGTTTTGGAAGATAAGCTATTCGGGGAAAAACATGTACATTATTAGTGATCCTGCTTTATATAACAGCCTTTTGGCATAGCCACTGTATGAAACATCACTTTAAAAAATGTGAAAGCCCTAAGTAACAAAGTGAGACCAGCATTCTCAACCTAGCCTCTATATAAAAGCACACAAGTATTAAGAAACAGAGACCAAATACCGTTCCAGCCTATAAACTCATAAGAAGACCAACCTAGATGGTATAAGAAGCAAGATGAAGACAGCTAGAGGCAGTTAGGTTAGGTTACTTACCTACAATACCAGTACAGTTATACCAGGCCCTAAGCTTTGGGGGGGCCCCAAAACATGATCACTTCCTATTACCTATTTACAAAACAGAAGGTGGCGGCCCACCTCTCAGGATGTACCATGCCCTGCCACCCCAAATTTCTTTCATGAGCCCTAGTTATATAAATACAGATATACAGATTGGGGAGAACTTTGTTTTGTTGAGTGGCTGATGTCCAGACCAACACTACCTAGTAGCAGGCTGCTATTTAAAAATTGCCTTCTGAAACGTGGCTGTTAGCTGGTTTACCTATGAATCCTGAAATAAGGGAGTTCTCAGGGTCAGTATTTAATTCCCAGGACCAAGAGAGAAACTTAAGCAATTGGATTGGCTGTATACTTCCAGGCTCTGCGAAAGAGAAGGTGGCGTGAATAAGGAAGACACCAAAAAAGAGGATGGATTCTTTACCAGAAGACTGGTTGCTTAGGGCCCACAGTTGGAGTTTTCAAGTGTGAGAGGGGAAGGAGTCGTCTTTCTTTTAGTTATACTAAGGAGTAAGGATTCTGATACATCATACTCTTAGATCCTTTATTCCTTAGGATGGAAGAATACTGATCTCTCTGTACTGTAACTATAATAAGTTCTACAAGATGCTAGTTGCTTTCCTACCAGAAGCAGACTTTAGTTTCCTGCTTACACATTGTTTCCTTGAGCCACCACACTGAAATGACAGAAAAACCAATTCACAAACTATTATGTCTGATGTGATGCTAAGGAGCATCAAAATATGGCTATTTTATAATGTAATGGGATAATAGCATTGTTTGTGCTGAAATATCTGGCCCCTAGTAAGATAGATTCTCTCCATCTTCAGTACTGGTGGAGACTATAAAGAGATCACGCTTTAGCAAGAATATTACTGGAATCTGTATGGGCACTGTATTAGCCCTAGAGCAACATCTAGTCAGAGGATGCACAGGGAAAGGGAGAGTCTATAGTAGGGCTGTGAGAAATTTCGATGAGTGTTTCATTTCAAAGCTGTTTTGACATGTTTTGAGCTTGAAACAGCAAAATCAAACTGAACAAAAAGGCTTTGAAACAGCTTTGAAACAAAATAAGGGCACTCAAAACATTTCAAAAGTCTCAAAATGGTTTGAGTTTCAAAGCAGCCCCGTGGTGGAAGGCAGGTAAGAGCCAGGGCTGTGCTCTGAGTGGCTCCACCAGCCCCACAGAGCTCAGCCCCGAGGCAGCAGGAGAGCCAGTGGTGGAGCCGCTCAGAGGGCAGTCCTGGCCAGTGGCCCTCCTCTGCCTCCCACTGCCAGGCTCAGCTCTAGCTCTGTGGGGCTGCAGGGCCTCCAGCCACCGGGCTCACCAGGGCTGCACTCTGAGCAGCTCTGCCACTGGCTCTTCTGCTGCCTCCCACCACTGGGCTAAGCTCCATGGGGCTCGGGAGCTGCTTGAAGTGCAGCCCTGGTGAGCACAGCCCAGTGGCTGGAGGCTCTGCAGTCCCACAGAGCTGAGCTTGGTGGCAGAAGGTGGGGGAAAGCCACTGGCCAGGGCTGCACTCTGAGCCAAGGTTGTGCTTTAAGTGGCTCTGCCACTGGCTCTCCTGCCACTGGGCTGAGCTCTGTGGGGCTGGCAGAGTCACTCGGAGCACAGCCCTGGGTCTCCCCCACCTCCCACCACTGGGCTGCACTCCGAACAGCTCGACCAGCCCCACCAAGCTAAGCTTGACAGCAAGAGGCAGGGAAGAGCCACTGACCAGGGCTGTGCTCGGAGCCAGGGCTGTGCTCCGAGCGGCTCTGCCACTGGCTCTCCTGCCACCTCCCGCTGCCAGACTGAGCTCCTGGTGGTGGGAGGTGGAGGGAGAGTCAGTGGCAGAGCCACTCAGAGTGCAGCCCTGGCTCTGAGAGCAGCCCTGGCCAGTGACTCTCCCCCACCTTTCGCTGCCAGGCTCAGCTCTGTGGGGCTAGTGGAGCCACTTGGAGTGCAGCCCAATGGTGGGAGACAGGGAGAGAGCCAGGGCTGAGTTCTGAGTGGCTCTGCCAGTCCCACAGACCTCATCCCGGTGATGAGAGGTAGTGGGACAGCCACTGATGGAGCCACTTGGAGTGCAGCCCTGGCCAGTGGCTCTTCCCTGCCTCCGACTGGCAGGCTGAGCTCCGTGAGGCTGGTGGAGCCACTTGGAGTGCAGCTCTGGCTCTCCCCTGCTTCCCGCCACCTGGCTGCACTCCAAGCAGCTCCACCAGCCCCACAGAGCTGAACCTTGTGGCAGAAGGTGGAGGAGAGCCATTAGCCAGGGCTGCACTCAGATCTGTGCATGGGATTGACAGGAGGCTGCTGCTGCCGGCAAGTGACATGAGTTTTGCTTTTAGCAGTCTGAGGTGCTGTTTCCCAAAAACTCCTGCACCTATCTCCTTGAAGCTTGGCACACCTCATGCCCTCAGAAAGGGCTACCATCCCTGCAATTTTCATCCAAATCAGGCAAGAAATGACAAAGTTATTGGCATTTTCATGATTCCCCATTATAGCCTATGGGCGAAACGTCGAAACAGCGAAACAGTTTTGATGAAACAAAACAGAACAGTGCTTTGAAATGAAATGAAATGACAAAATAAAACACTGTCCCTTTGAAATGGTGAAACAGAAGTCGAAATGAAACAGTGCTGTTTCGCACAGCCCTAGTTTATAGCATTTATCTCTGAGTATGGTGGTATATTCAACACACCTATGGAAACAGTAAATCACAGCATTCACTAGTATCAATTCAAATAATTCATCTTTCTCCACTGAGGCGAGATCAAAGATATATATAGGGCTTATCTACATGTGCTATTAATGTGCTTTAAGCTTATTGTGTAAGAAAATAAGGTGCAGTAAGCTTTCACTGGAAATGCATCTACACATGCACCCACTGGGAGAAAAATCTGTTCTTGACAGAAGCAGTTCAGAGCAGGGCTACTCCTACCCTGATCTTCCCCTCTACAAGAGCCAGGTGCAGTTCCAAGCTCCCCCAGGTGCCAGCCCCAGGCTGGCAGGTGGCACCATGGTCAGGCCTGGGCTCCAGGGCATGGGAGGAGCTGTTCTAACTCTGGGGCAGCTGCTTCCCATGCTCCAATCAGCAGGGGCAAGGACTGGGAAACAGTCCCCTGCCCTGGGCCACTGCCTGCCTCCCAGCCCCACACCCAATCTGCTAATTGGAGCAGGGACTGGGAAGCAGCCAACTGCCTAAGGCAGAAGACAGTGTCCCAGCCCCCACTTTGATCTGCCGATTGGAATGCAGGGCTGGGAGGCAGCTGCTGGGGGACACTGTTCCCCACCTCCCACTGCCTGAGCTGACCGGGAGCAAATTGCTCCTGGTCAGCTGTCTACATGTGTGCTACAGCGCAGTAGCTACTGTGCAGTAAATCTACTACCTGTATCAACAGGTAGTAGCTAACCGCACAGTAGACTGATTTACTGCACAGTAAATGAAGTGCATTTGTTGATGGTGATGCTTTACTGCACAGATTAGTCTACTGCACAGTAAAGTGTCTCATGTAGACACTCCCATAGTATCCTTGACAAAATAGTCTTTAAAAAACTCCAGATTCCACAGTCTTCATAGATAGCCCCGTCCCAGTGCTTGAGCATCCATATACTTAGAATCTTTTTCCTAACATCAAACATAGAACTAACTTGCTGTCAGTTAAACCAGTTGCTACTTCTCTTACCCTCAGTAGACTTAGAGAATAATTGATCTTTGTCCTCTTCATAACGAACTTCTAAAGATTAAATATTCTGTACCCCTCAGTCTTTTCTTTCCTAAACTAAGTAAACTTAGTTTAGGAAAAGAAGTTTTCTCAACCATTATTCATATTTTCTAAACTTCTTATTCTTGTGTTACTCTCTTCTAGACTCCTTTCAATTTGCCTGTATCAGTAGTGACCAACTCATCTAGCATTATGGATCAGAGGAGTCGCATGGAACCATGTCATCTGGCCCACAGGGCTGGAATTTGATAGTGACATGGTTAATTGTTGTGGTTTCTGGGGCTGCCTCAGTGTTGTGCTGCCCCTACCTCCAAATTTCTGGCCTTGTGGGCAGTTATGCAAGCCAGATAACATAGTTCTGAGCTCCAGATCCAACCAATGGGGTTCCCCATGGGTCCAGAAATATGGTGAAGAGACAAGCAGCAACAGCATTAATTGCCATGGCTCTAAGACCCATGGCAATTCATGTTGCCACAGCTTATTACATCACCAGCTTTCCAGACCCATGGGGAGCTGAATGACATGACTCCCTGGGCCAGATTTTGGACACCCCAGTCTACAACTTTCTTAAAAACTTGGTTCCCAGCATTAGCCACCACTCCTGAGTGGTGTTATTATGTTGAGTGGCCTTATTAACTCCTTTGCCTTACATATAGCACATCTGTTAATACATCCCACAATGATAGTTCCCTTTTTTCCAACAGCATAGTATTCATATTCAGCTTGTAGTCTACCAGAACTGTTAGTAGTCAATTAAAGTCATAGCCATACAGAGATTTAAGCAACTAACTTCTTTTTTTAGACACCTTTAGTCCCATTGACTTAAATAAGAGGATAAGCAGCTAAATAACCATTGGTGCTTAAATATCTTTTAAAATTTGTCCCTTATTCCCAATTTTGTATGTGTACATTTGATTTGTTCTTGCTGAATGTGCTACTTTGTATTCATCTCTGCTGAATCTTATCCTGGTTGTTGACCATCTCTCCACATTTACCAAGATAATTTTGAATTCTAATCCTGTTCTCCAAAATGTTGCAACCCTTCCCAGCTTGATATTATCTGAACATTTTATAAGCATATTCTGTATTCCATCATCCAAGTTGTTAATGAAAACATTGAATAGTATCAAACCCTGCAAGATTTGATTTATCCCAGTTTGACAGAAAACAGTTGTAGCTACTCTAAGTGTTTTTATTTTCCAACTCATTGTGAACCAGTCTTTTGGTAATTCATCTAGACCATCTATCCCTAGTTTGCTTACAGTGCAGTAAAAATAAATTAATAACATTTTGAGCATACATTAATGCCAGTTTACCAACCTTAATTGGAATAAATTATGCTCTTCCGTATCTGCAACTGTACACTGTAATTCCTAGGATTATTTTTGGCTACATGAGTTTAACATATATCTCAGTTAATAAGAAATCTAAATTAGGCACAACAATTCATTCAAGGATATGTGATCTGCAATACTAGTTAGAGACAAATCCTGATCCAAAAAAAGTTAATGCGAGTTTTGCTGCTCAGGGGCATTACAATTTAATCCCTTTGATTCAAAAGAACAAATTACATAATACCACAAGACACAGGCAGTCTGATATTTTCATTAGTGATAGATTTGAGAAAGACTCTAGACATTTGTTACAATTGGTTGTCTCTTTTGTCCAGGTGGCTCAGAACAAGGCAGAGACAGTGGTGGCAAGACGGAAAAAGGAAGGAGGGAGAGCATAAGAAAAATAGAAAGAACACTTTTAAAAGCCCTTAAATGTGTATAGTGTGCTTGTTTTATTTTCTGTTTCAAACCTCAGGATTCTTTTTTTTTTCTATCACTGACTGAATATTACAATACCGTGGGACGGAAGTGATTGCCAAACCTCTTCTGTGCTGTGGGCAGGAGATGAGGAATCAGATTTTTTTTAATTTAATATATAATATAAAAACCAGCCACACCGAATCCATTGCATCAGTACATATTAGTCATGGGCAAATAGGAGAAGTATCATAGTTTGCATTCAGACACGGACTTAACAACTTGGCTGCTTATCAGAAATTTATCTGAACTAACAGAATTCTCAAGGGTCTGTAAAATAAGGCAGTAAATTTTCATCCTGATCTAATACCCACTAAAGTCAAGGAAAGACTCCTGTTGACTTCAGTTTGATTTATCAAGTAAACACTCTTCCAGTCCTTCCTCTTTCCAGTAGGGACCTACCTAAATCACAGCAGAAGTTCGCAGCACAGTGGCACCTTTAATTTCACTCTTTTTGCTGTGATCCCTCCCTCTCACCCCCAGCACCGAGTGGCTGATAGGCAAAAACTTCAGCAAAAAACACCTTAAAAACAAGCACGATATATATATGAAATTCACTGATCATCCACTTAGGTAATTCACCCCTGTCTAGTGAATGCCTCCTACTTCTGGGCATACCAGGAACAAAAAAGTACAGAGTCAGAAAAAACTGCAAACTAACAATGGTGAAAGGAGTTAAATTTTGTCACATTTTAAAATAAGGTTTGGTTCCACTTGAAGAAGGCTCTCAAATCCAACTGGCATCCAGACCAGCAAAAATGGCCCCAGGACCTGGGAGTCACAAGGGTAATATAAAGCCTTTTACCTAGCAGCTCTGCTATGTTTTTCTGTTGAGTGCACCATGACTCCACCAAAGGACCTGGCCTACTGTTCCAGCACTTGCTATTTCAGTCTATTTCCTGTCCCTTCGTGCTTTCTCTTTTTTATTAATATACCATTTCTGAAGGCACTTTTCCTGCATTTGTGAAACCTGTGCAATTCTTTAATGGAAAAATAGGCAGATATATAAAATGAGAGAAGGAGAGAGGGGGAGCACTCCTGTTTCAAGAAAGCCACACAAATCTAATCGGGACCTTATTTACTGCACAAGCACGTAGAACAATATAGCACAAAAGTCTTATTTGAAATAACCTAGGTTGCCTGTGGCTGGCCATGTCCTTAATAAACTAGTTATTGATACTTCTTAAAGTCTGTATAAGACACCCATCAGATTGGCTATTCTTACCATATTTCTGGCTTGACAGAAAGGAGGAATGTAAAATAAAATGCGAGCACTTTAAAAATAAAACTGTTCCTTTGGCTTTCTTCTGTATGATTTTGACCCAGAGGTCCAAGGACTCTACATAAGCACACTACATTACTTAGGCCAATCTAATGGCTAATTTATTAATAGCAGCTTTCTATCAAGCCAGAGCCCTCCTGCCCCTTGACTTCAAACAGAAGTTACCTGTGTTATAGCAGTGCTGGCCTCCATATCAATCCTCATGAGACAAGTGTAGATGCTTTACAATTGCAGCAGCTCCCTATTTCACAGCTCCCTATTTCACAGCTCCAGAAGATAGTGCTGAAAGAACAAAAAGAAAATACAATACTTCTTTTTAAAAAATTGTTCTGGGACTGGGACTCTGGCCCTGGCATACTGCCTTGAGTTTCATTTTAATTGCAGGTTACAGCAAAGTTGCAGAGTTAGAGAGGTTTAATTTCAATCATGTCTAAAAAAATGGGCACTTATTTTCCAAAGCTGCAACCTCACAGTGGCTATGGCAGCTATGTCATATCTCCTTAATGTGACCTGAAAAAACCTCCATATTTTTTGTTGTTAGAAATGTATTTCTAATTTACGCTCTCTGCACACATTTCATTTAAGTACCTTACAGCTGAGTGCATTGCTTCAGCTAACTTATCAGCAATCTACTGTAGCAACACAACCTTTCCCAGTTTCAGTGTCTGACACTTTTTCTTTTTGCACTCCCCAGATCACTAAAGTCTTGTCCCTGCAGGACGGTGTTATTCACTTTGAGTCTGAAACAAATTTGAGCCTCACAAACAACAAGCATAATGAAAAAGAGCAATAAGAACAAAAACAAGAGCAGCCACTGCTCCTTTGGGTTCTGGTCCATCATGTTCTCCAAGTATGTCCAGGTGATTAAAACAAAACCCGCTTTGGGAAATGCTGTTGCTGCCTCCTCTCAGAGAGAAGCTGTTCTGTCTATCAAAATAACACTTCCTCAGGAAAGCCACAGTCTATCTTCTGGCCAAAATGTGCAAAACAACTCTGCTGCCTGTCACCAACCTTTTCTTCCCTTGCTTAGTGGCTGTGCTCTAGATATGTGTTGTGTTGTGTTCTGTCCCACTCCCTCCAAACCCATCTCTCATACCCCTCTTCCCCCACCTAGAGCAGGGATAAAAGCCTGTTCTGACTCACCAACCCCCTAGTGGCAAAAACAGATTTGCTTAAAGAATTTAAATGATATACATATGTTGCATAAAGCAAACAAAGTATTATTTGAAAACATATACTCTTAAAAAATGGCTTGCTTTCCCACCCTTTGAAGAACCAAACAATCTTCCATGCCCTAAGTGCAGTGTCTGAGGTATACAGTTTCTAATGCCTGTTGAATGGTTCCAGCTTCTTAATAATTTTTAAAATCAGAGAAATTACTGAACTGAACAGCAAAAAATTAAACTAAAAATTAAGTTCATCCATCACTCTTTATGAGCCATGAAAAAACCTACATAGAGAATAAATCTTTGTATGAAAGACTATTTCTGTTATATATACTTCACACTTGAAATGCATTAATAGACAAAAACTTATAACCTGTCCTGCTCACCCCCTTGCTTTATTTGTCTATTGTCTTAATTAACACAACTATATTACTCTATACAATGTGAAATAATATATTAGTTCCATATCTCAAAATTATATTGTGCTATGAAAACAGGCAGAGTCTAATGTAAAAATAGATATCCTGGAGATCTTACCTTATAGCATATTAAGAGGAATAAAGTAGTATGAAACATTCATTTAGCAATATAGTAAAAGCTGTGTTATCCGGCATCCATGGGGAATGGGGAGTGCCGGTTAATCAAATATGCCGGTTATCTGAGAGGCGTCTTTGCCTGTTCTGGCCGCTGCCCCTCCCGTCGCATCTGGTGCACCAGGGCTTTCACTCCCTGGCATAGTGCACCAGGGGACAGGGAGGGGGGCCCACGCAAGCTGCTTTATCCCAGGCTGTGGTCCAAAGTCAGCAAAGTGGGCCTCGGCGAAACCGGAAGTGCCGTGGTGGGACTTTCTGCCACGTCGATCGGAATGCTGGTTAATAGAGCATGCCCGTTAATAAAGTGCCGGATAACTCAGCTTTTACTGTACTAACAAAAATATTTAGCAATTCCATAGCAGTTTGCAGTTTCAGCATGAATAAAAAAATGCCAAGAAAGATTTTCCAAGAAAAGAAAAGAAAGAAAGGAGGGCCAGGACAAATTTTCCCCCCATTCCTTTGAAAATCCCCCTAAATAATTAATTACCGCAACAGTCTTATGCGTCTGGTACATAATGGCATTTTACAGATGGGCAAGTGAGTCAGGGGCATTGAAATGACTTAACTAAGTCCACAGATGGAGTCAGTATACAAGCTAGGATTTTAGAACTTAGGCTTCCTGGCTCTATATCTCCTTGCTAAGACTCCAGGTCACTCACTTCTGTTTGTCTAAACTCACATTTCTGTTACTGATCATTTGACGAGAAATTTTAGCATGCCATTCAGTCCCTTTAATGGTTTGGGTTGGGGCATATGTAAAGCTGACACTGGTGATAAATTTAAAATACACCCATGAATCCTTATCTATGTTACAGGACATGGGAACAATAGTTGACTCCACACCTATTTAAAAGGAGCACATTTTTAAACATCCCCTTGATTTTTGGCTGGGCAGAAGAGCCATCCAAAGTTCTCCGGAAAAGGATTTATTTCTGTTTCCTAAGCAGTTATCAGGATAGAAAAAAACTAAACTTCTTAATAAGAAGACCATAGTCAGAGCTCCTTTCAGAAGAGAAATTCACAACCCGCTTTGTTGGCACTTCATTAGTATGCATTTCAACACAGCATAACTGGCTTCAACCCACATTTTGCCTTGATGGCTAGAGAGGTCATTGTGGACCTAATTCTACGAGGAGCTGAATACCTTCCATTCTTAATAAAAGGAAAGAAAGTCCAGAGGGCTCAGAATCCAAGAGGAGCTGCTCGGCACCTAGCAGGATTGGGAGAGGACAAGACTCAGAGAATCTCACCATCCACAATTTCACTGAGCCTGAAGTTGTTTGTGTGGAAGTCTTAGCTGGATACCATCACTTCCATGGAAACACTGAAGTAAAGTTTTCTGAACTCAACCACTGAAGTTAATGAGAGTTTTGGTCTGTTTCCAAACAACAAACACTATCTCGATGAGCAACGTTAGTTTATTTCTTTTCCTTTATACACAGACCAGGACGCTCTCCTCAAAAAGATATACATGCATTAAAACTACAAGGAAAAAAAAATGATTGACATTTTTCCAAGAAGGATCTGTGCTGATAAATGTGTGCTATTTTTTATTGAAGAGAAATGGTGAAGTATTCTACCTCACTAGGTTGCTTTGCAAAGCCAGTCAAGGGTGTTAAAGCTAACTTTAGCTGAAATGATGTAATTTTCTGAAGGTATTTGGCTCCAGTGAGCACCTCTCACATAAAATGGAGGAAGCACAATTGCCATGCTACCCCTGCCTTGTCTGGAAACCCAAGTGAAAAATAAAAAAAGGTGGTGTTATGTTTGGTTGACCCCTCTATATCTGATTTTCCCACGTGACTATATTCCAGGGACAGTTATGGAATAAGTGAGAGTCAGATGTTTTGCATTGGGACAATGAACAAGGTTGTGTCAGAATGTAAGCATGTAATCAGTTCTCTGTTAGACGTTATAAATATCTTAGAGAAACCTAACTATTTTTATTCAGGAAAATCGTTTTGTACTTCATTAATCTTAGATTCAATAAACATCTGTGCTTTAGTCCACATACAATAATTAAATAACCACATACAATAATTAAATACAAGTAACTTATACCTTGCCTTTGTGAAAAATCCGAATTTCATTGCAAACTGTCATATGTGAATTGCTTCATCTACAAGTAAAAGGAATTCACCTTTAAAGTGAAATGTGAAAACTGTTCACCAGGGCACAAAAGTTCACTATTTTCCAATCAAGAGAAGAAAGAACAATTATATTTAATCAAATGATTAACTGAAATCACAAGAGAAATGTAGATAGGGTATACCCATAAATTCCATTTGATCAGAACAGTGAGATTAACATAATGCTTTTTCCAAAAGTACTAGAAAGCTTGTAATGGACACAAATAGCCAGGAGTTCTGCTATTCAATTACATTAAGGGTACTCAACTCCCAACCTATAGGCCAAATCCAGCCCACAAAGCCATGGCATCTGGCCCATGGGGCTCTTCACGGGTAGGGAAATTTGATGGCAGGGGAGTAGTGACAATTAATACTGTCACCCCTCCCCTGCTGCCAAATGGCCAAGCCATTGTTGCATGGCCTGATTGGGTCTGGATCATGTGGTTCCCTCCCCCCTTATACTCTCAGATACTCCCTTCCACCATGCAGCAAAATTGTGCCCTGACCCCCTCTGGGACTCTTCATGCTTTCAGAACTTTGGTGGCAAGGAAATGGTAGCATCCTTAATTTCTGTGGCTCCCACAGCTGTAGCAAATAAGGCAGCCAACACTCCCCCACTGCCAAATTCCAAAACCGTGAGAGCTCCGTGGGCTCGGTGACCTGGCCTCATGTGGCAGATCAGGCCAATAGACTGGCCCAATGCCCTGTGGACTGGATAAGTTGGGCCCTAATCATCTAAACGAACAATGTCCCATAGTTTCAGTTTAACCTATTGGTTCAAGTGTAGACTCATTTGGAAAAGTCAGAAAGTGTAACTACCAGGGTCTCCATATTAGGCAGCAGTGGGGCTGATCCGGCGGCAGCAGCAGTGCCAACTGAGCCAGCAGCAGTGTCAGCTTCCATTCCGTGTCGCCTCTAAGTGGCCATGGGCCTGGTGCCCAAGTCAGCCACCCATCATTCACACTACTGGGAAAAGTAATGTAAGAAATACATAAGAAATACCTCCTTCTGCATTCTAAAGTTTTGAACAAAGTTGCTCCTGCTAACCACTGACCCAGCCTGAAGTTGCTTAACTTTCCTTAGGATTCAGTGCTTGTATATTTACCAAGTACACCCCTGTATATTTTCCTGGTTTTTGTGTATTTCTTTTCTTCCACTTAATCAACTGACATATAGAGGGTTATGCAGGGTCAGCTACATGTATTTTGGTACTAGTAAATGCATATTTGGAGGGGGGAGGTAGGGGGGGGGAAGGATCTGACCCAACAGGATAAGGAGATAGATGGCTTTTTGGGAGATGCGCTTTATCACTTAGTGGTGTTTTAAAACTGGAAAAAATCAAAATCTGATAAACTCGTGTAGTTTGTTTCTTTTCAATTCCTCATCATCAGCATTTGACAGAAATGAGTCACACACCGCAGGACGAGCTAGCAGCTATGCCAGACAGCATGGCTTAGGAGTCACCTTTTATTGTTCTGAATCATCTGGTGAGAGTTCAAAGAAAGAAATTGACAGCATCTTAATTTTCCTTTCTTACCTGATAAAAAAACCTGTCAAATATTAACAACACAAAGCCACTCAGCAGAGGGGGAAAGGCAAGCACAAAGTGTTGGCTCTACAGTTGCACAGTGCAGAGTACAGGCAGTTCTAGTCAGTGTTCTTCGGAGAGTATGTTGACCTCTGAACCAATGTACATGTTGGTAACATAATAGCATCATCACACAAATACAACAGCAAGCCGTCGTTAGTTTAAAACACAATTTAGATTAGGAAAGGGGTTAGATCCTCAAAATATCCTGTTGTCTCTCCTGACATACAGCATTGCAATATTCATAGGTGATGCATACAGGGGTGGGGCATGTGCCCCTCCCCCCAAATATTGGCCCTTGCTGACCGGGGAGTGGAGAGGACCAGCCGGTGCCACCCGAGAAGCACTGGCATTCCCAATTTGTCGGCAGCACTTCCGCTGATGACGGCAATTGGCCACTGCAGGACCCCTGCTCCCCCCATCAGCAATCAGCAGCTGGTGCCCCCCAGAGCCAGGAGGCACCAGTTGCCCATGGCAGTATTCTGATAGTTTGTGGGAAGAGACAATTGAACTTTCATCTTAAGTATAGATACTATTACCTGAGGCAAACTACTGGAACTGCTGAAATCAAATATTGAAACCAAATAGGCTGTGGCCATACAGGCAGGAGCATGTGTTTGCAGCAGCACAAGTAGCAGCAGTTCAAATTTGTGCCGCTACTTTGTGCTGCAGTGCATGCCCCTGCTTATGTGGTTTGCAGTGGGACATGTTATCCTGTTGCTCCATGTGCTGCAGGGAGACTGGTTGGGGCACAAGGTGCCTGAGTGCGGGGCTAACTGGCAGGCAGCCCCCATGCTAAGGCACCCTGTGCCCTAGCCAGCTGGGGAGTGGCACATGGAGACGGTGGAGCAGGTGGCACATAGAGACACTGTGAAGCACTTGTGTTGAGGCACCTTGTACCCCAGCCAACTGTTCCTTGGCTGGCTCAGGCACAGGATGCCTCAAGACAGGGGAGCAGGCAGCCCTGGGATAGCTGCTCCTCTCTCCATGTGTCTCAGTGTGGGGGCTCCCAGAACAAATTTTGCCCCAGTGCTGCTAATTAGCAGTGCTAGCATGTTTTAACATGCCACATGAGCATTTGTGGTGCTGCAGCACTACAAACCGCATTTGCCTGCACATCTGGATCTGGCTGAAAGGAATAAATAATACTCCTCAACACATTTAAGCTTTTCAGACATATTCATGAGAAAGATTAAATTAGAAAAATATTGTGTATCAATTTATGATCATTGGAGCCGTTATAAAATAAAGAATTTTTCATAGAGGCAAGAATTTTTAAGGATGATATCTTTTATTGGACCTACCATGTTTCTGGGATAAAAGACAAGTTTTCAAAGGTAAGAAAAGTTCAACTTTTCATTGAAAACCAAAAAATTATCAGGAAAACTGAAACTTAATATTTTGTTTTGTTTTAAGTCATTCCGTATAAAGATATTTTGGATTACTGAGCCAAATTGATTTTTTTTTTCAATTCAGTTCAACATTAGAGTCCTGCCTATGCTGTTGTATGCATCATCTGAGTGCCTTGTGTGTTCCTCTACTTTTCCAGGTAGTCTTCTTGGATGAACATTATGATGCGCTATCATCTTCTTGGTGGTCTTCCTATTAGTCTTCCTATAGTCTGCCATGGTGCAGTATATAGTCTTCCTATTGACCATCACACTACATTCTGAGAATAAAATATCTGTATTATGTCAGTGCAGGTGCAATAAAGGAGAATGGTGCATGAGACAACTGAATAATCACTTCCTTGAGGCACCGGAAAATAAAATGTCACTGAATGAAGTATAAAATTCTTTTAACTCTCCCTGTAGATTTTGTTCATGTTTTCTCAACAATGAAAGCATGAAGGTTAGGCCTCTGCCTTATGACTCCAGTGATATATGGCTTGTTTTGCATGGATATATGCATGAAAAAGACAACAACACGGAAAGTAATAAGGAGCATTTTATACTTCATTCTCTCTAGTAATTTAGTCCTCAAACCTAAGATCTCTGGTGTATGAGCAGGTCTCAGATACCCACATGGAGCCCCATTTCTTTCAATCAGTGCAGATGACTTTTTAGGCCTAGGACACTAAAGAATCACACAAATGACAATGGAGCAGTGACTGGAATCTTTTCCTTCTCAAGCGACTGATCTCAACACAGGCTAGAGAGTCACTAGAGAGCACATAACCTTTTTATGCAAGAGAACGACTTCAAGAGAAGACGGAGAAACCTGAAACCCCTGCTAGAATTTCCTCTAGCTCAGGCATGGGTACAATATGGCCCACGGGTCGCATCCAGCCTGCAAGGCCATTCTATCTGGCCTGTGGAACCCCTAAAAAAAATTTAGAAAATGAAAATGTATCTGTCCTTCGTTCCTATCAAAGATGACAGGAACCAAGGGCAGTAGGACCCAGGTAAAGCCCTGGAGGGCTCGTTCAACAGCAGGGCCCGGCCCCGCAGGTGGAAGCCCCAGCAGGGTCTTCTGGTCTGGGACCATGTGACTGCTCCACGCCAGAACCTCAGGTAAGGGGAGGGAGGGGGGAAGAAAGGAGCTGTTGCGAAGCGTGGAGAAAAGCGGCCTCTCCCCCACCCCATGCCTGAAGCTCTCTGAGCAGGCACAGGCAGCCCCACACAGGCTGCAAGTGGCTGCAGTGTGGGGCACCGGCCATGGGGTGGAGCCGGGGCCGCTTTCCCCCCTGTGAGCTCCAGGTGGGCTGCAGCAGCAAACATTGCCCAGCGCGGCAAGCGGTTGGGGGTGGGGGGGTAGGCCCAGCTGCTCTCACTGTGCGCAGCCCCGATCGATGAGCCCAGAGCTGGCGCAGGGCCCAGGCTGGCAGTGGGGGCAGGTTACAAGATGGTGCTGAGTGTGGGGGAAAAGTGGCCCCTCCCCCGCCGCATAGCCAGTGCCTCACACTGCAGCTGCTCGCAACCTATGTGGGGCTTCCTGTGCCTACTCAGGAGAGCCCTGCACAGGCTGCAAGTGGCTGCAGCACGGAGTGTGGGCCACAGGGCAGATGAGGGGCTGTTTTTCCCAACACTCAGCACCAGCTCATTACCTGCTGGTGAGCAGGGGGTGGGGGCTGCACGCTGCCCCTGCCTGTACCACAGAGCTGGGGGGGGCACTGGGAGTGAGCTGGAGCAAGCATGTCCCAGGGTCAGCGCTGTCAGGTTCCAGAGCAGGGCAGCAGGGGTACAGGGTCCCGGCTAGCAGGGGCTCTATGGAGCCGGGCCAGCCCCCCCTCTCCCTGCTGGTGCAGCCCAGCCTGGCTTCACAGACCCCTGCCAGCCTGTGCCCTTCTCTGGGCCCCACTGGTGCTGGCCCTGGGACATTGGTCCCAAGATATTGGGACATTGGTCCCAAGATGGTGACTAGGGGGCGGGACACCTGTCAAGAGGTGGGGCACCTGTCAAGGGGCAGGGCTACCTATGCGGCCCTCGACAGCTGCCACAACTTGGAAGCAGACCTCCACCCAAAATAATTGCCTGCCCCTGCTCAGGCACTCCAAAGACATAGGAGATTTGGTTCAAATCTGTGCTTCAAGTCAGGCAGAGCTGAGATCCGACCCTGGTTCTCACATCTTAAGTTGAACTTCAGTGCTAAAGTCTCCCCTGTGACTCTACACTGAAAACATTTAGCAGTATGTGAGATCATCTGCCATCTCCAGAGAGATTCAAGGTCTCAGTAGGCGTGTCTACATGAGACACTTTACTGCCCCCATAGGATACAGGAGCCAAACAGCACTGGGACTGGGGAGCTCTCTGCTTCTCCACCCAGCCAGGGGCTGGCTGGGAGCTGTCCTAGCTAGCCCCCACCTCGTAAAGAAGCTCTTAGACAGCCCCCAGCTGGTAGAGAAATTCCCACTCAGCCAGGGGCTGGCTAGGATCTGCCCCAGAGGCAGGACAGCTCTGGGCAAGACCCTGGCTGTATGAGGAGGCTTTGCAAGGCATGGGGCTTTTCCTCCTGTTCATGGGGATGGGAGAGCTCTGCAGCAGCAGCTGTCTCCTGGCCCCCTGCATAGCAGGACCCCTCCCAATGTACATGGGGCCAGGAGACAGCTGCCACTGCAGCTGGCAGAACTCTCCTGACCCCATGCACACCAAGACTCACCCCTGTGCTCCCTGCCAGCCCCCAGGCTAGCACCTCATTGGAGCCTGGAGCTCCCCTGGCTGCTGCAGGGGGCCAGAGCAGAGGAGGGACATCCCTGTACCAGGCTGCTTCTCTTGGGAGTAGATTTGCTTCCAACCTAGAGCACATACACACATGCTGCCCAGGAAGGCTTACTATGCAGTAAGCCATTATAGCATTAATAACACATTTAGATGGGATCAGTGGCACCCTAGACCTCTCCTAATTGAAAGAATAACAGATAAGAGAATACCATGTGGGCTTATGAGAGTAATGCCAGCTAGTTAATGCCACTCAGATTTCAAATATTATTACAGTGAAGTGGGACACAGCAAACCATAGGGTAAATTTACAAAAGAAGCATTGTGCCCATTCTAGCAATAAGCTAATTTGAGAAAATTCCATGAAGAAAGAAAAAGGCTTAATTCCTTGAGTAATATTTTGCTTCAAATGATTCACTCAGGCTTCTTAGTAAAAAGAGGACTTATAAACATACCTTTATGTTTCATTGAACTTGATTATTTTTAAAGGGATACAATGTTTAAAACTTGTAATATTTCCCCAATCCTAAATTGAAAAGAAGTATGTGCATTATATAGACAAAACACATTTTCAGTACAATATGCAGGGAAAGCAGCAGGCACCTGATAAATATCAAGATAAAGTTAGGTAACTGCATATGAGCAATGAACACTATAAAAAGATACCTAAACAGACAGCTTATGGGGAAAAAATGCATTAAGTTCAAGAAAGCACAGGGAATACTGTAAGCACTGAGGTACAGTTATCTAGCTATAAGGCAAAACTGTACTGCTGTTAAGGTACTGAGATTTAGAATGATGCATAAGCAGGCTTTAGAAGCATAGCTTGACTATTAGAAAGCAGTTTCTTAACAAAATGTAGGAAAGGTAAAACAGGAGAGTATAAGTACAGGGGAGAGTTTTAATTCTCCTCTGGGCATTGGTTGCAATGCCTTCACACACTTCACTGATTAGATTTGGCTTTACTGCAGATTAGCACTGCTCTGTAAAGTGCTCTGGCTACTTATTGTAATACACACCATATTTTTTCACATATTGCATGCTCCCAAATAAGACACAGAACTTGGCTTTAGAAGGCAGAGGGTGCGTCTACACAAGACGCTTCAAGCACACTAGACCAATTCTACTGTACATTAGTACAGCAGGCAAAACCCATGCTAATGTCCAGTAGAATGTCTACTGTGCATTAGTGTCACAAATAAAGCATGCACCAGCACTAATACACAGTAGCACCAATTATGGCACATTAAGTTAGTGCCTGTAATTACAGTGCATTAATGAACATGTAGATGTACCTAGAATGTAGAAAAAAAAGACTTTTCCCAAGTCATGGCTGACTGTGTGACAAAGTAAGTCCTCCTAGAAACACAGAGCGCCTAGGAAGCTTGTCATCCCAGGAGATAGTCTGGGTGAGGTGGCAGGAACTTCTTGGTATGACAGAACAACAACAAAGCTGGGCCCGAGACCCTTGCAAAGGCACTAGCAAGACTATTACTTCTCTACTGTACATAGCTCTTTATATAAGTTCTTGTAAATATTAAAGTGTTGCTTCCACACTACAAGCCTCATCACAATACTACAGAGTCCATGCAGCAGCAAACTTGCCCTGAGCCAGCTCAATTGCTCCTTCATGTACAAGATGCAGTGCTCAGCAGATAGCAACAGCTGTGAGCACAGGGATCTACTCACGATCCTTGCCAGTGTCAGAGACAAGTGACATGCATCTTGGCAGCCAGAAGCAAGTAGACACTGTACTCTAATATTCCCCTTGATTTCTATTCCAGTAAAGAAAAAATCAGTTTCCCCACTTAAGATACACAACTTAATTTTGGAGATATGAGGAGGAACATGCAAAACGGCTGTGCATGTGGTTGCAAGTAAATACAATATATTAGCATACAATTCATAACTTCCTGAAAAAAAAAATTGTTAACTGTTCTGCATGCTTCTGTTCCTCTGGAGGAAGGAGCTTTCTACACTTATTAGACACAAGGTTGTGATGCTTTCAAATGTCAACATCCTGCTCCTAGTCATTAGGAGCATTTATTCACATACTCTGGGAGGTGCAGGGTAGGGTAGGGGGAGAGGGCTTTAATTAGGGGGGCTCTGAGAGCTGCTCTAGTAAAAGCACCCACAGTATCATGTGTATCAGGGTCCCTGCATTGAAAAATGACCATAGGAGTGCTTTAGCTAAAGCTCATTCAGCAATTAATCAAGTCTGCTCCAAAGCATTGTAATTACAGCATGTTAGTTTACATGAATAGGGGCCCTAGGATACATCATTTTTTGTCCTTAGCAAACATATAGCTCAAAAGTCTGAAACAGTTGTTTCTAGGGTGGCCATTGGTCCTGTTTGATACTGGACCATCCTGTTTTTAAATCCTTTGTCCCCTGTCCATTTCTAAATGAGGAATAGATTATACAAAGTCTGTTTTTTTTCAGTTTATTAGTGGAAATACATGTCAAGTATTTATCTTTGCAATTCTATTAGCTGTGCCTAGAGGTAGGGCAGTGCACAGCCAGGAGGAGCAGGGTTCCAAGCTAGCAAGGGAGGGAGGTAGTCTTTTTGTGGTGGTCCTGCCCTTGCTACTGATAGGCCAAAGGGCCCAGTGGCCCCACCTCTTGCTGCTGATTGGTCAAGGAGGCCCTGCCCCTCACTGCTGATTGACCAAGGGGGGCAGTGGACCCCCCTCCCCACCCCATCACCAAAGGGATGTCCTGTATTCTGGGGATGCATCAGTAGCTACCCTAGTTGCTGCCAATCTAGAGGTCTCTTTGTCTGAGTTTGTTTTTAAGTCTCAGTGTTTATCATTACTCAGGTCTCATAGAGCATAAACTATTGACTTGAACAACCCGATCTCCTAAGAAGCAAAGCAAATACTAATAATACCATTTTAAAAAGACCCTCGAAATTGTGTACTACAAGTGAGATCTATGAGACCAATCTACAGTTTTATAATTAGTATTATAATTTGTTTGTTTTTTTATGCAACCTCGGCTCCTTTTGGATCAATATTTAGCATTTTAAAAAATCTTTAACCAATACCTTACTGTCAGTTTTCTTGTCTTATAATTCTCACAGCTGTGAACATAATCATACTTTTTATTCAGATCAATATAGCCCAACAGCTACTGTATTTAGATGTGAAAGAGAAAATGCAAGTTTTATTAAACTTACAAAGGCCATGTGAAGACACTACACTTGGACCAGTCTAAGTGATCATAAATTGATCAAAACTCGTAAGTATACAGAAGGTTGGTGCACACAGATTGGTCTAAAAGTGGCATAACTGGTCTAAGATAGACCTGGTTCAAGTGTTACACCTCAGCTCTGTATTCTTGGGCAACCCTGGCACGGGATGCAGTCTGTCTGACTCACAAAGGACTCCCCCCCCCCTCCCTCCCCTCCTCTACATAAACGAAACTGATTAAGATGCAGTGAGAGACATACCTAAGACCCTCACCAGATCAGGGTGACAAGAGTGCAACAACTGCCCTAGGTCTCATTTGCATCCGAGATGGAACCAGATGACCATTCATTTACATGAGAGATGGAGAACAGAAAGCCTGAAGCAGAGACTGCAGTGAATTCTGGGACCAGAGAAGCAGGAGAGCACTGCATGATGGGGAATCTGTGCTTCCAATGTTAATTAACCCATGTTCACACACACCCAGCTCAGCATTTATCAGACCAGTTCTAATCTGGATTTGCTAAGGACTTTTCTCCCCCCAGACACACACACACAGCTCTAAGTTTAATAGGCATCTCGGGCCGTACATTCCCCGGTCCCACTATGGGAGGCCTATTTAAACTTGATTGACTAAAACTCGGTTGCCGGGTTAGGGAATGCTGAGGCAAGAGACCGAGTCCGAGGGGGTATGGGCAACATTTGAACAATGGTTAAGGGTTCATCACAGCATCCAGCCTGCTGGAGCCCTAATCCCAGGTGTTGTCGTATCTTTCCCGAGACGACTGGTGGGAGTCCTCTCCACAAAAGGTTATGAGCACCCCAATAATTGCTTTAAGTCTGTTAAAAGACTATAGTAAAATCTGGAAAAGTCATGCTAAACTGAGGCTTGTGCACAACAAGTAAAAATCCAAAATCCTGATACTGCAAGCTATCTATTGTTCCTGAAGAAACCATGAGATATCCCATCAGGATATCTGCCATCCATAGGAATCTCAAGCTGGCTCCCAAGTATTTGGGTTACTCCCTAATCTTAAGTGTTTCCTGATTATCAATCAGTTTCCTGAGATGGTCCAAACCAGATAACCCCTTGTCAATAGAAAAGACAATGATTTACACTACTGAGGGTGCTTCAAAGCAGCTGAACTGAGGGTATAAAAATCTGTAAGTGTGTGTGCTTAAAAAAAGAAGAAAGAGAAGAAAGAAGAAGAAGAAGCAGGGAGAAAAAAAAGGAGAAAAAAGAAAGAAGAAGAAGAAGCAGGAGAAAGGAGAAAGAAAGAAGAAGAAGAAAACTCCTGTGCTGACACCATCCCCTGTTGTTCTTGGGACGCTGGAAGAACAGATCGTCTCTCTCTTCAAGGATTGTGCTACGGACTGTGCCTGTCAGCTTTGCAGCCTGGGTACCGTGGACTCGGTGAGATTCCCAGCGTTCTCTCTTCTTTCTAGGCATAAACTTCTGAACCTGACCTGTATCAGTTAAGCTTAAGCTAAGTTTCCCCAAATACTTAGTGAAACCAGGGTAGTATTGTCATTGTTTGTGTTTGTTTTTCTTTTGCATGTCTATTACTACTAGTACCATTATATATTTCATATGCTTAGCAATAAATAACTTTTATAGGCAAACTGGTAGTAATTGGGTATATTTTTCCTTCTCTGCTTCTTTTTCCTTCTGTGCTCTGCAGCAACGCTTCTTTTACCTATGCTAAAGATCCCTGTGAAGCCTAAATTATTGTGGGGTCTGCTCATCAAGAGGCCAAAGATTGGGACGTGCTGAGTTTGAAACACATAAGGGGATCAGCTTGTACAGGCTGATTGACCCAGTTTGACTCAGAAGTGCCCTTATGAACTGAATGCTGGCCCATGAGGGTGTCAGCTGGACACCCAGCCAGATTCAGAGGGATTCTGTTTACCTGTGTGCTTGTGTCTGACTGCATTTTATTGTTGCTCTTATGAACTGATTCTTGGCATATGAGGGTGTCAGCCTGTCCATGCTGATCAGCCCGGCCAGATCAGGCATGTCACGTTAATTTGTGTGTGTTTGTGTGTATGACTGATTTGGTGACTGGAGGAACCCAGTCCCATTGAGATTGAGTCCTGCAAGATAGCTCCACTGGGGGTGAGGGCTTGCAGAAGGGAGAAATACAGCTCCATATAGTAACACAAGCAGCACATTGACAGAATCACCAAGACCCTAGAAACTATCCCTAATAAATGAGCACACCCCAAAGTAATGGGCAAATTTGGTAACACAAGGTACATTCAAATCAGATCGATATAGGTTAGACTAGGGCATCAAACTTCTGTACCAATTCCCTATTGATTCAAGTTAGATTGTTTTCCTCCAGCATCCCAGCCTCCTTTGCAGCCACCCCAACCCTCCTTTGCAAGGAGGCTCACTAGCACTTAAGCCACTCTCCACTGCTCCAGCCAAGTGCCCAGTGGGCCCTGCCTATGAGCCTTCTGAGAGCTGAGCCAACACAGCTCCTCTCTCCAGCTCCCCCCCCCCCCCCCGGGTCATCTGTCAGCTACAGGCAGGCAGCAGGGGGAGGGAGGCATTTGTGTCCCCTGCACAAGCCCTGGAACCTGGGCACCCAAGTCCCTAGGCCATGCCCCTGCATCCCATCATGAAGCACACCATGATGTACATATAGACCTGACACTGTCCCAAAGAGACCGCCCAAACTTGGGCACAGGCCCATGGACCCCAAACCTGGCTCCTGCCCACCCAGCCAGGCACCCCCATGCCTCCATGCTCAGGCACAACCCAAAGGACCCCAAACTTGGCACCAGAATACCCAACCAGGGACACTCATGCCCCCATGCTTGTGCACAGCCACACAGACCCTGACCTGGCTTCTACATACACAGCCAAGGACTCCAATGCCCCTGTTCTTGGGCACAGCCCATGGACCCTGACCCTGGCTCCTGCACAGCCAGCCAGGGACCCCCATGCCCCTGTGCTCAGGCACAACCCCACAGACCCTGACCTTGGCTCTCACACACCCAGCCAGAGGCATCCATGCCCCAGTGCTTGGGTACAGTCTTATGAACCCCAACCCTGGCTCCTGCACACCACATCTCAGAGGCCAGATCCAAGCACCCTGCCAACTAGACCCCAACATGGACCCCTTCCCTCCCCCTTTAAGCAGGAGCTGGTGCAGGCAACTCATCTCTAATGAGTCAGGGTGGTGGGATCAGAACCACCCCAACTGGGCCTAGATGATGGGACTGGGCCTGCATGGAAGCAACCCTGTGACCTCCATGGCTCAGCCACTGCTAGCAAGTACCTGGGCAATGTGCACCTGGGCTACTGCAAGATTTTTTGGCCTACAACTACAGGGTCCTGGGCAGGTGCAGTACTAGGGCAGGTGGGGCACTGAGCATCCAAGCCAGGACAAGCTGATAGATGCCCCTGGAAACTTCAGGAAGAGGTGAGATATGGCCTGCTGCCTCCAAGTTACAGGTAGAAGACACTGAAAATTTTCAGGCCAGAGTGTAGGGTATTTCCAGAATCACAGGGTGTCTGCTTGAAGCCTCTGGAAAGTTCAAGGTTGTGGGGGTGGCCTGACCAGTGGAGCCCCAGTCACTCTGGAGCAGGGGTCACACACCCAGCTGCCATAAGAAAGCAAGCCATGCACCAAAATCCTCACCTACACACATCCACTGCTCCTTCCATCCATCCAACCACCTTTCCACACCCCCTCACAGCCAGTCCCTCACCCACTCATGGTTTCTGAGACCCCATATGTACCACCATGGACCATGAATGAACCTGTCCCATCCTCCTGCATTACCCAACCCTGATCACACAGCTGGGACTATAGGGATATGAGAAATCTCGTTGCTATCTGCGGCAAGGAGGAGATCCAGAGCCAGCCCCACAAAGGGCACTGGAACAGGGATGTCTTCAAGTGCATTTTCCAGCAGATGCAGGCGCAGGACCACAATAGGGACTGGAAGCAGTTCTGCACCAAAACTAAATGGATGAAGATGCAGTACAGGCATGCACATGATGGCAACAAAAAATCTGGGGCCTAGAGATGGACCATGCCCTTCTATAAGGAGTTGTCCTGCTTTCTCCCCAAAGATGGGGACATTGAGACCTATGACACTACCTGAGGGTGAAAGGAGTCATCGGCAGGGATCCCACTGGAGAAGGAGATGCAGGGAGGCTCCAGGACAACAGGACAACTGGGTGCCCAGGAGCAGGTCACTGGGGGCCACAGGCAAGAGGCTGGCTGATGGCAATGGCATCCAAGGAGTTTTCTCCATTGGTGCTGGTCCCCACATCATCACAAGATGTGGGAGCCAAGTTGCACTTGCAGCTGGACCTGAGCTCTCATAACATCTTCTCAGGCACAGTTGAGAGCAGAGAACACAACATGCAGGAGCTGGGGGAAAGTTCTGATGTCACAGAAATTGAGACACAGGACCTGGAGTCTGAGTCTGTGACCTCCACCCTGCAGAAACCCTCCACAATCCTGGTCCTCAACCCTGCCAACCACGACCAAGCATGCAATCCCTGTGACACCACTTGCCACACAGTTGCCATGGGTGTTCCACTCCCACTCCTCCAACACCTTGTTGTCCCAATTCCAGACACACAGCGCATGTCCCAGCTCCCCCACTAGCAGTGCAGCAGCTGCTGCTGCAGCACAACCTGCAGAACTCACGGCCAGTCTTCCCCCTACTTCTGCTGACAACTCAGGCACCAACTGAGGATGCATCCCAGGATGGTATGGATTGCTTCCATTTCATGTGGCCATGACACAGACACAGGCAACAGAAGGAAATGCAAAGCCCATGGGAGGAAAGGAGGGGAAGAAAGGGGTAGCAGGGGGACTGCAGCTGCTACAGGCCATCCCCATGATCACAGCCCTCTTTCAAACTATTGTGGCTGAGAAGCCCAGAAGTGGGGAAGGGTGGGGAGGCAGTACAGAGATGGAGGGGGATGGCGGAGGGTGAATTGCTCCACCCTGACTGCTCAAAGTGTAGGTCCCAGGCCACTAAATGCTCAAGACGTTTCTGTCTTTCAGAACTGGGCAGACCAGTCACCCCCTTCCAACCCCACCCTCCCATCCTGAAACAGAACTGAGGCACAAGGCCTCCTTCCTCTGGCCTTAGGTGGCTAACATCCCATCTCCCATTCCATGGGAACATGACTCTGCCTCATTCATACCTCCCTACGCTATCTCTCAGGGCCATGCTCAGCTACTAGGAGAAGTGGAGTGTCCTCCCAGGTGGCCAGAGAATTGGTGCTGAAACAGTGCCCTCCTCCCCCCTGCACTCATGGAAAGGCACTAAAAGAGTTAATTGAGCTCTGCAGACAAAGTGTAAAAAACGCATCTAAAAAAAAAGGTGCAAGTACCAGTGCTCACCCCCACCTCAGTTGGCAGCACCACAGGCCCAGGTGGCAAAGAGAACGTGAGGTCAAGGACAGGAGATAACACACAGCTATCTATAAGAACTACTAGAGTTGCAGTACAGTAGGAACAAAAACAAAAATAAATTCCCCCTTGCCAAACAACCCAATCCTCCCACTCCAAGGAAGGCAGGGGGCTGGAGGCCTGGGGACTGGAGGCAGGGGTTGGCGGCATGTTTGTCCATACCTGGAAGCAAATCAGGCAGCCTGGAAACCCATGGATCATGCTGGGAGGCATGCATGAGTGCCCCCAAGATACAGGCCTTGGCCAGCACAGACAGACTGTGTGCCTCTCCTTCCACTCCCCCCTCCCCCCCCCGGCAAAGAATCGATGCATATGCTGTTTGTGCGGGCCGCACCCCGATCCCACCTTTGTCGCCATGTGCGGCGGCAATTCCGATCTCATTCCCGTCGCCATGTGCAAGCTGGGCCTATCTTCGTTGCACACGGGCTGTGGCCGGCAGCCCGGGCACGTGGGGCTGGAGATAACCGCGGGGCGGTTTAGCGCACGCGAGTTAGAATTAGTTATGGAGGCGTAATGGTTGATTGAAAAGATTGTTTACTTACACCCAAAGATGGTATTGGTGTAGGCTGGACAGGTTTCCAGGCACAGCTCCCGCTTAGATCCTCGCTAGAGGAACACGACAAATCGATTGCTCCCACGGAGTTGTTCAGGCTCAGCGGGTCCGGTTCGGTTAGGTTCGAAAAGTTTCCCCAGAGTTACTTAGGCTCCGCGGGTCCAAAGTTACAGGAAAGGGATACGTCTAGGATTGCGCTCGGTGAAGGGGAGAGGCGAGAAGCGAAAGCTCCACAGACTCGGTTCTATTGCCTCTATTGCCTGCTTAGGGGAGGCGCGTTGGGTCCGCGAGGGTCCGCAGCGCTTGGAGATCTTCACACAGAATCTCTCTCATCCTCCCTCCTCCGGCTTGGGCGGAAACTACCCAAGCCTTTTGTACGGCTAGCAAGCCAATCGCTAGCCGCCACGTGTGCCTACATTAGGAATTGGCCAATAATGTGGCTCGAATCCTAATACAAATGGCGGGAACTCCTTTGCAGCGTGTATCACTATGATGCAAAAGAAATGCACCCTGCAAAGAAGCTGTAATTTGACGGGAAATCCCCGTTGCACCAGAGTTCTCTCTCGCAGCAGAGAACTCTACCGTGCAAAGAAAGTGACAAATAGCGGGAAAATAATTTAGCGGTGCTGAAGCACACACACAAACAAAAATCACACCCTTGGGTTGTGACACTGTTCACCAGGGATCTGGATTTTCTGTTCACAATGCAAAAATGTGGTAAAACCTGGATTCTTATTTTCAGGAGAAAAACCTGAATTTTCTCCTTTACAGGAGAAAAACACAGGAAATGATGGGTTTCCACTTATAGGCTGGCAGAGCTCCAGCCTGCAAGGAGCTGGGGGGAGCAGGAGGACAGCAATCAGCAGGGAGCACCATGTGCACAAACACATGTACACATGCATATGGCTTCCAGTAAGCCTGGAGAGCAGCTCCCCACAGGTAAGCAGCACAGATACAGAAAGGGATCTCAGAGTCATAGTGGACTCCAAGATGAACATGAGTCGTCAGTGTGACAAAATCATCAGCAAAGCTAATTGCACTTTATCAGGCATCAGCAGATGCATGAGAAATAGATCCAAGGAGGTTTTATAGTTTCATAGTAGTTAGGGGTCAGAAGGGACCTAAAGAGACCATCTAGTCTGACCCCTTGCCACTGGCCGGAGCACATGCTGGGATCACACGACCCCAGACAGGTGTTCATCCAACCTCTTTTTGAACTTACTCAAGGTAGGAGCGAGGACCACTTCCCTAGGAAGTTGGTTCCAGATCCTAGCCACCCTAACAGTGAAATAGTGCCTCCTAATCTCTAACTTGAACCTATTCTCCAGCAGCTTCTGGCCATTGTTCCTCATCACCCCAGGTGCTGCTGGGGGGAATAGGACCCTTCCTATTTGCTGCTGATCTCCCCTAATGAGTTTGTAGGCAGTCACCAAATCCCTTCTATGATACTTCCCTTCTATGTAACATTGGTCAGATCACAGTTGGAGTACTGCATCCAGTTTTGGGCGCCGTACTTCAAGAAAGATGTAGATAGACTTGAGAGGGTCCAGAGGAGGGCCACTCATATGGTTTGGGGCTTACAGGACAAGCCCTATAAGGAGAGACTGAGGAACCTGGACCTCTTCAGCCTCCACAAGAGAAGGCTGAGAGGCGATCTTGTGGCCACCTACAAATTCATTAGAGGGATGCAGCAAGGGATTGGAGATGCTCTGTTCACCAGTGTGCCTCTTGGGGTAACAAGGAACAATGGTCACAAACTGACAGAGAGCAGATTTAGGCTAGATATCAGGAAAAACTTCTTCACGGTAAGGGTGGCCAAAATTTGGAATGGGCTCCCAAGGGACGTGGTGCTCTCCCCTACCTTGGGGGTCTTTAAGAGAAGGCTGGATAGGCATCTGGCTGGGGTCATCTGACCCCAGCACTCTTTCCTGCCTAGGTAGGGGGTTGGACTCAATGATCCATTGAGGTCCCTTCTGACCCTAGCATCTATGAACCTATGAAAAGTCTAGTGGGGGGGTGAGGCCCACATAGTGATGGAGGGAGGGTAGCTGGGCAGGGCTGGGGCTGAGGCTCCTGCCAAGGCAGGTGGAAAAGTTCAGTGCCACTGCTGTGAGCCCCACACCGCCATGGCAAAGTGCCCCCTGCCCACCCATCAGCAGCATGCTCTGCTCCGCCACAGCAGCCATGGTGGCAGCCAAGACTCAAATGCTGCTGGGGGGCAGGGGACTGGCAGCTGGGGACCCCCTTTGGCATGGCTTGGGGGACCAGGGGGCTGTGAGTGGGGTTTGAGGGACACCAGCAGAGCCAGGGAGCTGTGGGCAGGGAGTGAGGTGCACCAGCAGAGCTGGTGTGGGGGCTGTGGTTTGGGAGTGAGGGACAGTGGCATAGGCGGGGCACTAGCATATCAGGGCTGCTCAGTGCCACAAAGTGGAGCAGGAGGAACAGCCACAGCTAGACCCATGTCCTGCTGAGTGAAGGGGGCTGGGGGAGCTCTGATTTGCTTTAAAGTTGTAAACATATCAATAAAACATTGTGATCAACTGATATACACACATACACGCGCACGCACACAGATGTATACATATGTTGTCCCCAAACAATGGTGAGTTCGTGCCCGGTGCGCTTGTGCCAATAAACACACAGGGGTGAAGGATCCAACTTAATCTTTATTTCTGCGCAGAAAGTGGTCCTTGGCAATCGTTCACAAAGCAAGCACCCACACCTCAGTGGGTGTCTGCCTTATATAGCTACGTAACAGGTTAAACTTGCTGATGTGATGAAATGTATAGCAAGCCCAGCAAGTAACCCCCTTTCCAGCTCCCCCGCAAGTAACCCCCCTTCCAGCTCCGGACTTTGTTGATACAGCTTTCCTTCTAGCGAGGCCAGCAATTAAGCAACTAAGCAACAAGCGATTTCCCCCAGCCTAAACAACCTACTCTATGCCCTTGGTTAGATAAAATACTTTTTCAAAACATACAAAGCTGTTCCCTGGTTAAAATTAAGTGAAAGTCCAGGGGTGCTTCATCAAATCTCCCCTTCAAGGCTATGGCCTTTATGGAAAAAGCCCATAGTCCTCGACTGTTTTTTTTTATTTCCAGAAATCTCTTCGCTTCCTCCCGATTATTTTGGATCGGGTTTGTAACTGATGATTTTATAAATATCACGCGGTGAACGAGGGAAGAAATTGATTTCTTGAGTACCTCACAACACATTGGCGCACACTGTATCCCACAGCAGATCATCAAGAAAATACACATACTTGCCACAATTAATAGGAAAATTTGCTTAAGCCATGAAAAATTAGGAAGCCAAGAAGTAAGCCATGAGAAGTTGAACCCTTCCCCTTGCTTAATGTGGGACAGAACTTTTTTTAACTTCTGCACTTTTGACTCTGTCAACTTGGAGTTATCTGTCAAATTAAAACAACACATTCCCTCGAACTCTTCACATCCGTGGTTATGCCTCAGCAACAGGTAATCTATGGCTGCTCTGTTTTGCAGAGTAGCTCCTCTTAGTTCTTTCATTTCAATATTGAGGGCAGCTAGGGCCTGTGAAGTTGTATTTAGGCCCTTTGCCAGGGCACAGGCCACCTTACCAAGCTGCCTCTCAGCATTCACTACTAGGCCTGGCACCCTTACTAGGAAAACTGCTAAGGACACTACCTCGGCCTCACTCAGGAGGTTTCTGTCACTATCACAGGATTTATCTAGCACCTTCGAACCTCTCCGGTGACGCTTACTAGAGGTCTTAGGCATACCTGGTAGCTAGACAGTCAACCGGCCTAGAGCACAACGGCCTCCTGTGGTATTGGCTGGGATATATGAATAGGCAGTCTTCCCACAAAGGAGGAACCACCCCCGGGGTAATATAACATGAACGTAGTTGCAAGGTACATTAGTCATGTCTGAGCAATTGAAAATTTTCGTTTCTTTGGTTAGGCTTTTGCAAGCTTGGGTACAGTTCACAAAATTGGCACAGCTGGTGTTATCAGGGGAGGTGACTGTCAACAAATCTATTTCAAAGGTACTAGTGTTTCTTTCTGTGGTAATGGTTCCCCACATGGAGTTGTTAGTGTAATTGATTGGACCTCCTATTCCCCTAGGTGTGAACCAAGTCTGATTCTGGAGTGCTTCCATTGGAGTGGGCACCCCTATAAGGCATGCCGTGAAAATATCATCAACTGATATTCCACCTGCCAAACAAAAATGAGTGACATTTAATACGTCCTTTGCCAAATGAACCCACACATTTTGACTCTTATCGAACCTTTGATGCACCAACCCCTTAGACTCTAGAAACATTACACCTATGCAAAGAACTATTTTCCACATGGTTGACGTTTAAACAGAAATTTAAGTCCTTCTACTGGTTCTGCTGTCCAACGGTGTCCGTTTGTGTCGGCTTCCGGTGCGACACTCTCAGCAACTTCTCCTGCAGGTGGTACTTCTGGTGCGGCCTTCACCCGAGTGTAGTGTATTCACAGTTTTACCCCCTGAACCTTCACTGCAGCGTGAGTGGTGAGAATCACAGGATACGGTCCTTTTCACCTGGGCTGAAGTGGCTCATCTTTTCACATCCGGACCAGCACTTCGTCTCCGATCTGGAACTTGTGGACTGGTGTATCTAGAGGGAGTGGAAGTCGTTCCTGGACATACCTGTGGAGAGAAGACAATACAGCAGACAAAGAATACAAATAATCTTTTACCCAACCTTCCCCTTTTACATGCATTTGATTCCCATGCATCACCACTGGATTCTTAGGATATGGCTTGCCATACATTAATTCAAATGGACTAACTCCCAATTTAGCTCTAGGGGCTATGCACACTCTAAGCAAGGCAAGAGGCAGAGCTTCGGGCCATTTCAACTGAGTTTCCTGGCAAAGTTTAGTCAGCTGTCTTTTTAGAGTCTGATTCATTCGTTCCACCTGTCCACTTGACTGCGGTCTCCATGCTGTGTGAAGGTCCCATTGTATCCCCAGAGCCCGGGAAACTGCCTGGGTCACTTCTGACACAAAGTGTGGCCCTCGATTCGAGGCTAATCCCTCTGGGACTCCAAATCGTGGAATCATTTCTTTTAGCATCACCCAGACCACTTCTTTTGCTTGGTTGGTTCGGCACGGGAAGGCCTTAGTCCATCCAGTCAGAGTGTGCACGAGCACTAACAGGTATTTGTAGTGTCCCTTTCTGGGAACTTCAGAGAAATCTATCTGCCAACACTCTCCTGCTAATAGTCCTTGCCTTCCTGCTCCTGGCGGAGGTTTGGGGGAAATCTTAGGATTGTTGGCACAACAGACAGGGCATCTACACACTATTTGTTCTGCTGTTTTTTTCATCTTAGGCCCCACTACAATTCTTTGGAGACCTTGGGTCATGGCGTTAGCTCCCATATGGGTGCTCTGGTGGTACTCTTGGAGCACTTTGCTAAGAATCAGTTTTGGCATCAGGACTTGTCCCTTAGGCAAAACCCACCATCCATCTTGTTGTTCTTTGCTTCCCAATTTCTCTGCGAGTTGGTTCTCTTTTTCAGTATATTTGGGAGGTTCCTCAGGCAACACTACCTGAGGCATCAATGCCAACATTTGAGTCTCTTGAACTTGTCCTCTAGCTGCCTTCTTCGCCGCAGCATCTGCTCGTCAATTTCCTTTAATAACGTCAGCATCTCCCTTTTGACGGGCCTTACAGTGCACCACAGCTACCTCTAGTGGTTCCATCACGGCTTCAAGTAATTTCAGGATTTCTGTTCCATGCTTTACTGGGCTTTTACTTGCCGTTAAGAGTCCGCTCTCTTTCCATATAGCTCCGTGGGCGTGTAAGACTCCAAAGGCGTACTTCGAATCCGTGTATATAGTGGCTATCTTTCCTTTTGCCAAATGGAGAGCTCGGGACAGCGCAATAAGCTCAGCTTTCTGTGCAGAGGTATTTGGAGGCAGGTTTGCCTCCACGGTATCCCATGATGTAACCACGGCGTATCCCGCCTTTCGGGTTCCATTGTCCATGAAGCTGCTTCCATCTGTGTAGAATTCAAGGTCTGCATTAGGTAGTGGGGCATCTTTAAGATCCAGCCAACGAGCATACACACTCTCAATAGTTTCAATGCAATCATGCTGTAATCCTTCGTCTTGTTCCAATGGCATCAACGTAACTGGGTTCAGGGTACTAGAAGTGTGCAACTGGATATCTCCTTGATCCAGGAGAGTCGCCTGGTACTTAGCCATTCGTCCAGGGGAAAACCAGGTTCCCCCCTTTGCATTCATCACCGTCAGCACTGAATGTGGGGTATACACAGTCAATGGTTGTCTTAAAATAAGTTTCTTAGATTCCTTTACCAGCATTACATAAAGTTGATGATTGATACTCCCAAAGTAAACCATATTTAAGGAATCTCTTTATTAATGGTTCCAGGCCTTTCCAAGCTTCTATTTTCAATCGATACTGTAGCACCCTGGGCGGGGTAATTCCTGGCTTTAAATCAATGCTTACAGGGGTAGCCAGTTTGGCTCCTCCTGGCTTCTCTCCTGCCCATACCCATGGTACTACTGCGTCTTCTACTTCTGGGGGAATTCTCCCTTCCTCCCCCTCCTGCAATAGGAGACACACCTGAGCTTTCCAGGCTTCCTCAGTTGGTATCTTCATAGTAATTTTCCCCTCTGAAAAGGTCAATTGGGCCTGCAATTTGCACAGCAAATCCCTCCCAAACAAAGGTATGGGGCACTCAGGCATATACAGGAACTGATGAGACACTTTCTTTCCTCCCAATTTGCATTCCATGGGTGGCACCAAAGGACGATACATCCGCTGGCCGGTGGCTCCAATTATGGGGATCTTGGTTTTTGATAAGGGTCCTTTAAAATTGATTACAACTGAATGCGTGGCTCCGCTATCTACTAGAACGTCAATAAGTTCTCCCCCTACTTGCATTTTAACCAGGGGCTCGTTGGGGGAGACAGAGATTACTTCAGTGTTAGCCCCCGGTCCCTGTCACTCCTGGTCAGAACCATCCAACATCAACAATCTTTCTTCCTCCTCTCGTCTCTTCTTCTCCCTCTTGGGGCACTCATTTTTCCAATGCCCTTCCTGCTTGCAAATAGCACGCTGATTAGGTCTCAGCCTGGGACCCTGGCCGTAGCCTCCCAGAGCATAGCCCACGCCTCCTCTATGCCCTCTACTTCCCCTGCCTCGTCCCCGACTCCTCTGATCTACCATTGCCACTGCCAACAACGATGCTTGTAACGACGCCTGTGCCTTTATTCTCTTATCTTCCCTTTTCTCCTTAACCTGATCTCTGTTGGAGTATACTTTATAAGCAATCTCAGTCATTTGGCTGATGCTCATTCCAGCTGCTCCTTCAGTCTTCTGTAGTTTTCTTCTAATATCTGGGGCTGACTGTCCTATAAACAGTGTGTTAAACATCTTGGCATTTTCTGGCAGCTCCGGATCTAAATCCGTCCACTGTCTGGCTGCCTCGCATAACCTCTTATAAAAACTGGATGGATCCTCCTCCGGACCCTGCTGCACTTCGTACAATTTAGACAAATTTTTCTGCTTGGGGATAGCCTCCCAGAGAGCAGCCAGCACAAACTCCTGATACAGCTCTAACTCCCTCCGGCCCCCTTGGGCGTTGGGATCCCAGTCTTGATTTTTCTTAGGGCAAAGTTCATCTACATCACCGGCTCAGTGACGCTGCTGTGCTATCGTGCGTGCTTTCTCTAAGACCAACTTTTTTTCTTCTGGAGTCAGAAGAGCGGCCAGTAAGGCCTGAATATCTATCCAGTTTGGTTGGTGGGTGAGGAAAATAGTAGAGAACAACTGGGCCATTGCCTCCGGATTCTGGCGATATTGGCCCACAGATTGTTTCCAATTTATCAAGTCTGCCATGCTGAATGGCACATGGACAAAAACTGGTCCACCCTCAGGACCCACCGCTTGTCGTAAAGGGGCCTGAACTACTGGTTGGGCCCCTGATCGTAAGCGACTCACCACAGGGCTAAACGCCCCATCTCCTACAGTCCCTTCTACCACCAGATTGCTACCACCCACATCCGCCGGACCCAGGGACAGCAACCCAAGACTGTCAGGGGAGGTGGGGGACGACGGACTGGACAAGCCAGCCGGGAGTCCCTGACAAGCTGTTACAGGTGCAGTGGAAGTCCCCTGTGGTGACGCAGGGCTCACAGGATAAGACGGGGGACCTGTGGGAGCAATTAGCAACTGCATGTCTCCCTCCTCCGGCTCCTCCGGACATACTGTGGTGACCCCCTGCAAAGCCATTACCCCACTTCCCCTAAATATCCCACACAGCTTCTGCATAACCCCATCCCCATACAAAGTCATATATGCCTCTACATAAAGCATCTCATCCCACTTCCCTTGGCGCCTACAAAACAACTGTAACTGCAAGATTGTGTTATAATCCAAAGACCCATTCTCCGGCCAGGCTGCACCATCCACAAGTTGGTACTGTGGCCAGTATATACTGCCATACCGAATCATCTGTTGTTTTGTCATAGGGTCACTTCCAAACTTTGGCCAATTTTTCAAAATGCATCCTAAGGGACTGCAGGGTGGAATCTTAGACTGGTTACTTCCCATTATCCAACTACCGGATGGCGACCGCCACTCAGCCTCAGCACCAAACTGATTAAAGGGAGTTCACAGGACTGTCACCCGATCTCACTCGCCTAGGGTATCTATATGGTCGGAACTTTCAAAGCCGTCTCTTTCCCAACCTGCCCAAAATATGGAAAGAAGTACTCACCAGTCCGTTGAAACCTCCCTCGCCCCACCTGATTAAGTTGGTCCTTCGAGCGTTGCGCCGTTGTGCCCCTCCCCGACTCCGTCAGGCAACCAGGAGACAGTCAGACCTCCGACGAATAAGGTCGGTGGCGCCTGGCCCTCGCGCCATCCACAGTTGTTGCCGGAGCCGAAGAGGTGGACCGGGCAAGGCAGTCAGCTAGGGTCCCAACTGGGGTGCCAGAAATTGTTGTTCCCAAACAATGGTGAGTTTGTGCCCGGTGCACTTGTGTCAATAAACACACAGGGGTGAAGGATCCAACTTAATCTTTATTTCTGCGCAGAAAGTGGTGCTTGGCAATCGTTCGCAAAGCAAGCACCCACACCTCAGTGGGCGTCTGCCTTATATAGCTACGTAACAGGTTAAACTTGCTGATGTGATGAAATGTATAGCAATCCCAGCAAGTAACCCCCCCTTCCAGCTCCCCCCCAAGTAACCCCCCTTCCAGCTCCCCCCCAAGTAACCCCCCTTCCAGCTCCAGACTTTGTTGATACAGCTTTCCTTCTAGTGAGGCCAGCAATTAAGCAACTAAGCAACAAGCGATCTCCCCCAGCCTAAACAACCTACTCTATGCCCTTGGTTAGATAAAATACTTTTTCAAAACATACAAAGCTGTTCCTTGGTTAAAATTAAGTGAAAGTCCAGGGGTGCTTCATCACACACACACACACACACACACACAGACAGATGCATTTCATTTTAATGATGAAATAACAAAGATTTGGGGCATTTTAATCAAAGAATTTGCGATTTTTATCAGAGAATTCATGATCATTAAACAGAGAAAACCAGGATCCCTGTTCATTATCAATCTAAACTAGGCCGCTTACAGAAAACCATGTAACTGAGATCAATTCCTCCTTGGGCTTATTGAAAGTCTGTACCTAGCCTAAGAAAGATAATGTTGCCCTTCTTCCTGAAATATTGGTACTGATTGTGCAACTTAATGCATGATCTCAAAGCCAGTCAACATAGATGAGCTTGAGAAATAAGCTGTGATTTTTCATAGACATATTTTATTAGCTTTTCCTTCCAACTTCTGAAACTGCACTCTCATAAGTATAAAGAAGTAAAAGAGGAAGAGTCAATGACAACATTTGCATTAATCACCTGGAATCAAAGCAGCAGAAACAAACAGATTTAAGTGCACTACTACATATAAAATGATGATCTCGACTACCTGATTTCAAAATATATTATTTGACTGTCCAGCTGTGAGATCCATGACAGTTTTTTAGGCAGTCAGGCAAATGGGTCTGCCGAGACTACATTGCAGGAACCAGTATCACAATGTTGGCTACAAAGGACCAACTCACAGGATCATCATAAAATTCTAGTTTATTGGACAGATGCAAAAGTCAGACCATAAACCTTGGTGCTGATCCCCTCAAACACACACACATTCATGCACACAAATACACTGACAGTAGCTAGCTCTGAACACTAAGCACTGGTGTCAAGATATACCTATCTCCAAGCACTGGAGTCCACCGTCAATGACCAGTTGAGGCTTCTTTCAGTGCAATGTTGTGGTCACTGGCTGGTTCTTCTGGCTGGACAGGCAGGATGCTGGTCAGGTCAAAGAGGGCACCATTGGGGGTCATTCTTCACTGCCTTTTATCCCTCTCTGGCAGACTTTGGTGACTCCCCAATTCTCAGGCTTACCCAATCCAGGGGATGTCCCTCTTGGTAGCTGCTGGATGGCAGCTGTCAGCCCCAGGGATCACGTCCGCACATATGTGCAGTCTCAGGAGTCCATTGATGAATTTTGATTGATTCACTGTCATGATGAATAGAGCTCTGGAAGTGGTTGATCAGGGGGTATTTCAGCCCCAATGGTCTGTTTCCAGCATTGATTAGTTCAAACTGGGGCTTCCGTACATTTAACAATGAAGTTTCCAGGAATTCCTGGCTCTTTATTGATTCTTTCTTCTCCTTAGTCTCTGATTTTGTAGGTGTTAATTGCCACTCATTAACATACTTATCCAGACTAGCTCCTGTGTTAAACAATCAACCATGATTCATTCAGGGACCTGCTCCATACAGAGATTCCTGCTCTTGCTAACATTGCTACATGGTATAACTTACTTTTAAACTTAAAGTATATTTGTAAAAGCATTTACAACCTCTATTTTCACTACAAATACACCTTATATAAAAATAATAATGAGATAATAAAATAGAGAGAGAGAGGAAGGAAGAAAAGATAGAAAAGAGGAAGCATCTCCAAAAGGGGGAAATAAGAGGGGCTTTTGCCATATGGAGGAGCTTCACATTTGAGGGGCGGGGGCAGACAAAATGGTTTCTTGCTACAACAAATACAGTAGATCAAGCTGCAGGACTCAAGACTCCAGGTGTGCTATACCTCAACTCAGGCCACAGCAAAATTTTCAAACTGCATTTTCCAGTTCTATATGCAGATGTTGCCTTCCATGAAGGTAGGCAGACATGAGCCATAGGTACTATTGCATACAAGTTTTAATTTCCCATTATACATACAAAAAACTAGAACTCTTGGTTCCACAATGATACCTTTTATTAGACCAACTGGAAAACAGCAAGAAAATTGTCTTTTATCAAATTTCCCATTGTAACATTTTTAGGGCTTATCTGTAGACATTGTGTCTGCATTCAGCATCTAGGATGGCTGGAAAACAACTTCCAGTGTCTGAAAATATCTGAGGTTTCAAAACTTGTTTTTGTTGTTCTGTGGAATGAAATTTTTATAAAACACATTGCAAGAGAGAGGACCAGAGCTAGAAAATCAATACTTACTCTACTTACCTGCTATGAAGCTTGGATTTGACCCCATGTCTCTTACATTGCAGAGTATCTTTAGTAGTAAGCTAGAGAATCATTCTCTCGAGTGCCCCATTTAAGCTGCTCTACTTTGTATAAATAATTAAATATTCAGGGTGCAAAGAAACAGACTGATACTGTAGTCTACTGTCTACTAGTTAAGCCCCTTGTTTAGGATATAGGAGACCCAGCACATATCCAAACCACTGGCTGATACTGGGTTTGCTTTCTATACTTTCGAACAAAAAGTCCATCTAGACCAGTGGTGTCCAACCTGTGGCTCACCGGCCCATGGAGCATCACTGATCCAGATATAGGAAATATTCTTTTGAAAAGTTCCATCATAGGAATATAAGAATTGCCATACTGGGTCAGACCAATGTCCATCTACTCCAGTATCCTGTCTCTGACAGGGGCAGAGGTGAATGCTATACAGAGAGAGCACCAAACCAGATATCTCCTAAGTGACCTATCCCTTATTCGATATCCTCCGTGGCATGCACCATGTATTGGTTTAGAGATGCCAGAGGAAACATTTCCAGCCATTCTGTTCAATAGCTAATTAATAAATCTATCATCCTTGAATTTATCCAGGCCCATTTTGAACCTGGCTACGCTATCTGCCTCTACCATCTGCTGTGGCAATGAATTCTACAAGTTAACTACACATAGCTGTAACAAGTGAGCTTCCTGTAGCTGGTCAGTTGTTGGCCTGCCCACTTGCTTCTGGGCTAGCCATCCACCCTCCTCAACTGCAACGCCTTGATGTTAATAATTACAAGATGTTACCCAGGTGGGAGGCTGCCCATTTACTTGCCTGATGCTAAGGGTGTTACCCACAACTCCTACCTTCCCTTATCATGTCCCATGCCTCACAGGTGTTTCTCCCTCCAGTGGCTCACACTGGGACCTGAGCTCCGAAGTCTCACCAGGTCTCTCACTCCCCACTGGAGCTCATGGTCCCAGTGCCCTCCTCTGGGTTCTTTCTTTACACACTCACACTGGACTCCAAGCCCCACACACTAGGCCTCCAAGTCCGGTCCCCTTGCCCTCCATTGGCTCTCCCCTTATCCCTGGCCCCGGCAGCTTCCTTAATAGCTCCCCAAGGTTCAGCCCTCCTCCCCCTCCCCCCCCCCCAGAGCTTCACTCTAGCACCTATATGTAGCTTCAGTCCTCCACTGCAGTCTGGGCACTGCCACAGGTCCCTCCACTGACCTCAGCCCTGCCTCAGTACTCTTGGTGAGTCTGGGCTCCCCCTGCTCGATCTCACCCACCAGGGATTTGGGGCTGGGGTTAGGAGGCACTCCATACTCACCTTTCACTAGGGAGGTAACTGGTCTGGCATTTCTGGGGAGGTACCCCACCACAGGCAGCTCCATCAGGCCACCCTTCCCTGGCAGGGTGCAGTTTCCAGTCTTACCCAGGACCATGGGGCCGCCTCCTTCTCCATAGCCCCAGCTCTTACCTTCTAAGTTGTTCCTTGAGCAGCTCCTCAGCCAGACGTTGTTCCTCTGACTGCTGGTGGCAAAACTACCAGTTTAATGGTCAGGGCCTAGCCCTTATAGGGAACAACTGAGCCCTGTTCCCTAATCAGACATGGGTGCCTGATTGGGATTGCTGGCAGGTGCAGATTGCCTTACTGCTGCTGCTCAGGCCCCTGCAAGTAACAGAGCACCCTGCACTCTGTTACAATAGCATTACAAGTACACTTTTGTTAGCATACAACCAATACATTTCTATGAAAATTTTCAGTTTAACTCTCTGACAAAAAGTATTTTCTTGAAAAAATTCCAACCAGTGCTAATTCACCTGACGCTCCATATCTATCGTTAGCTTCCCCTCCTCCTTAGAAAATGCAAGTTTTTTTTATCTCTTCCTGTACATATTTTACATTTTATTCTTCCTATATTTGTTTTGATCATTATAGCAGAAATGTATTCTTATTCGTGATTATTAGAAACCAAAGACGAACTGAAAAATACTATTAGAACAATATAATGAAGAAAACTCAAAATTGAGGCTGGAAATCATCTAAAACTTAATGATATTGTGTTTTTATTTCTTGTAAAAAGAAGGAGACTTGGGGCTGCGTATGCTTTCAGTTGAGAGCAGCACCACTGCTGAAATATTTTGTATTCAACTGCAGAAATACATAAATCTGTTTTAGAAGAGTAGTGATGAGGGCATTAATACTGAATGTCTTCCCAAAGACTACAGAAAAAAATTCAAGTGCAAGAGATTTGGCTAGGAATCAGTCTTTGTTCCAACTCAAGTTTCCATGCTGCTGATGTACATTTTACTTTATTAAAGCAAAAGGGAAAAAAAGGAAGGAGAGTGTAGGCAGCAGGTGTACTAGCAGTTTATTATGTTTCCCCTAAGCAACAAGTACCATGTATGTGAGTAGAAGAATAACATCATGCATTATACAAGGTTTTACCTAACTTAATCCTTTTTAAAAATTTACCCAAATACGTAACTTCCATCATATGCCATGTTTATTGCAAGTGTTAGTGATTTCATAATATCTATATCCATCATAATTCTGTGCCTATCTGTTGCTTTAATAATTTGCCTATTTCATTCTCTGAAACAGAGAGACATTCTGAAACATTCTCTAATCTGGCTGAGAGATGCTTAGCAGAGAGTACTAGAAAGGACTTAGGCATGGAACAGTAAGTCACTTTTGATTGGGGACGGAGGTAATCCTTGTCACAATTCTGAGCAGTTTACAGGCAATAGTATCCCTCCTCCCCACAACCCCATACATATGCACATATTGCTAATTTTGTGCATACATAGCTGTAGAACCAATCCAGGAGTCAGAAAGCACTTAAAGTATTACTTAAAGCACTATTGCCCAAATAAAGGGAAACCGCCAGTGTATAGTCCTGCTGGATTTATAACTGATTTGCACCAGTGAGCAGATTCAAAGTATTTGAACTGGCCCCTGGAATCTGGAACACTTTATAAGAAGGTAAAGTTTTGCTGTGGAAAAAGTAGCATAAAGAGGCCCCTGTATACCCAAAAGTCTGCTCTCTGTGTGAAGGCACAATTATAACTAGGGGCTCTGTGGTAGTTCTGCTTATGGCGGAACACTAGTCTTATTCTAGGCTCTCCTTACTGAGATTGCTTGGTCTTGGACTCCCTGCAGTTTGTTCCAACTCTCGCGTGCCACATCTTGATATTTTATACTGTTATTAGTCGGGAGGTGTTACATGTTTTCTACCACAATAGGACCCCGGCAACCTATGTGGGGATTTTCTTGGGTTACAACCTCATCTGTATCCCTTCCAAGCGCCACCCAAAGTTTATGTCATCGATTGAAATCATGATCTTATTTGGGTTAAACAATTTTCTTTATTATTCATTTCTCCATTTTTTCTTCATTTTTCAGGATTTATTTTTACATCTACAATCAACCTACAGTTTGATGGACTGCTGTTACTTCACACTGCATCAGGTAAGTCTTACTCTTAACTTCAAAAGGATTCAGCTAGATCCAATCTCATAGGGTGTACAGTTCAGGGTAATCATAATTTAACAGTCCAAAAAAAAAAACAAACCCAGGGAATTCCTACTTTGTCCCATCTCTAGCTTTTTCTTACAGGTTGCCCTGTCTCCTGGCATGTTCCTACTTCCACAGAGCTCTCAAGGCACTCCTGCCTTTTTAAGGGTTTCAGTAAGTAGCAGTCACTCAGGCTCTCTCGCCCCTCAACCTCTCTGAACCCCAACTGGCTCAACCCAAAGTCCAAATGAAATAAAAAAACAAAACCAGCTTTCACTGTAACCTGAATGACAACTGCTTTCCTCATTGCATGGCTGTCTTGGCTGGAGTTCCTTCGCCACTCGGGGTATTGCGTATAGAAGAATTTGCTGCACTGGTAACTCCTGGCTTACCAGGATCTGGTCAAGCTCTCTTCCCTGCTCAAAACCAGTCATAGGGGTTTTTCCCTTCCCCCCCCCCCAGCCTTCTCGGGCTTTTTTTCTGGAGATCTCCTCCACTCCTTGCTCTTTTTGGTGCCACACCTGCCTTCCCAGGGCTGTTCTATGTTAATGGAGCAGCTGCTCTGGAAGCGTTGCTCTCCCTCCATCTTCTCTTCTCTCCTCCATTCCATCTCTTCCCTGCAGTGAGTATTTGATTTATTGCCCATTCCTCTTCACAGGCTCCTATACACATGCAGGGAGTATGCTCCAACATGCTGAAAATCCAGCACATCAGAGCAGACTCAATTAATTAAGCCTGCTGGAGCACGAAAATTGCAGCCTTCCACATCACATGCATCTCCGTGCTGAAAAAATGGCGGGGGAGCACTTTGAAATAAAACACATTAAATGAAGTTTAGTTCAAAGCACCCTGCCACCATTTTTACAGTGCAGGGATGCTGATACACATGATGCACAGGCACTTTTAATTAGAACGGCTAGCTAATTAAACCACCCCGTGCTCCATTCCAGAACACATGTAAAAATGCCCCAGTTTACTCCACTTGGGCCTACAGAGACAAGGAACCTGAGAGAACAAGTGAACTCTGAATTCTATTCAATAATTTTCTCCTTCAGTTCCAATGAGTCACTTCTGTGCAGACCCAGCACAAGAAATTACAACCTTATGGTTCTTCTCTAACCATCACTACACCCTCTGGCTTTTAAGAGTGTGCATTTTTATTTTAACATGGGTCTCTCCTATTTGCAATATTAACACTGTCTTCCATTTCAGAGAAAGTAAAAGTAAAACCCATCTGTTTCTCTTCCTTTAGCAAAAACTCACTTTTCTCCACCACATCAGTCTCCATTATAAAAAGAGCAATTATACAAAAGTCCAGAGCAGTAGTAAATTATGTGTACTACTCGAGAGCTTTGTCAAATAAGCCCTTCTAACCTCACTATCACCCATCATGTTAGCACTTATCTTAAGCTTAAATTCAGTTGTTAACATCTGTGACAAGAAGAGGGACTATTAAATCCATGAAGCACCATACCACTAATTGGAAGCCACTTTAAATTTTGGAAACAAAAACAATTTTCTTCCTTAGCTGGCCTTGGTGGATATTGTTTTTCTTTGCCTGCATTTAACATGCAGCTGGATACTTGCTTATGTCTTAGTTGTGATCATGCAGAGGGTACAAGGAATCCTGCATGGGTGAGAAGAAGCTCCATCTCATGCCACTGACATAAAATTCCTCATGACTTCATGAAGGACTGGGCAGAGTGGAGTTCTGCTCCACATTCTCCTATGTCCTACCAGTGAGCGGACATGGAAGATGACATGAGACCTGCATCAGAGAGACCAACTGGCAGCTTCGGGAATGGTGTCTCGAGGCAGGCTTCGGCTTCCTAGACAATGACCCACACATCACGACGAGAGACATGCTTGGGTGGGATGGGCTTCACCTTTCCCCCAAAGGTAAGTGTGTGTTCTCTTCTAGGTTGGCAGATCTTTTCCAGTGGGTTTTAAACTAGGCTCATTGGGGGATGGGGAAGATGAGGGCGGAGGAAGCCTTGAACCAAAAAACCAAGAGACACCCACAAGAACAGCCCAGCCTAGACCGATGACAAGCAGAACAAATACCCAGGTAAGCAACAGGGGCCCGGGCAGTACTGAGATTAGGGGGCCAGTGCACGCATCTTCAGGGGGCCTCAAATGCCTCTACACAAATGCTCGCAGTATGGGGAAGAAGCAGGAGGAACTTGCCCTCCTGCAAGCCAGACATAGTGGGGCTCACAGAAACATGGTGGGACCCAATGCACAACTGGGCAGTGAATATTAAGGGCTATAGGCTGTATAGGAGGGACAGGACAGGGAGGAAGGGTGGGGGAGTGGCGCTCTACATCAAGGAGGAATACACATCCTCATCTAGTAGCACAAGGTCAGATGAGGGGCACACTGAAGTGCTCTGGGTTAGAATACAAGGAAGTCGAGGGGAAAGGGACTTAACGGTGGGGGTCTACTACAGGCCACCCAACCGAGGGGAAGAACTAGACCGGGAATTCTTAAGTCAGCTCACAGAGGTAGTTAGGTCAAAAGACATGGTCATCATGGGGAACCTGAACTTTCCAGACATCTGCTGGGAAGAGCAGTCAGCCAGGTCTGACCACTCACGTAGGTTCCTAGCTGAGATACAGGACCTCCATCTAACTCAGGAGGTGCACAGCCCCACCAGGGGAGATGCCTTGTTGGATCTGGTGCTGGCCACAGGTGACGACCCTCATGTGTGGGCTGCGGGTGCTCGACCACCTGAGCGACAGCGATCATCACCTGCTGGAATTCACCATCCAGCACAAGGTGGCAAAAGCCAGCAGCAAGGCAGCAGCCCTGGACTTCAGGAGGGTGGATTTCAATGAGGTAAGAAGAATAGTTGGGGAAATACTGAGGATCCGAAGGGGAGGGGAGTTGGGTGTCCAAGAGGAGTGGTCATCCCTTAAGGAGATGATCCTCCATGCCCAAAGGGAGGTAATCCCAACAAGGGTCAAAGGGGACAAGAGGGCGCAAAAGCCCCCATGGCTCACCAAAAGCATAGGGGAACATCTAGCTAAAAGGGAGGCGTACACCCAATGGAAGGGAGGGGCCATCACCAGGGAAGCCTCGGTTGCTAGGGGCTGCAGGGGGGGCGGTCAGGAAGGCAAAGACAGAGATGGAACTGGGACTAGCTACCCGGATTAAGGACAACAAGAATCCTTTTTTAAATATATAGGGGGCAAAAAGAAGGTACCCAGTAACGTGGGGCCTCTGCAAGAGACGCTAGGAAATCTGGTCGCCACACCAGACGACAAGGCTAACCTATTTAATGATTTCTTTGCGTACATTTTCCTCAACAGGGACCAGATCAGCCTGTCCGCCGGGACCCCCTCAGGCCCCGGGGGAGGCGCACCCAGGCCTAGGGTCAGTGAGGATCTAGTCAGGGAACTTCTGGAGGGACTGGACATATTTAAATCAGCTGGTCCTGACAACCTCCACCCCAGAGTGCTGAGGGAATTAGCAGAGGTCATTGCGGGACCCCTGGCACAGCTTTACGAGCACTTGTGGTGCTCTGGTGTGGTGCCAGAGGACTGGAAAAGGGCCAATGTGGTTCCCATTTTCAAAAAAGGGAGGAAGGAGGACCCAGGGAACTATAGGCCAGTTAGTCTTACCTCGATCCTGGGTAAGCTTTTTGAGAGAATTATCCTGGCGCATGTCCGCGAGGGGCCAGCAGGGGAGCTTATGCTCAGGGGCAACCAACACGGGTTCATTAGAGGCAGGTCCTGTCAGACCAACCTGGTGGCCTTCTATGACCAGGTCACAAAATCGTTAGACACAGGGGTAGCAGTGGACATAGTCTTTCTGGACTTCAGGAAGGCCTTTGACACTGTATCTCACCCCATTCTCATTAAAAAACTAGGGGACTGTGACATCAACACCTACACAGCCAAATGGGTCACGAACTGGCTGGAGGGCTGCACCCAGAGAGTGGTGGTGGACGGGTCATTTTCGACCTGGAGGGATGTGGGCAGTGGGGTCCCCCAGGGCTCAGTCCTCGGGCCCGCACTGTTCAACATCTTCATCAGTGACTTGGACGAGGGGATAAAAAGCACCCTATTCAAATTTGCTGACGACACTAAGATGTGGGGGGATGTGAGCACGCTAGAAGGGAGGAATAGGCTGCAATCAGACCTAGACAGGCTACAGGGGTGGGCAGATGAGAACAGGATGGGTTTCAACACTGACAAGTGCAAGGTGCTGCACCTGGGGAGGAAGAACCAGCAGCATACCTACAGGCTGGGGAACTCCCTTCTTGGCAGCACAGAGGCAGAAAAGGATCTTGGAATCATTATTGATGCCAAAATGAACATGGGCAAGCAGTATGGGGACGCAGTCAGGAAGGCCAACCGCACCTTGTCATGCATCCACAGATGCATCTCAAGCAGGTCCAAGGAGGTGATCCTCCCCCTCTATGCGGCACTGGTCAGGCCGCAGGTGGAGTACTGTGTCCAGTTCTGGGCGCCGCACTTCAGGAGGGATGTGGACAACATGGAGAGGGGCCAGAGGAGAGCCACCCGCATGATCAGGGGGCAGCAGGGCAGGCCCTATGAGGAGAGGCTACAGGACCTGAACCTGTTCAGCCTCCACAAGAGAAGGCTGAGGGGGGATCTTGTGGCCTGTTACAAACTAGTCAGGGGGGACCAGCAGGCATTGGGGGAGTCCCTGCTCCCTCGAGCACTACCAGGAGTGACTAGAAATAACAGTCACAAGCTGGCAGAGGGTAGATTCAGACTAGACATCAGGAGGCGCTACTTCACAGTCAGGGTGGCTAGGATCTGGAACCAACTTCCAAGCAAAGTGGTGCTGGCTCCTACCCTGGGGGTCTTTAAGAGGAGGCTAGATGAACACCTTGCTGGGGTCGTTTGACCCCAGTGCTCTTTCCTGCCATGGCAGGGGGTCAGACTTGATGATCTGCTCAGGTCCCTTCTGACCCTACAAACTATGAAACTATTCCTGCACCCTGGCCTATCAGGAAGGGCAGGGGGCTGTTTGTCATAGGAACTAGTTCCACTCCCCCTGCCAACCTTTTGTCAGGAAAGTGTTACCTTATGTATTTGGAAGCCATGTCCAAAATGTGTCCCCTTTGCACTCCCTGAATAAGAAAGTGGACAAAGTAAAATCAAAGAATCTTGTCCATACTTTTAGAAAAAATGAAAAGAAGAGAAATCACAGGAAACTGATCTTTTCAAATATTTATGTTAGTAGAGGGGAAAAACAAGAAAGCCAAAGTATGAGGCACAAAAACATTAGCTACATATATCTAGTTGTCCAGTTTATCTCTTGTATTTACTGTATTAAAACTGAACCAGAAAAAGTAACATTATTTAGGAGCATAAAATTGGAAGGACTAGAAAGTACTTCCTCGGTCACTGAACCCAGTTCCCTGAACTGCAGGCACGATAACATATAACCCCTTTCATAAAATTATTAAGTTCCATTTTAAATATAGCTTGTTTTTTTGCTCCCACTATGCAGTTTGGGAGACTACTCTAGAACCTCTCTGCTCTAATGGTTAAGGTCATTTTTCTAATTTTCAGCCTAAACATATTCACTGAAAGCTTATACCCATTTGCTCTACGCCCACATTATCTTTTAAATTAAATCGCTTTTCTCCCTCTCTGGTGTTTTCCCTGTGGTGTTTAATTAATATCAATATTAAACAAGAATGATCCCAAGGCTGATCTTAAGGAACTTCATTAGTAATCTCCCCCTAGCCTGACATATATCCTTCCAACATTATCATGGCCACCTTCCCTTTAGATTCAGCCATTTTACAGTTCCTCCACCAATCTTTATCCTCTCCAACTTTAATATAATTTCCCAGGGGGACCCATATTAGATATTTCACTGTACTCCAAGTCAGTCAGATCTACATGTTCTTTGCCTAGAAAATTAGTTACATTCTTCAAGAAAGATATGAAGTTATTCTGGCACAGCCTACCTGTAGTAAACCCAGGTTGCATGTTATCCCATTCTCCATTTACTTCTTTCATTATTTTCTTCTCTAAAATTTGTTCTCAAAGATTCCATACTATCAGGATCACAATAGCATCAGATCATTTTTGCCATTTATTAAATGTAGATGCTACATTTGCTAATGCTGATTCATATCATACAATTCCCAACTTGATAGATTTGCTAAAAATACTTGCTACTGGACCTGGGATTTTGTAGACTAGTTCTTCTCAAATGCTGAAGAAAAAATTATCTGGTGCCCCTGCCTTGAGTGTGTTCAGCCCTGGGAGCTTTGTTTCTACTTCAGCTATGAACATTTCTATTTCCATATCCTCATTTCTTAAACAATTTATCTTTCCTCCATGTTTCACATCATTGTCCTTATTAAAAACGGAGGCAAAATATTTCTTTGCTTTCTTGGCCATATCTAGCTTATCCTTAAACTCCATCCCATTCTTAGTATACTTTTTCCCTTGTTCTTTTTTTACTTATACAGCTGAAGAATCCTCTGATATTAGTTTTACTATCCATTACAAGGTCTAAACTTAAGCTTAATTTTCAGCGATATCACTTTATCCCTACACTTCTTTACTATTAAAACATAGCTGTCTTTGCTGATCAGTCCTCCAACAACTTTAGCATAAAGATCTTGGATAATATCTCAGAAATGAGAGCAAATAAGGATGGCTATAAGCAAGCAAGGAATGTACAGAAGAACTGACTATCTTTTCCTGCAGCTGGAGGTGAGAAGTCTCTTTAACCATTATATTGCTAACCTTAAAACCATACCATACATGCAACAAAAACCAAATGGAAAATTCTATTCCCAACCGAGGGAACTGAATGTATGTATATGTTATTTTCTGGTTGTGCCTAACAGATTTTGAGAAGCTCTTAGAAACCTGTCAACTGGATTTTTCTTCATCAGAAGTAACATTTTGTTTTTTGAGGTATTTGCATCAAGACATGGATAAAGGGAAGTAGTCAAGCAGGGTAATAAGTGATCCCAAGGGTGAGAATACGCTGCTGGAGTTCAGTGGAGTGTTCAAAAAGACGCCTACTGAAATGTATCATCTAAAGTTTCTGGTAACAGTATTAACAAAACATGGAGAAGTAAAAGCATGTGCAGATCAGAAATGCCTCCCATTTAACACAGGATTGTTGTGACTAAGGCATTCGCCTGAGATTTGGCTGATCTGAGTTTGGTTTCTCTACATGCCACAAGTTCACTATGAACCTAGAAAAGTCACTGTCTGTATGCTTCTCAAGCCATGCGTAGATGAAATGAGGGGCATGTGTGCATGACACTTTAAAGCCAGTTAAATGCTTTTGCACTGTTTTTATGGTATTGTTGTTTGCACGCATCGGCAGCACATTGCACAGTAATTCCACCCTCTGTAGCAAATTTGGTGGCATAATGCACCTTAAATGACTTTGGGCACAGCGAACTATAATTCTGAGAAGGAGTTTTAGTTTGCTGCCCTACAGCTACAGAGCAAAGCACCAGACTCCGTGCAGTTCAGGGGCTTTGCAGGAAGCCCGTACAGGCAGCCTGGCAGGAGCCCAGAGCCTGCCTGCCTTTTCTCTGGAGCCTGCCTGAGCTGCGCAGGGACCCAGTGCTTCCCTCTGCAGCTGCGGTGCCCCCCGGGACCACCTGAGCCAGATGCCTGTGGGTGCTTGCTGCCTGGGTGGAGGTTGCCACTGCCATGGAGGGAAGCACCAGCCCCCCCTGCAGCCCAGGGACTGCTCTGCCCACCGGCAGCTCAGCCTCCCCTCCCTGCTGCCAGAGAGGCAGGTAAGCACACAGGTGTGTGCACAACACGGGGATTTACTTCATCCTAAATTGAAGAAACCCACCACTTCAATTTAGGGCCCCCATTTTATCTACACCTGCCCTCAGTGATCTATCTGTAAAGTAGACAGCCTAGAATACTTCCTTCATTTTCTTGGGTTTTGACTTATAAACTTGTTTAGGAAGCAACTATCACATTTTGCAGCCTGCTTTTTTACTTCCACTTGAATAAGGTATCAGAGTCAGATCCAAACCCTCTTGAAGTCAGTGGAATCTTTTCCTAACCTCAATGGCTTTGAATCAGGTCCTTTGTCCTCAGAAAACCCACACAACTACAGAGAAAAAAAGGAAACCAGATGTCCTCAGAACAAAAGAAAAAAATAGTCTCTTTCCCATAAAATCCGAAACATGTCCAAAATACAGTGAGAAAAATCTCTGTAAACAACCCTGATTCCTCAAGAACATTTTTGCATTACTGGAAATCTATGTTATTACAAATTAGTCTAATTGAAAAACAGTAAAATTGTGGTCTGATATTTTTTAGAATAAACAATTTGATTATCTATTTTACTGAAAACTTCACTGGGAATGCCTATAATGGAGTCTTTAGAAGTCATTAAAACTACACAAAGAACAGACATTTTTCAAGTGAAACAGCTTTTAGTTGTTACTATATTGTACAGAGCTGAGCACACCAGCAATTTGTGTACCTCATGTTGTTTGGCTATTTTAGATTTTAAGTCAACCATTCTTGGCAGAAGAAACCTTGAACAAAAAGCTAGAACTTTTTCAACAAAAAAGAACTAGGCAGTTCAGGGCTTTTGTAATCTTCCACCTAGAGAAGAGACTACATGTGCTCTTCTGTAGAACACAGCTGGACAGCCTATTACCTAAGCTCTGAAACAGCAACACAAGACCTTGTCCAGCATGTAAGAGGAATGTATAGGAAGGTGAGTCATAGAATACAAGGAGAATGAAACATCTGTCCTTTTTAACCAGGACAGTTTGATAAAAAAGACAGTTTTACCCAAACAGTTTGATGCTGTTTTCCAAAACCAGCGATATTTCTTTGTTAAAAAAAAAAAAAGCTAAACCCACTAAGAGCACAATTTCAAATATTCTTGCCAGATTCTGCTCTGAAGACCTCACAAGCTGCCAAAGCCCTGAAAAATTTTGCTTTCATGGCTTTTTGCATAGAAGCTGGCAGTATTTTTTTTTTGGCTGAATCAAGCGCAAAGGAAAGAAGCCAATTAGTTTTGTATGAGAACTGTTAAGTAAATTAGCACTGATAACAGATGGAAATATTTAGAGCATTGGAAATAATTTTCTTATAATTCTGCTTATACTGAAAGAGTGCATGAAACTGTGCATATATATACATGTACTTTAATGATAAAACCTATGTTAATGGAATAAAATAATATACAAACTCAAGAATTCAGAATCTAAAACATGTTAAAAATAAGGTTGCCGAAGCAAGCTTAATTATAGTATACTCTTCATTATATATTTACCTACTAAGTTTTCTGCCAGATCTCTGCCTCATTCTGTATGTACACATTGAGGGGCTGGGGCCTGAGGTCAGGGGGCAGCCAGTTGCGAGTGAAGGGCACTGGGTCGAGACTGGCCATTGATGTTTACAAATGGGTCCTGGAACAAAAAAGGTTGATAACCACTGGTTTAAATGACTTGACTAGCCTCATATAGCAGTGTTTCCCAAATTTTTGATACCTGGAACACACTTTTTTCCTGGATTAAAATTGGCAGCATCCTTGACACTTACACCTGAAAAGGTATACATTTGAAAACAAATAACATATTCCATTCCTCTGCCAAAGGGAATCATACCAGTGCTGAGATGTACTGTTAAGAAAATGACCAAAAAAAGAGGTGTGTCCTGCTCTTTCCATTTTCTGCCCCCTTCTGACCCTTGGTCTAGACTTCAGGAGCCAACAGCAGTCCCTGCTGCTGAGGCTACTCCTGTAGGATCTCATATGCTGGTGAACACCTCCATGATCCCTCCTGCCAACCCCAAAGTGTGGGAGGAGTGAAGGGGAGGAGGCAGGCTGCAAAGCCTAGTAGCTCCATCTGTGTGTCCACCTACCTGCCTGCCTGCTCATAGGGAAGCACATTGCTAGGAGCACGTGGGGAGCTAGCACAGGGGCTGTCTGTGGGCAGGGAAGGACAGGGGAAGGCAGTGACAGTAGTGGCAGTGCCCAAAGGAGCAGCTGCAGTTTCCACTAGAGTATCTGGGGCAGATACAGGGTGCTGAATGGGGAAGGACAGCATTTACCTCCTTACGCAGGGGCATCTCACGACACATTTCCATCACTTCAAGGGCACACTAGTGTGCTACAGCACATCCTTTGGGAATCACTAATAAAGGAACTCCATGGCAAAGGGAGAAAAATTATTTAATTCTCTAAACCTTAGCTATGAGACTACCTTAGCCTTCTCCATTCCTTCCTGGCTCATTCACTGCACATCTTTTGACTCTCGCAACAAATGAAGATCAAGTCCCACAGGCAACACAAGTAATTTAAGATTCATAATTGGGAATCTTCAGGGTTTGCCCACGCCCTGCCACAAACCCACATGCCTGGAAGCACCAGCTTCAAGCATGGCTTCTTAGGGTTTCTAAACACCCTGATACAGAGCTCAACCACTGGCAATTCTTTGGGCTCAGAGAGTTTCCAGGCTTCCTGTTGCAAAGGCAGGAAAATAGCAGCTCTGGAAGCCTTGGGAAACCAGTTCTAAGCTAAAACTCTCACGGTGTCAGTTCCTGGATCTTTGGTAGGAAAACGGGAAACCCTGAGAACCCATGCTTAAGCTAGGCTGTGAGCTTCCTACTCCACAGCTGGGAGCCTTGAGAACTGAGACTGAAGTTTCAAGGTTTCTAGGCTCCTTCCTCACTTTCCCCCCAAGCAAATTGATAAGCAAGGATCCAGGTTTTCCATTTCCCATGTAAAAGCAGAGAAACCACAGATTTCCTGTTTTTTATCAGAGAAAACACGGATTTTCCCTTTTAGGCGAGAAACCCGTGGATTTTCCACTTTTGCAAAGAGCTCTGCAGGCTGGCAGAGTTTCAGCCTACAGGAGCTATTTGTAAAACCCCCAACCCTGCCAGGAGGGGAAGGGAGAGGGGGAAGGGCAGGCCCCAATACTGCCACTTACCGGAGGCTGCTTCAGGCTCACTCTTCTTGCTGGACATAAATGGGGCTTGGGGGTTGCAGGGCAGGGCTGGGGGAGGGAGAAGTTAGCTAGGGGCTGAGGGAGCAGAGAGGTTTGCAGCTGGCTGGGCACTCTGGCCGGGGGGGTTGCAGCCTGTCCACTCCCAGCCGGAGCTCTCAGCTGCCTGCAAACCCCCACCACTCCTGGCCAGATGCAAACCTCCCCTCCCAGCCAGAGTGCCTGGCCAGGGAGTGCCCAAGCTGGGTGGAAGCTGAGGGAGTAGGGAGGGGTTTGCAGCCTCCCCCACTCCCTCAGCCCCCAGCCACCCTCTGGCCAGAAAGGGGGGGGGGGGCAGTTATCAGAGAATTTACAATTTTTTATCAGAGAATTTGTGATTTTTTTTATCATGGAAAACCAGGATCCCTGGTAATCATGCACCACGACGTTAGAAAATGCTAAAGTTAAGGTAGCCTATGCAATCTTTATTTGGCTTTCATAAGGTTGGAAGAAATCTCAAGAGTCATCTAGTCCAGTGCCCTGCATAGATGACTTTGCAGCAACCTTTAAATTTCTGAAACTGTTATCCTCTTAATCTCCTTTTCTCCATACTAAACATGTCTTCAGCCCCTTTTCCCTACACAAATTCTTTACCAACCCCTTTATTACCTTTATCAGTTGTCACTGAATACTCTCAATCTTTTCTACATCCTTCTTAAAATGTGGTGCTCAAAACTGAACACAGCACTCCAGCTGAGGCCTAACCACTACCCGGGAGAGTGGTATTTTCAGTTACAATGTGTCTGTTAATACAATCCAAAATTTAATTTACTTTTCTGTGACAGCAACATATTGCTGACTTATGTTGATTTGGCATTCTACATAACCCCATCTTAGTCATGGCTTCAGATCTTGTGGCAGCCTGAGGAAACGCAACAAGGACATGTAAAGGGATCTTGGAGTCATTATTGAACATGGGCTGACAATGCGACTTCACGGTCGGCAGGGCCAACCGGACCCTATCGTGCATCCACAGGTACATCTCAAGTAGGGCCAAGGAGGTGATCCTCCCCCTCTACGTGACACTGGTCAGACCTCAGTTGGAGTACTGTGTCCAGTTCTGGTCACCCCACTTCAAGAGGGATGTGGACAACATTGAGAGGGTCCAGAGGAGGGCCACCCGCATGATCCGGGGACAGCAGGGCAGACCCTACAATGAGAGGCTACGGGACCTGAACCTGTTCAGCCTTCACAAGAGAAGGCTGAGGGGGAACCTGGTGACCGTCTATAAACTCACTAGGGGGGACCAGAAGGGTTTGGGGGAGACCTTGTTTCCCCTAGTGCCCTCCGGGATAACAAGGAACAATGGCCACAAGTTGCTGGAGAGTAGGTTTAGATTACGCGTCCATAAGAACTACTTCACAGTTAGGGCAGCTAGGATCTGGAACCAACTTCCAAGGGAAGTGGTGCTGGCTCCTACCCTGGGGGTCTTTAAGAAGAGGCTTGATGCCTACCTGGCTGGGGTCCTCCTGCCCAGGCAGGGGGTCAGACTTGAAGATCTACAAGGTCCCTTCTGACCCTGCTTCTATGATTCTATGAAAAAAAATGCATGCTGACATGAAGAGCTAGGGAGGACCTAGCTGCTAACCAACTCTAATGGTGCGACAATCTCAACCAAGCAGCAGCCCATCTTGAGGTATAGCATCTTGCCTTTGAAACAGAGAAGAGAGAACAGAGGAAGGGAAATGAGACAAATCCAAGCCTACAGCCTGCCCTCCCCTGCATAAAGACCTGCAAACTTCTGTATACAATCCTGAGGTTCAAGGATTCGACTCCTAAGTCATCTCAAGACCAGTCAGTGGGCCGTAGCTAAGATCATCCTTGAATCAAGGGATTGCCGCCACCACTGATAACCTCTAGATCCTTCTTGGCAGTGCTACTGCTGAGCCAATTTTCCCCTCATTATATATTTATGCACGTTTCTTCTTCCTTATGTGCAATCTTACATTTGTCTGTTGTTAATTTCACTTTGTTTTCTATTGCCTGATTTATTAGATTCCTCTGAATTTCAATCCTTTCCTCTAAAGTATTTGCAACCCCTCCCACTTTTGTATCATGAGCAAATTTGATCAGTATGCTCTCCATGCAAGCTAATAATGAAAGTGACTGGAGAGAACTGGACCCAGAACAGAACCCTTTGTGTATGTGTGTTCTCTATAATAGTGTCTCATCTAACAGCAAATAGAAACAGAACTTTGCTCTCCTAGGGTCTAATTCAATTATTTCGAATGAGAACATTCTTCAGAGAATATTCATTCTTCTTCTTGCAACACTGTTTCTTATTCCTTGATAATTCTGTGCAAGGGGTATTGTAGGAGAGCTAAAGAACTGTATGTAATCTTGCAATTGATGATTATCATAACACAAAGAAGGGGGCAAACATAAATTCCACAGACAGCCTTAATTCTGGTATTTCCTACCTTCTACGTACTTGACACTAGGTTGCTTTATAAGAACATTTTTACAAATTATCTTTTCAGTTTATCTACTATCAGAATCTTATTTCCTGAGTACATAAACTAAGTAGTATGCCTACCAGAGTTCCAACTTTCAAGAGTCTGTTTTCTGGTAGTTATCCCATCAAAGGATTAGATTTTTTTAAAAATCTGAATTAGTACTTTTAAGAGACATGGTAAGTCTCTTACTCATACCAGTATACAGATACTTACAAATGTAAGCCTACTTCCTATAACTAATACATGTGCAATGAAAATTGGTCAGTTACTTCTCTTTTGAGCTTTTTCAGATGAAAACTGGATTCAGTGACACAAAGATGTTTTGTGAATTGTGTTAACTTCAATTGTTCATTTTGAAAAAATATTCAAAAGGGTCTGAAACACTGGAAATATTTCAATGTTTTGATATGACAGTACAAAATTCGATTGATTTAATTTCAAAATTTGATTAACTGAAAATGTTCAGCTTTGGTTCAGTTGAAACTATTTTTTCATTCTTTTTACATTGTTGATGAGCCAGAATAAAAAGTCTGGTTCTACCTTTCAGTAATATGTAAAAGGGGTCCACCATCTGGCCCCCAATTAGTAGTCTCTTGAAGTAAACCCCTTTATTCTGATCTTTTGATCCAAGGTATTAACCTAACTCCACAGCCTACAAGGAATAACTTGCCTGCATAAAGACTACAGGACCTGCTTCTGTAGAGATACTTACCTAATATGGGAATGGAACCACCTTCACAGTAAACTACATTTCCACATACATTTAAGCAGCTTATCTGAAATGCATCCTCAAGATGTCAAGTGAGGCTTTAATGTCTGCTGCCCACTACTGTCGTTAGAAAGTTGACAAAAAAAAGAGACATTGATCCATAGCTACAGCTATAGATATCTACACACATACATATACCCCCCCCCCCATACATTGCATTTCATTTCCAACTGAAAATATGCCCTAAGGTAGCATTTAAATGACCAAAAAAATAAAAATAATAAAGGTACCCAATAAACCAGAACTACTCCTTAAATTATATAATGCTATAATTTTAAGGGTACTTTTATATGTCTATAGCATAGATCATCCTTTCACTTAATTAAAGGTATGAGAAAAATACTGTGAAAGAGGCAGAGTAAATAATGGACTGAATTATTGGCAGTATCATAAAGGTGATCTTTTATGATGTTACCAATAGGTTAGACCACATGGTTTGTGATAGAGTTACCTTAATATTTTGTATTTCATAATTTGTCAATGAATCATGCATGCTGCCACTATTGTAAGGATCATTAAACATGTAAGGAATATTAAACATGAATGTATTCGGCTCCAATTAAAAATCACAGCTTATGAGTTTGATATAGTTTCTTAATAAGGGAAAACTCATTTATTACTTTCCTCAAAACTGGTACTGATTAGGCAGCAAAACCTGATAAATACAGTGGGTTTCTCTTCCTGGGAGGACTATTAAAAGGAGAGATTTCTATTGTTTCTGACAAAGCAAAGAAGGATTTATAATTTGATGATATGTGATATAACCAAGGACCAGCATGGTAAGGTTATTACAGAGCAGGTTATCAGAGAAAAATGATTTACACAATATGTAATCAAAAAATAATATACTTTTGAAAATAAACATTCATGTGCTACCTTGCAAATCAAATGAAAGTTAGGAGCTCTTTGGAGGCTAACTCAAAAGGCAGCTTTCCAACATGTATCATTTAGTAGTATTTTTCTCTGTTATGGGGCTAGAGCTCAAAACAGTTGCAGAGGTTCAAATGAGGATAGAATTTAGCCTATACTGTTAAAATAGAGAAGCTTTTAGCCTACAGGTGACCTCAGTTTACTCTTAGTGAGCTCAGACTCTTGTGGTCTCTGATCTAATCGTAATTTTTGCCTGTAATGTTTAAAATAGCTGCAAGTGGTATTGTACAAGTAACATGTTTTCAGTGTAAATAGAATGTATTATTTTGGACAAGCATGCAGTAAAATGTGAAGGAATCTGTATTTCAACCACTTGGCACCTTTGCAGTCCAGTGGCACGTATTCCTCTAGGGCAGGGGTTCCCAAAGTTTTTATACTGTGGCCCAGCAAATTGCAGCCTGGAAGTGGCCACAGCCCAGCTAACCGCAGCCCAGCAGTCACAGCCGACCAGCCCTGCAGAAGGAACTGCAGCCTCTCTGCCCGGCTCTGGGGGGGCCACGGTTTGTCGGTCTATGGCCACTTCCAGTCCAGCAGCTGACCGTACTGTAAACCGGAAGCCGACCCGCCACGGCCTGGCACTGGGCTGCAGCCGAGGGATTGAGAACCCCTGCTCTAGGGTTTATGGCAAGAAAGCATTTTTGAGAGAAAGTAAGGATTTTTGTTTAAAGGAAAAATGCATTAATAGATTCCACAGGCCATATCAAATTCTACAGAGATTCTCACACTTTCCTCATTGCTCCAGTCTCTGAATACCTGCTATCAGTGCCTTAAGTGGGTTACTCTTTGTCAGTCTCTCCTGAGAGCACTGACTGTAAGCATCTGCAGGGGTTAAAGTCTATCTCCATAGGATGGAGTAGGGTAGGGATTTGTTTTGGACTCCAATAGGGCCAGCATTTCATTCAGAGTGTTTAGTCATAAAATAAGTGTGAAACTTGTGGCAGTTCCTTGTGAATGTATAAAAAGTGTTACTGTAGCACAGAGCATAAATGGCCAACACCTCTGGGCACATCTACACAAGACATTTACTGAGCAGTTGACTAATTAACTGCACAGTAAAAGTCTTGGTGTCTACACGTGCCCTTACTAGGGTGCACAAAACTAATAAACTCTGCAGCAGAGTAGTAAATACAAGTACTACCCTGATGTAGAGTTTTTTCATGCACAGTAGTGCATGTGTAGATGCTGCCTGGCTGGCTGGGGCACAGGGTGCTTCAGTACAGGGCTAACCAGCAGACAGCCCCTGCACTGAAGCACTCTCATGACTCAGCCAGCCGCTATGCAACTCATGGAGCCCATTTGGAGCAGCCCTGAGCTGGCAGGCTGACCCCCTGGGTTCCCTACCAGCCCAGGCTGGTCTAAGTGGGCTCCATGTGCTGCACAGAAATTAGCTCCAGAGTTTAGTTGTATGTATTAATCACACATGTAGACACACACACACTGTGAAACAGTCTTTGGTTTTGTAATTGTTACATGATACAGGTTCAGACAGCTTCAAACTGTTACAAATATTTACTGTATAAAATAGAAGTACTATATACTCTATTAATACTAGCTACAGAGATCTCAGTTCTGTCATGCTTCCATATTAAACTAATCTTGCTCCTGGCAAATTTATTTATAAGTAGGGGCCACTGGAATTCATGCTGGAAGTGCACTGCACAGCATCTCCTTTAACTTTGGAGTGCCCCCACATGCCCCACTCCCTCACCCCACTGCTGATTAGTGGAGGCACCCTGTCAGCCCCGCTGCTTGCTACTTGCTCCTCGTGGCTGGGAGATGAAAATTGCAGTTTTAAATATGCCCCAGTTTTTGTCTCCTGTTTGGTCATCAGCAAGCTGCAGGGCTGCCACTGATTGGGGACGATCAACGAGCATCAGGGCAGACATGGCCCCTCCGCCAATCAGTGGCAATGGGATGGGGGTTAAAGAAAATTAAAGAAGCTACCACACAGCGCATTTCTGGTGTCAATTTCAGTGGTCCCTATTTATAAGGTGGCCATGAAAATTGCCATCTTGTTGTGAATGAACTAGTTATGAGGATAAGCATGATTCAGAATCACAGTAGCAGGACCTGAAAAGAAAAATCTCTCTCTCATCAACATGTAAGTGGGTAAAGGCATGGAAGACTGGGACATTCACTGTAGTGACAGAACTTACAATTTAAAGATGCTCTCTAACTAAGGATACTGTGTTGGTATTTGAGAGATGGTCCCTCAGTTATGTAACTGTTAGAGTCAGACAGAGTTTGCAGAGGTTGCATACTGCTTCACAAATAGTTTGCTAGTCTTTTTCACTGCATTTATTGAACCCCATGGTTGTTGGCTTAGAAACGGTATTTAAAGGCCTGTTTTTTGGGAATTGGCTTATAGGTATAGATATATGCATTGTAAGGGGTCAAGACAGGCAGCAGGGGTTAAATGGATTTCTAAAGAGCTTGGGAGATGCGTACAGCTTCCCACGGCCCTGAAAGCAGATGGGCTGTCTAGCACAACAAGACCAACAAGGACACACAGTCTAGGAAACTTTCTGGGAACCAAGGGAAGTATGTACCATACTGCCCCATAACACAAGATAAGTGATACCAGCAACAAGGCCTCAAAGAGAAGGGGCCCTAAGTCCCAGTTTTGGGAGAGCAGACCAAATTAAAAGAAGGCCCAGAAGGCTACATGGACTTGTGACCATGGACAGACAACCAGAGATAGCCACGAATGAAGAGTCATCAGGAGTCATCAAGGGGGAAGGAGAATACAAAAGCAGAGATTTGAGATTAACAAAGTGTCCCTCCCATCCCTTCCTTTGCCCCATCCCTCCCTGTCCCTCTCCCTGTTTTGTTTCCTGAGCGGGGTCCCCATCCCCATCCCTGTCCCCCAGGAAGGGTTCCTGAGGCCACCATGGACCAAGGGCATACCAGCAGCCCATCTCATCCACCCCACTGGAGGAGGGCTGTGGGCCTTGGTCTCACCTCCAGATAGCTGGCACCTAAGAGAGAGAGCCTCAGAGTGGAGCCTGCATCCTGACCAGATGTACTTTGACTCTGATGACAGCCCTAGAATTGGTAGATATAGAATTATTTGATTATTTGTATTGTTGCTTTTTTGTTCTTACTCTGTATCAATAAATTTGCCTATTATTGACTGGTAGGTGTTGTGGTAGGTCTGAGGGTTGTGCCCGCCCAGAACAAAGGTATAGGTGCTGGGTCCAAATCCAGTCTCAACAATGGTCACCATGTTCACTAAAGAAGAATTAATAGTAAAAGGAGGCTGGAGTGGAGTGGGTGCTAAGGTGCATTTATTGCACCCCAGAGATCACAAGTTCAAGGCCACAGCAGCAACACTCAGTGTGGAATCTCATTCATTTTCCAATAATTCTGCTAAATTCCTTGCCACAAGAACACAAAAAATGAAGAAATATTATGAACATACCTTGTTAGTTTTGTGATATGTTATGGATTTATTTTGAAATATATACCTTTTAGTAAGTTAACGTAGTAGAAATAGGAAAGCTTTCTTGAAGAGAGGGACAGAGAGCATCAGAAAGTTTGAAGATCATAGAAGCAGCACACAGTGTAGCAAGACAAGTGAACAGAACTGATGGTAATAAGGTAATACCCGGAGGGAAAATTCAGAGATAAAGAGCAGATAAAAGTTAGGTCAAGTAGCAATTGTAGTAGCTGGAGTCAACTGAGAGGCAGATACCATATCAGGAAGTAAGGTAGAGAAAACAAGATGATGTGAACATGTAGAGATCCTCAAAGAGGTTTAAGTTATTTAGGATAAGGGGTGTGGGAGGTGGGGACAAGAAAAAGGACCAGCATGCAATTACTTCTCGGAGGAAAGGTGGAGAGGGGATTAAGATGATGGAGATGGAGAGGAGGGAGTATACTGCAAAGGAAGTGAAGAACTGAGAAACTACCTAGAAGAAGCAGGAGTGGAAAAGTATCTGGTCCATGCTGCCAAGACAGCAAGATTTCTGGCCGGAGAAGATACCATCAGGTGATAATGGAAACGAAAAGAAAGAATTCTATGAAGAGAAAGAAAAAGAGAGAATGAGTTACAACCAGTGTGCTGGATTTTGATCTATATACTGTAGAATATGAGGGCCAGGGCTTATAAGTACTGCCCAGCCTCTACCACTGTTGCTGCCGCTAGGTTGCTGCTTTTCTCTGGGCTGACCCCAGCTCAGAGAGCAAAAGTGACAGCCAGGCAGGCAACTTAACTCTGGGACAGACAGCGTAGGCAGTCACAAGCAAAGAATAGGGGGTGGGGGGAGGGGAGAGGGAGACAGGTCTGGGGCCTAACTTTATCTGACACAGAATATATCCTCCTAGGAACATAGGATATCCACAAACTGTGGCATCACAGAAGATGGTCTGCCACATCCAGAAGTTCCTGATGCCACACTCTTGTGTGTCAAGGAGACACTTACTCTATTCATGCAATTGGCTATGACTGAAAACATCTTTTTTTTCTACATTCTGCCTTCTAAAAATAAGGTGTGTGTTTTATCTGGGGACATGTTCTATGCAAGAAAATATGGTATGTGTGGGCATGTGTATCCAGGGGACTTCTTACTCATTCACTTACGCATTCCCTACCTAGGAGTCTCCCTTGATACTCATCTGCCATGCCTTGATGTTCAAAGAAAGAAAGAAAAGAAGGGAGGTGAGATGTTTGTCACAGCCAGTGATAAGACCTGAGGGTGAGCTATTTCTACACAGAACTCCACTTCCCCTACACCCTGCCCATACCGTACCTATCTGGGCTCAGGCCCGCGATCTTCCTAATATCTCATCCTACCTGGGGTGCCAGGTTCCCAATCAGTCCTTTTGGTCACTTGTCCATGAGAATCATTGGCTAACATTCCCACTCTTGCCAACTCATCCAGCAAATGAACTGTTTTATAGAGCACCTGTTGGCGATGCTCTTACTGCCCGTTCACCACATCAATTGGTCCTTATTTATATATCCTCAATTAATGAGTTGCCATCTTTCAATTAAACCTATATTTAATTAGTTTAATGAGTTTGCCATCACTTGATTTAATCTCTCTTCATACTTCATTAATTGACCAAATACATCCTCACTCGATCCTTATTTATATTCCATCAAATAGCAAGTCTTGTTACTCAAATAATCTTTCTCTATACCTCATTAATTACTGAGTTCATCCCTGCTTATTCCATTAATTAAGGCATTCTTGAGGTACCAGCCCATCCCTTCACTAGATGTGGGTTGGGTCAGTTTGCAAGTCACTCCCTCGATGCCTCCTGATCCATTAATCATGATTATCCCACTACCATTTCCAGGCCCTTAATTTTCACACTCACCTAATCCATTACCCACTTCCTACCACCTCACTGCGACCCCTCCAATGAAGGGTTTTTCTCTCACTACTTGGCTTTGTCTGTGGCTCCAACCTCCCATCCCGGCTCTGGCTTGGACCCTAGCTCCTACCTCTGACTGGCAGTGGCTCTGACTCTGGCTTCTGTCGCAGTCTCAGTGTCTTCACGTGGCTTGCATGAGCTCCTTTCCTCTCATGCTTTTCTCCTTTCTAGGGGTCACTAAATATGCCAGTACCCCTTTTGACTTCCATCAGAATTTCCAGCAACCAATGGGAGCCCACTGTGGCTGCACATGGCAACGTGCCACCCAAGTTGACCATGCCAAACATGGCTCATCTTCAGACAGCTGGCCACGTGGCTCTGGCAGGTGCACCACAACCTCAAGGTCTGGAGGGCCAGCATAGACCGTAACAGCAGCTGAAATAAGTGCCCTTTTACAATAGGCTAAAGGGCAATCTGTCTCTAATGACTATTTGGTACAAAATACTATTACTTTTATTAGTTCTTTGTCTATTACCAAATGTTTCTTTGAAAATAATTAAGGTCCATAGCAGAATTCTGCCATATTTGCTATCCAACTACAGTCATTTTTAAACTTCCTTTTTCTTTGTGGGAGGGGGGGAAGTGTGTAAAAAAAAGTAAATTCTTCACTGCTGCTATTCAGAGCTGTATTGTTTGTAAATGCTGTGCTCTCTACTGTACTAAATGCATATATGTCCAATAAAATGTAGGGACACAAGCTTTTTGCCCAGAAGGATGGACTGTTTCCCCCTCTCAAACACAAAATACAGAACACTGAGCATATGTATATATAGCCCAAGTGCCTCTCTCATTTCTTTTCTTTTTTTTTCAAATAATTCATTAGTCATTCAGTTACACAAACTTTCCATTATTCCATCACACAGCAAAAACAATCAAAACTGTCTTTGCAGCCTTGCTTCTAGTGCTTTTCTAAATGTTTAATTAGATTTTTAAAATTTCAAAAGCTACTCTCCATTCTTATTTTTAATTATGGTTTTCCTTTCTATTTTTATTTCAATTAAAAAGAACTCTAAACTACATAAGGACATCTTGAGGTGAAGTCATCATTTATGTGACTAACTGAGCTCCATTGGAATTGCACAAGGGAGGAATTTGACCTACTGCTTTTATTTACATATTTAGTTCCATTGACTAATAGAAACAGGAACTCTCTTGTTTGTCTTTTAAGATGAATTTGGTGGACAAAGGGCAATAGCAGTGTACCACTAAAAATAGGTATTTTTAAACAGTGAAGAGCAGTGTATATGTTTCTAAAAAGACATCAGGTCCTTCCTATAAACCTTTAGACTGTCCCCAATCCATACACAGAATCCATCTTAGCATTAATGTAAGATTGGTAAATAAATCATGGACACAACTGTTGCTCTCTGCAAAGATTTAAATGAAGCTTTAATTATTTTTTGCTAAGTTGAGAAATCTGGATATATGTATTCCTTTTTACATTTAGAGTCAAGATTTTCAAAAATTAGCATTAATAACAAAATCCTGAAGAAAGAGTCTTGGGTGGATTGCTGTGAGCAGAAAAATTAGCTTTAATGAGTCTACATACAATTGCAAATAGCAGGCCAGTTGGCAAGATTTTGAGTAACTGAGTTTTCAGCTTGTATAATCACAATTTTTAAACGCGCTTCTTTGTGCCTAAAAAAAGAATTTCTACAAATGCGATAAAAATCGCATTTGCAAATAGTAGATTGCTTAGTAAGACATCTTAAACTCTGGCCTGTGGAAAAATATGGACAGTTGATATGGTCAAGAAATTCTAGATGCAAATCCAGGGACTCTTTTCAGGGAATTTAGTCAAGATACCCATCACATAGATCAGGGCTGTCCAACTTCTAAGTGGCCAGAGGCTGCACACTGCATGGCCACACCAACATGGGCTACACATATTGTGAGTTATACCAGCACTGCATCGCACATGCAGGATGCCTCCTCTCCTTCAGATGAAGCACCCCTGCTACACTGTACCATGGGCTTCCCCAGTACTCTGGACTATACTGCATTGTGTCACCCTCAGGGGCAAAGGCAGGAATCGAAAGCTGGAGGATCAGAGACCCCCACTGCTGCTGCAGCCAGAATGAGGAGGGGGACCAACAGCCAAGTGGGAGCTTGGGGGCTGCAGATTAACCCCTGCGGGCCACAATTGGCTCATGGGTCATTGGTTAGCCAGTCATGACACGGACACTTGTTTTAAACAAATATTTTCAACCTAAAGATTGCTTTAATTTACAGTGTACAAATACCAATGAGTAATGCAGGTTGGTTAAAATGTTAACTGATCTGAATGAACCTTTTCACAGTGAATCCATAGGAATTTTCAGAAACCGAGAAAAAGAAAAAGCGTTAAATATGTTTCTCTTCCACACGCATGGTTTTCTGGGTGTAACTTGGACACAGTAAAATAAACTGGCATTGTCAGAAACAATCTCTTTGTTTTCATAGATTCATAAATTATAGAGTTGGAAGGGACCCAATGGATCATCATGTCTGACCCCCTACCCCTGGCAGGAAAGGGGGCCAAGGTCAGATGACCCTGGCCAGGTGACTGTCAAGCCTCCTCTTGAAGACCTCTAAGTTAGGTGACAGCACCACCTCTCTTGGAAGCCCATTCCAGACTCTGGCCACTCTTATTGTAAAAAATTTCTTCCTAGTATCTAACTTAAATCTACTCTCCACTAGTTTTCACCCATTATTCATAGTTACTCCCTGGGGCACTCTGGTAAGCAGTGCATCCCCAATTCCCTGCTGTCCTCCCCTGATAAATGTATAGGTGACTACAAGGTCACCCCTCAGCCGTCTTTTGTATAGGTTGAAGAGATCCAGATCTCTCAACCTCTCCTCGTAGGGTCTTTCACAGAGACCACTAATCATGTGAGCGGCCCTCTGAACCCTCTCCAGATCCTCCATGTCCCTCTTGAAGTACGGCACCCAAAATTGGACACTGTACTCCAACTGCAGCCTGACCAATGCTGCATAGAGGGGGAGCATCACCTCCCTTTATCTGTTGGTCATGCATCTGCTAATACATGACACGGTGTGACTGGCTTTGTTGATGGCCTCGTTACCCTGCCGGCTCATGTTCATCTTGGAGTCAACTATGACTCCAGGATCTCTCTCAGCCTCTGAGCTGCTGAGGAGGACATCCCCCAACCTGTAGGTGTGCTGGGGGTTCCTCCTTCCTAGGTGGAGCACCTTACATTTATCTTTGGTGAATTGCATCCTACTACATTCCACCCATTGATCTAACCTGTCCAGGTCGGCCTGTAACTGCTCCCTGCCCTCTGGTGTATTCACTTTGCCCCATAATTTGGTATTATCCATGAACTTAGAGAGGGTGCTTACCACACCCTTGTCCAAATCACCGATGAAGATATTAAATAACACCGGCCCAAGGACCGAACCCTGCGGGACCCCACTGCCCACCTCCTTCCAAGCTGAGAATGACCCATTCACCACCACTCTCTGGGTGCAGTCCCTAAGCCAGTTGGCCACCCACCTGACTGGGTGGCCTGGTTTTGTGTTAGTACAGAGCCTGGAACAATGGGGATTTGTTTATGAGGGAGGCTGCCAGGCACTACTGCAATACTAAAAAAACTCCTACTAAAATTGAAGTCCATATAGCTGTAAATTCTACTGGAAGTCTTGAGTCCTAAAAGGACAAGACAGCAGGAACAATAGGAGCTAAGGATGGTTTTTCAACCCATTCCATATATCTAAAGAGTTTACAAACCAAGGGCCAAACCCCTGTACTTCTCATTTAGGAAAAATAATGGAGTCATTGGATTTTGGTTTAAAGATTGAAGAATCTGGTCCCATAACATTACAGCCTCCCATTTTTTGCCTTATGTTATAATTAATAAGCTGTAGGACAGTAGATACTATCCATAATCAAATCAACAATATGCAAGAAGCTCTCTTGCAGGCTTCAGGATCACTTAGATGGCCACCTTTCAAGTTATTTCTGAAGGAAGCAACCATTTTAATTCTCATTAGTTTTACTGATATAATTTAAGATTTGATCAAATATAATAATGATAGATTTTCATATATGTAAATTTACAATTGAAATAGATCAGAGGTGGTTAACCTCAGGCCCGTGGGTCAAATCTGGCACATGAAGCCATGGCATCTAGCTCACAGGACTCCCCACAAGTCAATAAATTTGGTGGCAGGGGAGCAGTGGCAATTAATATCATCACCCTCCCCTGCTGCCAAATTCCCCCCAAGATCTGTGTGCATGTCAGAGCTGGGCCACATCCCCTCCTCCATAAGGCTGGGCCAGGACTGGGTCATGCCCCTTTTCCCACACCTGGGAGCAGATGGAGATCAAGGTACTCTTCCCACACTCTTCCCACATGCAGCTGGATTGGGACCAGGTTGTCCTCCCAGTCCCTTGTGCATGAATGAATGGGGCCCCACCACACCTGTAGTGAGTGTCAGATTGGGACCACCAGCCAGATACAGTCCATGGATGGACTGGGCACTACCCAACCAGCCAGCCCACTGGGCAAAAAAGTTGACCAACACCAAAATAGACTACATAAATTTAGCATGAAAATAAATATTTGGATCTGTTTCTAAAACTAAGAATTTTGTAAAAATAAAACAAAACAAAATAACTCTCTTCAGGTTTTATTTTCTTTCTCAATAAATACTTGTGATGTTGGTGGGCCTCACGTCCAGTATCACCCTCTGTTAGGTAGCCCCTCCCCTCATCCCTCCTGCCACGACTTTGATGTTATGGGTGATTTGAAGGAGGGCTTCAGTGGAGCTCTTTTAAAAGAGGGGTTCCCCGACGCGGGTGTACTCACGGTTGCGGCTTCTGTTGTTCCATGGGGCTCCACCACCCCTACATCCCGTCCACTCGCCAACCGGTCACTTGCTGGTGAGATGGTGACTTGCTGCTATTCGCAGGCCTTCTTGCCAGTAGGTGTTCCCGACCGTAGGGACCTAGGCTAACGGTCACCTTCAGTCAGCCTGCCTTAGAATCCTGTTGACCCTGCCGCTAGCTCGGGTCGTCTCCTTTTTCCTCCCCTGATCTTAGAAATAATATTCCTCCGAGATAGGGAGGCTTCCCGGATCAATGCCTTGGCCCCGGCAATCCCTGGGGACCACTCCTTCTGCCCCTGTCGGGGTTTCCGGTTCTCACTTCAGCTGCTGAGCTGATGCAGAGCTGCCTGTCTGAGGCTCTCGCTCCAGGGGAGCCGCAGCACCACCGACGTGCTACACGTCTCCTCTCTCCTTCCCTGGCTCCCCCCTGCCGCGGGGTTTGCTGGGGTTTTTAAACTTTCCCGCAGCAACCGCTGCGGCTGCCACAATTGGCTTAGCTGTTCCCCTTACCGGGAACAGCTGTTTAAACAGCCGGCGTAATGCCGGCTCACGCGGCTGTAATGGCGGCCGCGGCTGCAGCCGCGGTCCCAGCTCTGACGCTGCCATCCCTCCTGGGGGTAAGTGACCTGGCCTGGGGTTATTTTTAGGGGTTATTGCTGCCCCCCAATCCTCTCTGTCCCCTGTCTGTGCCTGTGACGGCGGCACGCCGCCATCACAATACTCTTTACTGTGATCCCCACTAATATAATTTAGGACCTAATCAATAATAACTTGAATATGTGCTTATGCTTCTAACAATGTGTAGCAGGCTGCAGGTCTCAGGGGCTTCAGCCCAGCTGCAGGCAGTAAGAAAGTGATTACAAGCCTACCTAGGAGGACTGGACCAGCTGAGGAGGATAATTGGTTGGTCCAGGGAAAGTTAAAAACTCCCACGGAAGAGAGCTAGGGGAGAGAGGGAAGGCTGCATAGCTAGAAGCTGCAGCATCAAGCCAGGATACTCTCTCAGGGTCTGGGAAAGACCATAGGTTGTAAGTTAAACCTTTACTGTTTATGAATGTATTTGGTTGCTGATGGATGGTTTACATATTATCCTGTGGGACACGTTTGCCCAGAGAATTAAAGACCGAACTGCCAACCTGCTACACAAAGCATGTTAGCTTCACGTATTCAACTCCCATTAACTTATTCATACCAATTGAGACAAATGCTCTATGACACATGATCAAGCGCTTTGCTAAATCAGGGCATTTGTTGGTCAAATCTGTACAAACTAGACAACAACTGTCCCCTTGGTACACCATTCAGCATGCCAGCACATCTATATTCACTTTTATCCAACATGGAATAGAATGTAAAAATACCATTCCCTGATCTCAGTCTATTTTTAACTCTGAAGTATCTAGAGGAGCATGGCCAATCTGTAGCACACATGCCACAAGTAGCATAGACTTCATAGATTTCATAGACATTAGGGCTGGAAGGGACCTCACTAAATCATCAGGTCTAGCCCCCTGCCCAAGGGGCAGGAAGTCAGCTGGGGTCAAATGGTCCCAGCAAGATAGGCATCCAAGTGTTTCTTGAAAGTATCCAGAGTAGGTGCTTACACCACCTCTAAGGGGGAGTCTATTCCAGGCCCTAGGGACTCGGACAATAAAGAAGTTTTTTTCTTATGTCCAGCCTAAAATACTATTCCAGGAGTTTGTAACTGTTAGACCTTGTCTTCCCTTGGGGTGCCCTACCGAGCATATGTTCTCCCATTTCCTAAAACACACCCCTTATGTACTTATAGGCTGCCACCAAGTCACCCCTGAGCCTTTGCTTTTCCAGGCTGAAGAGACCCATGGCTCTCAGCCTCTCCTCATAAGGCCTGCTCTCTTCTCCTCTAATCATGCATGTGGCTCTCCTCTGGACTCTTCAAGCTTCTTCACATCCTTTCTGAATTGCAGAGCCCAGTATTAGGTACAGTATTCCAGCTGCAGCCTCACCAAGGCCAAGTAAAGTGGGAGGATGACTTCCTTGGTCTTGCTTGAGATGCACCAGTAGATCCAAGCCAGAGTTTATTTTGCTTTGCCAGTTGCGGCACTGCATTGGTGGCTTGTGTTCATCTTGTGATCAATCATGACCCCAAGTTTCTTTCAGTCATGGTGCAAGCATGTGTAGGACTCCCAAGCCTATAAGTATGATGGGGGGATTTCTCCCGAGGTGGAGCACCTTGCATTTCTCTGTGTTGAATGCCATCAGGTTTTGATTCACCCACCTTGTGAGCCTGTCGAAGTTGGCCTTAATCACCAGCCTACCTTCTAGCATGACCACATGTCCCCATAGTTTGACATCATCAGCAAACTTAGCCAGTCCGCTTCTGACACCAGAATCCAAATCCAGATCATTAAAGAGTACAGGTCCAAGAATGGAGCCCTGGGAGACATCACTGGTCACCATGCACCATGTTGATTTGGTACCATCGACTATCACTCTCTGAGCATGTGCAGCCATAGTATTTGACTCATGGCAGATCTGGCAGGGAGCATGATGAATAGTGCAGATAAGGCAGGGAGGAGAGTAGATTATTGGATCAGGAAGGGAGGAGAGAGCAGAACAAAGTCCTGGGCAGGGAAAAGGAATTTGAGAGCTATTCAGTGAGAGAGAGGGACTTACTTTATGGCATGTCAGCCAAAAAGCTTGGCTCCTACTTAGAGTTAAAACGCCAGGAGCAGTTGCAGGAGGGTTGTAGCCCTGAAGCCCTGGAGCAAGAATAGTTGTTCTATTGTGGTTTAAATAAGGCATACCCTTGCCTAGTATCAAAATATATCAATATTTTGTTATAGAAAAATGAACCAGAATTTTGACTTTTCACTGCAGTTGTCTGCTGGTTTGCTTTATAACGTTTGTATGGAGTATAAAAAAGTATTACCTCCAGAGACTAAACTATGAGTAAAAAAAAAGTTAGCTAAATAAATATCTGTAGCAGACTGCCAGCTCAAGGGGCCTGGTGATAGTCTGAATGCTGCAGAAGCTCTAGCCCAGCTGTGAGAGGCATGGGTAACTGATGTGTCCTGATACTGGGGGAGCACCAGTGGCCAATCACTAACCAAGGGAGGAAGAGGGGAGTCCCCCAGAGGCCAATTGCCACCACTGGCAGAAGTGCTGGCAGCAAACCCAGAAGTGCCACTGGTGCTTCTCTCAGCACCTCCACATCTCAGGGGGTGCACCTGGCATTGCCCCCCACTCCCCAGCCAGCGAGGGCCAATCTCAGGGTGGGCATGTGCCCCCTCGTATCTCACCTATGCATCGCCAATGGTGAGAGGTAACCCTAGTTACAGACTGCTCAGGAGGACTGAGCCAGCTGAGTGAGATAAGTAGTGGGTGCAGGAAGTCAAAGGGACTCCAGGGAGGGGAAGCTAGAGAGAGACTTCCAGAAAAAAACAAGGGCTTGTGGGGAAGGAGCCAAGGAAGATAGACAAATAGGATCAGATGGATTTGAGAACAGAGAGATACAGCTAGAGAGACTTCTAGAGGGAGGCTTGGGAGAGACAGGGATTTCAGGGAGACAGAGAGACCTGAGAGAGGATAGTCAGATTCCTGAGAGCTGAAAATAGAAACAGAGACCACCAGAGAAGGAGGATTGCGTGTGGATTGAGCAGCGGTGAGCTGGAAGCTGCTTCTCAGGGTCTGAGAAAGGCTCAGCACTGTGAGTTAACTCTTGAGGATGGATGTTGAGTACAGACTGATACTCTGGTATTCCTATGAGACCATACGCCTAGAGACATAAAAGAACTGTGGGAAGTGTTAAAGACTGAGAAACTGTGTGAACTGAGCAGTATCCTGAACCCACCACAATATCACTGTTTCATTCTGAATAACATGGTTCTGAGCTGTATCCACACTCAGTTCATCAACTCAAAGCATGAACTAAATAGTGATGTATCCTGTCACAAGTATATTTTTTTCCTGAAGTTACCCTGCCTCAATTTCACAACATAAGCATTCTCCCCTACCAGTAATTACTTGCCTAGTGTAGTCTCATTCACTAAGAGAAAAACATATCACTAATTTGAGTTTGTTCTGTGACCATTTTTCATCATTTGACCGGATATCCCCCCAGCCTTCAAGCTATTTAAAGTAAATTGTACACATAAGGAAATATAGAGAAAGCTTGCTAAATATAGAGAGAATGCAGTTACAGAGTCTTGGGCAGACAAGGTTCTTTGAGTAAATCCTACATTTTTTATTAGACCAACTAAAATAGTTGGAAAAATTCTTCTTTGCGAGCTTTCAGGCACAAACACCCTTCTTCAGGCAGAGAAAGCATCTGCAGTTGTCATGTGCTCTTCCTGCATGGGATAAAATAGAAGCCAGAGGCCAGTATGCAAGAATGCCAGTCAGTGAAAATGCAAATTATGGCAGATAATGGGTGAGAAACAGATGGGGAAGGGGGGAAGAGGAATGTAGACCTGGTAGTAAGATATTGCTGGTAAATGGTAGAGAGGTTACCTGGGGTATCAGATGTTAGGCAGGTTATGATGTGCCATAAATCCAATGTCTATATTTAGTCCATGATTTTTTGTATCCAGTAGGTTGATGAAGTGAAGCTTGTAGGCTCATCTGCAAAAGGGGTTTTGTAAATTCCCTTGGAAGAGAAGAACTGAGAAATTGGAGAGAAAGTGGTTATCTTGTGAGTAATGTGCCCCCACAGGTAATTGGGTATTCTTGTCTTTGATAGAGTTTCAGTGTACGTTGATTCTGGTACATTGCAGTTGTTTGGTTTCTCCTACATATTCTCCATCAGGACATTTGGTGTACTGGATGAGATATATTACATTTCTGGAGGTGCAGGTATAAGATCCAGGAATGTGGATGGTTCTGTTATGGCGTGTAGTTATTGTGGGGGTGGTGACGATATGTTGGCAGGTTTTACATTTCTTATCATAGTATGTATGGTCTAGATCCATTTGGTGTGTTCTGGACCATAGGAAATTTGCTTCTGAGGATGAGGTTGGTGAGGTTCAGTGCTTGTTTAAAGGCTAGAATGGATGGCTGTGGGAAGATCTTTTAAGAATTGGGTCTTCTACTAATATGGGCTGCAACTGTTTGAGGATATTTTGTATAGGTTCCAGGGAGGGATGATATGTCATAACTAATGGTGTGCAACTGATGCGAATTTTCTTTCTGTTCTGCAGCAATTCTTCACATGGTATCCAGGTGGCTTTTTCATAACTAATGATGTGCAGTTCATCTCTCTGGAGAAGTATCCTTGTTGAGTGAAAGCCTAGGTGGCTCATAAAAAGGTTGGCATATTGTGGAGCCATTTTGCTGTCAATAGCTGTGCCCATGGTCTGGAGAAAGTGTTGGTTTTTGAAGTGAAGTTGTGTGTGAGGATGAAGCGGATAAGTTCAGTAATATCTTTAGGTCTGTACTCTGAGTTATAATCGTGCTCTTGTAGATATGTAAGGCAGGCTTGGATGCCATCCTGGTGTGGAATATCGGTATATAAGCTGGTAACATCCATGATGGCCTACGGGGTGTTGCTGAGAAGGTGGTCTATGTTTTTAAGTTGTTTAGAAAGGCTGTTGTGTCTTGGACAAAACTCGCTCTTTCGGTGACAAGAGGTTTTAGGATTGATTCAATGAAACCTGGTATTTCCTTTATTAGGCTTCCATGGCTGGATCTCATAAGTCTGCCAGGGTTCCCTTGTTTGTGGATTTTAGGGAACATGTAAAAAGTTCCTGGGGTGGGTAGTGGGGGAGATCAAGTTCTGCAGTTTTTCTTGTAGTTCAGATGGAAATGATTTGATGGTAGTTTGGAGTTTTAAGGTGAAAAGGGTAGGAGGATCTTCCTCTAGTTTTGTGTAGTATGTGGTGTCAGAGAGTTGCCTGCTGGCTTCCTTTATGTAGTTAGAGTCTCAGCACATATATACCTTCCAAAGAGGAATCTTTAATTTCCTGCAAAAGTGGGGTAAAGGAGAAGAGGGAATTAATCCAAATTATTATGCTTTCCTACAAGCAGGTAAATAAATGAAAATATGTAAATAGATAATGCTATTAGTATCCCAACAGGTAAGTGAAAAATATAAATAAGACACTAATGTAAAGAAAACAATTATGTGACTTTGTGTGTGTCTGTGTGTGTGTGCGCGCGCGCGCACACGTGCACACACACACACACACACACACATATATATAGCTAAGTCCCTGTGTGTCTAATAGTATTAGCCTGCAATAGTACTAAGAGCTAACTGTTAAATGCCCACAAGGTGTTGAGCATTGCATCTAAAGCCAGACAAAATCTGTATGTTGTACTGTACAATAGTACACACCAAAAACCATTAAAAAGCTTTGGAGTATTCAGATACACTGTGTATAACTGCATCTCATAATATAGAGATAAGCATAAAACATGGCAAATGAATAGTTGCTAAGGATACTTTTAAAGAAAGGCCTGTATTCCCATAGGCATAATATTAGCGAATATTGTTATATAATCATCTAGCCAAAATAAATTATTTAACAAATTATTTAACTGAAGAAGCCTACATTTGGTAACTACTACAATCGAGGGCTTCTTCAGTGTGTACTAAGCTGTGGCGTGAATATTTAACACACTATCTACTCCATATTAACTCCTTGTGTGGATATTCTTAGTATACTAAACTTGGTCCACTTCTAAATACATGCTCTGATTTGTCCATTAATGATGTTAGCGGGAAGGACAAATTGTGCTGTAAACTCAGACCTTGGTTTATTGTAAAGTAAATTCCCCATGCAAACAAGCTCTGAGCCTCTTATGAAACATGCACAAAATTTACAAGTAAAAAAAAAAAAATCACAGGTGCATATCCTTGGCACTATTATAATACTGTTATTATATCAGGTGTTCTACCCACTGCACTGTGAAGGTCTTTAGAGAATTGAAAATCTATGGTTATTTACATTGGAGGAATTGGAAATATAACTCCTGGGTGCTAACTTGATAATAATTACAATTAAATATTTGTTGGCAGCCATCATTTTAACTCATCAGTTTTTCCGTTTGTTTAATTACGCCATCAGAAAATACTCAAAACATCACCTCCACGTGCACAGGAGTTCTCCCAATTGCATTGCTCCTTTACAGCTCTCCATTTTTTGGATAAAAGAAGATGGCATAAGAGCAGTGGTAGCAGCAACAGCACAGATATATTTTATTAAAATTAATTAGAAGATTGTGGTGTTTCATGCTATTTTACTGACTTTTAACTCTCTGAACAGTGTGATGGAAAAAATGAGACCTACGCTCTGAATTTAACCAAGGAGCAAAGTAGTAGCATTTTCCTGAAAGAAAAGAGATGGCATTCAAGATTCCAGTGGGGAGACACAAACTTTTAAAAGAGCTTCAATAATAAATCTAATTATAACTGAGTTTGCACTTTGAATCTGCCTTTTGTCGTGTCCTCTCCGTAGACAGATTTTTCTCTAGTTCTGTATTAACACCTGTTCTTCCACATAAAGAGCCTCTCTTCACTGGGCACACAGCCTCTATGGATAGATTGCTTAATAACCACATTTTCAAGGGCACCCAGGGGAAGCATCACTTGCTCAACCTTGGCCTACATTCGGCATCTGCCACTGCTTCAGTTGCTTCATTGAAAATAGTTACCTCCTAGAAAAGTAATGGAGGCACAGTACTCATGGGCATTATTGCAGAGATCCAGCTACAAATAATACCAATATTTCCTAACCCAAGTTTTTATTGCACTTATTCCTTGGTACAATGAGCTTATATATATATATATATATATATATATAACCCTCACAAACAACAAACATACTGAGCTTACAAGTCTATCTTTGCTTACAAGTCTATATTTTCCTATATCACGCTGACACAATAGACATGGAGGTACATGGCACGTGGACCTACTTCAAACTAGGGATGTAAAAAGTTAAATGGTGAAACTATAATTATATTTATACCATTAATGCATTACAGTTAACATTTAAAACAGACTATATTGTGTAAATTATAATGTGGTTTACTGGTACTACTTTTCACAACTACCCTTCCCTGAGGCAGCCCAGACCGCCTTTGCACACTGCCTGCCCCTTCCAGCAGCAGTTCACACCATGTAAATCCAAGTGCTGGGGCCAGGGTGGAAGGAGGTAGCAATGGAGCAAAGTTGCCTTCTTCCCAGATGAGGAGAGGTCAGGAAGGGGTGGCAGAGCAAGGGAGGCAGGGCAGAGTATGGTGGCCAGCAGCACGAGACCCACTTACTGCCAGCCTGTGTCTCACCCTGTAGCAAGCAGAGTGGGTGCTGGCTACTCCTGGCAGCCCTGGCTACAGGGTGAGCTCAGGTGGAGGAAGCTGCTGAGCCATGCCTGCAATCGGTGTTTTGCTCCTTTAACTGTTTTCCTAGCCCTCAGATGTCTCTATCCAATGTCCAAGTCAGTAAATACCTTTGTTTCTCTCCCATTTGGATCTCCATGGTTTGGGGCTGTAGGACCCACATGTTGCATTAAAGCCCACATGTTGCATTAAACCCACGTCACACTGTTCTCCTCAGCTAAGGGACAGCAGCTGGTGGAACCCAAACAGTAAGTGGTGGCCCCACAACATGTCAGAGGGTCAGACTGGGTATTGGGTTTGGAGGCAGAAACAGCATCAAAAAAGCAAAATGCAAGGGGTTCCCACCAGCTCTGCAGTCCCAGCAGGGAGCTTGGGTCCTTCTGCAGGTGTCCCAACTCCCGACGCTGCACTAAGCCGAGCATTAGCCCAGCCCAAATGGTGCAGGGAGACACCCCTAGATGGTAGGTATGTGTTATTGGTTAAATGGTTAACCAATATATTTATAAGAGTTTAAATGGCTAATTTTTTTAACAATGCTTACATCCCTACTTCAAACCTCTGCGTTTGTCAGAAAGGAAATAGAATAAATTTTGACATCCTTAGCATCCTTTCAGATATGTTTAAAAAGCCCTAAATGTTAATCCAGAAATAGAATAAAAAGTGATGCTATTCTTTCAGCCCACATTGTAGCCTAGAGGGTGTGGAGAGTGGTAGCTAGCCATGTCTGAAGGCAACCAGAAAGAAGAGTAGATTTGCATCTTATAGACTAACTAAATCAGAGATATAAGAATACGTTTTCATGAGCTCAAGCTCACTTTATCATCTGATGACAGGCCCTTCATCTTCTGATACAAATCTACTCTGCCTAGAGTGTGTGGCCACATAAAGAAATAGCGGGCTGGGTTATGTTTCCTCTTAATCTCCAGCACTAGTTACCATGATAGCAGATAACAATACAGATGAGGGTCGTCTTGGAAAGATCTATACCCTATGCATGCAAATTGGAAGAGTCTTGTCTTCAGCTTGTGCTTCTATTTGAACTATTCTAAACTAATTACAGAGTGCTTGGAAAGTAGAAATGAAGCACCAAGAAACCATTGCCACTTCTAACACTGATCACATTTTAAATGTACTTTCAAAACAGATTTTTTTTTGTAAAATGTCATTTAAGTACCTCACAGTTATTTCCTGTCCCCCACTTTCCACAATCCCCTTTACAATATTTGTATTATGTGAGGTCCAACTGGTTACCCTAATGTTTAAAACATGAAGTGAAACCCCTGCTCTGATATAACCAAGGCTACACTCTGCTTTTTCAGAGCAAAGCCAAAACAGCCTGTTACATGCTAGGAGAGACAGAACTGGTTCTTTCTCCTGAACATACAGGGTACATCTACATGTGAGCTATACTGCAGTTGACTAATTAGCTCCACAGTAAAGCATCACCATCTACACATGTGCCAGCATTAGGAAGCATAAATTAATTAACTCCATCAGGGACTGTCATAATACTCCTTGTCATAATACTCCTTCACCAAGTACTATGATGGTGTCCAAGTCATTTTTCTACATAGTATAACAATGCTTTCTGATTCAGCATATGCAGTTTCAAACGCTTTTTTCAGTTTTTCAAACCTGCCATTCACAATGCAGTCTCTCATAAGAAGAAATTCAAGGTGAGCATATTTTCTGTTTTTCTAATCCTTGACCTAAAATACAAAGCCTTTAATCTGTCACACATCATAAGAGACAGCAGCATTCTGTATCTCCCTAACTTTTGCAACAGTTACACAGTTATAGTTTGCTCTGTTAGCTATTCCTTATATTCCCGTCATATGCCTAGCAACTCAGGAGAACAAGACAGAACATTTCATATAGAATACGCTAAAGGTTAGGCTAAGATAGCACTCTACTGCTTTTCACGCTGAATACATTTCAAGTCTGAAGCCTTACTCAGGGACTTCAGCAGAATTCATGCAAAATGCTTTGCAAATAAAACAAGCCAAGCTGAATCACAGATATATGATTAACTGAACAGAATCAAAAGGGAGAGAGCCTCAGGGAAGAGGGGATGGCACTTTCATGGAAGAGTAAATAGAAGAAAACTTTTAATGTAAAGCTGCCTTCAAAACTTGAAAAAATGGAGGTTAGGGGTTTTCTTTTCTTGGTTTATTTTTGTTTTGGTGTTGGTTTGTTTTATTTTCTCTGTTCGTTCATTATGTAATATTTGAATTGAAAACTGCAATATTCTTGTTTTAATTTAAGTCAGACCAAAAAAAACTGGAAGTCAGAATCTAGGGCTCTATCCCAATTTAGTTACTTATGACCATGGCAAGTCACTTAATTTCCCTGTTTCATTTTCTGTGTACAAGGAAGGGAGAGATATGGAATTAATGGGAGAGTACTCCCTTTTCCAGCAAGATTTGCATCCTAATTTTGATCTGACTAAATCAAGAGTTTCACATTTCAAACTTTATGCAAACCCAGTCCCACTCTCACCCATTTGTCTGACAATTTGTTATTTGTGATCTTGTGATTTGTACTCTGTTATAAATTCTCACTTCTGCATCCATCCAGATGCCTATGAACACTTTGCCAACAGCTACACTTGACCAATCTCAATTTTACTCATGCTGGGATTTCATAATGATGTACTGAGGCCCACCTCTAAACACTAAACTCATTGGTAATAAAAACACTATTCAATTTTGTGGGAAGGGGTAAGCACTCTGCATGCCTGCTAGATCCTGCCACTGATCTTTACCCCTAAATATAACTTCCAAACATCTATAAATATCTTCCTCCAACTGAGAACTATTTCCTTGCAGACATAGCCAGCAGTGAACTTTAAATCAACAGGAGAAAACATTCAAGTGATTTAAGGTTCACTTTCATGCTATCATGTAAGTTCCAGTGGTGAAATCATGACTCCATTGAAATGAATAGGAGTTTTGTCACTGACTTCAGTGAAGCCAGGATTTCATTCTTAGTCTCTCCAGTAATGCCAGAAGTAGGTAATTTCAATAGGCAATCATAAATATGAACGGTATGGACTATTTAATTACTGCATGATGGTGCACATTATGTTCAGAATATCAATATGAATAAACTTCCCAATGCTTCCCAAAGTTCTTATAAGAAATAACCCAAAGATGAGTTTTATTAATTTGCCACATTATTAGGACTAAATAAAATGGTAGTGATTTAATTTTCTACTTCCAACCTAAATACATAATAGAAAGGGTTAGAAGCACCCCCCCCTCCCCCCCGCATGGGTAGATCCAGGAAGAGAGGAGAGGAGGGTGTGGCCACACCCCCTTTGGCTCTGTTGGGAATGTCCAGGTAGTCTACCTGGCTGTTGTCATCCCTACCCTGCATGTGAAACCTAGCAGAAACAACTGAAAGCCTTGGAATGTTACCATCCGTGAATGTCTTCAGAAAATCCCCCATATCATTTGGAAGGATAGAAGAATGAATGCCAGTGTTCTGGATCAAACAAACACCACCAGTATTGAAGCCACGTTTATACAGCACCAGCTCTGTTGGACAGGACATAAAGATGCCTGACAATCAGCCCCCAAAACAGGTCCTATGCCAAGAGGTTGGCAAAAGAGATTCAAAGACACCTGGAAGGCCCATCAGAAGAAATGTGATATTAACATCAGTACCTGGGAAACTAGCACTGAATCAACCACAATAAGGCTGTGACCTATGACAAGGAATTGACCATTTCAAGCAAACTTTTCTCATGATAAAGGTGAATAGGTGAGAGAGACAAAGGGAAAGAGCTGTGACCCAACGTCACGAGGACCTAGTGCTTCCTTCTGGAATTGTTTGCCATATCTGCAGTCAAACATACAGATCTCAGATTGGCCTCATCAATCATCTCTGGGCTTACTAGTGATGTCCCTAACTACTGGAAGACAGCCATCCTCATATCAAGGAACTGATGCCACTACCACTGACAGCATACTCAGGACCTCTTTGAGCATACTGGCTAACTAGTACAGCTTCTACCAGAGTTCTGCATGCCCAGTAAGTTCTCTGAACTCACTGCCTGATCATTGTGGTTCCCTGCAACCTCTGACCTCACTGTACTTGTTCAGTTTTAGCAGGATGCCAAGCTGATGGGCTAGTTAAGCTCAACCTATGGAGTTCTGGCAGGAACTGTGGTGGGCCTGTAGGGGGCGCTCCTGCGTTGAGCCACCCACCTCACTGAGCCCGACCACCTTCCAGGCTCTGAGTGCCTCCCTGGGGGCACCTCACACCTGGCTGACCCCCTTCCTGAAGCACACCCGCTAGCCTGGGGGGTAACACTGCCACCACCCAGGGATGGGCTTGATTCTGACTCTGCACACCCTGAGAAACACAGGCCTAGTAGCCCTTGAGGGTACTTGATTCACTTCAAGAACTTGGGACACTTCCCTCAGTAGGAAGCACACGTAGTGGTCTCCCTTAGTCAGCTGAAACAAGGAGACCCCAAGGCATAATCTAGACCCACTCCCAATAAGTCTCCCACACTAGGTACAAAGGAGAACTTTATTGGTTACAAGGGGTAGGGTTGGAACAGGGTACAGGGTAGAGCAATATCAGAGAAATCCCATAGAGCAAACTGGCGTGGCTGGGTAGCCTTTAATCACGCATCTGAGTTACTGCAAGCTATATATCTAGTTAGATCTCAGGTAGCTTACTCATAAGTATCATCCAGAGGTAGATGGAGATTCCTTCTGGAGGCAGGCAGTTCCTTGATCATGAGTTTTGAGAGAGAGCAAGTTTCAGATGGTTCAGTTCAGCTCTTCTCTCTCTCTCTCTCTCTCTTTCTCTCTCTCTCTCTGAGTCTTCCTAATGGCTGCTGCCCCCTCCCCCTGGGCAGTCATTAACTTATATAGCCCTTGTGACCTCATTTACCTGGTCCAATGGAGACCAGCACCTGTTGGCTGTCAGCCAACCAATTTGAAATGTATCACTAGTTGCTAGGCAGACTGGCAGTTCCTAGCTCCCCAGGGAGCAAGCCCCTCACCCAGGTATGTGATGCCAGTCATGTAGGCAGATGGAGCAGGTTTCCCCCCTCCCTCAGCTCAAGTTACCTAAAGAGATAGGGTAAGGTGTGTACCCTCTGCAGGGCCCATCCTAACCAAATTGTCATAGAGCAGAGTTTTTGGGGAAAAACAGAGGTGGCCTTCTGCCACAGGAACCACATGTGCCACACAGCCAAAGAGTGTGGGGAGAAGGGATTCAAATGCACTACCCTTATCCCTCTGGATCCACCCCTGAGATCTCATCTTGTAACTGGCTTGGCAGACAGAGACCCCCATGCCAAACTATGCTTGGCTTCACTGTGGTCAGCGAAAAACAGGGCAGCTCTGTGCCTGAGGCAGTAGTTCCTCATGGGGCAGCGGTGGCTGTTGTGATGCTGGTGGCCATCATACACTTAACCACCAACTGCAACTGCAGCTATTTTTGCACCTCCCACAAAGGCAGAGCCTGGGGTTGCTGTCCCAGTTTCCCCCTTCTCAGTTATGCTATGGGGATCTGGGGTATAAGTAGGACTTGAACTTTTTATGAACCTCTTTGAACCAAGCAGATACTTGGGAACATAACATTAACAGATTGAAAAGTTCCATTAATGTATATAAATGGTATCTTTGTCTAATCTTTAAAATTACCGTAGTTACTCAAGTCCAAGATGAGGTTTCCCCCTCGAATCAACATGGAGGGAGGGAAGTCCCTCATCCTAGATTCAAGTATAAGAAGGGGACAGAAACTGCAGCCCATAAAATATCTGTAACAACTTTGTGACTGGTTCCTATCACACCTTTAATTGAGCACATGGCCAGTGTCCAACCTCTGGAGTACATGGGCGCCTTTCAAGACTCCTGTGCACTCTGGAACAAGGAGTACTACTCAACTGATTGGGGTTCCCAGTCAGAGGTGGCACAGGGAGCCATGCTTGCTACCTACTGCTGCAGAGAGAACCTGAAATCAGGCTCCCCTGGCACTAGCAATATGGGATCTAATGTGGGATTCAAAATTGTGCCTCCTCCCCTTCACGTGTAGCATAGCAGAAAGCGCGACTGTTGGGATTCCGCATCAGATCCCATCATGCCTTTACTTTAACGTCTTTCAGGAGCCTAGTTCACATATTTTTCTTCATGAAATAAACAATAGTCTCTCTGAAAATATCTAGTATTAATACCTCAAGTAGAGCTAGCTAAATAATAAAAAAAATAGGTGCAAATATTTGAGTAAAAATTACTTCAATTACCTTTTTTTTTTTTTTTTTACTTCCATGAATATTCATATACAGAATTTCTGCCTCTGCCCCAAAAAACATTGTAGTGGAACAGATTTCTATGAATATATGCCTATCAAGATCAGCTTCTCTTAATCACATTGAAACTTGTTTTATTTCCCTGCTGGTTTTAAAACTTTCAGTGATCCAATCAGGGTGCCAGGCAACTTAAATGACAAATTGTGTGCCAACAATAATAAATAACTGGCAGGCACATGAAGTAAGTGGTTTGTGAGCAATCCAGAAGGCTGAAATATATTTTTAAGTGTTTGGTGAAAAGTTGTGAATGATGAACAAATTCATAAGAGTGAAACAGAAAACAGAACTAAATTCATATAAATGATTCATTACATCTAGATTGCTCAGTTCCAGTTTCAAAGTTATTTGCTTATCCAGGTGTACGTTGTTTCCATTATGTTTTAGAGGACATTAATGACACATGATAGAACAGCCTCTCTGCTTTACATTTGTTAAAGATCTGTGGATTTTTAGGGGAGTGAGGACTTTGTTTTATTTCAAAATAAACATATTTGAGAAAAATCTCATTTTTTAAAGAAATTTTATTTGATAGGTTTGGGCAGAGTTCTGTTTGCTACATAGAATGTGAGTGACAGCTCTTCCATTCTTTTTTTCTCTCTTGCCTCTTTTCAGATGATATAAAGATTCACTATGTGATCATGAAGATGCATGGCAGAGTCAGTAGTTCAGAAGCCTTCTGCAGTCTTCCATGTCCCACTGTTTTAATTGGCATTACTTAAACCCCTTAGCTATTTCTATTAACTCTGTTCTGCTCCACAAATACTCAGAACAAGTATGCAGGATTTTCCTCTTTGGTACAAAAAAGATTACATTAAATTGAACAAAACTCTCAAAAATTGTAGGAGCACTAGATGGAGACTGGGATGATGATGTGAATGAGCATAGGCATGCTTTAATATATATCATAAGGTTTTATGGTCAGAAGGTACCGTTATAATCATTTAATTTGTTGTCCCCCCCTCTCCGTCCCCTCCACAGCATAGCATCATAAGAAAATAAGGCTGGAAAGGATGTCATGGAATCATCTTCTAGTCCAATCTCCCGCCCAAGGCCAGATGATCCCTGACTAAACCATCCCGGCCAAGTTCCTGTCTAACTTGTTCTTGAAAATCTCCAGGGAAAGAGATTCCATAACTTTTCTAGGTAATCTGTTCCAATGCTCGACCACCCTCATAATCAGAAAGTTCTTCCTAATCTCCAACCTAAATTTCCTTTGCTGCAGGTTAAGGTCACTGCTTCTAGTCCTGTGAAAGTAGTCACTTAATAGCCATTCAGATATTTGAAAGCTGTAATCTGCCTGAAATCTGTTCCTAGTCATAATTTTCCACTTTGGTCCTCTTCCTTTCCCCATCTCAGCTTTAGCTTAATGGAAACATCCTTTAAAGTGTCTATTAAATTCTTAAATGAGCACAGGTGTGCCATGCTATCTATCTGTATTCCCCTACATAAAATGGGTATGAATTCATTACATTCCAAAGCTACAGTAATAACTATGGGAAAAATCCTATAAATAAAATGCACTCATGCCAACAGCACTTGGTAACTAAAAGAAAGCTGTAGCACTGACACATAGACTGCAGGTTGTTCAAGTCATTTGCTATTATCTTCAAGAAAAGACATACTGAGGAGGTGGGAAATGTTAGTTCCCCAAAAGAAATATGATAGATAGATAGATAGATAGATAGATAGATAGATAGATAGATAGATAGATAGATAGATAGATAGATAGATAGATAGATAGATAGAATATTACCTTATGCTAACCACTCTGGGGCATATCAAGCCAATCAGACTTAGAGATGTTTTTGTGCTCTGGGTGATGATGTCACAATATTGCTAAGCATGTATGTGACAGTACACAACATTAATATTTAATTATTCAATATTACATAAGAAATATTATGTAATAATACTATATTATATAATATATCTCATTATGTAATGTTAAGTAATTAAATATTAATGTTTCATACTCTCTCTCTCTCTCTCACTTCACAATATTTTGACATCACCCAGAACACAAAAGCATCTCTAAGTTTGATTGGTTTGATATGCCCCAGAGTGGCAATGAGGCAATATTGTATGTTCTAACAAACATATGTCAGTTGATGAGGAAATAATTATGCTTATATCTAAACAATAGGCTGAGACAGCAAATCATTTACAGACAAGGAACTGTGACAGATGCCAGTCATTTATTTGCCCCTAATGTGCAGGTCACTTGTTATTTCCATATGCTTGAAGCAGAATGGTATGTTGTGAAAAAAAAAAGTTACTATAAATGTTATTAAAAACGTATAATGGCTTAACTGAGTGAAGCCATGGGCAGGCATTACATTTGTAGCAAAAAATACGCAATATACCCTTTCAGTGTTTCAAAAAGCAAGCATACAGAAATTCAAACGCTTTGTCAGGGTAAACACACACGGCAACTCTACAACAAAATTTTCGTTCTTTCCAGCAGCAACTTCTCAACAGCAGGACAATTTCTAGCACCATGTGTCATGCCTGTACAGTTACACATAGCACCACGGAGCAACGCTCACCACGGAGCATCGCTCAGTCCTCCAGCATCCCAAAACGGTGTGCCTCTCACCCTCCTCCTCCATGGCTCCAGGGAATCTACCATGCCAAAATCTACTATCCCAGGATGGCAGAGCTTGGGTCACAGGTTGCTACATGGACTTGCTGTTCATCCCTGTCATTTTTTGTGAACAGGATAAAATCCTTCCTGTCCAAAAAATGGCAGGAATCCAGCTCCTATGGATCTCCATGGATTTATGACTTTTTCTTGCCAACCCCCTCTGCCTGTCTCAGCACAGCTCTCACTCCTTCCTTCCCCCTTCTCCTCCTTTCCCCGTCTTTTGTATTTAAATCGCTATTCCTATTTGATAGCATACTCTCTAAATGCCCTTTCATAAGAAGTGATGAAATGAACTGTAGCTCATGAAAGCTCATGCATCTCTGATTTAGTTAGGCTATAAGGTGCACATCTACCTTGCCCTCTGCCAGGAATGATGAAGGCCAGAGAGACTCTTAATCTATAACTGATGTGATCTTCAAATAAGAGGTTAATGATACATACTTTGAAGGTCTAAAGGAAATTTTCATGTGATGTCCTTTCACAAAATTAGTTTTCATGCATTTACTATATCAAGAATGATCAGCTTCATCCAAGCCAGCAACACCTTGACATTTTACATATTATCCAACCATCCCCATGTTGCAGGAAACATTCCAAGTAAATTTACTACTATAATTCATTAATAGATCTTTTCCTCAGTATTTGAATTTTTAAATATGGTTGTTGCATTGCTGGAAACATCATTTTTGGAATAAAACAAAGTATGGCTGCTAAATCCCCTATAACCCTGGGAACCTGTACATTCATATCTACAATGCCCTCTATATAATTCTCTCTCAAATGTCAGATTGCTTGACTATCACCAAAATGATCATCTTCTATTGATGCCTGATACCAGTCAATCATCCTTACTTCTGTGCTGCAGTTCAGGGTAACTAATGCTGGATAAAAGGTAAAATAAAATTTCACAGTAAAAACCAATTTTTAGGTTGGAAAATATTGGTAGTTACCAGGATTGGGTTATTGTTCTGTAACCAAACTTCATCTATTTTCAAACAACATTTCTTGCAAAGTACTATTGATAAAATTATTTTAGCTACTCCAGGCCTTGAGTGATGCAGAAACAACCCTATTTAAGCAGAAGCAGTTGGATGAACTCCAGAACAATGAAGCAATTTGCTTTGATTACTTTTATTCCTTTTATGGGTGAAATCCTTGGAAAGCCCTTATAAATAAGGATCAGTTTAGTATTCTTCTGGTCTCTACCTGGCCAGAAGATAGTCATTGCAGGTGGTTTTCAATTAACAGGGAAAATCTCAATTATTATTGGTTAAAAAGTAAAAAAAACTAATTATTAGAGGACTATAAATAACTGCATAACCTTTGCAAGGATAATTTTTACACCTGAATTTTGAAAATACAACAAAAAGCTTATGTTAATTAACATGACAGAAACTTGGATGGTTTTGTTTAAACAAGCTAAAGTCTTACAAAAGGTGGAAACTTGTTCTGTTGCAATTAGAAACAGAAATTCTCTGAACATTTGATCTTTATTATACTATGTTCAAAGCCATCCCACTGGGATGCAAGAAAAATTAAAGGGTAAACTTTATTTTTGTGGGAGCATCTACATATGCAAAATATCCAGAAGCAGTTTACTCTCAAGTAAACTACTACTACAGTTTACTCTCAAGTAAATGCTTCCAGGCATGTGTTGACACATGAAGGGATACAGGAGCAGATTTGCTTCTCCTAGCAGCAGACTGCTCCCACTCCCTCAGGCCCTGCAACTGGCTCCTGAAGCAGCAAAGGGGGAGCTCTAGGCTCCCCCTGGGTGCTAGCCCAGGAACTAGGAGACAACTGTCTCTTGGTGGGGGGCTGGGCCATTGCTCCATGCCCCCAGGAGCTGCCTGCTGCTGGGCACACACCACCACCAAGGCCTGGGTGGGGACAATGTCCCCCTGCTCCAGCAGCAGCAGGGGACTCCCATCCCCACTCCACAATCATTATCTCCCAGCCTGAGCCCCATGGTCACAGGACCTGGGCTGGGAGATCATTATCTCCTGGCACCTGCCCTAAGACCACAGAGCTGGCACTAGAAAATAAGGATCTCCCAACCCAGGTCCCACAACCGTGGGACCTGGGCTGGGAGATAAGCATCTCCCAGTGCCAGTCCTGTAATTGTGGAGCTGGCACTGGGAGATAAGGATCTCCCCACCCAGGTCCTGTGACCATAGAGCTTGGGCTGGGAGATAAGGATCTCCCAGCACCAGCCCCCCAGTCACGGAGCTGGGGCTGGGAGGTCCCTGCTACCAGGGCAAGGGGACATTGTCCCTGCCAAGGCTCCAAAGGTGAAGCACGCCCCAGTACCAGGCAGCTCCTGGGTTTAGGAAACAACCTCCCACTCCCTGCTGCCCGGCTGACAGGGAGCAGATTTTCTCCCAGTCAGGTGTCTACACATGAGCTAATGTGCAGTTACTAATCATGTGTAAATTTATTACTTGCATTTGCAGGTAGGAAATGTACTCATGACTATAGCCCCTTACTGCACAGTAAGCATCTGCACATGTAGATGCAGAATTTTACTGCATAGTAATTAGCTCTACTGCACAGTAAAACTTCTTGTGTACACACACCCAGTCTTAACTTATTTTAGACCCTTCTCAATTATTTGAATGTTCTTCTTAATTTTTGAATACTGTTTAAAATAGACCAAGGAAAATACCTTCTGGCATGTAACATATATATGCAACAGCTCTGGTAGCAGTCATACAAATAGAAGTTATTTGAAAACAGTGTATATGTCCTATTAAGAATGCATGTTATATATGAAAGAAATGTTCAATATATGTTGCATCATTTTATTCTATTCTCTTTATGTGTCTGCCTTTAAAATGTAAGCTCCTTGGAGGCAGAGACTTACAAACTGTAAAGCATCCAAGTACTTCTGGAAACAAAAACTAATAAGTTGCATTTTTCTTTCCAGTTGCTGGATCTTGCTTGCCAGATGCATGGAAGTTATTCTTTGTTCTCTGTTATTCTTTGTTCTCTAGTCCTAGAATAATAGGGTTAGAAGTCTCCCCAAGAACGATCTAATTTAACCTGCTGTACTGTGCAGATGAATGATTCCTTGTTCCCAGTCCAACTCACTCAAGGAAGGAAGAAGCAGTGGGTAACTTTCAGAGAAAAAGAGATCCAGCCTGTCTGAAGCCATCTCCTAACAGGAGAGATACTTTCAATCCTAAAACTAACAGTTTCCAAGGCATTAAATACTGAGGAATTTAGCAAGTACCCAAAGGGTTGTCTTTACTCCTTGCTAGCTTAGTGCCCATCAATGAGAGAGGCAAACCAATCAGTCAGTCCTCTGGCACATGTTCATTTAATGATGTGATGGTCTCTAACTCCTGACCCCAGTAATTGTGCCTCTTGCCATGTCACATGCATGACAGGATGCACAATTTTGGCATCAGGGATCAGATCCCAGTGGCACCATTAGTATTTGGCAGTGCAGGGGAAGTCTGGGCAAGTTTAAAATCTAGGTACCTGCAGACCAGCTGATCCCAAATGGTTGTCAGTCTCATCCCCAGGACCACAGCAAATCCAGTTCAAGCCTCCCATGTGTTGTGGGGCCTGTCTAACAATCAGCTAATTGTCAGTCTCAGCCCTGGGACCACACTCAAGATATCTGCCATATCTTTTGTGCAATATTTTTGTGACTAGTTTCCCATTCTGTCCCATTTCTTGAATGTATGGCAGAGGTACTATTTATGGCATGGTTAACGAGTTAATTATATCTTAATTGTAATGTCTCTTGGGGCCTCAGTGGTCAATTGTGGTTATTATTTATTATTATTATTCCTATGGTTGGTCCTGAATATGACTGTAAATTGCATCTGACTAGAGGGCCTGGTGGCAACATAGTGGGGCTACTCATGGCAGGGTAGCTTTTATAAAATACCACAATGTTGCAATCTCCAAAATAAAGTGAGTATAGGGTGCCTTAAAACCATAGTCCTCACTGCCTTATGGATATTCCTTGGTTGAAAAAAGGCTAAGGGACATCATCCTGACATAAATACAACCTTGCTGAGGTGTTAGGCAGTCAGCAGAAGTTCTTATCTGTTGCTCTCTGGCAGGAGCTACAACCATCAAGGCACTGAACATCTGGACTTGGTCTGGCCTTTGGATTCTACCTCAATGGTCTAAAGTGGGGGGTGGTAGGTCTTGGGCAACTTCCACTCCCCCATACTCTTGTCTAAGCATACACATTGAAGGTCTTGGTGTGATGGTCACAGGACTTCGTACAAGCTGATTCATCAGGCACCTGACTAGGACTCTTATACATATACCATGATCTAGATCAGTGGTTCTCAAACTTTTTTGTACCAGGACGCATTTGTAAACATTGATGGCTGGTCCCATAGGAGGCCCCAAGGAACCCCTCACAGCCTAGAACTCTGCCAACCTGCAAGTGAAAAGCCATGTTTTTCTCCTTTAAAGGAGAATCCATTTTTAAACTTTGTTGATCCATTTTTCATATCTATTCATGACCCTTTCATATATTCTTGTGGCCCACTTCTGGGTAGCGACCCACGGGTTGAGAAATGCTGATCCAAATTATCTATTATTCCTATGGTTTAGTGTTTAGACTGTGTGCATTTTAAGCAATGTACATGTTGAATGTTAACAATATAAAAATGTACTTTGAAAATGACAAGTTAATCAGGCAATTACACTTATAAGCAACTAATCCATTAATGTAAATTATGTTTCAATTGCATAACAGAAAACAAGGGGTAAACCTGAAGAAACTTTCAAGATGTACTTTCTGATATAAGTCCAGTTGAAGGCAAAGTTTTCTACTGGATATTTAGAAATGTAAGAAATGCTTTTAATTGGTATACCCAGGCTTAAATATAATTAAATAAGACAAGTAAGAGGGTTGCACAATATATAAAGTGATATCCTGAAGAAATTTGCAAAATGGTCTTTGGTTGGATAGGGTACGTTATATTGGGTTTCCTCTGCCAGGTGGTTATAAGCCTTCAGTAATGCCAAGCACATTACATGTTTCTTTCAAAACTTATTTAAAACAAAAGAGAACACTTATGGAGTGCTTAACAACTGGTATTAGCTGAAAATAAAGCCTTACATGACTAACTCATCTGTAAAAACCTAGCATAAATGTAAGTCACTGTTCAAGAAAGCTGAACATCCTTCATACACTCCTGTATATTAATTTATATTAAGCACATTCACTCTGAGTGTAGAAAAGAACTTCTGCAATAGATTAATTGTTTAAAATGAATATGCATGTTAATTTTAGCAAGCATAATAAAGTTCATGAGAAGTCTTTATTTCTTTTCTTCAAAAATAACCAAAATCAGTCATGACATAACTACTTAACTACTAATCTCCAATGTATTTTTTCCCCAGGACCCTGTTACTTTAAGGGCACTGACAGATGTTCAGGGCCCTGTTTTAACTCATAGTGCTTTACAGAAAGTGTCATGAGTTAGAGCACCCCACCCCACAACCCAGCAGACATCAGCCTCTTGGGTCAGGGGGGAAAATCAAGTGCGCCTGCACTGGTCCTGGCCAGCAGGCAGAAGCACTGGTTAGTACTGCCCCTCTCCCCATACCTGCCCCCACTTCCCATACCTGCCCCCACTTCCAGCTCCAGGACTGTTAGTGGAGAGGGAGTGAAGGGAGCAGCAGCAGCTGCCAGGCTGCTATGCCAATCTTGACCTGGAGGCAGGAAATGGAGCCCCTCACCTTGTGGCTCTCACCAGCTACTGTGGGTTGGGTACTGCGGGGAGCTGAATCAGGCCCCCAGGCAAGGGGGCTCTGTTTCACTCCCTCTCTTCCCTCCAGCTAAGGCTGGGATTCCCTGGCAGTTGCAGCCACCACTCTTAAGAGGCCCCACTGGACCTGGGGGAGGGGGCGGGTTGGGGGGGAGGAATGGGGGAGTGAAATAGAGGTAGCTAGTGAGAACAGGGTAGGTGGTGGGAACTGCAAGGTCAGAGTTCTGTGCAATCCCCCTGCCTAAGCTAGAGGGACAGCTGCCAGCATAGTAGTCTGGCAACTGCCACTGCTCCCTTGACTCCCTCTCCACTGACAGCCCCACCCCTGCATGAAAAATTAACTTTCAAGGGAACACAAGAATCCTAAGGTGCTTTAAAACAGAGTGCCTTAATCTGTAACCTGATTAGACAAGAGTTAATTTTCCATGTGATTGGCCATTTTAGAAGTGCTCTATAGCTGTGCATGTGTGCTGAGTCATTGTTAGAGAGTGCTTTCAGGGGCCAGATTGCATGAAAAAATGTCATTTATGTTTATACCTTAAGTCACCACATAAAATGATAGCTATAAAATTATCCTGTATGCAAAACTAATTACATGGTAAGACTCATGATTGTACAAAATTCTGCACTATCCAATTTTAAAAATAATTTAAATATACAACAGGATCAAGTGCTTTATAGAATGAATAAAATTAAAAGCTATTTCAAATAGGTAGATTTCTGTATCATTCTACTGAAGTTAATTTTAAAATTGGGAGTTTGAGTGACTAAAAATACAAGACATTCACTTATACAATTTACACATGTGTGCACAAACTCATATATATCCTCACATATACACCCCTATTCAAGTTTAGATTATTGTAATATAGTCTACTTGGGATATTACCATGACACCACTCAGGATGTGGCTGCCTGTCTAGTAAGTGAAGTTTCAGGCAGGAAGTATATTACACTTCAGGAACTGCCAGCACATAGACTGCCAGGTGGAAATTAGTCCTACACAGAATCATAAAGAAGTGGGGGTGGAAGGGACTTCCAGAGGTCAGCTAATCCAACCCCTTACCTGAGGCAGGATCATCCCTATCCAACCCATGCTGTACAATCCATAATATCAACTCTATATAAAACTACTGTCAACATTGACACAACAAAGATGTAACACCCTAACCTGCCACAGATAAAGCAGAGGAACCATGGCAGCCAATGTCTTGCTTGTATAAAAGGTTGTCAATATATGCTCAAGAGATCTCAGGTAGAAGTCTACCTCCCTGCTACTGAGGAAGGCAAAACCCACACAGTCGATGCCAATCTGACCGCAGAGTAACATTCTTTCCTGCCCCCCCTCCCCAAATATGGTGATCAGCCTGACTCTGAATGGATGGACTACATGGGTTAAGACCTCCTTGTTTGAGACCACCTAAGCCAGATGAGATCAGCAGAAGCATTCAATCTGGTGGTTCTTGTCTATGAAAAAAGGGAAGCTCCAAACAGAGCATTCCCTGAGAGTAATTCTTGACTTTAATTCACTCCACCAGTCTGTGGTATACCAAAATCCATCTTTGCTCAATCCTGTGCACACGTTGTAGAGATCATTGTCAAGTTTGCCCGTATTTTAAGAGGTTGATAGGCTGAAGAGTTTCGTTGATTCTATCCTCATCATTAGTTTGCTGTATCCAATAGCTGTGGGGAGAGGAAGGTAAGCAACAGGGGAAACAACTCAAGGAACTGCCCTTGCTGGAAGCACAAAGATAGCTGCTGCCACCAGCTGCTGGTGCTGCCATTGCCCAAGAAGCAGAGCTACTCTTTCACACCTCTGGGTGTATATATACCTTAAGGCAGAATGATCCATATTTTTCAATGTTGTGGGATTATGTGTTGTATATTTTAATGTATATAATATGCACTGTAACACATCCAGCCTTATAAGGCAGCTATGGAGCCCCCTGGAGGCCACACATGTCCTGTTTGTCACACTCTGGCCTTCCAGGTGTTACCCTGTTTTATCATATGCCACACCTTATACAAATGAGGAGACTTCCCTACCCTCAGAGACCACTGTGAGCTTTGGGTGCTTGACCTAGCCCTGCTCATCATTAGGCTCTCAGTGCCCTGGCTTGAGTAGGGTTCTTCTTTTCAGTCTCAACCAGCTTGCTCGACACAGTTTCTCTAGGCACAGGCCCTGTGCCCTACCTGGATCCACTGAGCCCCACTTACCCTATCTTGATCCCTGAAATTGCAAGGGTTCCTCTCTACCACCCCCACCCCCAAACACCATCACCACCACCACCTTGGGCTCTTTAACCACTCCAAAGCCTCACAGATGGTGCTGTTGATTAAACCCCTGGCTCCATCTTGATTCCCAGGCTCCAGATCCAGTACAAAAATAGCCTGTGCTTTGCCAGCACCCCTTGTGCCCTTAATGCTTGTCCCACCAATCTCATTAGGGCCCTCTTATGCTAGCCCCCACAACCAGTGGTCTCACTTGGGCTCTAAGTCCACCACTCTAAGATCAGTGCTTAGAGTACCTAGAGTACACAGTGCTTTCCCTGGCACCCTCTTTTGTGGCCTCCAACCACTCCCCTAGCCACACCCATGCCTTGCAGCTGAACAGCAACATAAACAATTGTGGGTGCATCTATACATGCAATTAATGCAAAGCAATACACTCCAGAGCAGTCTGAGCCAGAATAAACTGCTCCCAGGTGCAGTGTCTACATGTGCACCCACAATGGCAGCAATTTGAGCCAGGGCAGAGAAGGCCCAGGCTGGCAGGGAACATGGGGGAAGGGGAAAGGGAGGGGAGGGATCAGACTCAAGCTCTGGGTGGCAGCATCAGGCAGTGGAAGGACTGACTGGAGCACGAGAGTGCTGCAAGTATGGGATCAGGGGGCCAGGCAGCAACTATGAGTCTGGCCCCAGGCTGGCTGGGCTGATCCGGCACAATTTATGCTCGCAATCAGCATCTACACATGCAATTAATCACAGTTATTTACTCCGCCCTAAGACAGTACTGTGGCCTAATACCACCACACATGTAGATGGTGATGCTTTACCGCACAGCAAATTAGTCTACTTTGCAGTAAAGTGCATGTGTTGATGTACCCAGCATAACACAAACTGCTTAACTCTATTATTATTAGATTATTAGATTATTATTATTATTAGATTTGTGTTATTTCTTGCAGAGCTTCTCTCTCGCTAGAGCTCCTGCTCATTAAGGCAAACATGGCCCAGTCTGAGGCTCTCCACCAGAAGTTAGGCTTATATGACTCTATGCTCTACCCCTTTCTGGTCACCTGACCACTGATCCTCAGGGCCAAGTTAACTTTTTTTCCCCCTAGTTAGCAGACTTATTGCCTAGGTTTGCCTCTTTACAATCTGCACCTGACACCTGCGCCTCTTGCTAATGGGTTCAAAGCTTTGTAGCTAGCCTCCCTACAACCTGAATCCCATAACCTGTCCCCTGCAGCAATATACTTACTTCCAGTAACAGGGATTAGGGGTACCTTGTTACAGGCACCTATGTCCCTACAAGGATTTTTTCATTTTGTTTTGTTTTTAAATCAGAATGAAAATAAATGAGCATTCTATTTCTAATGTAGTCTAATTGCACAGAAGTACACTGCTTAGTAAATTCCATTAGTAGTAATGGGAGTCACCCACACAAATCCCTCACATAGTATGGGAAAGGCTATTCCAACATTTGTGATAAGCTTTCCTCCTTTTGCCAGTCCCTATGTACATTTGCAAAAGCGATTCAACATAACATGTTAACAGCAGTCCACTATACTTTAATATCAAAGGCCAAAAAATAAATCTGCCACCTCTTTAACCAAAACAGCAGAAGAGAGCTGTCATGTTAGCTCCTCTTTACTAGTCACAAAACATCTTTATCACATGGCATTGTTTCAACCCATTGGAGAATAGAGGAAGATATTTAAATCAAACAGAATGCCAAATAACAAATTAATAATAAATAGTGAATATTCATATTCGCCTTTAAGTACCTTAGTTCTTCATGCCACTGTGCCTCCCTACCTAAAAGAGGTATTCCTCAGACATTTGCATGAACAGAACGTATGTCCAAATAGTGAGTAATAAGTGATACAGAGATAGTTGAATCCAAAAGCTGTTCAGGATTGGAATGAATTTCATGAGCGGTATTTTTGCAATATTTAATCTGCTAACTAGGATAAAGAAGGATCAGCCTGTTGAGTCCTTTGCAAACACATTGCTTTGTAGCATTCAAATTGTGTTAAATTACATATCCCTGCTTTGTTTCTAATCTTACATTCTAGTATTATTATTAACATCTAAGTTAAATGTCACTAGCACTAGTGCATTTCAGTTCAAGGCCTTCTGCCATCTATACAACCAAGGCTCTACATAGTCCACAACATCAAAGTACGTTTACATCAAGGGTGTCAAACTCATGCTGGTGAAAGGCTTGTGGCCAGCCCTGTGGGCCAGACTGGGCCCACAAACATGTCCCCTCCTACATGCTGGATCCAACACATGCAATGCTTGCTCCAGCTGGTCTGGGACTGTACTGCACACAGTGCCCAGGTGGGGACAGTCCAAAATACATAGCACCTGATTCAGCCAATCCATGACACTTGCTGCATGAGGTGCCTGCCCCAGAGCAGCCAGGAGGCTCCACACGCACCATGGATCCTGGAGCAGCTGTAGAGAATGCTGCATGCTGTGCATGCCCCAGATCAACCAGGGAAGGTCCTGGGCTGGCCAGAGCAGCTGCCACATTTGACACCCATCATGAGCCTTGCAAATGAGGTCAGTCTAGATGAGCCATGAGAGCATGCAGGTTAACTCTGAACCCAGGAGCAAATTTGGAGCAGATGTCAGACTTATCTTTGATGCCTCTGGTCTATATTATACCACATGGCCCATTATATATGCACCAGAGCTACAATGAATTCTGCGTCTCTTATGTAGCAATGCTAACTGTAACCTCTACAGTTGCTAAGCTAAAGTATGAAGTGACAAATAAAAAGTTCAACATCTGGTTGCAGAGCGGAGATTTGCCAAGAGGGCTGTCTGCCCTTTTGAGATCCCAAATCATGTAAGAACAGAACTCCACCCTTTCTGGGTGCTTGATGATGTCTCCTTTTCTGAAAGAGACCCCCCTCCCCCAGGTATCTCTCAAATGGCTTCAGTCTTCTGTTCCTCAAATTGCTGGATAATTCTCATGCAGCATCATACACCTCCTCTTTCCATGGAGCTCTGGCCCAGATAGAAGCAGAAGCACTCAACAGTGGCGGGAAAAAAACTAGTTATATCTGAGGTATAAACAGATTTATGAAGCATTTGGCTCCCTGTGCTCCCCCAGCTGGGAGCACCGCTCACCTGGGGGAGCTCATGGTGCACACCCCATCTGGGAGCCCCAGTCAGCTGAGGGGTGCTCCCAGTTTCTGGAACACACAGGAGTCTTGAAAGGCTCTAGTGTGCTTCAGAGGCTCGGCACAGGCCACACATGTTCAATAAAAGGTATGACAGAGACCAGCCACAAAGTTATCACACATTTTTCTCACTTTATTATGCCATTAATAGAATGAATGCGTGATTAAGTGTGACACGGAGCCTCGGGCTCCTATTACTTTAACGAGAGAAATGGTAGCAGATAGAACCCAAAGAGCTAAACACGGGCTAGCCAGAAGAAGGAAAGCATCAAAGAAACACTGCTGCCTAGGCAGGAGGCTGCCCATTAAAAGGAAGAGGCGCACCTGTGACCAGTTAGGAGAACACTGCTGGACGCAGGCAGGGGCGGGTAGGGGGAGGAATAGGCAGTTAAGGAAATAGGCCAGTAGGCCAGAGCATAGCTCATGCTGCAGGGAAGCTGGTAGAGCAGCAGTCATAAGCTGTCATGGCAACCAGCCTTTAGGCTTTAATGAAAAACCCATACTCAGCTGGAACACCACCTGATCGGAAGGGGCAGCATTTAGGCAGTATATAATCCTAAGGCCTGAGCTGGTCAGGCAGCCTAGCCCTAGGTACATCTATACAAGATGCTAAATGCATGGTAAACTAATTCTACTGTACATTAGCACATCATGGCAAAAGTGCTATTGCGCTAATACGCAATAGAATTAATCTACTGAGCATTAGTGTCACTTAAAATGCATGCGCCTGAGCTACTGTGCAGTAGCACCCATTACTGCACATTTAGTTAGTACCTTTTATTACAGGTACTAAACTTTATGCGCCATAATTATAGCACATTAATGCATGTGTAGACATGCCCCCTGAGAGCCATGGAGAGAGGAGCTCCTGGGCAGCAGGGCTCCTGGTTAATAGCTGAGCTGGGTAAGCAACTATGGGGGTTTGAGGAAGGGACTAAGTTGGGGAGAAGGTCCCAACAGGCCTGGGAGTAAAGAGGCCTGGGAACATGGAATTGAGGGCCTCTGGCCTAGAGGGAAGAAAGCTTGAGTCCAGGAGGGGCAATGAAATAGAGCACTTGCGTCCCAGGGGCAGGGACCTTGAGCCTAGGAAGGGGCTCTGCTGACTCCCGGATTTCCTTAAGGATGCAAGTAAGGCACTGAAGGCTTGCTATCAGGGGAATATAACCCAGGACAAGGGTAGGTATGGCTGCCCTGACAGTAAGCTGCCGTTGATGTTTATACTCAGCACGGGTTTAGTTTGTTATAGTCAGTATACTTATTCCTTTGTTACAGTTTAATCTAGCGGTTTGAGCTGGGGGCTATCAAGGGTTGGGGGAGGTCCCAACAGTGCCTGAGAGCATACAAGTGTCCTGAGCCTACCAGGAGCTAGGGGCCCAGGACACAGAGGATGCTTTGGCCAAAAATCAGGCAGCAGCCAAGAGGGAGAGCATAGCCTAGCTTGGGTGGAAGCCAAGCAAGGCCAGGAGACTCAGACAGAGACAGCCAAAGGAGGCTCAATGCCCAGAGCAGAGTGGAGGTAAGGCCAGGGTCTCAGACACACAGGGCCAAAGGAGGCTCAGTGCCCTGGGCTGGGTGAAAAGTGCCCACAGCAGGGCAGAGACAGGGGTAGGGGGTCTGGACAACCAGAGCCAGAGCAGGCTCACTGCTCAGAGCAGGGAAAGGTCAAGGCCAGGAGTGTCCAAAAAGAACTGACACCAGGGTCGGTGGGCCCCAAATCCAAGTAAGAGACAGGAGCCAAAAAACCAGAAGCTTGTTCTGGCACAGCGGACTGGAACTAGAGGGCCCAGCTAAAGGAAAGGGGTGGAGGCTGAGAAGGCTGAGACCCTACCGAGGGAGTGATTGTACAGTAATATTTGTAAGGCATGGATGTGGTGTAAGGGGCAGTTGGAGCCATGTAACAGCCCTTAAAGCTACAGGTGCCCTGGAGGCAGGCATGGGTGGGTCAGGATAACCCACTTAGACCAAGAGAGGCAGAACTGAGACCAGCAGGGTCAAGGAAGGAACTGCTGGCCACTAGAAGAAATTGGGCTTGCTCTAGAACCCTTAGGCAGCCTCTTGTTTGAATGGACAAATATATAAAGGCATGGTAGCCAAGTGAGAAGGGGAAGACTCCCTAGAGCTGGAGCAGGGCAAGAGTTGCATGATCACCAGAGGGTGTCATAGACACCCATGGAACACAAACACTGCTACACCAGGTTGCTACTTATTAATCATGTCTTAAGCGTAACATCTATCAGGAGTCTGAGAGTTGTACTCCTGGAATAAAAGCATATAATTACTTTTGCTTGTAGCTAACTCAAACCACTAAGAATGTTTCCAGACATTAAAAAAAGCAAACACCCCCCTCCCAAAAAAACCCCAAAACAACAAACCACACTTTACAGGAAGAAGCAATACATTACTTCGACCTGGCTCTGCAGCATCTGTATAGATCAGGCACTTCAGCAGGGCCTTTTAGCACTTTTATCTAATAGCTGATTCAATTCCATCTCCTTTCTTGATTGGAGCAGACAGCTTGGACCAAGGCTAACCCTCCCACCCTGTAGGGGGGAAGGGAAGTTTGCAGGAGAGGTGCAAAGCCTCCTAGGACAACGGGGGACTGTGAGTTAATTTGAATCTGGAGGGGATCTGGGAAGCAGTTCAATAAACCAATTTAACCTAAATCAGTCAAGTCTGATTATATATCCATCCAGGTTTATCTTAAGTTGGTTTCAGCCATTTTTAAAGCAGTTTACATGTACTGAATTCTGTTGTATTGCCAGTTTCCAATCACTTATACCAGTGTATGTGTAATTTCTGTCCCTAGCCCTAGGGTCCCTTCCCTTCCACAGCTATAGAAAAATAGGCCTAGAAGGGACCTTGGGCAGTCATCACATACAACTTCCTGCTCAACACAGGATCAACCCTAACTAAATCATTTCAGACAAATGTGTCTAACCAGGACTTAAAAAAAAACAACCTTCTAATGATCGAGACTCCACAGACTGTCTAGGTAATCTGTTCTACTGCTCAGCCACCCTCATAAGTGGAAATTCTTCTTAAATCTCTAACTTAAATGTCCCCTGTTACAATTTAGGTCATTTTGTTCTTGTCCTAATCCTGTGGACACAAAGGAGGATTGAGTACCACACTCTCTTTTCTATCAGCCCTTTCTGTACTGGAACATTTATCAATCCCCTCTTAGTTTTCTCTCCTTTAGACTAAATAACACCAGTTCTTCCAACCTTTGCTTATATGTCCTATTAGACCTCTAATTCCTTTTGTTGTTTTCCTCTGAACTTTTTTAAATGTGTTGTGCACTTTTTTAAATGTGTGGTGCACCAAACACCATTCTCCAGGTATGGCCTTACCAGTAATGAACTGGATGGAAAATTTACTAGCTATGATTAGCCTGTGAAACTCCTAACTAGTTTGCTGGCTTCTGATTAGCCTTTCCTTAAGAACCAATTTACCCCATGCACTGCATGGAGCAAGACTGTCCAACTTCTAAGCAGCCAGGGACTGCATACCCCATGGGCTGTATCAGCTTGAGCTGAATGTAGTATGGGTTGTGCCAGTATGAGCCACAGGCCACCCAGACTGTCATTTGGGCAGCCCTCCCCCCGCCCCTGCATCATACACATGGGAGCCCTGGCCTCACTCTCAGCTCCCCAGCCACAGGTTCCCTCACTGCATGATGCCATGAAGGCGTCTAGGGCACACCAGGCTTCCTTGGCACAATGGGCTATGCCACCTGCACTGCCACCTGGGTGGGGGCAGGAAGTGGAAAACAAAGGAAAGAAAGAGTCTGAAGACCCTGCCTGCCACTGCAGCCTTAATGATTGAGAGGAGCCAGATCTCCAAGGGAGCCTAGGGGCTGCAAATGAACTCCTCACAGGCCACATTCAACCTACAAGCTGCCAGTTGCACAGCCCTGGCAAAGAAAGCACAAGTGCTTAACCAGAACTAAGGATTCCACCAAGTAGCAAGCCTCTGAGTGGATGGTCAGCTAAGTAACTTTGAGGATCTGAGTCACTTGAGAAAATGACTGCTAAGTTGCTAAGGAGCTATTGTGAATTTTACCCAACATCTCATACAGCTACAATTTAATAGATAATACCCATCTTTAAAACATTATTATTGTGGACCTCATTGTAGAGAGAGGCCTTATCCCACCTGTGTGCAATGCAGCTAGTAAGCTTTCTAATTTACTTATTTTTCCCCCTAAAACAAACCTAGTTTTAGGACAGTGACTAACAAGCAGAACCTAAGAACATCAGCCAAGCTCTCATTAAAGTCAGCAGAAAGACTCCCATTGACCTCAGTGAAAACTGAATCATTCCCTAAGTCTATTAAGGGAGGAAAGGAATAGATCATCTGAGTTTCTGATGATAGCTAGTTATCTTTTCTTTGTGAGTATGCCCTTAGTCTTTACTGCCATCCTTACCCTGCTTGCTTGTCTGCTTTTTCTTACTGAACTTCATGAATCATTTATAATGCATACAGCTTTAGCAAAAGCTGTTTATGGGGAGTTTACAAGGGATAATTCAAACCTTCTTTCTTACTGGCATAAGAGATCAAGGTGGATGTTTAAAGAATACTTATTACAAAGACAATCAGACAAATTTTAAATTTAGGGTATCGTGTTTCCCTTCTGGCTTTATACATGGGTTAATTTAAACTTCTTCAGTACTTGTGTACCTTATTTATTCAGCTGTTAATAACATTTAGATTCAGCTTGATATGGAAGCAGAAACAACCTTATCCAAGGAAGATATCAGAATGAGCATTATCCTTGAGTGACAGCAGCTGATCTGTGCTTAGTAATTACTAAGTAGTCTATTTTTCTAAGGAGATGTAACTGGAATACCCAATTTTTTGGAGACTAGAAAACTGCCAATGCAAAAGGATGTCTCACTTTGGTTAGCTAACCAAATAATACCAGGAAGCTATCTATGGGAGGAGTAGGAGCTAAACATGTAATCCTTGTAGCCTTTTTTTAAGTGCTCACCAGCAAGAGTAATTGTTGCACTATTGAGTACTTAGGCTAGGGACAGACTTTACACATAAAACAGTTTAAATGATCAGAAACTGGTTTAAACCTGTAACAGAACAGATGTTCAGTGCACATAAAACATTTTGAAAATGGCTGAAATCAGTTTGAGATAAACCTGTTTGAATGTAGTATCAGACTTAACTGATTTGGGTCAAACTGGTTTATGCAATATCTGTCCCAGACCCCTGCCTGGTTTAAGATAAACCAGACTCCCCCAGCATCCTGGTATGCTCTCTGGGCTGGACAGGGCTCTCTGCTCCACAGCAGAGCTGGCCCCTCCCCTCTGTTCCCTGGCTGGAGCTCCAGCAGAGACTGCAGGTACAGCAGAAAAGTCTGCCTGGCTTCCCCCTGCCCTACCTGCCCCCCACTGCTCAAGCAGGAATCTCGACATTGCCTGCCTCCCATCTCCCACAGTATGGACCCCAGCCCAATGGACCCTAGGCATTTGAGATTTTAGCTAATGCTGGGAGGTGTCAGTGTGTGTGTGTCTCCAATTTCACTGGGATAGGCAGACAGAATAGTGACTGCTTAGGGCTTTTTGGAGCTAATCAACAGGTCAGCTGGTAAGCTGTTTAAGAAGAGTTTGAACTAATGGAGAAAGGGTATTGTTTTGTTGATGAGGTGATAAACACTTATCAGCTCCCTGTTGGCTGGCTTGCCTTGCCTGTCAGTTTGCTGCAGACAGTATAAAGAAGCAAGGAGAGGGAGATTGAAAAGCTCCATATCATAAACAGACATATGCAGTGCACACCTCTTCTTGCCTCAGAGTGCTAGCTGGGGGCTGACAACAGTCCTGCCCCTTGAGCAGCAAGTAGGGAAATGCCTGGGACGGTGCAGGCAGGGTTGGGGTTTACACCCCTCCCTAATCAAAGCATCCTGCTGGACCCTAGCCCTCCTACCCCCCGCCGCAGCTCAGTACTCGGGAAGGGAAGGGAGGGCTGCTCTGGTGCCTCCCGGCTTCTAGCCTGAGCCACTGCAGGCATATGCCTGCATTTCCTCAGTCCAGAGAGAATGTCTGTCCGGTTACAAACCGGTTCAGCCTAGACAGGTTAGACTAACCTGCAAATATTGAATCAATTCAGGCTCAGGCTTTTCAAATGTCTTTCCCTAGCCTCAGTGTTTGATCTCCTAAATTAGCAAACTCACTTAAACTCTGTATGCAGAGAACTTAATTTGGATTGAGGTTGGTTATTAATTTAATTAAATTAATGGTTCTTGATTAAATTCCTGTTTGAACACTATTATACAGCTGACTGAAACTGGCCTGCAACACCCCAAAATGTGCCTAGCAATAGAACCATACTGTATTATGGCTATAAGAGAATACTTGTAAACATACTCTAGATCTATACAAGGTTTTTCTTAGGCTGGATTTATTTTGGATGAAGGTCCCATTCTCATTTTTGGGAAGGGCCCAGCACAGAAACAAAACAACTAAACTTCCAGCAGACCACTTAATAAAGGTTTGGAAGTCTACCTGAGTAGCCACATAACATCTTGCTAGCCATGATATGTTCATCTTCAGGACGAGCCGAGATATGGTTAGTGGAGTTGTGTCAAGAGACCATGAACCACAGATAGTGAGGTAGCATGGCTTGAAAACCTCACTTTGAGTATTCCAGGTGTAACCCAGGTACACCCAAGGGTGTGCCTTGTCCTCATTTGGATGGGATAGGTGAGCAGGCAACAGTACTGTGAGAGGGATGTTGACTCGGGTATAGATCCCTCTATTCTCTATAGAGTCACATCACACAAAGGTTTCTTAACTATATACAGAATTTATTTAACATATAAAGAATTATATACAACTATATTTATCTATCTATCGATCTATCAATCGATAGATCGATAGATATCCTAAAACAAAAGATACTATTAGAGAAAATTAACCACTATACACTCTTATACATACACATACTTATAACTATATTCAGAGATGGGGTAGCGCGGGGTATGCTTTGAGAGTGGCCCCCTTACCTAGGACCCTGAGATTCTTAAGGTAAGCCACTAGGCTTACCTGAGGGATCCTGTGTGGGCCTCCAGCAGGTAAGTACCAGATTCCCAATATAATACTCAACAAATTAAAACAACAAGAAAAATAGACTCCAATAGAAAATAACAACCTTAAAATTATTTACCAGCTAAAATATAACATAACTCACACAGTAAAACCAGTTTACCAAATATTAGGTGCAGCTCCCCATTTTGTAGGACACACCCTCACCCAGTTCTCTGAAAGGAGGGGGGTGGAGGGTCCCTTTTCTGCAGCCACTGTGAAGCCCATATTCCCTGAACTCACAGTTGTCCTGACTGGGGATGCGGTAGGTTTGTTTTCCCCTCATGTGGACCTGGCTGCTGCTCTGGGGGTTCCTTCTTCATAGGCCAGAGTCTGGCCCTGGGCACCTCCAAGGCCTTGTCTTCTTTTGAGACAAGGGTTGGGGCTCAGCCCACCTTTTCTGGGCTCAGGACCAGTGTCCCTGTGGGAGGAAAGGGACTGGCAATGCTCCAAGAGCGCCTTAGGGCAGGTGTCCCTTGACAAGGCCCAAGTGGTCTCTCACCACTCCCAGGACCAAGGCTTTGTGCACTGGGGTGTGCACCACGTGGGGCCCAAGCAGGCTCTCCCTGCTCCCAGGGCCGAGGCTCCAGCAGTGGCTCCTCCAAGTGGCGTCTTCTGGAGCCTAGGGCTATCTCCTGCTGGGGCAGCTCTCCCCAGTTGTTCTCAGCTCTGCTCTTTTTCTTGTCCGTTGCCAGTCTGGTCTCCCAGCCAAACATGTTGTTCTTTTAGTTTGAGACTGGTACTCAATCCTCCTTTTATAGCTATCCAGGGCTCTCCCCTGGATCACAAAAGGTCCAATCAGAGTGAGGGATGGCAAAAACTTTTCCAGGACCCCTCCTCCTGGAAGCTCTGCCCCCAGATCATAAATGTACCAATCACAAGAGGGGAGAAACCCTCTCCTGATTGGTGGAAAAAAATCTACCAATAAGAAATTCCACCAATGGCTCAGTGTTCTGCTCGAGCCAGCAAGCTGGACTCATGCTGTGCCACAAATGGTGTGCCCATTACACAGGGTAAAAGAGTACCTGTTAATTGATTGCCTATCTCCACCACATACACATTTATTTTATTTCTTGCCCAGTTTCCTTCCTCTAGGGAAAAAGTTGCAAAAATACTGCACTCATTGCTAACTTCCATATGTTAATGCTCTGATGCATGGCATGTTGCCCCAGGTGGGGTAGGGGAGGCTGGGACTTTGCTGGCCCCAGCACCCTTACTTGAGGTCCTGGGGGCCTCTGGGAGCTGCAGCCACAGTGCTCCTGCAGCAGGGAGTCTGGCTGACAGCTGGAGTTTGGCTCCGGCTGACCAGGCTCTGGTTTTGGGTGGTGCATCCTATTACCATATGTGCCACCCCATTTTTGTGGGGTATGGGTTCTTTTAACCCAGGGATCACCTTGGGTCAATGCCCCGCTCCCCCGCCTCCACACACACATACACACTGCAAAGTAGCAGTGACAGGGAGTGCCTGAATGTGTGGTGTATGGCACCACAGATGGGTCTGTGGTGCCACATACCACACGTCCGTGCTTGTCTGGACGTGTTCCCTCACTCTGTCTGGAGACAGAATGGCAATAGTGCACAGGGTAGCCCTGATTTGCTGACCTGGCTTGCTCAGAGTCAATCTGCATCCTGCTGCAATACAATGTGGGATTGTGAAGGGGTTGTGTTCTGCTCCTTGTTCAGCTAGAGCAGCAAGAGTCCAGCAAGCAGCGTTCTGTCAACCTGGTGGTGCAGAGGATGGGAAGAAAGCACCCTGTGATGCTTGAGAGCTGTGCTGTAGCTTCTCTCAGAAGAGAACGTGCCCAGATGTTCATTCTCTTAGGAGAAACCCTCCTGGGAGTGATTTAACTCTGGCTGTTCCCAGGAGGTCTTTTTTCTCCTGGAGCAACTATTTTTTTACTCTGGGAGAAAAAATCTAACATCTGTACTCTCATGATTTCTCCTGGAAAAACACTGACTCTCCTAGGAGAGACTGAATGTCTGTACATGGCTTGAATAATATGGACAGAATAAATGACACAGATCCCCTATTATGCTCCAAAGTTGACACAGTCTCCTTATATTAAAAAAGCTGAACAAATATCAAGTAATTCACCTAAGCCTCAAAGCTGTAAAGCCAATTTCTTGGGTTTCCACATGACTTGACACAATTTGTTAAATGGAGCTCTCTGTGAAATACCAAATTTCAAAAACATAACTATAGAAGATTTGAGATACTAGGTTAAGAGAAATCACCATTTTTTATTTCTCTACACCAATAGAAGCCAAGTATACATTAGGATTTTATTAATGATTTTTACCTAGATGGCATCATCATGAATTTACACAATATGAAAATGTCTGTAATGCATCAATGTATTATACAGAAGAAAAACAATAGTAAAGCATGGCAAATATGTAATCCTGTGCCAAAAGCTGCTGCTGAAGCACAGCGTCTCAAAGAACCTTTTCAAACCTATGATTTGTTCCAAGAAACTTATGAATGAAAAATTAGAGGCCATCATTTTAAACTGTTTGAATACTTTCAGTGGATGGCTGCAACAGAACTCTAACTGACTCTTCTGACCACTAGACATTGAGGAGGGAGTCAATAATACTGTTTTTGAGTGATTAGATTCCTTTGAGGAGCTATATAATCCAAACAATAACTAAGGGAATATATAAATAGAAAAATGAAAAGGAAGCCAAAAACCTGAATAACGGCTTGGTCGGGAGAGAGGGAAGGGGTGGGGGGGACAGAGAGAGAGGGGGGAAAAAATAATATTGAAGTCCCAAAGATAAAGTAAGCGATCGATATTCTGAAAATCAGAATGCATTTCTATATAACAGTGTTATTACCCTTTTCTCCTTCATTTTATAACATTGTTAAGTGCAATCTAAATAATGAAAAACAATGTTCTAGATCCAAGCCCTCATAGTTAAAACATTAAGCATAAATTCATTGTGCATACTACACGGGTTCACAGCCCTGCTCTTTAACTTGCAGCATGGGATTAATAAATATGTACTGAAAGCATACACTGTGCCCTAGTTCACAACTCAAACCAAATCAATATGCAATACTTGTGTGGGGAAGATCCTTGTGTTATCTTGTTATTAAGATGGAGGAACTAGAGCTTACAAAAACTAGTAAATTATTTGGTGTACCATAGTATTTTCCCAGAATGGCACAAGACTGACTAATTAGATATGCATCTGATTTTTTCATCCTAGAACAGAAACATGATTATCAATGCACAATAAAGTTCTTCTAACGGTAGCAGCAAAACCCATCTCATAATATACGAAGACTATTAACAAATATAAACAATGTTCAACAAAAGCTCTACAAATATTTTCAGAGAAATATTTGACCTAAATACTGCACATTACTGAAATTTAAAATCTGATATAACATTTTTAACTTGTTTCAACATGCCCACATCTCTTTCAAAATTGTTACCAACTCTGATATATGTAGTGTTGAAAAGTAAACATATGCTTCACCATCAGACTTTAAGCAATGATTGTTTGTTTCTTAAAATCTCAAGTTATTCACATTCCTGGTACAGTGCCATATGTCAAGTACTGAGATAGCACAAGGGTTATTTCTCATGTAAAGGAAAATACCCTGACAGTCTAATTATTTACCTAATGACTTTATATCAACACTGGAATTTTTAAAGACCATTCTGCTAACTAAAATGTGTCCCTGGATATATGAAATACTAAAGAATAAAGTTGGTGATGTTAGTTGCATTATAACAATGCAAATGATACAAATCGTAGATGAAAATAGGGAGGAAACATTATATCAGTTGCAATTGCAAACTGAAGAGACAGGAACTTTTGTTGCTATAAAGTAATATAATATACACTATTCCATTCTAAATGATGTGGTAGAAAGCACAAAGGACTGGAAAGAGTAGAAGGTTAACTTAGAATAGGCCCTGCTAGTTCAATGGGACTTTTGGCTCCTAAAGATGATGTTTCTTTTTTGAGATATTGTTTCTGTTAGACAAGAAAATGGAAAAAGGAAAATTTATCAGTGTTACAGTGAGGAGGGAATAGTGATTCACCGCCTGTCCTGAATGACAGCAAAAAGTGTTGCCAGTTCATAAATTTAAATCCATCGCATTTTTCACACACTTGATAAGTTAAGAAACTGTGGTGCGTAACACCTTACATAAGTACTTACTAGACAACTTTGCCAGGCAAATTCATCAATTCTGAAATACAGTGTCAAAAGAATGTGCAAGAAAATCTGGAACTAAACCAACGAGCTGCAGATATCCCAGTAGGAGAATGCAGTTGTAATGAACTTCTATAATAAAGAAGTTTCTTGAATAGCATGCAATTCTATGCCCCTAGTTGTGAAAGTTTAGACCAAAAACAAAACAAAACAAAAAAGCAAAAAAAAACCCCAAACCCACTTTTCAGGAGAGTAAAGCTAAATAACAAGAACAATAACGCCTAACCTTTTACCTACGTTCTTCCAAACAGTGATAGCCAAGTCAAAAAATACAAATGTTCGAAAATCACCATGGAAAATTATTGACTATTATTCAGTCACATTTTCTGACATGCTGTTGTTTTTGAAAAAGTGATGTAGGGAGAAAGAGCACTTTATATTTGAAATGTCTTGACAAGTTAGGGTTAAAGGTGCTCTTCACTCCCCACCCCATTACTTCAAATTCATTTTACTGCTGATGGAAAGCACTGAATTTACAGTCCTGGAGAATGAAAAATATCTCTATATGTCCAAGGAACAGATGCAAGATTAAGATCAGCAAAACAGGTTTCACCACACAGACCTGTCATCTTGCTTCAGCCTCACATCTTCAGGGACACTCTGAGGGTCCATTAGTTAATTCAGTCTCTGTACCAGAGCTGAAAATGAACTTGTCAATGAGTACTATTTTTTTAATTTAGACATTTGTCCTCAAGGAATTACAAAGAAGCCAAAAACAATTTCACATAAACCAATACTCACATTATAATGAGGTCTGGCAAGAAAACAACAACCCTGTTTCACAAAAATTTCAGTTTCAAATTTGGCTTTTTTTTCCAATATGAAACAAGAAACAAACCTTCCAATTTTATTTTTTATTTGTTTTTAACAAAAAATGGGTCACCCATCCAAGAGCCAAAGTCAGACCAGAATAGCCAATAATGATTAAGATACAGACAAAGGATATGAGAAATCCAAGATCAAGTCTCTTTACTCAGGTGAGTACTCCACCTACCAAACTATAAAGTCGGTGTCACTTTCTCTGTCTCTCCTGTTCGAGATTCAGTTTTCAATAAATAATTAAATAGTCATTGAGACAAAAAGAACCTGAATCTATAACCTGGTTGTTTGGGCACTCATCTGACCTCTCTCTGCAACCCACTCTCCTGGGATGCAGAAGACTCAAGATCAAATCCCATACCTGCAGAGACACTGGACTTCTCAATTCCGCCCTGGACCTCACAAATCTTCTTGAGAAAAAAATAATTGTAACAGATCTGTCTAAGAAATGTTTCATTTTCAATGAAATTGCATTTTTCAATGGGAAAAAAGTTGCATTGAAATTTTTCCAAACAGCTGTAATAGTAATGCCTTGTAATTACTTTCAACTGGACTATATTTCAGCTTGAGACCTAGACACAGCTAAAAATACACTGCCTCATTAGCATCCAGTACAATCTCTCTTAAGCCATCCAGTTGCCTCTGCATTTAGAGAATAAGTCGAAGATTTTAAAGGACATCTGTAGGTAGGGTAGAATAGGTGCCACTTCAGGCGTTTGCATGGTGAATACAAATGGTGCTCAAGATATTAATTCTTCTGTCTGGAAGAAAGTCCTAATTCAAGAACTGTTGTAAACACAAGCCTGAAATTGTCATTCTAGCAGCCTCAGCATCTAACTAAACCACAGAAATGTGATGAGCATGACTAAAAAAATATCTGAGGGAGCTATTATAATTGCTTCATGTGAAGAAACAAGGTGGAGGGATTCATACCAAAAGCATTTCCAGCATCTGCTGGGGCTGACAAGCAGCATCAAATGTGAGAGGAAAAGCCTAATCAGTCTAATCAAATGAGACAGCCTTTTAATATCCCAGCCTTGAGCTTATTCAGATAAAAAGGAAATCCCATTCCAAACCTTTGTCTGAATTTCAAACTGAAACAGAATGAAAAAGAAATACAACAAAAACACCTGGTTAATTTATTTCTAGTATTTTTATTTGATCGAGCTGTTCTTATTTGGGGGGGAGGGAAGGTCTTATCAACAGGACATCGGTTCAACCACTGATATTTCTTCCAAATATTGATGTAGATGATCCCTTCCAGTATACATATGCATAGATAGTCATTTGCTTGAGAAGCACTGCTACTGTTAATCAGGTGAGACTACATGTCTCCTGCAACACTTGCCACTCCTGTCACTTCACATGCATCCTCACATACCAAGGCCTTCCATTATGCTTATTCCCCTATGTAACTAGTTTGGGCCTCCTCTTCACATGTGACATATGTGTTTAGGGAATTATAGCTAGGGTGACCATACGTCCTGTGCAAATCAGGACACTCACAGCTTCCACAGCCTGGTTCAGCTGGTTGGTCAAAAGTCCCTGAACAGAGTCCTCTGGAGACGCAGAGCTGTGTGGTGCATCAGGCAGGCAGCCAGGCAGGGATTGCTGCTGCAGGACTGCAGCAAGGTGGGTGGACTCACTCCAATCCACCCGCCTTACTGCCATCCACCAGCAATAGTGCCTACCTGGCCACCTGCCTGAGCACCATGCCACTCCATGTCCCCACAGCACTCTACTCCTAGACTTTTGACCAACCAGCTGGGACTGGGCTACAGAAGCCATGAGTGTCCCAGTTTGTCTGAGACATATGGTCACCCCAATGCATTTGTAGAGAAGAAGGGACAAGAAATAAGCACTACTGCTTAAGGAATAAGCAGCACAGCTCTCACAGGCTGTTAGCTCCAGTCACAACAATTCTCTACTGGCAGCTCTTACTACTCTAATACTTCCATGTGTTTGCTACATGTGGCAGTTCACATACAAGTCATAATGAACCCTTTTGGTTCAAAATCAGTATGCCACGAAAACAGAGTTACTGTCACGGGCAACTGGTGCTGCCTTAGTCGGGGGGGGGGGGGGGGGGCATGTGCCCCCACTTGCAACCAGTTCCCCGTGGCCAATCCCATGACAGCCGATCCCTATGGACGATTGCTGCAGCCGCTTCCAGGAATGGCTGCGGCCACTTCTGGAAGTGGCTGCAGCAACCAGCCAGCACTTGCAGGGGGGGTACCAGCGGTACCTAAGCGGTGAGCATGGCCAGCCAGGGGGTGCACCAGCATTCTCAGGGGGTGCATGCACACCCCCATACACCCTTGTGCACCCCCTACACATTGCCACTGGGTACTTTTAGCAAGTCCAGCTGTCTCATGGGTCCCATGAGTACTTGCAAAGAATGTAAAAAAATGTTTACTTATTCTACCAGTGGGAACCTTTTGAGATGTATTTAGACATATGAATATATCTTGACCAGGTGTTGGTTTGAGGTTCTGGTGCCTTTCCTGCACACAGCTTTTGGGTCTATAGTAATAAATAAGGCATAAGATGAAGTTTATAAATCAAAGCACAAAGAGATAATATAAAATAATAATAACTTAAAAGACTTTGTAGGTATAAGCTTCACAGTTATATGAGAGAGAGAGGTAGTTAGCTGGGGTAGTCTGAAGTCAGGCCAAAGTCTGGGTGGGATGACACCTTAGGGCACATCCAGATGAATGTGCACATTTATTTTCCCAGAGACAAATAGCAGCAACACATAGTTGTGCCTCTGCTACTTGTCCCCAGGGAACACCCATGCATGCATGCTCTGGCACACAGCAAGTTGTCTCAAGTGGGGTATGGGAGGCTGGGGATAGCACCTGGTCTGGCTCCAGCAGAATTACCTGTGGTCCTGGGGCTCCAGCAGCAATGATTTGGGCACGCAGAGCCTAGCCAGTAGCTGGAGCATGGCTCCTGCCAGCCAGGCTCCAGTTTCTGGTGGCATGCTCTGCCACCATGTGCGCCACCCTGCTTTTTTTGGTATAGGTTTTTTTGACACCAGGATTGGTGTAAAAAAAGTAAAAAAACCCACAATGTCAAAAAAACCACTATGCTGCAAATCAGCAGTGCAGCAAATGCTTGCATGTGTGGCACATGCAGTTTGTGGTAGCACAGACAGGTCTGCAGTGCTGCAAACTGCACATGCACACTTGTTTGGATGCTTCCTTAGAGACTAAGGGTGTTGTTACAGGTTGAGTTCTTAAAATGAGAGTGTCTGCATTTTAAGGCAGGAAAAGATGAGCTAAGTAGCCTCTGCTCATCTCAGAGACATTTTTCTTTGGGTGAGGCTTATTTTCAACTGGTGTTAGGGACCTTATGTCACAGCAACATCAGACTGCTCCATGGAGATAAGCCGAGTTGGGAGCAATCCTCCAGGATACTAAGAGGCGTCGCTCCCAATGGCTGCTCTATCCTGCTCCAAGTGACAGCAGGACAATCCTAAAGGTAAAAATCCCCACTTCCCCACCATCCTCCGTAGGTTCCATCCCCCACCTCCTGCTTCCATTCCAGGCTCCCCCAACTCCCCTATCCCCTGGAGCTCACCCATCCCAAACCCAGTCCCCTGAGGCTCACACCCAGCCCCCAGCACCCCATCTCCATTTCCTTACAGTTTACCGCTCCCACTCCCCAGCCCTTCAGGGTCCACCCACTTCCATGTCCCCTGTGGGTTCACCCCCACCCAGCATTCCCACCCCATATCCCAGGTTAACTGTGCTGCCAGTGTAGGAGCAGGCAGGGAGGGTAAATATGCTCACCTGATGAACCATTGCTGCTCTCCAGGTTGAACCCAGCATCTGGAGGCTGCCGCAGGTATGCAGGGAGCCACGGCGGCAGGAGGGCGCAAGTGATCAGGTCCTTACCTGGGCTGGTGGCAGACTGCTGGGGCCCTGATCCAGGCTGGGAGGGGCCACTCAGCACCCTTTTCCTATGGCTCCCCACTCACCTGCAGCAGCCTCCAAAGGCTTTGCTGAGCCCAGAGGGGGGTGGTGGTGGTAGCAGCAGCAGATGGGTGGATTTCCCCTTTCAACCTGTTTCTATGCCAGCAGCACAGGTAAGTGGGAACCCAGGGTGTGGAGGAAATGGGAGGAGTGTCTCACATGGGGCCAGGGCTGGGCTCAAAGAGGGCATGAGCAGGGCAAGCTCACCTGTACGGAGCAGGCGGGTGACTGTGCTAGGAGGGATGGGGCCCTAAGGCAAATTTTGGGGTGGCTGTAGCCCCCCACCAAAGGCCCAGCCCAGCCCAACCCTGGTTCATCCCCCCCACCAGGAAGAGGTTAGCACTACCTCTGCCTGCAGGGGAAGCTGGGTGAACCGAGTTGGGCTGGAGGTGTGGTGATACATGCCTGCCTCTCCTCCCTATTTCCTGCACCCCCCCCCACCCCGGCCGGAGTGAAAAGGAGCCAAGCAGGGTGAGTGTGGATGGGGGCTGCCTGCTGTGGGCTTGGGCTCTCCACTCTGCTGTCTTTGCCACAGGGACCCTGTGCTGGCCACGCACCACCTGCCTGCCTGGCAGCAGGGGGCACAACTCACTGCCCCAACTGTTGCCAGGGGGTGCACAGCTGGCACAGGGCCCTGGGGAAAAGGCTGCAGAGCAGAAAGCCCCAAGCCTACAGTGGGCAGCTCACATCCGTGCCACACACAAACATGGGGGGGGGCACATGACCCCAATGCCTCCTTTGGGGGGGGGGTGAGTGCAGTGGCAGGGAGCCACCTCCCTACACTCCTCCTGGAGAACCTGCCCATGGCTCTGTCCCACTCCCTGCCCCAGCCCTGGGTCCCAAGCTCTGCCCTAGCTAGGCAGTACCCACAGCCCCAGCCCCTGCCACACTCCCACCCTCACTGTGGAGGCCTCAATCTGCCCCCCATGCCCCTTACCCCCATGTACTTACCTGCAGGGAGCTGCTCTCCACACTGCTTCCTGGCTGTGTTCTGGGCCATGTGCATGCAGGCGGCTGTGTACAGGCATGCAGCACTCCCTGCATCTTGCTCTCGCAGGCCAAGCAGCTCATTGCATGCTAGAATGCTGCCTGCCTGCAAGGGGAAAACTGCCATTTCCTGAGGGAACCCAGGCACCCCTGATTTGCAGGGGCCCTGGGTCCCATCTGCCCATGCATTAATCTGCCTATGCACAGCTTCCCACCCTTAGCAGGTAACTGACTACTTAACTGTTCACTTCAGTCTAAAACTCAAATACTCATTCATTCTGCTTCCCTTGAAACACTAACAGATCCATCACATTTTCCATTTTTTTCTGCTTCACTAAGCCTTAAAACAGAACTTCTATTGTTAGTCTGCTTCCACCTATTAGATCTTAACTTCACCACCAAGGTTTCTTTGTAGTCATTAGACAAAGAAATGTCTTGGAAACCTAATTACCCTACAAACTGTAGGAAGGAAGGGCCTATAGTTTCAATAATTTCCCTTCAAACAATATTTCTTTATTACATCAATTTTGCCAAATGAAATGTACTTTGTCTTATAGGTCACATTGTCTCATTTGAGCTCTGATTGGCTGAGCACATCTTAGGTCAATCAGAATAATTGACTGTTACTAAAAATAACATTTTCAGCAACATTATTATTTTAGCAATACTATTTAGCTAATTCATCTAAAACAAACAAATGTTTGCCAATATTTCTTCAGTATCTGTCTCATTACTACAGTTTCAAATGTTAAGCAATTTAACAAGACACTAAAGCCTAAATCCATTATGTAACACACAAGAAAATGTGAGAAAAAATGATCACAGAGGAGAAATATTTTATTACCAGGAATAAACTAATTATACTAGTTACCATACAGCATGCCTTCATTTTGAAAGTAAACAAGGCTCTTGGCAGAAACAAAACAATCTTTGTATCTTAGTTCACTTTGAAAACTCCAAATTACATGAGTTTTGAGAGACATCTGCAATTTTCCCCTCATATTGTTTTGAAGCTTTTTTTTGGCATAGGAACATACAAAAAATAGGAAAATGTTTTTTACTTTTTTTTTTTTTAAGTTTTGCTCTTGTTATCAAAGAGACCAGATTTATTTTCCTGTCTGAAGATCAACAAATGAACAGAGAACCAATGAGGATAACTGAGAAAGATAATTTTGATACTGTATAGCAAGCATAGATGTTATACTGTGAATTGACAGGGCTTCCTTTGCACTTGACAGTTTTCATCACATTAGGGAAAGAAGCCTCTCAGCAACCTCACAATATTCAAGTCAAGCTTATGATCTTGCATACCTATATTGCAGAAGCTCCAATTAATTATTTCATGCAGGCAAAATATATCCTTCCTCTACAAAACTTTATTACCCTTGATTTGTGTGGGCACAAGGTTCAGTCCATTCAGTGTCCATTTATCAAAGGGATACAGGTAGTCACCAATTTGTGTAAAAAAAAAAAAAAAGTGAAAAAAGTAAAGAAATAAGAATCCTGAGGGAAAAAGCAACAGTTGTGAAATTCTTAATAAATCACTATAAGAAGAAAGAACTCTGACAGTTAATAGAAAAACATTAGTACAAAAATGACTGACTGCTTCACCATCTGGCAAAAAACAAAACATCTAACAACCTGGCCTAAGCTGCCTTTCTTTCATGTCAGTAGCTGTGAAAGATCAAAGTTATATGCCCAAAAACCCTTCACATGAATTCATCTAGAAAGATTTGCCTTCTAAAAAAAGAAGCCTGGTATCAGAATGAAATATTATCTAAAGACATACCATATAATGAAAGATAAAGACATCTGTCATACATTTTGGAACCAAGAGTTCTATTTTTTGTATGTCTGTCTGTCATACTAATACATTTGAGAGGAAGAAAAGAAAGATATTTTCAGCCAACATTTTTCCTTTTTTATTTTTACTTAGTAGCACCTATTATTTGATAGTTTCATTGTTGGTAGGGTTGGAAGGGACCTAAGCAGATCATCAAGTCCAACCCCCTGCCATGGGCAGGAAAGGATGCTGGGGTCAAACGACCCCAGCTAGGTGACTGTCTAGCCTCCTTTTGAAGACCCCCAGGGTAGGGATGAGCACCACTTCCGTTGAAAGTTGGTTCCAGCTCCTAGCCACCCTGACTGTGAAGTAGTGCCTCCTGAGATCTAGCCTGAATCTGTTCTCAGTCAACTTATGGCCATTATTCCCTGTTACTCCCAGTAGTGCTCAGGGGAACAGGGACTCTCCCATTGCCTGCTGGTCTCCCTTGGCAACTTTATAGGCAACCAGCAGATCCCCTCTCAGCCTTCTTTTGTGGAGGCTAAACAGGTTCAGGTCCCGTAGCCTCTCCTCGTAGGGCCTGCACTGCTGCCCCCTGATCATGTGGATGGCCCTCCTCTAGATCCTCTCAATGCTGTCCACATCCCTCCTGAAGTGCGGCGCCCAGAACTGGACGCAGTACTCCAACTGCAACCTGATCAATGTCGCATAGAGGGGGAGGATCACTTCCTTGGACCTGCTCGTGATGCATCTATGGATGCATGACAAGCTGCAGTTAGCCTTCCTGACCCCACATTGGCGGCCCATGTTCATCTTGGAATCAATAGTGACTCCAAGATCCTTTTTTGCCTCTGTGCTGACAAGAAGGGAGTTCCCCAGCCTGTAGGTATGCTGCTGGTTCTTCCTCCCCAGGTGCAATACCTTGCACTCGTCCGTATTGAAACCCATCTTGTTCTGATCCGCCCACCTCTGTAACCTGTCCAGATCTAGGTGTAGTCTGTCCCTCTCTTCTAGTGTGCTCACTTCTCCCCACATCTTAGTGTCATCTGCAAACTTGAACAAGGTGCTTTTCACCCCCTCGTCCAAATCGCCAATGAAGATATTGAACAGTGCAGGCCTGAGGACCGAGCCCTGGGGAACCCCACTGCCCACATCCCTCCAGGCTGAAAATGACCCATCCACCACTCTCTGGGTGCGGCCCTCCAGCCAATTTGTGACTCATCTGACTGTGTAGGCATCAACACCACAGTCGCCTAATTTTTTAATGAGGATGGGGTGAGAGACAGTATCGAAGGCCTTCCTAAAGTCCAGAAAGACTACATCCACCGCGACACCTGCATCCAAGACTTCTGTGACCTGGTTGTAGAAGGCAACCAGGTTGGTCTGACGAGACCTGCCTCTAATGAACCCATGTTGATTGCCCCTAAGCATAATCCCCTCTGCTGGCCCCTTGCAGATGTGCTCCTGGATAATTTTCTCAAAGAGCTTCCCCAGGACCAAGGTAAGACTAACGGGCCTATAGTTTCCTGGGTCCTCTTTCCTCTTTTTTTTGAAAATGGGGACCACATTGGCTCTTTTCCAGTCCTTTGGCACCTCACCAGAGCACCACGAGTGCTCATAAAGCTGTGCCAGGGGTCCTGCAATGATGTCTGCCAATTCCCTCAGCACTCTGGGGTGGAGATCATCAGGACCTGCTGATTTGAACATGTCTAGTCCCTCCAGAAGTTCCCTGACTAGGTCCTCACTGACCATGGGCCTGGCTGTGCCTCCCCTGGGTCTGTCCAGAATCCCAGTGGTGGGGATGCCCTGGTCCCTGCTCAGAAAAATGGAAGCAAAGTATTTATTAAAGAGATTACCTTTGTCATCTGGTTCTCCCACCAGATTCCCAAGCATGTCCTGCAGAAGCCCCACATTACTTGGTACCTTCTTTTTACCCCCTATGTATTTAAAAAAGGACTTCTTGTTATCTTTGATCCTGGTCACTAGTCCCAGTTCCATCTCTGCCTTAGCCTGCCTAACAGCCCTCCTACAATCTTGAGCAATGGAGGTATAATCCCTAACTTTATAAACTACTAATTAACATTGCAGAAAAGTACATATTTATTTCCACTTAAATGATAATTGTTGCATACATATATTTCATCATATGACATGGAACAGAAAGGGTGAACATAGCTGGCCACTGACTGAAATTAAGCGGGGACTATTTTGGCTTTTGTGATAAGATTTTTTTCTTTTTCTGTATTGTGGGGAGAGGCACACATCTTGGGAGGGTATTCAGCATAAAGTGTCATTAGCTGATTAGATCTTAAAGGTCTGGATTTATGGCTATCTGCTAGGTCATGTATTTCATTTTATTTTAGCAATCCTTAATATTCCATTTTCAGAACAATAGCCACTGGCACCAACAGCTCTTGTTCAGATTTAATCTAAATCATCCATTAACTTTTCCTCCCTCCTATTTCTTACCTGAATAAACAATAGGAGCTACAGGTGCTCAATACGTCTGATAATCAAATCCATGCAAGATTTCTTATTTCCCCCCCATCAGAAGGCACTTACTATTGATTACCTTCCCTAATGGATAATTTGGGTGCCAGCATAAGCAATTTGCAAATTTAACTCCTAAATCATTTTTCTTGATCAATGACATCATTCTGAATAGTACATATTCCTGATGAGACAAATCCTAAATCCAGTGTCAGTTAGAAAGGCCAGACCCTGTGATGGTGGATGATAGATATACCCTCACAGGCTACAAAACTTAAGCTTACCCACAGATATTCCTAGTCGCCTGTTGTTCCTGTCTCTGTGGGATGATATAACCAATAGCGTGAAACATACACAGAAGAGAAACTTTCATCATCAGAGGGCAGCGCATTTCAGAAAGGATGTGGAGAAGCTTGAAAGTCCAAAGGAAGGCCATGGACATGATTAGAGGTCTGGAGGGCAGGTCATACAAGGAGAGGCTGAAAGACATGAAACTGTTCAGCCTGGAGAAAAGAAGACCTAGAGGGGACTTGTTGTCAGTCTATAAATATATAAGGGGCATACATCAGGGCCTGGGGAAACATCTGCTCATGAAGACACCCCAAGGGAACTCAAGAGACAATGGACACAAACTGCTTGAAGTTCACTTCCAATTGGACATGAGAAGAAATTTCTTAATGATTTGAGTACCTGGGGTCTGAAACAGACTCCCCTCAGAGGTGGTACAATCACCCACCCTAGAGATCTTTAAAAAATGATTAGATCTGCCCCTTGCTGGGGTCATCTGACCCTCACTCTTTCCTCCCCAAGTGTAGGGGGGCTGGATTTGATGATCTCGTGAGGTCTCTTACAACCCCTTAACATTTATGAGTCTATGAATTATTTTTCCTCTTCGTGCCTCATTACAGAAGTAGGGAAAACAAACTAATTAGTTACATTTAATTCTCAGGAAGTACAATCACCCAACAAATCAGAGACAGACAGAAGCAAATCATTTTATATCAAAGTTTTCCTCTGAAGTATTATATGGAAAGCTGGAGGAGAAGGAATTCCCTAAGGGTAAATTGCGCAGAGCAGCTCCTCTTCATTGTTCCAAACTACTATGCTACAGAACTAGAAACTAGGACAGGTCTTGGAAGACTGTCTTTAAAAAGGAATCCCTGCCTCCCAGTGCTTTGGCTTCTCTCTTAATTGAGAGTTACAAACAGAGCCTACACGTGTGCATGGCAGAAGGTGTTATTTTGGGATCAAGGTTCAGATCCCAATCGCATCCTTTCTATTTGACAGTGCAGAGGGATCCCAGGATTATGACTGGGCTTCCCCTGCACTGGCAAGGTTAAAGCCAGGTCCCTGCAGTCTGATGTGACCTGGTGCAGTTGTGGGGTTGACAATCAAGTAGCTGACTGTCAGCTCTCTCTGGGGGAAGCAAAGGGCTTCCCCTGCCAAATATTTTAAACCCCATGCAAAGGGCTCTGGGATGACTGGCATGGTCTGTAGTGGCACCTTGGGGGCTTTCCTAAGGCTGACTCATTGGCATTTGGGGTACGTGGCACAGAACTGCTCTACATCCCAGTAGAGGTGTGGCCAAAAAAACATCAGCCGGGCTATGGTCTTCTCCTGACCCATGTGCCCTCCTAATGGATTGGTATGAGCCAGTCATAATAAATTTAGCTGGTGCATCTGAGGCACCAAGATCTGAGCTATCTCCTCCATCCCTCCCCGTCCTTTTGTGATACAGTACAACAGTCCCCTTATTTCACAGCTAGGCAATTTGTCACAAAGTTCTGGCCGCACTACCTGCTGGTCACATCTGGTGACCTCTGTCTCCCAGACGGCCTTGAATGCGGGCTCCTCCCATTGGGCGTCCTGAAGCTAAGCCCCGCTAGGGATGGGCTCCAGGTCCCAGAGGGCTCCTTCTTCTTCTGACAGGTCATCTGGGACTTCTTCTCCAACTAGCCCCTCGTACAAGCATTCCCAAGCTCGGTTACTTTCCAAGATGTCATAGAGTTCTGGCTAATCTCAGCCCAAAATCATCTAGTAGAGGAGGTCTGTTGCTATCCCCACTGGGATCTCCCTGGTCATTCCTTGTACTGTCACCCAGACTTTCCACCTGAGACCTGCCCATGCAAACAGAGCATCTTGATGGGTGCAACTTTTGCCCCATTCTCTTGGGAGACCAAGCCAGCCTTTACCAGCGTCTGATCACACTCGGTATCCAGGATGGTGCATACCACTCACCCTGCTACCTTAACCATCACAGTGGGTTTGTCCTGCTGTAGGGTTTCAGCTGCACTACCCAGGCTTCATTCCATCATTTCCACCGGTGATGTCTCCTGCAGCACTGGACGGGTGCCTCTGCCATCCCTTCATCCGTCTGTCTCTGGAATAAAGAGCCGTAGGTTCATCATGCACTCCCATGCAAAGTGGCCCCTCTTTCCACAGCAGAAGTAAGTTGACCCTGAAGGTGGGGTCCAGTTGGGGGTCTTGCCCTCTCAGTCTCTCCACTTCTCACTGGGCCTGGTTTTTACTCATGTCCCTGGTTTCTTCCCCTTTTCCTGGGGTACCTCATTCTAAGCACAATAAAAGTCTTCCACCAACCATAGTGCCTCTCTGGATGTTTTGGGGCGGTGGTGACACACCCATCTTTGCGTATTCTCCTCCAAGTCTGCCAGGAACTGCTGCAGCAGGAAGGCATGCATGATTTCCACCCGGGACATTTGAGCAGGTTAGATCCATCTATCCTGGAGGTCCACTAATTTCTGAAGGAGTACCCAAGGGGCTTTGTCCTCCTTCTTCTTCCATCCATGGAACATCTGGTGGTACCGCTCAGGAGTGATATCCAGGAAGTATAAGATCTGCTCTTTTATGTAGTCAGAGTCCTGGGCCTTGAAACACAACAGGGCTCTGCAGGCTGCCTGGGCTGGTCCCACCACCAGCACCCCTCTATCTTTGCTGCCCACCTAGACTTATCCAAGCCCGCTGCCACTGCAGCCTGCTCAAAGCTTTCTAGGAATGCTTCCGGTTCATTCTTGGCCATCATTTTCAAAATCCTCAAATTCACCATATTCCGGTTTATCAGTTCTTGCTGTTTCATCATCTGCTCATCCAAGGCCATTCGTCTGTTCATCTGTTGCTGTTGTTGCTGTAAGATCTGTGCAATGAGGTTCAAGGTCTGTTGCATGGTGTCCATCCCCGCCATGGCTCCCACCTATGATTCCATTGCTGCGTTTGGACTCAGGCTATGTTTCAGACTCCCGGCCAATGCACCAATTTGTCGCTTGTAGTTGTTGTAGGGCATTGGCCCCTTCTTGACTGGTGCCTTGCTCCCCCGCGACATCATGTTGAGATCCAGTTGCAGCACCACCAATGTTGTTTGGTGGCTACTCCTACTCATCTGCCACACCTTAGATGTTTTATTTTTCTTGGGAGACAGTTATCAATAGGTGGCCCGTGGTATCTCACACCTGGGCTTCTTCGTGGGGCTCCAACCCCCACTTTACCCCACGCTTACCTCATCCACAGCCAAGGCAGACTCTGCTCTCCACAGGTCTTGCTCTCAGATAATCCCATCTCATCCATAGATTCATAGATGCAGGGTCAGAAGGGACCTTACAGATCCCCTGCCCTGGGCAGGAGAGAAAACTGGGCTCAAATGACCCCAGCTAGGTAATCGTCAAGCCTCCTCTAAAAACCCCCAGGATAGGAGCTAGCACTACTTCCCTTGGAAGTTGGTTCTAGATCCTAGTCACCCTGACTGTGAAGTAGTGCCTTCTAATGTCTAGTCTGAACCTACTCTCTAACAACTTATGGCCATTATTCCTTGTTACTCTGGGAGGCGCTTGGGGGAACAAGGTCTCTCCCATTACCCGCTAGTCCCTCCTACTAAGTTTATAGATGGCCATCAGGTCCCTTCTCAACCTTCTCTTGTGAAGCCCTCTCTGATCCATGCCACCCACTTCCAAGGGTCAGTGACCTTCTGGCCATCAGTCTTCCAAGGGCCATCCTTTGTCTATGGACCATAGCCTTGGCAACTAAACATACCCCAGTCTTTGGTTAACCATAAATTTAGGAATACAATGAACATAAGAGTTCAGCATCCACTGATGGGTCTCTAGGATCTTGCCTCCCAGGTCCTTCATCCCACTTGGGGCTTCTGCCTAATAGTTGTCCGGAATGTGCAGCAACTCCCTGCCGGGCCTCTGCCAGCTCTCTCAGGGTGGGAAACCTCCTTTGGGTCCCCGCCCTTTCCCAGCTCAGCCCTGTCTGACCTGAGGCTGGGCTGTCTGGGTTCCACCAGCCAGTGCTGCCCATCTCTCTCTCCCCATACTCCACGATTCCCCCAGCTCATCTCTCTAGAGATGCTCCTGGTTGAGTTGGAGTCTCTCCCTCATTGCTCTCTGGGCACTCTGTGACCCTCTACCTGCTGCGCTGCCCACGAGTGTCAGTGGCCCCTTGGTGTCACCCTCCACCGTGTCTCCTGAGTCTCCCCTTGCAGCCCCAGCTGCTCATGCTGGCATCCCAATGGGCCACTTCTCCCAGGCAGCACTCCCTGGCATCCCTCTGCTTGATTTCCCCAGGTCTCCTGCCGGTATCTCCCCACCAGTGCTCACCTCTCTCCCTCTGGGCTCTCCATCTGAGTATTCACCTGCCTTTTAAACAGCCCATGCCTCTCTCTGGCCATGCCCCCTTCCTCCACTGATTTGCAGGCTCAGGCAGCTCTGAAACTGCCGTGCCTGCTCTCTCCATCCCGGCATCTCACCCCAGCTGTCACTCCTTGCTGCATCTATGGTGAGTAATGAAGTGTGTCGGTGGGGGCTTTCTCCTCCCCACCACATCCCACCAGGAATCTCTGATCCGCAGCGACCCCGTCAGAGCTGCCAAACATATGGTTTAAGGTCTTTACCTCCCTCAGCCAGAAGCCTCAGACCTTATCCCCTTCCAGGACAGCCCCAGGCTTACTGGACAACTAAGGCTGCCCTGGGAACCAGGCCAATGAACAGCAGACTGGCCCTGGGGCAGCCCCCAGACAGTTGGAGACTGTTCTGTATTATACATGGAATGTATAATGTTCTATATGCAAATGTTCTACATTATACATGGAACTTTTTATTGCGGATTTGCCATTTTATAGTGCATTAAATTAGGTGCATGTGTGGCACCCTTCCTATTTATGCCATGATTAATGCGTAGAGGAACCCTAACTTCAAAAAGCTTTCAAAAAAGAAGGAACTGAAATGTGCTAATTCCACTCTCTATTTTGTTTTTTCTCTTCTCAGTTCTTGTTTCTTCAGTGGAGTATGTTTATATTACTCCACCCTACCCCATCCTTGCTTTCTGTGAATCAAGAGAAGGCTAATAAGAAAAAAATGGTTTAAAGATTTACATATAATAAGACTAAGTTTCATAGTTTCATGAACTATGAAACTACCTAAACTACCCAGACATCTGCTGGGAGACGCAGACGGCAAAGTCCCACCGTTCACTCAGGTTTTTAACCTGTGTACAGGACTTCCACCTGACACAGGAGGTACATGGTCCCACTAGGGGGAATGCCATACTGGATCTGGTATTGGCAATGGGGGATGAATTGGCAGGGGACCTACAAATCGGTAGCCATCTGGGGGACAGTAATCACCTAATAATAGAATTCACCATAAGACGTCAAGTGGGTAAGGTAACTAGTAGAGTGAAAGTGCTAGACTTTAGGAAAGCTGATTTCAATGAACTCAGGCGATTAGTCAAGGACGAACTGCAGAGTAGGAGTTTTGAAGTGATGGGAGCCCAAGAAGGGTGGCTGTGCCTTAAGGAAACGATCCTTCGGGCACAAAGCGAGACAATCCCGATGCGAGGAAAAAGAGGGAAAGGGGCCAGGAGGCTTCCTTGGCTGACCAGAGAAATCCAGGGCAGCCTAAGGGCCAAAAGGGGAGCACATAAAAAGTGGAAATGGAGAGATCACCAAAGACGAATATACCTCCTCTGCTCGCACTTGTAGGGAGGCAGTCAGACGGGCCAAAGCTACCATGGAGCTGAGGATGGCATCCCAAGTAAAGGACAACAAGAAATTGTTTTTTAGATATATAGGGAGTAAAAGGAAGGCCCAGGGAGGAACAGGACCCCTGCTAAATGGGCAGAAGCAATTGGTGACGGACAGGGGGGACAAGGCTGAACTCCTCAATGAGTTCTTTGCCTCAGTGTTCCTAAGCGAGGGGCACGACAAGTCTCTCACTGGGGTTGTAGAGAGGCAGCAGCAAGGCGCCAGACTACCATGCATAGACCCTGAGATGGTGCAGAGTCACTTGGAAGAACTGGATGCCTTTAAGTCGGCAGGCCCGGATGAGCTCCATCCGAGGGTGCTGAAGGCACTGGCCGACATCATTGCAGAGCCACTGGCGGGAATATTTGAACACTCGTGGCGCACAGGCAAAGTCCCAGAGGACTAGAAAAGGACCAATGTGGTCCCCATTTTCAAGAAGGGGAGGAAGGAGGACCCGGGCAACTATAGGCCAGTCAGTCTCACCTCCATCCTTGGCAAAATCTTTGAAAAAATTATCAAGGCTCACATTTGCGAGAGGCCGGCAGGACAAATTATGCTGAGGGGAAACCAGCACGGGTTTGTAGCAGGCAGATCATGCCTGACTAATCTAGTCTCTTTTTATGACCAGGTTACGAAACGCCTGGACACAGGAGGAGGGGTGGATGTCGTATACTTAGACTTCAGGAAGGCCTTCAATACGGTATCCTACCCCATACTGGTGAACAAGTTAAGAGGCTGTGACTTGGATGACTACACAGTCCGGTGGGTGGCGAATTGGCTAAAGGGTCGCACCCAGAGAGTCGTGGTGGATGGGTCGGTTTCAACCTGGAAGGGTGTGGGCAGTGGGGTCCCGCAGGGCTCGGTCCTTGGACCGATACTCTTTAATGTCTTCACCAGCTACTTGACGAGGAAGTGAAATGTACTCTGTCCAAGTTTGTGGATGACACAAAGCTATGGGGAGAAGTGGGCATGCCAGAGGGCAGGGAACAGCTGCAAGCAGACCTGGACAGGTTGGACAAGTGGGCGGAAAACAACAGAATGCAGTTCAACAAGGAGAAATGCAAAGTGCTGCACCTAGGGAGGAAAAATGTCCAGCACACCTACAGCCTAGGGAGTGACCTGCTGGGTGGCACAGAAGTGGAAAGGGATCTTGGAGTCCTAGTGGACTCCAAGATGAACATGAGTCGGCAGTGTGATGAAGCCATCAGAAAAGCCAATGGCACTTTATCATGCATCAGCAGATGCATGACGAATAGATCTAAGGAGGTGATACTTCCCCTCTATCGGGCGCTGGTCAGACCGCAGTTGGAGTACTGCATGCAATTCTGGGCGCCGCACTTCAAGAGGGATGCGGATAACCTGGAGAGGGTCCAGAGAAGGGCCACTCGTATGGTTAAGGGCCTGCAGACCAAGCCCTATGAGGAGAGACTAGACAAACTGGACCTTTTCAGCCTCCGCAAGAGAAGGTTGAGAGGCGACCTTGTGGCTGCCTATAAGTTCATCATGGGGGCACAGAAGGGAATTGGTGAGGTTTTATTCACCAAGGCGCCCCCGGGGGTTACATGAAATAATGGCCACAAGCTAGCAGAGAGCAGATTTAGACTGGACATTAGGAAGAACTTCTTCACAGTTCGAGTGGCCAAGGTCTGGAACGGGCTCCCAAGGGAGGTGGTGCTCTTCCCTACCCTGGGGGTCTTCAAGAGGAGGTTAGATAAGCATCTAGCTGGGGTCATCTAGACCCAGCACTCTTTCCTACCTATGCAGGGGGTCGGACTCGATGATCTACTGAGGTCCCTTCCGACCCTAACATCTATGAATCTATGAAGAAGGGACCATAGCAGATTATCTAGTCTGACCCCCCGCCACTGGCAGGAGCACATGCTGGGATAACATGACCCCAGACAGATGTTCGTCCAACTTTTTCTGAATTTACCCAAGGTAGGAGTGAGGAGCACTTCCCTGGGAAGTTGGTTCCAGATCCTAGCCACCCTAACAGTGAAATAGTGCCGCCTAATCTCTAACCTGAACCTATTCTCTAGCAGATTCTGGCCATTGTTCCTCGTCACCCCAGGTGCTGCTGTGGGGAATAGGAACCTTCCTATTTGCTGCTGATCTCCCCTAATGAGCTTGTAGGCAGCCACCAAATCCCCCCTCAGCCTCTGCTTGCTGAGGCTGAACAGGTTCAGGTCCCTCAGCCTCTCCTCATAGGGCCTGCCCTGTTGCCCTCCAACCAACCTCCTGTGAACCCTCTCAAGGCAGGCCACATCCTTCTTAAAGTGCGGTGCCCAGAACTGGACACAGTACTCCAATTGTGGCCTGACCAATGTCGCGTAGAGGGGGAGTATCACCTCTCTGGACTGGCTTGAGATGCATCTTTGGATGCATGACATGGTGCGGTTGGCTTTGCTGGCTGCGGTCTGGCATTGGCGGCTCATGTTCAGCTTGGAGTTAATAATGACTCCAAGATCCCTTTCCACCTCTGTGCTCACAAGGGGGAAGTTCCCCAGCTTGTATGTATGCTGTGGATTCCTTCTCCCCAGATGCAGCACCCTGCATTTATCTACTTTGTACCCCATCCTATTACCATCTGCCCACTTCTGTAGTCTGTCTAAATCTAATTGCAGCCTCTCTCTCCTTTTGAGCGTGCCTACCTCTCCCAACATTTTGGTGTCATCAGCAAACTTGGACAACGTGTTTTCCACTCCCTCGTCCAAGTTGCTGATGAAGATGTTGAACAATGTGGGCCCCAGGACCGAGCCCTGGGGGACCCCACTATTCACATCCCGCCAGGTCAAGTACGACCCATCACATGTATGGAAACAAATCATGGAAAGCAAAGAAAGGAATAGCCAAGGACTTATAGAAATCTGAAACCTAGGCTGCTTAATCCAAATATACAGGAGCTGCTGTTCCAAAGTTGAAACTGACATATGAATAGATAAATGCAAGCTGATCCTAATGCATGCATTCCTTTAAAAGCATGGCAGCTAATACACAGTAGTATCATGAAAGGTTGCTACTCTTTATTCTTTACTGGTTATACCTCTAAGTAAATGACAGTATAGGATGTGGAGAAATTAAATGATCAAGACAAAATGCACTTTGTTCTTACATACTATTTTTCCAATAAGATTTTGCACTAGAAATTACAGATCTCCCTCTCCTAATCAGGGGGACTAATTATCAGTACCTGACAATTATAATGGTGCAAGGTTAAGTTTACAAAATAGTAGGTGTCTAATATCTACTGCCGTAATGCAGCTCAGCAAAAACAAGTCTAAATGAGGGGTGAATACCTGTCCAAAACCATAGGACATGTCTAATTTTTTCCCTATAGTCAATCATATCATTCATTTTACAGCAGATCTATCCCATGAATTGTATTTATGCCATTTATTAGTGTAGAATATTCTAACTGGTATCCAAGATACTAACCCCTGAATGTAAGTTTCCTCAGATAAAGAAGATTATAGAGATATTATTGGCATAATGTCCTCCAATTTAGGCTTTTGATGACCCTTTTTAATGTTGACTCTGTCCTTTATTTGAAAGCTCAGTGACATTTAGGTGTTAGTAGATTAAAAACACTATTTCTAACAGTTTTGTTGAGAACTATCAAATTCTGCTTGAACAAGCTAAGGGGATGCATGAAGGAAGGTATTCAGGATTTTTGCTTGCAATTTTGTGTTCTAAACTCTAAAGGGTGAAATACTAGCCCCCCTGAAGTGAACGGTAAAGCTACTGAGGGAGATTTTTTTTGAACATTTTTGTTGAAACACATCCATTTGTCAAAACAGTCTTTTCACTAAAATACAACACCTTCAACTAACATTTTAGTGGGAATGTTTTTTTAGCTCCAAGATGCAATTTCTGGTCAAAAACAAAAACAGATAAATGCCCAGTGGTGATGGTCTTCATCTAGAATATAACACCTCTTTGATTCTCTGCCCAGCTTTATTCAGACCATGATTTTGACCCTGAGCCTCCTATGTTCCGAGTCAATGCTTTAAGCACCAGGATATTTGCATAAATTTTTGAAAGCTATTGGATTCATGCCAATGGGAGATGAGATTTTTTTTTAAATCTATAACTTTGCACTTGAGAAACTCTAGTCAATGGCAAAACACACTAATCTAGGCTCATGTGCCCAACTCTAGTCAACAGCAAAACTCCCACTGATTTATTAACACGAGCAGAATTTCACTAAAATATGTGCCCATACAAATGAGATGTTTTTGTGAATGCTTGATTTTAGAGCTTTTATAACAAAGAAGCTCACATAAAATTTAATATTTCAAATTAGTTCAAACAATTTAATTTAGTCAGCTGACTCATATTAGATGCTAAACCACAATACATTAGTTGAGAAAATACAACCGCATTTGGACAATGATACTATATAATATAACCTGATTCTTTCCTCTAACAAAAGATACTTCATAGCCTTTTAAAAGAACTTTAAATATAGTACCCACCATGGGTTTGAATATACAACAGATGAAAGTAAAAAATACCCAATTTAAAAATATTTCTTGCATAATATCAGAAGTGTTAAAATATACCTTTCTATCAAGCCATTAATCTTATTTCAAATGGTTTGATGATGTCACATAAAAAGTGTAAAGTGCAATGAAGTGCAAGCAAAAGTTAATAACAATAAAGCTGCCATGATAATCTGGATGATATTATGTAGAGGAAGTGATCTTATTAATTACAAATAACTCCTTTACATTTGAATTCTGAGTGCATCATGACATACAATCAAGCAAAGAGCTTGGAGAAAGTTTGATGGATTGTCCTTATCAGGAAAACTGAAGTCTTTAGTTAGGACACACTCTTTAACTGTCATTTTAATTTTCTCCCATTGGACAACTTTGTACAACTCCATTTAATTTATAGCCATTTAACTCCCTGATTTGTATGTTGATTAATTTTCAAATCATAAAAATTAACACAAAACTTACTTCACATGACATTGCACAGTTAGATAAAAACCTCTGCTCATCCTGTCTTGTAATTTAAAAATACATCACAATTTTCAAGTGCTATACAGATTGAAGTACTTTCAAAACTAAGCATTCACTGGACCATTTAATTTGTTCTTTTATCTCTTTCTTCAACTAGACATTTTCTTTGAATTTATTAAACTATCCCATTACATAACATCTGCCAGTAAGAAAACTGTCTGGATATTCAGATAAATGCAACACTGAAAAATATATTTATTTTTAATACGCACATATCTCTGACACACAAAATGAGGAAAAAAATCAATAAAATTCCCTTTCCAGCTTTCCTTAGAGAGAGAAAGTGAGAGAAAGAGCTCTGACTGCTTTAAAAAGAGGGGAGAAATAGTGTATACCCTTGGTAAATGATTTTTGATAATGTTCTTCATTGTAAACCAATAAAGCTAATCCATTTCTATAGCGTAATATTTCATGCTAGAAGAATGACCGTAATTCCATTGTAAGTATACATGATCATTAAGCCATGGACACCTTAGCCCCAAGTGAGACATTAACAGCTTTCACAAGAGGGGAAAAAAGATGGCTCACAACCCACATAAATCTCCAGGGTGCAAAATGCAGCTTTTTCTTATGACATGTATTTTTACATCTGAACTTTTCATGTAAAACACCATGTATATTTGGTTATAAGCAACCCCTTGTTGTTCCAGAGGTAATTTCATTATATAGTTGGACCACAAAAATATTGTACTAATGTATTCTGCACGTTCTAGCTTTATTATCAGTGCATTAAATGGAGGGCAATTTTAGGTAGTTTTCAAGCAGGAATAAACACTTTGAGGGAAAGACTGTTCCTTATTTACATATGCAAACATACTCAAAACACACCGAGTACAAATGTGATAAGAAATACAGTATTAAAAAATAGTTTGCTTAGTTGTCAAGTCAGTGTAATAGCGTGGGTAAAAATTTTCTTTAATGTTGTTTTACCCAATTACAGACAATATTGTCAGATGACCATATCCTTCCTAAAATACCACAACCCTGAAGAAACACACCCATCAGCTCCTTGCCAATATTGATATCTATATATAGATATCTATATCTATATCTAGATAGATAGATATATACGATCTATATATATCTATAGATAGATATCTAGATATGTATAGATATATATTAGATATATATAGATAGATAGCTATCTATAGAGATATGATAGATATCTATATATTTAATAGATATCTATAGATAGATATCTATATCAATATAGATAGATATTAAGCCTATGCGAAGCAGCTAGTATTCGCTTCAGATTCAGATTCGGCCAATTCAGGGGACAGGGTTTCGATTCAATGATTCAAATCACTGTCCCAATTCTATTTGGCCAAATCCGATTCAGAGAATTGGCTGCTACCAAATCTCTGAATCAGACAGGCCAGGTCCATCCCCACCCCTCTCCCAGCCCAGCAATAGCTACTCCAGCTCCCAGCACTTGGAAAAAAAAAAGCCCCAGCTCAGCAGGTGCTGCCAGTTGGAGGGGCGATCCCCGCTGCCCCCCACTGCCCCATGCTGCATGGGGGGCTCTGCAGTAGCCCCCCAACTCCTCCCCTCGCTCCCCCACCCCCCACGGGTGCCCCGCCCAGGCCAGCTCCAGCCCTTTAAGAAAAGAAAAATGAAAAAACCCCTGGAATCACCACTCCTGCTGGGTGGGGGGGGGTGCAATTCCCACTGCCTCTGCTGCCCTGCGCCACGTGGGGGGATCTGCATGAGCTCCCAAATCCCTGAGGCTGCTGCAGGAGCGCTGAGTCAAGGGGCTTTTCTCAGCTTTATTTTTTCTTAAAGGGCAGTAGCTGGCTTGGTTAGGGCAGCTGTGGGGGGGGCTGGTGGAGCGAGGGGGGGTCAGGGGCTTCGTGTCAGAACTTTGCATGCAGTGTGGGGCAGTGGGGATCGCCCCCCCAACCAGCAGCACCCGGTGAACAGTGGGGCTTTTTTTTAAAGTACCGGGAGCTGGGGCAGGCAGGGCAGCCATGGTGGGGCTGGGGGAGTGGGCGGGGGTCAGGGAGATTGGCAGGGGACCCCCTATGGTCCCCTCCTCCAGCCCCTAGTACTTATCAGTTCAGAGTCAGCTGCAGCTCCCTGCTGCAGCCACCAGGGACTGCCAGAATCATCAAAACTCTCCAAATCTTTTCTGAAGATTCGGAAAGCTTTCAATCAATTCAGACCTTTAGACTGGTCCCCTAATTCAAGTCGGATTTGGAGATTCGGCCACCAAATCAAGCCAAATCTCCTCCAGATCGAATCACCAACTGAAACTTGGCACAGACCTAATAAATATAATATATATATACACTATATATGGCTAGATTCCATTCCACCTATTATGTGCATAAGTAAACTTAAATGCCTCGGTGTGATTCTATTCCACCTTGCTCAAATCCCTGACAAACAGTTAATAAGTCATCCCATTCCTCACTGCTTTTTAAACACAATCTTAAGGGTAAGGAGATGGTGTATTACAAAACTAGGATCATTAATGGATTTTCAGAGAATTGAGCAGAATGGAACAGAAGTACCCTCAGGCATGTGAGGTAGAATAAAAGTTGGCCCTTTGTCTCAGTCTGCTGTGTCTGTTTTTTCTCACATACTTTGAACTGACAAATTTGCACTGTAAATTAACAGGACAGAAGCAGTCTCTCCCTACGTGTTTACAGAGAGCACAGCAAAATGGAACCTGAATTGTGACCAAGAATTTCAGGTGTTACCAGGGGTAGATCCAAAGGGGGTGCACCTTGCCCCCTCCCCTTCCCCCCCCGCCTCCTACACACACACACACACACACACACACACATATGCTTTGATTCCTGCTTCACCTAAAATTTAAAAACAACTGCTTGGCAGTGGTAGCAGCATTTCTAGTCAGGCACTAGTAAGGGAGTCAACTGACTTTATGACTCATTTTAATCTATCTGATCCCTTCTAAACTCTTCATTCCACAGATATTAACAACCCTCTATTCCTTTTAATGGTCTTGATGTTCCACAAATCAAGCTGTCCTTTGTTCTGCAATTCTGCTGTCTCTTATTTTCTCCTGGAAATGAAGCTCCTATTTCACAGACCTGCAGGTTGTTTTTAACTCATTCCAAATAAGTTATATTTGTTTTTGCTTCATTCTTAAACTGAATAATACTTTAAACTAGGCTCGTCGGGGGGAGGGGAGTACGAGGGCAGGGGAAGCTGTGGACCACCAAACCATGTGGCACCCACAAGGACAGCCCAGCCTGAAGAAGGAGAACATTGGGAACCTGAAAGCCATGGGGAGGCCAGCACAACAGAACAGGTAAGGAACAAGAAGGTAAGAAACAATGGGCCCCATGGGACTGGGAGCAGGGGGGCAGCAAAGGCGCCAGTCGCAGGGCTCAAGTGCCTATATACTAATGCTAGGAGCATGGGGAACAAGCAGGATGAACTAGCGCTCCTGCTTGCACTAAACACCTATGACTTAGTGGGGCTAACAGAGACCTGGTGGGATTCATCCCATGACTGGGCGGTACATATTGAGGGCTATAGATTGTACAGAAAGGACAGGTCAGGGAAGAAAGGGGGGGGGGGTTGCACTTTATGTCAGTGAGCAATATACATCAACCCTCATCAAGACAGAATCCGAGGCGGAGGAAGTAGAAGGATTGTGGGTTAGGCTACATGGGGGGCAAGGAGAAAGGGATTTGGTGATAGGGGTCTGTTACAGACCCCCACACCAAGGGGAAGAAATAGATGCGGGGCTCCTGAGGCAACTCTCGGAGACCATAAAAGCTAAAGAGGCGGTAGTCATGGGGGACCTAAACTACCCGGACATCTGCTGGGAGACGCAGACAGCAAGGTCCCATCGCTCACGCAGGTTTCTAACTTGTGTACAGGACCTCCACCTGACACAGGAGGTACATGGTCCCACTAGGGGGAATGCCATACTGGATCTGGTATTGGCAACGGGAGATGACATGATAGGGGACCTCCAGATCGGTAGCTATCTGGGAGACAGTGATCACCTTATGATAGAATTCAACATAAGACGTCGAGTGGGTAAGGTAACTAGTAGGGTGAAAGTGCTAGACTTTAGGAAAGCTGATCTCATTGCACTCAGGCGATTAGTCAAGGAAGCACTGCAGAGTAGGAGTTTTGATGGGATGGGTGCCCAAGAAGGGTGGCTGTGCCTAAAGGAAACGATCCTTTGGGCACAAAGCAAGACGATCCCCGAGCGAGGCAAAAGAGGGAAAGGGGCCAGGAGGCTTCCATGGCTGACCAGAGAAATCCAGGGCAGCCTAAGGGCCAAAAGGGGAGCACATAAAAAGTGGAAACAGGGTGAGATCACTAAAGATGAATATACCTCCTCTGCTCGTGCTTGTAGGGAGGCAGTTAGGCGGGCCAAAGCTACCATGGAGCTGAGGATGGCAACCCAAGTAAAGGACAACAAGAAATTGTTTTTTAGATACATAGGGAGTAAAAGGAAGGCCCAGGGAGGAATAGGACCCCTGCTAAATGGGCAGAAGCAATTGGTGACAGATAGAGGGGACAAGGCTGAACTCCTCAACGAGTTCTTTGCCTCAGTGTTCCTAAGCGAGGGGCACGACAAGTCTCTCACTGGGGTTGTAGAGAGGCAGCAGCAAGGCGCCAGACTTCCATGCGTAGATCCTGAGGTGGTGCAGAGTCACTTGGAAGAACTGGATGCCTTTAAGTCAGCAGGCCCGGATGGGCTCCATCCCAGGGTGCTGAAGGCACTGGCCGACGTCATTGCAGAGCCACTGGCGGGAATATTCGAATGCTCGTGGCGCACGGGCCAAGTCCCGGAGGACTGGAAAAGGGCTAACGTGGTCCCCATTTTCAAAAAGGGGAGGAAGGAGGACCCGGGCAACTATAGGCCGGTCAGTCTCACCTCCATCCTTGGTAAAGTATTTGAAAAAATTATCAAGGCTCACATTTGTGAGAGCCCGGCAGGACAAATTATGCTGAGGGGAAACCAGCATGGGTTTGTGGCGGGCAGATCGTGCCTGACCAACCTAGTCTCTTTCTATGACCAGGTTACGAAACGCCTGGACACAGGAGGAGGGGTGGATGTCGTATACCTGGACTTCAGGAAGGCCTTCGATACGGTATCCCACCCCATACTGGTGAACAAATTAAGAGGCTGTGATGTGGATGACTGCACAGTCCGGTGGGTGGCGAATTGGCTAGAGGGTCGCACCCAAAGAGTCGTGGTAGATGGGTCGGTCTCGACCTGGAAGGGTGTGGGCAGTGGGGTCCCGCAGGGTTCGGTCCTTGGACCGATACTCTTTAATGTCTTCATCAGCGACTTGGACGTGGGAGTGAAATGTACTCTGTCCAAGTTTGCAGATGACACAAAGCTATGGGGAGAAGTGGACACGCCGGAGGGCAGGGAACAGCTGCAGGCAGACCTGGATAGGCTGGACAAGTGGGCAGAAAACAACAGGATGCAGTTCAACAAGGAGAAATGCAAAGTGCTGCACCTAGGGAGGAAAAATGTCCAGCACACCTACAGCCTACGGAATGACCTGCTGGGTGGCACGGAGGTGGAAAGGGATCTTGGAGTCCTAGTGGACTCCAAGTTGAACATGAGCCGGCAGTGTGACGAAGCCATCAGAAAAGCCAATGGCACTTTATCGTGCATCAGCAGATGCATGACAAATAGGTCCAGGGAGGTGATACTTCCCCTCTATAGGGCATTGGTCAGACCGCAGTTGGAGTACTGCATGCAATTCTGGGCGCCACACTTCAAGAAGGATGCGGATAACCTGGAGAGGGTACAGCGAAGGGCAACTCATATGGTCAAGGGCCTGCAGACCAAGCCCTACGAGGAGAGACTAGAGAAACTGGACCTTTTCAGCCTCCGCAAGAGAAGGTTGAGAGGCGACCTTGTGGCTGCCTATAAGTTCATCACGGGGGCACAGAAGGGAATTGGTGAGGATTTATTCACCAAGGCGCCCCCGGGGGTTACAAGAAACAATGGCCACAAGCTAGCAGAGAGCAGATTCAGACTGGACATTAGGAAGAACTTCTTCACAGTTCGAGTGGCCAAGGTCTGGAACGGGCTCCCAAGGGAGGTGGTGCTCTCCCCTACCCTGAGGGTCTTCAAGAGGAGGTTAGACGAGTATCTAGCTGGGGTCATTTAGACCCAGCACTCTTTCCTGCTTATGCAGGGGGTCGGACTTGATGATCTATTGAGGTCCCTTCCGACCCTAACATCTATGAATCTATGAATCTATGAATACAGCCCTAGGCCCCTAGCATATTAGTAAAGCCTCTAATTTTATTTTTACTGGAGAAAAATGTGCTGTTTTATATGTGATGATGCCCCTCACCATCTGCACCCCCTTACCAAAATTCTAAATCTGTCCACGGGTTACTATAATACTATTATTACTAATAATACTAGGCTTGATTCTACTTTCATAATAGAGTAGATCAACAGTAATCTGACTGAAGCTAAGAGATTTGACAGGTGAGAGATCAGAATTAAGACAAATACTCCTAGTAAAACATCTCTTACTTGGAAGAATATAAACATTTCCAGTGACATGAAGCTACAGAAAAATTGTATTTTTTCTAGTACAGATTATTGCTAATATCTGGCCATGGGCAAAACTGTCCAATATCTTTCCCAATGATACAGTTGGTCCAGCAAAAGATAGCACATATCACTAAAAAACCCTGCCTCTTATACATTGTCTGGACCATCACACCTACAACAACTCTCCACCCCTACTTAATAGCCCAACCCAGAGAAAACCAGAGGAACTGGTCAATAACTACATACGTCCATTAACCTCAACTAAATATTTATAGCCACTAGACTGCTTGTGGCAAAACAGAACATTTTACTATATATGCAAGAAATTCAGATTGTCAGATAGTACCAATTGATTCGGTAATATTTTTCCTGGACAACTATATAGGTGGGAGAGACTTTAGACAAGGTTTTGGAGCACAAAATGCCCTTCCTCCGCTGTGGGAAAGAAGCAGATCCTGCCTAACCTAAATACCATGTAGAACAATTACTTTGCTTAACCCTCTTCTTAAATGACCACTCTCACAGGAGTAGGAGCTATGGCCTCAAATTGCAGCAGAGGACATTTTGGCCGCATCCAGACAAGTGACCACGTGCCTGTTGCGGTGCTTCAAAGCAGTTTGAGATGCTGCAAGAGGCATGCTCAGAACAAAAAAATGTTCCCCATGTTTGATACTAGACAAATCCTGGTATCAAAAAATAAATAAATAAACATGAGGAGGGAAAAGGCAGCACAGGGTATGCCCAGAGGCAACCAGAGGCTGGGTCCTCCAAGGAGATGCTCTGTCACCCAGCCAAACCATCTCTATGGCTGCCCCATGCCCCTGTTGCCCCAGCACACTGCCTCAGTGTGCTGAAGCAAATAGAATCAGGGCAAGGTTGCACTAGTCACTTGGACCTAGGCGCTGTCCCAGGTAAATATGGTCTGTGGGTGTGGGAGGGGACTGTGAGTAGAGGAACTGTGTGGGGGTGGGGGTCACTGCTTGGGAGGGGTGGGTCCCCTGATTGCCTCCCTGCAGCAACAGGGGGCTGCACTTCCACAAAAGGAGCACCCTTGGACAGGGTGGTCTTCTTCTCTCTTCAAAAGGTAAGAGTCTGTTCTCTTACACACTGGCTGATCTCCTATGCAGGGCTTTAAACTAGGTTCATCAGAGGACAGGGATGCAGATGACAGTGAGAACCTAGGATCAACAAGCCACAAGTCATGCACTGGAACAGCCCACATAAGTACTAAGGGGACCAGTGGGCATCAGGACAGGGGGGCACCAAGGGCACCCACTGGGGGGCTCAAAAGTCTCTATACCAGTGCTAGAAGCATGGGGAACAAGCAGGAGGAACTCACACTCCTGCTTACAAACAAAAACTTTGATCTAGTTGGGCTAACTGAAACTTGGTGGGACCCTACCCACAATTGGGCAGTAAACATTGAGGGCTATAGGCTGTACAGATCAGATAGAGTAGGGAGAAAGGGGGGGAAGTATGGCTTTCTACATGAAGGAGCAATATACATCTTCCATAATCAAGATGGGATCAGAGGAGGGGCAAATTGAGGTACTGTGGGTCAGAATGCAAGGGGGTTAGGAGAATGGAACTTTGTAGTGGGGGTCTACTACAGACACGCAGATCAGGAGGAGGAATTGGACATGGAATTCTCTAGGCAGCATGGGGCCTGGTTGTCATGGGTGACCTAAACTATCCAGACATCCACTGGGAAGGGCAGTCAGCTAAATCCAACCATTCATATAGGTTTTTAACCTCCATACAGGACCTTCACCTAACACAGGAGTTATATAGTCCCACTAGAGGAAACACCTTACTGGAATTGGTCCTGGCTACAGGGGATGATTTGGTGGGGGATCTACTGACACAAGGTAACCTAGGGGACAGTGACCATCACTTGATTGAATTCACTATCTGGCATGGGGTGGGAAAGATAACCAGTAGGGCAGAAGTGCTAGACTTCAGAAAAGCTAACTTCAGTGTGCTCAGATTAGTTAGCAAGGCACTGAAGAACAAGAGAATTGGTGAGATGGGAGTCCAGGAAGAGTGGTTGTTCCTAAAGGGAGCAGTTCTAATGGTGCAGGAGACAATCCCTTTGCTCAGAAAAGGGGGCAAAGGGACCAAGAAACCCTCTTGGCTGAACAGGAAAATCCAGGAAAGCCTTGGGGCAAAAAAAAAGGCATATAAGCTGTGGAAGCAGGGGGTAGCTACCAAGGTAGAGTATACCTACTTGGCCCGCACTTGCAGGGAGGCAGTCAGAAAGGCCAAAGCAGAAATGGAACTTAGGCTGGCAACAAAAATTAAAGAGAACAAGAAGTCCTTCTTCAGGTATATCGGGAGCAAAATAATGTGCAGGGTAGCATAGGCCCACTACAAGATAAACAAGGGCAATTGGTGATGGATAGGGGAGATAAAACTGAGTTCTTTAATGAGTTTTTTTGCTTCTGTCTTCCTGAACTGGGATCAGGACAAATCTCCCAACTGGATCATAAACAGGCATAAAGGGGGAACCAGCCCACCCACTGTTAGCGCCAACTTAGTAAAGAGACACTTGGAGGGGCTATTTTCAAGAATGGGATGAAGGAGGATCCGGGTAACTATAGACTGGTTAGTCTCACCTTGATCCTCAGGAAAACCCTTGAAAAAATTATTAAGGATCACATTTGTGGGAATCCAGTGGGGAAAGAAATGCTAAGGGGCAACCAGCATGGATTCATAGCAGATAGATCTTTCCTGACTAACCTTCTTTCTTTTTATGACCAGGTCACAAAATGCTTAGATACAGGAATCAAGATGGATGTCATCTACTTGGATTTTAAGAAGGCCTTCGATACGGTATCCCATTATATTATTATAGATAAACTGAGTGACTTTGACGTAGATGATTACACGGTCAGGTGGGTGGCAAATTGGCTCAGGGGTTGCACCCAGAGAGTGGTGGTGGATGGGTCAGTATCGACCTGGAACTATGTGGGAAGTGGAGTCCCTCAAGGCTCGGTCCTTGGACTGGTGCTGTTCAGTGTCTTCATCAGTGACTTGGATGAGGGAGAGGAAAGCACTGTCCAAATTCACAGATGATACCAAATTATGGGGTAAAGTTAACACACCAGAGGGTAGGGAATGAATCCAGGTGGATCTGGACAAGTTGGAAAAGTGGGCAGAACAGAATAGGATACAATTCAATAAGGACAAATGCAAGGTGCTCACCTAGGAAGAAAGACTCACCAACATGCTTACAGGCTGGGGGAGGACCTTCTCAGCAACACAGTAGCAGAAAGGGATCTTGGAGTCACTGTTGACTCCAAGATGAACGTGAGTCATCAATGTGACAAAGTGATCAGTCAAGCTAACCACACTTTATTATGCATTAGCAGATGCATGACAAACAAGTCCAAGGAGGTGATACTTATGCAGTATTGGTCAGGCTGCAGTTGGAGTACTGTGTCCAATTTTGGGTGCCACACTTCAAGAGGGATGTGGATAACCTCGAGAGGGTTCAGAGGAGGGCCACTCATATGGTTAAGGGCCTGCAGGCAAAGCCCTATGAGGAGAGATTGAGGGCCCTGGATCTCTTCAGCCTCTGGAAAAGAAGGCTGAGAGGTGATCTTGTGGGTGCCTACAAATTCACCAGGGAGGGACAGCAAGGAATAGGAGATGCTCTGTTTACCAGGGCACTCCTTGAGGTAACTAGGAACAATGGCCACAAACTGATGGAGAGCAGATTTAGGTTAGACATAAGGAAGAATTTCTTTACAGTAAGGGTTACCAAATTCTGGAATGGGCTTCCAAGGGAGGTGGTGCTCTCCCCTACCTTGGAGGTCTTTAAGAGAAGGTTAGACATGCGCCTGGCTGGGGTCCTAGTGCTCTTTCCTGCAAAGGGCAGGGGGTCGGACTCTATGATCTGCTAAGGTCCTTTCCAACCCAAACATCTATAAATCTATGAAAAAACAACTTGGGAGGTGTGATGGGCTGGGGTGAGGGGTGGAGGTGGAAGCAGGGGGGGGTGTGTGTGAGAGACAGAGAGAGATGGGGATCAGGTATGGGGGAGAGAGGCCACCAGAGCCAGGCGCAGAGCCCGCCTGCCCCCTAAAGCAGCTTGTGGAGGGGGAGGCCAATTTGGAAGGGAAAGGGCCTGCCTAGTCCAGTCCCTGAGCCCCAGTCAAGGGCTTTCTAGGAACACCATGGGGATCACTGGGGCCTGGGCACAAGCACAAGGAGAAGAACAGCAAGGGCTGGAACGTCTCAGAACCACAAAGCAGTGAGTGAAACAGCTGCAGCTATGCTCACGTTCTCATGCTGGGACAAAACTGTGGCCAAGAGGAAGCTACTTGGGGCAGGCAGGAGCTGCTGGTCAGGAGTGAGGGGCACTGGCAGGGCTTTGGGGGGTTGGAAGTGAGGGTCAAAGGAAGGGGCAGGGAACCAGCATATCAGTGCTGCTCAGCACCCTACATCCTGGTGAGTGAAGGGGTCAGGGGCAACACTGATTTTTCTATGACAAAAAAAACAAAACAAAAGCAAAACTGAAAGTGTATAGGTGTTTAGAATTTGTTTTATTATGATTACAGAGGCACTGGTAGGCTTCCAAATGTCTTTAAAATCATAAATATATCAATAAAACATTGCCCAACTGATCTCTCTCTATATAGTGGCATTTCATTTTAATTGCAGAAGAACATAGATTTCAGGTATTTCATGACAGAATTTGGTGGGGGACTTATCATAAAATTTGCACTTTTTAAACAGGGAACACCAGGATCTCTGCTAGTGAGGCAAGCGGCAGGACCTGGGCAGAGGAACCTGCCCAGGGCCAGTTGGAGGGAGGATGAGGTGGCTGACCTTTGGGGCCAGGAGGACATGTGTTGACAACTTGAAGCAGGCCACCACAAGGAGCATATCTTCTGGGCAACAGCTGCCCAGATGGCAGAGTGGGAACACCAAAGGACATAACAGCAGTGCCACCCAAAGGCCAACTGTACAGCCACAGCCCACTGGTGACTGGGCAGCTGGCCCAGAGGTGCCGGTGGCTCTGCTGCAGTGCCTGTTTCAGAGCCCAGACAGCCATGTGGTCCCCATCTGGATTTGGTGTGTGGACAGCCATTGGACCACAGGTCCAAGGGGCAGATGCTGTCACAGGTGGCAGCAAGTCACAGCCAGGCAGTAGCCCCCACTGCCGAACTGCTTCAGTGGGTACAGGGGCCACTCTAGGTTTGGGCTGCTTCAGCAGTCCAGCTAGCATAAGGGGCTAGTGTCCGCAGATACCAACTGGTTGGGCCTGAGAAAATCCTAAGGGCAAGTAATCCTGAGCTGCTAGCCAGGGCAGCTTTTTATGCTACTGAGGCCAGCACAGGTGCTGGTTGTAGCCTCTAGCTCCCCCTGACTGAAGATCTGGGGGGAGCTGGGCAGGTCAGTTTGCCCCAAGTGGCACAATTTGCCCCACACCAAAGTGCATGTTCAGGCACAGGTGCTGAGGTACAAACCTCCATCAAAAATTTGTGTCATTTCTATTTGAGCTGCTGCAAGCACATGTGACTGCATGTGTGGATGTGCCCTTTGATTGGAGATTAGAAACAAGTTTCTAAGTATGAATGGTTAAGCATTGGATCAGGACTGCCAACCCTTCAAAGTTTTTAAGAGCAGGTTACACAGACACTTGACTGGGATTTTGTCAGGGATGATCCAGACTTCTGCAGGTGGCTGGACTAGAGGGGTCCCTTACAGCCATGCAGTCCCTTCCCACACTAATTTCATATTATCCTATTAACATAATAGAGTTAAATAAATATCATTGTTCTACCTGCTCTTTACATATTCCCTGGACCAGCATAGCTAATAAACAAACCTACATTGTCAACATTATTAATACAAACTAGGGCCATTTGACAGGGGTTTAGTCAAGCATGATGGGAGTTTAGTCCTCCGCATTTGAAATGGTGAGTTTTTTATTGTGATGATTAAAAACCAACCGTTTGATTTAGGGGCTTCCATCACTGTTATGGTGAGAGGCCCTATCCTTTTTTTTTTCATGGAGCCTGCCCGTTTCTCCTGTGGCTGCAGGGCGAGCTGCTAGTAGGCCAAGTGGTGCCTGGTCCTTCCCTCCGTAGTGGCAACACTGTCTAGGGTCACCTGGGTGGGCTGTAAGTGGATGGATATCACCTGGGGGCCACACCACCACCATGAAGGGAATGTCTGAGGCCCCCTGCAGCTCAGGGCCTATCAGCAGCTCACCCCATGACCTCAGGAGAGGCAGGCAGGCTCCATGGGGGGGGGGAGGATCAGGCCCTTCGCCATTTTTTTTTTCCCACAGCGGAGCCTGCCTGCACAAACTGCCATGAGGCCACGCAGCCCCTGAACTAAAGGGGAGACCGATGCTTCCCTCCGCAGTGGTGGCTGCCCCTGGGGCCACCTGGGTGGGGTGCTACCTGCACAGGTGCTGCACCAGCTTGCAGGCAACACCTGCCAGATCCAAATCTTCCCAAGCCCATGCACCAGAAGCCTGGGCACCCACTAAAATTATATAAAACCCTATTCACTTCTATTTTAAAAAAAATAAACATCTTAAGGAATTGTCAGAATTGAAACCTTGAAGAGAAGCAATGAGTGTAACTTCCTTTTTCCCAAAACAGGGAACATATAGAAAATGTTCTAGAAACTGGGCACATCTACACATGTGCTTTAAGGAATAGTAGCCTATTTTTCTGCGCATTAAAGCATCACACAAAAATGGTGCAATTATGCTAATGCGCAATAAAATAGGCTACTGCACATTAAGCATCACTTAAAACCCATGAACATTCATTACTGTATGTTAAGGCAACCTAATGCACATTTCTTTAGTACCTCACATTGGAGGCACTAAATTTAATGTGCATTAGAAAAAAACACCTTAATGCATGTATCAATTCCACTGAGTGCTTTTTTCAGTGGGAAAGCAAAGTACTGCTTACTACACTTTGCAGGAAATGCCAACACATTTATTCAGCACCTTTAGGTAGTGAGATATATTATTCAATATTTTGAGAACATGTAATACAGTTTTAAAGAGCTAGGTAAAAAAATAATAATAATATTACGCCATCTAGTTCCTATGTTTGCCAGGGCAGAATTATTCCCCGTTGTACATTTAATAGTGTTTTGTCCACTTTAATTTTAAATGACTCAAGCAGTGGGGATTCCACCACTTGGGAGATGATTGAAGCACTTAATAAATCTAATTATATACAATAGATATAAGCTGCCTGCTGCTGCCAGAATGGAAATCATCTTTTGGCTGATTCTGTGCACATTTGGCTGGTATACGCTAGTGGAGCTCACTAAAAGTTAGATGAGTTACAACCTGCTTGTTAGGTTTAGTGAATATGAAAGGCACAGCATTTTTCATAGATTTAATGCTTGAACCATCAAAAATGAAATATAAGTACATAAATCCAGTTGGCAGCCTTTTTTTTTAACATACAATATGAATAGTACTTAACTTATAACAGGAATGCTATAAAGATAAGTGATTCTGAAAAAATATTAAAATGGGAGACCAGTAAAGTATTACAAATATGGAAAGAGATAATGAACAATACATAGGTCAGATCATGGTCACTTAATGTAGTAACTTTATAATTATTTATCTTTACACCGGCTAAAGAGTGGCTTGTAGTATAAAGGAAAACTGATGCATCTTAGAACCAGTCCTCCCTCTACTTTTGATTTGTTTTATGTTCTTCAGTGATTAAAATGTCTGTCCATAGAAAGTGAGGTGGAACTCTGCATACTGGCATTTAAATGAAACAGGGTTTAAACTTTTATTATATTTATATGCAAGAAAATGCAGATATTTAAATATTTTTTTAATTTAAAATGTATAATTCTAATCTTTTTTTTTTTTTACACTAACAAATTCTGAAGGCACATAAAATGTTGTGACAGTGTTCAATCTTTGGCCATGCTGTCAACTGTTTGTTGACAGCAAACAGTTTAAAAACAAGTTCTTGTTATATATAATAAGACAGGACACATCTACATAATTATCACTTAAGTTTTAGAACTTGCAAAATAGCATAGACATTTTTATTCTTTTTCAGAGTTCTTTCTTCCTCTTAACACATGGAAATAAACTTCATAAAGCCAAACTTAGTGTTAATATAGGTAATGACTAGTGTCTTAGAGTTTAACAAGTCTTTATCATTAACTTCAGTTAATTATAGTCAGTCCAAAGAAGTAAGCATTTCTGAAACGGTCTTGTTACTGCATGCACTTTTTTTCCTCCAGTATGTACTGGATGGAGATCACAATTGCTATTAAGTTACAATGATACTTAACACTCAAAATGAAAAACTCAAAAACCATGCTAACAAAATTCCATGCTAACAAAATGTCAAGAAGCAAAACACAAAGCAGAAAAAAAGTAATTATTTAAGATGATTGATCCAATAAAAATGATTTAGTTATGTTTCATGTCATGTGTTCTTCATGGCTTGGATTCCTCACAGATATGAGCTATATCTTACCATTTAAGCCTCCATGAATAGATAGTTATTAGACAGACAATAAAAGCTGCTTTAAAACAAGGTCAGGCCCTCCTGTTAGAGTGAAGTATCTCCTGGGACATTCTGAGCTCTAGCTGAGGATTTCTGAAACATGTAAACAGACCTTCATAAATGTTACCTATAGGGGAAGGATGGAAGGTACTGCATTTGTTGATTTGACCAGTCCCATGATGATTTTCATAAAATTTATGGTGTGGTGTCAGCTATGGCACACTGTCAGTGTACTATACCTCATGTATTAGTAGCCATCCCTAGGTTACAGAGAATCAGGGAGGTCCCTCACTTGGGAGGGGGAGGCATAGAGCTGGGTGGTGTGGCTGCAGCCCCTCCCACGGGGCCCGTCTGGAGCTGGCAGCTCAGCCCCCTACTGTGGAAGAAGCACAGAGACACACCCCCCCCCCCCTTTGCAGGGGTAACATGGGCCTGTGCAGTGTTAAGGGGGCCCTGCACAGGCTGATTTGCCCCGGGCCCCACAGCCCCCCAAGGGTTGTCTGTCATTAGTACATAAGTAATTCTCTAAGCCTTTTGAGGCAGAGATGATATTTCTGGTTTGTATTTATATAGTGCTCTGTATAGTAGGATCCTCACCCATGACTAACACTGTTACACAAGGGTTGGCCACCTGCAGCCATGGATATATTTAGGATTTTGAAAAGGGGTGCAGATGGTTTGGCACATCATCACATATAACACAACATATTTTTCTCTAGTTAAAAAGAAACTAGAAGCTTTCTCAATTTGCTAGGGGGTCTACTGCTATTATTCAGTATAAAATAAAAACAAACAAATATAAATTCAATGGAATGTGCGCTAATTTGCTAGATTATATCTAAAGTTTAAAAAAACACAACAAACTTGGCAAAAATAGTCAAAGGATACTGTTTCATTAGCCCCATAGTCATTATAGTTAAACATACATCTCTTATTCAGATTTACAAAACAAGATCTAGCCATCTTGAGCATCTTGAAAGAGCCTCCAATACTTCACTGCCAGTGGCCATATCTACATAAAATGTGTTACTGCACAGTAGATTAATCAACTGTGCAGCAAAGCGTTACCATTTACATGTGCAGGCGCTTACTGCACCATAAATTTACTGTGTAGTAAAGCCAAAAAGCATTAATTACATGTGTAGAGGCACCCATTCATTTCTAACTCTGAGTTCAGGATTTTGCCTCGAGTTAAAAACAGTCTGCAGGGCTGTGAAACAGAATAGAGACAATACAAGGAATGGCTAACAAACAGCAAAATTGCAAAGGAAAGAATAGTTTGAATAGTGGGAGCACAGATCATTAAAATGAGAGAGGATCATTAATAACTGTGGAGTGAAAAGAGATTAGCAGGAATAAAGTAGATAATAATGAGCCACAAAGTCAACTCCCTCCCTCAGTGCTTTCTGAATAGAAATGCCATTGCCACGGCCAAGCTGTTGGATTTGAAATATGGGTGGAGCAATAAACAAAAGGGAGTGCAACTGCACCCTACAAGCCCACTTACCCAGCCCACCTCAGGACCAAGCTGTGTTAATTCAGCCTGCTGTTAGAAAGGTTACTGATGACTGCTTTTCAGTACTGCAGTAATACAAAAAGTACTTCCTTAGATTTTCTGTAGTTCTACATGAACTTCAGTGAATACAGTATATTCTGAGGTTTACTGAAATGCAAATGTACCTACTTAGACAGTGAAACTAAGAATAAAGAACTAAGGAAGGTTTCAGATATATCCATAGCTTTCTCACATAACATTACTTATGGGAATGGGAAATGATGTAAAAAAATTTTGATCCATGTAAATATTTCTCAACCTCAAATAAATTTTAATGATGCATTTAAATAAAATATCAAAAGTATCTGAAATATTAAATATTACATTACAAATATTTTTACACAGTGAAGAACATAGTATGTGAGAACTGGGGACTGGTCCTTTAAATAGTCTGAGTCTTTTTCAGGCACTTACAAACCTCTGTGATTCAGACCCTATAACAACCCTGGCAGAACAATACTCTCTCTCTGTATCCAGGCCTTGCACATTATAGACTAGATAACACATTATTTAAATCCTACTGTACCTGTGTCTTTCTGTCACATTCTATATTTTGTGTAAACAACAAAAAACAAAAATTATTTCATGTCACATTTTTGTTTAATAAGCACACCTGAAGATTGGGACTACAATAATTTCTAACAGACCCAATTTCTATTATATATGAACAGTGCCACTCTATTTTACTCAGCTTATAAATGTTAAGTAGCTGACACTGAATATAGCTAAAACTTCCACATGTTTTACATAAAAATTATACAAAATAAGGTAGGTCACATGTAGGGCCTGTGAGCCTTGACAAGCATCCTTTTTAGACTACACATTCCAAACATACAATCTCTGTGAGTTTCATCATTGTGGTAAGTGTTAAGTAGATGGATATTTACTCCAGTCTGTATCCCCCTAGGAAGCTGAGCACTGACATAAATACACATAACATCTGTCATGAAGAACGGCAGATTTGCTCAAAAAGTGGTTAATTTCAGAAGAGATGTAGGCATTCTGAGGTTTCCCAAATCTCTAAGCAGTTCTATAGCAGTAAGTTCCACTGGCAACAGCTTGCACACACATGGAGAACAACTGCTAATTAGATGCTACAGATCCTACTCCTATCCTTACATGAATTATTTTTAGCACCAGCTTGTTTCTAGAGTAGCCACCATTTAAATGTCAAAATTTACCATCTGTAAGTAATAGAAATACTGAGTAATATACGCCACCACCTGTAAGGCTGTAATAACCCTAAATATTTGAAAATGGTAGATATCTATTTTTTTAATGGTCACTACGTACATCTCTCACTAGATAACAGAAAGAGGGAACAAATTATGTTCTAAGTGGGTGCATCTACATGAAATTTTTACTGCACAGTAGACTAATTAGCTGCACAGTAAACATCGCCCATCTACATGTGTGCCCATATTAGACTGGAGCAAACTAATTAACTTGTATTTACAAGTACTATCCGGCTGCAAAGTTTTTTATTCTGTAGCAGTGCATGTGTAGATGCTGCCCCAGTTAGCTAGGGCATGACGTGAGCATGATTCAGTACGGGGGCTACCTGCTGGCTAATTCTCACTGAAATACCCTTATGCTTCCACAGCACATTGAACCAGTGGGGGGGGGCATCTCTGGGGTGGCAGGCTGACTCCCTAGGCCAGCCAGGGCTGCTCCAACCTAGCTCAGTGTGCTGCAATCCTGGGCACATATGTAGACAACACACCCAGGAGCAATAAACTCAGGATTTTTAATAAGCTTATTAATATGCATGTATAGATGCACCCAGTAACACTATCAAGAGAGTTAATCTCATTCAAGCGGATAGGAACTGTAGCCATAAAATAAGAATTGAATCAGGACTGGTTTAATAATATCTAAGAGTGAAGTGATTTGACCACCTGTAGTTGCTGCACCATAAGTAGAAGAACAATAGATTGAGCAGAAGCCACAATTTCCCGTAAACCATCCTCAGCTTCGAAGCTAAGTCCCTGGAAATTATATTTCACAGACTTAAGAGAATTGAAAGGTAAAACAATTTAACACAATTTTTTTGTTTTGTTGCTGTTCCCCTCAGTGACAAGAGTCCACTTTACCTGCACAAAGCTCATTTTGCTGCACATTTCCTGGCAGCTTCTGACAGAAAACATTGCAAGCATCATAACAGATTCCACTGAGTTAACGGGGCAAGCATCTGAAATCACATTCTTCAGAACCCCTCAGGCAAGAACTGCTACAGTCCACCCTCTCTGGTGAGAGCCTATACCTCACTCTTCCTCTGATATTGTTTCTCTTCTGTCACTAGATCACAGCCACTGCACTATTGAGTTGAACATTAAACTGGTACACAGCTTTCAAATGAAAATGCTGAGGCAAAATACGTGACTGGAGATCACCCTCTTTGTACAGAATAGCAAGTCACTAATGGTTACAAGTATTACTTAAGTACCATACACACTAATACATATGAGATCCATTGGGTCAGTGTACTGTCGTAACATTATATAAGAACCAGCACTAGAACAGTGAAGTTTGTTAGAAGTGGAAAAGCCAAGTTATAGCTTAAAACTGATGTCAATCCCCAAATGGACCACTTTGTTCCTTTTTACTGGAACTCCGAATTTACAAAGATGCAGCAACCAGAAGCAAATAAGACCTGGATAACTGATCAGAAATTCATTTATATTAGTAGACAGCACTATACTGCTAGGAATCAGGAAATTGAAATTATAGGATTATGATCAGTTGATAAACCCAGGCTGAGAGGATTCCAGTGGACTAGAGCATTTCACTTTCAGAACTGACCTATCTCAGGGCACACATTTACTCCCAGAGTGAGTAGACAAGTACAATGCCTTTGTCTCATCTATCAGCCACTGTTAGTTCCTCACACATTTCTATTTCAACTACCTGTGTACGTATACTGTAGAAGATATACTGTACTATCTTCCCTTGGTACATTTATTTTTTTTAAATGAATTACAATTATAGACAACTGGACATGAGACTTTATGAAAAGTCTCATGCTCTTAGTATTAAAAATTCACCAATGGGGAGAATTATGAGAACAAAGAGAACTATCCCATTTATGTAAAAACCCTTCAGCAGGTACACTACTATAGCAGTATGTGATTAATAATGTTATGATGTTCCTAGAGTTAATAAAAACAATTAATGACCATTAACTACCACTTGTCTCCAAAGTAACAATGTGTATCAGGTGTGATGGATGGAAGTGTCTCTTTTTTCCTATTGCTTCATTTGAGGCTGTGCAATCCATTACGTAAAAGAACTCTTAGGAAGATACTTAGGGGGTTTATTTATTTATTTTTTGTTTAAACAAATTTACAAAATTAAAAGAACAAGGCAAAAAAATAAGAGCATTGCATTTATCTGCCCCCCCATGATGCTCAATTAATTAAATGAACAATAATACACAAGAATGTGTCAAAGAAATAAGTTGCAGCTGCTTTATTTTTTGAAATGTAGAATAATTCATGAGGATTTCTAGACTATAATCATTGAAACATGACTTTTCCACAATTAATTAGTTATGAGTAACTTAATTATAGGGAACACACACGTATGGAGGTCAGTGGAATGTTTAAAGAAAAGTTTTAATGGTAGATAATTGTTTTAAAGATGTCATCAGCAAGCAATTAATTAGATCACACAGCTACACAGTTTTAACAACTGTCATTGCATCTCTAAATGTTACTATATTGAAGAAAATGACACCAATATATATTTTAAGTAATTATTAGCTCTTGAAAAGATTATCCTTCTACAGCTTTGTAGGCAGTTTCTTTATGGCTTATATGCAAGGAATGATGTGCAATTATTTTCTTTTTCTTTTTCTCAGCTACCACCTTATATTATTTAAAATTCTCCTTCACAAACTAACATTTTGAACTAACCCAGGTATGAGTAGTTCTAAGCCTGAGATTTTTCTGTTCCTGTTAAACAGAGTACTACATACATTTATTATATTTCTCTAGAGACCAAAGTTATGCTAAATACCACAACAGTACTATGAATGTGTCACTTCCTGTGCCTTTTTGAGGTTTGTTTTTTAGTTGTCCCACAGGCACAAGCTCCATTAAGCTCTACAGAGTTCCCACACAGCAATCGTATCACATGTAGGGTAATAACCTAAGAGGGCCCCATCATTCGGTAATTCAACAGTGCCTTTATTAAGGGAACCATTTACAGAGAAGCAGCAATTGCAACTAAAGTTTACACAGGTATGTAAACTGAATCCTGACACCACCTCCAAACACAGCCTTCCTGTAAACTTGTGTTGCTCCCTTTAAATCCCATGAAGTCTGCTACCTTACATGTGCAGTAATTTGGACCAAATTTTCTTCTGGTGTAAATGGGTCTAACTATATTGATTGAAATGGAACTTGGCCAATTTTCAGTACCAAACATTTTGATCCTTATTGTGTACTGGAAAAAAGGAATTATTTGCTGATAGTCCTATTTACTTTAAACTTGGTGATATTATTTTATCATTGTGCATAGTGAGCAACTGTTCACCTTTCTGATCTGATAGCCATTTACAACCATTTTACATGACTACGATAGGATGAAAACCCAGGCCCTTTGGGTTTCCTCTCTAGAATTTTATGAACATAAAAGCCAGGAAAATCTTTATCCATTTTTAGTGTTCTCACTATTAAAATACTATATGTTAACTTCAGCTCATATAATACCCCCTATTTAGATGTATAGTTTTAGCAAGTGTTATAAAAGTTATTTGGAAACAAAAGTCTACTGCAAGGAGACAGATAAGAATAACCTTTCACCAGCTTCAAGTTTTCATCCTAACCCACAGGAAAAAAAGTCTTCTTTACAGCCAGCTAATCGGAGTTAAGAGGATTACTTCAGAGGAAGAAGAATATAGTCTGCAATTACGTGAGATGGCAAACAGATTCCTTGGGAAAGGATGTGAAAGCAGCAAAGTAAATTTAGCTGTGGAGGGGGTATAAAGGTTAGAAAGACAAACGTTATCACCACAGCATAGAAGAGATAGGGAGGCCCTGACTACCTGCATGCCTACAATCAGTTTGCTTTCATATTGCATTAAAGCTAAGATTTTAGAGACACTGAAATGTGTTAGAGTGATTTTAAAAGGCTTTACTATCTAATAATATGAATACTGAGCACAGGTTCACAACCTTGCATCCACTAATTTGAAAGGAGTCTGTAAATATTAATTAGTCTTTAAAAAATCCTCATATTAAAAATTACAGACAAGGAGATGAAGTAGCCCAACACAATTTCTGACTTCACCTAAAACTGTGGGAGATGCATTGGTAGAGTAAAGAATTTAAATCCTCCAGTTAGATACATCGGGCCCAATTTTCTACTACCTTGTACCTGTATATCTTCCAAAATTGTGCAAAATACTTCCAGAGTTACTCACTCATTTACATGATGTTTTACACCCTCTTGGCACAGGTGTAAATGACTCAAAGTACACAGCAGTGAAACTCTATCTTACTGTCTTCTAGAAATCTGAAGGGTGGCACTGGGTCTACATTTAAATAGTAGGATAAAAGGCAGGAGTACTGACTAGGATCCTTTTGGAGAAGGAAAAACTTTTAACTACTTTATTCAGGGGTTCAGGGATACAAAAAGGTTGGCCACTTACAAAGCAAAAAACAAACAAATTACTGTCAAACCAAGAACACTATGTCATTGCATTCAGCACATCACACCGTGACAGACACCTTTGCTACGTTCCATGTCATGTATTACATGCTAGTTATGCGGTCGGCGTGCCGGTCACACGGTCATAACTATAAATAAACAATCCGTACCCTGCTCTATCCAATCATACATGTGACAACATCTTCAACTTCCCACACAAGAAGAAAGCAAAAAAAGCAGCCTGGTGAGGGCCCAGGATGCGGCACGAGCTGGAAGTCATAGTCTGACACTGAGCCAGCCTGGTCATCCAGACCAGTCATGACATCAGACAGCGTATTTGAGACAGCTGTCCTCTACATGGCACAGTGCTCCCTCAAGGGCCCAGCATGTCTCAAAGGCGGGCACCGCCTGCCAGAGCACAGCGTACTCAAACTCCAGCGAGAGGCACGCCTGCACCAGGAGGCGGAAAAGCTGCAGGGCATCATCTGAGCTGGTCCTGCCAAGCCGGTTTCAGCAGCTCTTGAGGACGGCCGTTTTGGCCTGACCCAGTAAAATTTGGCCAGACTGGTATGGGTAGGAGCCCATGTAAGTGGTGTCTGAGAAGCTCCTGCCCAGCGCTCACAGCAGCGGCTTGAGGGTGACAAAGAGCAGCTGCAGTTAGGGACAGTTGAGGAAGGCATGAAAGAAGGTCTCCTCAACACCCCCCAGGCAGAAGGGACAGGCCATCAAGGCGGCTGGGTCAAAGTGGGACGCAAACGTGCCAGTGGCTAGGATGCCGTGCAGCAACCGCCACTGCAGGTCACTAGTCTTCTTGGTGGTTGGCAGCTTATACAATGTGCGCCACGCCGGGTGGGCTGGTGGGGAATCTGGGGGGCCCAGGTGCTGTCGCCACAGTGTATGGGGGCGGCCCGCCAGCACTTGGGCATGGCGGACATGAACCACCCAGTCATGTAGGCTTCTACATGACAGAAAAGCAAAGGGGCAACCCGTGTCACTGTCAGGAGGCACAGGGAGCATCAGCAGGGTGCCAGGGCCACCGGCCAGCTCGTCGGCCACAGCTGGGATGACTGGTAATGCAGGAAAAACCTCGCTCGGGATACCCGCAGCACAGGGGACCTGGCCTGCCCAGAGATGGTCATACAGGGTGGCTGCATCCTCCAATGGGAGGGCAGCCCAGATGTCACACAGGAGACGGCCCATGCTGCGGACGGAGCACGTACCCAGCCAGGTGGTCAAGGCCTCGGGTGAGAGCTAGGCCAACCGAGCGGGGTCAAGGAGATGGCTAAGGTGGAGGACACGCACCTTGATGAGAACGGCTGTGAGACTGGCAGAGGCCAGGCTAGGCACGGGCACTGCAGAGTTGGGTTGTGCACCAGGGGGTCCCTCAGCAACTGCAGAAACTGCAGGTGACGGGCCTGGGGCTGGAAGTGGAAAGTGGCTTGCCAGGCTCGTACCATACCACGGTAGAAAGCCGGAAGCACCGCCCAGTTCAAAAGTGCAAGGTCCAAAAGGAAGAGCTCCTGGTCAAAGCCAAGGGCCCCCACCCTCTGCAGAAACTAGCACGCCAGTTGTTGCCAAGGTAGGTGCTCCTCACTGTACAGGAGTCATTGAAGGGCCTGCAGGCAGAAGGCAACCACCTCGCTCGCAAAGTCAACCAAACTCTGGCCCCCCTCAGCTACAGGGAGGTAAAGGACAGCTCATGGGAGCCAGTGACCCCCATCCCAGAAAAAATCAACCAGGAGGTGCTGGAGTCTCTCAAGTAGGTCCTGTGGCAGATTGAGCACAGTGCACCGGTGCCACAAGGTCGCCGCCGCTAGGTTGTTCGTGATGAGGACACGTCCACGGTAGGAGAGGCTGGGTAGATGCCAGTACCACCTTTGTAGGTGGGCCTCCACTCCTTCCTCAAGGCCATCCCAGTTGCGCGCCATGAAGGTTGATGGCCCTAGGAACACGCCCAGGACCTTAAGGCCCTCATGGTGCCAAGTGAGGCCCCCTGGCAAATCTGGGGGGGTCATGGTGATCCACACACCAAGCAACAGGGTATCACTCTTGGCCCAGTTGATACGGGCCAAAGAGGCGCATTCATAGGCTCGCTGGCAGTCTGTCAGGGCCTCCACGTCTTCCTGGGTGTTATGGAAGATGGTCACATCGTCTGCATATGCTGATAGCCGGAGAGGAGGAGCAATGGACAGGCCCATGGCTAGTGGCAAAGCCACACCACCCAGGCGGCGCCGCAGTGCATGCAGCAGTGGCTCAATGGCCAGGGCACAGAGCATGCCCAACAGGGGGCAGCCCTGACAAAGGCCTCTGCGTGTGGGGAACGGGGCACAGAGCACCCCATTCACCTTGAGCAGACTGGAAGTGTCTTGATACAAGACTCGGAGGACCCCGGTGAAAAGGGGCGCAAAGCCAAAGGCCTCCAGGGTCTGAAAGAGGTAGTCGTGGTCCACCCGGTCAAAGGCTTTCTCCTGATCCAGAGAGATGAGGCCAATATCTAGGCCAATGAGTTCACTGGCTGTAAGCAGTTCACGCAGCAGAAACAGGTTGTCTTGGATGGTTCTGCCCGACACGCAGTAGCTCTACTCAGGCCTGGTGATGGAGGCCATGACAGTGTGGAGGCAGGTGGCCAGCGCTTTGGCCCAAATCTTGTAGTCTCACTAGCATCACGCAAAAGGGCGGCCAAGGTCTTGAAGAAAGTGACCCTCTCCTGGCCATCAGTAGGTGCATAAACATTAACGAGTAGCAGGTGGCGGTGTGCTAGGGTGACATGGACAGTCAGCAGGCATCCAGGGACAATCTCCCATGTCACCGCCGTGTCATGCTGTAGTTGTGACGAGGCAGCGTGCCAAGCTAACTGATTGAGCCTGTTAGAATGAGTCTCCTGGAGGAAGGCAACAGCCAGCCGCTTCTGGCGCAGGAGCTCCAGGACGGCCTCCCATTTCACCGGATCTTGACAGTCATTGATGTTAAAAGTACCAATGGTTGTGGCTGCTATGGGTGTGGGTATGGGAGAGGAAGAGTGAGGTAAGTGTAAATAAAAAAGCGAGCCCCCAAGAGCAGAGCAAAAAGCAGAGACAGGTAAAAAAAAAAAAAAAAAAAGGCCTATCATCCCCTACTCTATCCCAGGGACCCCGCCAGGCCCCATTCATCTCTCACCCGCTATGTGAGCTTTTCCAGACGATAAGCCATCTGCCAAGTGTCTAGATCTTGTTGCATCAGTTTGGCTGCAGCTCTGGCATCCTTGATAAAAACTTTAGGATCTGCGCCATCATTGGGTGAGGTGCCCCGCTATGTTCTTCTGTCCCTTAGTCTGCTTCAAAAATGTCAGGAGCCCTCCATAGTCGGGACCGACCCAGGCGGGGTCTGCCAACATGGGCTGCACATTTTCAACAGATGCACGGCAAGGCTGCACCCTAGTTGGGAGCTCATCTTCTACACCTTCAATGTCTAAACCCATCAACCTCCTCTGATCTTCCAGGTCAAAGTCTGGCTCTTGAAGAGCAATCCCCACCTTCTTGGAGGAAGAGAGGCCATCCTGCTCTTGAGGTCGCTTGCAACACTCAGAAAGCTGGATCTCCATATCACTAGCCTCCTCATCTAGTTCAGTAGTTTAAGGTGTGACCAAGAGGTCAGCAGACTCCTCTGCTGCCCCCTGGGTCAGATCTCCAGAAGAGAGACATTGTGAGTAGGTCTTACCACCACCCACCTCCAGAAGCTGGGAGACAGGTGAGGGGTCAGTGACCCCCGCCTTTGCCTCCCCCACCTCCAAGCTGCCGTCATCCCCAGTCAACAGGGTCACTGACATGACAGTCGGAGCAGGGCCAGGCTCTCGAGCAGGGGCCTCCCCAGCACCAGCTGAGGAAGGTCTCAGCGGGAATTGGGAGTCCTGAGTGGTCCCTCTCACCTTCTTCTTCTTTGTGGCAGATGGCCCACCATTCATAGAGGATAGGTCAGACTGCTTCGGCCTGCCTCCCTAGGGCCATCCACCCCAAACAAGGTCATGGTGGAGGGCAACTGGGAGGAGGCCTGAACCCCATCATCTGACAGGGCCTTGGTGCCACAATCGCTGACCACCCCAGCCACCTCAATCAGGGTGGTCAGGGCAGGCAGGGGGGAAGTGGAGGCATCAGCCTCTCCACCTGGTGGCATCTCCGTACTGGTGGGGGTGGGCACTGTAGGTGGAATGAGTGGGGGGGAGGGTTGGGACCTAGTCCCAACTTCTCTGCTGGATGGCACTCTCACACCAGAGACTCCGGCCCCCTCAGATGGAACAGGGGTAGAAGGAGGTCAGAAAAAGCTACCGGCCTCACTGGGTGGGGCCTGTGTCCCAGAAGTGGATGCGCCATCCGTCGGTGCCGCTGTAGTCACCAATGTTCTGGCTGATCTTCCCCGTGGGTACTGGGCTGCTAGGTGGGAAGAGCTACCATACTGAAAACATGTGGTCTCCCCAAAAGAAAAATAGATCACAAACCTCCACCCATTGAACATAAGGCTCAAGGACTGAGGCAGAGACCGTGGGCCCTCCCTGAGAAGCATGAAAACCTGCCTTCGAAAAGACAGGACGTGCCTCAGTTTGGGGTTCTTACTTCCTATTGTCTATTGGTGAAAGAGACTCGTAAGAACCCCATGGCGCTCGAGTTCCTTGGCCAGCTCCTGATCAGTCACATGTGGGGGCACATTAGAAATCACCACCCTCACCGCTGGAGTGTCTAGGGGCATGACAAAATAATGCGCGCCTGCAATGTCCAGGCCCTCTGCGCACACCTTGTTAACTAGGGTGAGATTGCTGAGGTAAATCATTGGGACCGTGTTAACACAACCTGCATATTGTATGTTATGCTGTCCCAGGAGACTAGCAAAGGCATCGGCACAGACCTTGACCCCAATGTAGGGAGGGGTGTGAACCCTCAAGCTATGGGTAATGGGGAGGTTCTGAGAGGCATCCTCATGCCAGCTGCTGGGTGTAGGAGCAGCCATTCCTGCTAGGACCGGGTTCATTTGAAGTTACAACTAAGCAAAAGAAAACAAAAAAAAGTTTATACTAACTAAAAAGATAAGTGTCTGAGAAAGCGGACACAAAACTCTAGATGGGAGGGGGAAAGGAGTGGAGGGAAAAAAGTGGCAGGGGGGAGGGGGTTGAAGCAGCGAAAAAAAAAGAAAAAGTGGGGGGAAGAAGGGGTAATTAAGAGCACCCCTAGGAAGGCAAGCTAATGGAAAAGATAACTCCCTGCAACAAGCAAACAGAAAGGAAAGAAAGGAAAAGAGACAGTAAGAAAGAAAGCTGTAAAGAAGCAACTCACAGACAAAGAAACCGGAAGTCCAGGGGGGAGGGGAGAAAAAGGGGGGAAAAAGCTGCAAAAATGCAAGAGAAGAATCAGAAAGCAAGATACACAGAAGCTAGAGACCTTTAGACAGATGGGAGTCAGAAAAGGAAAGAGATAGGAAGCCGGGGAGTCTTACACTCAGGATCGCCCCACGCAGCTCCAAGCAAGCCTGGTCTGGTGTGTCCAAAGCCAAAGGAAGGAAGGAAGAAGAGAGACATGTCTTGGATCACATTTTTAAATGGAGACCCCTTCATAAAGATCTATTACAAAATGTCTTGCAGGAACAAACTTAGTATTCTTGTTACATGTGAAATTGTCATATATAAATATCACACGTTATAATGATAGCTGGGAAAGTGTGCCACACATTTTTTCCTTCCCAGTATTCTTTTCTGCAGTTGAGGAGGGCAATTTACAATGTAAAAGAAGGTCACTAAAAGGGTTAATATGAAAAGAAAAAGGAAGTGATTTCTCACAGGGTGGAGAGAATAAGAAAGGAGCTATTGGCCAACTGAAAGTTGTTTAGTTCTTACATCATTTTATAAGAGGTACAAAAACATTTTTTAAAACATACAAAAAACCTAAAAATTACTGTTAAAGGTTGAGTGAAATTTCATTTAAATATTTGAAAAATAGTTTTTTGAAAAAGAATTTTAATATTTCTTATATTTCTGACTTTTCAACAACTAGATTTCACTTTTTTATATAATAAACTTGTAATTTCTTTTTCAGTTCTTTCACCTCTTTCTTCCCCTAGCTTCTTAAACCCAAACCTTGTTACCTCTCACAAGACCTGTCAAGATGGTTGTACTGGTTTATTTATTTAGGTTGATCTTAATAATGTATGCTATTTCATACAAGAATGGAAATTACTATTATTCATAAAAACATTTTTATTTCTTGAATTTTGTAATTAATTAATCATCTGAAAGTTACAGCAAATAGTGCCTTCTTTTTATATTCTTATCATATGCAAGGAAAAAGCACTATTTAGCATTTCAACAAGTCTAATAAGATGATACCTCAAAGAGGTGCAATTCCCCCTTTCTGCTATTGGTGCTTAGTTGGGAACAGCTTACATCAAATGAGGCAACAACAGATCAGTTTATAATATTATGACTACAATTTCAAAATGTAAAAAGAAAAATCACCCTCTTATTCCCCCCTCCTTATAGAATCTAAAAAGAAATCTTCCCTTTACTGCACCCTCCCCCCACAATAAAATCTTTAAAGATATGCATAACATTTTTTCAATATGACCACTTGAAAGAGTGGCCCTTAAGCCCAGCCAGTCATTGAAGATTTGATCTCATTCCAATTGAAATCAGCATATACATATCTGATCAGTGTATAAATATCTGATTCCTTGAGGAAATTTTCTTGTCAAATTGCTCAGAATGACACACTCCTTTTATATGATCACATTTAATGCTAAATGTGACCTGAGTGACTGGGTACAGTGCCCTGCTATCTACACTGGACAGAAGGGACAATCCCTGGGTGAAAGAATGAATGGACACTGATCTGACATCAATTCCAAAAAGACACAGAAGTCTGTGGCAGAACATTTTAGCCTCCCTGGACCTTAGAGAAGCTGTTTTAAAACAACAAAATGTAAAAAAAAAAAAAGAAAAAAAGATTTGAACATGAAATTGTAGAACAAGAAATCATCCACAGACTGGATTGTTTTAAGCATGGTCTCAGCAGAGATTGGATTCCTACCCTATTACCTGGGCTAGCTTTCATAACTCTTATGTCCCTCAATGGGTTAACTGCTTAGTTTACCCTCTCCAACTCACCTCTGCCTCTCTCAGCAATGCCTCCTCCTTACCTCCCCCTTGCCTTATCTTGTGCATTTAAATAACTTGATTCCTTTCTATTTAGTGCCCCTGCTCTTTGAAATCCATTCACAGCATCTGACAAAGCAGACTACAGTCTACAAAAGCTCATGCCTCTCTGAATGAGTTAGTCTGAATGAGTTAGTCTCTAAGGTGACACCCTGACCTGCCTTTTGACAGACCTTGCTGGGAAATACCAGAACAGCTGCCAATAAGCTGACTTCTCAAGAAATTAATTTGGGACAACCCAGAACAAAAAGTTTTCAGTTTCCAAGTGAAAGAAAGAAACCAAAATATCTATTTCTGGGCAATTTTAATAAAAAGAAAGGAAATTTGGAATGAAGGTCTAGGTCAGTGGTTCTCAAAGTGTTAAGGGTCCCAGCACCCCACCTCTACTTTTTTAATGTGGTGGTTTGTCACAGAAATAGAAGCAGATGGGACAATTCCACCCATGCCTGTTTCCAAGAACAGTGTAGGGGGCACCAGATCAGGAAGTGCTGCATGGCACAAGGCAACTTTGCTGCCTGCTTTAAGATGATCAGAGCACTTTAATGCAGGGAGAGCATGTGGAACACTTTTATATGGCTGCTGCCCCCCTCAGAGGGCCTCATCCTGGTTAAAAACCACAGGTCTGGACTCAGATAGAGATTTAGGCACCATTCACAAAACAGAGGATGACATGAGGTTGGTTGTGCCTTTCCCTCGCTTCATAGCTTACAACTCAGTGATTAGACACTACCTCTCAGGAGTGTGCCCCACCTTTCCTGTGGTTCCTCTTTATAAAATATTTTATAAAATATAAGTTGGGCTAGATAAAATGAGAATTCTACAGCCTGATAGGGGGGCACTCACCAGTCAGGGCAACTACAAGATGCCAGCCCCTGCTCAAATTAATGGAATAGTTTCAATAGGAAAGACTGAGATATGCTCTACCTTGGTTAAAACACTCATAAAAATAGTCCTACTCTACCTAGCTAAATTGCGTAGAGAAAGGGGCCTTCCTTAGCAATAAAGCATGAGAAATTTAACCCTGAAAGGAGATACTAAAATGCATAGTATTTGCTATTTGTCCCAATGTTGATTGAAGTTTTTAGTTTGCATCTTAAAGCAATCACTTCCACCATTTTTCACTTGTTCAAACACTGAGCAATCATTTTTCACTTCAAACATAAGCGTCAATATTTTTGTGTGCATATTTTTCAAGATATTATAAAGCTACAGAACCAGCAAAATGATGAAAGCTTCATTTAATCTGGCAGAAAACCAGTCAGTTCTTTCCCCAAATACTTTTTCACACTACAGAAAACTATAGGACTTGAAAAGAAAATGCATACATTTTCTTCAACTCCCCAACCCCCTCTACATATTGAATGCCAGCTGATGCAGAGATTTTTCCCTCAACACCCAGAAGTTTGTCAGTCATACAGGATAAGGTCCTACATCTTTCCAAAGGCAAATAAACTCAACTGAGCTTCTGGAAATAGTCTAAAATCTTTTATATCCAACTGAATATTCTCTGACAAATAAGGGTCACTCATGTTGGGCATGAAACCATTTCACAGAATACATCTGCATTTCCCGGCAGCTTCATTTATCTGTGTTTGTACAGACCCAACAAACCAATTTTTGCACATTTTTAATGTGGAAATGATCAAGAAAGTTTGTTTAGTTTCTCTGGTAGCATAACTGAAACACAAGTAGAATCTAAATATGTTTCTCAGACATCAAGGCTGCTTGTACATGCCACAGAGGGTTACTTCGGGTTAATTCTCCCTAAATTAAAGTGAAGGATTTTTAAAAACACCGCTTCAATTTAGGGCAAAGTAAACCCCCATGGTATGTACACAAGGGTCGGGCCCAATCCTTACCTACATCTTCAGCAGCAGTGGGGGAGGGCGAGCTGCTGATGGGCCGTGTGGTCCCTGAGCTGTGGGGGGAGGTGATGCTTCCCTCCACAGTGGCGGCGGTGCCCCCCATGTGGCACCCAATTGCAGGCACCCAGCCCGGGTAGTCCTGGGGGGTACAGCAGCTGCAGATGGAAGCACCGCCCCCCCCCCCCCAAGCAGCCATGGAGGGAAGTCTCACCCCCACCCCTCCCCACAGCCATGGAGAGAAGCACCAGGCCCCCGCACAACTCAGGTAGGCAGACAGGCAGGCAGGCAGGCTCCGGGGGGGGGGAAATGAGATTCAACATGGGGTTTTTTCCCTTTCAGTGGTGCCTGCCTACACGGGCTGCTCCCGGGCTTCCTGAACAGCCCCTGAGCTACTTGGGGCCTGGTGCCTCCCTCTGCGGCTGTAAGGTAGCAAATTAAAACACCTCAGAACCATTTTATTCTGCTGCGTCCGAAAGTCATTTAATGCGCTATATGCTGCTGATGGTGTCAACAGCCTGACCATTAAAGCAGTGCAAAAGGGCATTTAAGATGCTTTAAAGGTCAATTTTGTGGTGTGTACAAAGGCCCCAAGACACAATTTAGGAAACCCATTTCAATGCATGTACACTTGGGCTAAGGAAATTTTTAAATTTTTTCTGTTAAATGAAAAACTGCTTTGATATACTCTCCATATTTATGCTTAAAGTTCTACAAAACTATGCTTTGTTCTCTCTGTTCACTCAATAGAAACTGCTATCATAAAATCTTTATGTTGGATATGCACAGCTAGCTCCAAAATTGTCACTGTTTTTCTTCTCTACTCATACTGTCCAAAGAATACTAGGTCCATCTTTTTTCAGTGTTCAGTAAAAAAATTAAGAGATGGTTTTTGGAGAAGTCTTACTGCCTTAATCATATTAAGTGTTGTTCTGGTACATATGAGATATAACAGCATCTTAGAGTCTCTAGAGTTCTTAGAGTCTCTAGAGAAGCAGAAAATCTTGGAGAGTCAGGTTCTGAGAATCTCTCAGACCATTTTATAGGGCTACAAAACAAGACAGAGTCCTTAAGCCTTCTTTCCTTTTGTGATTTAAACCTAATACCAAAGAGGATTATTTTTTAAATGTGTTTTCTAGCACAATGTTTGTCCTCTCTATTAAAGATGGGGTCTTATATCACCCAATCCTAAAAAAAAAATCATCTGTCACAACTAGATGCCACTGTGTATGTTTCCATTTGATTTTTTATCCCCCTCTCTTTAAACTTTATTCTTTTTTTTCCACTCATCATTTGTTTTTGTGTCTGCCCATTTTTTTTATCTCCCCCTCCCCCAGATTTTTTTCCTCTGTCATTCCTCTGTTCCCCTTCTTTTCCTAATATTCTTAAGAAGAATTTTAAATACAGACTTCACTACATTTCTGAACACACCATAGTTTACTGATTCATTCTTGACTTTCATTAAAAAAAATTTACAGCTGTTGTACTGCCTAATCCTGAATTAAGATGTCACATTTAAACCCCCTTACTTTTTGGGGAGGATTTAAAATATGAGATTCAAAGGATTGTCTCCAGTGATTCACAACCAGGGTGCCACAGCACCGTGGGGTGCCTTGAGATCCTTTCAAGGGTTTTGTGGGGTGCCACATAATGTTAACACCATTAGGTTTGCAAACATGTTTCACAAAATAAACCTAGAGATTTCAAACAGAAACAGTTTCAAACATAGTTGTGGTCTTTCTGAGTTCTTTGGAACAGAAAAAAATGCTCTATTATTTTTCTGTAGTAAAAAAAAAAGTGAAAACTAAGAGTCAGCATTTTGCGAGAGGTTACTTGAGTTTATTTTGGAGTCCTTTGAATCCATCTACAGGTGTGTTGAGTCTAAAAAGGTTGAAACCCACTGGTCTAATCAGAAGTGGTAAGAGCCACAGCTAAAAATAACAATACAGTAATAAAAAACAATAAACAACAGGGAAGCACTCCCCCTTCTGTTCCCCAGCTCCTGCTCTGGTCCCTGTCCCTGCCCTCCCTCCCTGCCTGGCCCGGCCACACTTCCCAGGGTACCATGTTGATGGTGGCAGCAATACCAGGGTCGATGCCAGCAGCAATGCTGGTGGAGATGTCCTTCTCAGCTGTAGGAGGCAGGGACATGAAGTGCAGCCAAAGGTAGCCCTCCAGGCAGCAGTGGAGATTGTGGGGTGGCACAGAATTGCCTGCTGCACCATCACAGCTCAGGTTCCCATGCCAGGTTTGCAGGTGTGCCCAGGGCACAACAGCCAACAGCAGCAGGGAATAGTGTATGGGACACCCGTGGTCCACACAAACAGCTCCTCTCACAGCACCTGGGATACTCTCAGCAGGGGCATGCTCTGGGCACAGAGCAAACATGTGGGGGCTGACACTTGGGTGCCTCCCTCGAGAGGCCTCCTGCAGGGAGGGTGGGGGTGCTGACAGCTCCATGTCCTAGTCATCCAGGAGCCCTGCACCCACTAGGTCCAGGTGCCATGGGCATGGTGGCAGCATAGGAGGCAGGCTGGGCTGCAGGATGAGAAGTGGTGGGGAGTGGATCTGGAAATGGCAGGACCCAGGCCTGGACCAGCCTGCGAATGTAGCAGGGGAGGCAGGCTGCCTGTGGCAAACACCCAGAGGCCCACTAGCCCCAGCAGAGCAATGGGGACAGGGGGGCTTGCCCAGCAGCCACCTGGACCAGGGCCTGCCCAGCCAACTTAGCATGGTCCCTGGGCATCTGTGAATTCATGACTCCTGATCTGAGGCTGGTGCTGAACATCTTCTCTCAGAAATGTTGCAAGCTCTCACAAACAGGCTCTGTCTCCTGGCTCTGCAGGTCGTGCAGCTGCATGCAGGGGAGAGCCACCAGTTGGCAGATGGAATGCAGCTTCAGTGTCACTGCCAACATCAGCCAGGACCCTGTGAATGTTCTGGCTCTTGCAGTAGAGGACCCAGGAGTGAACCCACCAGCTAGACTGCCTGTTTACAATGGCCAAGGACTGCCTGGCAGACTCATGGGCTTGATGGGAGGAGGACATGACCCACCAGGATGCTTGGTAGGTGGAGGACATGACCTGCAAGGACACATGGGATTGGCACGAGGAGGCAAGGGACCAGCAGAGCAGACTAGAAGTTCAGGGAGAGGCTCTTGGCCCTGGAAGAGCAACATATTGAGGCCCTGGAGCAGCAGGCTGTCCTGTGGCCAGGACAGTAAAGGCCATGGAAAAGAAACACCAGACACTGTCCTGGCCCTGACAGTTGCCTTCATGCCACCCACTGCCCTGCCCCTGGCCACAGACCCACCTGCCCCCTGGCAGCTGCCCACCACCCAGCAGCAGGCCCCTCAATGGCTTGGGCAGAGGTGCAGCACCACCTCTACCAGCAGGGAACCTCTTCCCTGGCCCCCACCACAGGTCTCCCACCACCCAGAACCCCTGCCTGCCCCAGCCCTGCCATTTGCCTGGGTTCCCAGTGGCAGTGGGCCCAGCACGACATGCAGGCCCTGGCCATGGAGGGAGAGCCAACCAAGCCAGGAGAGCAGTACCTGCTGTCACACCTGTGTGAGCCCCCCACCCACCTTCCTCGCCACAGTGTATGCACCTATGGGAGAATGGCCAAAGCCCGGGGTGCTGGCTACCTGTCCCTGATCACCCTAGGCACCCCTACCTCACAGACCCACTCCCCAATGCGGGGGACAAGGGGCACTGGGCCAGCACCATGGCAAGCAGGAGCCCAAGATGTTGGATGTTACTGCCAGGGGTGAGGAGTGGAGCAGCCATGACACAGGCAGGTAGAGGCTGCAGCAAGGGAGCCACCACATTCTGCCTCCATGCTCTGCACACTACTCCCAGCCAAAAAGGCAGCTGGCCAGGGATCAGCATGCGGTGTTTCCAGTACCCCCCCACCCCCCGTGGCAGGGGGCCAGTACAAGGCCCCAGGGAGCGGGAGCAGTCCGCTGCTAGGAGCAGCAAATCTACTTCTGCATCCCTGCACATATAGATGGTGCCCTGGAGAATCTACTCTAGAGTAGTTTACTCTACAGTAAACTGCTCCTGGATTATTTGCACATGTAAGAAATGCCCAGTAAATGGTGACTGAGCAGAAAACTATATTACATGTATGACATCCTATTAGATAAGTCATTTGTGTGTCTCTAAAATAAAAGGTCCTAAAAGCTCACAGTGCTAAACAGGGCCCTGAAGAAATAAATGCTGAAACTGAAAGGGTAATTTCCTACATACTGGGTGTGTCTACATGTTCATTAATAGTGGTTACTCCGTATTTAATTTTGTACTTTATATTATCACGTACTAAATAAACGTGCAGTAACAACAGTTACTGTACAGTAGCACCAGCAAATACCTTTTTCTTGCATCATGGGTAGGCATGTCTACATGTGATGCTAACTGTGCAGGAGCCTAATAATACTGCACAGTAGCATATTAGCACTGTTTGTGCTGTGACATGCTACTCATCAGTATTATTAGACTACTGCGCAATTAGTGTCTCATGTAGATGTGTCCATCCATGAGGCAAGAATTGTGCAATAAGTGCATGAAAGTCACTAGAGGCCAGATTTAATTCCATCTACCATGTGCATAAGTGGATTTAGTCACCTAAGTGCAATTCTACTCCACCCAGCTTGACTCCCTGAAAATCCATTAATACAACCATCATTTTGCCCTTATGATTAAGTCCCAAAAAAGCAGCAAAGATTAGATTTACCAAAGACTCAAGCAGAGTAACTAGAATCTGGCCCTAAATGTCTCACATTCTTCAAAAAAAGATACCCCACAGATCATCCACAGATCAGAAATGATCCTTCGGGCACAGAGGGAGACGATCCCGATGAGAGGAAAAAGAGGGAAAGGGGCCAGGAGGCTTCCTTGGCTGATCAGAGAAATCCAGAGCAGCCTACGGGCTAAAAGGGGAGCATATAAAAAGTGGAAACAGGGAGAGATTACCAAAGAGGAGTATACCTCCACTGCTCGCACTTGTAGGGAGGCAGTTAGACGGGCCAAAGCTACCATGGAGTTGAGGATGGCATCCCAAGTAAAGGATAACAAGAAATTGTTTTTCAGCTATATAGGGAGTAAAAGGAAGGCCCAGGGTAGAATAGGACCCCTATTGAACGGGCAGAATCAATTGGTGACAGACAGGGGGGACAAGGCTGAACTCCTCAATGAGTTCTTTGCCTCAGTGTTCCTAAGTGAGGGGCACGACAAGTCTCTCACTGGGATTGTGGAAAGGCAGCAGCAGGGCACCAGCCTACCATGCGTAGACCCTGAGATGGTGCAGAGTCACTTGGAGGAACTAGATGCGTTTAAGTCAGCAGGCCCGGATGAGCTCCATCCAAGGGTACTGAAGGCACTGGCTGACGTCATTGCACAGCCACTGGTGGGAATATTTGAACGCTCGTGGCGCACGGGCCAGGTCCCGGAGGACTGGAAAAGGGCCAATGTGGTCCCCATTTTCAAGAAGGGGAGGAAGGAGGACCCGGGCAACTATAGGCCAGTCAGTCTCACCTCCATCCTTGGCAAAGTCTTCGAAAAAATTATCAAGGCTCACATTTGCGAGAGCCCGGCAGGACAAATTATGCTGAGGGGAAACCAGCATGGGTTTGTAGCAGGTAGATCATGCCTGACTAAACTAGTCTCTTTTTATGACCAGGTTACAAAACGCCTGGACACAGGAGTAGGGGCTGACGTCATATACTTAGACTTCAGGAAGGCCTTCGATATAGTATCCCACACCATACTGGTGAACAAGTTAAGAGGCTGTGACTTGGATGACTACACAGTCCGGTGGGTGGCAAATTGGCTAGAGGGTCACACCCAGAGAGTCATAGTGGATGGGTCAGTATCGACCTGGAAGGGTGTGAGCAGTGGAGTCCCGCAGGGCTCAGTCCTAGGACCGATACTCTTCAATGTCTTCATCAGTGACTTGGACGAGGGAGTGAAGTGTACTCTGTCCAAGTTTGCAGATGACACAAAAATGTGGGGAGAAGTAGACACGCTGGAGGGCAGGGAAGAACTACAAGCAGATCTGGACAGGTTGGACAAATGGGCAGAAAACAACAGAATGCAATTCAACAAGGAGAAATGCAAAGTGCTGCACCTAGGGAGGAAAAATGTCCAGCATACCTACTGCCTAGGAAATGACATGCTTGGTGGAACAGAAGCGGAAAGGGATCTTGGAGTCCTAGTGGACTCCAAGATGAACATGAGTCGGCAGTGTGACGAAGTCATCAGAAAAGCTAATGGCACTTTATCGTACATCAGCAGATGCATGACGAACAGATCCAAGGAGGAGATACTTCCCCTCTATCGGGCACTGGTCAGACTGCAGTTGGAGTACTGCGTGCAATTTTGGGTGCCGCAATTCAAGAGGGATGTGGATAACCTGGAGAGGGTCCAGAGAAGGGCCACTCGTATAGTTAAGGGCTTGCAGACCAAGCCCTACGAGGAGAGACTAGAGAACCTGGACCTCTTCAGCCTCCGCAAGAGAAGGTTGAGAGGCGACCTTGTGGCTGCCTATAAGTTCATCATGGGGGAACAGAAGGGAATTGGTGGGGTTTTATTCACCAAGGAGCCCCCAGGGGTTATAAGAAATAATGGCCACAAGCTAGCAGAGAGCAGATTTAGATTGGACATTAGGAAGAACTTCTTCACAGTTCGAGTGGCCAAGGTCTGGAATGAGCTCCCAAGGGAGGTGGTGCTCTCCCCTACCCTGGGAGTCTTCAAGAGGAGGTTAGATAGGCATCTAGCTGGGGTCATCTGAACCCAGCACTCTTTCCTGCCTATGCAGGGGGTCGGACTCGATGATCTATTGAGGTCCCTTCCGACCCTAGAATCTATGAATCTATGAATCATCAAGAATCAATAAGAAGCATTCAGGCAAAATGTAATGAAATTGTCAAAAGTAATTGAACAAGACAAAGGCTGAGTGATAACTAAATAACAATACTGCTTTGTGTGCTATCCAGTGGTGATATGAAGTGCATGAAATGAGTTCCATGTGTAAACAAACTGATTCATATTTTGTACCTTTTTGTGTAGGTTGTTTGGTTGGTTGCTCTTAAAAATTCAGAACTAATTCACTTTGCTGATTTGGGAAATATTTCTGAAAATGGCTAACTGAAAAATGGTTAACATAACAGTAACACACAATTTTTAGAGGGTTTTTTGTACGTTACCAAAATGGATGGTATAATAAATTGCATATTGCCACTTGAATGTTCCCTGAAACTGGAATCAGTGAATCTGGAATCACTGCCCAAAAAAGGGGATGAAAAGATCAATCAAAGGGGTCTTGCACTTTGTGGAGATGAGCTATCTATATTGCATTACCAGAATGTCCCAGAAGGGTTATTTTGAGTAGCCACTACCCACCTTCTCCTTCTAATGCATTCTAAGCCTAGATATATGCTAGTGAGCAGTGGTATCTTCTCACAGCTGCTCTTGAAACATTGGCATTTGCATGCTCAAGTAGCAGCCCATAGGGTCATAGGCGACTCGTAGGTGGGGCATGGGGGGGCATGTGCCTCCCCCCCTACCCTCTAGGTTGACTGCCGCTGCCGTTGGCTTCTGTGGTCAGTCACCATTCACCACCACCACCACCCCTTGCCACTGCCCTGCTGCCCACGTCTGCAGGTGGTCCCTGCTTGCCAACCCCCCCGCCTGCCAACATCACTGCCAGCATCTGCGAGCATTCTCTGCTTGCCGCTTGCTGCTCGCCACCCCCCCCACCACTGCCTGCATCTGCAGGTGGTCCCAGCTCACCGCCAACGCTGCTGCCTACAAATGGTGCCCCCCCACCCCAGTCTTGGGAGGCATCAGTTGTTCATGCCTGGGGTTGACCGTAAAACAGCTTATCAGTCACAGAAATGTGCTGGTAGGGTGCAAGCAAGACTGTCTGTGAACTGTGTTCAAGAGCATCCCTACCAAGACATGCTGGAAACATGTTAACATAAACTATCACTACATGGGATGGGGTATGGGTTAAAATATCTTCACTGGCCAATGAGATTGTGGGTACTATAGTAACAGCTGTGGAGTAGCTTATTAATTGCCTCATATCTAGGGCAAAAGGATTAGGTATCTTCACAGTCAGTGCACAAAAAAGTACTAAAAAAGTATGTGGTCACCCAGGATTTGGACTTAAGGGAATTATTTCCCTAAGATCTTACCAAGCACCTATGAAAGGGACCACTTATGTCATCGATCCCCACCCCCAGCACACATTCTCGTATCTGATATTAAACTGTAGTTAAGCTCAACTGCTTTTGAAAGAGGATCCCCTCATATATCATCCCTTGAGAAAGACTGATGCTAATTTTTTAATATTAAAATCAATATTTAAATTCCTATTGAAGAAAAATTAATTAATTAATCACTTCAAAAGTCTGTCAACTGCCAGAAACATCTAAGAGAAATGATTGAAGAGCTAAGACTATTTGAAACGTGTCTGAGAAAGTGAAAAGCAAGTGAAGTGTACCAAGTCTTTAAACTAATTAAGGCAACAGATGAATTTATAGCATATATAATGGATGGAGGCATATTCTTTACAGTTTACTGAGCCCTATCAATAACACCATCAACATTTTTCACCCAGACAAGGTTTCATGTTCCTGTTAAAGAGTGAACTAAACATACTCCATCTTCCTGAGGCAGCCATCACAGGTTCAAAGCCATCACTATAATTCTAATGTTATATCGCTCCCTAAATACCAACAAAGTACAAGACAGACCCTGATTATTTGTTTATTTCTTGATTTGAACCAAACAATATAAATATTGCATCTTAGCAGAAAAAGCACTAAGAGTAATTTGTCGGTTTTTGCAGTATTCAGGTATTGACCTGCCATCAACAATCTTTACTCTATTTTATAAATCAGTACCTCTTTACCAGCATCCCCCTCCCCCAGATTTGTCAATATTCTGAAGCATTTTATTTAACCTGATTATCAGGTAAGGATATTTTTCTTCCTAGTAAAAAACCTCCATGGCAGTAATCCAGCATTTTTTCTTTATATTTAAAACTTATTACACAGATTCTTAGCCTATCTGTTTGATTTTATATTTTATCCTTACCACATATTTCTAATACCTGTGACATCGAGGACTTTGTCTTTAAGGGCTGACTTTTCCAAGCAGAATGTCCAACCAGGGAATTATGGTGTTTTTGTTGTTGTTAGGTACAGCTACTGGAAGTCAGACAAATCATGTTTAAGTGCCTTATGTACCAAGGAATCACTGACCACCACATGCTCCACAAGAAAGTATCCAAGAACAAAAGTTAAAAACACAAGAGAAATTAGATTGAATGAAAAAACAGGGTGAGGCAGGGTTGAGGAACTAGAAAAGATAGAAGATACAGATTGAAGAAGTCTGTAAATAATTAGTGGTACTAGCAAAAAGGAAGTCAGTCAAAAGATAATCTATTAATAACAACTGACTTTGAAATGCTTGAAGTATTTAATGCAGACAAGATTCCTTGGGTGAATTTGATATCTTTTATTAGACCAACCCAAATGGTTGGAGAATAGTTCTTAAGCAAGCTTTCGGGTTCAAAAACCCTTCGTCAGGCTAAGGACGTTGCAGCAGTTGGTATGTGCTCTTCCGGGATGGAATGAAAAGTAAACAAGCCAGGGGCTGGGCTGGGCTGGGGAGTCAGTTGCCAGGCAGATTGTAATGTATCAAAAATCCAATGTCTGTGTTTAGTCCATGATCTCTAGTATCCAGCAGGTTGATGAAATGGAGCTCATAGGCTCGTCTCTGGGATGTGTTGTGTAAATTTCCCTTGAGGATCAGGACTGAGAGATTGGAGAGAGAGTGGCCCTCCTGTGAGAAATGTGCCCCCACCGGTAATTGGGTGTTTCTGTCTTTGATGGATTTCCGGTGTGCGTTCATTCTGGCGCGCAGTTGTTGTCTGGTCTCTCCTACATATCTTCCATCAGGGCATTTGGTGCATTGGATGAGGTATACTACATTTCTGGAGGTGCAGCTGTAAAATCCTGGGATGCTGATGGCTCTGTTGTGGGGTGTAGTAATAGTGGAGGTGGTGGAGATGTGGGGGCAGGTTTTGCATTTCTTGTCATGGCACGGTCTGGATCCTTTTGGTGTGTTCTGGGGCTGAGGAAGTTTGCTTCTGCTGATGAGGTTGGCGAGGTTCAGTGCTTGTCTGAAGGCTACTTCCTCAGCCCCAGAACACACCAAAAGGATCCAGACCGTGCCATGACAAGAAATGCAAAACCTGCCCCCACATCTCCACCACCTCCACTATTACTACACCCCACAACAGAGCCATCAGCATCCCAGGATTTTACAGCTGCACCTCCAGAAATGTAGTATACCTCATCCAATGCACCAAATGCCCTGATGGAAGATATGTAGGAGAGACCAGACAACAACTGCGCGCCAGAATGAACGCACACCGGAAATCCATCAAAGACAGAAACACCCAATTACCGGTGGGGGCACATTTCTCACAGGAGGGCCACTCTCTCTCCAATCTCTCAGTCCTGATCCTCAAGGGAAATTTACACAACACATCCCAGAGACGAGCCTATGAGCTCCATTTCATCAACCTGCTGGATACTAGAGATCATGGACTAAACACAGACATTGGATTTTTGATACATTACAATCTGCCTGGCAACTGACTCCCCAGCCCAGCCCGGCCCCTGGCTTGTTTACTTTTCATTCCATCCAGGAAGAGCACACACCAACTGCTGCAGCGTCCTTAGCCTGACGAAGGGTTTTTGAACCCGAAAGCTTGCTTAAGAACTATTCTCCAACCATTTGGGTTGGTCTAATAAAAGATATCAAATTCACCCAAGGAACCTTGTCTGCCTATGTCTTTAGACCAACACGGCTACAACCTAAACCCCTGAAGTATTTAATGGTTTTCACCTAATTCAGAAGAGGATAACAATGAAGCTGTATCACAAGTAGTCTAGGATTACTTAACTGCAAGACCATGAAATATGGACAAAGATGTTTTTAGCACAGTATAAATGAACTAAAGACAACTCTGTATGAAATGACACAGAGTCAGCAGTAGGGCTGTGCGAAACAGCACTGTTCCACTTTGACTTCCGTTTCAATGGAACAGCGTTTTGTTTCAAAAGCACTGTTCCGTTTTGTTTAGTTAAAACTGTTTTGCTGTTTCAATGCTGTTTCAACATTTCACCCACCCAGCGCCAGGAAGATCAGTGCTGCTGCTAGCCCCAGCCAACAGCACCAGCCTCCTGTCATCCGGCAGGCAGATGAGGGGCCCACACCCCTGGGAGCAGGCTGACACAGCCCCTGCAGCCCTCCCAGAGGTGCGGGCAAGACCCCAATCTACCTGCCGGATGACAGAAAGCTGGTGCTGCCAGCTGGGGCCAACAGCAGCACCGATCTTCCTGGCACAGGCTGTGCCCAGCTGGCAGCACCAGCTTCCTGTCATCCGACAAGCAGGTCAGGGGCCCACACCACCAGGAGGAGTTAGCAGGGCCCCGCAGCCCTGACAGGGATGTGGGGGTCCCCAATCGGCCTGCCAGATCACAGGAGGCTGCTCCTGCCAGCTGGGATGATGCTGGGTGCAGCCTGTACCTAGCGCCAGGAAGGTCAGTGCTGTTGCTGGCTCCAGCCAGCAGTACCAGACTCCTGTCATATGGCAGGCAGATCAGGACCTACCCGCAACCCGGGGAGGTTTATGGGGGCTGTGCCAGACTACTCCTGGGGGTGTGGGCCCCCAATCTGCCTCCCACATCACGGGAGGCTGGTGCTGCTGCCTGGAGCAAGCTGATTTGCACCGACCCCACACCCTCCTCAGGCCAGCTCTGGTATGGGGGCTGGGGCATATCAGCTCATGCGGGGACCCACAAATCGCCCTGATCCTCGGGCAGGGGCAGATCCCCGCACAAGCTGATTTGCCCCGGGCTGGCCTGCCACTAGCCCCAGGTGGAAGTACCAGCCTCCAGTGATCCAGGAGGCAGACTGGGGGCCTGCACCCCCAAGAGTAGTCTGGCACAGCCCCCACAGCCCTCCTGGGGGTGTGGATGGGCCCCAACCTACATGCCAGATGACAGGAGGCTGGTGCTGCTGGCTGGGTGCAGCCTGTGCTGGGAAGATCAGCGCTGCTGCTGGTCCCAGCTGGCAGCACCAGCCTCCTGTAATCCAACAGGCAGATCAGGGGCTTTCCCCCAGCCCCAGGAGGGCTGCAGGCACTGTGCCAGACTGCTCCCAGGGGTGAAGCAGTCCGGCACAGTCCCCGCAGCTGGGTAAAATTTTGCACAGCCCTAGTTAGCAGGTGCTCATTATAAGGAATGTTAGTCTCAGTTAATGTTAACACAAGCTAATGATCAGGCACACATTCAGGGTTAATACCCTTTCTAATATCTACTGCTCAGACCTGCCACTAAAGGGCTGGCAAGCAGGAGCGTAGGCTCCCTGCAGCCTGCAATTCTCCTGCATACCTGGATCCAGTCCTCACCAGGCCCTGTAGCTGTCTGCTTGCTCCTTGTCCCCTCCCCCCTGCCCCTTATGTTGCAGGGCCCAGCAGGGGCTAGATCCAGGTACATGGGGTCAGCATGGTACACAGGGGCTCCACAAGAATGCAGAGAGGGGGAAACACCCCCCACCACCACCGCCTCTCCTGCTCTTCAAATGATTGGGGCAGAGGGAGCAACTGGGGCTGATAGGGGGCAGAGGGAGCAACTGGGGTAGCAAAGAAGTAATTTGGGGTGCAAAGAGCGATTCAGGGTTCATGGGGTCAGCAGCCTGGCAGCTCCCCACCCACCTATTCCCTCTTTCCCAAGGCTGCCCTCTTCCTTGGCCCTCCTTCCCTACTTCATACCTTTTCCCTTCCTCCCCATTCACCCCAGTCACATCCCCCTGGCTGGCTGTTCCCAGCTGTCAGGTCCAGGGCTTCGGAGTCCTGAATGATAGGTAATCCACCTTGGAGCAGTGCCTCTTGGGATACTACAGGACTGCAAACTGGTGGTTTTATCTCAGGTGAACACCCAGAAATTTACTCAAGCTAGACAGAACAATTCAAAGATAATCCTTGCCAACAATGGCATAATTTTAAGAGACCTAGAGGGCACTTGGCACTTGATACCAAGGCATAATGTTTGATCGTTCAAATTTTAAGTGCTCTTAATATGGTTTAATTGTTATGTTCAATTTCACCCTTTGTGGCTAATCTAAAACTAGGAGAAAAATCTTGTCATTTGGGGGCTCAGATAGCAGAGGGTGATAGGAGACTGGATGGTGTTTGTGTTCTAAAAGAAAAATTTTAGCAAGAGGTCAGAGGAAGAGCCAAACTGTACTCTAGGCAAAAAAAATTGGAATTTGCCACATGAAAAAAAAATCAGCTAGAATGAAATTTGCAAGAGTCTGAGACTGTGGATCTGATTCAAGATCCAAAATAGCACTAAGGAAGAGACCAAAAACAGAAAGGCACATCGAATTCAAAGTCAAAGTCCAGAAAAAACAGTGCAACCAACATAAAGCCAACATACTATCTAACATATGGGAAAAGATGCCAGAAATATAGTGGATTTGCAAGAATTTGCAAGCATCAGCACAGGCATTGCAAAATTCAATAGGCTAATCTTATGACACCTTGTAAATAATGTTGCCATACTTTAAAGAGTGCTTCTACTGTAAAAATTAAACCTCTAAGATGGTATCAGATTTTTATGTTTAATGTTTGTCATTGATCAAAGACATACAATATTACATAATCAAATATTTTCTGTTTATAAAAGAGAACTGGCTGCCTTGTGTCTAAAAGTCAAAATGAGTTATTTCAGAGTGCAGACACATTCTGCATTTATACCAGAGCAGCACTGGATCCGCAGGGGGTGAGGGGGTAAAGTGGACCATGCCACAGGAGCAGCAGCCAGGGACTAGTTTAAGTCCCTGAAGCAGGTAAAACACCAAGCCCTCTTGACATCCCCTCCAAGTTCAGTGCCACATTCCCTAACCTCCCCTGTCTATCATTGGTGCTGTTCCAAGCTCTTTTGGGACACAGGGCTCCAGAGTTGCCCCTGTTGCACTCCAGCTGGGATATGCGGGTAACCTGGCTCAATCAGGGGCAGTGGCGGTAGTCCTCCCTGCCCAGTACCACCCAACTAAAGTGTTTCCTGCCAGCCCAGGAGCAAGCAAGGATAAGGAAAGCATGAAATAGCTTGAGCAAAATTGTCTCCTGGGTTCAAACTGGTTAAAGCTGCAGACTCATAGATTCATAGATTGTAAGGGGCTGGAAAAGACCTCAGAAGATCATTGGGCCCAGCCCCCCTGCACTAGGGAGGAAAGACTACTGGGGTCAGGTGACTCCAGCAAGGTGACCGTCCTCTTGAAGATTTTCAGGGTAGGTGATTGCACCAGTTCTGGAGGGAGTTTATTCCACAGTCTGGATACCCTAACTTGGAAGAAGTTCTTCCCACTGTTAAGCCTGAAATGGTCTTTAGGAGTTTGTGGACATTACTCCTGGTTTTCTCCAAGGGTGTCCTGGTGAACAGTTGTTCGCTGAGCCCTTGATGTAGTCCCCTGATGTCACAATAAGCTGCTACAAGTCACCTCTCAGCCTTCTCTTTTAGGTTGAAGAAGCCCAAGTCCCTCAGCCTTTCCTCATATGGCTTGCCTTGCAAGTCTCTGATCATATAGGTAGCTGTTCTCTGGACTCTTTCAAACTTTTCCACATCCTTGTTGAAATGTAGCGCCCAGAACTGGATGCAGTACTCCAGCTGCAGTCTCAGCAATGCTGAATAAAGTGGAAGAATCACTTCCTTAGCTTTCCTTGAGATGCATCAGTTGATGCATGCCAAATTATTGTTTGCCCTGCTGGATACAGCATGGCACTGATTGCTCATGTTCAATAATATTGTTCGTTTTCAATAATTATGTTCAAGAATATGGTCTATTATTACCCCTAGGTCCCTTTCAGTCGTGGTGCTAGTCATATTGGTGCCACCAAGCCTGTAAGTATTTTGGGGATTGTTCATCCCCAGATGAAGCACTTTATACTTCTGTATTGAACTTCATCTGGTTCTGATCCACCCAACTTGCCAGCCTGTCTAGGTCCGCCTGTACCTGCAGCCTATCTTCAAGCATGACTGTGCTCCCCCATAACTTGGTGTTGTCCGTGAACTTGGCCAGTAAGATCTTCACCCCCACATCCAAATAATTGATATATTGAAAAGCACTGAACCAAGCATGGATCCCTGGGGGGACACCACTGGCCACTTCTCACCAGGATGACACAGATCCATTCATTAGAACTCTCTGGGTCCTACCCCACAGCCAGCTTCCTATCCACCTAATTATTGAGCAGTTGAGCCCACAATCCTCCGGTTTTCCCAGGAGAACATCATGGCATACCAGATCAAAGGCCTTTTGGAAGTCTAGGTATACACTGTTGACCTCCTCTCTCTTACCCAGGTGGTGAATTACCTGGTCATAGGAGATGAGATTGGTAAGACAAGACCTGTCGACAATGAAGCCATGATGGCTGTCATTCAGAATCCTACCTTCTGCAAACAGATCATGCATAGACTCCTTGATGAATTTCTCTAGGAATTTCCCTGGGACAGAAGTTAGGCTAATTGGCCTATAATTGTCCAGGTCATCTCTCCTCCCCTTGCACAATACTGACATAACCTACCACAAATTCACCAGTTTTTTCATAGGACATCCTTGTTCCAAAGTACCATAATATATCTCAGTATAAAACTGCATTATGTGTCCACTACACTTTTACCCTGGGGTATATTAAAATGACTCCAGATAAAAACGTAAGTCTATATTCTGACACTTAGGCTTCACTAGTAACTCCTAGGCAAGGTTCCCTCTGAGGTGCATGCATGCTCACCCACACACAACTAAAAGTCTGGCAGCGCACAGCCTTTTCAAGGCCACACACTGGGTGAGGAGCTGAAGGTCAGCTCCTAGGCGAGGTGGGGGTGGGAGCCTGGAGCGGGCTCCGCCGGCTCTGAGTAAGTCCTCCGCTCCCCCGCTTCGCCTCAGGGAGCGTGGAGGCATGTGGCATCAGGGCTGGGGAGTGGAGCACTTCCCCAGAGCCGGCGGAGCCCGCGCCAGCCCCCTGCTCCAGCCTCCATCCCTGCCTTGCCACACCTTGGGAAGGAGCTGCTGCCTGCCCCAAGTGAGGCTCCACTGGCTCCAGGACACTGCTCCACTCCCAGGCCTTTATGCCACGTGCCTCCTCAGTCCCCAGGGCAATGAGGGGGAGCGTAGCAGTGTCCCGGAGCTGGCGGAGCCTCATTTGGTGCAGGCAGTGGCTCCTCCCCAAGGTGAGGCAAGGCAGGGATGGAGATTGGAGTGAGGGGGCTGACGCAGGCTTCACTGGCTCCGGGGAAGTGCTCCACTCCCTGGCCCTGATGCGGGAGAGCGGAGCACTTCCCTGGAGCTGGCAGAGCCTGCACCAGCCCCCGGCTCTAGCTCCTGGCCCCCAGTCCCCAGCCCCAGGCCCCAGCTCCAGCCCCAGCCTCTCAGCTCCAACCTCTGGCCCTCAGCCTTTCAGCTCCAGCCTCCAGCCCCAGCATCTGGCCCCCAGCCTCTCAGCTCCAACCCCTGGGACCAGCTTCCCCGCAACAGCCTCTCAGCTCCAGCCTCCAACCTCCAGCCCTCCCTTTGGTAAGTGTCCCACGCTGGACCAAGGCAGCGCACTCATGGACCGCTACTCCTTAGAGGGAACATTGCTCCTAGGCTTTCATTTTCAACCAGAGTCCTGCAGGTCCCTGGGATGCCATGAGAACCTTTTCAGGATGCCATTTAATATGAACATGGTTAGATGTGCAAACACTTAAGCATGGTTCGACAAGATAAACCCAAAAATTTTAAGTAGGCAGTATCAAAAACATCTGGACCTGTTGTAGTTTTTCTGAGTTCTATGCAGCAGAAGAATTGCTCTATTACTTTTCCATAGTCAAAAAACAATTGAAAACTAAGGGTTGAAGACTGACTTGAATCTAACAAGGATTACCTTGCATCTAAAAATGTTGAGAATCACTGCTCTGAGCAAACTAAGATGTCTCAAATAGTAGTAGGATGATTCTTTACAGGGGCTGGACTTCCACATATTTTCTAGTAAGGCCCAAGTAATATACACTTAAATGTACATCTAATTTTTTTATCCTCAACAGCACCTCAATTATATCGTAGATACTGGCAACCAGGAAAAAAAACACAGCATGATTTCCTAATCCTATTGTTTGGCTAGAAGGGCTGGCAGTTGAATAAAAAGAGTTAAAGTGGCTAATAAATTAATACACTTTATAATTTGAAACAAGAAGTAAATTACCAATCATTTGGAAGCCAACATCTGTTCTTATTTTAGAATGTCACTTTAACTCAACTGCTCAGTAAATATCCCGTGCATATCACATATGGTGGCAAATTTGATCCTTAATAAAGTAGTCTGATATGTCCAGAAAGTTGGTTTTCATCATTTTATATATGAAGTTAATATACTACAAGTGATAGTGAGATCTTGTCAGGTGTATATATTAGAGCAGGGAAAACAGCACAAAAAGTCTCCAAAGTATTTGTTCACTTCTTTTATTTTACTTCAAACTCCTGAGTTTTTCCTTCCATGAATATGCATGAAAAATGAATTTTAAGCTCAATGACAAGTGCTTAAAGATGTATCATATGGGATGGAACAGTGCTTGACAAAACAGAGTACAGATTCTCAAATCTGATAGAGGCAATTAATAAATGAATCACAAAATAATTGTGGGAGCAAGAGAATACAGATAGCAATAACAGACATAATGAGGAGGAAAGGAGAAAGCATGTATACAAATATGAATTCAAATGAGTATACTCATATTGTATTTATTGGCATTCCAGCTTATGGTTTTGGGAAGATCTAACAGATGTAAATAATATTCTTTTCTTGTAATATTGCCAATTTTTATCCAACTCTCTGTTGTCCTCCCTTGATAAACTTACAAGCTGCTACAAGGTCCCCCCTCAGACGTCTCTCGTGAAGGCTGATGAGATCCAGATCCCTCAACCTCCCCTTGTAGGGTCTTTCACAGAGGCCACTAATCATACAAGTGGCCCTTCTCTGGAGCCTCTCCAGATTCTCTGCATCCCTCTTGAAGTGCGGCACCCAAAACTGGACACACTATTCCAACTGCAGCCTGACCAATGCCACATAGAAGGGAAGCATCACCTCCCTCGATCTGGTGGTCATGCATCTGCTAATGCATGATAAAGTGCAATTGGCTTTGTTGATGGCTTCGTTACACTGCCAGCTCATGCTCATCTTGGAGTCAACTATGGCTCCAAGATCCCTTTCAGCCACTGAGCTGCTGAGGAGGTCATCCCCCAACCTATAGGTATGCTGGGGATTCCTCCTTCCTAGGTGGAGTACCTTGCATTTGTCTTTGTTGTATTGCATCTTGTTTCATTCTTCCCATTGATCCAACCTGTCCAGATTGGCCTGTATACGCTCCCTGCCCTCCAATGTGTTAACTTTGCCCCATAACTTGGTGTCATCTGTGAGCCTAGACAAGGTGCTCTCTACACCCTCGTCCAAATCGCTGATGAAGATATTAAATAAGACTGGTCCAAGGACCGAACCCTGCAGGGCACCACTGCCCACCTCCCTCCAGGCCAAAAATGACCCATCCACCAACACTCTCTGGGTGTAGTCCATAAGCCAGCTGGCCACCCACCTGACTGTGTAAGCATCCACTCCACAGCCTGCTAGCTTCCTTATGAGAATAGGATGCAAAACTGTATCAAAGGCCTTCTTAAAGTCCAGGTAGATGACATCTGCCTCAGCTCCAGTGTCAAGGCAGTGTGTGACCTGGTCATAAAAGGCTATACGGTTTGTCAGGCAGGATCTACCTGTGATGAACCTGTGCTGGTTTCCTTTCAGCATCATTTCCCCTGCTGGGCCTTCACCAATGTACTCTTTAATGATTTTTTTCCAGTGTTTTCCCAAGGATAGAGGTAAGACTGACTGGCCTAAAGTTACTCAGCTCATCCCTTCTCCCCATCTTAAAAATGGGCACCACGTTGGCCCTTTTCCAGTCCTCAGGGACCTGGCCGGAGCACCATGAGTGCTCAAATAGCTGTGCCAGTGGCTCAGCTATGACATTGGCCAATTCCTTCAGCACCTGTAGATGGAGGTCATCCGGGCCTGCTGATTTGTATCCATCCAGCCCTTCCAAGTGCTCTTTAACTAAATCAGCACTAACCATTGGTGATCTAGTGCCTTCCGGACATCTATCTATGTTCAAATTGGGGGAATTGTCTTGGCCAGTACTTAGGAATACTGAAGCAAAGAACTCATTGAAGAGCTCTGCCTTTTTCTCTGTGTCGGTCACCAACTGTCCTGATTTGTCCTGCAGGGGCCCTATCTTACTCTGCACCTTCCTTTTGCTTGCTATGCATCTGTAGAAGGACTTTTTATTGTCCTTGATTGCTGTAGCCAGTGTAAGTTCCAGTCCTGCCTTGGCCTGCCTGATACCCTGCAATAGTGTGCCAGGGAGGTATATTCCTCCTTGATGACGCCCCCCCCCCCCCCCTCCACTGCCTATAAATCTCTTTCTTTGCCCCCAGTCTTTTCTGGAGTTCCCTGTTCAGCCAAGGGGGCTTTTTTGTCCCCTTGCCCGCTTTCCTGCATAATGGAATAGTCTCCTTTTGTGCCCCAAGGATCACTCCCTTGAGAAACTGCCAACCTTCCTGGACTCCCATATGCTTGATGCTCTTGAGTTCAGCCACCTCACTAACTAGCCTTCTAAGTTTACTAAAATTGGCCCTTCTGAAGTCTAACACTTTAGCCTCGCTGTTTATTTTTCCCACCCTTCGCTGGATTGTGAATTCTACCAAATGATGGTCACTATCTCCTAGGTTACTGTGCACTCGCAAGTTACCCATGAGATCATCCCCTGTTGCTAAGACCAGGCATTGGTCAGGATTGGAATGAGAGGCCCCCAGTATGGCCCAGGGTGGTCAGGGGACTGTGGGTCATGCACCAGCAGCGCCAGGGGGTTGAGAGTCAGGACAGGCCATGGACCTTTGCAAATGGGCCCCAGTCAGAAAAAAGTTGAGAACCACTGTCCTAGACCACCCCTGACCAATGCTTACCCAACCTCTTTTTGAACACCACCAGTAATGGAAATTCCACAACTTCCCTGCACAGGTATGTTGCACTGCCTCACTGTTCTAACAGTGAAGAAGTTCCACCTGAGTGTAGAGATCCAGCACAGGGCAGCCTCAAAATCCAGGACACAGACATCTCCTACCCAATCAGTGGGATCAGGCTAGGGCAGCTTCAGCTCCAGGATCTGGTCGCCCTGCCTGATCCCAGAGGCAGATGAGAGGGTGTGTTGTGAGCCTGACATCCCTGATCTTGGGCTTACTGTGCCCAGGAACTTTAAAGAGACAGGCTGCAGCTGGGAGCCCCAGCTGCACACCCACTCTTATAAAGTTATCAGGGCACACATAGAAGCAGCAGCTAGAGATCTAGGAGCTCTCTACTCCCAAGCTGCAAGTACCACTTCATGATGTGGGGCATGGGCAGCTTGGGAGTCAGGAGCATGGCACGGCAGGAAACATAACTGCTAGCATTGGGGATCAGATCCTATCTCAAAATTAAATGAATGTGTGCCAGGAGCCCAAGTCTATCCCAACCATGCAGTTGTTCTAATAAAAAAACCATCACCCACACATAGGCATATGGATCTAAGATTTTGAAAAGGGGGGGGGGGGAGTGCAGATGGTTTGGCACATCATACACAACACATATTTTTCTCCAGTTAAAGAGAAAATAGATGCTTTATTAACATGGTAGGGGGCTAGCACTTTATTATTCAGTTTAAGATTAAAACAAAAAGCAAATATAACTATTGGAATATGCACTAATTTGCTAAAGTATATATGAAGTTTAAAAAAAACCACAGCAAACTAGGCAAAACATTGTCAAAGGATATTGTATCATTAGTCCTCTAGTCATTACAGTTAAATGTACACCTCTTATTCAGAACCATAAAACAAAAGCTAGTCTTCTTAAGCATCCTGACAGTGCCTCCAATACTCCACTGTCAGTCATTTCTACATCTGAGTTAATAACCTAAAAACAGTCTATAGGGCTATAAAACAGAAGACAGGAATAGCTAACAGAGAGCAAAACAGCAGAAGAAAAAATAGTTTGAACAGTGAAATATCAAGACCATTAAAAAAAGGGAGAGGGTCATTAATACCCATGGAGTAGAGAGAGATTAAAAAGAATCAGGGAGATGATAATGAACATGAAGTCAATTGACTTTCTCAGCACTGCCTGAATAGAAAGACTACTACCCCTCCCAGGCAGTTGGTTTTAAAGTATGGGTGGAGCAGCAATCAAAGAGGGTGCAACGGCACTGCTGCAAACCCCTAAATCTATACCTGCACCCATAGAAGTCCTTTCCTCATCTTTACAAAGTCATTTGCTTATATATACTATCCTCAAGGTAATATTCTTTACCATTTGGAACCCAGTCCAGCAAACTCTTTCTAACTGAGCAATCTCTACTGTCAATCAAAACGGAACCAGTAGCAAGTAATACACTGAACATTGTTTGCAGGATTTGGCTTTTGAGAAACAATGAATGGCGCACATCTAATGAAGGGTGAAATCTGTGCCAAGAAGAAAGGATTGTTAGAAATTTTTCCACATACAGTAACACATCTGACCTTGGAGTTACTAATGAGAGCAGCTTAATCAGTAGAAATGCAGTAATAAGTGCTAGCTCCATTAATTGGCTCCCATTTTTCTGTTAATTACTGTGTACCGTACTTTGAAAAGCTATATTTATGAAAAACTTGAGTGCTAAGGAATTTTCACACCATAAGAACTGTTCAGCTGTTAGAAAAATGAATAAATGAGGAAAGCCATGGCAGTGGCATCAGCATTCAGTAGAGAATGCTGCATAATTTTAGCTTTCAAAATCCCAGCAACTGCCAGTTTAACAGTCAGTGTGGTGGGTTGGTGCTATATCTCAATTTTGCTAATTTTTTGACAATGTTATCAACTCATCAAATTAGTACATTTTTCTTGTTCCACCTTCATTATGAGTACCTTCCTTTCTGTTGTCCTTGTCCATATGACCGGGGTGTCCTTTAAAAAACTAAATTAGGCAGCTCATAAACATTATATTATATTATTTTATGTTGCATATATTTGATTGTACTTAGTATAGGTTTCTCTGCTGCCTGTCAAGTCAAAGTGGTAATGAGCTGCAGCCATGAGTATGCCAATGGAATACCTAAACACTCCTTTACCCCAATGCAAACAATCCACTGAGTTTCTACAAGAAATAGCTGGCCACATACAGTATTCCTATCCATACCAGAGAGGCAACATAATCTTGCTTTAGAAGCCTGACTGGGAGAGAATCATCATTATAATCTGTCCTGCTAGCTGTTAACACTCTGAATGTGTCAAACTTTTTACAATTATACTGGAAAAATGGCAGAAGTAAAAAGGTCAAAACAAAATTTCCCTTTATTTTTCCATGTTGTATAATATAATAAACTCTTAAGCATTTCTAGCTTTCCTTCTTGGTCCTAAATTTTCTAACAATAAAAAATAAACATGAGAAATGTCATGCTTAAGAGCCTCTCTTCCTGGTTCACTGTAAAAACTACATGAAAAATAACAAAGTGCTCTTGGTAGGACTTAATTTCTGGAATTCAAGGCACAGGATATCTATCCCCACATTTTACCAGTTCAGGATCATAGTCATCAAAAATATGAGACTGCAAATATTGAACAAATTCTGTAGCATGCTATTTTTCCTTTACAGAACCCCATCCCCAAGCTACATAAATCTTACAGTCACCATTATATATCTAACCCTGCGCACAAAACAGGATTGATGTCTGATACGGTGAATTACATTTTAGAGCAACAGTCTGCCTCTTCAAATTGTGTACAATGAGCTGAATCCTCTCAACTGGCCAAGCTCCAGTCCATAGCCATAACTAGCAATATTTGTACCCTGGAAAAAGAAGCAAGAAAGCAGTGGCAGGTGGAGGGGCTGCCAAGCACTGGGAACTCTTACCTGACTCTGCTGCATTGTGGTCTCTCCAGCTCATGGGCTGTTGCAGCCATAGTGCAGGCTCTGTGGGCTGCTATTCTGGCACCCCCTCTAAATCATAATTTGGGACTGGTACCCCATTCACCCACCCCTAGTTATGGCACTGCTCCAGTCAGTATAGAGCACAAAAAGATAGGGTAAATTGGTTATAAGTTATATAAGCAATCCTCTAAAGTACCTTGAGCCCTGGGACACACTTGAGTCTTTCTGAAGTTGCTCTAAATAATGCCCATTTCTAACAGTTCTTGGAAATCAACAGACTCACGAGGGATCACAAGGGGACAGTATAATTTAGCTGTATCCCATCCCAATGCAGGGAACCAAGTCATGGTAGCATAATCAGCAATGTTGGCTTTCCATGGCCGGGGAATTCTTCAACTGCCATTTCTGTTTCTTCAGTAAGGTTGGATTATTGTTGTAGCCGTGACAGTCCAGGAAATATACAAGAAGTAAGTTTTGGGGGCGGGTTGTGCTACAGTTGAGCTAGAAATACCAAAAGACTCCCTTTATTCTGATGGCACCTGCTTTGCCCTTCCCCATCTGCACCAAAAAGACAGAAGTCTTTACCTGCCAGATCTCTGCTAGTTCCCCTTCCCTCTCCCGTCTCTCTCATGGTAACCATCTAATTTCAAAACATAGAAAATATATTTAAATTAACGGAAACTTTAAAAAGTAAAAGCTGGACAATAAAAACTGGCAACTACATTTACAGTCATTCCTATCAACCCCAAATTCAAATGTATCTCTATTAAAGAACACTTGGTTTTCATGCATTTCCAGACAGTATTCAGATGAGGTGTGTTATTTGCTTTTTCCTTTGCTAGTTCAGTGACATAGGAGGTTACAAAAATGCTGAGTTTAAAAGGAATGTTTCCTTCAATTGTATAATTTAATGATAGATGCTTTAATATTTGTTACGCACTGGTGATGTTTGGGGCACTCTACAATGAACGTAACGTAACGTAACGTAACGTAACGTAACGTAACGTAACGTAACGTAACGTAACATTAAAATAAAAGCCAGACCTTACCAATAGGGCTTGTCTACACATAGGGATTATAGTGATTTACTTACACCAGTATAATGTCTTGCAAGGATGCTCTTATTGGGCATATCTACATATGCTATTAATGTGTAGTAATAAACTCTGGCGCAATATTGCTCCAGGGCAAGCTGTTTGAACATGTGCCCAGGACCACAGCACATTGAGTTGGGTTGGACCAACCCCAGCTGGTAGAGGCCCCGGGGGTCATTTCAAAATATTTTCTGAAAGTTCTGAGATCATATCCCTCTGAAAAACCAGGTCCATTTCACAGTACCTCAAATTGGGCACCCAAAAATCACCAATCACATTTCAAAATGCTTACTGGTATTTTCAATAGCCAGTTATCATCCTATTTTACCAGAGCTCAAAGTTAAAGCAAGTCATCATTGATGATTTATGCCACAAGGAAAGCAGGTACATTTTCATTCCCAACTGATTTCAGAATCCAGTAGGTAAAAACAGCTGTACTGTGACTTAAAATCAAAAAACTGAGAATGGGAAAAATCAAATATATTTGAGTTTAGAATATTACAAATGAAAATCATTGCAAGTCCCTTATAAAAATGTTGTTTCTTAAACAATAGTGCTCTAGAGTGCAAAGATACCTGTGCTAGCTAGAATAGCAGTAGCTAGCTAGAGTATCAGTACATTTATCCATACATCATGGAACTAAGTGCAGATTATTCTATACTTACAGAAGGACTATCACTTGCCCCTTGCTTCAGGCATGGCCAATGGAAGGAAGCCATTTATTTCTTTACTACCAGATGCCAGCTTCAGTGTTTCTGGTCCATTATGGTTATTTTTCAGAAAATCTATGGCCTTTGGGAAAATTTTAATAGAGCAGTACAACACAAATGGTGTTCTGGCTTCAAAACACAGTAGAAACCTCTTCCTAATGCTTGAGGAGGAATCAATGATCAAATAAAATAACTACTAGGCTTCTCTTTTCTCTAGGCTTTATAGTCAGCCATATTTCAATTATGTCTAAAATCTGTGATCCCATCAAAGATGTAGGCCTATTTTTTTAAACCATAAAATTTAAATCTGTTCGATTTCATCTTGTGTCACTTTTCTCATATCAAGTTGACCAAAAGGTTTTATACAGCAGAGGTTCAGCAGGTATCAGCTTGTAGCCCTTCTGGTACCCATAAGTCATCTTTAAAAATATATCATCATAAATGTACTATACTAGGGTAGCTGCTGCTCAGAAATAATGTTGTTTCAAAAGTAAATGCGTCATTTCTGCCAGTTTTTGAGAATAAAAAGGAAGAGAAGAAAGAAGAAATTTTTTTCTCCATTTAGGGCTTCACATAAATCTCAAGAACAGCTGAAGGTCATCAAATGAGAAGAGATACAGTACTTGCATAACATCTATTAGCATATGGATAGAAGAGCCTATTTAGGTCACATGTATGGGTCACAGGTCAAGCACAGATTTCATGCTTATAAAGAAAGATCTATTTCAATTCCAGATCTGGTTATTCTCCTGTGTAAATTCCTACTGTCATCTTGGGCAACATCAACCCATTTTCTGAGAATCTATAACCTGGAGATACCACGCTTTTTGCAGTAAAGGACAAATCTCAACAGGTTTAGAAACTGACTGCAGCTTAGATGAGCCCTCAGAGGTGCAGAGATTTATTTCAGCCATCAGATCTATCTTGAGCTTGTACCATTTTGGCTTCAGCTCACAAGCACAGGTATTAAGTACTGGGATGCAAGTATTATCTGAAATTAGGTATCTCCCTATGCTTTCTTAATTTTTGTGAGCTGTTATCTTTTCTTTCTCCTGCTGCATTGCAGGAACTAAAAAGAGATTTGTGCTTTGTTTCACGATAGCCATATTTTTACTAAAACAGTAAGTGTGAAAAATGTGCTTATTTTCTTTCCTAGGCATTGTGTTTATTCCTAGACAGTTCTAAGAAATATCTTTGCCTACCTCTCCATACTTCTGTTATCTTAAGTCCAGCCTGCATCCCTCAAATAAGGATAAGATTCATAACACTTACAGGTTTCTTCTTTTTCATATAAACCCAATAATTACCAGTAAAATTCTGGAGGCAGTGAAATATATACACATTTGTGAATACTAGTGTATAAATGAATTACACGTTGGAATGCGACCTACTTCACTTCTTTGTATTCTATTTCCTTCCCTGAAATAAAATTGTACTTAGGATCTGGGCAACAAGTTTAAAGGATAAGAGATGTCACCAACTAGAAAGGACAGCTGAATTGGAGGAAGAGAAATCAATCCAAATAGAACTCCCAAGAGTAACTGTCAGGGAAGATTAGCACAACTGAAGGCATAAGTAGAGGCTGATAGACAGAAGAGAAGAGGTGGTAAGAGCCTGGGAGATAGTTGCCTTTTCAGATAGGGGTTGTTTTGTGACAAGAGTTTGCTCTGGGGGAAAGACGGGATTCTATCAGCAGTGCATTAGTTTGCATTTATTAGAAAAGAGCAAGTAACCTAATAAACATGAGGGTCCAGTAAGTTTATCAAAGAATCTTCAGTCATCCCTTAGCATTTCTTAAGTCTCAGAACATTTTATTATTCATTATTTGTTTCACTGTAGTGCTTAAGAGTCTCCAACCAAGAGTGTGCAGACACATATTAAGAAACAAGCCCAGGCACAAGGAATTAACTTTCTAAGCAGAAAGCTAATTTTTGTTTAAAAGTTAACTATCACCCAATGCAACACAAAATCCTCAAGCAGGAAAAAAATTGAGTGAGAACACACTTAGGAAAACTTTTTAATATTAATTTAATCTTTTTACTCAAACAGTATCAGTACCTATTTGATAAAGCTAGTTTATGTGGGATCACAATAAATCACACAAAAAAATTAACTTTCAATTATGCCTACGACAAGGAAAACATTCTCTTCAAATAATATTCTCAAAAGTAAAATTATGAGCAATTCATTTACTGGAACTTCCAATGAGATTTGTGTTCTTAAATTTTTAAAATGCTGCTGAAAAATCCCTTCAAAATATTCTCCTAGCAGTACTTTTCTTGGTAGACAAATGCTATGGTAGCCTCAGAAGTTTTAAACAATTGCATCTGGCAAATGACATAAGCTGCACAATTTTGAATAGGAGAGGCCATGATCTGGACGATCATAAACGTGAGGTGAGATAACCCCAAATTACTTTATTTACTAGGTTGGAGTTCTATGCTATAAGGAAGTTGGAGACCCCTATCCTATATCCTCGCTAGAACTTTTTATGGCACAAGAAAATTCTGGGTCATCTTCTCGTAGAATAAATATGATTATTTAATGTTACTGCTGTGACTCCAGAGTAAGCTACACTTCAGATCCCTCTCAGTTCCTCTGGAATGAACTTTTCAGTTAACAGGACTAGTCACTTTGCATTGAACCACGGAGCCAAACCATTCACAGTGGCCTTCTGATAGTAGAGACCCTGTTTGCCAACTGTTGAACTAGAATGTTAATTTAGTTAAGTAGGCCCACTACTTAAAGCTAACGAAACTTAAAGCTAACAAAACTTCCTGTTAACTGCAATGGGTACAGGTGTTACATTTAGATTGATCTAAATGCACTCAGTTTGATCTATACCTTTAGGTGTGCAGGCATTAACAGCACCTAGGTTGGGCTAAAAATGAGGCATGCGACCTAAAGTTAGGTACTAAATCTAGATCAATAGGAGGTAGACCAGTCTATCAAAAACCTGCACAGTTCACTTATTGCTTCAAGTTAGCCTACTGCCCTCTGGCATCCCAGCATGCATTGCAACCCTCCTATTCCTCTCCCATGGGAAGGGTGCTGGTGCTTGGTTCTCACTCAGCTGCCCAGCAAACCCCACCCCAGGCTAACTCAGAACTGAGGAAGCCCAGACCCTCTCCCCAGCTATGCCCAGGCCACAGACGCACATGGGGAACTGAGGCAGGTTGTGTCCAGGTCCCTGGAGACCAGAGACTCCAAGACCTCATCCCAAAGTATCCCATAAGCTACACATAGACCTGAACACTGAGGCCAACAGAACCCCCAGAGTTAGACTTAGGACTGACTAAGGTTGCTCAAAGTAAACCACGTAACTTGGACTGGTTCTTCTCCACACTCTGTGAACACTTGTACATGCCCAGTAGGAGCAGGCCCATGTAACCCAATGGTCAGGTGCCAGTCTACGTTGATGCAAGGCATAATATATAAAATGTGATGAGGAAGCTGCAGTGAACCACAAAACCCAAGGTTTAAAGCATACCATGTTATTTGCTGCTCACTGTTCTTGCCCCACCTCTGAACCAACCATAAATAATATTCCTTTGTAAGGGGAAATGCATTTAAAACATATGGAACACATATAGAATAGAAAACTTCAGTTAAGAGTTAATTTTAGAAGAAAGGTTAAATTATTATTAACTCTACACTTGGCCTTTTCATAAGTTATTTCAGTCAGAAGAATTAGGGCTCCAAAATGTAAGCTGTTATGGTGGCATATGATTTGGGTTCAGAAGATTTCTTTCACTGTATTATAACCTTGCATTTTTTAAATGATATTCCATACTGCTCATCACTCAGGCCCCCTCTAAGTGTTACAGTTCAGTAATTGTGCAATTAACTGAAACCAGCTAAATATGCAAAGTACCTATATCATGTCATAAAAAGGTCCAACCAGCTATCAAGTTAGACCTTAAAAATGTGTACTAACTTGATAGCTGGTTGCTATCTATCTCTAATTACTGTGTGTAGCAAGGTCTGCTCCTGAGGCTGAGAGCCCCATCAGCTGACCCGGCTCCCAGCTACAGGGGTGCACTATACACAGCTGGGGCTGGGAGTCGCACAGGTGAGGGCTCTCAGCCCTGGCAATGCCTGGCAGCTGTGGACTCCGGGTCCCAGTAGTGCCTCAGCTGCCAGAACCCAGAGTCCTGAAGCTACAGATTCTGCATCCAGCAGCAACCCACGGTTCACACCAAGGGGAAGAAATAGATGCGGGGCTCCTGAGGCAACACTCGGAGACCATAAAAGCTAAAGAGGCGGTAGTCATGGGGGACCTAAACTACCCGGACATCTGCTGGGAGACGCAGACAACAAGGTCCCATCGCTCACGCAGGTTTCTAACCTGTGTACAGGACCTCCACCTGACACAGGAGGTGCATGGTCCCACTAGGGGGAATGCCATACTGGATCTGGTATTGGCAACAGGGGTGACATGATAGGGGACCTCCAGATCGGTAGCCATTTGGGAGACAGTGATCACCTAATAATAGAATTCAACATAAGACGTCGAGTGGGTAAGGTAACTAGTAGGGTGAAAGTGCTAGACTTTAGGAAAGCTGATCTCAAAGCACTCAGGCGATTAGTCAAGGACGCACTGCAGAGTAGGAGTTTTGAAGGGATGGGAGCCCAAGAAGGGTGGCTGTGCCTTAAGGAAACGATCCTTCGGGCACAAAGCAAGACGATCCCCGAGCGAGGCAAAAAAGGGAAAGGGGCCAGGAGGCTTCCATGGCTGACCAGAGAAATCCAGGGCAGCCTAAGGGCCAAAAGGGGAGCACATAAAAAGTGGAAACAAGGTGAGATCACTAAAGAGGAATGTACCTCCTCTGCTCGTGCTTGTAGGGAGGCAGTTAGACGGGCCAAAGCTACCATGGAGCTGAGGATGGCAACCCAAGTAAAAGACAACAAGAAATTGTTTTTTAGATATATTGGGAGTAAAAGGAAGGCCCAGGGAGGAATAGGACCCCTGCTAAATGGGCAGAAACAATTGGTGACAGACAGGGGGGACAAGGCTGAACTCCTCAACGAGTTCTTTGCCTCAGTGTTCCTAAGTGAGGGGCACGACAAGTCTCTCACTGGGGTTGTAGAGAGGCAGCAGCAAGGCGCCAGACTTCCATACATAGATCCTGAGTTGGTGCAGAGTCACTTGGAAGAACTGGATGCGTTTAAGTCAGCAGGCCCGGATGAGCTCCATCCGAGGGTGCTGAACGCACTGGCCGACATCGTTGCAGAGCCACTGGCGGGAATATTTGAACGCTCATGGCACACGGGCCAAGTTCCGGAGGACTGGAAAAGGGCTAACGTGGTCCCCATTTTCAAGAAGGGGAGGAAGGAGGACCCGGGCAACTATAGGCCAGTCAGTCTCACCTCCATCCTTGGCAAAATCTTTGAAAAAATTATCAAGGCTCACATTTGCGAGAGCCCGGCAGGGCAAATTATGCTGAGGGGAAACCAGCACGGGTTTGTGGCAGGCAGATCGTGCCTGACCAATCTAGTCTCTTTCTATGACCAGGTTACGAAATGCCTGGACACAGGAGGAGGGGTGGATGTCGTATACTTAGACTTCAGGAAGGCCTTCGATACGGTATCCCACCCCATACTGGTGAACAAGTTAAGAGGCTGTGATGTGGATGACTACACAGTCCGGTGGGTGGCGAATTGGCTAGAGGGTCGCACCCAGAGAGTCGTGGTGGATGGGTCGGTCTCGACCTGGAAGGGTGTGGGCAGTGGGGTCCCGCAGGGCTTGGTCCTTGGACCGATACTCTTTAATGTCTTCATCAGTGACTTGGACGAGGGAGTCAAATGTACTCTGTCCAAGTTTGCAGATGACACAAAGCTATGGGGAGAAGTGGACACGCCGGAGGGCAGGGAACAGCTGCAGGCAGACCTGGACAGGTTGGACAAGTGGAAAGAAAACAACAGGATGCAGTTCAACAAGGAAAAATGCAAAGTGCTGCACCTAGGGAGGAAAAATGTCCAGCACACCTACAGCCTACGGAATGACCTGCTGGGTGGCACAGAGGTGGAAAGGGATCTTGGAGTCCTAGTGGACTCCAAGATGAACATGAGCCGGCAGTGTGACGAAGCCATCAGAAAAGCCAATGGCACTTAATCGTGCATCAGCAGATGCATGACGAATAGGTTCAAGGAGGTGATACTTCCCCTCTATAGGGCACTGGTCAGACCGCAGTTGGAGTACTGAGTGCAATTCTGGGCGCCACACTTCAAGAAGGATGCGGATAACCTGGAGAGGGTCCAGAGAAGGGCAACTCATATGGTCAAGGGCCTGCAGACCAAGCCCTACAAGGAGAGACTAGAGAAACTGGACCTTTTCAGCCTCTGCAAGAGAAGGTTGAGAGGCGACCTTGTGGCTGCCTTTAAGTTCATCATGGGGGCACAGAAGGGAATTGGTGAGTATTTATTCACCAAGGCGCCCCCAGGGGTTACAAGAAACAATGGCCACAAGCTAGCAGAGAGCAGATTTAGATAGGACATTAGGAAGAACTTCTTCACAGTTCGAGTGGCCAAGGTCTGGAACGGGCTCCCAAGGGAGGTGGTGCTTTCCCCTACCCTGGGGGTCTTCAAGAGGAGGTTAGATGAGTATCTAGCTGGGGTCATCTAGACCCAGCACTCTTTCCTGCTTATGCAGAGGGTCAGACTCGATGATCTATTGAGGTCCCTTCCGACCCTAACATCTATGAATCTATGAATCTATGGTGGAGAGCCTCTGCAGCTGGGAACCCCGTCATTTGAGGGGATTCCCAGCTGTGGGAGCTTGCTTCTTGCACTGGCTCCCCCTGTACTGGCAATAAGGCACAATCTCACAATCATGCCTTCTGCCATGCATGCGTGGCATGGTAGGAGGCATGATTGTGTGAATCATGCATTAGATCCCATCATGCTTTTACCTGCAAGTACAGAAGGGCCCTCAATGTCAGAACTTATTTCAACATCTGCAACAGCTGAGCATCTTCTGTATGGAAAGTCTTCGTATTTTTCTATAACATCAATCATTTGAAATTCTCAGTATTCAGACTTGTTGGATGCTAACAAAATTCCCAGCTACAATGATCTAAATGTGTGTTCTGAATAAATGCCAGAAAAGGGCCCCTTCAAGTGGTTGGCAATAGTTTAATTAAAGAAACTGTTCAGACTTTTTCTGGTCAGAAACAAGGAATGCATCCAGGGATGTTCCCACACTTTTAATGTTTCGTTGCCTTTCTCCATTGTGGGGGGGAGCAATGATGTTACAGCAGCAAGACTCTCCTGAAAACCTGAACAAAATACCTGAAACTGTGAACTTGAAAATCATCTTTGCCTTAATTCCATCACTAACAGCACCTCAGAGAGCTCCATGGGAAATCTGTTGCTGGATCGGGTTGGTAATACTCCAGTGTTATGAATTCTTGCAAACGTGTGTGTTAATTCCTGTGAGAATTGAACAGGCTTGTCAACACATAAAAGTGACAGCATGATGACATGGTTACACTCAGAGTGCTCTAAGAGGTGTACGTGCTTTCCTCTATTTGCTCTGTGGGAAGCGTGCAAGAAGAGGACAACTAATCCAATTTTGTGGAACAGATAAGAATAGGAGTAGAGGTATTACATTATTTCATTCCATCAATGTTACTGTCATTTTATTTAAGGCAGAGCTGGATTGGGAATTTTTTGACCAAACAAATTGTGTTGAAAAAGTCTCCCAAGTCCAGGAAAGAATTTCTTTCCAAGAAAGAGGAGGATATACCTCATTTTATTAGAGTTAAGAACCACCTTGTTTGGGCATTCACCAGGAGACACGAAAACTACATTTAGCCTGATTAAATGCATGTCTCCCAGATCCTAAATGAATGCCTTCCCTGACAGGCTATTAGCTAGTCTGAAGTGGATCTTTCTTAAATCTCCTGTTGAGCTGTTCCACTCTGCATTAAAAAATATACACTGAAGAAAACCCCTGGAAGCCACATTTCTCATACTGAAAGCAAGTAACCTAACCATTGTGCTATGAAGTCAGTCTTTCTTCAAGGAGAGCAGAAATAACATTTTGCCTTGAGATTGAGGCATTATTATTTTGAGGCTGAGGAACACAAAAGTATTTTCCTCCTCACCACTTTTGAACAGCAACTCTAAAATATGAACTTGAGTAAAAAAAAAAATTGAAAAAAAATTAAAATTAAAAATATAGACAGTACAATAAACCAGAGATTCTAACTGAATTATTTTTTTATACCTTAATGGCCTTTAACTGAAATCAAAACTGGTTAGAGGCCCTTTCTCATCAAATTCAGTAAAATGGAGAGTGAAAACTGTCTTTGACCAATAAGCCTCCAGGACCTCATACCTCTTAACTTACCAATGCCCCATCACAGGACACATGTGGAAGAGGCCCTGACACAAACAAATTACTCATACAGAAAATTGAAAATGCTGTATACGTCCTTTGTTTAGCCTAACTACTTCTCAATGTCCCAATTCTTTATTTTTGATGCAAATAATTTTCAGCAATAGAATAAATGAGTAACATATATATGTAGATCACTGAGAATTTGGGGACTAATGTGAGTGACGTTTCTCTTTTTCTTGACTTGAATGTTCCAATAACTTCAAATGTTCAAGTTCTGTTCAGTTTGATTTGAACCAGGAAGTGAAATTTAAGATAATTCTTGTTTTGACATTGGCCCTTTCCCTTTCCCTCCTAATCTGGTCTCTGTAAAGGAGTAGTGGTCACAGGGTTTTTTTTGGCTTGGTTTGGTATTTCTGCTCTGTTTTTGTAATCAAAGATAGAGATAAAAAGGTCACTAGCAGTCTTCTACTGCAAACAGCAACACTGCCTCATGTTCAGATAAAAATATAACCATGAGGTATAGGATACCAGTTCTGTGTATGTAACATATTCATGGTAAACTGTTCTTATGCATGTTATAATATCCATTACACAATAGTTACTGAGTTTATAGAACATTTACATTTATAATGTTTTTATTTTTTTAAGGAAACTTCTACACCTGAGTTGACAATGCTCAAGTCCAGAAAGAGTGCATTTATATGGAAAAAAGGGCTGGCCTTTCAGGACGGCACTGCAAGCGAGCAGACCCCACAAAGCCCAACTAATCATTCAAAACTTCAGGCCTCTCATGTCAGCTCCTATGCATTTCATAAGAAGTTCAAAGACTTTTAACATCAAAGAATGCCATTCAACTAACTGAGCTCCTTAAAAAGGCATTAATAAAAATATGCAATCTTTAGTTGTTGGGATTCTCTTGAATAAATTTTATGCTTAATAATGTCTTTAAATAGGCCAATATACATCTTTGTAGGAAAAACTGAGTTTTATGGAATTAAACTGTGAAACCATTTGTATTAATTGGAATCATATTGAAAATAGATCTTGTTTTTTCAGACATACAGAAAGTGTTTATTAACATTAATAACTTAGAATCTCAATAAGGTGACTTGGCCAGAACTTCACCCCCCCCTCCCCCCACACACACACACACATAATATGTGCACTGATACAGCATTTAATAAGCTAACTATATTCAGGAAAGAGGACTATTCAGGAAAGAGGAATATTAAGATTAGGTTACACTGAATTCACTTTAACAGATATATCTTGTAATTAGGTCATCCAATATTGGTATTAAACTGCAGACTTTTCTTGGCCTCTTGATTGTTTACTTAGATTCCTTAATAACTACTACTGGACAATACCATCCACATCTTCAAGTACAATCCGAATTCTAATAATAATGTAAAAGCTACTGGAAACTATTACGGTAGAAAAATTAGACAGGACAAATGGGCTGAAAAGCTATCTTAAAGGGATAGCTAGGTATTCATTCCTGTACCATGAAAGGAGTAAGAAGACTTAGCAATTCTGTATCACTTGGTCCACCACCACCATCATGGGTGTCTCAGGTTCAGAGAGGGGTTTGGCTGGAGATCTGAACACTTTGGCCAGTCCTCAGGAAGGTGGGAAGTGTGCGTGTGTGTGTGCATGCACATATATCAACCCCATAATGGGAAAGAAGAAAAGTGTCTTAGGTTTTGCTACAGCTCAGTATTTTGCTTAGATTTCTCCAAGTCTTCTAGGTCTCTGAATATTTTATGGTATTTACATTTCATACTTTTAAAATAGAAGCTATTTTTGTACAATATGACCAGGTTAATATTCCTGTGGGAATCCTAACATGTACTGTCCTGACTTAAATCCCAAGTTGGGGAAACTATGAAAAAAAAATATTGGCTATTTTCAGAAAAAGACAAACTTCTTCCCTTACTTTGCCTGCTAAAGAATAGCTGTCTTTAAAAAGAATAATGTAAGAGTGAAGCAGCTGTCAGATCCTGAAACAGCACTGTTGGGGCTATATAAAAACTGTCCCTCTTCTTGTTATATGCTATAGATATCCGCACAGGTGTGCTACACACATTGTAGTATGTACTTGCCTACTCTGAGGCAATTCTAGCCTCTATATCCACATCTACAGAGGATGTAATTATGGGTCTCTCTTCACAATAAAAGGGACATTAGGAGCATGCAAGGTTACAGACAAGCTCCCTCTGCTGCAGTTAGAGCTGTCAGTCAGACTATTAATCCCCTTCTCTGCTTGCTGGGACTGAGGATTATGAGTACCCCCAACATTGAGACTTTGCCTCTGTTCTGATATACCACATAACAGAAGGGCTGATTTTGATGTGTTCCAATAGACATTTTGAAAAATACATACCCAGATAAACATTAAATCTTATATAGACTAAAGTTAATTGAAGCAAATTTCCACAATCAACAACATATTCAAAATTCATCTCCTCCCAAGTCATCTGCGTAAAGAACTCGTCACAGAAATATGCATAGGTGGGAGGGTGCACATGCGCGCGTGCGCGCACGCACACGCGCACGCACACACACACACACACACACACGCAAGCACACATGCAGGCTCACATACGCATAGCTGATGTATATAGCAACTATTGCAGATCTAAGCTTGGCTTTCTGTTGGATTATACCAAACTTAACCGGTTAAATTTAACTGGTATTCATTATTTCTATTCTATTTGAGTTTCCAGTGATGCAAACAACAGTACGTGTTAGACCACACACTATACCAGAAAACCCCTAAGCCATTAAAATTCCAATTTGAAACAAGTTTAACTTACATTTGCACTATTTCCAAAACTGTATTCCATTATAATGACACGACATAAATTCAGAAAGAATCACTGAAAGAAGTTGTGTATGCTAATATTTGGATGAATTACCTAGTCTGATAAAGTAAAGATTGCAACAAGCATAATTAATATGAAAGCACATCAAACAATATTTCTAGTGTGTATCGCTAGTATTAATGTGATTTATTGTAGATAAAACAGGTAAGATTGGGAATAGCAGGTTCACTGAGCTTTGCTTTATTATGTTTCAGGAGATTTCAGTAGGCTGAATAGAAACAATCTTCAGAATACAATTATGCAAACTATTTATTATTTTCAATTAATCTGAGTTAACTTTGTATACAGCAAACTCCCAGGGTATGAAGTTAGCTGTGAAATGTTTGCTCTTGTTTAAAATCAATATTGTTTCTTTTGTTTAATAATAAAAGACATAATTATCACATACACATCTACCATCATTTCATTTTAAATATATTTGATTTTGATTTAGAAAAAAAAAATCCTAATCACTTAAAAAATATAATCTTACCCTATATATTGTTGCAGTCTTCCTGTTCCTCGGAATGTCAATGGCTAAACTGTTGACTAGATTTTATCTTTGTCTAGTAAACAATTGTCAGAGGAATGCATGCAAGGGAGATAAGAACTCTAAGGAGAAGTGTTTTCCATACTGTGATAAAAGTCTTGAAGTTGGCTAAGCATGCTCCTCAGAAATGACTGTCCTAGTTCTGCCACAATACAAGGTGCACCAAACACTGAGTACTGTCCAGTAAGCGTGATAGTGAATCAATTCATAAATATACTAGTAAGCAAAAATGTTAGTCAACCAAAACACACTGTACTGTGGCAGTAAGCCACATAAGTAGAGGAGATCTGGAGACAGGGAAGGGGTGTGGCTGGGACTGGAAAAATCATGGGGCAGATCCTCAAAGAACCCATTTCTAAGCCCTTGGAGGAGAAGGTGATTAGGAACAGCCCAGCATGGATTCATTAATGGCAAGTCATGTCTGATTGCCTTCTATGATGAGGTCACTGGCTCTGTGGTTGCAGGGAGACCAGTGGATGTGATATATCTTAGAAACCATGTAAACTATAAAAGTCAAATGGAACCTCAAAAGATCATTGAGTCCAACCCCCTGCTCTGGGCAGGAATACGGCTGAGATCAAATGATCCCAGCAAGGTCCTCTTGAAGACTTCCAAGGTTGGCGACTGAACTTTGATTTTAGCAAAGCTTTTGATATGGTCTCTGTGGGCGCATGGGTCAGCACTGGCTCCCAGGGGTATGTGTTCCCCTGACCCCAGAGCTGGCACACTACTCCCGTTTTCCCCCCAGAGCTCCTCCCTGGCACACTGGGGAAGCATGGCCCATCCAGACCCCACTGGGTGAGTTTCCCTTCCCTGGAGCTCTCCTCCAGCATGCCAAAGAAGTACAGCTTGCCTGGACACCACCCGGCAGTTTTCCTCTGGAGCTCTCCTCCGGTGTGCTGGGGAAGCACAGCTCACCCAGACCCTACTGGGCAAGCTTTCCATTGGCACCAGTGCTCCTATGGGTTCTAACAGGGGCAGTGTCCCAGCCCCTGCTACAGTCTCCCACAACATTCTTGTAGGTAAGCTACAGAAGTATGGGCTGGATGAATGGACTGTAAGGTGATAGAAAACTGGCTGGAGCATTGGGCTCAGAAGGTAGTAATCAATGACTCGATGTCTAGCTGGCAGCTGGTATCAAGTGAAGTGCCCCAGCAATCAGTCCTGGGGCCAGTTTTGTTCAATGTCTTCATCAACAACCTGGAAGATGGCAAGTTTCCAGACGACACCAAGCTGGGGGGAGTAATAGATATGCTGGAGGGTAGGGCTAGGATTCAGAGTAACCTAGACAAATTGAAGGATTGGACCCAAAGAAATCTCATGAGGGTCAACAAGGAGAAGTGCAAAGTCCTGCACTTAGGGCGGAACAATCTCATGTATCAGTACAGACTGGGGGCTGACTGGCTGGGCAGCAGCTCTGCAGAAAAGGACCTGGGGGTTACAGTGGACAATAAGCTGAATATGAGCCAACAGTGTGCCCTTGTTGAGAAGAAGACTAACGGCATACTGAGCTGCACTGGTAGGTGTGTTGATAGCAGGTTAAGGGAAGTAATTATGACCCTCTATTCAACACTGATGAGGCCACATCTGGAGCATTGTGTTCAGTTTTGGGGCCCCCACTACAGAAAGGATGTGGACAAATTGGAGAAAGTCCAGAGGAGGACAACAAAAATGGTGAGGGGGCTGGGGGACATGACTTCTGAGGAAAGACCAAGGGAACTGGGCTTATTTAGCCTAGGGAAGAGGACCCTGAGAGGGGATTTAATAGCACCCTTCAGCTACCTGAAGGGGGGTTCAGAAGAGGATGGAGCTAGACTGCTTTCAGTGATGGCAGATAACAGAACAAGGAGCCTCAGTCTCAAGTTGCAGCAAGGGAATTTCAGGTTAGGTATTAGGAAGAATTTTCTTACTAGGAGTGTATTAAAACACTGGAGCAGGTTACCCAGAGAGGTGGTGGAATCTCCATCCTTGGAGGTTTTTAAGACAAAACTTTAGCTGGTATGAACGAGTTGGGGATGGTCCTGCCTTGAGCAGGGATTGAACTAAATGACCTCCTGAGGTCCCTTCCAACCTAATTCTCTATGATTCTGTGACTGCAATTCAGACCTCAGTTCTAACTGAAAGGGATCTTGGAGTCCTAGTGGACTCTAAGATGAACATGAGTCGGCAGTGTGATGAAGCCATCAGAAAAGCCAATGGCACTTTATCGTGCATCAGCAGATGCATGATGAATAGGTTCAAGGAGGTGATACTTCCCCTCTATCGGGCACTGGTCAGACCGCAGTTGGAGTACTGCGTGCAATTCTGGGCGCCGCACTTCAAGAGGGATGCGGATAACCTGGAGAGGGTCCAGAGAAGGGCAACTCGTATGGTCAAGGGCCTGCAGACCAAGCCCTACGAGGAGAGACTAGAGAAACTGGACCCTTTCAGCCTCCGCAAAAGAAGGTTGAGAGGCAACCTTGTGGCTGCCTATAAGTTCATCACGGGGGCACAGAAGGGAATTGGTGAGTATTTATTCACCAAGGCGCCCCCAGGGGTTACAAGAAATAATGGCCACAAGCTAGCAGAGAGCAGATTTAGATTGGACATTAGGAAGAACTTCTTCACAGTTCGAGTGGCCAAGGTCTGGAACGGGCTCCCAAGGGAGGTGGTGCTCTCCCCAACCCTGGGGGTCTTCAAGAGGAGGTTAGATAGGCATCTAGCTGGGGTCATCTAGACCCAGCACTCTTTCCTGCCTATGCAGGGGGTCAGACTCGATGATCTATTGAGGTCCCTTCCGACCCTAACATCTATGAATCTATAAACTCCAGCTTTGTCACTGATTCAATATACTCACCTCTCTGGCTAAATATAGGCATTCAAGAGGCCTGTAGCAGAAGGGCTCTAACTTTTGATATTTGCTATCAGCACACCCATTTAGGTCAGGATGAAGCAGAACATATCATGTTAGCCCTGGGTGGGGGAGGAGGCTCAGAGCCTGCCTACACAACCCAACCACAGCAGGTAGGAGAGGCTCTCACATACCTCATAACATGCCCCGCAGGCTCCCCAGGCTGCCAAAGACTCTTGAGCAGAGCCGAAAGGCTGAGCCATCCCTGACTGGCTGGCGGGGACATCACAGCCACCCCCCCTGGATGCCACACAAACACAGAACCCGGGTGACTGAGACATACCTGGGCCACCAACTTCCATGCAGCCAATGAAGGTAACACCTGCTTCTTGCGCACCTCCCCAGGGTGATGCAGAGGCTACACTCCCTGGGTCCCTGATTTCATCACTGGTGACATCATTACCCGCACCCCCCAATCCTCATCAGAGGCCCAGCTTACTCTCTTCTGCCCTAGCCCATGAGGCCCTGTGGGGGGCAGCTGAACTGCTGGAAGGAGCAGTTCAACTACAGACCAGGCCTGGCAATATGAGCACCTGCAGAACAGAGATGGATGAGAGGGTGAGCCCGTCAACCTGTGTTGCCTAGCTCCACACTAGGTCTGGATCTGCAAAGCCCTGGACAACTGCCGCCTCACTTGCATGGACTGGGAGCCTTCCACAGATGAATAGGGCCTGAGGACTTCAAGTGCCAACACTCGGCACTGGGCCTTGGGTATCCTGCCATGGGCTTCTCTGGCCCTGTGTCACAAGTACCCCTGACCATAACCCAGGATGCCCAGCCACCATTCCCTTCCCCTTTTCCTCCCCAACCCACCCCAGAGGCACATTACAGGGTCAGGGGAAATACGGTGCAAGGAAGAGACATGCCTCGTTTTCATCAAATGTTGAAGCTGCAAAACTTGTGTTTACTAAACAAAAACTGAGACATTGCCTGCTCCACAACCTGGAAACTTCTTTTCAGCTAACATTGAGACAGTGTGGAGAGACCCTGCCTGCATCACGTGGTTATGCAATTGAGGGGGGGAAGGGAGTGAGCAGCCTCAGGGGACTTAAACACAAGACCCTGGGGCAGCAGGGGAAATACCATGTATAGAACTGCTGCCCCTCAGTTTAATTAAAAGTTGCAGCTGCCAAACTTTTCATGTACATAAAAAAGAAAAAACCTGTGGAACATTTTTCTACTCTGGAACTTGAACCAGAGCCCAGGGAGCTGTCATTCACCACAGTGGTACCCAGGCCTGCAGTGGCCTGTCCAATGGACTGGTGGGATGCCCCTCCCCACCTTCCATTCTCTTTGGGGCCCACCACCAGTGCCTGAGCATAGTAAGTTGGACCTGGAAGGCAAGCTAAATAAATGCAAGCCCTGGCACTGGGTCTCAGGTAGCCTGGTCCCCACTCCTATTCTGCACTGCTGCTCCCTGGATCAGGCCCCACCACACACTTCACTGGCTCTCCAGACCATAGGTCAGTGTCTCTCATTCACCATATATCCTCTCTCCCCCCCCGCAGCATCCCCCAATCCATGCAGTATGGACCATTCCCCCATGGCCACTATCCAGGGCACAATCCCTGGAGCGGGGCTTTTCATTGTGGGGGAGGGTGGGGAGAAAGAGGTGGACAGCAGCCTGCCCCAGCACTCCAGCCCAGGAGATCAGTTCCCGGATGAGTAGGGCACCCATGGAAAGTGACTCTGATGCCACTCAGGGATATTGTAGCTGGATTCCAAGCAGTCTTTGACCTCATGCATAAAACTCCTTATCCTGGCACACTCAGCTCTGTAGTGGCAAATGCAGCCTCTCTCAGAGAGCAGCTGGCATCCACTAGATCTCATTCTGGGATCTCTGCAGTACATTCCTGGTCCTGGACAGCTTGTTCCAGTGCCATTGCATTGGGAGTGTAAGCAGTTGTCAACCTGTCCATGCCACCCCCAACACTGGAGATCCTCTTTCATCCTCATGTCACAAACACCATCTACTCACATGTCTCTGGTACTCTGCAGGTGTCTGTCCAACCATCCTGGATCCAGCATCTTGGGTTCCACAGCTAGGTCTCCTGCACACAAATGCAAAGTCTGGACACAAGGGAGACACCAAGGAACCTATGGAGAGTCCCCTGTAGGGACCCCTTCCCCTGCCGAGGGCCAGAAACTACAGGTGCTGACAACCCAGCATTGACCATGTCATGAAACACCTGCCTTTTGCCTCCCAGCTGGGAAAACCCAATGCCTGGGTTCCATCTCCCTGCTGTGCGAACCAGGAGGGCTGGGAAACACAAGCATTAGGGCTTGGAAGCATGAGCCTTCTCTGGCTCTCCAAGAAGGGAAGTGGAGGTGGAGGGAGGGTTGCTAGGGAGAATTTCCATTTCCTGCTGCACCTTAGTTGCAGTGGTGCTCATTTGTAGCTGCTCTGCCAAACAGCACCCAGAGGGTCACCAGTAAAAATGTACAGATTCACCTGTTGGTTCTACCTCAGCTGTGGGGCTTGAAACAAAAACTTTCAGTGTATATCAGGGTCAATTTGAGTTTGGGTTTGTACCAGGTGGATGGATCCAAGTAAACCGGCTGGCCTCTCTCAGAAAAGCAGCATGACCTTGACGATTCCTGAGAATTTATGGACCCACTCAATGTAACAAACTGATAAGCTCCCAACAACAGTAGGAGGTCCCAGCTCTGGTGCCTCTGCTTTGCTCCCAACCAGTAGCATGGGGGTTCTTTGAGAGGCACGAGGTCCATGTGGTACATCAGTAAATCAGTATCATCAGTCTTCCATGTGAACAATTGTCGAGCCAAGACCCCACTGAATATAAGAGTAGGAAACCACATCCTTCCCTATGAGCAAACCCCAACTTACCAAGGAGTCACATTAGACTGTTACCTCACCTATACACATTATATTTATAAGGTCAGCAGTAGTCTCAGCATATGTAGCTGCCTTAAGATGTTTAGCCAGCACAACATGGGGTGCCAACTTCCAGGTGCTCACAACTATTCCACTTGCAGTGCTGTATGCCTCAGCAGGTTACTGTGCTCCTGTATGGTCCAGTTGTTGTTGCACTAAAGAGCTTGACTGTACTTAATAGTGCACAGAAACTCATAACAGGCTGCACAACTTGCACATACTGTATTTACTGCACTCTTGGGCATTAGACCAAGTGACATTAGAAGACAGACCCTAACTGCCCCACTCCTACCAACTTTCTGGGCCTGCGGAGAGCCCAGCAGACTGGGTACTGTGACCTTGCATGTTGTGCTAAATTTAGACAAGGGGTGGGGTGAATGGAAATGAAATGATTGTTCAGAGTAGCCCAGTCCGAAATCTATTCCTACAGCATTTTATATAAACATCAAACACATCCCCCATTGGGCACAAACTTGACATAAAAGCGTGGGTCAAGCTGAATAGACCAAAGTCTGGATACAGACACTTCAAAACAACACTGTACAAGATGAACATCTTGAAGAGTACCCTGTGTAAATGTGGTGTCCACAATCAGCACAGCACTTAATGTTATCTTTACAAATACCCAGCCAAGGTAGATGGAATCTGCACACTGAGCGATTATATCATACAGTGGCCCATAGCTGGCTGGACGGAACAAGGCGGGGTTCAAATCAGGGGCTTTGCTGACTCGTCAGTAGGCATGTCTACACGTCCATTAATGTGCTGTGGTTACTGGACATTAAGTTTAGTACCTGTAAAAAAAGGTACTAACTGAATGAGCAGTAACTGGAGCTATTATGCAGTAGCACCAGCACGCAGTTTTTTGTGACACTAATGCACAGTAGACTAATTCTACTTCATATTAGCACAGCTTTTACCATGATGCACTAGTGTGCAATAGAACTAGTCAATGGTGCATTTAACATCTCTTATAGACGCACCCAGTGACAGCCTGGGGACGGGACTGGCCCAACACTTGGGCAAAGGAGGCTAGCACTAACTGAAGCCAGAACACTGCCCCATTGGCACTGCCCCATGGGACAGTAGGGAGAGGCAGGGTGCTACAATGCTCCATGGGACATCAGAGGAATGCGATGTAATGTGAATCGCAATGGGATTAGTACAGATGTTCATTATGGTGCTCTAATTTATAGAACTGAAGTCTCGTATTATGCCCAACCAGGGTTATCTTGGAGTGGGATCCACCATTTTTAGGTTGCTCTGTAGGCCCTGACCATCTATTAGGTTACAGCTATAGAGCTCTTTCTGCACACCTACGCACAATAAGTGTAACTTCTATACCTAGCCTCCAAGGCTTAGTACCATCTATAAAAATGGTAATAAATAATTCAGGCTTACTTTTGTCAACTTTGCATATTATATGCAACTTTTTTCTGTAGATCACAAAATATTATGTTTATATGCTTACTTATGTATTCTGCAAATATATTATGTTTATATTAAAATTAATAAATAAGTTATAATAACTTTAAATCCAGCTGTAGTCTACTATGAGTTTATTTGAATACAGCTGTATAACTCCAAACTCAGCTTAGATTTACCAAAATGTCTTATTACTGTTTCTTTGTTTATTGCTTGGTACTTGAAATTTAATTCAACAAAATCCTGCCACAATTTGATTATCTTTCCAATTTAAGATAAATAAACAAGTGGAACTGGGTCCAGATTTCAAGGCAAAACCCATCCAAGATTCTGACTAAGACCTGCATTCACACTCTTTAGCATGATGCAAACTTGGAGATGGCTTAGACCTAGGAATCTGAGACAGACTTATCTCAGTTCAGAAAAGTACTGGAACATGTGCTTAAATCCACCCCAATTTAACAGAATGCATGTAACCAGTTGGAGCTTTGCTGAATAGGGATGGCCTGTTTTACTGGAGTCCATAAAAATAAAAAAAGAAGTAAGAAAGGAATGGAGATAAAAAGTCACACTCCTGACAGCTGAAGAGCCAGTGATAATACAAGAAGATTATATTCAGCTTTTGTCAGGTACTGTGTGGAGCCATTTTGTTAATCCCATTACACATATGATGTGACCTAGAGCTCATAAACTGCTATTCTGTCATAGTACTTTTGTTTTCCTTTTGCAATAAGCAGTTACATGATTTGCTATCCTAAGTAAAGTGTTCCTTGCAGCAACTCAGTCTGAATTATGAGCAGTGATTTTCCTATTTTTCTGTCTTTTAAGTTGTGAACTGAACTTTTTACAGCTCATTTAATATTTTGAGCTTGATATATCACTTCCAACCAATGAAATAACTTAAGAATTTAGGGTGCAAGCAGAGCTTCCAGTTGGCTATGTCTAATCTTGTCAATGAAGTCCTGGGAGTGCATCTATATTTATTTAACAGTGACAATAAGAAATGACAGGAGGTTTCAGGCATACTGTGATGCTTTTCCTGGTACCTTTCCATAGTTTGATTTTCTCATAGTTTCCATTGACTTGTCTGCTTCACTTCAAGAGAGCTTGCATTCCCATTCATTCCTTCTCCCCCTTGCTGCTGGTGTTTGCTTCTTTCTTAGCTCTGTTTATCTTTCCAACTTCTCTTTTAATTATATTTACCTAGGTTTCACTTCATGAAAGTAGATGCCACTCTTTTTAAAACATGCAGTTTTTTAAATCCCATTCACTTCCACATTGCAGAAGTTGATTCTCAGGCAGTAACCAAGAGTCTAATCAACTCTTCTCATGAGGGGCTGCTCTTAATTCTATTTTATGTTGAATGAATATTCAAGTCTCTTCAAGTCTATCAAGATTTATTATAAATACTTTGCACTCATCAAAAGCCTTATATTCAAGGTTTCAAAATACTACAAAGATATTAAAGACACTATTTAAACCAAGATCCACAGTTTCATGTCAACCAATATATCATCCCTCCCCACATAGCATTTGATCATGCAAAAAGCTGAGTGCCTTTAGCTCCTACACAGTTCAGCACTCAGCACATTTTAGGGTTGAGTCCCTAATGATCAGTTGCATAACTAGGGTGGAAGTGTGGAGCAGCAGGCCCAGGCACAGATTTAGAGAGGGTGCCAAAATGGTACTCCTTGGAAACCCATACCAAAACCTGTGCCTGTGTTGGGGGAGCAACCCCTGGGTGAGGAGGTAAGCAGTTGGCACCCGCTCCTTGATCAAGGTAACAAAATTCCTAGGTATAGCTCTGCTAATGATAAAAAGTTTTAAAATGTTTTGGGAAGGATGAGTTTAACAAACACATTGTTAGTTTTTAAATGTAAATATAGTTCTAAAACAATACTGGGCCAAATCAGAGATCTAGTTCAGTGGTCACCAACTGGTTGATACCGATTGAATGGTCAATCAGGGAGCCACTGCTAATCAATATCAGTCTGGGGGAGGGCTAGTGCCCCCAGACTGAGATTGACTGTCAGAGGCTCTGTGATTGGGAGCAGCAGGACACACCTGGGGAGTGGCCGCATCGCAGTCCGTGAGTGGCGGGACATACAAGCAGCAAGATACATGTAGCTGAGCTAAGCCTCACCCCTTGCTGCAGGGGCCAGGCTGGTTGTGGCTCAGTCCCTCTCTGCATCCCCTGCCACTAAGTGACTGGGGCCCTGGCCAGGCCAAGCCAGGAGGGGGATGGTCAGAGCCCAGGCGGCTCATCCAGGTGGGCGGGGGGGCTCCCATCACTGCACACACCCCGGCAGAAGCCCGGGGGCATATGCCCCCCCCCCCCGCTCTGTGCGCAGAGTGAGGGTGCTGCCACTGTGCACTGAGCTTTGCACCCCGAACCCAGCTGCAGCTCAGGGCTTGGGGCACAAAGGCTGGGGCGCAAAACCCAGCACACAGTGGCAGCCACCTTGCCCCATGTACAGATAGAGGGGGCATGTGCCCCCTGGGACTCTGCCAAGGTGCATGCAGTGGCGGAAGTCTCCCCCATCCCCCCTACGCACCTGGACTAGCCACCTGAGCTCCAACCCTTGCCCAGCCAGGGCCCCACCCCTGTCCCTGCCCCACTCCCTCCCTCACCGCAGGGGGCCTTGATCTGCCCCTGCTGACTGACCTGCTGGGCAGGGGGGCAGAGCAAGGATGGGGAGGTGGGGTGGGCAGGGGGTGGTAGATCCTGGATTGCTCTTTACTTCAAAAAGTGATCCTCACCTTTAAAAGATGAAAGGAGAACATGACCTATATCTTTTTTAAAAATTTGTATTTGCTTTCTCGAGTTCTCCCCCAAAACAGTGAAAATGGTACTCTTTCAAAATCCTGATTTCTAAATCACTCTGATCATATATCAAAATGGAAATAGGGCAACTATAAATCAAAGTATTTTCTTCAGAATTTATACAACTGATTTACTAATCCATTGTAGGATTTGTAAATCTTTTTTAAGATGAGTAAATCTATACTACAGCCTTTATACCTAGAATTCATGACTTAAGTCAGGTCAGAGCTTCTAATAAATATGATATGTAATATAATTATTTCTAAATAAAACCTTTATATTTAAGATTTATCAACAAGTTTTAAAAAGCAAAGTTAGCATGAATTATCTATTACAAGTTGCCTTAGAAATCAATGCAAAATCCTTTTATTGTTACATAGTATGGGTTTGCACAAAAATATTTAACATGTTTAATATTATAACATTCTAAAACATTAAAAACTTTCAATAACCAAGTTTAATACCCAATTCATTCAGGTCACAATACAATAACTAGGGAAAAAAATTGTATCACAAATGTATCAGTTCTTCCTAAGCAGATAAAGGATTCCACTAGCCTTATACTTCTATATTTTGTACTGCCCATACAATTGGTTTTCCTTACTATAAGAAATACACAAGGCAACCGACTTGTCAGGCCATAAGTCCATTAAATATGTTTTGATCATTGCCATGAAGAATTGGGTAAAGGTTTTCAAAATATATTTGCCATTGCTTAAAATGATAAATGGATGTGAAACCTGTTTGCACCTTCTACTACATTTCCTCACATATCTCATCTTCTCTTACAGCTCTGGGATCAGTTCATTGCATCTCTTTCTAGTTCCCCTACTTGACCTCTCCTGCCTTTTTTTTTTTTTTTTTTTTTTTTTTTACAAAAGCTCTCTCACAGTCTTAACAACTTCCTTACTAGTATGCTGTGTACCAGTCCTTACTCCCTTCCCAAAACACCTTCCACCTGATGTCTGCAATTCCCAGGCAGCTCTGCCTATCACCTTTATGGCCTTTTTTTAAACATGTTTAAGTCTCTCAGAGTTTGGCTGCCTCCCCTCTTCTTTACTTATAACTTTGAATAGTCCTGAATGGCCCCTTCATCTTAATGGCACACGTGCAAGGCCTGAAACTCAGAGACATATAGACACTATATCAAAACCTAATTATAGATACTATATTAAAACAGACATTTCGATACCTATAATTTATATTTGAAAGAGGAATCAAAACTGTGATAGATTTACTCTAACTAGAGAAATAAACTGTATTTTTATTATATAGTGCTTATTATTCCATAGCACTTTACTACTGTACTATAAAAAGCCACCTTGGAAGCACTGAGTGGCAGCTATCTGTCCACTCAACAGAACAGTAATAGGAGAAAATCTTTGCCAAGGACAGTGGGACAGACACTTGCTATTACAAAAAGCTCCATGGCATCTTTAATAACCATATAAAGCAGAGCTGACTTCAGGTTTCAAGGTCTCATTTGAAAGATATTTCACACAATACACTGCTTGGAACAGTATATTAATTTCAAGATGGAAAACAGTCAGTTCTGCTCTGCACTTGATTCTTCCTAAGGTAAGACTGGGGTCTCGCAAGGAACTCATTGACTTGAATTCAGAGGGAATTACTTGTAACTTGGAAGGAAGAAATTGGACCTGGGACATAACCTGTGGTTTCCCACCCAGAGTGACAGAGGGAGAAGGTAAGCAAAGCTTGGGTAAAAAAAGGCCGTCCATTTTCTTTAGCTTAAGTGATTGTGTTTCACCTGCATCTCCCAACACATTTAAAATGCTCAAAACATGCTGCTGAAACAAGAGATTAAAGAAAATCATTATAATTCAGTGCACAATACTCCTTTACACAAGGGATTACATACTGTTCCACCAAAGATTACAGTTCACACATCCTTCTGCATTCTGTTATAAATGTAACTGAAACTAAAATGTTTTTCTCACCAATGGAGAGAAAAATAGGAATATTTTCAGCCTAATAACAGTTAAACCACAAAAAAGAACATTGCTATAAATGCACTGTAAACTGCCTTTACTCCTCTGCAGGTGACACTCATTGTTCCAGCCTTTTAATGAAGACTTGGGAGACCAAATAGGATTAATTATTGCAGGTGTTCCAACCAAGTGCCATTCTAATTAGTCCTTTAATGATCTAGTGATGAGGAAACTGCCAAGAAACAACCTTTCTCAGATCTAAATTTCAGAGATAACTAGTCACCTTGTATCAGTCATATAAATGTTAAAATCTTGATAAAGAATGTGTGACAGTGAATTCATTTTAAAATGGAAAAAATCATTTTCTAAGGGTAGGTTGCCCTAAAAATTTTGCACATAAAATTCAACATAAATGTGAAGAGTTCTGGATCGTACAGCTATGCATATATGAACAGTATAAACAATACTGAACCAATAAAAGTATTCAGGAAGTTTCACATCTTTGGGGTATTCCTGGCCAGTAAAGGCAATCTGAGCTTGAAAGGTTTCTGGCTTGTCCTTGCACTAGACAAGTATGTTACTCAATACCCTGCTAGAAAACTGGAATTCTAGAATTAGCCAGAATATTGGAGTTTTCCCAGCAAGCTTAGAGAACAGCTAGGCAGGAAAAAATGTTCCTGCCCCATAAAACATTTCAAGAATGTTTTTGTTCCTTATCAGGATAACATTGAAAACTTTCAAAGTTGTTTATGAACAGCAAGAAAGCAAAACTGCAGTTAGTTAGGAGACTTGAAAGGGGGTATGAAAGAGCCAAGTTCAAAACCCAGCTCTGTCATTCTCCCACAACCCTGATCTTTCCTTTGAGAGCTATTCCACTTTATATAAATAAGATATTACTCGGCACCAAGGTTCCCTCTAAGGTGCGCACATGCGCAGCTATGAACGAGTAAAAGCCTGGCCGCGCACCAACTTTTTCAGGCCGCGCACCTACCGGGAATGGAGCTGGGCTGCAGCATGGGATACTTACTCTTCCCCGAGTAAGCTCCTCCCCGAGGCAAAGTAGAGATGGGGGCTGGCATGGGCTCCAACTCTGGGGAACTGCTCCGCTCCCCTGCATCATCTCAGGGAGTGAGGAGGCACGTGGCGTCAGGGCCAGGGAGTGCAGCACTTGCCTGGAGCTGGCAGAGCCTGCGGAGCAGTTCCCCAGAGCCAGCAAAGCCTCACTCAGGGCAGGCAGCGGCTCCTCCCGAAGGTGAGGCAAGGCAGGGATGGAGGCTGGGGCGGGCTCCACTGGCTTTGGGGAACTGCTTTGCAAACTCCGGGAAATGCTCCACTCCCCAGCCCTGATGCCACGTGCCTCCTCACTCCCCGAGGCAATGCAGGGGAGCAGAGCAGTTTCCCAGAGCCCACACCAGCCTCCAGGCCCTAGCCCCCCAGGCTTCAGTCTCCAGCTCACAGCCCCACAGGCTCCAACCCCCCAGCCTCCAGCCCCCAAAGCTCCAACTCCCCAGCCTCCAGGCTCCATGCCCCCAGCCTGCCCTGGGTGAAGAGTGAGGAGCTTACCTTTGGTAAGTGTCCCACGCAGCAGCAAAAGGGGGAGGAGGGACCGAAGCGGTGCGCTCACAGACCGCTACTCCTTAGGGGGAACGTTGATTGGCACAGGGATCCTAATGAGTTTCTCAAGGCATTTGTACATGTTTGCAGCACCTGTAGCAAAACCCCCAGTTTGTTTTTGTTTGTTTGTTTTTAAAAGCATTCCCTCCCCTTCCCCAACCATTTCTGACTTTCTCTCTGCCCTCTCTATCCCTTATAAGTAATTTCAAGTAGTACTAAGTAAGCAAGTTCTTGTATGCTATTATTGTAATAAGCCCCTTTTTTATATATTGTAAATAGTGTTCTGTTATGTTTGTATTGATTTTTACTGTTTTATATTATATTATATTGTATTCCTATCATTTGTGCATTGATTTTTGTTTCATATTAATCTTGTATGGTTTAGTCCTGTGTCTGTAAAGTGATGTCAAGTATCCATTCCCATCTTGTCCCCATACCCTGTTGTGTAAGTATGTTGCAATTCTGTAACTTCTCCCATGTATGTTGATATTCCTTGAATGTCTGAAACAAAAGAGTGAATGGATAAGTGAAACACAATGATAGCAGGACCCCATACTAAATCACCCCAGCATCAAAACCAATACCTGGACCAATGACCCAGCCATTGGAACCACCCTCAGCATTCAAGAAACAAAAGATGAGGCAACCCACCATTGTGCCAAGGCTGCATATGCTCAGTATGAATACCTGGAGCCCTCTGGAACAGGGCTGACATTGCCTGGACATGCCCGTCTCATAGGAGATCATAGATAATCTGCCCCATAAAAAGCAGTAGTGAAGACTGACTCCTTGGGACGCCATCTTCACCTGGAACAGACCTGCTCCACATCATGCTGCCCATCAACCCAGAGACCCTGCCGGTGACCTTCCTCTGAACAACACCTGCTGGAGAAAGACCCCGACTGGCCATTAAGAACCCCCTCCCAGACTGGATAGGTAGCTATCACCTACATCCTCTCTTCAGCCAAGGATTTGGACTCTGTTTTTCTTCCCTACCTAGACTCCAACCCTTTCACTGAGTCTCTTTCTCCTACTACTATTCTGTGAGCGTGTGTGGGAACCAAGCTGTACAGTACAGTGTTCATTTAATAAAACTGTTATTTATAACCCTGAGTTGGTTTTTGCTTTACTACAGTTCCAACCCTGCTCCAATCTCTGCTTCTCGCCCCTCTAACTTCTGTCTCATTTCTCCCTCTCCTGCTTCTGGCTCACTGCCACCCAAACACCTGTCCCATGCTCCTGTGGCTCCAACCATCCTGAGCTCCTCTCTGCCTGCAAACTGCTGTTTCTTTGCTATTGTCCCATCTCCAATGCCTTTTCCCCTGATCTCTGCCACTGCTGTTGCCCCATCCCCACTGCCTTTTTCCCTGATCTCTGACACGTGCCCTTTAGTTACCAAGCACCCCAAGCATAGGTACCACAGGCACCAACACACACACACACACACACACACACACACACAAGTTAAACACTGACTCAGGTGACTCGTGTGTGTGTGTGTGTGTGTGTGTGTGTGTGTGTGTGTGTATTGTGTATGATTTCATGTCATTATCATTAGAGCGTGTATGTGCTTGAATTGGTGATAGGTATGCATGTGCCGGGCTGGTAATTTTGGATGTGTATGTGCCTGAGTTGGTAGTGTGTCTATGTATGTGTGCACCTGGTAGGGGCGTATGCACCTAGAGTGTATGTGAGCCTAATTGATGTTTGTGTGTCAGTATATGCAATTGTACACCACGCCCTCCTGTCTAACAGCACGATATTGAGATCTTAAGCGTTGGCCTGACCCCACAGGGCAACACGCTGGGTGCTTTTAAAAGCACCCAGCGCTTTGGCGCATGCAGTTGTATAGGCAGCAAAATGCATGTCAGTGCTGAGAAAATGGCAGAGGTGCGCTTTTGAATTAAAACACATCAGAGGTATTTTAGTTCAAAAGTGTACTGCCACCATTTTCTGTGTACTGACGTGAATTTCACAGCGTATCCAACTACAAGTAAAGCAGCACAGTGTGTCAGCTTGCAGACTCAGTTAAACAAATCCGCTCTGACCGGCCAGATCTCTAGTTCATTGCAGGACAAAAACGTATATGTATAAATGCCCTCAGATGCCAAAGAATGCCCTACCCACTGTGTGAATCTACACATGCACTTTACTGCAGAGTTGACTAATTAGCTCCACAGTAAAGTGTCACTGTCTACATTTGCACCAATATTAGATTACAGTAAAATAATTACCTCCACAATAGGATAGTACTAGCAGGGACAGTAGTGTCTTACCATGGAGTGATTAAGTGCAATAAAACACATGTGTAGATGGTGACAGAGGCTGGCTGGGGCACAAGGGTGCTGAAGTGTGGGGGCTGCTCTGCCCTGGTTCAAACTGCTGCTGTCCTGGGCACACATGTAGACGCTGAGCCTGGAAGCAGCTGACTCCAGCTCAAACTGCTCCAGAGTTTATTGCGTTGAGTTAATTTCATGTGTAGATGCACCCACTGTAATCTAAAGTAAGTCCCATCTTCCTGGCACAATTAATATTTATTTAAAATGGAAAACCACCAACAGGAGACTAAATAGAACCCATGCCAGAAGAGTCAATAGTCTGGTAACCAGAGACTCATTTAAGATACAGAAGACTAAGGTTCAATTCTTTTATTGATTCTGATCAGATATCTGAACATGCATCTTCCTGTACCACCAGGCTATTTGCTATTCTGAAGTCTCTTCCTTTTGTTTTGACTAAAAATTCCATGTTGGTGTTGATAAACCTTTCTTAACAAAAAATGTGTCTGAACTGGCACATTCCAGCCCAAAAAGTACCTTTCTTTTTTTTGACAAGTTGGCATTTTCTAAAAGCATTTTGTGAAAAAATGCCAATCAGCTCAACTCAGTAGAATTTAATAAAAAGGTGTTACTTGTCTCCATTTCCTGTAGAGGCTAAAAAAAAATCTTACCACAAACATGACATCTCTCAAGTATGTTTGCTGGTATAAATTTATGTACAGGGAAAGAGATTTAGTTATACAGATATGCACAGATGTATACCTACACACACACATTTCTACATCCAGAAATACTTGCAAACATTATAAATGCTGTAGCTTTCAAAAGTTCATGTTTCTTCAGGTTGTTTTTGAATTGGTAAGTCAGTACTAAACTAAGCTCTGGAGCCTTTGCACACTAGCAAGAACAACTGCCAGCCTTCATTCCAGAGGATGGATCTTCTGGATGAGAGGGTACATCAGCTGTCTGATTCCTGTTATGAAGTACTCAGATAGGAAAATTACCTAACTACTGCTGTCTGAGACTTACTGAAGTTTGGGACATGTCACTATTTCCTGTCTTGATATTTCTGTATGAGGGTCAAGAGAGGAAAATAACTGCCTCCATCAGAAAACCCTTCTTATGACTAAGGCAGCTTCCTGAGATTTTTTTGGCAGTAGTGATTTTGACAGATCTGAAAAGTAACTATTATGTTATCACACTGCAGGAGGTGCCAAAAGTACCGACTGAGTAGTCTTACCTTCCCTCCCTATCTGCTTCTGTTGCCACCTCTGTCTCTCAAAAGCAGCACAGCAATGCCATCTCTTGTTGGTCAGTTGCTACTGATTCTCCTCATCCTCTGATGGTTACCTGCTACACATGGTAGGGAATGGATAGGCCTTCTGCTCCCCTATTGATAGATTCTTAATGCTAGTCCAGGGGTAGACAATTATTTTCGCTGAAGGGCCACTTAACAAGATTTGGTGAAGTGCCGAAGGTTGCAAGAGTAACCCCACCCCTTAACAGGTGCCCCACCCCCTGGTTGCCATCTTGTGACCTAAAGTCCCACCCCCTAACCTCTGACCTTTATCACCACAAGTCTCACCCCTTGCCCAGGAAGTACTACTTTGGGGGGGGGGGCATTGCTTGTATGTTCTGTGTGATGGGGTAGGGGGGTGCATGTGGGGGGTGTGGTTGTGGGAATGTGGGTGAGTGGAAGGTAAGTGTGTGGCGGGGCTGGGTGCAGGTGTATGTTTGGGTATGGTGGGGGTGGCGTGGGGTGTGTGTGCGGTTGAGGTTTGGGGAGTGTGTGTGGATATGGTGGGGCTGGGAGGTTGAGGGATGTAGGTGATGTGTGGGGGACAGTGTTGTGTGTGTGGGGGTATGGTAGGGTGTGTACGAGAGTGGGTGCATGTGGGGAGCTTCCCCCCCAGCTCTTCCCTCCCCACCTGGCTTCCCCCGCTGCCTGCTTTTTGTGACGTGGCTGAGCCCAGCCCCTCTGCAGAAGTGGAACAGAAGGGAATTGGTGCTGCCTGTCTGGCTCTCAGTGTGCTGCAAAGGCAGGGAAAGCAGCTGCCACTGGTGGGTAGTGAGAGAAGCCCCTAGGAGAGGAGTGGAGGACAGAGAGCCAAGCTTGGCACCCTTGGTTTCTGTCCCACACCTGCCCAGCGCAGCTGCACCAAGCTCATGCTGCCTCCTGCTGCAGCTACCGCCCGATGTACTTGTCCCATGCCTACCTGGCAGAACTGAACCAAGCCCATGCTGGCCCCTGCTGCTCCCACCTCACCTGCCTGTCCCATGCCTGCCCAGCGGGGCTTTGTAAGCAGCCAAGCTGTTTCACACCCCACCCCCTCCACCCACATGCTCCCCTGCCCAACCATGCACAAGCAGGACCAGAGTGAGCAGCAGGCAGAGCCCCGCTTTCCTCAGTGCCACAGGTACCCCTACCTGCTGCCTGGAGCACTGCAGCAGGTACAGGAGGAGGAGTTGCTGAAGGTGGGTGCAATCCAGCAGTTCCCTGGGCAGCAGCAGCAGCAGCAGCAACCCTGCCCAGAAGCTGTGCTTGCTGGCTGGGGCTGGCGCCCTCCAGCAGCAGAGGCTGGAAGCACAGCACTCACTGCTCTAGGCAGGAGCAGGCAAGACTCAGCCCCATGCAGCAGGGGTAGTCGCTGGTGGAGCCAGATACAATTAATTGGTGGGTGTCTGCCCATGGACCAGATCCAATGAGCTGGCAGGCTGGATCCAGCTCATGGAATGTATTTTGCCCACCCCTGTGCTAGGCAAGTAGGTGATTTGAAGCAGCAGCTCACATAGAATTTCCTGTGGTTACAGGATTGTTTGTGACCTACGGAATATGTGGTTTTGGTCCATGCAACCTAAAAACACAAAAGGGGGAAGAGTAAAAGAAATCTGTAAGAAGAGCACAAAGGACAAAGAAGATAAAGAAAGGGTAACAAGGGCAATCTAGAAGGGAAAGAATGTTTGTTCTGAAGCATCACAAATGAGGATTGTGAAAGTAAAGAGAGGGGGGCAAGGATGTAAGGAGATGAAGGCAAGGTTTAATAGATTCATAGATTGTAAGGGGCTGGAAGGAACCATGCAAGATCATTGGGTCCAGCCCCCCTGCACTACTCAGGAAAGACAACTGGGGTCAGGTGACCCCAGCAAGATGACCGTCCAGTCTCCTCTTGGAAGATTTCCAGGGTAAGTGATTGCACCACCTCTGGAGGGAGTTTATTCAACAGTCTAGATACCCTAACTGTGAAGGATGTAGGAAGAAGAAAGAAAAGGGGAGACAAAAGGTGACAAGATGGTGGGAGGGACGGGGGAGGGGGAAGGGAGGAGAAAGAGAGAGAGGAATCTAGGAAATGGGGAAAGAGGTGAGAAGACAACACACATGGAAAGGAGCAACATCTCCAAGAAAAGATAAAAAGAAAAAGGAAAATAATTAAATGAAAAAGGAGTGGGAGCAGGAAAAAAACTGGCTATAAAAGGCTAAAAGGGGACTCTCTACACATCTTCAAATGGTGTATTTAGATTTAATTCCTATTAATTCTAGTAGGAGGCCTAAATGTCAGGAAGTGATTAATTATAGATAGCACCAATTATTCTGTCATTTCTTTTTCTTTCTGATGAAACCAGTGGTAGCAAATATCCCCCACCTTAGGCCTCCACTTGTCCTATCTGCCCATCCCTACTATTTATTCTACGCAATTACACTTATTGCTAGCACATTCTGTCAGCATAACCCTAATGCAGAGCTAAATTTGATATGCATGGCATCACTTAGGAAGTCATTATACCTTATAGCTTTCAAAAATATTTTAAAACAACTCAACAAAAGGCACTGCCTTTGTAACAGAATAAATATGTGCCATTCTGCCACACAGGACAACACGGTAAATCCACCGTATCCAAGGATGTTCAAATCATTGTGGCCCAGATTTATAGTAAGCACGATTAAGCATATCTCTGTTGAAATCACTGGGCTATACCCGAATCTCATGCTTCTTTCATGTCCTCAGTTCCACACAAATTCATTCCCTTCAGCCACCGTTACAGAATAAAAGTTCAAATCCTAATAGGAATCAAACTCAAAATAATTCAGAGATGTTTTTTGTTTCATCATAAAATATACTTCAAGATATTTTCCAGTTGCCAGAATATGCTGGAATAGGCCTCAGTTTCCTTAAATAATTGGTGACCCAAGCAAACTAGTTATGAAGTATTGGGTGCCTGTTCCTTCCCTGACACCTCATCCATTAATCTGGATACCTCCTACAATTTCTCCCCAGAGATCAGAATAGGTACATGAACTAATGGCCTCATCTTGAAACAGAAGCCTTTATTTTTGTGATGAATAAGAAAAAGTAATACTTTCCACTATTCATTTTCTCTTCCTTTTTAATAGTGTTACAACAGATCTCGTAAGAATGTAACTACTACCAGGGCATTAATGGACTAATGTCATTTCTTGTTCCCCTCAGATCCAGCAGGAAATAGATTCCACAGCTTATGTTTGGCCCTGGAAATACTCATGGAACTTGTAGGCAACTCCTAAGTCTCACAAAAAAGCATCTTCTCTGAAACAGCCTGGGATTTCTCTGATAATCATTCTGCACTCTAGGCCCTATGGCTCCAGCTATGGATAGGAAGCAGGAACTATGTTTAGAACTTTAAACATGCTGATTGAGAACAGGACATATTTTACTCATATAAACAATTCTACTGAATTTCTGCTGAACTCAATAGAACTGATTCATGAAAGCAAAGTTAGGTGCAAGTGTACTTGATAGAGCTAGACTGTTCTCAGTGGTGGCAGATGACAGAACAAGGAGCAATGGTCTCAAGTTGCAGCAACGGAAGTTTAGGTTAAATATTAGGAAGAATTTTCTCACTAGGAGGGTAGTAAAACACTACATGATCCAGATTACTTATCTCACCAAAACTTTAATTATTTATTTTATTTTCAGGTGTAATACTGGGCCTACAGACAGTGTGCTAGATGTCTGAGATTGTATAAAAGGATGGTGATTCAGTTGGTTTATACTAGATAATGTCTGCCTTATTGTTTCTTCTCATGCAGTATTAGCATCCAGTTTCTGAGAGCTAATTAAAAGATCACTGCAATGCCAGCTACTTCATGTCCCCGTTTAACTAATGCTTAGAAATTCAGACTGGTGTAAGTTACTGAAGTTATAATGCCATAATGTTTGTATTTTAAGTAAATCTGAAGATGCAGAGAGAACCCCAATTTGCCTACAAACATGCCACCATGGGCGTTAGCAGTGGATCTCTGGAAAGGATTAAATGAGGAAAGAACAGTGTCCTGGATGACCAGCTCAGAAAAAGCATTCATGAACAATGGAGCCACACAGAAGAGGACAGATAACAAACAGGTTGGAAACAGACAGAATATTGAGGCTGATATCATTGGGAGAGTAAAGGGTCTGGAGAGAAGGCAAAAAACTGTCTAGGGCAGGTTTTTAGGAAGGCAAAGTTATGCAAGGCCAAAGGACAAAAGCTGCAATCCCTGCCCATAAGGAGATGGGAGTGGAAAAGGCAACAAGGGATATAATTTGTGAGTGTGACTGACATAATGAAAGCAATGGGCAACAAAAATAAAATTCATCTGTATTTTGTACAGAGCAAAGGGAACACACCAGAGGCACCAGCTTGAGCTGAGAAGACTGTTACAGCTATCAGTATGGGGTGTGAATATATCATATCCCATAGCTAACATGGTTCTGCCAACAAAACCCCCAGGGCAGACACACTACTTCTGGTAGAAGACTGCTTCTAATCAGCAAAGTATCTGCTGTTCAGATAAGCTCAAATGTTATTGATAGAAAAACTCCTTGTTCCGATAAAATTGCGTCCATACCACAGCATTCTGTTGCCAGACCCACATAGTGAATACTAAGCCGATGGAGAAAAATTCAGGAGTTCTCTTTGGCCATATTAAACCTAAACTGATATTGAGATTTGAGGAAAAAAAAGAGGAGGTATCAGAGGGACAAGTCTGGATACTTTAATGGATAAATAGACAATTCAAGGGTGAATAAACAGATGTGAAAGTCCAACAACATTAGTACTGTTAGCTGTAGCCTTGTGAATTAGTGAGATGGCACATAGGGGATTTCAAGTGAGAACAGGAGGATAGTTCAAGCATATATCCACAGAGTATAAGCACAGAGGATGAAAATACTCAGAGCAACCATCCAAGTAAACACTAGCATTCTGTTCAGATAAAGAGGCCAATATCATAAGGCTGAAATGGTAAGATACCAAAAAGGAGGGGCTGAATGGTGGTCTGAAGCAGGGGAGATAATTACAAGGTCAAGTATTTATTTTACTGAATGGAATAACTGATCTGAAGTTGTAAACCAAACAAGGAGGCAGGAACCTAAGAGGTCACATGGGGCAACAATATGGAAGGCAAAGTCACCAATAGTAAGGGTCAATAACTTATAGGTACCAAAATTTACATTAGTTAATCCATTCTACTTCATACTGAAGAAGTCTGTGGTGTATGTTAATATAAAATACTTTGGTAGAAAGGTACGAAAAGAGCAAGGAGAGAAAAACAGAGGTTTCTTTTGTAACCTTTAAAAGATTCCTAATACTTTATATACCTACCTGAAGGCTCATCACTTTAAATCAGCCTGGATAAATGTCACCACCCTTGTTATGTGCCTCAGAGTCACTTACTGAATTTTCCCCAAGAGGGAAAGAGACTAAGATGCTTAAATATTTCTGGGCCTACTAGTTAAAAACCTTTGAATAATAGCTGCATAAATTCACCTTGGGATGAAGGTGCATTTCATGAAGGTGTATTATCCTTTCCAAGTCAAAAGACTAAAACCCAAAGAAATTGTATGTCTGTTTTAGACTCCTTGAGAAAAATTATATGTACAATACAAAGCAGCATTTCTTGAAAAAAAAGGCATAAGTATATAAAGTTATGTCACAGCAGATGAGACTATAAACTGGAAAGAGGCTCACCAGTACATAATGCTATGTGCAACAGTCCTTTAAATGTGCAGTGAGCTGATAGAGTATGAGACAATACAATATTCAAAGACAACTTACATATACAGTTTAGGAAGGTTGCAACTGACAATGAATGTATAATCATATATCGCCTTTCAAATGTTTAGAAAAATATTTGATTATGTTACTGGAAAATCTGGTTCATTTCTAGTAACCACCTGCCATGTTCAGGTAACCAGGAATTCTTAACCAAAATATTAACCATGTAAAATTTTGTTTTCCACTTTTAAACAAAGGCTGCCTTCCCTAAAAGGGAAACTAGGAATTCTCTACAAGAGAGGTTTTTCCAAGGCACTCCAGAATTGTGAGAACATATAGCTTAGAAACACTGGGCGCATCTACACATGCATTTATTTATTTATTTATTTATGAAGTCAGTCCCAAGTCGGCCCACACACAATATTACTGCACAGTAAGGCATCTACATGTGCATTACTGTGCAGCAACTAATCAGGCACAAATTTGATACCTGCATGATGCAGGTATTAAATTTATGCCCAAGTCAGTGTAAGTTGCCGTAGTTACTGTGCAGTATAAGCATGCACATGTAGACATGTGGCCATACTGTGCAGTAATTTTCAGTTACTGCGCAGTATCCTAAATTACTGTGCAGTAAATGTGCATGTGTAGATGCACCTACTGTGTTTCCCAACCAGCAGAACAATCCCTAGAGCAGTGATTCTCAACCAGGGTGCCACAGTCCCCAGGGGTGCCTTGATATCTTTTCATGTGTGTCATGGAGTGCCACTCACTGTTTGCACTGTTAAGTGTGCAAACATGAATCACAAGATAAACCCCAAAATTTCAAATAGGAATCCATTAGTATTAAAAAGATTCTGATGGATTGTGATCCGAGTTCTTTATAACAGATTTGTTCTACTATTTTTCTGTAGTCAACAAATGAGTTAAAACTAAGAATTAGCATTTTCCGAAGGGTGTCTCAAATCTAACTATGCATGCCTTGAGTCTATAAGGGCTGAGAACCACTGCCCCAGAGTATGGGTTCAGCTGATGTTTCTTGGATGACTGTTTAGCAATTGATTTTGTTAGTCCCTGGAAAGATCACTTAAGAGAAGTTTCACTTTTTGGCAGGCAGCTAGAAAACTTATTCTGCTTTGGTTGAAATGTGTGGAAGGGATACAAGGAAGAAGGAGGTTAAGGGAAGTGGGATTTGGTATCGCTTTTCCAACTCTCTTGTGACTGCTGTCAACCTGGCTCTTAATGTATTTGTACCAATGGGGATTTCATACACGCTATGTCTGAATCATGAATGCCACAGTTTGAATTTACTGTGGCAGCCAAAAACTCCCTGGGCCCTATTCTCATCATGCAGGATACAAGTAATTTCCACTGAGGCCCATGGGAGTTACACTAAAGATTGTGAGAGTGAGAGAAAGAGAGGAAAATCACACCCTACACAAAGCAGGTTCAGGTTTTTATGTAGGTCAGTCACAGCCTACTTTAATGGAAACAATCAGCAATCACCTCACATTCACATCATTGAGAATTTTTTAAGCATCCTAAGTGAGGAAAATTTAGCAAGGGGATGTCAGGTAGGGCATACAAGTCACAAGAAGGGCAATGAGACTTGTTCACCATATGGAAGAATGATGAGCATTGTGCAGAGGCACAGAAAACAGAGTGGGAATCTTTTTTTCACTGACACTCATTTTCTCTCTGCATCACTCATTTTGATTTGAAAATAGTGACTGAACGCAAGACTTCAGAGGCACCAGGACTTTTCCAGACTGAGCCAGAGCTTCTCTATAGTATACAGAACCAAAGAAATAATAGCTTGCTTTTAACCAAATAGAAACTGAAGGATGAAGTAAACAAGTTCTGCCTCAGTAGCATCAATATAATTTCTCTTAGAGCAGCTTGAGGTTTGCTTTCCACCAGTAGTAGCTCTAATTAATGGACTGTGAGCATACATACACACACAAACCGACCTCCCACATAGAAGGCTTTTATCTGCAGTTCTTTCTTCGGTAGGGGCCCATGCTATTTCAGAACAATTAGTATTCTTTCTGGCTATTAACCCTGGCTATTCTAATTTTGTTCACACACTAGGGATGTGGTCATTAATATTAACAAAGGCATTAGGGGCAGCTGAAGTTCAAGTCCTATTCAGAGAAGTGTGACAAAAGGGCACTGCCAGTCACACAAAAGTGGTGCTAAATTTGAATTTTTAATGAAAAATATTATGGAGGCAAACTCCATAGCATGCAGTCCCCTCTTTGTTCAGGGGACTAAACTCAAGAAAGAAAAACAAAAAAAAAATCCGAATTGGACTCTCTGTCCTCCCATTTTAAAAAATTGCAAATTTTCTGGTTTCAAGGCATTAGTGTGACCTCTGTTTGCTACCTTGAAAACTTTTTTAGCTTACTTGAGCTACACCTATCAAAAGATGCCTCTAGCATCAAGTACACATATGTGACATTAATACGGCTAAATTCTAAGTCATGACTTCACTGTGTCTGTGAAGTAAAGGATAGAAACCAGTTTCTTGCAACTGCTCACAAAATTCTTTGACCAAACTTTAAAATGATTTTACAGAGCACTGTAGCCATGGCTTCTGCTGCATATTGATTTCTGGTAGATTGGATTAACCATCTCCCTGTGGGAAAGTCTGTACTTGAGGATTGTATGCAATTAATTTGATTTTCTTTGCGCAAAATACTTCTGAACACCAGAACAGTAGAAAATGTTTAAGTAACTGACCAGGCACTTTGTTTTCTCCAAGCTCTGTGAAATAGAATAGCAGAGATTCCTTCCCACCATCAATTTCCCTGACAGCCCATCTTCTTTCTGTGTTATCTCTCTCAGCCTTTTCTGAGGAAGGCCTCTGAAAAAGATGCATTACAGTTAAAGGGCTGCTGTCGCTGCAAGACTTCCTAAAAAGAAAAGCATTGCCTGAGACCACAAGAGAGTTTAAAAGATGATTACCGTAACTGTAAATGGTTTGAGGCTTGTTTCATTTGTACAAGAATGGGGCAAAAATTTGTAAACCCAGCTCTCCTTTACTTTCATAATTCATATCTGGTTGATAAAAGGGATAATATTTGCTGCCTATATAGATCAGATATTAAAGATGAACACACATCTATAACTGTGGTAAACAGTCTTGGCTTGCAGGAATGAAAAGATTGTTGTATTTTAGCAGGCTCCTGATAGAGTTTCTCCTCTTCTCTTCAAGGTAATGTTTAAGGAAGAATAGCAATTTTTTGCTGCCCTGAATCTTCTTGTCATTTACATAAGTTAAGTCTACTTATTGTTTTAATTTTAACCCATCTTGCAGTGGTGTATGCAAGTATACACAGTTCAGAGTAACAAAGAATTAGGACCTTTCTCTTTTAAGGTAAACATTGCAAAGGCTACTAAAATTGCCTGAAGGTATTTTCTCTCCTAGCACACAGTAACCTATACTCGTGCTGTTATAAAAAATAATCACATGAACCTAAAACATGTGATCCTACAAACTTTATGCAGTTTTGTTTCACTATTTGTTAATTGTACTGACTGCATGAAAAGAAAAGAAATAAATGAGTGTAAGTGTGTAATGGGAATTTCTTATTTTTAATAGTCATAAAAGGTCAAAAAGAGTTTGCTTTTTTTAAGGGTTTCTTTTTCCCTCTTAAAACATCTTAGGTACATAAGTAAAGTCATATTTGATTTCACTTGATTTCACTATAGGATTTATAAGACCTCTCAGACACTAATACAGCACAGAAGTGTTGACCATTAACACAGATTTGTTTCTATGTTATGTTTCAAATACCTTCTAAGGACAAACAAAAAAAAATTCTAATTAGGAAGAGCAGCTAAAACAATTTCCTGCCTAAATCAAATTTCAATTTTTTATAGTTTTTCTTTAATCATACCAGTCCTTTGTTGTCACCAATCTTCCAGTAAAAACAGGAGATAAAACCTACATTTTGAACATAATAAAGAAACTTGTAGTTTTGTTTAAGGCCTTTATATATATCAAAAAGCAGTAAAACAAGGCACAAATTCATGTATAGAAAATATAAAGAGGTAAAAACAGGAAAAAAAACAAACTTATTTTACCTTTCCTTTGAAGATTCTTTTCTTTTCTTTCTTGTTTGTTTGTTTTTTAAAAAGGGATTGTGTCAGAAGCATACATACATTGCACAGCAAATGACAAAATACTTTCCTTATTTTCAACAAGCATTAAAATGCCCCACTTCTTGGTATAACTCTCATCGCTTGAGATATGGTTTGAGATTTTCCATTTAAAATAATATATGCTGTAGTCTCCCACTACTACAGTCAACTCCAATTATGAAAATCTGATGAGATAAGATCTCAGGTTTATAAGCACAATGGACATTTGAAATTATACACAAAATTAATAGAAACTGTGGAACACAGAGCACCTATTCTCTAGATGATTTCATCAAATCTTACACTCACTTTTATCAGACAATAATAGTTTGAAAAGTGGAAATATACTGAAATAATGGAAGTCTTGCATTCTGTGAAAATTGAAAGATACATCCTGCAAGCGGATCTTTCTGGAAGCATCTCCTTAAATAAGGCCTCTGTACAATCAAAATGGGTAATTTTTAGTAAAATATGTTCCACACTGTTGGAGACTGTCTACTTTTAGCAATTAGGGCAAAGAAAACTGCCCAGATATTGTCAATGGCTCATTGGCTAGGTAAAGACATTCAAAAAGCCCAAGGCAGAATCAGTCTAAATTACGCAGCTTTCTGTAAGCGGAGTAGTCTAAATCCATAGTGAATAGAAAACACATTCATCCTCTGATAGGGGCACAAATCTTAGACTAGGTTCTGCCATTTTTAAACTACTCTATATGTGCCAAAACTTCTGTTCTTTTATGGGTACAGACCAGGCCATTATGACCAAGTAATACAATCTTCTACTTCCATCTTGCCATCTTCATAGTTGGTATATCACTGATCTATACTGGACAGAGTCAGAACTGTACAACAGCATGTCATACATATCCTCTACACACTTATAAATCCAGAAGTGCAAACAGGGTGGGACTTTTGTAATGGAAGAAGACTGAGATCTCTCTCTGCTTTTCATTATGGAATTCCAAATTGTCATGGTGCATAGAATTGTAACAACTCCACATCATCCACAGATTATTTTTTACTGCATTATCACTTCAAAAATTTTTATGCATTTTGTAATATATACCAATTAAAAATAACCTCTGTTAAAGTCAGCTCCATGTAGCAGCACTGCAGTTATATGAAATGAGGACACACCGTTCTAAGCAAAAAGACAAGTTGCTGGCAAAGTGCTGCGTTTGAAGAAATGCATCTGAAATGCGGGTTTCATGCCTGGGTTCTAGTTATATAAAAATATAGTGAAATGAAAAATAAACAGTTTTCAGCTCAGGGTGTTACCAAAATAATATTGTGCTGTAGGGTGGCCATACCTCAAAAGAAGGGTATCAATAACAGTGATGAGAAATGTCATATTTTAATAACCTAACTGCAAAAAATAAATTAAATATGCAAGTACTGTAACAGGAAGTACTAGACATATAACATTTTTTGTCACACTGAAAGAACGGCTCTAATTGGTAATTTTGGAAACTAATACATTTAAAAATGTAAACATTACCATTTCCAGACTGTGCAAACATAAATATTATAAAAGTTATTTTCTCAACCGGATGATACAGGTTGAATTGTCAAGATGTAACACAGAGGACTCGTAATCAACTTTCTACGAGCAAATGGAAAGGGAACAAAAGGAGACCTGGGGGACTGCCTTACGATCTTAGCAAACCACAATCATTCTTGCTGAAACTCAGTGGGATGTGGAGCCTAATTCCCTATATTCCTACTTAACTGGCTTTGGTTCCTTTTGAAGTCCCAACATCCATCACTCCACTTCCTGTCTGATAAACAAGGACATTATCAGTTTTTCTAAACTTTTTGTCTATTTAAACAATAAGGTTCCTAGAGAAAAGGATGATATCACTGTTGTGTGTTTGCATAAAAGGGGACACATACTTATGGTTGGACAACAATCATAAATACACATCCCCCTTATGCAAACACAACTATATATAAGTGTACATATATATACACGTGTGTGTGTGTATATTTATATATTAGTTTCATAGTTTAATATTTTGTAGGGTCAGAAGGGACCTGAGCAGATAATCAAGTCCCACCCCCTGTCATGGCAGGAAAGAGTACCAGGGTCAAACGACCCCAGCAAGGTGTTCATCCAGCCTCCTCTTAAAGACCCCCAGGGTAGGAGCCAGCACCACTTCTCTTGGAAGTTGGTTCCAGATCCTAGCCACTCTGACAGTGAAGCAGCGCCTCCTCATATCTAATCTAAATCTACCCACTGCCAGTTTGTGACCATTACTTAGGTGACTTCATTCCTCTATGTTAAGGAAAGCTACACGTCCCTGCAAGCCAATATTGGCGAGAGAGGCAGTGAGCTGCTGGTAAGAAATGGCCTCCACCTCTCTCCCCTAGGGAGGAGGCTCTTCTCAGCCAGACTGGCTGACCTGCTCCACCGGGCTTTAAACTAAGCCCGCTGGAGGACGGGGGGACTACCGCCACTGCTGGCCCGCTGAGCAATCCTTGCAAAGCCAGCAGTTCAAGGCACTTAAGGGAGCCCACCCCTGCCCCAGCCCTGGTAAAATCTGTGGGCAAGGAAGGAGCCCCCCAGGGGACACTTGCCTGCCTGTACACAAATGCCAGGAGCTTGGGGAATGAGCAGGAGGAGCTCAGCCTCCTGCTCAATGCAAATAATTATGATGTCATAGGGATAACGGAGACCTGGTGGGACTCCACCCATGACTGGACCACAGGTATAGACGGCTATATCCTGTACAGGAGGGATCGTGTAGATAAAAGAGGCGGGGGTGTAGCTCTCTATGTTAAGGAAAGCTACATGTCCCTGCAAGCTGATATTGGCGACCAGGGTGGACGACTGGAGACCCTCTGGGTTAAAATCCGTGGGGAACATGGCACAGGGGACACAATGGTGGGAGTCTACTACAGACCTCCCACCCAAAGTCCTGAGCTTGACCAAGAGTTTGCCCGGGAACTGGCTGAGGCGGCATGCTCCAGGACCATGGTTGTCATGGGTGACTTCAATTACCCAGACATCTCGTGGGAGGATCGCTCAGCAAAATCTGAGCGGTCAGAAAGCTTCCTCTCGTGCGTGGATGACCTCTACCTAACTCAAGAAGTCTATGGGCCAAGGAGAGGCAAAGCGCTGCTTGACCTGGTACTGGCTACTGGGGATGACCTAGTCGGTGACCTAGTGATCGATGGGAAGCTGAGTGACAGCGACCATGAGCTGATCACCTTCACGATCCGCTGAAAAGCTGGCAAGTCAGTCAGCAACACGAAAGTCCTTGACTTCAGGAAAGCCGACTTTGACAAGCTCAGGAGGCTCGTCAGTGAGGCTCTAAGGGACCATGACCATGGGGAGAGGGGAGTTCAAGAAGAGTGGTTGCTCCTCAAGGGAGCAATCCTCAATGCACAAACCAAGTCTATTCCATCTCGGAGGAAAGGCAACAAGAGGGCACAGCAGCCCCCCTGGCTCTCCAGGGACCTAGCAGACCTCCTGAGGCTAAAAAGAAAGGACTACAAAGGATGGAGGATGGGAGTCACCTCCAAGGAGGATTATTCTGCACTGGTCTGGTCCTGCAGGGAGCATATCAGGAAAGCCAAGGCTGCAACTGAACTCCAACTAGCTTTGAGCATCAAGGACAATAAAAAGTCCTTTTTCAGATATGTGTGGAGCCAGAGGAAAAGCAGGGACAACACTGGACCCCTGCTGAACCAGATGGGGCAACTGACAACCGACGCCCAGAAAAAAGCCAACCTATTAAATAGGTACTTTGCGTCGGTCTTTCATCAGTCCCATGGGACGCCCATGCCCGCTACGGGACAGGGAAGTCTGGGTGAGGGTGATTCCCCTGCCCTCCATTAATGCTGACTTCGTGAAGGAACATCTTGAGAAGCTGGATACCTTCAAGTCAGCCGGCCCTGACAATCTTCACCCCAGGGTACTCAAGGAGCTGGCGAGCATCATAGCCCGGATCTTTGAAAACGCTTGGCGCTCTGGTGTAGTGCCTAAAGACTGGAAGAAGACCAATGTGGTGCCTATCTTCAAGAAAGGGAGGAAAGTGGATCCGGCTAACTATAGGCCCATTAGCCTGACTTCTATCCCGGGGAAGATCTTAGAAAAGTTTATTAAAAAGGCCATCCTTAATGGACTGGCCGACGCCAACATCTTAAGGGATAGCCAGCACGGGTTTGTTGCAGGTAGGTCTTGCTTGACCAATCTCATTTCCTTCTATGACCAGGTGACCTATCACCTGAACAAGGGAGAAGAGATTAATGTCATATATCTTGACTTCAAAAAAGCCTTCGATCTGGTTTCCCATTATCACCTCTTCGAGAAACTGGCTAATTGTCACCTTGGGTCCTCCACGATCCACTGGCTGGAAAACTGGCTCTGTGGTTGGACCCAGAGGGTAGTAATTGATGGAAGTCACTCATCATGGTGTTCTGTGACCAGTGGGGTCCCCCCAAGGCTCTGTCCTTGGACCCATACTGTTCAACATCTTCATTAATGATGTGGACACTGGAGTCAGAAGCAGACTGGCCAAGTTCACCGATGACACCAAACTTTGGGGAAAAGCATCCACACCAGAAGACAGGCAGGTGATCCAGGCTGACCTGGACAGGCTCAACAAGTGGACGGACAAGAATCTGATGGTGTTCAACGCCGATAAATGCAAGGTTCTCCACCTTGGGAAGAAAAACCCACAGCATCCTTATAGGCTCGGCAGTGCTATGTTGGCTAGCACTAAGGAAGAAAGAGACTTGGGGGTCATCATTGACCACAAGATGAACATGAGCCTGCAGTGTGATGCTGCGGCTAGTAAAGCAACCAAAACGCTGGCTTGCATCCATAGATGCTTCTCAAGCAAATCCCGGGACGTCATTCTCCCCTTGTACTCGGCCTTAGTGAGGCCGCATCTGGAGTACTGCGTCCAGTTTTGGGCTCCACAATTCAAAAAGGATGTGGAGAAGCTTGAGAGAGTCCAGAGAAGAGCCACGTGCATGATCAGAGGTCAGGGAAGCAGACCCTACGATGACAGGCTGGGAGCCCTGGGGCTCTTTAGCCTGGAAAAGCGCAGGCTCAGGGGTGATCTGATGGCCACCTATAAGTTTATCAGGGGTGACCACCAGTATCTGCGGAACGTTTGTTCACCAGAGCGCCCCAAGGGATGATGACTAGGTCGAATGGTCACAAACTACTACAAGACCGTTTCAGGCTGGACATAAGGAAGAATTTATTTCCTGTCCGAGCCCCCAAGGTCTGGAACAGCCTGCCACCGGAGGTGGTTCAAGCGCCTGCATTGAACACCTTCAAGAGCAAACTGGATGCTTAGCTTGCTGGGAACCTATGACCCCAGCTAACTTCCTGCCCTTTGGGCAGGGGGCTGGACTCGATCTTCCGAGGTCCCTTCCAGCCCTAATGTCTATGAAATCTATGACATTTCTTGTCACTCCTGGGAGTGCTCGGGGGAACAGGGACTCCTCCCCCAATGCCTGCTGGTCCCCTCTGACTAGTTTGTAAATGGTCACTAGATCCCCCCTCAGCCTTCTCTTTTGGAGGCTGAATAGGTTCAGGTCCCATAGCCTCTCCTCCTAGGGCCTGCCTGGCTGCCCCCGATCATGCGAGTGGCCCTTCTCTGGACCCTCTCCATGTTGTCCACATCCCTCCTGAAGTGCAGCGCCCAGAACTGGGAGCAGTACCCCAACTGCAGCCTGACCAGTGTCGCACAGAGTGGGGAGGATCACCTCCTTGGACCTGCTTGAGATGCATCTGCAGATGCATGACAAGGTGCAGTTGGCCTTCCTGACCATGTCCCCACACTGTCGGCCCATGTTCACTTTGGCATCAATAACGACTCCAAGATCCTTCTCTGCCTCTGCACTGTGAAGGCCAAAACCAAATAAATTAATAAGCAATAAATATGTGCTTCTTAGAGGCATTTGGAACTTTTGTCTAATATAAAACTTGTATTTTTGTAACCCGCAAATGTAACTTGTAACTGTTTGTGGAACTGACTAGGCCTCAAAGACAAAGCTATAGCTGTGAAATTAGTTGACCTAATAGTTCTTTCTTGCTCAGAATTTAGCCTTGATAATGATAAAAACTAGATTCAACCACCTGGCCTACCCAGCACATTCCAGGAAAGGACATCTCAAAAAAGCAGATTCAGACAGTTCTAAAGGGGTTGGATTTAGGCAGGGTAATGTTAATTTCAAACCTGAAGATGCTGCGTTGCAATTTGCTTATTGGATAAACCCAAGTCTGGGTAGTAACCTTTTATAATAATTTTAACACCTTTTAATCCCATAGGGTAATAGCTATAAAATAAGATTGTGAATGGGACCAAGGCCAGCAGATTAGTATAAGACTCGGTATAAAAAGCGCGTGCGTTAGGTGACCAACAGGAAGGAGGGAACAGGACGGAAACTGCTGTTCTGAGCGTGGACTCCAGACTCCCAGTGTGAGTGAGGATCAGATCCTGATCAAGGGATCTTCTCCAGTAATCCTTCAGACAGCGTCGATCGGGGACACCTGATTTCGCTGGAATCACCTGGCGCGCACCTGGAATTGAGGGATTATCGATAAATTGCCAACCCATGTCTGTCTATTTGTTGTTTTAAACAGCCAGTGGCTGATACCCTCGCAGTGTCTAGCTGGCTTGCGATGGACTGATCTATTTATCTGTTGCTATTATCTGTTATTGTTTACTATTAGGTCTTTCATATTGCATTATTTGCTTATTGCATTTATCTTTCTGTTAACTGTTGTGTGTGTGTAAGCTATAATAAATTTGCCATTGTTTTACTCCCAAATCTGCCTCCTCGATCCCGAACCAAACAGCCAAGTGGCTAATTTGATATACTCACAGTGCCTACCTGGCCTGTGACATGCACTGACAAGAAGGGAGTTCCCTAGCCTGTAGGTATGCTGCTGGTTCTTCCTCCCCAGGTGTAGTATCTTGCACTTGTCAGTGTTGAAACCCATCCTGTTCTCATCTGCCACCCCTGTAACCTGTCTAGGTCCAATTGCAGCCTATTCCTCCCTTCTAGCGTGCCCAGTAATATATATATTACTCCCTTCTAGAGTGGCCACTGATGCATCCTCAGAACACAGGATACCCCCTGATGAGGGGTGGAACCACTGGCCCCCTCAGTCAATCATCAGTGAGGGGTGGGGCTGCTTCCTTGGCCTATCAGCAGTGAGGGGTGGAGACACCAGCCACAAAAAGACTGGGAAAATGGCGCCAGACTTGAGAGAACTTGTTATAGTAAGTATGAGGCGTTCCCAGCAGATACAAATGCAGTTATCCATCTGCTCTCAAAGCCATTACCTTGCGCTGAGGCAGCACAGAGGGGTGTGTGTGCAGACCAACTTGTTTGGCACTGGCCGCTCAGCTGCCCCCAAGGCCTAGGCCCATCTGCACATGCCCAGCCCAGGGCCAGGGAGCTCAGGCAAGCAGCAGCACCTCAGCTCTCACTGTGCCTGTACATACACTGCAGCCACGGCTCCTCGTGCAGGTGTAGAACGACCAGCCCCTGAGATCCTCCACCTCCCTCCCTCACTGGCTGTCTTGGAACCCTGCTCCTCCTGGCTGCACACCACCTTACCTTTAGGGACAGCCAAAAGAATCACAAGGACAAATGATTGACATGTATTTCCACCAATGAAATAAAAAACAGGACTTTTGCCAATCTGGTCCTCATTCAGAAATTGACAGGGGACAAAGGGTTGAAAAACAGGACAGGCCAGTATAAAACAGGACCAATGGCCACCCTACCCCCCTCACCATCAGAAAGCTCTGACTCCATTCTCTCCCAGATACCCACCAAGCACATGGAAGTGTGGCCCCTGCCCAGCCATGCAGGAGTGTCCCAGGACTGGAGGGCTGCGCTGCTGTTGACTGGCTGGGCAGAACCTGGAGTTTCCACATACTCTGTGCCCCAGGAGGGAATGGAGCTGGAGTCAGAACCAGAGCCATGCCTGACAACAAGTTTGGAAAGCGGGGGGAAGCCACAAGGGAAGACTGGAGGGTATAAAGAGACTGCAAAGGAGGTGGAAGACAGAGGCAGGTAGCTGTTGTAGCTCTGACTCCGGCCCTGTCCTAGGCTTGGGGACAGAGTCAGAACAGCAGCAGCCACCTGCCCCCCTCCACCTTGTACTCGCATCCAAGATGTGAGGCTTTTTTTCCCCCCATGTTGAATGGGGGGTTGTCTTGCATTTGAGTAAACAGTAATGCTACATGCTACAATAATCCTTATTGGTACCCTTTGCAGCTGGTAGTGCACAGGATCCACTGGATTGGACACATGGTATTAGATTCCAAACTGGAGCAGGAGATGGTAGTATACCCTAGAGGTATTTTTTGCCTCTGTTGTACATCATTACTCATTAAGCCCAGCATCTAAAACATAAGGAGCATAAGGCTATAGTCTATAACATGATCCATACCTCCTAAATTTCCTCCCATATGAAAGGAAGATTGTCCGATACTCAGATTTGCACTCTCTCCCTCCCTCTCACTTTATTTTCTTCTTAGGGAAGCAAAGTGCTAGTTCAACGCAGTTGAAAATTAGATTATGAAAATATTAATACGGTTCTTCAGTCTAGACACAGCTCTTTGGTGAAATGTTACACAGAATTAGAAATTAAAATAGCATTGGAACTAAGATTTAACAGAGGTTTTTTCTACCTAATGATGAAGCTTTAAAGCTGTTTCAAAGGGAAGTTAATGATTCACTGAAAAAAAATCAGAAAAATCTTGGATACTGTTTTAAAGCTTTAATCCTTTGAATGACATATTTCAAAGGAAAAATGTAAATACTTAATATTAGGGAATTTATATTTCCCTAAACAGAAACTCAGTTCTGTCACAACTGTTTCCTGAAGGCACAGTAAACTTGATCTTAGATTCCTAAGCAATATGATTTTATACCAAGCAGGTAATGCTTCAGCAGACAATTAAAATCTAATGCAAATATTTAATTTGCATTAGTGTGTATGCACATAGATTCTAGCTACTAGAATCATCTCAGCCAAGTGTTTGAAAGCTGCTGAGACCCAATAGTCAGTGTGTGTTACAAATGTCCTCTTCTATGTCTAATACATGGGGACTGTGAGCCTGCTACACTCTGATCTAGAGAGTCTGGCTCTCAAGTTCAAATCTTAGATATTGAAGGAGAGCCTCACTGAAGTCCCTTATACTGGCCAAGATGGTGGCTGTTACATCTGGGCTGTATTTATTTGTTTGGCGTCATAAAGGACAAAGGGAAAATGCCCTTATCCCATGCTATGAGCAAATTTGAAAATAACTTCTTAAGAAAAAGAAAAAAGGCACAACAGAAAACAAATTCTCAGTGCACTTCACCATGTACAGGCAGTAATCAGTTAACATTTTCAGCAAAAACTTAAACATCACCCAACTTACTCAACCCTTACCAAAAGAATGCACCACAAATAATCCAGCATCAAAATACTAGTGAAACAAGGAACTTTTCAGTATACTCTGAATCTTAATAAACATAAGAGTTTTTTTGAAGAAAAGGAAGGAACAAGCTCCAAAAATTTCCCAAAGAAAATACCTTGCCAGGGATGTGAAGAACTGACAGAAAAAGTTGCTCACTTGGAGGCTTTTGGTGTTTTTAACTACAACAGCATTCCAAGAGGGAGACGGCAATCTCTTAGGCTAGGGACAGAAATTACACATAAACCAGTAAAAGTGATCAGAAACCAGTTCAAATCTGTAACACTACAGAAGTTCAGTGCACATAAACTGATTTCAAAATGGCCAAAACAGGTTTAAGATAAACCTGGATGGATGTAATATCACACTTAACTGATTTGGGTTAACTCAGTTTATTCAACTTTTGTCCCAGATCTCCCCCAGATTCAAGTTTACTCATAGACCCCCAGAATCCCAGGATGTTTTGCACCTCCCCTGCAAACCCCACCTCACAGGGTGGCCAGGCTAGCTTTGGCCCAAGCTGTCTGCTCTAGCACCCCCCTGGCTTCTGGCCTGGGCCACTGCAGGCATGTGACTGCATTTCCAGAATCAAAAGTGAACGTCTGTTCACTGTTATCGGTTCAATCTACGCAGCTTAAACTAACTTGCAAAGATTGAATCAATTCAGCCTTGGGCTTTTTGACAGTCTATACTTAGCCCTAGGGTGAAGTTACATGTTAAACTTAGACCATACTAAGGGCATTTAAAACATGAGTGTCTGCACATTAAAGCTTGTTAACTTGTGCTCAGTGCCCTCTGAGCATCTCAAAGTTACACTTCCACTAGGGGTTTACTCTGGGCTATGCTACTCTGCTTGTATTAGGGTAACTTCACTCTGATCCAGGGAGATAAAATGCAAAATTTGCAGTCCTCCAGCATCCCAGGATGTACTGCTCCCAAACAACCCCCAACACTCAAAGCAGAGATGGAACCCAGTTGTCCTAAATCCTAGGCTCACCACTGCTCACTAGCCTTCTAGTGACAAGTCAGAGCCATGCATGCAAAAAATAATATTAACCCTTAATGTGCAACTGCTCATGCACATTCTAACTTTAACACTACTTATTATTCCACAGATTTAGTATAGTCTAAAGGTAATGTGTAATTTCAACCTCAGAGAGGCAGGTGCTAGACCATCTCATTCACAATTTTTCATGCCTAAATATTTAAAAAAAAAATCAGATGGCAAGATAAAGTCATACAATTTTAAATTTGTAGGATTTTGAGACAAAAATTGTGTGCATTTGGAATTTATGTGAGACTTAAAAAAAAATTTTCATGCTATTCTCAACAGTAATGTTGGTAGAAATTTTCATTTTTCAGACATTGACATGATTTCAGGAGCTAGAGTTTAATAAATAACTAGCCAATTGCCCATCAAGAATGATGGGGGGAGAGCAGGCAGGGATGGAGCTCCAGGCCTGCTCCCCCTTCCCTCCTGCTGCTTGGGGTCTGGGCTTGCTCCCCACCCTCCCCACCACACTGGCAGTGGGAAGGAAGGAGTGGGAATGGGCCCAATGCAGGGGAGGACTGGGCTCGAGGGTGGGGAGAAGCTGGGCTGCCGCAGTGGGGGAACAGGGAGGGAGCAGTGGGCCCAGGCCAACCCGGAGGCAGTGCTGGAGGGATGAGTGGGCCCGGGCCCGATGGAGGGAGGAGGCTCACTTGTCCCCTCCCCCCACAGCTGCCATGTTGGGCCTGCTACCCCCCCACACACACTTCCGTGGCAGGCTGGCTTTTCCCCCGGCTCAGGCTCACCCCCCCACCCCACACTGGGCCTGGGTCCAATACTCCCCTGGCCCCACCATCACTGCCAATGCCACGGCGTGCCCACTCCTCCCTCCCCCCCCCACGCATTGGGCCCACTCGGGGACTGAAGGAGTGGGCTCGGGGCCAATGCAGGGGCCTACTCCCCCCCTGTGTTACCTGCAGGGAGCAGGGGGCGTGTGGTGAGGCCAGCATTGCTGGCCTCACCCTCACTTCCATCCACTCTGTTGCCGCTGCCTCCAGAGAGCAGGGCTGGCTTCACCCCCCGCCCGCTCCATCCCGTGTCCCCATCATCATGGTGGCGGGCTACCTTCTGTCAGAATACTTCTTCATGCTCTGATTGGCTGTTTGTCAGCAAATCAGAGCACAAATAAAGCATTAGGGACAGACACAGACAGATAGATTTAGGCTTTTATAATAGTAGAATGTATAAACCATCACAATAGTTGGTTACAATTATTACAACAGTATGGTGGAGAAAGAATGATGATGATTGTTAGACCCCAACTCCATGCAGCACCCAGTGACTAAAGAAACAACAGTCCAGTTGCCCATGAATCCTGTTACTCATTAGCCAGAGCAAGCAGGGAGCAAACACCAGCACACATTGCTCACAACAGCTTTATTCAGAATGGAAACAGCTTCGGACTAGCTCGCAAAAAACAACAAAATGGGGTGCCACCCTGAACAATAATTTTTTCCACGTTTATACACCTTGGCTCATACTCATTAAGACTCACTCCACCCTCATCCTTCCTTTGGTTCCACCCATTTCTCCTCCCATCTCAAGCTCCTCCTCTGTTTACTGTTTGCTTCATTAGCACGGTATTGCCTATGCATTTAATTAATTTACATGCCTCTCTGCTAAGAGTGCATGCATAAGACTTTGACCCCTGTCTTCTCCTGGTCAACTGTGGTTTCTTGCTGATTCTTTCTAGTTTCTTGCTGACTTCAGCACCATCTCCAAGGCTGAGGCCTTGATTCTGCTTTATCTCCTGATGATAGGAGCTGCATCCTAGTCTTCTTCCACAAGGGGCTCTAACACTACGACTTTATTAGAAAACTGCTTGCTGAAGCATTTGCAAGGTTATTTTTAATATATCATCCTGCTTTGTGACCAGCAGCTCTGCTGAGACACAGGAAAAAAGCCTTCATTCAGCTGCACACCCAGTACTCCACAAAATGTATATAGTTACCCTAACAATGATTATGATAATGAAACTCCTCTACCACTTCAGTCTCAAATAACCTGTTTATAGGCTTAGATAGTTCTTTAGTAGCTAGTAAGGCAAGAGTAAGAGGGAAATTGCAGTGGTTATTTTTAAACCATTAAAACCCTGGAGTTTTCAATTTGAGAACCAAGGTAGGCAAGCATACAAACTAATTTGTGGGTGCTGTCAAAGTTGCCTCAGGTCGCACTGCCATAATCTCTGTTCCATCTGTCTGCTTGCAGCTTAACTAGCTTTTCTACTAAACAGCTAATATTACCTTTTATAGCTTAATACAATAAGAAGCCTAGTGTGATAGAAGAAGCATATAACTGAAACCAACATAATTCGGCAATCTAAATCCCAACTCCACCTGATTCCCTTAACAAACCACCTAACCTTTCCATGTTGATATGCTATTCTGTAAAAGAGAAACCCAGGGTTCATGTTGTTGGTGGTAGTAGCATGTGTGTTTCACATGCCATAACGCTTTAGTTTGAATATTTTATTTTTAAAACTATTACAGGCTATTATTATTTAGTTCTGAACGAAATAACTTTGTTTTTAAATCAGTGTCTCTTGTCTACATTGTAATAAAACAGAAGAGTAGTTAGAGGTTGGTGGCTCATAAACCTCTCCTTATTTGGATAATTGTGTTTTGAAACAGTTTGTTTTAATGTTGGTGAACATGCATTAAGCACAAGCATCAAGAGTATGGTCCATTCCTTGATAAGTTCCCCAGAATTCCCAAAATTGTTAGGATGCCACTCCCTTTTATCAAATTCACTAGTTCAATATTGAACAAACCAAAACATTTGGCACTGTCTTGGCCCAGAATCTCAGGTTTGTATCTGGATGTGGCGATGGTAAGACAGGAGCTTGGCTTTTAGCAGGGGTGAGTCCACAGGAGGACCTAGCTCCAGTGCGCCAGAGTCTGCATGGTCTCCCAGTAGTTTTCTGGGCACAGTTCAGGGTACTTGTTTTGACCTATTAGGCCCTAAGCAGTCTGGGCCCTCTATACCTAATAAGGGACTACCTTCTCCCTTCTGCCTCATCTCAATCCCTTAGGTCAGCTAAAAGCAACCTCCTGCAAGTACCATCAATACGCTTGGCAAAAACACATGGGAGGTTGTTCTCAGCAGTCACTCCTCAGCTCGGGAATCCCTTCCATCTTGAGACCCACCAGAGTCCAAGCCTGGACATATTTCAAAAGTGCTGTAAGGCTTTCCTATTTGGTCAAGTCTTTAGCAAACACAGCTAGGCTGTTATTCTTTAGGGAATCTCTATTTTATGTTGATATTCTAGTTCTCTGTTAAATTGTTTTGTTCTCCTTTCATTCTCCTGTTTTATAAGTTATTCTGTCCTTTTACTGTAAGCTACCATGAGCCTTTGTTGGGAAGTGAGGCATGTAACATGAATAAAGAAACAAATACATTTTAAAAAGTAATCACACAATTAAAGGAGCTAGCACTTTAAGGGAAAGAAACTCCAAATAGTGAGAATTGGCAACACTACGGATAGGACAAAAATGAAGGAGCAAACACTTTTCTATCCAAATGACAGCTAAGAAACACTCATTTTACCACAGTTTGATGGGAAGAGGGAAAGGAACAAGTTTTAAAATTACTAAACTGAGAAAAAATACTGACCAAGTGATTATTGCTGAAATAGAGTTTTTCACCTTTTTTAATTAGTAGTAAATTGTTCAACAGAAAAAGCTCTAGATCTATTTCAAACCCTCTTTATAACTAGTCTTAGTTTCTCAGCTGTTACACTTTTTCAGCAGTCTCTAACCAAAGTAAATACAGGGAGCACAATGCAAACATTGAGGCACAGTACTGACTGTCCTTTCTGTGGGAAAGGGATTTTTCATTTTGTGTATCATTCACAAATCACTGCAGAGCTCACGCATAGTCAGGGCATAGCCTTATCACAATGAAGGTGAAAGATTTGCTGTTGTTTTGAAGGTAGGCACAGATTCCATTGGGGTTGATAATAGCAGTCACACATCCAAAACTTAGGCCCAATCATGCACATTGCTGAACACCTTCAATTACTATTCAACTTCAAAGAACATGATACTTCAGGAGCTTGTTAAATTGGATTCAACATATGTGATGGGGAATAAAAAAAAAACAGGTCTGTGCAACACCCACACACACTGGGTTGTGTATTGAGATTTTTGTGCATGTGTATGTTAGGGTGGCCATCATAGAGGACAGTCTGGTTGTCCTCTATTGATACGAAACTGGACGCCTTTATGTCCTCTATTTTTCTCTTCAAGAGAAACATAAAGGTATCAGGTTTCGTATCAATAGAGAACAGAGTAGCAGAAAACTCGAATGTCCTCTATGATGGCTACCCTAGTGTATGTGTGTGTGTGTTTTATGTGGGCAAGACAGCTCCTGTTGAGCACATGGCAAACTGGGGCTTGTATCTGGGGGTAATATGTAAAGCCCTCTGGCCTCATTGGCTAGAGGAAACAGAAGATCCTTCAGGCAGGTGAGTAAGAGAGAGGCCAGACTGTGGAACTCCCTAATTGGGCAAGGCTTGGGTGATGTCACACGTGGTATATAAGAACAACTCAACTAAGGTTTCTCTCTCTTTCTCCTGGGGCTGCTGAGAGCTGCACAACTGAACTGGGAGCCAGAAAACCTGCTCCCTATGGGGAGTCTCCCCACCCAAGCAAAAGCTATTGGACAGCAAAGCCTCAGGTACTGGGAGAGAAAGTCTGTTGCAGAGTTTGAGACTCCTATTTCCTCCTTCTTTCCCTGCCCTTTTTTTCTTAAGTGAGTTAATGCCATGGGGGTAAATCCCAAGAGCAAACTGACCAAGAATAGGTCTTGGCGGTCACTGAGCCCTCTGTTCTCTAATTGTATTGTCTCAGCATAGTGGTATAGATGAGAGTGGATGTCCAGGCTGCAGCCATAGGCCTGGGCCAGTTCTGCTGTTTCACAGCTATTGTGTTTCAGCATAGCTGTGCAGCTAAGCCTCAGCCATATATTTGGCTGGCAGATTTGGGCCAGGGTAAAGCCTGGCATGGTTTGAGCCAAGGTGAGACTTGGCACTACTTGTTGTCTATCCAGACCTCAGTGCAGTATAGGCCTGGAAAGCTTTTTGCTGCCCAGTTCAGGCCCAGAAATGGAAAACATTAGAGGTTCCAGTTTTATTCTGAGTGCACTATGAGAACAGTACAATACGTACATTTTCTATGTATCTACCCTTTTCTGAAAATCAGATGGTAGAGAACTTATTCTTAATTTTCCATGATAGGATTGCAGTTTTTATTTAGAGACCCCATTTACTTAAGGACCCTAGCACTGCATTCAGTTCATTTATGGAGTCCATCTTTAATAGCGAGGGGAAACCACATCATTATCCCTGTAAGACAGTCTGCTGATAAAATTGACACATTGATGATTGAGATACAGTGGTATAACAGGATGACATTTGTCTGAAATAATTTATCTAAAGTTATAAAGAGATCAAAATTATAGTCTGTATTACTAAAAGCCTTATGCAAAGGTGAGGAGTTTGAAAGGCTCTTCTGTTCACATAGTCTGTATCTTGGAAGCTCTGGTCCAATTAGACATCTTTTTTTACCTGTGGGCAGTTTGGGGGGAGGGGAGGAGGGTTGTTTTGTTTTGGGGGTTTTTTGGTCTTTTTTTGCTTTAACTTATCTACCTTGATAATCAATATTCTGTCACCAATTTAAGGCCATGTCATACTATTGACTTTAGTGAAAACCTTCCAGTGTCATCAGTGTCAATTGTAACTAATAAATAGTCCTAACTTGTGCTAATAAATAGCCCCTTTGCTTATGACCACAATTAAAGATATAATTCAACCCTCCATAATTTTGATGATACTGATGTAAAATGACCCGATGAATTAAAACAATAGAGAACGAGCATGAACCCTCTGTATATATTTCCAGAGAGAAAAGAAATTGAAAGGAGGTGGCATAACTATTTTAGGTCTCTCTTCCATCAAGTGATAGTGCACTATAATCTGCCATTTTCTCAGGCCATTCTAAGCCCTGCCCCTGCTCCCCCCCACACACACGTGCATGGCAGGAGGCATGATTGTGGGATCACACATTAGATCTCATTACGCCTTATTGCCAATGCAGGGGGAGCCTGCTCGCTTAGCTAGGAGCCCCATACAGCACAGTTGAGGGGCTCCCAGCTGTGGGGGTGCTCCACACACCCCTGGAGCAAGGGGATTGTGATCTCCCTTTTCCAAGGGTGCATGAAACCCCTGGGGTGGGAGGCGCACTGAGGCAACTCAGAGTCCCCAGCAGTTGCAGGACTTCTAGCCCTGACTAGGCAAGGTGCACCCATGCACCTGGGAGCCCTGTAAGATGATAGAACTAACCACAGGGTAGTTGCTGCAGCATGTGCAAATTAAAGGTTGATAGCTACCAGCTATAAAGATTGTATACAGTTTTTAGGCCTAGCTTTATAGCTGGTAGGAGCTTTTCATTGTGTGATAGCTACTTTGCACATGTAACTGGTCTCAAGGTTAATTGCTCAATTAACCAGTTAATTGTGCAATACCTGTAACATTTAGAGGGGGCCTCAATTCCAGTGTATTTTGCAACATAATACTTACTTTTTGTTTTAAGAAAATGGATTCAAATAATTTCAAAATGTTCACCGGTATAGCATATGGAATTCTCTCCCATGGGCTATAAGAAATGTAACTAGATATTGGAAATGAGAGTCTATCTTTAAAAATGCTGTTATAAAATTTATATAAATGTATTTGAAAGTGAATGGCCTCAAAATATCTAGGAAGATTAAAAATAAAACATTTTTCTACTTGGTACCTGAAATACCATAAAACTCAGGCACACAGGGAACACACTGGTATAACTCAGATCTGAAACTCTCTGCGTGTGGGATTACTCTAGGATCAGTGTCCAGATATGAGCATTCACACACACTCAAGCTTCCACCGGCTCCACTCTAATATATATGTGTAGACCAGGGGTTGTCAGCCAGGGGTATGCGTACCCTGGGGGGTACATGGGAAGGCCCCCCAGGGGTACACAGCAGCAGAGCAGAGAACCGGGAGGAACTTCCACTTTCACCAGCAGTTTTGCTTTGCTGCCAGTGTTTCCAGGTTTGCCACCAGCGCTTCTGGTTTCACCTCCCCCCCTCTGCCCCTTGATCTGCAGCTAGGGGACCCCTCCCTCCCCCCGCTCATTGACTGGCTGCCGGGATATCCTCCCCCCCACCACTCATTGACCAGCTGGGGGATTCCCTGCTTCAAGACTGGCTGCCAGGGGTTCACCAACCAATAAGGTTAAAACCCCTGGTGTAGACATTTCAAATAACGTAGATCAGAGATCAGCAACATGCAGCCCACGGAGCCAATGGATCTGTTTCATGCAGTCAGAGAGTTTTGCCTCTGCCTGGAGCTGGGCAGTGATAAGTCGCGCTAGGGTCAGGCAGCTGGAAGCTGCATCCATATTGCCACTATTTCTCACCTCCGCCCTTCTTCTGGAGGCAGCATGGGTGCAGTTCTCAGCTGGTGGAGAGTTGAGCTGGGCTGGTCAGCTTCCAGTTGCGCCTATGCTGCAGCTGGGAGTGTCAGAGAGAAGCAGTCGCAGAACAGACCCAGCTTCTAGCTGCCCATTCCTGCTCAGTTTCCGAAGGCTAAGAAACTGCACCTGTGCTGTAGCTAGGGAGCATGAGGATGAGAAGCAATGGTGGTGCAGGTACAGCTCCTAGCTGCCCAGTCCCAGCCCCAGTTTAGTTCCCCACCATCTGGAAGCTGCACTTGTGCCCCAATGCAGGTACAGGCAAACTCCTTGCTGTTAACATGTCACTGAAGTGACCTGGACTGGGGCTTAGTTGTTCTGGCCTTCAGCTTGTAATGGTTGTTGGCCCCTGATGTGGACAACTAATTTCTTGAAGTACCTTTACATTTTTTTTTTACAAGCCCCTGTAGTTGAGATAGTGATGCTTTGCTGGATGTGCTGGATCCTTTATGGAAGTGAAAGCTTGGGTAGTAGAAGCAAAAAGAATCTTAGTACACAGACATAACCCTTCTGCTGGACACCGGTCAACACCAACAAGGGCTGACTTCAGTTTTTGGGGTACTAAATATATTTTACCTTGGGTTGAGCCCCCACCCTGACCACCTGGAAACACTAAATGAATTACTAGGGTGTGCCACATAAATAAAAACTCACTCCTCACAAGCAAAGTAAACACAAAAACAGAGAAAAACACCAAGTGCAATTTAAAACATTACAAATTAGGGCTGTGCGAAACAGCTATGTTTCATTTCGGTTTTAGATTCGGAAGTTTCGGGGGACATTGATTCGTTACAGTGTTTCGGATCACTGTTCCATTTCAATTCAGCCAAATCTGTTTCAGAGTTTAGACGCTGTTTTGGCACGGATTCAGAGATTCGGATCAGCCAGGGAGAGACAGATACATCTGGGCAGCTGCTGGTTCTCCTGCCTCTCCTCCAACTGTGCCTGTCTCTGCCCCAGCAGGGGGAGCAGCAGGAGAAGCCCCCCATGGCTGCCCTGCCTGGCCTCATCCCCCTGGCACTTAAAAAAAAAAGCCCTGCACTCCCCAGCTGTAGCAGAAGTGATCAGGGCCTCTGAGTGCTCATGGCAAAGCCCCCCCAGACAGTGGGGGCAGCAGGAATTGCCCCACCACACTTGGCACCCATGCAACAGCTGTTGCATTGTGTGGGTATAGCATAGCTCGGCAGGGCGCCGTGCACTGTCTGGGAGCTGGGGTGGCTTCACCGGTCAGCCAGAGCCCAGCACCCCTCAGCCCCAGTGGCCCCAGCTCTGAGACAGTGTGCAGCGCTGCACCCACGCCATGGGGCAGCTGCCACATGGCTGCCAGGCAGGAGCCGATCCCCACTGCTCTGCGCTGCACGAGGAGGCTCTGCCACAAGCCCTCAGAGGCCCCAATAACCATTGCAGCAGCTGGTGAGTGCGGGGTGTTTTTTTTCTTTCCTTCTTTCTTTTTTTTTTTTTTTTTTAAAGTGCTGGGAGGCTGGGGCTGGGTGGGGGATGGCACCAGGCAGGACAGCCATAGAGGCTTCTTCTGCGGCTCCCCCTTCTGGCTGTGCCTGCCTCTGCCCCGGCAGAAGGAACCATGGGAGAAGCTCCCATGGCTGCCCTGCCTGATCTCATCCCCCACCCAGCCCCAGCCTCCCGGTACTTTAAAAGGAGGGCTGCAGAGCTGTGCCGGACTGTTCCCAGGTGGCTCCTCCGAAACATTTCAGATGGCTTTGTTTCATTTGGGAGATGCTTTGGAGCCTTTCATTTTGTTTTGGATTCAGCGTTTCAGGTGCCAAAACAGGCTGAAACACCTCCATAATGAAATGGCTGCTGAAATTTCACACAGCCCTACTACTAACTACAGAGCAAAGTCTATAGGCGACATGTTCTTGGGGAGGTTTCACACATACCCAGGTGGTCCGGGATGTAGGGTTTCCCAAGGGGTAGTTCTGGGGGCCTGCACCTGTTATACCTGCCCTTCAGCAATGGGCTGGAGAGGGGAGCCCACAAAGGAGAGTCACATCCTTCTCCTTGAGTTCAGACACACAAAAATTACTTATAATCTTATAAACTACTATAGCTGAAAAGGATTTACTACACAGAAATCAAACAAATGGAGAAGTATCAACTATTGAAATAAAAACAATGATTTTTGGAAAAATAAGTTGGTGTTAACATAGAACAACTACACTCTATAACTTAAATACAGAATTCAGTAGGCAGAGTTAGGATATTTAACAAGGTTTCTGATTTGCTGAGCTCTTCTGCGTGCCTTTTAATCTGAAGTTAAAAGCAGCCTTGGAGGGGACAAAGAACCCTTAGATGTTGTGTCCCACCCAGGAGAGAGAAACTGAAGGGCAAAGGGTAAACTTAGTTTGCTGCATCAGTTTCTATCAGATTCTTATCTGTGTGATCAGCATTATTTTCACAGCAAAGAGGCCTTGGCAAGAATACCCATTTTCTCTTTCCAACTAATTTACACTCCACACCTAGATATTTTTTTCATTTACCCCAAGGTCCGTCACATCAAACGTTTTGACTACAATTGTGAGAAAATGCTTCATGTTAACAGAGCTTGTAAAAAATAATATAAGGTATCTTGGAGGAATTAAATACACACACCATAATAGAAGGCATTTCCTAATAAATGTAACGTGAACATTTTCATATGAAAAGTGGAGAAATAAAGATGCAAAGTTCAAGGTATAAATAAAAAAGACTGAAAAAGGACTAGGCGTCTTCAGAATGGGCTGAGAATTATATTGAGACTTTTATGTTACAGTATGCAGTTAACAGGCAATACAGAGGCATCAGAAAGTGCTGGAATCCCTAGAGATATGCTGGCTTGGGCATATTCTTTTTTGCCATTCTTTGGTATGGTGTAATATGCTCTCCTTCTCTACCCCACACAAAATGTTAAACTTCAGTGGCCAAAGCAGGAGAAGGTAAGGCATCTAGGATTTTGAAAGGGGGTGCAGATGGTGTAGTCCATCATCACTGCCCTTTATGCATTTTCCCGGTTTATGGCCCTGCAGCTCAGATGTCCCTGACTCCACTCTGGCCCCTATTACCCATGCTCAGTTCCACCCCATTATGACCCAAACCCATTAGACCCCATCATAACCCTCATGTCCCACTAAGTCCCTCTCACTTCTACCCCACTATACCCTGCACAGACCTATCCCCATCACACCCTTATCCCCAACTCCTCACTATCTTCCCTCATACCTTGTTGAGCCCTCCTCTGTCTCTCTGAGCCTTCAAGCCTCTCTGCAACTCTGTGTACCCCTGCTAGGCCACCCTCACCCACAAACTCTCTTAGCTCCTAACCCCCTTCACACCCCTTTCACCCTCTACAATGCCCCTGCACCCCAATCCCTCCTTCCCCCACACTCCTCTACCTTGCTACCCTCCCCATTCTCCTCAGAACCCTTCCCAAACAGTTCTCCATGCCCTACAGAGCCTCCAACTATGGGGCAAGTACAGATAGGGCTGTAACTTTCCCCTCCATGCTCAGTATCCTTCCCCTCCCCACAATATGCCCATAGCTGGCATCTACTGCCCTTGACTGTCAACGTACAGAAGCAAACAGTTGGTTTCAGGAGAGGACTCATTTTAGCCACTGGCAGTGCCCCTACATAAGGTGACCAGTTTATCTCATCCACCCCTGCCTGGCTTTAGGCTGCTGTGGATGTACCCCTAGTTCAGCCTCCCATGGCCCCTGGACATAGATTCATAGATGTTAGGGTTGGAAGGGACCTCAATAGATCATCGAGTCTGACCCCCTGCATAGGCAGGAAAGAGTGCTGGGTTTAGATGACCCCAGCTAGATGCCTATCTAACCTCCTCTTGAAGACCCCCAGGGTAGGGGAGAGCACCACCTCCCTTGAGAGCCCATTCCAGACCTTGGCCACTCGAACTGTGAAGAAGTTCTTCCTAATGTCCAGTCTAAATCTGCTCTCTACTAGCTTATGGCCATTATTTCTTGTAACCCCCAGGGGTGCCCTGGTGAGTAAAGCCTCACCAATTCCCTTCTGTGCCCCCATGATGAACTTATAGGCAGCCACAAGGTCGCCTCTCAACCTTCTCTTGCAGCTACAATAAATCATTCGGGAAAGGCCTACTGCAGGAACTAAATTCTTCACCTTTGCAATTCCCTTCTGCCTCTCAACCCAGCAGCACCCCACAGCTCAGGTTGCCTTCAGCCCTAAATACAGGCATTTAGGAGGTTAAATCAGGCTCAGAATGGCTGCCCAATTTAAACTTAGTTTATCCCAGTGCCAACCTTACATTTACAGACGCAGTCTCAGTGACCAGCAATCAATCTAAAGCTATAAGTGAACAGAAGAGGGATGTGGTTAACATGGAGAGAGTCCAGAGAAGGGCCACTCGTATGGTTAAGGGCTTGCAGACCAAGCCCTATGAGGAGAGACTAGAGAACCTGGAGAAGGTTGAGAGGCGACCTTGTGGCTGCCTATAAGTTCATCACGGGGGCACAGAAGGGAATTGGTGAGGTTTTATTCACCAAGGTGCCCCCGGGGGTTACAAGAAGTAATAGCCACAAGCTAGCAGAGAGCAGATTTAGATTGGACATTAGGAAGAACTTCTTCACAGTTCGAATAGCCAAGGTCTGGAATGGGCTCCCAAGGGAGGTGGTGCTCTCCCCTACCCTGGGGGTCTTCAAGAGGAGGTTAGATAGGCATCTAGCTGGGGTCATCTAAACCCAGCACTCTTTCCTGCCTATGCAGGGGGTCAGACTCGATGATCTATTGAGGTCCCTTCTAACCCTAACATCTATGAATCTATGTCCAGGGGCTATGGGAGGCTGAACTAGGGGTACATCCACAGCGTTAGATAAGCATCTAGCTGGCCCTCACTGTGGCAATTAATATATATTATATATATCTTTCCAATGTAACCAGCAATAACATTTTAATGGAATAGAGATCATGACAGCCAACTGGTATATCCCCAGTGCTGCAAGGATTCTGCCTTCGGTGCTTTCCCTCTGACCAAACCACTGACACTGTCTCTATATCACATGCTGTAAACAAGCAGCATAAGGCCAATCTACTGGGCTCTATGCCAGTGGAGTTATTTGAATGCAAGGAAAAATCTTCAACTGACCAATTAGCACCCCCTCTTAGCCTGCTTTGTGCCACCAGAGCAACATAAAGCAAACTCACTGGATGCCAGCAGCTGGCCTTTTATGTTCTTTGACCTGAAAACTAAAATGGTTGTCCAGTAAATCCAGTTATTTGGCTTGCACAGTAAAGTTAGAGTAGATGGCAAGAAGAGCGGTGCAACAGAGAAAAGCAGCAATTGTTAACCAGCATCCTCTGGAAAAATTTGAGGGAAAAGTTCAACATGTTAGACAAAATTGTGACTTTCTCACCATAAGTGCAAATACCAATTCTCACAGTAAAAGCAATACCAGTTACGTAAAAAGAAACAAAAAAAAATTTCTTTCCCTGAATTCTCAATGGGCACTGTTCTTCAAACACACACACAGCTTGATACTCAAGTGATCTTATTTTTAATACATCATTTCAATGGGTTTGTTACCATAAGTAACTCATGTTTTCAGGGTGGGGTCCTATGTTTATCAAATCAAGGTGCCACCTTGAAATTGATAAAATCGTCCAAAAACTCCATTAAAAATATTCAGTTTTCAGTCAAGCACTCAAATTAGGAAATGCAAGAATTAAGGTTCTTTGGGCACAGGCACTACATACAATACGGTCTTTTGTGACACCTTTACATATTATTTCTTCTATAATATCCCTGCCTCTTTTAGAGTTCCTATATGGGCAATGCTCACTAAGGGCACAGTTAGAAGTGACAATTTTTACCCGATCTGGCCACAGAAAGCAGTTTATATCCATGACCAAACAGAAGTGCATGGCTGCAAAGCACTTTAAAAGGGCTCAACCCCATGAAAATCTGAAACCTCGTTGCAAAAAATTGCATCTTCAGTTACTTGCATCTGCCTGCCTCCCAGCCTCAGAGCTGTTTTCAGAATGGGAGTGAGGAAGGGAGAGGAGGAAGTTTGGTCTGGTTTTTTTTCAGCTGGCCCTGGAGGATGGGATGGGGTCACTCCAATCAACTGGTGCTGGAGGATGGGGTGGGGAGCTCCAATCCACCTACCCTCACCACTCTGACCCCAAACTGTGGGGAAATGCAGGTGCATCCAAAGCTAGGTTAAGGTTTCAGGACAACCTTTACAGACTGGTCCTATGGGCTGAATGCAATCAGCTTAGGTTCAATAGGGACAAGTGCCAGGTTCTTCATCTGGGTAGGAAGGACCTTCACCACACCTACACAATGGGTGGTGTTCCACTGGCTCGTACTACATGTGAAAGGGACCTGGAGATGACAATCAACCATAAGATGAACATGAGGCAACAGTGCAATGAAGTCACCAGGGAGGCAAATAGAACTCTGGCATGGATCAGTCAATGTGCTGCAAACAGATCCAGAGAGGTGCTCCTCCTCATCTATTTGGTACTGGTGAGGCCACAGATAGAGTACTGTGTCCAGTTCTGGGCACCGCACTTCAGGAAGGATGTGGATAAGCTTGAGAGGGTACAGAGAAGGGCCACCTGTATGATTATGGGCCTGGAGGACAGGCCCTATGAGGAGAGACTCCAGGAACTGGGCCTGTTCAGTCTGAGTAAGAGAAGACTGAGGTGTGACTTGATAGCCACCTGGAAGTATGGCAGGGGTGAGCACAAAGATCTAGTGGAGCAACTCTTCTGAAAGGCACCTCTTGGGAGGACAAGGACCGATGGGCACAAGCTAACTGAGGAAAAATTTAGGCTGGATATAAGGAAAAATGTATTTTCTGTAAGGGTAACTAGAATCTGGAACACACTCCCAGAAGAAGTGGTGCAGTCACCGTCTTTGCAGGTGTTCAAGAGGAGGCTGGACAAGCACCTCGTTGAGCTCATTTGAGCCCAATAACCTCCTGCCCATGGCAGGGGACTTGATGATCTTACAGGTCCCTTCTGGTCCTTTGACTCTATGATTCTACCCTCCAGCGTCATCTGGGAAACCCCAAACAGGAGCTCCCTCTGCTCCCTTTTCCCTCTCCCATTCTGAAAATAGCTCCTGGGCTTGCAGGAGGGAGGGGCCGTTGCTAGGGAAAACCAACTGCAGGGCCGTAGCCATCAGCAGTGAATTCTGTTTGGTACAGGAGGGGGTTGTAACTCAGAATGCTTCCTACAAAGTGTTAAGAGTTATTAGCGAGGTGCCGCTCTTCTGTTTGTATCCTAAGTGATCAGATACACGATATCTGTTTCTCATTGCCCACTGTGTTGCCTAAGCTTTATTTACTGCCCAAAAGACAACATTATTAAGTTCTTTTTGGATTCTCCAACCATACACATCACAACAGCATAAGAATTCTTCCATGCAGGATTCCTATAAGGTAGTGGGGCAATATTATCCCCATTTCACAGATGGGGAGCTAAGGCACAGTGACTTTTAAGATCAAAAGTGACCACTTAGACACTAATAAGTGGAAATGTTGTTATAACACTAGAATGTGATCATATACAGTTTCCAACATTGCTAATGCCCCTTGTGGAGTGTCAAGATGGTTCCTTAGAATGGAATTTTTCTTCAGTTTGTGCCTCTGCATTTGAGTCAGGTGGTTCCCAGCAGAAATGCCCACACTGCAAATACACAACAACAGTTTCCATGGTTTTAGATCCTGTGCCCAGCACTACAGTGATTCACAGCAGCTGGAAGAAGCAATTGTATAAGAAGTCTTACTCAGCCCCTGCATCCCTGGGCCAGGGCCTGTCCAGTACAGGTGGAATTTTCACAAAATTAGATTACGAAACTTAACAAATTTCTGATGAATATATGCAAACTGGTTTTTCTCCAAAGGTTTATAACTAGCCCAAATTTGGGTAATATTTTATGGGGACAGAAAAAGTCACCACCATGGCTACCTGCCATATTTCAAAGCATGAAGATATCAGAGCTTCTCAGTAAATTGGAGTAGAAATATTTTAACTTGTCCAAAACAACATTTTATCCCTAAGCTTATTCTCAGAGACAGTGGAACCATTCTTGCTAAAACTTTCCAAAAATAATAATGCCTACCTGGGGCAGATACCTGGCATGGATATTTCAGCCAAATAGTTATACTTTCACAAAGTCTTTAAGAAACTGGAAACTGAGTCTTATAATAGGAAATCAGTCAACCTTAAGCAGAGGTGGTGTGAGCAGCCCTGGCCTATGATATATAAACAAATGAAGTGTCAACAATCATACCCAAATCTAACCTAAGTTGCTCTTGGTTACTCACCTGTTTCCCATTTACTTTTATAAAGCAAATTTTATATGTTTTAGAGTCAAATTTCCTCCTTTTCAAACCATTATATGGTGTACAAAAGAGTTCAATTTTTATAAAATGCCTTAAAGGGGTTCATTAGTTTTTATATATTTTGACAGTAAATCTGCTAACACTTCACTGTTCTGCAGGTGAGCTGAAATGCGGAGGCGGCTCTGAAAGAGCTACTTCTGCTTTTATCAGAGGAAGCTTCAGAAAGTCTCACCAACTAAATAAAATAATACATATTCATTGCAATAAAGTGCGAGTTTCATTGGTTTGTTCAGCTATGAGCATTTATATTCAATATTACTGAAAGTATAGTTGCATGCTTAGTTTAACTTGGCACTGAATTGCTTAAATTATTCATTAGAATTGCTAATTTTGCGTTTTAACGAAAAGAGAAAGAAGAGCAGTCCCATTTATGCTGCAATCTAGGGACACTCCTAAGGTCAACTGAACTGATATGCCTTAGAGTGGCTAAACTCAGGAATGGTAGCAAAAAGCCCCAACTCAGCACCAACTTCTAACTTTGCATGTGTAATGGAAGTTGCATGGATAGAGCTAAAGCAAAATTTGCCATCTTCCTTGCGTTACAAGGGGCAGCATCTGATCTATAGTATTAAGTGACTACTTGTTGAATGATGACAGACTATTTAGCACAGCACAAAACAAAGATAAGGCTGCCCTTGAGAGCTTGCAAGTTAAACCAAAGGTAGCAAAATACAGGGTGATGTGTTATAGGTAGTTTGTTACTGCTGGACCAGGCCACCCTCTTACTGGACATTGCTCAAATGCCTCTAAAATGGTATCACGTGCCTACCACTTATAGGTCCTATTTGCTTAAAGAATAAAAATAAGGCTTTATATAGTGTGTGACTACATTAAGGGAAAAGTATTAATTGCTATACACTGTTCAACCTTTGTGAGTGGTAGGCAAAGAGGACAGTATTGCCAGAGGACAGCATTGCTTTCTGACAGATTTTTTTTTTTTTAATTATAGAACTTAAACATGGACATGATTCTGATCCTAGTAACATTGGTAATATATTATACTGGACCTAGTTCGATACGACAGGCCTTCGATACAGTATCCCACCCCATACTGGTGAACAAGTTAAGAGGCTGTGACTTGGATGACTACATAGTCCGGTGGGTGGCGAATTGGCTGGAGGGTCGCACCCAGAGAGTCGTGGTGGACGGATTGGCTTCGACCTGGAAGGGTGCGGGCAGTGGGGTCCCGCAGGGTTCGGTCCTTGGACCGATACTCTTTAATGTCTTCATCAGCGACTTGGACGAGGGAGTGAAATGTACTCTGTCCAAGTTTGCAGATCACACAAAGCTATGGGGAGAAGTGGACACGCTGGAGGGCAGGGAACAGTTGCAAGCAGACCTGGACAGGTTAGATAAGTGGGCAGAAAACAACAGAATGCAGTTCAACAAGGAGAAGTACAAAGTGCTGCACCTAGGAAGGAAAAATGTCCAGCACACCTACAGCCTAGGGAATGACCTGCTGGGTGGCACGGAAGTGGAAAGGGATCTTGGAGTCCTAGTGGACTCCAAGATGAACATGAGTCGGCAGTGTGATGAAGCCATCAGAAAAGCCAATGGCACTTTATAGTGCATCAGCAGATGCATGACGAATAGATCCAAGGAGGTGATACTTCCCCTCTATTGGGTGCTGGTCAGACCACAGTTGGAGTACTGCATGCAGTTCTGGGCACCGCACTTCAAGAGGGATACGGATAACCTGGAGAGGGTCCAGAGAAGGGCCACTCGTATGGTTAAGGGCCTGCAGTCCAAGCCCTACGAGGAGAGACTAGAGAAACTGGACCTTTTCAGCCTCCGCAAGAGAAGGTTGAGAGGCAACTTTGTGGCTGCCTATAAGTTCACCACGGGGACACAGAAGGGAATGGGCGAGTGTTTATTCACCAAGGCGCCCCCGGGGGTTACAAGAAATAATGGCCACAAGCTAGCAGAGAGCAGATTTAGACTGGACATTAGGAAGAACTTCTTCACAGTTCGAGTGGCCAAGGTCTGGAACGGGCTCCCAAGGGAGGTGGTGCTCTCCCCTACCCTGGGGGTCTTCAAGAGGAGGTTAGATGAGTATCTAGCTGGGGTCATCTAGACCCAGCACTCTTTCCTGCCTATGCAGGGGGTCAGACTCGATGATCTATTGAGGTCCCTTCTGACCCTAACATCTATGAATCTATGAATCTAGTTAGATCAATCAAGCCAAAGATCGAGACATAAATTGAAATTTGGTTACACCACCAAAGCAGAAACTGATTACCCTGACATGACAAAGGACCTGCCTACAGCGTCTAGATGGGAATGCTAAACTTTTATTTGAAAGTGAAAGCGAGTTAAAAGCAGCTGATCCAGGACATTATTCCACTGAGGATTGTGGCATATGCACATGGGCACACTCATTCTTCTTAATACAACCCCAATGATCCACTGCTTGTAGTAGTGTTCCTACAAAAGAAAGCCCCAAAATAATGCAGTAATCCTGAGGTGGAAGCACAGCTGCTTGAAACTATCAGGAAATTGTTCTTTAGCAGCTGCCAGTACTAAAATTACATGATGCAGGCAAAGACTGCTCTTGTTCTAACAAGTATGGTCATGTTCAAATCCAGCAAACAAGTTATCATCTCAAACCTTAGTCCTGCCTGACCCTAAAGTTAATGACAGAACTGCCCTCACTGCCACTGTTCTCTTTAAAAATAAATTGCCATTTTGTATCCAGTATCCTTTCTACACAGCTCTACTTAGGAGCCAACAACCTTTTTTGTGTGCATTATAGAAAAGCATTTTTAAAGTGAGAATTTATGATTGGTTTCAATGGAGTGAAAGCATAGCTGCCTAACATCATTGGCATCCCTAAACCACAGACCTTTGGCAAGAAAGCACTTGAGCAGAGTTACTGCATTATTTAAGGCTTTAAATGCAAAACAGACGTTTGCACTTTCATGACCTTTAAAAAATAAGAAAGAAAGAAAAAGAAAGAAACACAGGCCACAGAAGTTTCCTTAGCTGATCAGCCTCCACACAACCACACACAGAGAGGGTAGGATACTACCCAACAAGCCATCCCTGAGCTCAAAGACAAAGAAGGAACCAAAAATCTCTACACCACTAACAACAATGCCTAAGGACTTAACAGGAAGCAAAAAGGGAAAAATGCATATGGTTAGAAAAGCTTTTGTCCTTTGAGCTGGTTTCAGAATTAGCAGCACTGAGAGCATTTTTCCTGGCTGGCATGCTAAGACTCAAATTCTGCTAAACAAAAGCTCAGTGAATAATTTCTAACTCACAATGAGGATTGCCTTAATGATGGGAATACCCAATGTAAGCATGGCACAATCTGATCATAAGGTTTTAGGAATCATGTGGGAAATTAGTAAATTTTATTGATTCCTAAAATATCTAGCTAGAGCTATGACTTCTCAAATGCTCAGTTGCTTTTCCTTTTCACCCAGGCTAAGTACAGACATTCAAAAAGCCTGAGCCTAAACTGATTCAATCTTTGCAAGTTAATCTAACCTGTGTATATTGAACTGATTTGAAAGTGAACAGACATTCACTTTTGATTCCAGAAATGCAGCCATATGCTGACAGTGGCTCAGGCCAGATGCCGGGGGAGCTCTAGAGCGAGCTCTCCTTTCCTTTCTGCAGCGGCTGCAAGGCTGGAGGGAAGCTGACCTGAGGTTGCAGGGTAGGGAGGGGTTGGCCTGGCAGGCCACTAAGTATGATTGGGGAGGAGTTTAAACCCCCACCCTGGCCTTCAGGGACCCCAGCCAAGGTGTGCCTGGAGGGGGAAGGGGGAAGCAACCCTTGCTAGGCTTGTCCCCACACAGAGACACATGCACAGTGGGGTGCATGGCCAGACACCAGCTTGGGCAGTGCATCAGGTGAAGTGTGGGGCAGAAAGGGAGATTAAACTCCCATCTCCCTTCTGTCCCACTGGCACAGGGACCCCAGCTAGGGGGTCTGCCCAGCTTTCTGAGCAGCTGGCTACTGGACTCTGGGCCCGCTGGCACCTCTGAGCTGGCCTGGGCAGCTGCAAGCATGATGCATCCATCCCATGCAGCCAGTCCAGCTGCCAAGGCACCTGCCTACAGCTGCTTCACCTCCACGCTGCTGCCTGGCCAGCCACTACCCATGTACACCAGTCTGGGCTGTCACAGAGCCACAGCCAGCTAAGAAGGGCCCTGCCCCCATGGCTCAGGCCCTGCTATCCACCCACCTCACCCAGGGCTGAATGGAACCAGCTGGGCACTGTTGACGGCAGGCATGGAGGGGTTCGGCCATGGGAGTAGGGCCCTTCCCAGCTGGTTGCAGCTCCATGACAGCCCAGCCCAGCCTGGGTGTGGGGAGCCAGAAGCAATCTGGGTGCACAGCTCCCACAACCCCAGCATGAGCCACAGCCAGCTGGGAAGGGCCCTGCCCCCACAGCTCAGGCCAGGCCAGCCACTCCACACCTACCCTCAGGAGCCCCCATTTGCTGGCCTGGCTTAGCCCCACAGCCTCCACCCCAGCCCCGGGTGAGGCCAGCAGATGGCAGGGCCATGCCAGTCAGAGTCTGGCCACCCCCCTTCCCCTGCCACTGGAGTGGAGGGGGGGATCCTAACAGGGCCTACTCTGCCCTGGCCAGGCAGACCCCTGCTGCAGTCCCTCAAAGGGAGAGGGGAGAGGAGTAAACCCCCTCCCTGCCCCTTCACTTTAGGGGGCCATGCCACTCAGCTTCTGACCACACCCCCGCCCCTGCTCCAGCTAGGGAGCAGAGGGGTGGGGCCAGCCCTATTCTCTGGAGCAGACAGCCCAGTCCAGCCCAGCCTAGGCCTGGAAAGTATGCTGGAATGCTGGGGGACTCTGATTTAACTTGAACCAGGAAGTGGTCTGGGACAGAAGTTCCATATACCAGTTTGACCCAAATCAGTTAAGTCTGATACTACATTCAACCAGATTGATCTTAAACCAGTCTCAGCCATTTTGAAACTGGTTTATGTGCACTGAACCTCTGTTCTGTTACAGGTTTAAACCAGTTTCTGATCACTTAAACCAGTTTATGTGCAACTTCTGTCCCTAGCCCCACAGTTCAGGGGTGTTTGGACCTAGCACTGTCAGTCAGTCCAACATGTAGAAAGGAGCAGCTATAAAAACAAGATCTAAACCTAGGTTCATATTTCAGTCTCCTGCTTTCCTCTTCCTCCAAATTAGTGTATTTTTGTTGCATAAGTAAATTCATGCATGCTTATACACACATAAATGGACACAGAACTATAGGATTAAACCTCTTATCAGAAAAGCTCTACCAATCTGTTTGATTTATTTCTCTCAACCGTGCGTATGCCAAACTAACTTCCAGAAGATCTTCAGTTATTATACAGTGGCCTTATAGAGACATATTACAGTTCTGGAAAGGTTGGTCTGGGATATAGGATATGACTTCTCATAAAAAACAACATATTCCCATGTGCAGCTGAATTGCATTAGTCTATGCTTTGCTCATCCAACCTTTTTATAAAATTCATACACAAAAACTATAGTCTCTCCCAACTTCTGCAAGGTGACACAGCAGAGAGCTGCGGTGTAATTATATAACTAATACCCTCAAAAAACCTAGTATATAGTAAATTCAGTAGCACAGAGTAAGTATTATCATAAATAATTGAGTAGACAAACATTAAACCATAATTATTACAAATGAAAACGGACTCTGCACAGCATTATCCTTATTTTTTTTCACTTCAGTTATGTATTAACCCACATCAATTAATTTACAATCAATTTCCCAGACATTTGAAAGATGAGTTTGTATATTTGTGATATGCTTCAAAAAACTGTGTTGGGCATAATTTATGAGCAATATATTAAACAGTTTCTTAATATAAGATGGTGCTGGATTTATGTAAAAGACTAGTACAAAACACTGAAGAGAAATTATTTGTGCATTAAATAGTATACACTTCACCTAAGAATTCAATATATTTTGCTTTTTTGGCATTCTTGAATCATTCACAGAGAATACCATTAGCTGCAAAAGTAGTCAGCATCCATCAGTATTTGGATAATTAATTTTTAGAGTGTTGTTTGTTTTCAAACATTTCACCCTCCAAGGTGTAGGTTTGCACACACATTATTGCTTTTTATCCTGCCTAAAATATAACCTATTGAGAGGTAATTAATTGTCAGTGTTCATCAATATTTTTATGAATATCTAGGATGACCATGCATCCCATTTTCCGTGGGACCATCCTGTTTTAAGCACCTATCCCAGGCATTCCAATTTGGTCAAATGAGTGCAAAAACAAGACTGCTTCACTCCCATCCCCACACTCACCCCTCATGCTCTCCAATGCACTCTGCTGAGACCAAAGCTCAGAGGCACTGGAACATGCAAGAAAGGAAGGGCTCCCAGTTTGAAACTATGGACGTGGGGACATCCTATGAATAGCCAACAGCCATCTGGTTATTCATAACTCACAGTTATGAACTGTAATTCTCTTCTCTTCTTATGTGAAGAAAAGATGACTGGGGGGGGGGGGGGAATTTGAAAATAATCTTCAAATACCTGAAGGGCAGTTATAGAGAGGATGGAGACAGGCTTTTCTCTGGGGCCACAGGGGACAGGACTAGAAGCAATGGCCTCAGGCTGCAGTAGAGGAAATTTAGGTTGGAGATTTGGAGGAACTTTCTGACTATGAGGGTGCTCAAGCATTGAAACAGATTGCCTAGATAAATTGCAGAATCTCCATCTCTGGAAAATTTCAAGAGTAGGTTAGACAGACACTTGGCTGGGATGGTTTAATCAGGGATGACCCCACCTTGAACAGACAGAGTTGGACTAGATGACCTTGTGAGGTCCCTTCTGGGCCTTTCCTATGATCCTAAACGATCCATATGTATAGCAGCAAATTAGATACAACCTCCTTATTTCTAAATATATTCACAAATCTATTCTATTATGTGACCATTTTATAGAAATTATTCACATACTATACATATATTATACTGATCCAACATGGTGTTTGACACAATGTAACTGACTTATGAAATCAACTATTCATGCTGAAAGTTAGGCAGATACACAGATTTACAAACCACCCAGCTGAGAGGCACTGTTACTGAGCCATCCAATAATAAGTAAAGTAAGTTTCAACTTCAACAGGATTATTTTGTAAAAGGCAAAGGCACCTGACCCTATTGGCTAGTTCAGTTTGCCATGCTCTCTTTCACACAAGTTGTAATGAACACAAGGCACAGCATCCCATACATCCAATAATCCAAAGTACAGATTTTCAGACATGGTAAGTTTTTACTTCCACATTTATCTCACAGTGATCTAACAATAACAGGCTTGAAAGGATATGATGTAGCTACAAAACTGCAGCTTGTGAACCCTTTCATTTCCCAATACTGCTTCTTACCACTGTGATGACATTTGTGGATCACCACCTGTCACTCTTGTACAGTGATGTGATGTTAATAAAGTCTTGTGATATTTTATTGAGCTTTTTATTTTGGCTTCATGCTCTAAATCTTTAAATTGATTTTTTTTAAGTTTAACGTTTCAAACCTGTTTTTGTTGTTCCAATAGGATTATGACTATTTTTAATTGCCATCAGATGTTTTATTCCATCAATAGCAAGGGATAATTCTATTCAGAAAAAATGTACGTATCTCACAGCAGGTATAAATTGTATGACCCCAGCAAAGAATCATTGTAATTTTCTTCTTGAACACTGAAAAGGAATCATCATCATTCTCTCCCTCTCCCCACTCCTACCCCTTTTTCTCTCTTTCAATATAGGGTTTTGGTCTGGGACCTTTTCCAGACAACTATCAAGTCGCTTCCTACTATTGATTAAAGAAACAATAGTCTCACAGAGTATTGGTATTCAGTTGATTTGTCACTAACTGCATCAGATGGGTGGCACCAAAAAGCATCTCCTCCAAAAGCAGTGGCTCTAGAATTGTTTTACCTTGCTTGAAGGTAAAAAAAGCAGTACAGACGGTTATAAAAACAAAAGGAGGGAAAGGAAAATTATGACTGCAGTCATATCAGCAATGGATCTACTACTTTTTTAAAAAGTACTGAAATATATAGCTGAGAGAAGATGAAACCTAAATATACAATATAGATAGAAATATAGCTAAAGACATTCTAGACCAGAAGCAGTGTGCCAGGAAGTAGTGTACTAAAACAGTGGCTCTCAAAGTGGTGGTCCATGGACCAGTACCGGTCTGTGAGCCACCAGTCGTCGGTCCAGAGCAAGTTGCCAGGAAAGAAAGACATATATTTTCAGAAGCATAACACTGATATGTCATAGTGCCACAGTTCATACGTTCCAACACTCCAGATGATGTCACATCGTGCGAGGTGAGGAAAGAGAAAGAAACAGCCGGTTGCGCATTTATGTAGCGCTGTTACACACAGTTGCTGCCACCGGCTGAACCGGGCACTGGTCCCTGGCCCACTGAAAAAAGAAATTGCCAGTCCACCACATCAGATAGTTTGAGAAGCACTGTACTAAAATACACATGGTCTACACCCAACACTGGAAGCAATACAGTAGCATTCACATGACACTGTGGGTGGGCTAATTCGCACTGACTCAGAAAAGCAAAAAAGATCCTAAGAAGAAGAGACTGAAAGCAATGATATGAAACTGATCAAGAATGGCATAAACACTCATAAATTATGCATGTTGAAGAATCCTTGCACATCTGTGCCTCTGCTCCTTGACCTAATTGTGAGATTTAGATACACGACTGAATACCATGTTAAGCAGAGCAAGTCTAATTTAGTAGATGTATCCAAGAAACCAAATGTTATTCAGTACCATTGCCAGTACACACAAATAACATATATTTGGGAGTAAAACTGTGCTTTAACGTACTTAACATGGTCTCTTTAAATATTAAAAATACTTTGAAAGATATCTCAAAAGATATTAATTCTGGCAACAAAATCTACTTTTCTATATTAACTTGCTTTGGAATTACACAGATGAATGGAGAATTCAAAACTGTTACACTTAATGTGAATGCCATCTCTATTTTTTAATCTGCACACTTCAAAAACTGAAATACGTAAAAAAATCTATATTTTGTTAAATCAGCCTATGCTATAACAAAGGATATTAAAGAGATAATGGAGGAAAAGGATTTCCAAGATATTTATCTTACTATTACAGATTCAGACATTCATTAGCTCAGATAGAATATAAAAGGTCCCATCCGAGGCAACTGAATTTTTTAGTTAATTTTAAGAGACAAGGTGGATTAAAACTCAAATTAAGAAAGGAAATTTAATTTTTCTGTCAGTTTTCAACATAAATATCAAACACCCCAGCAGACAGTACTGTAAATAGATTACTAGTAAAATAAACTATACAAAGGGGCCAATATAAAGTGAAAAAAAGAGAAGTACTAATATAACACTTGCCATTGGCTTAATTATGTACCCAGTAACATTGAAAGACTAACAGGAAGCTAGATTACTTATCTGTCCGGCAGAAAACAATTGAAAGAGAGAGAACAAAAAACCTCAAAATTTCACCCTAGCAAAAATTCAAAATGGCATCTTATTCAGATTGTATTAATCATAGTAAATGCTAACAATATGGAACAGATATCCTCTGCATTTAGCAAAAAACACAGCTTTTCACACACTGGTGCCCAGCAAAATCTGATAAAGATTTTATTCTGGAGCACAGAGAGATGCCTTTTGTTTGTTTGTAAAACAAGGAAGCTACAGTAAGGCACTGCAGCCCCTTTTTTCTTGGCTGCTGTACAGACAGAATAAAGAGAAATATATAGCCCAGGCACGTTTAAGATGCAATTAAACCAGTTAATCACATCTGAAGTTGTTACCCGGCCACACGTTAATTCAATTAATGGCATGAACAAGGAATAAATGTTGTGTAGTAACTTTGTGGCTGATTCCTATCGCAACATCAACTGAATGTGCAGCCAGGCTGGGGCTCCCAGGTGATCCCAGGTTTCTCCTGCACTGGCAATCAGATATGATGGGATCTGATGCTCAATCCCAAAGTCACCCCTCCCACACATGACATGCAGGAAGCATGATTGTAAGGATCCCTTGTTAGATCCCATCACACCTTCACTTGCATGTCTGCCAGGGGCTAAAGAGCTAGCACATTTAGCCACTAGATACCAAAAGAGTGGAGAAATACATACAGATTTTGTCACAATTCTGAAAACCAAGAAATGCTCTTTTCCAAAAATTGCTATACTGGAATTGGTAGATAAATTGCATCTACTAGCAAGCATTAAGATAACAGAATGTGCAATACCAAGAATATGAAACTCAAGCATAGCTCCAAGGCATATGGAATAATTGAAAAAAAAGTCAAATACAAATTTAATGGAGAAAATTACTCTATACAGAAGACATGGTAAGTATACTAAAATTAGGTGTCATATCTTCCATTTTGATATAGTATGGCTTTCCACTATTCATGTCATTACTGAAAAAACATTCTATAGGTAATGTCTGTAACTAGCATACATTGATATCATTTACTACTGTTGGGTCACTACTGTACCAAAAAGAGAGGAAAAAGAGAGGTTTAAAATCAAAATGACATAGATCCCTCTATTTGCATTTGTGTGTGTCCAATTTGTCTCTTTTGCACTAATTTAAACTAGTAGTTCTCACCCAGGGTGAATAAGACCCTTTCAAGAGAGCTGTAGTGCTGGTACTGCCAGAACTTCACAACCAGGTGGAACTGTGTTTACTGAGCCAAATTGGGAAGTGGTTGTGGGAGGAACACATGCTCTCACTGAAACCCTTCCCAGTTCAACATCACACAGCATCTCCCAGAAAAGGGCACACAAGGCAGGTAGACCTGCCACAAGGAGGAGCATGTGGGATCAGACTAGGAAGGACTTAACAACAGCAGAGTTCCTGCCACAGCCACTTCCTAGTCTGGCTCTACAGGTGCAGTTCCACCTCAGTGCAGTGCAGTGATTGAGAACCACTACTCTAAGGACAGGAGAATACACTGGCATGCTGACAGAGCAAAGGTATTTGTAAGCTTATGTTTAAAAAAAAAAAAAAAAAAAAAAGTATTTATTATGGCAAATCTTGTTGCCAGGCACATTATGCCTTCATTTTTTGAAGCATTCACACCCCTTACTTTCTGTAAAACCAAGAGTTAAAAAAGTGTTATATGTGCTATGACAAATTAGGTCAATTAAATTAATTCCATATTTTACCTTTATTCCACTCACAGCAACCTCATTTATATCAATAGAAATCTCTCACAAAGAGAAAAAGTAGAGCAGCACTTTATTTTATATAGCTGTCTAGGCTTCATTCCTATTTCAGTTAATATGGTAAACATCAGAAGAAATTCCATTGCAACTACCGTATTTACTCAAATCCAAAATGAGTTTTTTTCCCCCCTATTCAACATGGAGAAAAAAGGCCCCTTGTCTTGGATTTAAATCCAAAGTGGGGCAGCAGGCAGTTCCAGTGGCTCTGGCTCCAGCCCCAAGCCAGGCTTGGGCTTCAGGTCAGTCGCAGCAGCAGCTGCTGCCTCCTGCAGCCTATGCCCCATGAGGCCTCTGGCCCCCCATCTGTTGCTAACTGGCTGGGTAGGGGCTGGAGTGGGGCCAGGCCCAAAGCTGTTACTGAAAATAAGCAGTGGTAACAGGAGGCGGCAAGTGGGTGGGGGCAGGGGCAGCAGGAGGGGAGTGGTCAGGCCACTTAATATGCCTGCCACCTGGTCACCAGCCACTGTATGTCCTGCTGCACTGGTGGGGAAAATTAATTTAAGATGATCTCCCAATAATTAGATTCTATACATGGAAAAGTATAACAAATGTATACATTTCCCATGTATAGAATCTAATTATTACGGGGTAATCTTAAATTTGAAGTCATCTTGGATTCAGGTAAATGCATCAATTGAAAATTACTGTGTAACAGACAGAAAATCAAGTAGAGGTGTTTTGGGGTGTGGATTTTGTTTTTTTAAGATGAACAGGGCCCAATAACAGTGCTGCTGCTGTCTCGTGCTCCCATGGGAAGAGAACAAGGTTAAAAGACGAATAAACTCCTTCTTGAATAAGGAGCTATGCGGTAAGCTAGGGCAGTTTAACAGTAGTTATCAGCCAGGGTGCTGCCAAATTCAAAAGAATTATGGAGGCCCTGGCTCTAAAAAGGCTGCGAACCACTGACTTAAATATATGATTCGCTGAATTGTAACTGATTTACATTTTGTTTGCCCTTGAAAGTTAAAGTTATTGAATAAAAATTTTAAATGACCAGAAAGAGAGCCAAAAGAGCTGGAAATTGCTTGTAATTTCTAAAAAATGGTGTTTTCCTGCTTTTACTATTTAGGGGAAAAAAAAGAATGAATTGCTGTTGGTCTTAAAGGAAACTGTTTAGACTCATATGGAGGCACAAAAAGTAATTATGTAATGGAAGTTTCCCACTGTTCGGTGGTTGCTGTTCTGAGTATGTTAAAATTATTTCCCTGATTTCCATTTCACATGAGGTTTGCTTACATTTCCAGTATGTATGTTAACTTTTGGAGTCACTGCTTGGCTATAGCTCAGATCTTTGCATATAAAGTTAAGCACGTATAGATCAATGTTGAGTTCTGTAATGTAGCACAGATTCCCTACCATTTATTCTGCTTTATAGAATATACTTCATGTTTTTTTCTTTGTAGCTTTAAATACATATCCAAGTTGATCTATCAGATCAAGCCAGCAAAACCATTAGCTCCTTATTTAGTTGGTTTTTAAGAGGCAGGTGTCACTCAGTATGCTTTTTGCCTCTCTCTTGCAATTATTATCAGTACTCTCAACTCTTCATAAGAGCAATTAAATAAAATCCCTCATTTCAAGAAGCTCAAGCAAGCCTCAGTATCAAATTTTGAAATTTTGTGTAGCCTGATTTTTAGCTACACACACACTGGATTGTCAGGGGAAGAACCTAACAAAGACAACCGAAGACAACCAACAACATTTTTACATGTGACCTAGATCATAGTCCTGCCCTTGATGATCTTTCAGATTGGGGCACAGAGCTAGCTGGAGAAGGAGGGCTAAATGGTAGGGAAATTGCATCTTTCACATGGCCATTTCTTATGTTCCTCATTTTGTCAGCCATTTGGAGAAGTATATAAGAACTCACATTCAGGTTAATCATGGGAACATTTTTAGTCATTCGGTGTCAGGATAAAAGGCTGGCTTGCTTATACCGGCCTGTACTCCTACAAGTCAGGTGACAGACATAGGGTAAATCCCATGAACACTGGAATGGCATCTAGCACCTAACCTATGCTAGGCTATAGAACTAAAAGCTCTAGACATGTTGAAAATGGCTATATATCTTACAAAACTTAACAACATTATAACTAGGTCTGGGAATAGATTTCTTGTCACCAGCCTCCTGGTTCAGATATGCACAGCCTGGCAAACCTGATAATATGCCAAGTGACTTTTGCTCAATTTCTTTCCTTTTCTATAGGATTCTGATCACAAAACAGAAATAAAACACAGAAAAGATTCATGCCATCTCCTGGCTGAAGCATTTGTACCAGAGCCCTTGCAACTGACTATCAGACTATAGAATTATCATCTTTGCCATACTCCTGTATCTGCCATGCTTCAGAGCATTTGCAAATCAACCTCCTCATCAAAGCCATGCTGTGTCCCTGTAAAGTTCTCACAGTATTTATAACTTAGCCATACATAAAACATACGCATTAGAATACAGGAGTCAGCGAATTGACAGAGAAGTTAAAGAAGCAGTATAGCTGCTACTTCTGAAGCCCTTCATCTTATCCTTCCTAGAGTCTTATTTTCATTTGTAAGTTTAGTCATTCACTTTATCAGCCTAAAAAGTAACTACAGTGTTACCTGATATCTCTCTATGGAAGCTCCAGCACTTTCAGACATTCCTTCCCATTCTAAGACTCATTCTAAGACTCCTTTTAACTTTTTTAACAGTATTTTTATTTTTATTTGAGTTTGCACTGACCAACAGCACAGAAAGCAAAGGTTAATTGTATATATGTTGCTTTCTCTTTGTTCTAGCTAAATCAGTATGTGTAGGCAAAGCAACCAGATGAGAAACAAACACAATGGTAATTAACACATTTCTTGAGCTCACATAATTCACATAATTAACAAACATTAATGGTAATTAACACATTTCTTGAGCTCTGTACACATGAACCTGGATACATGCAAGTCCCAAAATGGCATCCAGGGAACAACTCATGACTAGCATAGGTTAGAAACTGGAGGATGCCCATGTTTTAGCACAGGGCTGTCCCAGTTCAGGATAATCAGGGGCTGCACAATGCTGTTGGTGCCCAGCCCCCAGGCTGCACATTATGTGGGCCATATGCTGCAGGGGTAGGTCCCCAGGATATCCACCAACACGGGCAGACTGCAAGCAGTGCACAGCCACCTGACATTCCTCCCTACCACCACCACTGCACAGGCAGCACACAACCCCCAACCCCAGACCTCCACTGCATGGGCAACAGTCAAAGAGACAGCTACAGGAGTCCACAGGCTGCCAGTTGGACAGCCCTGTTTTAGCACAACATCTAGTAGATAGGGAGCTCACCTAGGAAGTGAGAGAACCAGGTTCTACACACCCTCTTGTCTGGGGAGGGGGATAGAATCTGGAACTGTGCATGCTCACTAGTATTGCGGACACTTGTCCATCCATGCTACACATGGAGCAGGATTGCAAAATGTGCCTAACTGCCAGTAAACTGCTATTTGCACACAAAAACCGAAAATAAAATAGGATTCTGTCCACAGTGAAGAGAGACAAGTTCCTCCAGTTCTAGATCATCTAAAAATATCTCGGAAAATAAGGATACTCTGCATGTCTCAATTATATTGGGCTGTGATTTCAACTTTATTTGGAGAATGAGAACAGTGAATTCATTCAATAATCCACTCCTTCAAAATGGGTATGTACAAGTGTTACGTTTAAATCAAGCTCACCAAGGTTAGGTTAATCTAAATGCCTGGGCACACAGGAATTCACAGGGCTTAAAATGCTGCAAAAAAGCATGTTGGATCTAAGTCAGTTCACATCTGTAGGTGAAATAACTTTAGATCAACCTGGGTTAGCCTGGCTTAGAGAGCACCTGCCTGTGTCTACAGCACAACGCCGGAGCTGGGAGTCCTGGTCACTCACCCCAGCCCTGGGATGTGCTGTTCCTACCCCACAACCCTGACTAGCTATTTTTACTCCCCCTGATTACAACCCTTCAGACAAGGCAACACCCCACCTAAAGTTCCTGGTTTGATAGTGGTTTAATTGTGCCTAATACATGCTATAATTCTTCCATCTTTACACAAAAAAGAGGACAGTATTCCATCTATAGACCTGAGTTTTGGGTACTAGATATCATGTTCATATTCTTTTTGAACTATCATGTTGAGCCTAGTAGATATTTTATAGATATTTTATTGTAAAAAGAGCAATATCTTCCTACGTGTCCTAGTAAACATGACACATTTCAGTAAATAAAATGGTTATTTAAAAGATTATTTCCATATCTACATTGTTTTCTTTATAATACCAGTTCTCAAAATACAGAATTCCTTGCTTTGCATCACTAATGAATATTGACCCTAGTGATAGTGCAGAGTAAATTCAATTCAAGCAATTTATGCCTACCTTTAACATTAATTTGATGACGAACAGAACCAAGGAGGTGATAATTCCCCTCTATCGGGCGCTGGTCAGACCGCAGTTGGAATACTGCGTGCAGTTTTGGGCTCCGCACTTCAAGAGGGATGTGGATAACCTGGAGAGGGTCCAGAGAAGGGCCATACGTATGGTTAAGGGCTTGCAGGCCAAGCCCTATGAGGAGAGACTGGGGCACCTGGACCTCTTCAGCCTCCGCAAGAGAAGGTTGAGAGGCGACCTTGTCGCTACCTATAAGTTCATCATGGGGGCACAGAAGGGAATTGGTGAGGCTTTACTCACCAAGGCACCCCTGGGGGTTACAAGAAATAATGGCCATAAGCTAGCAGAGAGCAGGTTTAGACTGGACATTAGGAAGAACTTCTTCACAGTTAGAGTAGCCAAGGCCTGGAATGGGCTCCCAAGGGAGGTGGTGCTCTCCCCTACCCTGGGAATCTTCAAGAGGAGGTTAGATAGGCATCTAGCTGGGGTCATCTAGACCCAGCACTCTCTCCTGCCTATGCAGGGGGTCGGACTCGATGATCTATTGAGGTCCCTTCTATGAATATAACATCTATGAAGCTATGAATTTTCCGAACACAATTTATTTTTCATTTAAATGTACCTAAGCAATTCTGCTTCTCGTGTAAGTAAAGTCTGTTTTGTGTCTCATTGCTGAGTTGAAACTTACTTTCAAATTTGTGCCAGAAATGTGCTATGGGTTTTCCATTCGGAAACATGAGCCCAAATATGTTCCCTCCTGATTTTGGATCCTGTCACCAGTTCACCTGCAACAGATTTAAATCATTGGAATATAGTGACTTATTTTTAGTACGTTAGGAGATAACCCTCACCTGAAAGGGAACAATTTTTCAATGCCACAAGGGCATTTAACACATGCTAAATCACAGGAAAGTACATCTGTTCACATTTTAATGGTACTTTGAGAGTGTTAAATTGAACATATGACACCACCCTTCTCAATTAATGCAATTTATATGGAAACAGTTGTAAATAGGTGACTTAAGCTACCAACTTCTGGGGGCTGGCTTTGCTTCATAAAGAGCTCCTCATCCAGTCCTTCAAATAAGGAAACACAGTCTTTGCACATGAAACCAACCATAAACCACCACACAAAACCCTTCAGCCCTGTTCTAGAAAGCATTAGGGACCCTGGACTCTGGCCCCAGCACAGTAGCATATGGCTCTTCCACCTAGCAAGTTTGTTTGGGTCACAGTTTGCCTTCTGCCCACCAATTGCTCCTTCACCCAATTTCTCTCTCTCATTGCTATTTCCTTTGGGATTTTAAGCTTTTAGTGGGACAGACCCTCATTATCTAAATGCCCACAGCTGGGCTTCTTCAATACAGCTGCAGGCTCCCTCTTAAAGGGACAGAACACCTAGTTTCAATAGTGCAGTTTCCATGGACTGGGATTAAGTTAGTTTCTATGAAAACAAAGTGTTCTTTCTGTGGTTTGGGATTACATTTCCATCCCATTTAGATTCATACCTGAAGACTGGCATAAAGTCATCAAAAGGTCTGAAAAACTTGGAGGACTTCTGTGGAGCCTAGATAAAGTGCTGGGTTTGTAGCAGACCCTAAGAACAGGTCACCTTCTCCTAGTTTCAGATTTCACAACAAATGTTTCTTAACTCCAAACAGTAGTACTGGCTCTTTGAACCATTTTGTTCAAGTAGAAGTGACTAAATATTTTCTCTTTGTTCTTTCATAGATTCATAGATGTTTGGGTCGGAAGGGTCCTAAGCAGATCATAGAGTCCGACCCCCTGCCCTGGGCAGGAAAGAGCCCTGGGGTCAGACAACACTAGCCAGGTGCATGTCTAGCCTCCTCTTAAAGACCCCCAAGGTAGAGAAGAGCACCACCTCCCTTGGAAGCCCATTCCAGATTTTGACAACCCTTACTGTAAAGAAGTTTTTCCTGATGTCTAACCTAAATCTACTCTCCATCAGTTTGTGGCCATTGTTTCTAGTTACTCCAAGGGATGCACTGGTAAACAGAGCATCTCCTATTCCTTATTGTCTTTTCCCCTCCCCTGATGAATTTGTAGGTGGCCACAAGATCCTCTCAACCTTCTCTTGCTGAGACTGCAGAGATCCAGGGCCCTTAATCTCTCCCCATAGGGTTTTGCCTGCAGGCCCCTTTGTAGCCTAGATAAAATGTAATAAAAATATTTTTTTCTACAAGCCATCTTGTGAATTATATTCACAATACCTGCTGTCAAGATCTTCACTTTCCAGTTAGAAATTTTTTCATAAATTCACTTCATGAGCACCTGCCTGTGTCCATAGCACAGCCCTTTGAATAGAAAATGTCTAGCCAATAGTCATAGATGTCATAACCCAGTGAGTTTGGTGCCTCGGCACTATGGAATTTTCTTGACACATGAGAGCCTCTTGCACAGCGAGGGTTTCTGCTGCATAGAGAACCCGCGTGCAGGAGAGAGTTCCCGCCACTTTGCAGCTGTCTTTGCAGGGTGCATTTCCCTTTGCAGCACAGAAATGCACGGTGCAAAGAGTTCCCGCCATTCGGATGCAAATTCGTGCCCCGCAATTGGCTAGTGCTAAATTATTCACACGTGGCGGCCGGTAATTGGCTTGCTGGCCGTTTAAAAACTAGCGCGACTTCCGCCCAAGTCGAAGAGCTTTGAGCACGCTGCAGAGTGCCTCTTAGAGATCTGACTTGCGGCTAGCTGATCGATAGACTGATCACCTATCGATCCCTCTTCCCGTCGCCGAACGCAGTCCCAGACGTATCCTTTTCCCGCCGGCTTGAATTACAGACGGATTTACTGGCATTGGTCTCGCCAGCTGGAGCAACTCACATTGTTGTCCAGACGACCGAACCGTTTCCGTCGCAGCCACCCGCAATGTAAGTAAAGTTTTTTACAACCATTAAACTTCGTCTGCCTCTCCATTCACCAGCCCACCCTGACGAATGAGTAATTTCTGAATCACCTCGAGTCAGTTCAGCCCGGCCGAGACAATAGAGAATAAGTATCATTTTTAATATTATAGTAGTAGCTCCCTTCACATTTTTGAGATAAAGTTCTCTTTCTGGATACCTTTTCTTTTTTTTTGGTAATACATTTTAAAAGGTAAACAAGTATATTGCTCAGAACATTACTTCCTGTATTCATACAAGGTCTTGCTGTAAGCTTCCTGTGTGAGCTGTCCTTTCACTTAGGATGATGCCTTTGAGTTTTGTGGCAACCATCTAAAACCATGTGTGGAGCTGGTAGTCAGATAAATATGGAAAACTTGGCATTTATATAAGCATTTACATTTTTCACTGGCTTTTTCAAGCCTCAAGAAATACTGTATTTACTCAAATCCAAGACAATTTTTTCCTCCCATCACGATAGGGAAATAAAAACTTCATCCTAGATTCAGGTACTGGCCTAGGGCAGGCAATTGTTTGAGGATGAAGCCAAAGCTTAGCAGCTACCTCCTATGCATGGCTTGTGCAGGACAGAAGGCAACTCACATCAAGGAAAGTACAGAGGAGTATACATGGTTGAGGGGGAAAACATGGGGGAGTCTATGCAGCCTGCCCCCACTTCCCCCCAATTACCTATCCCTGCCCAGCCACTTCCCCTCCCACCGCTTACCTGACTTTGAACCCAACCTGGTCCAGCCTAGAGCTGCAGCCACCCCTATCTGGCCATGCTGGGTCACGGCTAGGGCTACCACTGCTGCTGACTGCCCTGGAGCCAGAGCATCCCAGAAGTAAGAAACATGGGTTTGCAGGCAGCAAACAGGGAGTTGGGAAACCATGCAGTGGGAGGCAGGCATGGAGATGGGAGACAGACAGCAGGGGAACAGACATAAGCATAGGGAGGCAAGGGGTGAGAGGACATGCGGTGGGGGAACAGGCGACAGGATCCAAGTGGCTGGGTGTACAGGCACCAAGGGGAAGGAAGTAGGAGGCAGGAACGCAGGGGGTGAAAGAAGAGGTGGGGAGGGGCAAGGGGCAAAGCTCTATAATGAATTTATAACATTTTCCGTGTATAGAATCTAATTTTAAGGGGTCATCTTAAATTCAAGTCATCTTGGATCTAGGTAAAATGGTAACTAATGGAGCTGAAATAAAATAGATTTGCCATTCTCAGAATCTGCAATCCAGGGACTAAAATATGGCTATTAATTGGTAAAATTAAGATAAAACACAATAATATGCATGCACTGAATAAAAACACAGTGCTGTGCCACAATATCTCTAATGGAGATACTCTTACACAAACCTGATTCATAGAAAATCAGGGTTGGAAGGAACCTCAGGAAGTCATCTAGTCCAACCCCTGTTCAAAGCAGGACCATCCCCAACTATATCATCCAAGTCAAAGCTTTGTCTAGCCAGGTCTTAAAAACCTCCGAAGATGAAAATTCTACCACCTCTTTGGGTAACCTGTTTCCGTGCTTTACTACCCTCCTCATGAGAAATATTTTCCTAATACCCAACTCAGCAGCATGCCAATACCGATGGCCGATTATTAACCAACCATATCGGCTGATACCAATGCGATAGTTGATTTACAGGAATGCAGCTTGCCAGCTTGGAGAGCAGCATCCAGCTGGTACGTCTGTGGAAGGGAGGGACATTGGGGAGGGAAGGGGTGTGGAGGGGGCAGATCAAGGCCCCCATGGTGAGGCAGGAAGTGGGGCAGGGCAGTGGCAGGGGCAGGCTGCTCAGCTAGGGCAGTGAATGCAACCCTTCTGGGAGCAGGATGGAGCCATGACTGGCTTATCCAGGGGGAGCAGAGGGGGGGTGGCTCCCCACCACTGCATACAGCCCCGGGGGAAGCATGGGGGGCATGTGCCCCCACCACCAGATTTATACACAGGGCAGGTGCAGGCTTCCTGCTGTGGGCTCAGGGCCAGGGGCTGTACCAGCCTCTTCTTGGAGAGGGGGCTGGGCCAGGGATGCTCTCAGGGCAGGCGGGGGCAGGGTGGGTGATGGCAGTCCTGGGAGGGGTGGCTATGGTGTTTTTTGGGGTGGCTATAGCCCACCCTGTGGTCACCCCTCCCATCACTGCTACTACCACCCACTCCACCCCAACCCTGAGTGCAGCCCCCAACCGGAAAGAGGCCAATGCTACCCCTAGCCCTGAGCCTGTAGCAGGCAACCTGCCCTTTCTCCCAGCACAAATCCAGGGGGACACATACCCCTCATGCCTCCCCCAGGGGTGCAAGCAATGGTAGGGAGCCGCCCCCACTCCCTACCTCCCTGTGCCCCCCACAACTACCTCCTGCTCCTGGCTGGGTCATATTCACTGCCCCTGCCTCCTCCCTCCCTCACTGTGGGGGCCCCAAATCTGTCCTCCGCACACTTTTTCCCTCCCCCATGTCCCTTCCCCCCACACACTTACCATCCAGATGCTGCACTCCAAGCTGCCCAGCTCCATATCTGGCCATGTGCATGCTGCAGTTGCGCACATGCACATGGCATTTATCAATGACATCATTGGCTACACTGGCCAAAAAAAGCTGATTGCCAATAATGTTAATTTTCCTTTTACCGGTGCTGATCTGATGTACGACCGATATACTGGTGCACCTCTGATCTAACTTAAACTTCTCTTGCTGCAACTTGAGACCATTGCTCCTTGTTTTGCCATCTGCCACCACTGACAACAGTCTAGTTCCATCCTCTTTGGAACCTCCATTTACATCAGTAAAGGCTGATATCAAATCCCCCCCCCCCCCGTATTCTCTTCTGCAGACTAAATAAGCCTAGTTCCTTCAGCCTCTCTTCATAAGTCATGTGCCCCAGCCCCCTAACCATTTTCATTGCCCTCCACTGGACTCAATTTGTCTATATCCTTTCTGTAGTGGGGGGCCCAAAACTGGACACAGTATTCCAGATGTGGCCTCAGTGCTGAATAGAGGGAAAGAATCACTTCTGTTGATCTGCTGGCAATGCTCCTACTAATACAGCCCAATATGCCATTATCCTTCTTCACAACAAGGGCACACTGTTGGCTTATATCCAGCTTATCGTCCACTGCAACCCCCAGGTCCTTTTCTGCATACCTGTTGCTTAGCCAGTCAGTCCCCAGCCTGTACTGATGCATAGGACTGTTAAGTCCTAAGTGCAGAACCCTGATATTGTCTTTCTTGAACCTCATGGCTACATCTACATGAGCAGGAGCATGTGTTTGCAGCAGCACAAATTTATCCTGCCATTCCATGTGCTGCAGGGAGGCTGGCTAGGGCACAGGGTGCCTCAGTGTGGGACTAGCTGGCAGGCAGCCCCCACACTGAGACATCCTGTGCCCCAGCCAGCCAGGGAGTAACACATGGCTACATTCTCCTCCATCTCCACATGCTGCAGAGCCCCCCTGCTGAGGCACCCCGTGCCCCAGCCAGCCATTCCCCAGATGGCTGGGGTGCAGTGTGCCTCAAGATGGGGGAGTAGCAAGACTGGTTGCTCCTCCACCTTGAAGCACAGTGCACCCCAGCCAGCTATGAGTAGCATTATGCGCCTCAGCATGGGGTCTCCACAGCGCATGGAGACAGGGAAGCAGGCAGGCTAAGGCATGCATTGCATGTGTAATCTGAGTGGTACTCCAAGATGTACCCCTCTCCAATTGAAGGGATCAGAGCAGGTGCCCAAGCACTGTGGGAGGTGTAGGGACCCTCCTTCCCTAACAAGCAGAGCCAGATCCCCAGTGGCGACTTAACCATACACCTTTTAATGAGAGAAACAGTGGTAGGAACATAACATATATAAACCAGGGTGTATAGGGGACACTACAATACCCTGAGGGGACGGGATTCAATGAAGGTTAGGCATTCATATTCATTGACATATTCATCTAGTTACCAAAAGACAGGTTTAGCAAAATAAAAAACACAAACAACACAATAAACAATACTGATTGACAAAATATAAAATGCACAAAATACAAAACACCAAACAACAAGAGATATAGGGCATAGGTACCTGGAAGGGGGAAAACACAATGACCACTCAGACAAGAAGTTCTCTCTTTTCACTTCACTCACCCCTGCTTGACCCAGCCAGAACCTGAACTCCAATCTCCCACATGGTAGACAGAAACTCTACCACACAGCCACTGTTGCTGGGCCTGCTCCAGGCTGCTAGGGCTTTTCACCTTCTGGAAGCCCTTGCCTTATGTTGAGCTGCTCTGCCTCTTGCTGGAGAAACTGGAAGAAGAGCTGGGAGCCTCTCGGGTCACTGCACAGCTTTCTGCTGGACCCAGGCAGGGAACCACTCCTACTGGCTGCAACCTTTTGCTGGGGATCCTGGAGTCCAGCAGGGAGCCTCTCCTGCCAGCCACACTGCTGAGAGTTCAACTGGCGGGTCCCGCTCCTTTAGGCTCCTCTGGGGCAACTGCTCCCGCCCCACTGGCCCAGCTCTTGCCAGCTCTTTGAAACTCCTTCCTCATCATCCCTTGCAAGTCTCCTCCGAGTCAGCTGTGCTGCTCCTTTTATCCCCCTCCAGGTGACCCAAGGGGCCAGAGGACATGCAGAGTGAGTCTCTGGGGCCTGATTGGTGAGGAAAGGGAATCCCAAGCCCTCCAATCATTTTTTACCCTTTCAAAACCCTTGGGCCAAATCACTACCAGTTAGCCCATCACATATGTTAAACTGCATGGTACAGCTGTGCAAAATTTCACCAGCCATTTCATTTCAACACTGTTTTGATTAATTTTGAGATTGAAACAGCAAAATCAAAATGAAACAAAGGGCTTCGAAACAGCCTCAAAACAAAATGAGGCTAATCGAAACATTTTGAAAGTTGAAATGTTTTGACCATAGCACTGGGGATGGGAAGTCTAACCATTCCTGCCTGATCCAGCACCAGGGATGGGGAGTCAGCCCACCTGGGCTGACTCCCTGTCCCTGGCAGATCTAGCAAAATGTCAAAGCAGAGTTGAAACAGCCTGACTGTTTGGACGAAGCAAAACAGAAGAGCTGTTTTGAATCAAAATGAAATTTGATATGAAATGCTGTTCTGTCGAAACCTTGAAACTTCAGGCAAAATGGAACAGTGCCGTTTCACACAGCCCTGCTGTACATTCCTTCCAATTTGCAGCACTGGGGCAACATTTGCTACGGAGACATTCCGGTAGCAAAGCAAAACAAAACAAAACAAAAAACAGAAGAAAAACCAGCACAAAGCTAAAGTGGCATGTGCTGGGACAAACAAGTACGCAGGGCTCCCATCATATTTTTGATAAAGGCTCCCTTCATATTTACCCAAAGCTGCTTGCTCTCCTGTATCCACATTTGTCCCAGCACATGCCACTTAGATGTGCTTTGCTCCACCTTTTTCTTCTGGGTATTTTTTTGCTACCAGGAAATCCTGGTAGCAAATTTTTCCCCAGTGCTGAAAATTAGCAACACCACACAGTTTAACAGGCAACCCATGTGGTTTGTGATGCCACAAAGAGGTTTGCAGTACCACACACCACACATGCCTGCACATCTGGATCCAGTGTGAGGGTGCACTGAGCCCCAGGATGGGCCCCAGGATGAACCCCTGGGGCACTTCAATTGATACCAGCGGTCAAATAGACATCAAGTCATTGTTACTATCATTTGAGCCTGATGATCCAGCCAGTTTCTATATACCTTACAGTCCATTCATCCAGCCCATACCTCCTTCCTTAGCTTGCTTGTGAGAATGTTGTGGGAGACTGTATCAAAAGTATTGCTGAAGTCAAGGTGTATCAGACATCCACATCTCTTCCTGCATCCACAGTATGATAAACTCTCACTGATTCCTACTGTAAATATAAGTTCCTACTGTATATATAGTAATACTGTATATAGTGTAATATATAGTTCCTACTGTAAATAATATGGTTACATGTTGTCAAATATATCCATTAAGTAATTTGTTCTCAAGGATCCCAATAGTATGACATATTCATATTTTCTGTAACTCTATGTGGATACCTGATTTTTTTATTCTTTTTTTATTAATGGAAAGCCCAAAAAATATTGTTAAATTGTTCTGGGTCAACCTAAAACTGACTTTTTTGCAATTCTTGGCAAAATGAAAAAAATAATTTTGTACCTAGCATGACATTTTGTTCAACTTAATATTTTTTAAATAAGGCTTATCCAGGAGGTGCAGCAGGCCCATTCAGAATATTATATAGCTTAGGGGTCAGTCCACTCTCCTGAGATGCGAGACATTCTAGTTAAGCCCACAACCTGAAAAAAATTACTGCTTTATTTTATCAATGCCAAATTAATTATTTTGAAATTTTCTGATTTTCTTCATTTGCAGAATTCAACCCAAATTCACAAGTAGCTTCAGCTACCTGAAAAATGCATATTTTGGACAAATAAACTGTTTGTCCAAAAAGATTCCCCTAGCTGCACTTATTAGGCCCTAGTTCTGTTCTCCTAGAAATAAGTACCATACCACCACAAAGTATCAGATCTCATGTTATTAACTCAGCAGATTAATGACTGACAGAGAATTACTCCTAATACCTAGGGGTGCCTTCTTGGAACAATGAATATAATGGACCAGGCTAATGGTATTTATAGCCAGAAAAAGGAGGGGGGGGTACATAAGTTTTAGGGTGTGTTTTTACATGTATTAATGCTTTTCCAAAAATAAAATGAGTTCTGATTTCCTTGTGGCATTTTCTACTCTCCATCTAACTAAAAGACCGTGAAATTCTGATTTCTCATTATTTCAACCCCATCAATGACTGCCTGAGGCATTAAAATAGCAGTGAAAACAAAGTACAAACACATATAAATACAAATACTTGAAACAAAAATACTAAACACTGCTGTGCATAGTCCATTGCTAATTAATTGTATGTTTGTGAAAAACTGTAGGGAGATAATCGCGTTGCCAGAGTGTTTTGATTTTTAACAAAAGAACAGTTATACTAACCAGTATAAAAGTATATCCTCATGCCATGTAGTATGCTGCATCTTAGGGTATGAAGTCATTCATTTAATTTCTGAGACACTTCCACCACTAGAAATAAATAAAGGCATTCAGCCTGAAGCTGCTTCCTCTTCCCTGCTCCCTGTGTCTTTCCCAGCCCAGGGAGCAGTAGCTACTTCATTTCTCCCATTCTGAGGTTGGAAGATGGGGAGTGAGGTAGTGCAGCAAGACTCCCCAGATCCTGGACACCTTGGTCTGGGGAATGAGTGGGGAGTTTTTCCCCACAACTCCACTCCCTTCCTATAGACCAGAATGGAATAGGGATAGATTAATGGGACCATGCCCCCTGCCCGTTTTCCAGAACAGGATGTCCCAGGAGCAAGGAGCAAGCAGCCATCCCTCTCTTCCCAGGAATGCACACAAATGGCTCAAAGTGCCAGAAGTGGGGGAGCCCCTACTTTCACCCCATGTGCCACTTGTAGAGCTACACACCCACTGTCGCACACCACACCAGGAGGGAGGTAGAGCACCATGGAAATACTGTCCACCTCTTTCCCAGACCATGGACACCTCAGTATGAGAGGCAGATGGAGAGCAGCAGAGTAATACTCTCCACACCTTCTCCAGAGCAGTCCCCAGTCTCAGGAAGGCTTGAGGGGCAATGGCAGCTTAACTCCACTGTGATCCACTCCACTAACTCCATTGGAATCCCCCAGTCTGGGAAGAGTGGTGCTCAACCTTTTTGGCCAGCAGGCTGGCAGGGCAGTGTCTGATCCTTCTACGGGCTAGATCTGGTGGAGCCGCATCTGGCTGCACAGAGGGCAAAGGGGATAGCCTGGCCCTGATCCAGCTGCACAGTGGAAAAGGGTTTTGGCCAGCCCCAACCTGGCCCCACAGGTGGAAGGGGCATGGCCCAGCCCCAATCCAGCCCATTGGGAAGAAAGAATGTGGTCTAGCCCCATGGGAGAAAGGGGGTATGGTCTAACCCTGCAGTTAACGGGGAAAGGGACATGGTCTGGCCCTGTAGGAGGAAGGAGGCAGCCAGGTGGAGGGAAGGGGATGTGGCCCAGGTCTGTGGGGAGAAGGGAGCAAAGCCCAGTCTCAACCCAGCTGCCCAGAGAGAAGGGGGAATAGCCTGGCTCCGATCCAGCTGTGCAAGGGAAGGTCCTAACCCAGCTTCATCCCACCCCACTCCACAGGGCCTGGAATTTTGGCAGCAGGGAGAGGTGGTGATACTGGCACTGTGCCCCAGCTCCCAAATTTCCCAATGCACGGGGAGCCCTGCGGGCCAGATTCCAAAGCTCCGCATGCTGCATTTGGCTCTGTCTGGAGATTGACCACCCCTGGCCTAGAACAATGTGGGGCAATCTTTTTGGTAAATTTGACACAAATTAGCCCTGCACTCTCCTCAAGTGCTACTCTAAGGCCTTTCCCCTACCCGAACGGATATTCTATTTTCTTCTCCCAGCCCTGTGGCTCCCCACCTGATCTTCTGCACTGCTTTCTGCTTCCATCCCAAGCTGCTGCTTTTTTCCTGCTTCCTGCCCTATCATCCCTACAGGACCTCCTGCTCTTCTTTCTGCTTCTTGCCCTATGTACCCCTGTGCTGCCTACCCCCGCCCCAATCTACCACGTGCCACAAGCAGAAGCTGTCCATGCTACATGTTAGATACCCATGGCCTAGTAAATCTGGACCCAGATCCTCAACTGATATAAATCAACATAGCTATATATTCACATACTATATGTACTTTTTTTTTAAGAAAATAGAAATTTAACATCTCAATCGAAGATGCCTCTGACAGTCACTGTGGAAAGCAATGCCTTTGAATCACTGTAAATAAAGCAATACAACATACCAAGTGTACTGTTTGTTATTGAGCTACCTTTGATATGAAACTGTTGTATTCAGACTTCTAGCTCCAATAGTAATCATCATAATCTATGCACATTATGTGTTATTTATATAATATATAATGTTTGTCACTCGAGAGCAGTTTTTCAAGGAGAAAAACCTGAAAGTGTAAAAATCAAGTGGATTTCCTTTTCTGTGCACTATTTCCAATCTAGCTGAAAGAAAATGTTTTGCCTCCCAAGGAATGACTCCTGTTGGCTGATTTCTGTATAAACAATATAGGAAAAAGACTCTTCACATTTGCAACTGAATGACTGAGCTTCTGACATCTTTTCAGGGATTGCCGTCTGATTCACATCTTTTCTTTGTCTTGTCATCCAATTCATGGTGCAGAGTTTTGCCACAGAATACATAAAACCTCAATTTATCAAGGCGATTTCTTAGCTCTTGTTACTGTGTGCAAATTAGCACCCATTTTATAACCTCACTACTAATTGTTATTTGCAAAAGGATTACTGTTGTATGCCATCAGTTACTTTTAGTTACTATATGAATATTCATGAGGTTCTCATACATACTGCCCTCAGTATTTACAGCTTAATTTCTTTATTTTGTGGCTTTGTTTTCTTGCTTTATTCTTCAGTACTAGTCATTGCTATGAAAGCCATTATCAAGATCGTGTAAACCCTCTTTCTGCGCTGGCAAGTCTGTTTTACACACTTTTTTGTCCATCCCCCTTTGTATAGCTCTAGAAATGCTAAAATAAATTATAGTCTCTATAGCCCCATAAGTTTTATCCTAATGAAGGTAGTACTTGTACTTATGGTGATCTCATAATGTATGTAAAGTCCTTTTGAAGTAGCTTTACAATGATGACAGAGCAAAAGTTTCAGTGAAGTCTGACTGTTTATTGGCATTATTATTAGGATCAAAACATATTTGAGAGGGGTGAGACACATACTAATAATATCTACCACATGGTTTTCAAAGGGAAGCTCTGCCTCCAAAAGGAAGCCTTGTCTGGTCTCCTTCTCCCAGGACCCCTTGAAACCAGCTCTGGTGCGTCTTCTTGCAGGGTAAGCCTCTGGCTCAAGACCCTGCCCTGGCTCCTCTTTGTCCCTGGTTTCCCTGGTGATCCATAGTGCCTCTGCCTTAAAGAGCCCTTTCTTTGATTAACTCCTGAGAAGGGGAGGGTTTCCTTTTCATCAAGGGGGTCAGATACCAAATAACACAGCAGACTTCTGTTTCAAAACAAACAGATTTTATTGTCCCTTGGAGCTTCCTCTGTCCTCATTTGGATGCTTCTCTGTCTTCTCTAGGACTATTTTTTCTCTCTAGCTTTCTGTCCTCCCTGGAACAAACTACTCTTTCTCTCCCCGGCTCTCTCAGAACATCATTCTTTTTCTTCTGGCAGTCAGCTACCCTTGCAACAAAGTTATTATGAGACTATAATAGTCAACAATAGGACTAAGGCGCAATGGTATCTGATCAACGATCCCGACAATTGCATCTCCTACCATGCTAAATGTGCATGGCATGAGGTACAATTGTAGGATAGGTTATCAGATCCCAACTGTGCCGTATTGCCAGTGGAGGGAGAGCCCAGGATCATGATTCAGTCTCCCCCTACACCAACAAGTAGCCAGCTGGTGACCCAGTCCTCCCCTGACTTGAAGCACCAGTCAGCTGACCAGCACTCTGCCATAGGAGCACATTGGAGCCAAGGGCTTTGTTACACTTCAACAGCTGGGAGTGCCAGACAACAGGTCAGTGTTCCTCTGGCTGGGAGTAACCACATGTTCAGTTTATGGGAACCAGTCACAAGGTTATCACACATATTTGTTTAAAGTACGTGTAATAACTTTATGGCTTATTCCCTGTTTTATCGCACCGTTAACTGCTTGAACATGTGGCTGTGTTACTACTTAAGACATGATTAACCAGTTAATCACATCTTAAGCGTGGCGTTTGCCAGGGACTTAACATTCACCCAATAAAATTAAACATAATGTCATGAGGAACCAATCAGGGAGCAGTATGTTACTAGGCCCAGACTACCCTCTTCCCCTGGGGTAAAAAAGGCATCTACTATCTGTCCTACTTAAACAATTATTTATTGCAATTGTTTATATAAACACATGCTCACACTGAGCTCCCTCAAAGTGTCCCCACCAGACCTGCAGGTTAGAACTCGAACTCAGCCCAATTAGTCTCTTTCATCACAATATCTATGCCAGTAAATGAAGGACAACCAGATAAACAAAAAGTGAGCATTACTCAATACAAACACTAAAACATGAGAATAGATGTACATACAACCTATCTTATATCATCTCCAAATTGCTCCAAAAAACTGAGTAATTGTATGCACATATTCTTTTCAGTTCACAATTGCTCAGGTTGTACAAGTAACCCGATTTACAAATAAAAAGGGTCTGTGGATGTAAACCTTAACCTTGTAAATGCATATACTTACTAACATGAATTTTCAAATTTGCATTTTCAAGTTGTATGTATGTAAACATACAGCCTTCATCTTTGTCAGACATATATTACCAAAGCCCTCTGTGTCATGATAGCACCTCCTGTTGCTCTCATCAGTATAGCTTTGGGGGCAAATATTAATTTGATAATCTTATCAGGTTTGTTTTTTTTATAAACTTCCTGTGAAGTATCAAGTAAATTATAGAGTTATAAAAATAATCAAACAGTTGCTTAAATAGGCCAAATTGATTGCATGGAAGTGACTAAGGCAGTGTTACAAGCAATTTCTCTAAAGTCTGTTCCAAAATATAGGGACAAAATTTTTAGCTGGCCTCCAAACTAGTCTCTATATTAATTATGAAAATATTATGCTTATATAGGTTTGGACAGGAAAATGTAACCATCTGATTTATAAAATGCAAAGAGACGTATATTTTTACTAGTACTGAAATTAAAAATTATAGGAGCCACTAGCTTACTAAGAGTTGATGACCAAAGAGAATGATACTGGAGGAAGTGGGAAATTTTCATCTCTCTGCTAGTCCAAGTCAAAACCATAAATAACTCAAAGTTTTGCTACCAGGTCATCTATTATTAAATGAGATGATGCCTTTGGTCCAGGTTTTAGTATCCACAGCCTATAAAGAATCACTGCAACTAACACGGTTGCTAGTTCATCAGAAAGGCAAACAAAACCTGGGGCAGAGCTGAAACTCCCTCAATTTCAACTCACCCATCTTACTTCTTGGTAGTATCTCAACTTCAGTTGAATACTATTCAATTTAAAACCAATAAATGTTGCTCCCATATTGCTCCCATAATTTTATATGACATCTAAATGTACTTTTGTTCAAAATTTCTTGACTTGAGCTTGGAAGTATAAAGTGAAAACTGATTTTTTTTTGAAAACTGAAACTTAAATTACTACTTCTTTCTAATTCTAATTTTTCAGAAATAAGCTGCCATTGAACAGCACATTTTCAGGAGTGAATAGGCTCTCAGATCTTACAGTGATAGAAGAACAGACCAGAATGAACAAAACAGAATTACAGGCTACAATTCACTGTACACTTTATAGATTTAAGATGATTTCTAACAACTACTCTTACAGAAAGAAAGCATTTTAGATAATAGGGTTCAAAACACACCTTATATATAACCAATTTTAGAGCCAACAAAATACCTAAACCTTGAGAAATACCTCAACTTTGAGACCATCTCATAATATCAAAAAATTTGTATTTGGAAATTGCATTATTTAATCAGACCCTTTAGACCACATTGTCCTGTTCAGCTTTCATCCTGTTCTGATTTTTTTCTGAGTAGGATCTCATGGAGCCACCCTTCATTCCTTATAAATGGTCTATTTTCCTAATGTATTTATACTCGGCTATGTTTTCTTCCTTATGCAGGTGTTTTAAAAACACAACAAATCTTGTTACCCACATGCAAGAGCCTTTCCTCTGGTAGGCTTTGAAAATTCTCTATTTTCAAAGCATTTTTTCCCCGTCTTGGAAATGCAAACCTTCATTTAACACTCTCCTGAAAATTTAGTTCCTTATTGTCCACAATAACAGACAATCAATAATATTCACTACATTGTATTATTATCATTCTTATTAAAAAAAAAAAAAAACTGATGGAAAAAGATAGACTGAATCATGATGTGGAGATAGTAATAGTTGAATTTGAAGCCAATTTACATGCAATTAAAAAGCTAGTTACTTTCAATAACGTAGTGCCCTCCTCACTCAAATGGAACAATGTCTTCACCAACATATGATGTTACATGCAACTTGGAAGTACCCTAAGCAAGTACTGAACCTGGCCACAATTGGTTAGGTTAGAAGACAGGCTATGGCTCATACTATTAGAGATTATAGCTGCAGTACCAGATCCAAAACAAGCATCTCCCTTCAGCTCCCTCTCTACAGTCAAAAAGGCATGTTGTGGCACTGCGTAGCATGAACTGAACTAATGTAGCTGATGTTAACATAGAGTGTAATAATAGTGAAATATAACCATGTTAAGTCTTGTCCTGTAAGCAACTTGAAAACTCCATTTTGTATCCTTCTGCTTGACATAAGTGAATGAATTCTACATAGCCTTTATGTATGAGTGTGTGTAAAAGGGTGAATGGTGAGAGAATGGCATAGAGACAGGAGAAGAAGATTTAACTGTTTATGTAAGCAACAAGGCACCAAATGTAAGTTACCAGTCAGTAAACTAATTAATGAATGGTTGAAGAATCCCTTTTAGACCTAGGGCACAAAGAACATAACAATGAGAAAGAATGCAACCATTCTGCCAGACGGGCAGCAAAAACACTCCAAGGCTAAGATAAGCTGAAGATAAGATGAAGACAAAGGATGAACAACCACAAAAACAGAAGCTGGGTATGGAAAAACCCCAAAGCACTGAAACAAAGGATGCCAATCCCTATAAAAGAACACGTTGAAAATGCCAAGATGGGTGAGTCTCTTTTTCTACTGCTGTTTCATCGGAGCACAGATGCATCTGTTCACCCCACTCTAGCTGTTATCTTCAAACCTGCTATCTTCAAATCATCATCATCTACTCAATAAGCCCAGGTTGGCCACCCTGGGCTGATATTGAGCAACTATTGCTGGTAACTATATCTGGTGCATGTGTGAACGAAATGGCTGTTTTGTGTATGTGTATGCCTGTGTTTAACGATGTGTACGATGATTTGTGTGTGTTGGTATAAATGGTGTGCCTGAACCTCTCTGTCTAACTTATGTAAACAATAAATGCGGCACCTTGCCTTATCCCCCTTTATAAAGTCTTGCTCGTAATTTGAGCAATTGCCAATTTAAGTAACAGCTGTAAAATCCAAATGGAGACAGGACACTATTTTACATCATTGTAATGAGGCAAGATAAATCCTATGTGAGAGATACAGGGTTGACTTTGATTACCTATTATAAAGGTAAAAACTGTTTATGCCTTATGGCAGATAGGAATTTACAACATATCTAATTCAATGTTAAAAGACTTTCAGTGAAGACAAAGTCCTTCTATATTCTCTATCTCCCAGGATGTACAGCTTAGTGTTCAGTGTTTTACAAAATGTCTAAGATTTTAAGTTTAAAAAATACTATTTTTCACCACAGACTAATAATGTGCTTGCACAGCTAATATTCATGGAAACATGAATGTGTAATTAAAATAATGCACAAAACCATTTTAACACTATTCAGTTGTACCCCATGTATGGGCTCCACGAATACCATATTCATTAGGCAGCATGGAGTGAAAGACTTATGAGGAATGTGAAAATCCAGACCAAATCTGAATCAAGACTATTGCTAAGGTAACATACGGGACTACAGACTCTTTCCATATTAATAATGCCTCTATCTTTACTGTACTTTCCTTGTTCGCTTTCTTGAATTTTTGGTTTGGTTTGGTTGGGGGGTTTTGGGGGGGGGGGGTTTAAACTTACTGGCATCTCAGATTTGGTTAGTTTGTTTTTTACTATACACATATTCTCTTAATTGATCCTAAATTTGTTTCTCATTATTTCCAATTGGGCATTCAAAGGCCATTGCATACCTTAGCATATTGCAACATCAGGGTAGAGTGAAGGAAGGAAGCAAAACAACATTGTCTAAATATCTAAACTTTAGAGCCAGAGCCCTCATTCAGCAGTGCCTATGTCATTGGGAGCTGGAAGCTAGTGACACCACTGCCACCAGAGCATTGCTTCAAGTGTTCTCCTAGACAGGGGTCAGTAAGACACAGCCTACAGGCCACATCCAACCCACAGAGCCTCTGGAACCAGCCTACAGAGCTGGAGGATTTTGTCTGTGCCCATTCCAACATCGGAGGTCAGGCAGCAAAAAGCTGCACCACCTCCACTTCCTCAGCTCCCCACTCCCTGGCTGCAGCTGTGGTGGGGATATAGCTTCTGGTTGGTGGGGAGCTGCACCAGGACCAGGCAGCTGGAAGCTGCATCCTTGCTCCATGGCTTCTCCTGCAGCCTCCTCCCCCTCTATAGGAAATGGAGGGCTGAGGGAAGCAGTGGCAGTTCAGGCACAGTTCAAGACAACCAGTGCCGCATGAATGAGAAGAACTAAATAATTTTTATTATGAAGCGGTATACAAGCCTCTGAAGTCCTTTAGTTTCTCTAACCAAATAGCTAGTACTTAAGTGAGGGACCATATCCCAATCACCAGCTTCCTCAGACTCTTTATTTACAGATCATCTCTAAATTATAACTTCTATTACTATACTCAGCACCAAAGTTAAGCTAGTATTACAAATGCAATCATGCTTAGATTTGATAGATATCTCCTTCTGGCCAACGCTACACTGTTATTTTGGCAATGTTAAGAGACCAGAAAGCCATGAATTCCCACAATGACAATAGGATGACAACGGGTGAAGCCAGAACACACAGAGGGCAATTCAATTGTTTTAAGCCAGAAGTCAAAGTGGCCTTGGCAGCCCTGTAAATCTGGAATGTGCAAAATTAACATGTAACCACTTCAGAGCTCTGATGTAACTGATCATGAGGGCCCCCAGCCATAGATGGGCCAAAACACCATAGAAATATTGTCTGTCATATTACATGAGACTGAAAAAGGAAAGCAAACCTAGGCAGGTTAAGGTATTTCTTTCAGACCACAGCTGATGTATAAACATAGTTGAAAAATGACAATTATATACATACATATATATAAATAAATAAATAAATAAATAAATAAAGGGCTTAGTCCGTCTGTCTGTGCATCTGTCTGTCTATCTGTAATGCTCTTGGGGGGTGTGGCTCCAGCCAGTGCTGCATCAAGAATGATGGTTGGGATGTGGCTCCAGCGGAGCGGGCCAGGCAGACATGGAGTGGGGGGGGGGTGGCACACAGCCAGACACAGAGGGAGGGGCAGGGGGTGGCAGCAGCAGCTGCTGCATGCAAGCTCCCCCCTTCCCCCTCTGCTGCCACTCCTGGGAGGCAGCAGCGGTGCAGGGTGCTCTGCCCCCCCATATCATTTTTGATGGGTAATTCACTAGTAGCAACATTTTGCTGAGGTTCTGATGGAAGTCACATTCACGGAGACAGGGAGAGAATGGTTTAGGACCAAATGTTCATAAGAGGACTGTACTTTTGGGTCCACTTTTGGATGCTCAAATTTAGACAAGTGATTGATTTTTAGAGGTTCTGGATGGCTCCAATTTCAAACGTATTGTGAAACACTAAGTATCACACCCACAGTGTCCAATGCTAGCAATTTAAATTAGCGCCAAGGGATAAGTGTGTGATTACAAAAGCTTGAACCTTATAATAAAAAGATAGGAAATGCCAGGTTGGGCAAGGCAAGTGGGTCCATCTACTTCCACATGTTTCCAACTGTGGCCTATACCAGGCTGCTCTAGGGAAAGATGCAAGACAACCTGCTATAAGCAGTTCCAGGATAATTTACAAACACTAAGAGTTGTCTCCTAACCCTAATTGCTAAAGGTTGCCCAATACTCTAAAGCAGGGGTGCTCAACTGCCAAATCCAGCCCCCAGCCCTATGTCATCTGGCCCATGGGGCTCCCCACAGGTCTGAACTTTTGGAAACAGGCTAAGTGTGGCACTGTTCCCCTGTTGCCACATTTCTGGACAAATTGGGAACCCTGGGCCTGGCACACTACATTAGGTACCCAATCAGCTGATTTTCAGTCTCAGCCCTGAGATCCCAGTGGAGCCATTCCAAAGCTGCAGTCTAGTAAGGAGGCTGAGAGCCAGACAAACAGCTGTTGTTAGGTGCCCACCTCCCAAACCACACCAGAACCTTGAACTGGTTTGCATGCTGGCTGGGAGGGGCTTCCATGTAGTACTGGGGTCACTCCGAGTCTCAGTACTTCAGTGCAGGGGGCTGGGAGTCATATATAGCTCGCAACTTCCTTACTGCTTCAGAGCCGGTTGTCTCTGGGTGTTATGGAGGGACGGGATGGAGCCTATCAACCATTTGTTTGAAACCCACTACACTGGGGTCTCTTGATTATATTACCTTCTTAGAGCAGTCTGACAGCTCAATATATGTTAGGTAATACAATCTGGAGATATTCCTCACTGGAAAAGGCATAACTTTACCATGCTGTGATGGCACTTGGCATGTGCTTATTGCTTTAATGCTTAGACACTAGCATTGTAAGTGCAGTTATCATGTGCTAACTGTAACATGTAACAGTACCCTGTATCTCTGAATGTTCTTGTTACCCGTATATATGTCCAGTCTTTTTAGACTCCTAGAAAGTAAATGGCCTAAATAATATTTTGAGTTAATGAGTTCTACAGGGAAAGTGAGCGCTGGATGAAAAAGTATGTGTTTTTATTTGTGTTCAGTTTATCACCTTCCAATTTCATTGAATGTAGCATGGTTCATGAAATCAGCCAGGGGAAAGAGAAGTTCCTCTACCATCTTCTTCCCATTCATTATTTTGAACTTTTCTCATTCCCTGCTATTAAAACATCTCTAAAACAAAAATCCCAATCTTCTCAATTTCTCTTCATATTAGTGTTTGTCCATACCCTAATTGTTGTCACACTTCTATCACCCTATTGTTCCAAGCAAGGGTATTCCACTGGTTTATAAAAATTAACACCCTATTTTCTGTATTATTCTCCATTCAAGCACTCTTTCGCTATAATAATTCCTTTTTCTATTCCCTACTTTGCCATAGGAACATTAGTGCTAACTGCAAAATTCTTTATGGAAGAGGAGTGATTTCATGTTAAAAGAAATTTTCAAGATTTAATCCAATCAATAAAGCTTCATATTGAGCTCCCTGGAACTACATTAATTTAACAAATAACGTGAAATAGGCAGCTACTTGGATTAGATATTTGTACAATCAAATACAAAGAAAAAATATTGAGAGATTATAATGCTTCTTGATGTGAAGTAATCCCTTTTGTAGAATAAAACTGTCTTAACTAGTTCAAAATTTGTAAAGGGTTGTGAGAAGGCAGACTCTACTACTTAAAACTCAAGTACAGTGCATTTTCCTGGATCAAGAAGTAAAACCTTAAGGGATAATTACCTAATGATAAATCTCTCTCTACCCTGGATTCAACACAGTTGGTTAAAATAGAGTAAAAATGCTGAGCTTTGTTTAATACATCGCTACTTTGATCCACTTCCATATGCTGCGTCAGGCAAAAAGTGTACTTGGTGTTCCAACCTCAGCGCACAAACAGTGGTTTTCTTTCTGCCTATGTTTTGTAAGCCTTCCTTGTTAGTTATAATTCACACAGCCTATGCCAATTATTGTTTATATTTCTCTTTTTATTTTCTAACCTTTCCAGTATGGCTTTTCTCTGGCCTGGCAAAAATAAGTGACCAAAGCAACAGTAACCCCAAGCAGTGAAATACTATAAACAGGTTTTGATCCTCTTTAAATGTGGCAATAGCCTTCAAGCTGCTTCCATTTCTATATGATAAGTAACCAATAATGTTTGTGCTGGGGGTTTTGATCCCTACTCTCTGACTGCACACATCATGAGCTCATGCTCCTTTCAACTTGTAGCTGCAGCTACTGGTGGTTTTAAACAGCTATGATCAAATGAAAAATGGATAAAATTAATTTTTGTGGTCCCTACTTCAACTTGCAGGCCCATATAATGAATCTCTTCAGTGACTTCTGGTGTTTCTTGCAAAGCTATATTGGCAATATAGCTGAGATCTCAATTCTCACACCAACTACTTTGATAATTTCTGATGTGTTCTGGTCGCTGTATCTATTTTTAAATTGATCATTGCCAAAACAACACATTTTCTCTTTTTCCAACAACAGCCCCACAGCTTAAACAGAATCTTGAATAGCAGTTTATACTCTTGGATATTTAGTGATCTGGTGCTCACTTCTTTACCTTTGTCACATGATACAAAAATACTGAAACCTCAGGAAGTACACAGTTATTTGCAGATCCTGTGAGTTCATAAGAAAATATTTTTCTGGAAGTGCAATTTACTTTTTTCATAATACAACAATCATGTCATTTAGTTAGTGCAACATATAAATATAGTTTTCATTTTGTTATGCAGAGGCCTGGCACCATAATCTGACTCAAGATATACTTGCTTATTTACACAAATATATATTCATTTGTTTACCTTGCATAATTTGACTAATGTATACAAAACCAAGCACATTTTTGCTAGGGCATCATTCAAAGTAAATCTATGTATGGCAACAAGCCAGTGTTGTGTTTAAATATCAGCTATTAGGATGAATGAACACACCGTTTTGGACTGCCAAACATTTTTTATCTTTGTTATTCAGCAAATCTCAGCACCCACAAGAGACTGTGCAAGATGGGGAGGCAAGATATAGCAGGAAGCCAATGGGGGAGTTAACCCAGGATTATTAGTAAATGAAGAGATTTTACAGAAGAAAATACATGGGAATGTGCCATACATTTGATTGATGGGAGGGATCAGCAATATGAACTGGTAGCCATTTTAAATGCTTCCCTTCATATATGGCTTTGGAATTATAAGATTGATGGGGATTGGTAAACCATCATTAAAGCTCATGGACACAACACCTGCCTTTCATTTAAGATAGCTGTAAGAAAAAGCTAAAATCCACCTCCATATAAAATGCAGGCACATGCCAGTACCAGAAACAAAGCAGATACCTGGACAGGAGGGGTGGAGAAGGGGAAGCAGCATGGGAAACACTGCGCAAAGCTTGGAAGATATGCTCCTTAAAGAAAGGGTTTTTTTACTTGAGTGCTTACTGGAAGAGAAATGGGCCATGAGCAAACATTGTTTTCTTCCTCTTGTATTCAGAGAAAACAGGACTTTGTATATTTTCTGTAACTAAACAGGACTTCAGAGAAACACCAGACTGCATTCCTAAATATTCCAGAAACAAACAACTTACACAAGCCAAAATACTCAGCTGAAAGGAATAACAATACTGCCAAACCAAAGCATTCAAAAATCATGACTCAAGTTTCCCAAAAATCATGATATTGAATTTTTTAAAAAGAGCTCTTTTTTTCTTTTAAATAATGTCTTAAGGTGCTCAAGTCACATCTTCAAGCTTTTCTCTGCAACCATAATAAAAGTCTAGAAATTAAGAAAAATGACAGCTGAAATTCTCACAGCTACATGCCACCAGGATCTGGGGCCTTAGGAAAAATGTAAAAAGTTTAGACACTCATAAGAAAACCATGAGCATTGTCAACACCAGTGTCATATTTATATATGAATTAAGAAAGGACAATGTGCATTCTTCTCTACTTTCATTCCTGGTATCTGTATGATTCATAATCTTTTGGAAATTAATTTGTTGGAAACATAAAAAGGAGAAGCTTTCCTTGTATTTTTAAAGGCTATTAATAATGTGCATATTAATATCTCTACATTGCTCATTTCCTCTTAGCATTTTCACCTGGACAGAAAAAGCAGTGGGAAGTCTATCAGACAATGTATTCTGGGAGATGTGTCTAGCAGGAACCCAGAGAAACAGGAAAAGTTTGTTTTATTTAATATCTTCATCCATGTATCTTAAACAATATATAAATGAGATTATAGATTAATGTAAAATAGAAGAAGTAAACAATTATCTCAGCAGTAAGGGGATCTGGTGAAAGTAGAAAGATACAGAGGTGCTTGGCAAGCAATATAACTGTGGGGGGAAATAAAAGCAGAACTGATAGTAAACATTCAACAGAATTGATAATAGACTTAGGTCATGGACACATTTAAATTTTTGTAGTGCCTTTAAAATACTCCAAAAGCTCAGGATAATGACATAAACAGACAATAAAGTGTTTCAAATTGTGCTGTTCCACGTCAAAAATGATTCTGAAGAAATAGTAACAATTGTGAAATGTTTCAATATGAACTGCTTCATATTATCTTTGCACTCTCCAGCAGAATGGACTAGGAAGCTTTTTGGTCCTCCTGGATCCTAGAATACTTTTCTTTGCACCCCATACTGCTCCAAAGGGTCACCTCTGTGATTCGCACCAAACTCCACTGCTGCAGAGTCAAAAGATTTGCCTGGCACATGACTTTGCCTATTTACTACCATATATGAAGGTCTGCTGTGCTTTCATTAGCCTACACCCACAATATCACCAACCACCCCCTACAAAATCCATGAAGTGGGCTGAGGTAATGGACCTCCTTGCCATCTGGGGCAGCGAGAACCTGTCGCACTCGCTGATGAGCAACCAGGCCATCTATATTGCCTCTGGAATGGCTGCTCAGGGACACAACTGTGATTGGCGAAGTTGTGTACCAAAGCCAAGGTACTGAAGATGCAATACAGAAAAACCCATGATGCCAATCAGGTCTTGGGTGCTTGAACCTGCTATGAGGAGCTGTCACAGAATCTAGCTGGCAATGGCTCAACTGAACCTGGCTTTGTTGTCAAGTCTAGGGTCAACACTGAGGCCACCAAAGACTCCATGGGTTCTGGGTAGGAGCTTCCCCACCACAAGTGAGGAACAGGCCCAGGATGGTCAGGGAATTCCTGACTGGGGAATTCCTCCCATTGTTCAGACATACAAAAAACTAGAACTCTTGGTTCCAAAATGATACCTTTTATTAGACCAACTGGAAAATGGCAAGAAAACTGTCCTTTTCTGCAAGCTTTCGGGATCAAAGTCCCTTCGTCAGGCTCTGGGCAAAGTATAGATGGTACAAGATGGTAAAAAGTCCCCATAGGTAGGAAATAAACTTCATCCATGAATAGATGTTCTTCATCCAAGGGTACTGAGGGAATTGGCGGAGCTCATAGCAGGACCCCTGGCAGGGCTGTATGAGAACTCATGGTGCTCTGGCCAGGTCCAAGAGGACTGGAAAAGGGCCAGTGTGGTCCCCATTTACAAGAAGGGGAGAAAGGAGGACCCAGGTAACTATAGGCCAGGTAGTCTCACCTTGGTCCTTGGGAAGATCTTTGAGAAAATTACCAAGGAGCACAGCTGTGGGGGCCCAACATGGGAGGTAATGCTCGGGGGTAATCAACACGGGTTCATTGAGGGCAGATCCTGCCTGACTAAGCTTGTTTCCTTTTAAAGTCCTTGGGTGCAGGCGTTGAGGTGGATGTCATCTACCTGGACTTCAAGAAGGCCTTCAACACTGTTTCTCACCCCATGCTCATAAAAAAACTAGACGACTGCAGCATTGATGCCTATGGACAGATGGGTGGCAAATTGGCTCAATGGTCGCACCCAGAGAGTGGTGGTGGATGGGTCATTTTCGACCTGAAGGGATGTGGGCAGTGGAGTTCCCCAGCGTTCAGTCCTTGGGCCTGTTCAACATCTTTATCAGCAACTTGGAGGTGGGCGTGGAAAGCACACTGTCCAAATTTGCTGATGACCTAAAGATGTGGGGAGAAGTGGGCATACTGGAAGGGAGGGACAGAATCCAGCTAGATCTAGACAGGTTACAGAGGTGGGCGGATGAAAATAGGATGGAATTCAACACAGACAAGTGCAAGGTGCTGCATCTAGGGAGAAGGAACCTGCAACACACCTATAGGCTGGGGAACACCCTTCTCAACAACACAGTGGCTGAAAGGGATCTTGGAGTCATTGTTGACTCCAGGATGGACATGAGCCACCAATGCAAGGAAGCAGTCAGTAAGGCTAACCGCACCTTGTCGTGCATCTACAGATGCATCACAAGCAGGTCCAGGGAGGCGATCCTTCCCTCTATGGGGTGCTGGCCAGGCCGCAGTTGGAGTACTGCATCCAGTTCTGGGAGCTGCACTTCAAGAGGGATGTGGCTAACCTTGAGAGGGTCCAGAGGAGGGCCACTCACATGGTCAGGGGGTGGCAGGCCAGATCCTACAAAGATAGACTAAAGGGCCTGAATCTATTCAGCCTCCACATGAGAAGACTGACAGGGGATCTGGTGGCTGTCTATGAACTCACCAGGGGGGACCAGCGGAAAATAGGTGAGGCTCTGTTGCCCCAGGCACCACCTGGGATAACAAGGAATAACGGCCACAAATTGATTGTGAGCAGGTTCAGGCTTGCTATCAGGAGGCATTACTTCACAGTTAGGGCTGCTAGGCTCTGGAATGGGCTCCCAAGGGAGGTGGTGCTCTCCCTTGGGGGTCTTCAAGAGGAGATTAGATAGATATCTGGCTCACGTATTATGATCCCAGCACTAGTTCCTGCCCAGGGCACGGGGTTGGACTTGATGATTTCAGGTCCCTTCTGACCCTAGAAACTATGAAACTATGACACTATGAGGAAAGCAGAGTTTGAATTATTAAGCTGTTTAGGGGAGGAGGATAGGAAGGAGTGGTTGAGAAAGGGGGGAGAGAGAGACAGAAAGGAAGGGGGAGCTCTCTGATAAAATATTCTGCCCATTCCAGACTGGTGTTTGTGAACTTACGTGACACTTGTCAAGCAATTCACTGATGGACAGTTTAGCACCTTGCTGTAAGTCATGGTGCTTCTGAGGGATGAACAATATGGTTGGGGGTCCACTAGCAAGAAATGATATCTGCTACTGCCCAGTCCTGCTTCACTGCCTGAGATTGCCAGTGCTAGCAAAGGTATTGTTTTTATTTGCTAGTGGACCCCCACCCATATTGTCCATCCCTCAAAAGCACCATGACTTACAGCAAGGTCAAAACTTTCCAGAGACACTGACCATAGCACTGACCATAGCTCTAGGCCAAAGGAGGATTCCGGGACCTCCCGCTCTGTCCAGCCAGGAGCATGGACCAAGGTGGTCAAGGGCCCTAAGGCCCGCCGCACCAAGGCCCCTGCCCCGCAAGAGCTGAGCAACAGGTACGCACCTCTTGCCGCTCCAGCAGAGCCTGCTGAGTTGCCTCCTCACACAGGCAACATGGGCCCAACTGCAGCTACCACCCGTGCTCTCCCCAAGACAAAGCGTGAGGTGTTTGTTGTGGGAGACTCCCTCCTGAGGGGACTGAGGGGGCAATCTGCCACCCTGACCCCTTAGCCCGGAAAGTCTGCTGCTTCCCGGGGGCCCGCATCCGGGACATTGCAGAGAGGATCTCAAAGCTCCTCAAACCCACAGACCACTATCCCATGCTCCCTATTCATGTGGGCACCAATGACACGGCTCGGAGCGCCTCATGACCCAGCCGGGTCATGAGGCGCTACAGGGATTTGGGAGCGGGGCTAAAGGGTCTGGGGGCACAGGTGGTGTTCTCGTCGATCCTCCCAGTCTCAGGCTATGGGCTGAGGAGGGAGAGGAGGATCCACGTGGTCAACCAAAGACTGCAGCCCTGGTGTCATCGGGAAGGCTTTGGCTTTCATGACCACAGCCCACTCTTTGGTGAGAGAGGCAGCGAGCTGCTGGGAAGAGATGGCCTCCACCTCTCTCCCCTAGGGAGGAGGCTCTTCTCAGCCAGACTGGCTGACCTGCTCCACCGGGCTTTAAACTAAGCCCACTGGGGGACGGGGGGACTACCGCCACTGCTGGCCCGCTGAGCAATCTTTGCAAAGCCAGCAGTTCAAGGCACTTAAGGGAGCCCACCCCTGCCCCAGCCCTGGTAAAATCTGTGGGCAAGGAAGGAGCCCCCCAGGGGACACTTGCCTGCCTGTACACAAATACCAGGAGCTTGGGGAATGAGCAGGAGCAGCTCAGCCTCCTGCTCAATGCAAATAATTATGATGTCATAGGGATAACGGAGACCTGGTGGGACTCCACCCATGACTGGACCACAGGTATAGATGGCTATACCCTGTACAGGAGGGATCGTGTAGATAAAAGGGGCGGGGGTGTAGCTCTCTATGTTAAGGAAAGCTACACATCCCTGCAAGCTGATATTGGCGACCAGGGTGGACGACTGGAGACCCTCTGGGTTAAAATCCGTGGGGAACATGGCACAGGGGACACAATGGTGGGAGTCTACTACAGACCTCCCACCCAAAGTCCTGAGCTTGACCAAGAGTTTGCCCGGGAACTGGCTGAGGCGGCATGTTCCAGGACCATGGTTGTCATGGGTGACTTCAATTACCCGGACATCTCGTGGGAGGATCGCTCAGCAAAATCTGAGTGGTCGCAAAGCTTCCTCTCGTGCGTGGATGACCTCTACCTGGCTCAAGAAGTCTATGGGCCAAGGAGAGGCAAAGCGCTGCTTGACCTGGTACTGGCTACTGGGGATGACCTAGTCGGCGACCTAGTGATCGATGGGAAGCTGGGTGACAGCGACCATGAGCTAATCACCTTCACCATCCACCAAAAAGCTGGCAAGTCAGTCAGCAACACGGAAGTCCTTGACTTCGGGAAAGCCGACTTTGACAAGCTCAGGAGGCTTGTTAGTGAGGCCCTAAGGGACCATGACCACAGGGAGAGGGGAGTTCAAGAAGAGTGGTTGCTCCTCAAGGGAGCGATCCTCAATGCACAAACTAAGTCTATTCCATTTCAGAGGAAAGACAGCAAGAGGGCACAGCAGCCCCCTGGCTCTCCAGAGACCTAGCAGACCTCCTGAGGCTAAAAAGAAAGGCCTACAAAGGATGGAGGATGGGAGTCACCTCCAAAGAGAATTATTCTGCACTGGTCCGGTCCTGTAGGGAGCATACCAGGAAAGCCAAGGCTGCAACTGAACTCCAACTAGCTTTGAGCATCAAGGACAATAAAAAGTCCTTTTTCAGATATGTGTGGAGCCGGAGGAAAAGCAGGGGCAAAACTGGACCCCTGCTGAACCAGATGGGGCAACTGACAACTGACGCCCAGGAAAAAGCCAGCCTATTAAATAGGTACTTTGCATTGGTCTTTCATCAGTCCCATGGGACGCCCATGCCCGCTACGGGACAGGGAAGTCCGGGTGAGGGTGATCCCCTGCCCTCCATTAATGCTGACTTCGTGAAGGAACATCTTGAGAAGCTGGATACCTTCCAGTCAGCCGGCCCTGACAATCTTCACCCCAGGGTACTCAAGGAGCTGGCGAGCATCATAGCCCAGTCTCTAGCATGGATCTTTGAAAACTTTTGGCGCTCTGGTATAGTGCCCGAAGACTAGAAGAAGGCCAATGTGGTGCCTATCTTCAAGAAAGGGAGGAAAGTGGATCCGACTAACTATAGGCCCATTAGCCTGACTTCTATCCCGGGGAAGATCTTAGAAAAGTTTATTAGAGGCCATTCTTAATGGACTGGCCGACGCCAACATCTTAAGGGATAGCCAGCACGGGTTTGTTGCAGGTAGGTCTTGCTTGACCAATCTCATTTCCTTGTACAACCAGGTGACCTATCAACTGGACAAGGGAGAAGAGATTGATGTCATATATCTTGACTTCAAAAAAGCCTTCGATCTGGTTTCCCATTATCACCTCTTGGAGAAACTGGCCAATTGTCGCCTTGGGTCCTCCACGATCCACTGGCTGGAAAACTGGCTCCGTGGTTGGACCCAGAGGGTAGTAATTGATGGAAGTCACTCATCATGGTGTTCTGTGACCAGTGGGGTCCCCCCAAGGCTCTGTCCTTGGACCCATACTGTTCAACATCTTCATTAATGATGTGGACACTGGAGTCAGAAGCAGACTGGCCAAGTTCACCGATGACACCAAACTTTGGGGAAAAGCATCCACACCAGAAAACAGGCGGGTGATCCAGGCTGACCTGGACAGGCTCAGCAAGTGGGCGGACAAGAATCTGATGGTGTTCAACGCCGATAAATGCAAGGTTCTCCACCTTGGGAAGAAAAACCCGCAGCATCCTTATAGGCTCGGCAGTGCTATGTTGGCTAGCACTATGGAAGAAAGAGACTTGGAGGTCATCATTGACCACAAGATGAACATGAGCCTGCAGTGTGATGCTGCGGCTAGTAAAGCGACCAAAACGCTGGCTTGCATCCATAGATGCTTCTCAAGCAAATCCCGGGACGTCATTCTCCCCTTGTACTCGGCCTTAGTGAGGCCGCAGCTGGAGTACTGCATCCAGTTTTGGGCTCCACAATTCAAAAAGGATGTGGAGAAGCTTGAGAGAGTCCAGAGAAGAGCCACGCACATGATCAGAGGTCAGGGAAGCAGACCCTATGATGACAGGCTGAGAGCCCTGGGGCTCTTTAGCCTGGAAAAGCGCAGGCTCAGGGGTGATCTGATGGCCACCTATAAGTTTATCAGGGGTGACCACCAGTATCTGGGGGAACATTTGTTCACCAGAGCGCCCCAAGGGATGACGACTAGGTCGAATGGTCATAAACTACTACAAGACCGTTTCAGGCTGGACATAAGGAAGAATTTCTTTACTGTCCGAGCCCCCAAGGTCTGGAACAGCTTGCCACCGGAGGTGGTTCAAGCGCCTACATTGAACACCTTCAAGAGGAAACTGGATGCTTATCTTGCTGGGATCCTATGACCCCAGCTGACTTCCTGCCCTTTGGGCAGGGGGCTGGACTCGATGATCTTCCGAGGTCCCTTCCAGCCCTAATGTCTATGAAATCTATGAAATTTGACACAGACTACAATGGTATTGCATTAAACATGGAAAGCCCTAACAAGATAATCCCCTGCCCAACAAACCTCACTGTCCCAACTCCCTATGAGCAGGCAGCAAGGGAAGAGATAAGTAGAGGGAACAGACTGATTTGCATTTTCACACCATAAAACAAAGGCCCACTGGCAGTCTGTAACAGGGGGCCTCCTCAGGGCCGAATCTCTGTGGCCTGCCCACCTGTCCTTGGGCCAACTACCCACCTTCTCCCCCACCACACCTTGATGTTAATTGATTCATTAATAGATGTCAATTAAGCGGGAGGCTACCCATTTTGGTGCCCTGATGCCAAGGGGCGCTCTCTGAGGCTCCTTTCCTCCCCTACACTGAAGCCCAAGCCTCGCAGATGGCATCTTAATGTTCACATAATCACTGGCCCGCACACTGGGCCCCAGAATCATCCTATCAGGACCCCTCCGTGATCCCTCCACTCGGACGGCCTCTCCGCCTTCATTCAGGCTACCTAGCCCCCCGAAACTATTTTCCCCTCTCAGGTGTGGTCCCCCTGGGACCTTCAGCTACCAGCCCTGGCCCACCTCCAGGCCAGTCAGGAGCCCAGGCCCCCGGCTCTTGGGTGTCCCTCACGGTGGGCCTCTCGCCCTTTTGACCATCCTGGTCCTGGCCCCAACATGGGCCAATCGAGGGTACTCTCTCGCTCAGGTCAGGTCTCTAGCCCCTCACTCTCTCCCAGGGTCTGCCCTCTGGGCCCTTCACAAACACAGGGGTTACCCACCCAGTGGTGGGGGCTAGGGGTTAAGGTGCCCCAACCCGCCTTTCACCAGAGTGGTAACTGGCCTGGCATTTCCTAGGGGCTCCTGCGCCACTGAGAGCCCCACCAGACCACCCACTCCCGGCAGGGTGCAGTTTTAGGTCATGCCCAGGACCAGGATCCTCCTTACCATCCCCTACAGCTCCTCCCTTACCTCCAGATGATCTCAGCAGCCCTCTGGCCAGGCGATGTTGTTGCCTGGCCTTCAGCAGCCAAACTGCTCTGTTTATATAGACAACCCTTCACTCCAAAATAGCTGCCCTCATCAGGCACCTGGTGGCTGCCAGCTCCAGGCCCTTAAAGTGGCAGGCACACACAGTGCCCTGCCACACAGTCCTTGGAGAGATGTCATCCTTGCTGAAATCGCTTTATATGTCACAAAAAAAAGTCTTGGTAGCAGTTCAAGGCAGTTTGTGTCCATCCAGTAGGAGATGGAAGAAAGCCAGAGATTTAGTTATACTGTCCAGCAACATAGGGTTCAAGCTATGGGTACAAGAGAAGGTAGTGGCAGGTTCAGCAGTTTTTAACCATAGAGCCACAGAGCTTCAGTGGGGAGGTCTTGCAGGACTGGCTGGCAGGGTTCTTTGGAAGCTTGTGTCCATCATGAGAAGGATGTCCTAAGCCTATAATTTCTGGGACATACTTCCTCTCTCTGCAGCAAATTCACTGATCTCCCTAAGCCAGGAAGCAGCTAAATGGCCTCCCTTATTGACTCCTGGTTCTTAGAGGAAAGGTTTTGGAATTTCCCCTAAAGGTACTGTGTCAGCCTGGATCTCAGGTTAAAAGCAAACCCTCTTCTTTCCACAGATCCACCAAAACAGGCTGCCCTCTCCAAGAGACAGGGTTGTTCCCAGCTGCCCTTGAAAAAGTGTGCTTAGTCATACTTATTTTGTTCAGTTATTGCAGTAATGAGTCATGGCAGGATAATGTGAAATATAATAAATGTTATTGGCTAAAACAATATGTTGTATTGAAAAATATTCTTCCTCTAATATTTTCTAGTACTGTTCATTTTACATTGGAATATAATTAGAAAGTGAAATAGCTATTAAAATACCCAGTCCATCATTCTACTGAATCAGCCTCTTATCTGACCATTGTCATATGGAGCAGCAAGCTGTCTCCATAAAAAAATTCATCCTGCAAAATTAAGGGTGATACTGAAGAGAATCTGGGGCATGAGAGCCAGCTATGCTCCTTTCCCCACCAAGCAACCAGTGTGTGGCCAGGGGAGAATCTTGCGATGTGGTTAGTACTCATTAACACTAATGGTGTGCTAAAAATAGACGGTGAGGAGTAACTGTCTTTCCTCACGTCACAAGGCACTGAAGGCAACAAAGCAAGGAAAGGAAGCTGGTTGACGTTATGGTGTCATTAGAGAGAAGAGCTACTGCCACAGAAGAATATAGCACTCAAATGTACATCTTGATGAAACACTTCACAACGGACTACTTCAAACTGGAGTAGGATATGAAGCTCTTTCAATTAATGTCTGCCTGTACCCATAGTTAGCAATGTAATATGACAGCAAAAAGTCCAGTGTAGTTTGGGGCTGTGAATGCAAATGCATTCAGTTGCTAAACACTGTAAAACTCTCTCTTCAAAGATATGCAACCACCCTGGAGTGCCTCAAGTTCACTGCCTCCTGGAGGTCAATCCTAACCTGTTGATACTCCCCACATCCCAATGTGCCTACCAGCTGCTTGCCTGCCACGATAATATGGAATTAGGTAGTAGACCTTCAGTTATTTAGGAGAGGAGCAACATTAGAGGCTTCGCTCTATATTCACATCCATGGGCCACCTTGCCCTGTCCCCTATGTTCCTGTGGAATCTCTAGCATGCAATCAGCAGTACAGGCAGCTCTCTGACCTCCTATCAGCTTAATTCTCCAAGTAGGCCAGAATAATATTGCTTAGATCTGGCTGGGGTAAACACCCAAACTTTTTAGTTTGACACTGCCTTTCTGTCTCACATTACTCCTCAAATTCTCAATACCTCCCACTCCTGCAATCAATCTTGGATGGCTTGGCTGTCCTGCAGTCAGTCCCAGCCAGGGGGCCTTCCCTGGCTCTGCTCTGACTTCCACCCTAAACCACCACAGCTCTCCCTGCCACAGTCCTCCTGGGTCTACTGACAGCCCCCAGTTCCCGGCACTGCTTCCAATAGCTCCCAGTAGAGAGCTCCTGCCTCTAATTCTGCCCAGGTCAGACTGCCCTGCTCTGGCCCGCCCCAGAAGCTGGGCCTTTAACCCTCAAGCCCAGTTTTTCCAGTCTCCCTTAAAGGCAGCTCACCTTAAGGGCATGATCCCCATCTTTTTACTCTTACACTAATTCTCCAGTAACAGGGCACGGTCTTCTGTTACAGCCTGCTTCAACTACAATTTCATTATTGTATTGAGTTAATAATAACACGGTGCTCAAAAGACACTGAAAAGTTAGAAGCCCAAAAAAGATCAATACAAAAAATTATTGGGGGGTACAATGTAATTTACATGGAAATATTAAAATTAAGCATTGACTAAGCAATAACTAAAGCAAATGGGAAATATAACAGGCTACAATTAACTGTGAAAACAAGACATATTATTTAGGGTTACACCTAGATATGTAACAAAAACCAGTGGGGCAACATTTAGATCTAAAATTTAGGGCAATATCGGGGGGGAGGGGAAATTAAAAGTTCAGTGTATTGTGAAATAAACTTCCAAGGAATATGGCTGAAACTTCTGTATGGAAAATTGAAAAGCTCAGATTGGAGCTAGAATATTAGAATTAGAAACTTCGTTGTAGAATGATGGACTAGATATTTTAATAGCAGTTTTATTTCTATTATATTCCAATGTAAAATAAACAATTCAGGACAATTTTAGAGAAATTTTTTTTTCCAAAACAACATATTGTTCTAGCCAAAAACATTTAATATATTTAACTTCTATCCTACCACCACTCATTATTGGAATAACTGAACAAAGTGGATAAGCATACTTGTTAAAGAATGGTTTTAACTTTTATATTTCTGTTGAATCTCATATTTTAATCACTGAATTGAATCAAGCTGAAGCATCCTTTTAAGGAAATGAATAAAAACAGCCGTATTATAATAAAATATCAAATGTAGACCAATGTTATTTCATATTAAGATGAAATAGATGGATGGATAGATAGAGATACAAAACTTTAAAAATCATCCTCGATTAGAAATCTGCTAGACTAATTATAACTATGCAAATGTATGAAGAAAAAATACTGAACAGATAAAAATTGTATGTTCCTACACAAAAGTAGTTTGTATCATCTTTCCCATCAAGTACTTTATTTTCTCCAACATTTTGCTTTGTATCTATGTTGAACTCCCCATCTGATTGTACAAGTGATAGATACCTATAGAAAAAGGCGTCATTGGTATTAGGGGCAGTCTCTATCTTTCAGCTGAATGAGAACAAGTCACTGGTCTAAAAGTTGGAAACAATATAATGCATCTTTCTCAAAAGCTAAAAGACATGACAAGGCACGAAATGAAAAGGAGAAAGAAGATTTGGTGCTGTCAGAATTATTTCCTACATGGATATGCCTTTAATAATAAAATTTTCTACCGATGTTCCACATTTTCATGCTCTCGCTTCAGTGTTGTCTGTAGAAGTGCCCGGAGTTGAAACTTCCTACCACTGAAACATGAAGGCTAGGGACTGAAGTTATACATAAACCAGTTTAAGTAATCAGAAACTGGTTTAAACCTGTAACAGAACAGAAGTTCAGTGCACACAAACCAGTTTTAAAAATGTATGAAACTGGTTTAAGATAAACCTGGTTGAACGTACTATCATACTTAACTGATTTAGGTCAAACCGGTTTATGAAACTTCTGTCCTAGTCCCCTTAGTGGTTCAAGTTAAATCACAGTCCCTCAGCATTTTGCAGCACAGGTCTGGGCTGTGCTGTCTGCTCCAGAGAGCAGGGCTGGCCCCGCCCTTCTGCTCCCTAGCTGGAGCAGTGAGGGCTGGCTCACAGCTCCCCCCCCACCCCCGCCCACCCAAGCAAACCCCTGCTATGATCTGAGATCAGGGAATGGGGTTTAAACTTCCCTTCCCCTGATTGTGGAGCTTTCCTGCCCTTCTTGCTTTGTGCTAGCTGTGAGTGTGGACTACAAATCCCAGAGGCCTGGAAGCAGGAAGAGGAAGTGATGAGAAACCCTGCAAAGTCCTGCTGCTGTGGTTGTGGACTGCAAATCCCAGAGACCTTGGGGGCAGCAAGAAGAAGAACACATAGCCCATGCTGGCTACATGCCAAAGAGCTGTGCTCTAGCACTACCTGGATTCTGGCTTGAGCCACTTCAGGCATAGGGTGCATTTCCTGAATCAAAAGCGAATGTCTGTTGATTTGCTTATTGGTTCAAGCTTTGCAGCTTAGATTTACCTGCAGAGACTGAATCAATTCAGCCTCAGGCCTTTTGAATGTCTGTACTTAGCCAAAGAGGCCTGCTGAAACCATTTTTAAAAAGGCTGTAATTGTTTCACACCATGCATGGACAGCTGACATGAAAGAAGAATGAAAAACATAGCAATTTAATAAAAAGCACATGCTAGCACTTATAGTTCACCCTGGGCTAAATCATCAGATGACCCCCTCTGTTCATTTATGAATTAGGTCAGTCAAGAAAAAAAATGTAGAAGGACCTCATCTCATATCTACTGATGCTGTGCCCTGACTGCAAGTCTCTACCAAGCAGAAAGAAAATAAATACACTTAAGAGCAGAAAAGAACCATGCATCTTGACAGCTGCTCATTTTCTGTAAATATGGAGGACTGCAAAAGCCATATTATAGAAAAGCTAGTTTAAATTCAGAATTATTATTTTTAAACATCCATTTGCTCCAATCAAGAAGAAGTGCATTTTAAAAATCTCCTCTTCCATTTGATGGTATACACAAGAAGGTAAATCCCTAACCGTGGTTCGACTATTACAAAGTAAAAACCCCACAACAGAAAACAGGAAAGTAATTTCCCTTTAAATCAATGAATTTGCATCTGCTTATGCCACATCTTTGTCAATATAACACAAATTCTCTATTTTAGCAACATACTAGGTTATCTTATTCCCCTCTTAATTATAAATTGAAAGTAAATGTGATCAAGTATATTTATAGTCACGTACATTTCCTGCTACGGGCCTGATTTTTAGGCCTGTCCTTTGCATCTTTGTATCTGGATTTTGCAGACACATTTTATTGTAAGTGAAGTTATTTATGGATACAGTTTAGGTACTGAAGATATTTAAGTATCCAGCTCAGGAATAAAATCTGGCTGAATACACAGAAACCTATATATGTTTACAATGTTTATATGTCTTGCCCTATATCAATTTAATATCCATATACATATTGCAGTTAATTTCAGATTAGAAATTCTTTTCAGTCCTGTACATTTTTCTTTATGTCAATCCATTCTTCTTACCTCCCTCGCATTAAAAAAACCCTGCAAAACTAGCTGGATATGTGTGTAACCAGGGGGTTGGGTGGAGTATGGAAGGAGGCTTGGGCTTTGTGCCATGCCTAACACATAGCTTTAATTTTGTTTAAACAGAGTTCCAGCTAAATAATTTTCAAACTGAGCTAAGCTAGTAACTAATGACTACCTCTGCATATATCCCACTATCATTTATGGTCTGAACCCATTTTCTCATCATGTGTCCAAGGAGCACTTACGCAGCATAAGTGCAGTTTTTGGCACTTATGCACAGTTTGAGGCTCAACATACTCCACCCTGGCCTATTGAACATGCTGCGTATAAGCTACACAAGGTTCAGGAAGCTGCCCAAGAGAAAGAGAATTGGCCAGCTACATGCATTATGCCAGGTGAGTCCAGAAACTTTGGTCAGAGGAAACTTTGGTCAGCTGTTTTTTTGCTGGAGAAAGAGGATCCTTCTACCTTTTAATCCAATAGCCTCTGGCAGAGGCAAAAGTGGATCCAGGATTTTATAGAGTAGGTAGGGGAGCAGTAACTGGCACTGCAAAGGTGGCTACATCCCCAGCTCCCAGCTGCCTTCCTCTGCCCCCTTCCCACACCTGCATATTCCCCTCGGGGGGCATACCATGCCATAGGAGCATGGACTATAAGTCCCCAAAGCAGTAAGAATTCCCCCCTGCCTTTTCCCTTCCTGCTCGGAGGCACATCTCCTCCTCCTTACCAGCTGTTGACACTGTCCCTGATGCCCTGGGGGCAAAGGGAGTTCCTTTCCACTTCATCTGGGCTACACAGGGGCTGGGCTCAGCCCAGGACAGCAACAGTGGTATCAGCAGCAGGCAGACTGGTTTTCCACCCTTGTGCCTGCTCATGGGCTGGCAGGGAACACCTAGTGGATCAGGTAAGAAAAGGAAATCCACCCAGTGTTGCAACTATTTTTGTCCTAAGCTGAGCCCAGCTTTCACAGAGCCTGGCTTGGAGTGGGCCAGAAGCTCCCTTTGCCCCAGGACAGCTGGGACAGCAGCAGGTGGGGGAGGAGGGAATGAGAGGGGATCGGATATCCATGAAGCATGAAGAGGAAGGGGGACAGGAATTCTTACCTTCTTTGAGGAATTGAAGTCATCGTCTGTTGCTACTGCCACATTGTTAAAAAGAGGGGGATGGGTGGTCATGCCACTGCATCCACTCTGGATCCACCCTTTGCCAAAGGCATAACTACCAGGGTCTCCTGTTTCCTATCAAAGTACTCTAACCTTCGGGCAACAGGCTAGACATTTCTCAGACCACATTCCAGCCCTTTTCCTGACACCTTAGCACCCAAGAAAGGGAAATATATGAGGCCAGGAGAAAGAGCACAGGCCAGAGGATGTGTGGCTCAGGGAGACTGGTCCCTTCTCAACAGGAAGGAACCCTAAGTTCTAGCTGGGCCCCTTCTCCAAACAGGGCAGAAACTCTCCTAGCACTAAGCCAACAAATATTAAATGCAAGGTGCAGTATTCCAGCTTCAGGTGGGAGAGAGGCTAGAGTATTCTGTGCAATGCCCAACCTGTAGACTAGTGGTTAGAGGTCTTTGCTGGGAAGCACAAAATAAAGATTTACCCCCCTCTGGCTCAGAGGGCATAGAACCTGGGTCTTTTTCTCCCTGTGCTTATATATCCTAACCACTAGGCTGAAAGGCTACCCTCTTCTTTTTGCTTCTAGCCAGTACATGTGTAAGGCAATACGGTTATGCCACAGGGGAAGTAAGATACCAAACTGTGCATAAGTGCACATGTAGTCAGATCCATGAAGGGTAAATGGTATCTCGTCTTTACTGACCATCAGTCAGCTTCTTTCCTCAAGGCACAAATTTCTCTCATACTGCCTCCTATGCGTGGAAAAAAAACAACAAAAAAACCAAAAAAAAAACCACTCACCAGAAATTTCCAAACAGCCACTACTTTAGTTTCCTTCAAGTCTCTCTTTAAGGTTCACCTCTGTTGTGATACCTCCAAAAAAAACCCTTTCTGCCAACAATTGCTAGGGCATCTAAAATGCTGTCTTCCTTTTCAGTCTCAACTAAAAAGCCAACACTTCTTCTTGTGACTAACAAAGTTGTGATAATTCACTTGCTCATGTCTTATTCCTATTTGCTACATTTCTGCTGTATCTATTAGACTGTGAACCCACTGAGGCAATAATTGCTCTTATCTGTGTTTGTACAGCAGCCAACACAATGGGGGGCCAGTTCCAATTAGCCAGTTTGAGTACCATCATAATATTTACTAGCACTTTCTCTATAGCTACTACTAGAATGGTTTCAGAGACAGTTTGAGAGAAACTGTTAAAAAAAAATCCTGATTTGCCAAATCAAGTTGGAAACTAATTTAGAAAGAACAGTATTTGAAACCAAAATCAAGATTTACATCCACAGTTCAAAGAGTATATAAAAAGGCTCGTGATCCTGTAAAACCAAAAGATTCCTCTTCTTGGATGGTACTATAAATTGACTTGTACTGAACTAAGGATTGCTGCTTCCTTTGATAGCAATTTTCACAGATTTAAACCATGGTAGACTTGAACTATAGAGTAAGATATTTGGAAAATGGAAGTTTTAAGCCATTATTCTGTGAAATGATTACACTAGAATACAGCAAGTTGGAAAAAAAGGAAATGATGGCTTAGTGCTTAAACAGAGAAGGAGCATTCATTTCTAACTTTGGCTGTGACACAGACTGTATCTGTCACCTTGGGGAAATTACTTAGCTCCTTGATTAACAGAGACATTTAAAAGAGGGTAATTATTCATTGTGATATATTGGGAGGATACATTAATGAATAAAAAGTTTTTTTTAATTAACAATACTAAATAATTGCTAGGGATCAGTATTTGACACTGTACTAAATGACATTCAAGCCAAGCTTTGGATATATTTTAGTCTATATTTGTAGATGCCTGCAGCAGCCTGTTGAACGGGAACCAAATGAATCTGACCGTCACTACAGTACAGGATCTCATCTACTTCTGAATGACTTCAGAAACCCAGATCTGATTTAACAGGAGCTGATGCTGATGACTAGTCTGACATTTTCAACATTGCCTAAGACACATTTCCAGGCAATGATAAGCTTCAAAATTTAAACTGAAAGTTTACACAACTTTTAAGGTATGGTTTAATATCTCTCGTGCAACATCCGGTGCAACATAGGAGGCAATTACATATAAAACCCAAGATGCAATCCTAAGCATCTTTCAAGTGCATGATAGCTGTTGACTTTTGGAATAACTTTGAAGTCACGAAAGATCACGACATTATCCAGACCTCAAATCACATTAGCTGTTTGTAACAAAGCAATAAAAAGATGTGTGTGCTTGCATCTCTGGTTTCCTAGGTAACTCTTCTCTGTCACCCTGGATGTTTCAAGGTATCTGGGAAGTATGCCATTACATAAGGCTTTTTCAGAGCTGATTAGCTGTGATCAGCACTGTCAATCTGCCTGAGAGCTTCCTCTTTTTTTCTTTTTCTTTTTAGTTAACATTAGAGGATTTACTGAGCTTGCTTGTCCATGTACACCCACTTCAGTTACTTTGGGCTGTAAAAACTATACTCAAAGTATCGGCAATAAAAGTGTGACACACACAAGAGTGCTGTTAGAGACTAAAACCTGTTTCCTGGCTTAAGGTATATCACAGGTCAGGGTCACAAAAGCTTATCTTCTTTGTACTGAACTGGGAACAGTTTGTAATGCCTTGAGGGGCTACTATTACAGCATCTATAGTTACAGAATCATGGCTAGTGACTCAGTAACACAAAAAAGTGATTACATTCTGCTTGATTGCTAGAAATAGAATCAGAAGTCACCTCCCCTGAAATTGAGAAAAGTTAGCTGGGAAAATTCTGCTAGAATTTATGTCACTGCAGGTTTTTAAGAAAGACAATCTGAAGGAAACAACTTGCAACTTTAAATAGAGAATAATTGTGTTTCTGGTACTGATCATGGCTTTGCATTTATTTAGTAGCTTTCAGCCAAATAGATCTCAAAATGAAGTAAGTGATTACACACACTCAATAGAGGAGGAAGTTTGTTTTCTAATAAAGTGCAGACTCCTGTGGGATAGGTTATAACAGCTGTTTGGCAATGTATGACAAAAATATGCTGGAGTAGCCATGGGACTGGTCATCTTGTGAGACTGGCTACTGAGAACAACCACCCAGGTACTTAACACAACACCTGGCAGTAATGAACAAGCTGGACAAGATTTGGTCCCACAATGACTACTCCAAACCCATCTCCAGATCTCTGGCCTTGAACAGGCATTCATTTCTAGTGGTGAAAACTTCTGAGCAATTTCCACTGATAGAAATCATTCCAAGAGAGGGAACAGTGCAGGTGTTCAGTCTGCAGCTGCTGCCCCTCCCATTCTCTTCACACCTTCCTTATACCTTCTCCCCCTTCTCTATCAAATCTAATAATCAAATACAAATTACAGTGGCTGTTGAACAATCTATTTATATAACAAACTGCCTCATTATATAAATAGCAACAAACAGATAGCAATTAAGGGAACCATTTAGTCCTGAGAAGTTATAGCTCAGTGAGCATCACTATTGTAGGTCAGGAAGGCAAAAGAATAAAAGTTGGCAGGGGCATTCTTGCATCCTATTAGCAGTACCCCAGTTCAAAGTCACTCCTTGGAGCTGAAAGCCTCTCTGTTTGACCAGAAATCTGGATCCCTTACTTCTTGGCTGAGTTATATATAGTCTATCCCAGATCTTTGTACTTTTTTTCAAAGCCATCTAGAAACATTACCCCAATATACATCTTCTTCAGGAAAGCTTAATTTCTGACACCATTATACAGTATTCACAAAGAGTCTATAGATTTTTCAGACCTATATTCTCAAACGTAACACCTATTTATCCTGGTCTATGGACAGCCATATTATATAAAGAACTTGAACATGGCACAGAATTTGAGTTGGAGTAAATGACCTAACCAACCTTCTCCATCTCTACCCCAATATAAGTTGTTCCCTGTCTGCCTAACAAGAAGGAAGGTCCAGCGGTATAAGCTAACCTGACCTTTGGAAGACCTGGGTTTACTGCTCTGCCACAGATTTCCTATGTGACCTTAGGGAAAGTCACCTGGAGTCTTCTGATATTTAAGAGAAAAAGGAGAAATTCTCAGTCACATGTGGCAAATGGACAACCAGCTCCCAACTTTCAATGAAAACTAAGGACCAAGTGCAAAAACAAAACACCACTTAGGCACCTAAAGCATAACCTGAGCAGAATAGCCCACATCCAACCATTTGACACTTGAGAATCAGAAGCACTTCTGTTTCTTCCAAAAAACACTGTTAAGTGCATCAAGTTCTGCTAATGCAAATGCCATCTTGGCTGAGCTGAGCATCTTGGTACCATGATTGAGGTCATTAATGAGGGGAAATTAAATTAGTGAAAGAAGGGCCTCTAACTGATTGCATAAAGTTACACAAGCGTGGGCTGACCAGCTTATCAGGCTGGCTAGAATCCTGGCTCGGTTTGCTGGTTTGAATCCCAATAACCACAGACACAGGATTGAAGAATGAACTGGTTATCATTAAACATTAAATGATTAAAGTACTGAAGCAAAATTATATACAAATATCTTACAGAGAGATGAGGAAAAAGGAAGGAAAATGAACTGGTGATGGAGGGTGATATTATACCAGAAGCAAATGGAAGACTGTGGGGGAAATTCACTGTGAGGCAGTCACCGTGAGACTGAGCAACACTCAGCTCATTCACTCTGACAACACTCACAGACCCTTTCACTGCTACAAGACCCTACACACTGAACAATTATTCACAAGACACAAGCACAAATATCAATGCCAAAAAGAACAAACACATAAATAACAACATGACCAACATCCAAATACCAAGACTTACAGCTACACACACGTACATAAAGAAACAGATGCCAAACAAGGACCATTCACTTACTCACAAACCCAGAAGGCACAAAGGCTTACACGGAGAGAGACTTCTCGCTCAGTCTAGACAGGGTGGGCAAAATACGATTCAGACTGTGGAGGGACTCTGTCTGGCCTGTGGCAGGTCCCTTGGTCTTGCCTGGCCCAAGAGCTATGTGGCCTGTGATGCGTCCTGCCACGCCCTGAGCATCCAGTGAGGCTGGGGCAACTCCACAGCTGGACTGCCTTTCAAGGCAGCCCAGGCGACAGCAGCTCCTTCTGGCAGTTGCTGCCGCCCACCCCAGCCACATGGTACTGCTGGGGACTCAGGCGTACAGCTCCGACCCCAGCCTACCCCACGCCCACTCCAGCACAGCAAACCATCTCTGGACCAGCTGGAACCTGTACGCAGAGCCCTGAACCCATCCTGCCCTGCATGTCCTCCAGATTCACCCACCCATGCTGAGCAGCTGTAGTGGCTGGGCTAAAGTTGCTGCTCAGTGCAAGGGAAAAGTGGCCCCTTACCTTGGCCGCTGCTAGGCCCTTGTTGCTGAAACTGCCCAAAGTCTGTGCCCGGGCTGCCCTGCAGCTCCTCTGCACTGCCACTGCTGGCCATTGGGTGGCCTGGAGGCAGTGGTGATGGCGGAGAAGAGCCGCAGAGCAGCCCAAGCACAGGGCATGGGTGGCTGCAGCAAGGGCTCAGCAGCATTGAGAGTGAGGGGCCACTTTTCCCCCTCACTGAGAAGTAGCTTCTGAACCCAGCCACTGCTCAGTATGGGTGGGCAGTCTAGAGCAGACACGGGGCAGGCCAGGGTCAGAGTTGTGCATGCAGATGCCAGCTGGTCCCTGGTAAACACACACACTGCTAGAGCAAACTGGAAAATGCAGTTCAACCAGCAAAATCCCACATTTGTTCATACTGGAGTCAGGGTGGCTCATCCAAGGGTACCAGGGGGCTGCCACTGCTGCACATACCCTGGCATAGCCCAGCAGGCATGTGGCATCACACCACTTCCAGGGCAGGTGCAGCAGCATGCAAAGGCCAGTGCACAGTGGCAGCTGCCTCTGTCCCATACACAGATTGGGAGGCACATTTGCCTCCCCAAGGCCTCCCCCAGGGTGCGCACAGCAGCAGGAGCCCCCCGGTGCCCCTGGATGAACCACCCAGACTCCGACAGTCCCACTACCCAGCTCAGCCAGGGCCCCACTCACCACAGCCCCTGCCCCTGCCTGTGCCCTGCTCCCTCCCTCACCACTTAGGCCTCAATCTGCCCCCCCAGGCTCCTTCCCCCAAACAGAATAAACTGGTGATACCTGCCTACCATGCAGGGCAGCCAGTGATCCACAGACCAGGCTGTGATCTTGGCTGTGTGTGTGCCCCTCCTCATACCAGCTGCCGCCATCCAGAGCCCATGGCCCAGCTGCCTTGCAGCCCTACTTACTGCCCAAGGTTTGGGGGGATGGAGCCCCTTTACCCTGGCCTTCCACCACCTATGTTCACTTGCCAGTCACCCTGTCAATCATACATTTGATATTTCTTCACTCTCATCCAGTCATCTCTCAGCATACCTCAGTAAGGTGGCTGTCACTCATGTCCCACTTTCCCACCAATAATCTTAGGAAAGTACTAGGGGTGTGTGAAATGGGCCTTATGTTTCTGGTCCACTTCCGGGTCTGCTGCCAAGCATGCTGGGGACCTCCCCCCACCCCTGGCGCTCCTGTGGGATGCTCCATCTGTCCCACCATCTCAGCATTCACAAGCTGCCTGGTACGTAGAAAAAAACATTTAAAGCTGTATCTATGTCCGAATCATCAAATCTTTCCGAATCTCTCCAAAATGATTTGGAGGGTTCCAATTCAATTCAGAGAGATTTAAAGGGATTCCTGATTTGATCCAAATTTGGAGATTCAGCCACCAAATCAGGCCGAATCTCTGCCAAATTGAATCAGCAACTGAAGCTTCACACAGCTCTAGAAAGTTTGCATGCTCTAAGTCTGGTTTCTGGGCAGGTTCCACCAGAAGTCATAAGTTCATAACATTCTGGTAAGTTCTGAACATACAAACCATTGTACATTCTCTGCCATATGGGATCTAACTATGTATGCGTAACCGATAACAATAAACCATAATGAAAACCAAATACATCCTTGAAACATGGAAAATACCAAATTTTAGCTGATTTTGGATTTAAACTTCATTGCTGAACAACAAGAAAGATTTCTACACCTTCCTGCCTTTCTGCCGTCACCAGGGATGGAATCCTGCCTTATCTGCACATCAAAAAGCAACTTACAAAGACAGTCTCATGAACCCAGAGGAACACACTTCCACCTTCAGTTTCTTCTGTGAAAAAATGAAGTTTATTTTCTACCTATGGGGATTTTTTACTATCCTTAACTTTCCCTCAGCCTGAGGCAGGGTGTATGTGCCCAAAAGCTTGCTAAGAAAGATATATTTTTTTGCAATTTCTTGGGTGGTATAGTAAAAGGTACCATCTGTGAACCAAGAGTTCTAGAGTCTTGCATTTCTTTTTGTCTCAGACCAACATGGCTACCAAATATACCCCACCATGTTAAAGGTAGATGTCAAAGTATGAAAGTCTTTCTAATGAACCTTGTTTCCTTAGATGTTTTCACTGGATAACACTTTTAGCATTAAAAGGGTGTTTTGCCCATCTTGTGTAAAAAGCCAAACCAGTTTTTACTCTGATAATCACACACCTCCCCTCAGCACAGGGGAGAAGCACCCGTCCCTCTGGCCACTGCCCCATACTCCCTGCTACAGCTGCACGGAGCCCGGGCTGGGCTGCCCTGCGGTTCATCTATGCTGTCAGCACCACCCCATGGGGCAGCCCCAAGGCAGTGGTGGCAGCACAGATAAGCCACAGGGCAGCCCAGCCCAGGCTCCAGGCAGCTGTAGCAGGAAACACGGGGCAGCAGCAAGCAGGAGGGAGCTGCTTTTCACCTGTGCTGAACAACAGTTTCTGGCCGGCTGGTACTGCTGCTGTTTAGTGTGAGCAGGTGAGGCCAGAGCAGATGCAGGGTACACCGTGTCAGGGCTATGGCACAGGGCCCCACTGGTACCATGGGACTGGGGCCAGTAGAAGCAGCAGATGGAAGAAGCTGCCACTGCCTGATCTGCCTAGAAAGGCAGTCCAGCCGTGGAGCTGTTCCAGCCTCACTAATGCCTGGGGGTGGCAGGACGCACCATGGCTGGACAGTGTCTGGACCAGGCATGACTGAGGGACCCGCTGCAGGCCAGACAAAGCCCTTCTGTGGGCTGAATCCAACCCACAGGCCATATTTTACCCACTCCTGCTTTAGAAACTTTTTATTTCTGACAGAAACCTATCTGGTAGATGAATCTGTACTAGGGCTGTCAATTAATTGCAATTAGTACCTACGATTAATGCGTTAATTTGATTTTGCATTAATTTTTTTGACATGCGTTAATCGCTACTGGTGCTGCTCTCCCTTCACTGTGAATGCTTTCTTGTGTGCTGAGGAAAAAGTGGCCCCTCCCCCCTCGCTGTTGTCCTCCTGCCTGTGCTGCAAAAGCAGCCCCTCTCCCAGGTCATTGGTGCGTGCCTGCCTGAGCTGCTTGGGGAACAGTGACCCCATCCCCTTCACTGCTGCCCAGCCACACACACACACACACACACACACACACACACACACACACACACACCAGCCAGGCAGACGCACACACACATGATGATGATGAGTGATCCCTCGAACAAGTAAGATTGTTTCCAAGGATCTTAATAGTGAGTCTGCAGGTGGCTCCATAGCCCAATTCTGGATCCACATGTCTTGTTGCAGTGAGGACAGGTGTTACCAGTTGGGATGGGCACGGTGTTGCAGCACTGGATATTCTGATGTTCTGTTTGCCTGTTCCTCTTTTCCTCTTCTGCCTGTCAATAAGCTGTTTCAAAGTGTTGAGGTCCCTACCAAAGAGTCTTCCATTTTGCTCGGTCCTGAGCAAGGGTCTCCCAAGTGTTGATGTCAATGTTACACCTGTTCATGTTTGCCGTCAGGGTGTCTTTGAAGCCCCTTCTTGCCCTCTGTAACAGGTGGCCGTTCGGGGCCGGGCTAAAATGTGGCCCACACACCTACTCCTGGGGCAACCGCCCACCTTCTCTCCTGCCATGCCTTGCTGTTAATTAATTAATTGATGTTAACTAGCGGGAGGCTGCCCTTGTACTGCCCCACTGCCAGGGGGCGCTATCTGCAGCTCTGTTTCCTCCCCTACACCGCAGTCCACACCTCGCCGATGGAATAACCATTGTCTCAGCCTTCTCACAATCGGGCCCCTCTTTATCCTCTCTGGGCCTTCCTTCCAGCGATCAGCCGTGCTGCCCCCTCTCTGGGGCCTCCACATCCACACTGGGAATTCTCAGTCACTGTGCCTTCTCTGGGGCTTTCAGCAATGCTGCCCCCCTTTTTGGGCCTTCTCAAGTGTTGCCCCCTCCTCTGGGGCTTGCCACGCTCACCCTAGGGCTTCTCAATAGTGCCCCCTCTCTGGGGCTCGCCATGCCCGCACTTGGGCTTCTCAACCGCCCCTCTCTGGGGCTGGGGTCTATGCACCCCATACGCCATGCCCTTACTGGCACTGGGGTCCCCACGCTACTGTGGGTCCCCTATGAGGCCTCCTCCAACCCCTAATAGCCTCACCCGAACCACTGGTGTAACAACAAAACGAAACAGAAACTCGAGCCTCTTGGCTATAACCTAAACATAAGCCGCCTGGCTATAACAACATTGCTCAAGCATCTTAGAGCTGCCATAAGCTGTACCTGCGGTCAGGCTTCTTCCTGCATCCTGGCTTAGGGAGCTCCTGCCTCTCTGGCTGCTGGCAGGGAACTGCCTCTGGCCTCCTGTCTGTGCTTTATATAGGAGCCAGGCCCTGCCCCTTTCAGTCAGCTGACCTCCTGGTTGCCCTGGCAACCCACAGCTGGGCTCCTTATTCCCTGCTAGGGCTCTTTCCCTGGCAGTTTCCCCTCTCTAGGAGCAGGACACCTCTATGCTCTGTGACACCCTCCATTACATCGCTGACCATATTTCAGCTGTGAGAAAAAGATTCTCTTTAGAAGGCAGGAATTATGCATACAAACAACATGACCTGTCCAGCGAAGTTGGTTTTGGATGATCATGGCCTCAATGCTGTTGGAATTTGCTTTGGCCAAGACGCTGATGTTTGTGCACCTATCCTCCCAGCTAATCTGAAGGATCTTGCGAAAGCACTACTGGTGGTACTTTTCCAAGCTCTTGAAATGTCTTCTGTATGTGGTCCAAGTTTCTGAGCCATACAGAAGAGCTGGAATGACACTGGCTCAATAAACCAAGAGCTTTGTTTCAGCAAGGATGTCATGATTTAAGAAGATTCTCTTACTCAAACATCCAATGGCTGCATTTGCACATTTCAAGCGGTGTTGTATTTCCATGTCAATGTCTGCCTTTGATGAAAGATGGCTTCCAAGATAGGCAAAGCAGTCCACGTTCTCCAGCAATTCTATGCTGATTTGAATGGAGGGGGGGTGTTGTTTTTCCATGTGGAGCAGGTTGGTAAAGGACTTGCATTTGCCTGATGTTTAGAGTTAGGCCAATACTCTTGTAGACTTCTAAGAATACATTAAGAATGGTTTGGAGGTCCGTTTCAGATTCGGCAATGACAGCATTGTTATTTGCATACTGGAGCTCCAAAATGGATGTTGTCGTGGTCTTTATTTTGGACTTGAGTCTCTTGAGGTTGAGACTCTTCTGTCCATCCTATACACAATTTCAATTCCAGGTGAGAGTTTTCTGTCGATGAGGTGCATTACTGTGGAGATGAAGATGAAAAACAAAGTTGGAGAGATGATGCAACCTTGCTTCACTCCAGTTTTGACCTCAAATGATGCTGCTTGACTCCCATTGATGACATCTCTTGCTGACATGTTGTCGTGGAGAAATCTCAGAACACTGATGAACTTGTTTGGGCAGCCAATTTTGGACAAGATTTTCCATAGGGCTTCACTGTTTACAGAATCAAAGGCTTTAGAGAGGTTGATGAAGGTCAAATAGAGAGGATCAATTTTGCTCACAACACTTCTCCTGAATTTGATGTGCTGTAAAGATCATGTCCGCAGTTCCTTGAAATGGTCTGAAGCCACTTTGAGATTCTGGAAGAATTTTTTCTGCAAGTTACTATGAAACTATGAAGTGAGAGAAGGCAGTTAGTGAGGATATGGGCAATGACTTTCCCAGCAGTGGCCAAAAATGAGATGCCTCAGTAGTTTCCACAATCAGCTCTGCCCTGCTTCTTCAAGATAGTAACAATCATGGCATCCCTTAGGTCAGCAGGATTTCTTCCTTGTTCTGGATTTTAAGGATGGGGACATGCTCGGGAACCAGCAGCGGGAAGGAGAGGAGCCAGGCACACGTATGTCCCGCACGCACGTGTGCCCCTTTACCAACTGACTGACCGGAGGCGGAAGCAGCAGCAGCAGCAGCAGAGGAATCGGCAGTGGGGGCAGCAACAGCTGATCCCCTGAAGGTAAGTGGGGCGGAGGGACCCGGCACAGCTCAGCCAGATCTGGAGGGGAAGCCCCCCGGGTCCTGTATAGCTGAGCCGGTAGGGAGCCGTGCTCCCGAGCTGCGCAGCGTGAACAGAGCGCACCGGCGTTTGCGCAGGCGTTCGCGCTGGCAGGAGGGCAGGAAGGGCCAGGAGAGAGACTCCTGTACAGGTAGGGTGTAGACACCAGACAGATCTACAAACAGCAGCTTATAGAATGGTGTCGACGAGGAGTGCTGCTAGGACCTCTGCCCAGGGGGCCAAGGCTACCCGGGGCTGGTCTGAGGCCTCCACCCAGACCGAGCCCATGGGGGAGCTGATGTCCCCCTACCTCCTGACCTGCGGGGGATCCCCAGCAGGGTTGGGGGGCAGAGATTGGGGGCCCCCACACCTGTCCGGCAGGAGCCCGTCTTAGGGCTCTGGAGGCGCAGGTGAGGGAGCTCCAGGAGGAGGTTAGCAGGCTGAGGGGTATCAGGGAGGTGGAGGATGAAATTGACAGCTATTTCTTTTCCCTGCAGGACCAGGCACCTAAGGAAGAAGCAGCCCGGGGAATGCCCTCCACAGCAGAGTGGCAGACGGTTACATCCAGGACCAGAGCTGCTCGCAGCGAACAGGTACCAGTTCCTCCAGTCCGACTGGAGAACAGGTACGAGGCCCTGGCGACCCTGCAGGAGATGGAAGGAGAGGAGGAAACCCTTGGGCAGGAAGCAACACCACATTCTCCACACTCCAAACAGGTCAAGAGATCCAAGCGAACCCAGAGGAGGAGGCGACGAGTGCTCGTCATAGGCGACTCCATCCTGAGAGGTACGGAAGGGCCCATCTGTCGCCAGGACCCCTCAACACAAAAGGTCTACTGCCTGCCCGGAGCAAAGATTCGGGATGTGATGGAAGTAATCCAGGCCAGGATCAAGCCCACCGATTACTACCCCATGGTCCTAGTCCATGTGGGTACTAATGATGCGGCCAGGAGAACCCCCAATCACCTGATGGCAGACTACAGTGCTCTGGGCGGTGTGCTGAGGGAGTTCGGTGCACAGGTGGTATTCTCTTCCATCCTATCAGTGAACGGACGCAGAAGACAGCATGAGAACTGCATCAGAGAGACCAACTGGCAGCTTCGGCAGTGGTGTCTCGAGGCAGGCTTCAGCTTCCTGGACAATGACCCGCACACTATGACGAGGGACATGCTCAGTTGGGATGGGCTTCACCTGTCCCCCAAAGTTAAGCGTGTGTTTTCTTCTAGGTTGGCGGATCTCCTCCGGCAGGCTTTAAACTAGGCTCGTCGGGGGGAGGGGAAGATGAGGGAGGGGTAAGCTGTGGACCACCATACTATGTGGCACCCACAAGGACAGCCCAGCCTGAAGAAGGAGAACATTGGGAACATGCAAGCCATGGGGCAGCCAGCACTACAGCACAGGTAAGCAACGAGAAGGTAAGAAATAAGGGGCCCCTTGGGATTCGGAGCGGGGGGGGCAGCAAAGGCACCAGTCACAGGGCTCAAGTGCCTATATAATAATGCTAGGAGCATGAGGAACAAGCAGGATGAACTAACGCTCCTGCTTGCGGAAAACATCTATGACTTAGTAGGGCTAACAGAAACCTGGTGGGATTCGTCCCACGACTGGGCGGTACATATTGAGGGTTATAGGCTGTACAGAAAGGACAGGGTGGGGATGAAAGGGGAAGGGGTTGCGTTCTATGTCAATGAGCAATATACATTGACCCTCATCAAGACGGAATCGAAGGATGAGGAAGTAGAAGGATTGTGGGTTAGGTTACATGGGGGGCAAGGAGAAAGGGATTAGGTGGTAGGGGTCTTCTACAGACCCCCACACCAAGGGGAAGAACTAGATTCGGGGCTCCTGAGGCAGCTCTCAGAGACCATAAAAGCTAAAGAGGCGGTAGTTATGGGGGACCTAAACTACCCAGACATCTGCTGGGAGACACAGACGGCAAAGTCCCACCGTTCACGCAGGTTCCTAACCTGTGTACAGGACCTCCACCTGACACAGGAGGTACACGGTCCCACTAGGGGGAATGCCTTACTGGATCTGGTATTGGCAATGGGGGATGACATGGTAGGGGACCTACAGATCGGTAGCCATCTGGGGGACAGTGATCACCTAATAATAGAATTCTTCATAAGACGTCGAGTGGGTAAGGTAACTAGTAGGGTGAAAGTGCTAGACTTTAGGAAAGCTGATTTCAATGAACTCAGGCGATTAGTCAAGGACGCACTGCAGAGTAGGAGTTTTCAAGTGATGGGAGCCCAAGAAGGGTGGCTGTGCCTTAAGGAAATGATCCTTCAGGCACACAGGGAGACGATCCCAATGTGAGGAAAATGAGGGAAAGGGGCCAGGAGGCTTCCTTGACTGACCAGAGACATCCAGGGCAGCCTAAGGGCCAAAAGGGGAGCACGTAAAAAGTGGAAACAGGGAGAGATCACCAAAGACGAATATACCTCCTCCGCTCGCGCTTGTAGGAAGGCAGTTAGACGGGCCAGAGCTACCATGGAGCTGAGGATGGCATCCCAAGTAAAGGACAACAAGAAATTGTTTTTTAGATATATAGCAAGTAAAAGGAAGGCCCAGGGAGGAATAGGACCCCTGCTAAATGGGCAGAAGCAATTGGTGATGGACGGGGGGACAAGGCTGAACTCCTCAACGAGTCCTTTGCCTCAGTGTTCCTAAGTGAGGGGCAAGACAAGTCTCTTGCTGGGATTGTAGAGAGGCGGCAGCAAGGTGCCAGACTACCATGCGTAGACCCTGAGATGGTGCAGAGTCACTTGGAAGAACTGGATGCCTTTAAGTCGGCAGGCCCGGATGAGCTCCATCCGAGGGTACTGAAGGTACTGGCCGACATCATTGCACAGCCGCTGGTGGGAATATTTGAATGCTCGTGGCGCACGGACCAAGTCCCGGAGGACTGGAAAAGGGCCAATGTAGTCCCCATTTTCAAGAAGGGGAGGAAGGAGGACCCGGGCAACTATAGGCCAGTCAGTCTCACCTCCATCCTTGGCAAAATCTTTGAAAAAATTATCAAGGCTCACATTTGCGAGAGCCCGGCAGGACAAATTATGCTGAGGGGAAACCAGCATGGGTTCGTAGCAGGCAGATCATGCCTGACTAATCTAGTCTCTTTTTATGACCAGGTTACGAAATGCCTGGACACAGGAGGAGGGGTAGATGTCGTATACTTAGACTTCAGGAAGGCCTTCGATACAGTATTCCACCCCATACTGGTGAACAAGTTAAGAGGCTGTGACTTGGATGACTACACAGTCCAGTGGGTAGCGAATTGGCTAGAGGGTCGCACCCAGAGAGTCGTGGTGGATGGGTCGGTTTCGACCTGGAAGAGCGTGGGCAGTGGGGTCCCGCAGGGCTCGGTCCTTGGACCGATACTCTTTAATGTCTTCATCAGTGACTTGGACAAGGGAGTGAAATGTACTCTGTCCAAGTTTGCAGATGACACAAAGCTATGGGGAGAAGTGGACACGCCGGAGGGCAGGGAACAGCTGCAAGCAGACCTGGACAGGTTGGACATGTGGGCAGAAAACAACAGAATGCAATTCAACAAGGAGAAATGCAAAGTGCTGCATCTAGGTAGGAAAAATGTCCAGGACACCTACTGCCTAGGAAAAGACCTGCTGGGTGGCACGGAAGTGGAAAGGGATCTTGGAGTCCTAGTGAACTCCAAGATGAACATGAGTCAGCAGTGTGACGAAGCCATCAAAAAAGCCAATGGCACTTTATTGTGCATCAGCAGATGCATGATGAACAGATCCAAGGAGGTGATACTTCCCCTCTATTGGGCGCTGGTCAGACCGCAGTTGGAGTACTGCATGCAATTCTGGGCACCACACTTCAAGAGGGATGCGGATAACCTGGAGAGGGTCCAGAGAAGGGCCACTCGTATGGTTAAGGGCCTGCAGACCAAGCCCTACGAGGAGAGACTAGAGAACCTGGACCTTTTCAGCCTCCACAAGAGAAGGTTGAGAGGCGACCTTGTGGCTGCCTATAAGTTCATCACAGGGGCACAGAAGGGAATTGGTGAAGTTTTATTCACCAAGGCGCCCCCGGGGGTTACAAGAAATAATGGCCACAAGCTAGCAGAGAGCAGATTTAGACTGGACATTAGGAGGAATTTCTTCACAGTTAGAGTGGCCAAGGTCTGGAACGGGCACCCAAGGGAGGTGGTGCTCTCCCCTACCCTGGGGGTCTTCAAGAGGAGGTTGGATATTCATCTAGATGGGGTCATCTAGACCCAGCACTCTTTCCTGCCTATGCAGGGGGTCGGACTCGATGATCTATTGAGGTCCCTTCCGACCCTAACATCTATGAATCTATGAAGCTGACACGTAAGTTGTTCTCCTCCTCCTTTGAAAATCTCTGCAGGTATTCCGTCAACACCGTCTGCCTTGTTATTCTTCATTTTCCCAATGGCACTCCCAACCTCTGCTAGGGCAAGTGGCAAACCGAGGTCTTCTCTGATTGTTTTTTGTGGGAAGTTGTTGATCTTATCTTCATCGACAGTTCAGTCACAATTCAGAAAGTCCTGGAAATTTTTTTTTCAGTGAGCATTGTGTGTGTATATACACACATACCAGCCAGGCACACACACAAAACATATGCACACACACACATATCAGCCAGCCAGCCAACCAGACACACCAACCAGTCAGACACAGACACACACACACACACACATACACACACACACACACGCCAGACACACACACTAGCCAGGCAGGGTCCTGGGAGCACTCAGCAGCTGGATGCAGGTAAGTGTATGGGGGAGGACAGGGGTTGGAGGGCCAGGTCTGGGGACTGTCTAGGGTCTGTGTATGTGTGTACATGCAAAAATATTTATAATAAATTGGGATTGTATTATTAACTGAGCAATTAAAATTGTGATTAATCACCACCATTTTTTTTAAATCTCACAATTCATTCCAATTAATTTTTTTTATTCCTCATTTGGGAAAGTTCAGATCAGAATATTATAAGTCAGGCTCATCTTTCAAGGCCAGCATCAGATCCAGCCTCTGAAAATGCAAAATATCAGGAGATTGTTTGTAGGGTATTTCGAACAAGAATTAAAAGATAATCAACCAGAAACATCACAGGAAAGCAGGTTCTCATGAGAGAGCAGATACTAAGGGCAAAGTCATTGAAACATAGAGAGTCACTACAGTATAGTTACCTGTAGATAAAAATAAGCAAGCCACTTTCATGCCTGGGTCCCCTTTGACCAGGGGTGGGCAATTATTTTGGGCAGAGGGCCGCCTACCGAGTTTCGGCAAGCTCTTGAGCACTGCATAGGAAGCCTCAACCCTAGACAGGTGCCCCACGCCCTGGTTGCCATCTTGTAACTGGAAGTCCCGTCCCCTAACCTCTGACCTTTACCACCCAAAGTCCTTCCCCTTGCCCCCAGAATTACACCTTTCAGCAAGGGGTTTTGCCATCTTGAAACCAGAAAAATACCAAATTATATTCTAAAAAACAAACATCTACAGCATTTATTAATTTGATTTCAAAAAATATTTTTGTTTTGATTTATATGCATTTGTGTAGTGTATGCAGAAGTTATTGCATAATAGCTTAAAATGAAGTCTTACTCTTGTATATCATGGCAGGTACGTATAGGTTTCTGGGGGGTTGTGGGTGTATGGGTATGTGGGGTGTGGATGGGTATGAGGTTTGTGGGGAATTATGTGTGGGGGGAGGGTGGCTGGGATGTATGAGGGGGTGTGGGTGTGGAGGTCTGAATGTATGGCAGCGTGAGGGGGGTGTGGGTATATGTGTATGGTGGGGTGTGCATGTGGGACTCACCCTATGAACACACACACACACACACCCCAGCGTGGCCCCATGCTCACCAGCCCAGCAATGTAGCCAGCAGCCACATGGTGCCAGAGAAGTGCATGGGCAGGAAGATGGTGAAATGGCTAGGGGTGGGGCAGGGATGAGCTGCTCATTTCTGGTGAGGGCACCCCCTGAGTCCTACTGCCCCTAGCTCCTGTCAGCTTTGACAGGCAGCCAGAAGCAAATAATATATATGCTTTTTTGGGGGTTTTTTTTTTTGTTTTTGTTTTTTGTTTTGTTTTTACACGCCCTGTGGGCTGGATAGAATGGCCTGGAAGGCTAGATCTGGCCCACAGGCCATATTTTGCCCACCCCTGGATTTGACTCTCCTAACTTAGGGAACAAAACTGGTGACTAACAGGTTTTTTGAACAAGGTAGCATTTGGCCATCTACTGCACGATGGCATATCTTTGGGACTATTCAAATCCCCTCTGACTAGGAGGAAGCAATTCTGTAGGTTTGGAAATTTGTTTTTTTCTTTTCATAGATTCATATTCATATTTTTATAGATTCATATTCATAGTTTAATTCTAAATTATTTTTATAGATTCATATAGAATCTATTCACACAGATTTATTTTTATAGTTTCATTCATTTTATAGATTCATATTCAGATTTTTTATATTCATAGATTTTTTTTATTGTGTAGCATTCTCAGAAATGGACAAGAATTTTTAAAAGATGGGTTGTTTGCAGAGAAAGGCTTTGGATTCATGCAGCATCCTTCTCTGGGGAGACAGAAGGACTTACTAAAGTCATTTAGCCCACGTCTCATGGGCAATTGCAGGACTGTTCCCAACAGTGTATTCTCAAGAGCTTTGTCCAATCTCATTTTAAGAGTTTTACATGGCAGGGCTTCCAGGCTACAACTGAACAAATAACAAACTAAGTTCTAAAACACTGTCAGTGTAATTTGTCATTGTTCTGGGCATACTCTGAGCTTTACTAGTCCCATCTCCGCAGGCCACTGCCTTTGGCTGCTAGTATAGAATAGAAGTTCACAAATATAATGGAAAGGGTGAAATCACAATAGAGAATGCATTGATGACTACAGCCACTGCTGTCTGTTCTTATGGTTCATTAACAGCAATGAAGACTCATTAACTGTTGCTGATTTTATTTCTCCTTGTGTGTTACATAAGGATACATTGAACACCCTATCTAAGTGAGACTATCAATCAAAGCAGATCTGGGAAGTCCAGTAAAATGCTAATAGATTAAGTTTCTGGCTCTCACTTATAGCTAGTAAGGTATCTAATTTTCAAGCAATGCAGGATTCAGAAAACAGAAGGGAAATTATGTGTTTGGTGCTTAAAGTGCTGTTTGTTCTCAGAGAATTTGGGGCATACTGTGCCAGCTTCCTCTGTCATTCTGACAAATGTGAAAAATCATTTGTTTTTATTTAAAGTAGAATTGTTTTAAAATATCATTTGAAACTAAGGTCATTGACTAGACTCACCGTTCAATTTACAAACTTGAATCCATGCCCCTTTCTTTACCTGCCAACCTAAAAACAGAGGAACAATGAATTTAACTGATTTACTGCCTTTCATGAATTGTTTTGCAAAAATCAGCACTAAACAACCACAATGTGGGTGAAATCAGGCAACTGCCCAGCAACACACAAGGACAGGTTTCCCTCTATTTATGCTGTAGATGCATTCCCAGGGAACGACGCATAAATAAAATTTGAATAAAGCGAACCCAATTTACAGTGAAACAAATAGGGAAGCGTTCCTATGGTGATGAGGGATGGAGGAAGTGAGGCTGGGGCTAGGGAAGGGGTGGGGAGAGGAGAGAGGCGCGGTGCAGCCCAGTGACCACAAGCAGGCAGTGTCTGCTTCTCCCAGGGGTGCAGCAGGGGCATCACTGGGCTCAGGGTGGGCAGCAACCCCACTCACCCCACTTCTCCCTGCTCACCCCACCGCTCTGCTTCTCCCCACTCACTGCAGCCCCTGCTGAAGCAGCCGCAGGAGCCAGCTGCCTGCAGACACTGGGCTGCACCATGACCTGAACCCCCTGGCGCAGCACAGCTCAGTGGCTGCAAGCAGGCAGTGCCCACCGCTCCCAGGGCTGCAGCAGGGGCAGGCAGCAACTTGCAGCAGGATGAGAGAAGGCTGGGGCCAGTGGCTGCTACAGGCTGGGGCCACTGGTGGCACCAGACTCTTCCCAGAGCTCAGCAGTGGCACTGGGAGGGCAGGTTGTGGGGGGATATGGCGAATGTTGGGATGGTAGCAGCATTGCCGTGGCCCACCCCAAGCACTGGGAAGAGCCCGGTGTTGCTGCAGGCCCCAGCCTGCTCTCATCTCACTGCAGACTGCTGCCCGTCCCTGCTGCAGCCCTGGGAGCAGCAGACACCACCTACTTGCAGCCGCTGGGCTATGCTGTGCTAGGGGGCTTAGGGCACAGTGCCCTGGGGGGAAGCAGATCCCCAAGAGTGTTCAGGGCATGGCGCAGCCCAGCAGCTGCAAGCCACTAGCATCAGCCACTTCCAGAGCAGCTGCAGCAGGGGCTGCGGTGAGTGGGGTCCCAGCTCTACCGCCCTTTCCTCTCCCCTCGCAAACTCACAGACTTACCTGCTTGGGGGAGGGGGAGTGCGCCTATGCCAATCACATAACAGCAAATTTACCTCTCATATAACAAATTTCAGGTATAAAAAGTGTCCTCACATAAGAGCAAATTCACATAAATCAAGGGAAACCTGTAACACCAAACAAAAAAGTCTAAGAGGGGAAAAATACTTTAATTAATAGAAAGGAATGGAGAGTTGTTAATGCAGAAAATGTTAGCCAATGGCATTAAATAAGAGATAAATATGACATTATTATCCAAATTTAAATAAAAAAGGATACTAGTATTTCTCCAGTGGTAGAGGTTGTTGAACAATCACTAAGGAGAAGAATGATACACATGTACACATAGTCAATTTTCACATAAAACATATATAGCCATGTCACATATTTGAAAATAAAAACTGTATTATGAATGCAACGAAATCTAGATATTCTTCTTTTATCAAAAGATATCCCCTTTTAGTGATGAGATGGAGCAACTGTAAACATGTGGAGAATTTTCTCATTTAGAGCATAGCAACATGGAGAAAAGCCTGAATGGAACATTAGAAACTGAATAAGATGACTTATTTCATTAATAGAAATGCTTAGGAGTTCTTTCCTCATAAGTAGCTAGACATCCCTAATATGAAAGAATTTTTACTCCCAGCTGCATGTCAATAATTGCACTGAAAAGTTAGGATTTCCTTGGTAATCTTTGCAATATATTACACATACAAAAACTATTTAAAAAAAAACATGATGTGCAAAGTCAAAAACACCAGAATTAGGAAATGCTAAAATTATAGATGTCTGTGCTACTGTAATTTCAGCCCTGATGCATATGCACAGTATGATACATCTTTTAAACATAAAATCACATATTTTCTCCCTAAGAGCCAACCCCATCCATTGCACATTTACAGCCTAAATAGTTAAGGTTTGGCAAAGTTATATGCAACTGAAAATAGGATCTTAGAATAGGAAACACAGATAACTTAACTAGTACTGTAAGAACTATTTATAATACATTTAAATTATAATCAACACAATTCATATTGCATAACAGATCTTTAAGCTTTGAAAACAATTTGGATCAAAATTGCACTTGCTCTGGCTGATCAGCATGAAGAGGCTCTGTTAAATACAATCAAGAATCAATTTTTTTAATCATAATTTGTCTTAAACCTAAAGTATACAGGTCTAATGTTATCAAGACAAAACAAATCAATATTAAAAACTGACTATGAGCCTATAGTAAACAACAATTAAATTGTATTATTATTAGATACAACTTCTAATTATGTCATTCTATAGCCATGCAGCTGAGTGCGTAGCTGTCAAAGAGTTATTAAAGCAAAAACGTGTCTCTACAGTTTCAATGGTTTCTCTTATCATTCCTTTTCCACAGTTGTTGACAGGAGCTAAACCCTCATATCCATTCTTATCCATTACATGAATTTCATCAGTTGACAATGTGGTGACACATTCTGCAACAGTAGCCCTAGTTACTGCACTATGATAAAGAATTGCTCCAGGATCTTCAGCTTTTCATTTATTAACCTGCGTTGGTCTCCTCCACTATTTGTCATTGGTTGAGTAACAAACAGTCCTGTACAGCAATAGTCTGACATAGGCTGGAACACCCTTTTGTATTAGCCTCTTTTGTTTACAGAGTCAGGCTTGCCTTTCCCCCTCACGGTTATAGATTATTCAGACAAAAATATTCTGGGGTTCTTCAGTCCTGTTTCAGGGTTCTAGGAGGTGTTGAACAACATAAAGACAAGGAAGGGAGGGAGAGAAAAGAGAAGATGGAAGGGGAGCAGTGCTGGAAGAGGCAAACAAGCAATAAACTTATAGGCTAGAGACAAACATTACATATAAATCAGTTTAAGAGCTCAGAAACTGATTTAAACCTGTAACAGAATAGACATTCAGTGCACATAAACCAGTGTGAAAATGGCTGAAACCAGTTTGAGATAAACCTGGTTGAATGTAGTATCAGACTTAGCTGATTTGGGTCACACTAGTTTATGCAATGACTGTCCCAGACCCCTTCCTGGGTTAACCCAAACCAGAGTCCTCCAGCATCCCAGATGCTTTGCAGCCCTGGGCAGAGCTCTCTACTCCAGAGACCTGGGCTGGCCCTTCCCCTCTGCTCCCTGGCTGGAACTCCAACAGAGACTGCAGGCAGAGTGGCATCTGCCTGGCTTTCCCATACCCCCCTGCTCCCCCCCCCACTCCCTGCTCAAGCAGGGATTCCCCTGCTCCCCTCTCCCACAGCATGGAACATATCCAGCATGTGGTATGCTAGCTAATGCTAAGTGATATCTGTGTAAGGCAGACAGGACAAAGGCAGACAGGACAGTGTCCGCTTAGGGAGTTCTAGAACTAATCAGCAGGTCACCTGGTAATGTCCCTCCATTCCTTCCTTGGAATAAGTTGTTTAAGAAAAGCTTGAACTAATGAGAGAGGCTTTTGTTTTCTTGATGGGGTGCTAAACACTGTGTTATCAACTCCCTGCTGGCTCCCTCACGGGTCAAGAGCAGCAAGGGGGGTTGAGAAACCCCTACCTAATCAGAGCATCCTGCCGGGGCCTGACCACCTCCCTCCCCCATCAGCTCAGCACTGTACAAGGGAAGGGAGGGCTGCCCAACCCCGCCCCCCACAGCTTGTAGCCCAAGCCACTACAGACATGTACCTGCATTTTTTCAGTCCAGAGGGGATGTCTGTATGTTTACAAACAGGTTCAGCCTAGCCAGATTAGACTAACCTGCAAAGATTGAATCAATTCAGGTTTAGGCTTTTTGAATGTCTGTCTCTAGCCATAGAGATAAAGGAGTCACAAAAGCTAATCCAAGTAACAGTATAAGAATCTGTTGTCCCTATTTACACTGCACTTAACACAATCAGTCTGTGGATGATTTCTTGTTCCACAACTTCCCATTCAAGTTCACTTAGAAACATAAAATATATGGGGGGAGGAGGGAGAGGAAATCTCAAAATTAGTAAGTGAAGCTAAGCAAACTACACGGATTTTGGTTCTGCTAAAGGTTAATAAAGTTAAGCCAGTGAAAAATCAATCCTTTACAGCAGATTCTAGATCAGGTTTACATAAAAGTTTATTAAAATTACTACTCCTTTCACCCTGAAAAAATCCCAGGCATCTCTCGGAGAGGTGACATGTTTGCAGGCACCCAGGCCCATCAAAAAGCTGTTCAATTAAATATTCTTTAGAGCTATGAAACATTGTCTTTTTTATGAACAGTATGATCCAGAATCAGTTAGAGAGAGGAATGCTGGAACAATTCCAAAACTTAACAGAATTTCGATTTGGAGCTTCAGTTACTTGCTTCTTTATCACAGGTAAATTTAATATTTTCAGAGTATTTTTTTCTCTCAAACTATAAGGTATTCAAGTATAATGATAAAAGCTGTTCACTTATCTGAAACAAACACTGAATAGTTAAAACTCTTGTTTGCTGTTACTGTGGGAGAACTATATGTGGATTATTATTATTATTATTACTATTATTATGGGATGAAGGAAGTTATAAAGCAGAACCTTGCCAATACACTTATTTGTGCTCAGGCTTTGCACTATCAAAATGAAACTCAACCTTAAATAACTTGTCAATTTTCTGATGCTTAGGATGCCCCAATGGTTCAAGAGACTGGCAATGAGATGCAGAGTTATTCATGCATCATCAAATTGGATTTGATCCATATCAATAGCAATCATATGTTTTTTTATGATGTGAGGACTGTTTGATGATCTGTGAGTAAGTAGTCTCAGGACAGAAGAGAGTGGCCTAATTTTCAGGAGTTCTAAATTTCCACTTACTTCAGTGAGAATTATGGGCAGTTCAGTACCTCTGGAAATCAGCCCACAAGAACTGGCATCATAAATCGCAGCAGCCAGGTGTTAAACTTTAATAATAGTTTGGAAGATGCAGTTCTATCTGCTGACTTACCCTGACACCCAGCCCCACTAGGTTAGTGTTGCTCCTGTGAAAAAACTTAAAAGGCTGAGCTAAGAGTGAGGCTTGCTTGAGAGAAGACAGGCTCCTGAGCTAATAAACCCCCCATATTTGTGAAGCACAATCCTAGCACTTTAGGGCTCTCCTAATTCTAATAAGATTTAAGACAATTCAGGGAAGAGAAGAGTTTTAAGGCAATAATCAATCATTTCTCTTCAAAAAGTACCATGATAATTTATACCAGGGGTATAAAACATATGGCCCTGTGACCGGGAACCCTAACCCTGTCACGAGGAAGAAGGTGCTTCCCTATAAGGCCAGAACCTTCTGGGCACAGACGGCTGGGGAGGAAGGGGTTAACTGCTGAACCGGGACAGATAGTCAGTTGACTGGAAGAGGCAGGACTATAAAAACCCTGGGTTGAATAGCAGTAAGGGGGCCCAGCAGCCAAGGGGGAAGGAGTGTATCTCAGAGCTCTAGGGAGAGGCTTGGTGGGAAGTCCAAAGCTAGGAAGAGGGGAACTATAGAAGCCCTGGAGAGATGGCAGCCGCACTGCAGCAAGGACTGGAGCTCATGGTGGGGAGCTGAAACACGAACCCTGCAACTATAAGCTGACATACCGCTTTGCTTATTCACATTTTGGGGTGGCAGATATTGCCCACGGACAGGACTGTTTATTTGTTTTCTTTTGGTTATGGAATAAGACCAGTGGTTTGGGTGAGGTTATTAGGGGTTGGAGGAGGCCTCATTTTGGTATATTGAGTATATATATACAAGTGTATATTTTTTTCTATTGTTTGGACAGGTGGGGTCACATCCAGGTTTTGAACTTGTGATCCCCTTGGTTGTGGGGCTGGTGCGTGTGCCTCTGGGCTGGGGAGTGCTGTGCCTCCGAAGGGAGCAGAAAAGGGGGCCAAGAGCTTCCAGGCCCTGGAAGGAAGAGCTAGAGCCTTGGAGTCTAACCCTGTTTGGTGGGTTTGGATGGAGAGGCCTACCTAGAGAAAAAGGGGTCAGACCATCCTTGGAGAGACCCCAACATACCCAATATAATTGCCAGTCTCCCGCTCGCATACTAATTTCCATCAAGACGTGGCAGGTGACATTAGGGCGAGACAGCAGAGTTCCAAGAGGACTCTAAGGGCACCCCATGTAAGGCGCGGATGACCCAGAAGATGGCGCTGGGGAGGGCGACCTGTTACAGGCCTATAGGCTGGACCCAGCAGACAGAGCATCTCTATCCAGCCTTCCAGGTTACTGCTGGGCTAGGGAAGCTGGAAGCATGGCCCAGTGCAGAATTCAGGGCCCCTGGCCCCAGTGGACATGGCTTTCAGTGGCAGGAAGAAGAGAAAGGGCTGTGCTGACACAGCTGTATTAACCCTGTAGCTCATAGCCCCCACCAATGCCACTGCCCCGTTCCCCATGCTAGATCCACTATGCCCTCACACCTCAGGCCAGATCTGGCACATGAGGAGCTTTGCAGTCCAGATGCAGCATAGGGCATGGGGTAAGTGTGACCCCCCCTTATTTATACTCTTCTTGCTTAGATATTTTGCTAAGATTGCTAAGGGATGTATGTGAAAACTTGGGCCTTGTCTATATTATAGTTTCACTAGTCTAGATCAGGTTTACAAAACGTATTCCATTTAATTTCAACTTGTATTGATCTGGTTTAACTTGATTCCTTACTAAACTGACCTATTTCAAGGTAAATCAGGTTTCAATTAAGAGTTTCCAAACAGGGTTTTATATAACTTTAAACTAGTCACAAATGTATTCAAGCTTGTATAAAAACTGAATATATGCCATGTGTAACATAGATACTTATATGCCCAAATATCACCAAAACAAAACTAAGGCTCCTAAATCACTTTGATTCTTTCAACAATTGTGCCTCAAACCTAAACAAAAAACTTTTACCTTTGCAAGTTGCCCCTCTAGATCACAGCTGAGGCATGTTAAATAAGTGATGTAGATAAAATTACAGATTGTGCTAAACCTGCTAAACAGATGGAGAACTTTGGTTTCCAAAACTGTCCATTTGACACATGTTATCCCTCACTTGATTTGCTTAAATAAAATATGAGAGCCCAAGCCAAATATTTGTTAAATCCCCTATTAAAACACTCTGTTCACTATAATTTGAGATAATTTAGCTCCCTATAAGCAAGGACAAGGCTACTTGTCCCTTAGTCATTAACCATCGTTTTTGGCTCGCAAGCTATCAAATTGGATTATAGCCTAGCTAATCTCTACTGCACAAATACTTCAGGTTCCCCCTAGATCCATCCTACTAAATCCCCCAAAGCAAAAACATTGCCCTGCCAAGTAACAAACTGTTTGTCAGAGAGAACAGACCTTTCATTAGTGAGTTTCAGCTGCAGCAAACAGTGCCATGCTGGAGATTAGGATGCTGGCTGTGCAGCAGTATCAGCATAGGCTAACTGGAAAAATCTTCAAATCAGTGAGGAATTTATGCTCACACTAGGAGCTGAGATACCCATGATATTGCGAAGAAATTTCCAAGTAAAAACAAGGAATGTACTACTCTGTGTTTAAATACAAAGAAAAACATTCAACAATCTGACCATGATCATGAATTTGCAGGTAAAGAACAGAGAAAGGAAACCACACATCTAAAATGTATAGGTGTGTACAAAAGTTGCTTTTCTCACCATTTAAAGTGCTTTCTCGCCATGGCTTCACAGAAGTGCAATGGGTTTACAGCACTTTAAAATGGATACAGTGCTTTAAATTAACCCTATAGCTCTTTAAATAACTTCTATACGCTGGTCAAATGTCTGACCAGTGAAGAAGCCCCAGAAAGCTGTGGAGCACCCGCTGATTCCTAGCCTGGAAAGTGCAGGCAGGCTCAGAGCCCCTCCCTACCACCAAACACTGAACTTCTGTCATATTTAAGAGTGCTGTAATTTCATTGTTCTTCAAAAAGTGTTCTAAAAATTACAGTGTTGTAAAATGTTCACGAAGCACTTCTGTACACACCCAATAACATGCACAAAGTTCTTCAACAGGTTTGTAAAAAGACAAGCAACGCAGTTCAGAACACATTCTGAACCCTCTCAAAGAAGGCGGGTGTGATGTATTCTGTTCAGTCTATTGGTGTATGTAAATCACAGGTCGCCCAGATTGGGTCTCAAATTACCAAATTATTCCCCATTTCTTTTTCTCAGTGGTGACCCCGATTCTTTCCTGCCACGTCTTGATGTTAAAGGGTTTATACCAGGAGGGTGCAACTTAAACACCACTGAACAATGAGGTACTGATCAATTCTCTTGAGGTTTTGAACTTCCTCATAAAACGATCTGGTTGACCATTAAAAAATTGAAAACTCACTGTGTTCTTTATGATAAGGTTCTTTTTATTAGGTATCTATCTCACTTTCTTACATGGTTTTCTCTTGTTTCTTAGGTATCGCCACATTCTGGGCTGAAGGAAATGACAGAAGCCTGTTCCCCAAGCTACTGCTCAATGCCTTCTCCAGTGGAGGTAAGTATTATGTCCAAAAACCTCTCTCTAAGCATCCAAAAAATAAACTCAGGTATGATAAACAAAGGTGAGTTCCTGTCCTTTAGGTTCAACGAGCCTGAGTTCCCTTTTGTTTTTTTCAAGGATATAAGTCCAACAAAAAAGGGTGCCTTCCCCTTTAAGCACACTAAACAGTGTTGGGCTTATTGTATTTATGTTCTTTACAATGGTGCTACAGCCCGACCTGACCTTATAATACTAAAAAAAATAAGAACATTTTTACTTGTCACTGTAAGGCTCAGCTGTCTCTTCCCAGCTGGCCCTCCGTTTCCTGAAGTCACGCTGGCTCCCATATTGTATTCCCAGCAATGATTCTTCAGTAGGTATCTTCTGACTCGACACTGTTCTCTGTCTTCCCCAGCCAGCTGACATCTGACTCCTCTTTGCCCCCACCGTCCCAATCGGCTCTCTTCTCATTTCCACATGCCAGGCCCCTCTTCCTGTTTTCATCCGAGTCTCTCCCCTCCTCGCTCTCTCTCTGGGGCCGCTCTAGCTTCATGGAGCAGCTGCTTGGGAAACACCACTCCCTCTTTTCCTTTGCTGGTTCTTGCCGGTTTTTGATGTGTGCCATCACCAGCTCTCTCTCATTATGACAGTGGGTTTGACAGAATTAGCATCAGCATGTCACAATGTAATGTTTCAAAGCCCATGTCATTGGCTGTGATGCAATGCATTCCTTCCATGAAGGGTGGACACCTTTTCAGATAACCAGGACAGTGCACATTGTTGCAGTATAAAGGTAAACTCAGAATGAAATCTGATACAGAAGCCTCTCTCTAGTATATAGGAGGTAGGTAAGGGGAACTTACAAACTAATACAAGTGACTAACAATCCTTACAAATAATGTGATTTTCAGTGATGCCAAATGAGAAAGGCAGAAACTTGAGGCAAATCTGCTGAGACCTGATGAGAAAACAGTGAAATACTGGGTGCATTTCCCAGTTATTCCCAATGCAATTCACAATAATTGTAGGAAATGCTGTGGATCCAGTTTTTTCTGTAGGAGGGCAGAATCGTATCTTCCTACTGGGTCACCCATTAATGTCTCTTCAACAAGTGAGCAAATGGAGGAAATAAAAATAATTCCTCATGCAAGTCAGGGGAAAGATTTTCCCCTCCTTTACACTGCTGTTCTCTTGAATGTTTCATTCTCAGTCCATTCATGGGATTTCTATTTATAATCATATGAAGTAAAGAATATATACTGGGGTTTTGATTTACCCCAGATTGGGAAGGATGGTATTGGTACTATGCCTCTCTCTTCTCTTCAGGTTTTCAACAGGAAAAGTAGCTTTACATTGAATCTTGGGTTCCTTAGAAAGCTACCAAGACACACTTAATGGGTGTGTCCCCATGAGCCTGCACATGCAGGGGCCCATTTGTGCCGCTGCTATATGTCCCTGGGCATGTGTGCTCCTGTATGCAGCAAAAGGATCCGGGTGGGGTAGGGGAAGATGGAACCAGCAGTCATCCCTGACGGGACCCACTCTGCATTTTCTACCATTGGGTTCTGTTACTATGTTAGCATAAATCAGGGAAGAACCCAGCCCTGAAGATCCAAATGGCAGATAAAAGAGCATACTTTACTTTAAGTATGCTAATTATGCATTGCAGATGATAATTAGTTTAGAAGCCGGGCCACAAAAATCTTGAGTGCCAGTTGCTCCTTCCCCTTAATTATATTACTGATTTCCAGTGTAGTAGCCTGCCTGTCTTGCTACCTGTTTGGGAGGGGATGTGTCTATAAAGCATATTCAAATTTTGGAGTGTGCAGAATTAATGCACCTGGGTCCATTTATAATTCTTTTTGTTCCCTGTTGTCATCTTTCACGGGAACATCTAATAGGAGGCCTCTTCACTGCTCCCAAGTTTATGTGCTACTCTCATAACTCTCTTGTATACTCTGGTCTCCCTTCCCAGACTTTTTCTTTCTCTTATTTAAAAAAAAAAAAAAAAAATTTCCTTTGATCTGCAAGCAAGCTGAACTCCCTTTCCTGAGTACGTGAGCCTGTAGACTCCACAATTATTTCATATAATTATTTAATTACCTTTTAAATCCAGGGGGAATGAGGTTATGATTCACCTAAGAAAGGTTCCATAAGGGCATGATTGCTTATTATGATATTGCCTATATCACAGCTTATTGTATTTCTTATCAGCTCTTTTGATGAAATAAAATAGCCATCTGAAAAGAAACCTTCTATGGTATTGAATAGAATGTGTAATCCCTGCTTCTGGGTTTCCACAAACTCCAGAGATCATAAAGAGTATATTCACTGTCAAAAACTGACATTAATGCAGCATTATCATTGAGAATCCGAATGGACAAAAAGTAGAAGGCATTCTAGGATTCCATGGGGAGCTGCAGTTTCTAAACCAGTATCTGCCTGTCTAAATCACAAAATCATAGAAATTAAGGTCTGGAAAGGACCCTTAAGGGCTGGAAAGATCATCGGGTCCAACCCCCTGAACTGGGCAGGAATACTGCTGAGATCAAATGATCCCAGCAAGCTGTCTGTTCAGTTTCCTCTTGAAGATTTCCAAGGTTGGGGACTGCACCACCTCCTTGGGAAGTCTCTTCCAAATTCTGGTCACCCTTACCATAAAGAAGTTTTTCCTTGCATCCAACCTGAAACCATCCTCTAACAGTTTATGGCCATTGCTCCTTGCCCTCCCCTGGGGTGCCCTAGTGAACAATTTTTCTCCCAGCTCCCGATATTCCCCTCTTAGATACTTATAGATGGCCACCAAGTCCCCCCATCAGTCTATTTCCTAAGCTGAACAGTCCCAGATCCTAATAAGGTTTGTCCTCCAGGCCCTTAATCATTCTTGTGGCCCTTCTCTGGACCCTTTCAAGATTCTCCATATCTTTTTTGAAGTGCAGCTGTGTCCTAGAACTGGACACAGGACTCCAGCTGGGGTCTCATCAGTGCTGAGCAGAGAGGAAGTATCACTTCCTTAACTCTGTTTATGACGCATTGGCTAATGCATCCCAGTATGCTATTAGATCTATTGACTACAGCATCGCACAGACAGCTCATGTTCATCCTGTGATCAACCATAACCCCAAGGTCCCTATCAACTGTCATGCTGGCCAGAACATCTCCTTCTAACCCAGAGGTGGGCAAAATATGGCCCGCAGACCAGATCCGACCTGCAAGGCCATTCTATCCAGCCCACAGGGCCCCTAAAAAAAAACTTTAAAAATTAATATTTTTCTGTCTGTGGTTCCTGTCAAAAATGACAGGAGACGGGGCAGTGGGACCCAGAGGAAGCCCGGCGGACTCCCGCAACTTCAGGGCCCACCCGCGCCCTGCCCCCCCCCAGCTGGAAGCTGCAGCAGGGGCTCCTGGCCTGGGACCATGTGGCTGCCCCGGCATGGGAAGCTCACATGAGGGGAGGGCAGGGAAGGAACCCGGGGAAAAGCACCCCCTCACCCACCCCGTGGCCAGCACTCCCTGCTACAGCCGGTCACAGCCCGCACAGGGCTATCACGAGCAGACACAGGCAGCCCCAAGCACGGTGCAAGCAGCTGCAGTGCGGGGCCCTGGCCATGAGGTGGGCGAGGGGCCACTTTTCCGCCCCGTGCTCAGCACCAGCTTGTTCCCTGCTGTAGAGGAGGGTGTTGGGACTGCACGCTGCCCCCCACCTGTACTGCAGGGCTGGGGGGCACTGGGAGTGAGTGGGTGCACAGGGCCTGCACCGGTGTTCTGGGGCCAGTGCCAGCGGGGCCCAGAGCAGGGTGACAGGAATACAGGGTCCCAGCTGGCAGGGGCTCTATAGAGCCGGACCAGCTCCCCCCCTCTCCCTGGTACTGCAGTCCAACCCAGCTCCACAGACCCCTGCCAGCCTGTGCCCCGCTCTGGGCCTCACCAGCACTGGCCCTGAGACATTGGTCCCAAGATGGTGACCAGGGGACGGGGCACCTGTCAAGGGGCGGGGCTACCCACGTGGCCCTTGACAGCTTGCCAAAACTGGGTAAGCGGCCCTCCACCCGAAATAATTGCCCGCCCCTATCCTAACCTATATTCATGTCACTGGTTACTTCTCCCCAGATGAAGCACTCTGAATTTAAATGTAGCATTCCCCCAGTGGATGGCATAGTAGTTAGCTTTGCTCAGATTTGGGGCAATACAAATACCCCAGTAAGTTTTAATGAGGAAGATCAAGGGAGGAAAGGGGATGGTTTAAGGCAGGGGTGGGCGAAATGGTGCATCTGGCTGGTGGCTGAACTCCATTTCCCAGCAGTCCATGCCTGCCTTGCTGTTGCAGGTTTCCATGGAGACCCCAGGAGTGGCAGGGCCATGACAGCATGGAGCCAAGATTTCCATAGAGGCCAGCCCAAGCAGCACTGGCAGGGCGCGTAGCTGAGCTGGAAGCTGCTCTGGGGCTGGGGCTGGGATCTTGCAGCAGTAACAGCATGGTCAGGAGCTGTGGCAGAGTCAGGATTTATTGCCAGGGCGTGCAGGCAGCAGATCATAGCTCTGTCCCAACTCCGGCCCACGCTGTCACGACTGCAAGATCCTAGGCCCAGAGCAGCTCCCCACCCAGCTGCACACCCTGCCAGCGCTGCTTCAGCCAATCTCCATGGAAACCCTGGCCCTGCACTGTAACAGCCCCACCACTCCTGGGGTCTCCATGGAAACCAGCTGCAGTGATGCAGGCAGGAGCTGCTGGGAAATGGTGTCTATCCCAGGCCTGAAACGGCTCATGGGATGGACTTTGCCCTCCCCTGGCAAAAGGGGTAAAAACTGAGTTGCAATGAAAAATTTCCGCATACATAGACAAGTCCTTTGGTACCAATCTTGCCTTGCAAAGGACTTACATATCTAACCAGGAAAGGTCTGGCTGTTATAAAACAGATGTATATCTGCAGAGTAATCCAGAACTGTTCTCAGGCAAAAACTTTCCCTCTGCCTAGTCACAAGGGGCTTTGATGGCAGGATATAATCAAGGGGCATTGTTCCTCCACAGAGGACCATGTGGATCACTGTAGCTCTTCTGTTGCAATAGATCAGGGGTGGGCAGTTATTTCAGGCAGAGGGTTACTTACTGAGTTTTTACAAGCCATTGAGGGCCACATGACAGGCAGCCAGAGGCAGATAAATATTAATTTTCTAAATCTTTTAGGGGCCCCGCAGGCCGGATAGAATAACCTGGCAGGTCGCATCCGGTCCACGAGCCACATTTTTCCCACCCCTGCAATAGATGCTAGACTTTGACTCCACTACTGTTTCATAGTTTCATAGTAGCTAGGGTCAGGAGGGACCTGAACAGATCATCTAGCCTGACCCCCTGCCACAGTGACTGCTACTGTGCTCTGGGCGGCGTGCTGAAGGAGTTCGGTGCCCAGGTGGTTTTCTCTTCCATCCTACCAGTGACCGGACGAGGAAGACGGCAGGAGAACTGCATCCGAGAGACCAACTGGCGGCTTCGGCAGTGGTGTCTCGAGGCAGGCTTCGGCTTCCTGGACCATGACCCGCACATCACGACGAGGGACATGCTCAGCTGGGATGGGCTTCACCTGTCCCCCAAAGGTAAGCGTGTGTTTTCTTCTAGGTTGGCAGATCTCCTCCGGCGGGCTTTAAACTAGGCTCATCGGGGGGAGGGGAGTACGAGGGCAGGGGAAGCTGTGGACCACCAAACCATGTGGCACCCACAAGGACAGCCCAGCCTGAAGAAGGAGAACATTGGGAACCTGAAAGCCATGGGGAGGCCAGCACAACAGAACAGGTAAGGAACAAGAAGGTAAGAAACAATGGGCCCCATGGGACTGGGAGCGGGGGGGCAGCAAAGGCGCCAGTCGCAGGGTTCTAGTGCCTATATACTAATGCTAGGAGCATGGGGAACAAGCAGGATGAACTAGCGCTCCTGCTTGCACTAAACACCTATGACTTAGTGGGGCTAACAGAGACCTGGTGGGATTCATCCCATGACTGGGCGGTACATATTGAGGGCTATAGATTGTACAGAAAGGACAGGTCGGGGAAGAAAGGGGGGGGGGTTGCACTTTATGTCAGTGAGCAATATACATCAACCCTCATCAAGACAGAATCCAAGGCTGAGGAAGTAGAAGGATTGTGGGTTAGGCTACATGGGGGGCAAGGAGAAAGGGATTTGGTGGTAGGGGTCTGTTACAGACCCCCACACCAAGGGGAAGAAATAGATGCGGGGCTCCTGAGGCAACTCTCGGAGACCATAAAAGCTAAAGAGGCGGTAGTCATGGGGGACCTAAACTACCCGGACATCTGCTGGGAGACGCAGACAGCAAGGTCCCATCGCTCACGCAGGTTTCTAACTTGTGTACAGGACCTCCACCTGACACAGGAGGTGTATGGTCCCACTAGGGGGAATGCCATACTGGATCTGGTATTGGCAACGGGAGATGACATGATAGGGGACCTCCAAATCGGTAGCTATCTGGGAGACAGTGATCACCTTATGATAGAATTCAACATAAGACGGCGAGTGGGTAAGGTAACTAGTAGGGTGAAAGTGCTAGACTTTAGGAAAGCTGATCTCATTGCACTCAGGCGATTAGTCAAGGAAGCACTGCAGAGTAGGAGTTTTGATGGGATGGGTGCCCAAGAAGGGTGGCTGTGCCTAAAGGAAACGATCCTTTGGGCACAAAGCAAGACGATCCCCGAGCGAGGCAAAAGAGGGAAAGGGGCCAGGAGGCTTCCATGGCTGACCAGAGAAATCCAGGGCAGCCTAAGGGCCAAAAGGGGAGCACATAAAAAGTGGAAACAGGGTGAGATCACTAAAGATGAATATACCTCCTCTGCTCGTGCTTGTAGGGAGGCAGTTAGGCGGGCCAAAGCTACCATGGAGCTGAGGATGGCAACCCAAGTAAAGGACAACAAGAAATTGTTTTTTAGATATATTGGGAGTAAAAGGAAGGCCCAGGGAGGAATAGGACCCCTGCTAAATGGGCAGAAGCAATTGGTGACAGATAGAGGGGACAAGGCTGAACTCCTCAACGAGTTCTTTGCCTCAGTGTTCCTAAGCGAGGGGCACGACAAGTCTCTCACTGGGGTTGTAGAGAGGCAGCAGCAAGGCGCCAGACTTCCATGCGTAGATCCTGAGGTGGTGCAGAGTCATTTGGAAGAACTGGATGCCTTTAAGTCGGCAGGCCCGGATGGGCTCCATCCGAGGGTGCTGAAGGCACTGGCCGACGTCATTGCAGAGCCACTGGCGGGAATATTCGAATGCTCGTGGCGCACGGGCCAAGTCCCGGAGGACTGGAAAAGGGCTAACATGGTCCCCATTTTCAAAAAGGGGAGGAAGGAGGACCCGGGCAACTATAGGCCGGTCAGTCTCACCTCCATCCTTGGTAAAGTATTTGAAAAAATTATCAAGGCTCACATTTGTGAGAGCCCGGCAGGGCAAATTATGCTGAGGGGAAACCAGCATGGGTTTGTGGCGGGCAGATCGTGCCTGACCAACCTAGTCTCTTTCTATGACCAGGTTACGAAACGCCTAGACACAGGAGGAGGGGTGGATGTCGTATACCTGGACTTCAGGAAGGCCTTCGATACGGTATCCCACCCCATACTGGTGAACAAATTAAGAGGCTGTGATGTGGATGACTGCACAGTTCGGTGGGTGGCGAATTGGCTAGAGGGTCGCACCCAAAGAGTCATGGTAGATGGGTCGGTCTCAACCTGGAAGGGTGTGGGCAGTGGGGTCCCGCAGGGTTCGGTCCTTGGACTGATACTCTTTAATGTCTTCATCAGCGACTTGGACGTGGGAGTGAAATGTACTCTGTCCAAGTTTGCAGATGACACAAAGCTATGGGGAGAAGTGGACACGCCGGAGGGCAGGGAGCAGCTGCAGGCAGACCTGGATAGGCTGGACAAGTGGGCAGAAAACAACAGGATGCAGTTCAACAAGGAGAAATGCAAAGTGCTGCACCTAGGGAGGAAAAATGTCCAGCACACCTACAGCCTAGGGAATGACCTGCTGGGTGGCACGGAGGTGGAGAGGGATCTTGGAGTCCTAGTGGACTCCAAGTTGAACATGAGCCGGCAGTGTGACGAAGCCATCAGAAAAGCCAATGGCACTTTATCGTGCATCAGCAGATGCATGACAAATAGGTCCAGGGAGGTGATACTTCCCCTCTATAGGGCGTTGGTCAGACCGCAGTTGGAGTACTGCGTGCAATTCTGGGCGCCACACTTCAAGAAGGATGCGGATAACCTGGAGAGGGTACAGCGAAGGGCAACTCGTATGGTCAAGGGCCTGCAGACCAAGCCCTACGAGGAGAGACTAGAGAAACTGGACCTTTTCAGCCTCCGCAAGAGAAGGTTGAGAGGCGACCTTGTGGCTGCCTATAAGTTCATCACGGGGGCACAGAAGGGAATTGGTGAGGATTTATTCACCAAGGCGCCCCCGGGGGTTATAAGAAACAATGGCCACAAGCTAGCAGAGAGCAGATTTAGACTGGACATTAGGAAGAACTTCTTCACAGTTCGAGTGGCCAAGGTCTGGAACGGGCTCCCAAGGGAGGTGGTGCTCTCCCCTACCCTGGGGGTCTTCAAGAGGAGGTTAGACGAGTATCTAGCTGGGGTCATTTAGACCCAGCACTCTTTCCTGCTTATGCAGGGGGTCGGACTTGATGATCTATTGAGGTCCCTTCCGACCCTAACATCTATGAATCTATGAATCTATGAATGCTGGGTTCACAAGACCCGAGACAGGTGATTGTCCAACCTCCTCTTGAATTTGCCCAAGGTAGGGGCAAGGACCACCTCCCTGGGAAGTTGGTTCCAGATTTTGGCCACCCTAACTGTAAAATAGTGCCTTCTGATCTCCAACCTAAACCTATTCTCCATCAGCTTATGACCATTGTTCCTTGTCATCCCAGGTGGTGCTGGGGAGAAAAGGGCTCTGCCTATTTGCTGTTGATCCCCCCGATGAGCTTGTAGGCAGCCACCAAGTCCCCCCTCAGCCTCCTCTTGCTGAGGCTGAACAAGTTCAGGTCCCTCAGTCTCTCCTTATAGGGCCTGTCCTGCTGCCCTCTCACCAAGCGGGTGGCCCTCCTCTGATCCCTCTCCAGGCTGGCCACATCCCTTTTGAAGTGGGGTGACCAGTACTGGACGCAGTACTCCAACTGCAGCCTAACCAAAGTCGCATAGAGGGGAAGGATCACCTCTCTGGGCCGGCTTGAGATGCACCTTTAGATGCATGACAAGGTATGGCTGGCCTTGCTGGCTGTGGTCTGGCATTGGCGGCTCATGTTCATCTTGGAGTCAATAATGTTCATAATCTTAATTCTCACACCCTGTATTCAAAGATCCCACTGACGTAAAACTAGCTTCTCCAACTGAACCCAATATTAGGATTTGCCCCTATACCAATACACCTATTTTGTTTGCAAAAATGGTTGACTGCCCTTTTCTTTTTATTGTAGAATGTCTGTTATGTAACAGCGAAACTTGTGCACAACAGGTGAAGTTCATATCAATTTTTTATGGTTCAATGACCAAAAATGAACTCTGCACTTTCTGAAAACATAACCAAAGAGAATGCTTAATAGTATTGGTGCACTTATCTCCAGTCAATCTGATCCATAAATAGCTTTTATTAAGTTTTACAATATGAAACTAACAGCTAATTCTTTAAGGTAAATTTCCACCAGTGACTAAAACTAGACAGGTCTGCTTGTAAAGTCCTTCATACACACAGATTAATTTGGACAGCGTCTCAGTATAGTACCAAATGGGTATTTGTTTTTCTTTTAAGAGTTAATAAATCAGAACTCTCCCACTTCCCTGTTTTAGTCTGAGAAAGCAAGCGAGCATAATACATCATAACTATGGCTAAAAGTTAAGCAAGTGGAAACAAGAATGTTTTGAACTACAAGACTTTGGCCTTTATTAAATTCTGAAATCTGTTTTATTAATTGGGAGACTGCTGAACTCACATCAGAAATATATTAATCTAGCTTTGGGAGCCAGTGTCTGTTAACTGATGGAAAGTCTGTTTTAAGATTGTATTTTTCCTCTGAAGAAAATGAAAACAAAATAATATTGATTCGAGCTTGTTTGGAAGGACAACAGATTTGGAAACATTCATGGGTGGGTTGTCATCCTAGGTCATCTCCTATGAGTTGTAATTATCTTTAGTTATTTTAACTTGTTCAGCAGAATATAAGCCCAGACACTATGAACTACATCAAAAGGTTCCTTCTTCCAGATCTTTTAACAATCCACTTTGCAGGATGGTCAATTTTTTTTTCAATTTCAAATCACTTTTCAGCTACTCAAAAGAACTTTCAGTAAAATCACCCCTTTTTCAAATTCCTTACTTAATAAAACATTAAAGTGTAGCAAATGTCAAATAAATGCGTCATCTTTGAACAAATTAAGGACAAAGAGGTGCCAAATAATTAATTTAAAATGGCATACTTCAGAAATAATGTATTTGCCATTCTTAGCATTTACTGGTCTATGCAAAACATCTCCAGTATTTAACTGCTAGATGTCAGCTAACATTTATCAATTATCAGACATCGCCCAGAAATGGTAATCTGCTTTTTTCTCATAAGCTACCAGTTTAGAATAGTGGTTGTGGCTTTTGACATAGAAATCTCACCAAATAAAACAGATCTATACATACAAATGGGGCACAGGTGTTTAAAAAGATTATTTGGATGGGTATTTAGATATTTGTATTGTGTTTTGAGCATTCAAGGTTGAAAAAATACCTTCCTATACTTTTTCATAGTCCAACATGAATTCATGGTATATGTTTGCTTAATAAGCTGTTCTGAATTTCTGTAGTTATTATACTGTATTTATTCCATCTGTATTGTCTAAAGAAATATGATAAAAGGTACAGGGCAAAAAAGACAGGAAAAAAATTTGCTAATGGTGGTGGTAAGAAATACAGTATTTTTACTAGCTGGAGAAAGCTCTGAAAAGTTTTAAATTCCTTTTGCCCACAAAATATTTCCCATTAAGCTTCAGTGCTTCCTTAATGAATAAATAATGAGGACCAAGCAGAAAAAAAACCCAACACTTACAGCTTAGAATTATTCTTACAACTCAGTCTCATGAGATATTGGAAATGGACATGAAACCTCTTAAGAACCCTTTTTGCTGATGTGATTGACAGCCTTAATTTATTCACTGCACTTCTTAGTTATTACAGCTGCAATAATGCAATAGACAGATGCAGAGTTGACATGTTATAGTATAGTTACCATGGCAACAAAGCAGACATTACTATGGCATGAAACGTTAAGGGACTAGGTAGTAGGGATGAATTCTCTCCTGGTTCAAGAAAACAAGAGGCTTGTAATAAAAAGCATATTTATAGCTCTATAACAGCATACTTGCTTGTTACCCCATTCTTAATATTTATACTACATGGCTTAAAATGGTCATCATTAAAACCATAACTTTGAATTTATCACTGTTTAAAGATGGTCTATAAATAATTTTTTATTAAAAATAACACCTTTGGAAGTTAGTAGCCGAAATAAATGGGATAACAACAACACCATTTCAACACACAACTCATATTTGCCTTTATTTCTTCTTTTAGCTCTTTGAAATACAAATATTTCCCTGCCCCATTTTCTAACTCTTACACTTTGAAAGAGATGTTATACACAAGTTTTACAAGTGACATTGGCTTATACCACATTTGTTTTAGAATTTTATCCCGTACCTTAAGCCAACATAACCCATCGCTTGCAATGTATTTCCCTTGGACCTAGGGTAGCCAAGCAAAATTCTTCATGGTACCTCTCTTATGGCAATTAATCATTTATAATACATTATTTTGATTAGTTCATATTTATCATCCTCAACAATGAATACAAAAGGAAAACATGTTATGTACTTGAGCAAGTAAGTGTTCACAGTAACAATGTCAGATTTCCTTTGAATCAAATCCTCACCAAGAATGCTGGATCTAAAATACTGCATGTACTTGCATATTACACGCACTTTTTCCTCCAGAAATCAGCCCTGTAAAATTGAGGTTCATGCTCTAACTGGGGGGAAATGATTTTCTTCACCAGAACAGAAGCATATTAGACTGGGTTAGAAAAACCCTGCCAGCTTGTCTCAACAAGCAAGTAGGAGGGGCAAAGTCCAGTGTTAGTCTCTCAGCCACTCAGGTTGCTGGCTGAAAGAGAAGCTGGCAGCCATTTTGTAATACAGCTTCTCCATGGAAAAGCCAGCTCTAGACCATGACTCTAGAAAAGTGTTTTTGGAAGACAGAATGCAGAAAAAAGCAGCTGTGTCTGATTTGGGGGCGTGTGTTATACAAAAAAATACTATAATAATGATTGGGAAAGAGCCTTACAGCATTCCCAACTAAAATATTTCAGTTTAGAACTCATCTGAGCCATCTGACAATATCAAAGCTCTTTGGTTAAATGCATGCAATTTGCAAATAAAGTGGACTGAATTCTCCACCCTATTTCTTCATTTTTACTACTTCTGTTGTGTTATACTGGCACAGTATGGAAAACCATGCCTGGCATGGTACATTAGAATCAAGCTTCTAGAGTGGTCCAACTGCAAATAGCAGAAAGATGACAAAATCTGAGCATGACAAAGGAACTGACCTGTCTCTGGTTTCCAGTGCTGTTCATCAGCAAGTTTGGTATCACCGCTATTGGATGGGAAGCTGTACCACAGCACTTAGCAATTGTTGACCCTTGTGAGCCTACTGAAAAGGAAGAAGAATGTTTAATAATGTCAGCCCCATTATTTAAAGCCCATTGTTTTTCACTGTACCTGCAGGACAGAAACTCAAAGCTAAACTATTTACAATTAGCTAGCTGCTTATTTATCTGTCTGGTGCTCAGAGTCGCAATCCAGAACATCCAGCAGTAGAGATGAAGTAACAAGGACTTCTTATGTAAAATGTCAGATGCTTTTTGTTTTGTAATCTGTTTTTATGATGAAACTTCTGCCCTATTTATAACAATGTGTGTACTTAGCTAATCTTGTGTATTTGGACAATTCTGTACAAAGTAACTTATTTAACACTAAAATGTAAGAGAATTTTTTTCAACTTCACACATCACCTTTCAGTAAGGAATAGTGTGGCAGGGACAACACCACAAAAAGAATCTTACTGCTGGCACAGGAGCAGCGGGAAAAGCAGGAGCTGCAGAATGCCACTAAAGATCACAGGTTCCCCCCCCCCCCCCCGCATGCTGGCATGGGTGCATTTTGTGGATGCATGCCACCGGCGATTCACCGGCCGGCACCCTGAAAAAGAGATAAAATTCCTGCTGGCCGACATCTGGGGAGGACCAGAAGTGGAGCCTCCCAAGCATCCAGAGCAACCAAGAGTTGGGGTGCCCAGCTGAGGCTGGCTCGAAGGATACTCACCTTTCCAGAAGCCGTGGATCCCAGATGAAGCCGATAGAGACTGCGACAGCAGCAAGCCTACAGAGAGAGGAGAAGCAGAAAGGTGTTAAAAGCTGTGAGTAACCCCTGGGGGAGTAAGCCCTGAAGTAAGGCGCCCCAGGGTAAAATCAGAGATGAGTCAGGCCAAAGTGAGGCCTTGACAGACAGTAAATTGTCCAAACTGGGACTAAGAATAAACAGGGGCTAATGCCCTGCCGTGACTGATTGACCGAAAGTTAGCCTTGGCCGAAACCTAACATCATATTTGGTTGCTAGGCAGGGTGTAGGGGAAGCGGAGCCCCAAGACCAAAGACCTGCGCGTGAGATCAAAGACAGAACCAGGAGAGGCAGGACTTAAGAACTTCTTCCCATCAATAATCATTACAACCAAGTCATGGCAGATAAGAACACCTGGGGACCTTAGGGACTCACGCCAGAGGGCAAGCTGCTGACCTGCAAGGGGACAGCAGTGCCTGATCAGCCAGAGAAGTCAAAACGCTCATGTGAACAACACAATAAATTACAAATAAGATTAATATTTTTTCTATACATCTTCTGCTATGCCTAAAACTGGATCAATATTGCAAATTTAAGCCTGCAGTGCCTCTGAAAATGAAATGAGCAGAACAGACCTCATCCAACACTATACGGTTGACTTGATAACTGGCATCCTTGAAACGTCATTTACTATTCAGGTATAACAACTTAGGATGGACACAGGTCATAGTTCTCTACAGCATCTATGTTTAAAAAAGTGTTGCTGTTAGGACTTTTTTGAGCCTGCTAACCCACTAAAATCCAATAAATCTAAAATGTACATGCTTACTAATGTTTTGCATTTTTAAAGGAGTTTTCATTTAAGGATTTATCAGATAAGTTAATGTTGTTAAGTAGCTGTTTTTCAGCTGATTTCACAGGTGAGAAAATTGGATACCATACATTGATGCGACTTGCCCAAAAATCACAGGGCTATCTACTACAGAACAGTACTACTGTTTTTAAAGTTTTCTAAATGAGTAAAGTGGTATCTGGGCTAAGTATCATTACTAAGTGGCACCTCACTCAAATACAACTCCCCAACTTCAAATTCCCAGTGTCTTGCTTTGTTTAAACTGATTCTTCTGCATCAGTGGCTTAAAATCTAAAAATGCTCTAACAATATCAACACATTTTTAAAATAAACAAGCCAATGAATTATTTTTTTCTGTAAAAACAAGATAAAAAGATATGAAATTAGGTTTTGGGGTCACCAGGGTAGTTTTACATTGTTGGTTTATAATTTGTAAGATTGGTTTGGACCAGACATACAGTTTACTATTTCCTCGGATTCTAAACTTCAAAACTTCCCAGCTCTGATGAAACCCATGAAATGGGGAAGTAGTTGTCTAAGGGATTTGATATCACATCTTTTTCCTATAAAAGTTAATGACTGCAGCAATACCAGGTGTCCCAGCTCTGTAAATTTCATGTCAAACCAGACTGAGCAATGAGCCTAGTGCTGTTTCTACCAGGACTTAATGCACCACAAGAAAATTGCTGGACGAGCAGCACAAGCCCCTGATTCAATACACACTGATGTTGATGGAAAGACTCCCACTAACTTCAATAGACTCTAGATCAGCCTGTGAATGAATACGAATGACTAATAGTGCTTCCACAATACCTTCTCTCTTTAAAAGGGTTGTTTAAAAGGAACAGCATGGTGTCTGTGTTTGCTGTCAATCTACAAAAAAGGGTTATATTAGATAAATAGACAAAAGGTATGTCTACATTATGAAAAGAGGATGAAGTCCAGCCAAGGTAAACTAGCACATTACCTAAACTATCTAAACATAACCTTTCCCTAGTGTGTAGGATCATCAACATCAACCAGCTAAAAACTAAGATAAAAGGTGTTTGGGGGCAGCTTCCCTACATAAATAGCTGGTTTACAACTACTGACTTGACTTTCAACCATAATCTACAAAATCTAGAGATATCTAGAGTCAATCTTCTGTAACAACAAGTTTTGCTGAAAAAAAATATTTAAAAGAATTAAAGAATTTCCTGCGAGTCTGGCCTGTATAGAATTAGCACATCAAGTACTATTATACCTATGCCCACTTAAATTCAAGATCAAGTAATCCTACTTGGAGTTTTGTAAAAGGTAACTCTAGCTAGTATTGTGTCTAAAAGTGAAAATACCATCTCTATTAATATCAGGAGAAGAATTATGGAAATTTCCTTATGTGTAGTATCAATACTTAGACCAGCGTTTGGCTCACCTTTGAAACAACTAGCCCTTTTCCTTAATTAATCTTGTGTATGTAACAGGAAGAATGTAGCTTAAATTTTATTTATGTGATTTATATGCTGCCCTTTCCATCAGGGCTCAATGCAGTTAACACTATGACAAAAGGTACAATAGATTCTGACCTTATAGACTAATTCAATAAGAGATGCTTTCAGAAGTAGCAATTTACTTCATCAGATGCTGAGAAGGGACTAGCATCTGATGAAGTAAGCTGCTGCTTACAAAAGCTTATGCATCTCTGATTTAGTTGGTCTGTAAAGTTCAAAGCTTCCCTGCCTTCTGCACGACTTCAAGCCAACACAGCTAACTATTTATCTTTGCAGTAAGAGAAACAGATACTTACAAAACAGGAGAACGACAAAGCAACATAAAAGGGAACTAGAATATCAACATAAGACAGATAACCTCCTGAACACTCTTTCAGTCTAGCCAAATAGGAAAGTCTTACAGAACTTCCAAAAAAAGGCCTTAGTGTTTTCAGGCTCTTGGAGGGAAGGAGCTCCAGAGCTGAGAAGTAACCGGTAGAAACACACAGGAGGTCATGCTCAGTAAGTAGACTGGCATATTGATGGTATTTGCAGGAGGTTGCTCTTGACTGATCTTGGGGGTTATTATGGGGTACAAGGGAGAAAACAGTCCCTTAGGTACATAGGGCTCAGACCATTTAGGGCCTTATGGTCAAAATCAGCACCCTGAATTGAGCCTGGGAAGCTATTAGACTGGACAGTGCAGATTCTAAACCACTGAAGTTGCATGCTCTTGGCAACCCAACCCCATCAAAAAGTAAGCAGTGGTATTCTGCACCAGTTGCAGCTTCCAGACAGTCTTCAAGGGCAGCCCTACATAGAGTAAATTTCAGTAGTCTAATCTCAAGGTTAAGAAGGCATAGATAAGGGTGGTCAGATGTGAATCTGAAAGAAAAGGTCACAGCCTTCTCAACAGATGGAGTTGATGAAAGGCACTGAGGCTAGGAGTGGATCATCCACTGCACCTTAGAACCCGAGTACAGCAGAGGATCCAGGAGCACTCCAAGGCAGCAAACCTGAGTAACAAGGGGAAAGCTGAACCCCTTCAATAATAAGTGTCTCAATTCCTCCCTCCCAATGAAATCTAGCAGTCTGCCCACCACTATCACCTCTGTCTTGTCTGGATTCATTTCAGTTGCCCCTCCCCCCCGATTCATTCTCCACTTGCAGCCAGGCACTAGGAAAGGACTGAAACTGCAAGTCCTGGATTAGGCCAGAGAGAGGTAGAGTTGCATGTCATCAGTGTCCTGATGGCACCTCACTTCAAACCTCCACACAAACTCACCCACTGGCCTCGTATATATACAGGAAAGGCAACAGATGGAGTCCTGGGGTACCTCCCGAGAGGTCCCCAGGAGGTGAAAAGCACTTCCTGTCTCCTCTAATAATATAAAAAGGTCCCACCTGGGACCTCCCTGCTAGAAGAAAACAGAACCAATTTAAAGCAAGTCATATAAACACTTTATCAGAAAGGCATGGTCAAATACAAAAGCCACTGAAAGATCTAGTAAGGTCAGTAGGACACAATTTCTCAAGTCAATTTCCAGGTGAAGATAACTGAGCAGGGCCATAACTGCAGTCTTTGTGCTAAATCCAGAAAAAACGCCAAACTGACAAGGGTCCAGGAAACAAATGGCATCTAGATACACCTGGAGCTATGAGGTGCATTTAGCTATGAGGTTCATCATGTTATAACATCATTAAAAAAAAAAAAGACTGGAATAAATTAGTTTTGATTTTAATTCACTGCAAAATCTCTATATGATAGTTCTCAGAAAGCATATCCAGAAAGGTATTTTGACATAGTTTTACAAAACTAATAAATATCATTTTATTAGAATAATGGTTCACATTTACTTAAAAAGCTCAAGTCATACTAAAAGGAAGCCTAAGGTTGTACTTTAATGTAATTATCTTTAATATTAATTCAAAAGAAAAGAAAAAAAATTAGAATATATATGAATACATACTTTTTAGTTTAAACAAATATGGTTTATTCATTAAGAAAGTGATGTTTAAAAATTAAACAAACAGGCCCTATTCTTTATTTTAGCATAGACAAAACAACTGCTATTAATAGAAATGTTCTGTTTTTCTCCTGCAATCATAAGCAAAAAGATTTCATATAGCATACACAGCTATTTTTAATTCCATAGGGAATAGTATACAGAAAGAACAAATGTATTCAAACTCAATATTATATATTTTAGGAATTATTTAAATCAGGGGTGCTAACCTCTGTCCCACAGGCTAAATGCAGCACGTGGAGCCTCAGGATCCAGTCTGTGGGGCTACCCATGATTTGGGAAATATGGCAGCAGTGGAGCAGTAGCAGTACTGCCACCCCTCCCTACCACCTAAAATCCAAGCCCTGCAGGGTTGGGGCAAAGCTAGGCCAGGACCCTTCTCCCACAGCCAGATCAGAGCCAGGCCATGTCCTCTTACCTCTAGGCAGCCAGGTTGAGGCTGGGTTGTGCCTGTTTCTCCTCCTGGGGCCAGTCCATGCCCCCTTCAGCCCAACAAATACAGGTCCCCTTCCCTCCACCTGGCCAAGTTGGGGTTGGGCCACGCCCCCTTCCTCCTGCCCATCCTCCCCAGTGACCAAAAAGGTTTAGAACCACTGATTTAGATTATTCCAAGTATCTTATATTTCACTTATTCAGTGCATTGTATTAAAAATATTTTATTATGCTATTATATTTATATCATTAGTGCGCTATGTTGTAAGGATGGTGCCATCATAACTGAGTGTCATTAAGAATTAACTCTGCCACAGTAAATATCTATAGTCTTTATTAACAATAACTGCATAAGGTTGACTATAGTGATGCATGAGTGATTGCAATGACCCTATACTAGAAGGGGTCTGATCAGGCAATACATTTCATTGCCTGATTACATTTCAGAAAACTGAGTTATGGGTGTTGTTTGGAAAACTTCATGCAGAGGAACAAAGAATTCCTTTCAAAGCAAACGTTTACAGAAAAGCAACCATATCAAGTATAAAACTTTCAGAAAATACAGAAAAGAAATCTATCAGTACAGAAAAGAAGTCTATCAGTATCAAAATAATGAAAAAGAACAGCAGTTCATATACAAAATTATGACACTTGCACCACTTTGAGATTTCACACCTTCATTTGTACTGTCCAAAAGGCTGAGTGTTAATGCCACCTCTAAAGATGGAAACCTACGGAGCTTTCTAAAAATCAGTGGGAAAAGGCACTTCCTACTATCTAATGATGCCTTGGACATATTAATCCACACCTTCATGGATACAAAGCATAGAGAACCAAAAGCATGTGACAACAGCGCTCACTTCATTTTGTCCCATAAAATGGGTTTATTTCAGGATAAAAGACCTCTCATGGCATAGCACCTAGTTACCTATAAAATGCCTTTCCGTAAAGGATTAAGGCCCCTCTCAAGAGTTACACTCCACAGGAATTATAGACTTGTCAAATTAACAGTCAACCTGTGAAACCAAGGAACACAGAGCTTCTTTGGTCCAGTCCTATGGAGCATTTTGTTGCAGATAAGGCAATATCATGCTCACAGTTCTTAGAACAAAATTCAAGAGATGACTTAGCAGGTTTCCCATAACAGCACTAAAAATGGAAGATTGGGAAGAAATACACATGCACATATAATAAATTAAAATGTTCAACCACTTCACAAGGAGGGGGAAAAGTATTATATTTCTCAAATGCCATCTTACATCAGTCCTTTTATGAGAGGTGGCCAGGTATCTCAGTGCTGTCTGCCAGACAGATCCTAGGCAAAAAAAAACTGCCTTTTTTTTTTTTCTAACTTTGGGCTTTGTTTCTACAGGACAATAGAAGCTTGTTCCACTAACAATTGTAGGATTTTATCTTCCACTGTAAATTGTACAGCATGGTACATACAGATTATAACCCAATAATAAAAACAATTAATTAAATTACTCAAAAATATATTCTACCAGTAATATCGGATGCTAATCCCTTTACTTCTACCAACAATAGCACAAGGACTGCTTGTGATGAAAAGATACAAGCGTACTGCATGAAATACGCAAGAGTGCCTATAAGAATGCACAGTCTCCACCCTAACCTTGAATATGTTGTACTTTTAGTGTTACAAAAAAGCCCCTCTGCAATCCATAATTAATTCCATAGCTGCTCTTCTTTGGATAATCTGGAAACTTTTTGTGCTATATAGCTAGAGCAAATATTTTAGTTTCCAAGCAACTACTTAACTCTCAGCTGTAGACACATAGCATCACTTTTAAGCCAAAGCCTACTACTTGATGAATAAGACCTTTAGCTGACTTTTATTGGAGAGTAATTAATATCAGTTTTTACAGTTCCTGAACTGAAGGGCAAAGGTCTGCAGTCACTATTAGAAGTCTGGGTACCTTGAGACTGCTCTTGATTAGCATTTTACTGGCAGTTAATAATATTGATTGAATAGACACCTCCGTGTATTTATCTATTCCATTCCTGGAAAAATAAAAAGCTATTTAGCTACAATGTGTATTATTGACACAGAAAATGATGTCTGGTTATTATGGAATGCACTATATAAAATGAAGTGGTGATATTGCATTATAGAAAGAGCTATAAACAAAAATGCATCATATTTTAGCAATCTACAAAAACCTCTAAGGTGAGCCCCTACATGTACAAAATTGAACTGTTTTTCATATTTTGAAAAAATGTTCCCATTTTGTTTAAAAACAGTACTCAGAAACTATCTTTGTCTTTCACTAGATTTCTTTTTTTTTTCCTAGAGTTTTTCCCCATTGAAATCATCTTATTCTTGCAAAGAATAAGGATGAGATTACACATTACAATTTAACCCATGTTAAGAGAACTCAAAATATGAATGATTGCACATTAAGTCTCATTAACAGGTGCAAAATGACCCCAAGGTCTCTTAAAAGTTAAGCCATCTGTGCTATCTAGCTCACGCTAAGTTAACTTCTGGCTCTTCACCTGAGATAAAACTACCAAATTTGTTGTCCTCCAGGAGGCATTGATCCCAGGCAAACTAGGTATCATCCAGGACTCTCAAATACTGGACTGACAGCTGGAGACAGCTGAGTGGGAAGGGGTGAAGGGGGCAGAAGGAAGGGAAAGAGTGGAGGGCAGTGGATAGGCATGGTACTGCCTGGCTGCCATGCCTCCCCCTCCCTCCATGTCCCCCTCTACCCCAAGATTGTCCCCTGTTACCCCTATTCCCTCTGAATCCTAATTACCACCCTTCCATCACAATCACCTGCTCTTCCCTCTTAACCATTCCCCACCTCCCCCCAATCACTTCCTCTTCCCCGTCAGCCCCTTCACCTCCAGATCACTGCCCTTCTGGCCTAGTCAGCCTGAGAAGTGGCAGTAGCAGCACAGGAAGGGTTCCTCCTCTCTGCCTCCTCCGAGGTTACCTGCAGCCTGTGATACCCCTGCATGCACGGATTCAGCACTGATTGGGCCCTACAACTGAAGGGAGGCTGGTGTGGAAAAGAGTGAATGGCAAGGACTAGGGGCAAGGAGTTACCAGACAGCTGCAGGGCCCAGTGAGGGCTGGGGTCCTGGCACAGGCTTCAGGGAGAGAGAACCCACCACTCTACAGCCACTGCTCTTGGGCTGAGTGGAGTGGCAGGGTGGCAACCTGGGAGTGAAGGGGCTGATCAGGAATTGAAGGTGCAATTGGGTGATCCAAGCAGTGCAGGCAGCCCCCTTCCCCTAGGCCTGTACTGCAACTAGAGAGCTGTGAGTGGGGCAAGCACAAAGCAGACTTGTAGCCCATAGCTACGGCCTTGCTCACCAGCCCACTAGTGGCAGGTCAGAGCAGTACCTGTTAGAGCGGGTATTAACCTGTAATGTGCAACTAATCATCAGCACATGTTAACCTTAACATCAACTAACATTCCTTTCAGATAGTACCTGCTAACTCTAACATGTAATCTCACCCTCAGAGTGTGTGTGTGTGTGTGTGTGTGTGTGTGTGTGTGTGTGTGTGTGTGTTGGGGGGGGGGGGGTTAAGTGGTTAAGGGACAAAAGACACCCAATTCCTCTGGACTTTCAGTGAGTTGTACACCCAAGTCTCTTACGCACTTTGAAAAATCCCACCCAATATGCGTTTTTTCAAAAGTCAAAGGGCCATCTTAACTCCTTTCAGATGGTGCAGGAGGCTCTGTAAAAAACACAAAATTGTACGTTTTTTCTTTACAGCTTCTCATATGCAGTCCTCATTTCTAATACAGGTAAAAATAAATTTACATTACTTGTATTTGGGATCAAAGAGAAAGAGTAAACTGGAGAAACTGTATTTTTGAATAATCAAGTTTGACATCATGAGCAGAGTACTAAATAGAATACTACAATATTTTTCTGGAGCTTTAGAATGACAATAAAACTAAGCTTTGCCTTTTGTTAGTGAAGGTTTCATATTCTATAACCAAAAAGAACTGCAAGAAACAGTGCAGGTACATAAGGATGTTTTTAGAAGTCTGAAACTCAAAAAAGATACATGAATGTAACAGAAGCAAGAGTCTACCACTATGGAACTGTACAGAAGAATAGCACAAATGTGTAGAGACCAAATTAGGAAAGCAAAAGCAAAAACAAAGCGACCAGGAAGAAAAAGAAGACCAGGAAATGGTGGATGGGGAAGGGGGAGAGAAGGGGAGAGAAGGGGCATTGGGGGGGCAGGTCACGGCCCCTATGGTGAGGGAGTGGGGCAGGGGCTGGGGCCAGCTCTTCCCAGCCGGGGTGCAGTGGGCCACGGAACAGAGCCGTGGCTCATCCGGGGGGCCCGGAGAAGAGGGGGGTGGCTCCTGCTGCCATGCTCACCTACTTCAGGAGGGCATGGGGGGGTGGCGTGTGACCCCAGATCTGTGCAAGGGGGCGGGTGGGATGCCACTAAGGGCTGCGGCCCAGGCTACGCCAGGCTCTTCCCAGCGCATGGGGGCTGCACTCGAGGCTGCACTCCGGGCAGGCAGTGGTGGCACTAGGTAGGGAGTTATGGGGGGGCTGTAGCCACCCCAAATTTTGCCATAACCCCTCTCTTAGCCTCCCCTCCCAGCGCCACCACTGCCCATCTCGACTGCAGCCTCAAGCGCAGCCCTCATGCACCAGGAACGCAGCCCTGAGAATGGCCCCCACACACCGGGAAAAGCCCAGTGCAGCCCCGTCATCCCGCCCCACCCCCACCCCTACAGATCTAGGGGCATGGCCCCCCGTGCCCTCTTGGGGTGCGCACAGCGGCAGAAGCCACCTCCTCCCTCCCCGCACCCCCCAGATGAGCCGCAGCTCTGTCCCATACCCCACCTTGCCCCAGCTGGGCAGCCCCAACCCCTACCCTACTCCTTCCCTCACCATGGGGGACATTGATCTGCCCCTCCCATGCCCCTTCCCACCCCACCTCCCTCTCCCCTTCCACCACAACAGACTTACCAGCTGCAGGCAGCTCTCCAAGCTGCTGGGCTGTGCTCCTCACTGCCTGTGTGCTGCACTGTGGCTCTGTGCGCACACGGGCATTTATTGGCCAAATTATCAGCCATATCAGGCCAATTTCCAATACAATCAATTTTCTTTCTATCAATGCCGATCCAATATCGGACCAATGTACTAATACACCTCTAAAAGGATGGTCTAAAGAAAGCCAAGCTGCTCAGATACAGAATAGTATATAATAGATTTAGGTGCATAAAACAGTTTAAAAGAATCAGGGGTTATGGTAGATCACAAATTCAGAATTAAGTCAGCAATGTATTGCTATAACAGCAACATGCATTTTTGGTTGCATTAACAGATGTGAAGGTGATAGTATCACTCAAGCTGGCACTGGTTAGGCCTCAACTACATTACTGCGTTCTGCTTTGAGCCCATTTTAAAGATGTAGAAAAAACTGAGAGGATCCACAACCAAGCAAAGATGAAAAAAGAGGTTGGAAGGCAAACTATAGGAAGAAAAGGTGAAGAAACTCACTAAATTTCATTTGGAGGAACGAGATTAAGGGGGAACATGACTGGAGTTTTCAAATATTTGAATGGCTGCCTTGAGGAAGAAGGAAAAAAATTGTTCTCTTTTGCCACAAAGGCCAGCACACAAAGTGCAACAGCAAAGTATATACTTAAACTACAGCAAATTAGATTTAGAAGCATCTTCAGGAAAAAATGTCCTAATGGTAGGAAGAGCAAGACAATGGAACAAACTGACTAAGGAAGTTGCGGAATCTACTTCAAGGGATGCTTTCGAAAAGATACTGCATAGACAGGATGAGATAGGAATAGTGAATCCTGCCTTTATGCAATGGCTTGAACTATATTAGTTATTCTCAACTGGGGTACTGCCAGATCCCCTCAGAAGTGCCACAGTGCCTGGACCTTATGCAAGGAGGTGAGCACACCCCCATCCACCCCAGAGTCTCAAAGACATAGAGCACCAATGGCTCTCCTTCCACGCTCCGGCAACCTGTGCTGGATGCTGTGAGCAACATTCTTTTCCACGGACAGACACAGCTACATTTTTCAAATCAACTCATCTCCCAGGTCTTTCCATGCTCCCAGGGCCAGTGGGAGGGGCTGTGGGGACAGATGGCTCTACAACCTGGCAGGAGAGGCCCTGGAGGAACAGCCACCCTCCTGAGCATCATGTGTACTGTTATCCCCCCCTCCCTGCCCCTTTGACCCCATCAGCACCCCCACCTCCATGTTGCTATCTCATGACCTGCAAATACACAGATGACACGATAAAATTGAAGTTTAATAGAGGATCTTCTTGCTTACAAGTTATATGAATATTTGGAACAAAATCCAAAGTTAATCATGTAGAAATCACATTGTTCAGTAATACGTATTTTGTTGTCCTAAGAGATCTTTCTTAATTTTCTTCAAATACTGTAATCTAAAGAAAGAACACGTATCTACTGATGAAAATAACTAACTTAAATAAACCTGACAGATAAAACCAGATGTCAGGTTTACTAATCAGTTACGTAATGTGAACTTTTTTCAGTGATATTGAATACTCTTAGAACACGTACTGTAGCATTTCAAATCCAGGAAAGCATTGACAAAATGACCCTACAAAATGTCAGCAATGCATATCTGTTGACAGAAAAGGTTCCTGTTTATTTTGTCTTATAAACAACTATAAATCCCAACTGGATTGTAGTGTTTTCTAAACCCTTCACATCTCTGTAACTGTTTCGCTGACTGCTCTAATGGAATTTCTTAATATATTCATTTAGGAATTCTATTTCATTCTTTTGGTGATCATAGGTCAAAAACTTTTAAACAAACAAAAAAGGGCATTTTGCAGCTGAAAGGACGCGCATGTCATTAATTTATCCTCGCTGATTTTGCCTGAGTTGATCAAGAAGTAGCTTGAAGAAATTTTGAAATTTTATGATCTCGGCAAAGAAGTTTTTTCTAATAACTCAGTACAGTATGTTTAAAACCAAGGGATTACAGGCCTTTCTAAAGTGAACAAACAGGAAAATAAAGGAAACTGTATTTTGATTTAAATACATATTAAAAAAAAAAAAATCAACCAGTTTCACACTAACATTGAAATGATGGAAACTTAAGCCTAAATTGACTATCCATAATTAACTTTTTTTTAAGCAGCATGCTCCTCATTGGGTGCATCTATACATGCACTTTACTGTAGAGTTGACTAATTAGCTCCACAGTAATACATCACCATCTACACGTACACTCCTATTAGGGCACAGTAAATTAATTAACTTGACTGTCTAGTGGAGTAAAAACTATTGTGTTTACGTGCATATCACATGCATGCTTCTCCTGAAAATTATAATATTGGTAGTTTAAAACTATTTTTCCTGACTCTTTAGAAGTCAAATTTAGTCCTGGTGAGTCTGTAGCATGCCTGGCAGAATAGAGTTCACAATTCGAAAAAGTTTGGAAACATTACTGTAATACAAAACTACAAAATAATAATAATAATAATAGGTGTTCTTTCCCCTGCAACATATTGAGGCCATCAGGCTAAGTACACAGTTAAAAATCCTGAGGCAGAACTGATTCAATGTAGGTGGCTTCCTCGAAGCAGTGTAGGTTGAACCAATAGCCAACTGAACGAAAGTTCAGTTTTCAATTGGGAAAGGCAGGGGGAGGCCTGAACTGACCCAGGCCAGTAGGCAGGGAATGCTAGAGCACATCTCCCAGCCTGCTGGCCATTGCCAGCCCAGCCAAGTGTCCTCAATTGGCTCCCCAGTGCATGCCCCCAACCCCCTACTGTCCCCCGCCAGAGGAGATTAAGGAGCCACCTGCCTGGATGCTGGCCCACCTTGGGGGAGCCTCCCCCAGCCTGGTGTCCCCAGGCCAGGCAGCTCTGGGGAGCTGAGGGGAATTCCCCCCCTCCCAGTTCCAAGCTGCTGATAGCTTCAGCCACTGCCATAGGAGGGAGGAGGAAGGAGTCCTCAGAGCCAGGTGCCTGCCCATGCAGCCCAGCATGGGGGCACTGGGGAGCTCCTGCCTTGGAGGCTTTCCCCACCCCAGCCCAGGGCCCCCAGTCCGGGGCAGCCCCAGGGAGCTAAGGGGAATTCTTCCCCTCCCAAACCCCAGAGCTGCTTGCCTTAGCCCCTGCAAGTCTCAGGGACAGCCTGGGGCAGCCTCAGGGAGCAGGGGGAAAAACTACCTCTGTCACACAATTTATTCTGCCTCAGAGTTAGCTGAGTCAGAGTCAGCAATTGAGGCAAAACTGGCTGTGGAGGGGCAAGAGAATTTCCTTATGCTCCCTGAGACTGGCCCAGGCTGGCCCCAAGACTCAAAGGGGTGGAGGCAAGCAGCTATGGGGTTTGGGAGGGAAATAATTCCCGTCAGCTCCCTGGGGCTGCCCCAGGCTGGGGGACCCTGGGCTGGTATGAGGGGAAGCCCCCACAAGGCAGGAGCACCCCAGTGCCCCCATGCCCAGCTGCATGAGCAGGCACCTGGCCTGGAGGACTCCTCCCTCCCTCCTGTGGCATCAACTGAAGCAATCAGCAACGGGGGAGGGCAGGAATTCCCCTTGGCTTCCCAGGGCTGCACCAGGTTAGGGGACCTGCAGCCAGGGTGAAAAAAGCCCCCTGAGGTTGGGGCTCACTGATGCCCACACTACCAAGGCCTTGGGAACTCCTTCCCTCTCCCTCCTGTGGCAGCAGCTAAAGCAAGCAGCTGGGCAAGGGAGGGGGAGGTGGGAATTCAGCAGGGGAGAGGGCTGCCAAGAGTCAATAAGCACCCACCACAGGGGATTTCCCTCCCCTTCCATGCACTATGTAGACCCTGTTCCCCTGCCTCTCCCCCCATCCCTATGGGCTGACAGATGCAGGCAGGAAGCAGACTAGGGAGCAGAGGGGTGGGGGAGTCCCTGCTCCAGTGGAGTACACAGCATCCTGGGATGCTGGGGGACTGTGAGTTAACTTGAACCAAGAAGGGATCTGGGACAAAAGTTCCATAAACTGGTTTGACCTAAATCAGTTACGCCTAATACTACATCCAACCAGGTTTACCTTAAACTGGTTTTGGCCATTTTTAAAGTGATTTATGTGCACTGAATTTCTGTTCTGTTACAGGTTTAAACCAGTTTCCAATCACTTAAACCAGTTTATATGCAACTTCTGTCCCTAGCCCCAGAGTCCTCTTTCTAATCAACTTCATTGTGTGATTTTCTACAAAGTACAATGTTTCAATGTCTGGGTCACAGACACTGCAAAAGAATGTTGTTCCTTTAAAAATGAAATGGTCCCTGTTGAAAATTAAATTTAAAAAATCATGGAAACATTAAGCTAAGCTTGTTTTATAGAAAGCTAACTGAACCTGAAACAACCTGTCAGCCTTCCCACTCCTTGGAAAAGTGCATTAGCTCCTGGAAGTGAGATGAAGCTAAATAGAAATTAACTCCTCTAACAAAAAAACCCAGGGTACTGTGTGTCTGTTTAATCAGGGCCAGCCTTATCATTTCAGATCCCTAAGCTGCCACAGGGGGAGATCAGCATACAAGTATTATTGTTGAATAATAGTAGTGAGCTCATTTGTCCACTTTTGGTCCTACTGCCAAGAGAGGGATACGACTGGTCCTTGAGTTACAGCACTTGCAGAACTTTATGAAGCCTCTTTCTTATCTTGAAACAAAGTGTGCTTCTGCCAGCAATTAATTTTAATCAGTTTAAGTAAATAAGCAGAGGATTTGACCTCCTGATTTGCAACTGATATCTCACTGTCCTATGGCAGTCCACCAGAGTTCAGCATTAACTTCTATGCCTCAACACAATGGAGTGTGTTGACAATGGATTTCATGCCTTGCATCATTTTGATGCAGATCCAGCTCCCGTTGGTTTTAATAGGAATTATTTATGCTCAATGAATGGAAGATCAAATGTCAAATTAGAAACTAACTAATGTTAGACAGATATAAGAATTAAATGAATAAATGATTGCCAGTAGCTTCTAACCAAATGGCATTACAGATTAAGTCATGCAGACATTTTGTTCTATAGGGTAATATACCAGGCTAAAAATATGTATTCTCTCAATTCCCTCTGGGTTGTGGAACTCTTATCTTGTGAAACGGGTATCTTTTTTTATCTTCAGTGGTAATTTGAGAATATTTTTGTCTATTTCTTCTATCCTTTCAGTTACAGATTAATTTAAACTTGAGAGGAATATGGATGCTTGCAGCAGAGATGAAGGGATTGACAGAAGGCCAGAAAACAGTAATAAAGAGAACCAAATAACTGACAGGAGAGAGAGAAAAAGCTGAAAGCAGAGAGAAAATAGAAGAAGATTGAAAGCAAGTGGGAAGAGTGAGAGGTTTCCAAGGTAGAGACAATAAGTAATGCTGTATATAGTATGTTCTGTAGTATACTGTACTACATACCTAGTGTACATCTCCTTTCTTATTAACAAGAGAACTATTTACTTAATATCCCTATGCTAGATGCATCAAGTGCAAGTCAAAGCTCATAAATTTGAAAGTTTCACTGTTCCTTATATATTTCATTGCTATTACAACAGTAGAATGAACATATTGTCTTTTTAATTTTGCATGCTTTACAGTGTGTGAATACATTCATTTAAATTGTCATTGCTCTCCCCTCACCAGTTACTTCACTCATGATTTATTCCGTATAAATCATGCCATTCTTGGATGGAAAATTAAGTTGAAAAGAATTCTCATATTTAACTTAAATTCATCTCTTTTCTATTCAGTCCAAGAAAGTGAGAGGGATACAGACATTTCACCCATGATCAGCTCTCTATTCTCTTCACAGAAAGAAAGAAAACAAGAGAAAATGCATTCAGATTTACTGAGCAGAGAAGAGTAGCTTTGCCATCAATATAGTATATTAAATATCAAACTTGTGGAAGAAAATACCAATAGCACAACAGAAAGCCATTAATATATTCTTATATGAGGTTTGGTTTCACCCAGATGGTACTGCTAGTTGGTAATCACTTTAGCTGATATGAAGTAAATTTCTTTCACAGGGCTGGATTTAGGGAGGGGCAAGAGGAAAAGGGAATCTTATCTTTGTATACCTATTTGTCCTTGTACAGTGGTTAGCCAATAGAAGCTCTATTGTACTTTACAAAACAGAAGATTTTGCTAAATTATTATCCTCTTACTTTATTTTATTTTCCCTAATACATTTTCCCCTTTCCCTACTGTGATCCCAATTGATACCCACAATACAGTGTCTCTGTGAGGTCATAAGGGACAATTTAAAGACAAGGACATCAATAATAAAAACCTTCCAGAATCACCCTTGAAACTAATCACATTAACCTTTATAATTACAGTTGGCACTAAAACAGCCATGAACCAAATTGATCACACAGGGGTGCCTGCAATAGCATTGTCACTGCCGGCCACATGCAGAGTTTAAAAAAAAAAGAGTTAGCAAGGAAGTTTCTTTGAAGCCTAACTTAGCATGGCAGAGACAAAACACATTAATTACTGTACAGTTTTCTTTTCTAATATATTAGCTGAAACAGAAATAAACAAGCCCTCTGTCAAAAACCTGAAAGCTTTAACTCTGCTAAGTAAAGCAAGAGTTTGTCTTCGAGAAACATCAAGTGAATAAAAGGTTTCCTGCACATTTATCTTTGGTGTGAGTTCAGTCAAGGGGCAAATTTTTCAAAGTGCCTGTGTGACATGACCCTATTAGTCATAGAATTTTCATATTTTTTTTCTAGAGATCTACTGTATTCCAGCCCAGATACAACTGTCTATTGGCAGCTGTACCCCAACTGCTTTTCCTCTGCTACATTCTGGATATGACTTTGCAGAAAAGATTCAGTAGTGCTGGATTTCAGTAGTGTTGAGACTCCTGGGGCATGATTTCTGAAAGTGCAAGTGGCAGTTGTGAGCTTCTGACTCCCAGTGACCTTCAGGCAAGAGTTGGACTCTTTATTTCTTTTGAAATCTTTTCCCCTCACTCACTCAGACTTCTGAAAATGTTACCCCAGGTCACCCAGCAAGTCCCTGAGATTTGTTCAGTAATTCAGCATCCACTGGGAGCGTCAGCTCACTCCACTGTTGGCAGCTTCAACAGATTCCAACCACAGAGCAGGCACTTTTGTTTTGAGTGCCAAAATGACCCTCAAGTTCAAATTTAAAGCGATCCATTAAGTGGTATGAAGAAATATGCTTTTGCTGCCTTTTACATTTACACTGTGGCTGAAAAAAGAGCGGTCAGCATGGCACCTTTCACAAAACTTAGAGTCAGATGATTTTTTTAAGAATTCAGTCCTGCAGAACAAGACTAAAATACCTGTGTACTTACTGCTAAAAGCACATGCTCAGCCTTATATAGTTCATTTCTTTCCATTATTTTTATTTTCACTGCTAATAATTAGGCACCATTCTACTTGCACATAAACCTAGAATTATCATTTGGATAATTCTAGGCTCATAAGCAAATTAAAGGCTGTTATTTAGTCTTCCATACTAAGGTACATGCTTGCTCTGCTATTGCATTTTCCAGATTTCCACTAACTTGCACTTAAAACCACTATTCCAATCCTACATGGTAGACTTTTTTCTGAGATCAGCCATAAAATATATACATTTGAAGGGAAATTCACCCCGATAGTTAATGTTTAAAAGAATATTTGATTTCATTTCAGAACCTCTACTACGATACTAACAAAACTATACAGGTGCATAGAAGCACAGACAAAGGAACAGAGCCTGCTGACTTAGTTATGATCTTCTAGTAATCTTGGAATGAGAGGTGATAAGAATTAAAGTCTGTTATAAACTACATCCTTTATTTGAAATGCTTCTATCAAGACAACATGGCTAGGAACAAAAATTATGCCAACTGGTATAAGTGATCAAACCCTGGTTCAAATCTGTAACATAACAGAAGTTCTGTGCAGATAAACCACTTTCGAAATGGCCCGAACTGGTTTAAGATAAACCTGGTGGGCAGGCTAGCCTTGGCCCAAGCTGTAGCTCCAGCTCCAGCTAAGCAGGAAGGCATGTTCTAGCTCCCTCCAGATTCTGGCCTGGGCCACTGCAGGCATGTGGTTGCATTTGCCTGTCAGCAGCTTGAGGTAATTAGGTTTCCTGTAGGGCTGTGCGAGGCTTCGGATCCTGCTTCAGATCTGGAGAAGCTTTAGATGCTTCGGCACCCAAAGCAGCATGTCCAGATCGAAGCACTGGCTTCGTTAGGCTTTCCGAAGCAGTTCAGAGCTTCCGAAGCACTTTGGAAAAGCTTCAGAGCCACTTCAGAGATCCATCCATAGGGTATAATGAGGAAACAATGAAATATCTATAATTTTGTTGTTTCTTGTCTGATTTAGGTTAAATTTGCAGGGGTTGTAGCCTCTACAGAGAGCATGAAGCCTGCCAAGTTTCAATAAGATTGGTGCAGCGGTTTGGGGGGAACTGCACTTCAAGCTGCTGACAGGCAAAACTCATGACATAGATGACCGTGTGTGTTAAGGTGCAGCGGGCTGAAAACTGCAGGGGTGGTAGCCCCTGCTCAGGCCACGAAGCCTGCCAAGTTTCAAGGAGATAAGTGCAGGGGTTTGGGGGAAACTGCACCTCAAGCTGCGGACAAGCAAAACTTGTGACATGGGTGACACTGTGTGTTAAGGCACAGCAGGCTGAAAGCTGCAGGGATGGTAGCCCCCACTGAGGCCACAAAGCCTGCCAGCTGTCAAAGAGATAGGTGCAGGGGCATTCTGGGGCCCTGCACCTCTGGCTGCTGACAGGCAAAACTCGTGACATGGGTGCTTGTGCAACTGTCTTGGGACGAGGGTGGGGGGAACTACTGCAGGCCTGGCTGCTAAGCTTCTGTGTTACCAGTTACCAATCAATCATGATTCAGGGACCAGCTCAATACAAAGTTGCTAGCTAATGTAACCAGTTAATTAGCATCAATTAACACCTACAAAACCAGAGACTAAGGAGAGGAAGGAATCAATACAGACAATCAACTGCCCCAAGACAGAGACTGTCAGTTGCACAAGCACCCATGTCACAAGTTTTGTCTGTCAGCAGCTAGAGGTGCAGGGGCCCAGAACCCAGAAGCCCTGCACCTATCTCCTCAACAGCTGGCAGGCTTCATGGCCGCAGCAGGGGCTACCATCCCTGCAGCTTTCATCCTGCTGCGCCTTAACACACATTGTCACCCATGTCACGAGTTTTGCTCGTCTGCAGTTTGAGGTGCAGTTCCCCCCAAACCCCTGCACTTATCTCCTTGAAACTTGGCAGGCTTTGTGACCTGAGCAGGGGCCACCATCCTTGCAGTTTTCAGCCCACTTTGCCTTAACACACACAGGGTCATCTATGTCACGAGTTTTGCCTGTCAGCAGCTTGAGGTGTGGTTCCCCACAAACCCCTGCACCTTTCAACTTGAAACTTGGCAGGCTTTGTGGTCTCACCAGGAGCTACCATTCCTGCAGTTTTCACCCCACTGTGGCTTAACACATTCACGTGACATGAGTTTTGCTTTCAAAAATTTGGGGTGAAGTTTCCCCAAATTCCTGCACTGATCTTCTTGAAATTTGGCAGGCTTCTTGCTCTCAGCAGAGGCTACCATCCCTGCAAGTTTCATCCAGATCACACAAAAAACAACTAAGTTATAGATATTTCATAGATTCCCCATTATACTCTATGGCCAGATCTCTGAGGCGGCTCCAAAGCTTCGAAGCCGCTTCAGCCGGAACGAAGTGGAAACCCAGTCTGCCATTCCAGATCAGATCCCTGGCATCTGAACCAACCGGATCCGAAGCTGGATTGAATAGCTGCCTCCTCGCACAGGCCTAGTTTCCTGACAGTAATTAGGTGTGCTTGCCTAGAGTCTGCTACAGAAGTAGGATTTACATGTACTTGTTTTATCTTAAAAGCACAGACCTCAGATGCAGTGACCTCTACAAGGGACCATGCAAAATAGGTAGCTGAGCCCCTTCCACAGAGAAGCAGAAGGATTCACACATTGGTGACCTGTTCAATATCTGGACTGAGGATGTGTACAGGTAAACATCATGTTTGACCATTTGCTACTCTTCCCTCTTCTGTCTACTTTTTTTTTCTCCTTTGCCCTATTTCACATACCGGCAGGGAATAAATCTTAAGTGAAATACCTTTCTTCCTAGAAAAAATTCACTTGCTTGTAGCCCGTTTTCACCTGCCTCCTCAGCTTCCATTTAGCTGGTTCTCTAACACAAACTAGATTTGTTTGAAGAAATAATTCAAGATGGAGGATTCAAGTTTTTATAGAGTACATATCTCCCTTCCAGGAACAAATATGCCAATTAGAAGTAGAGTTGGGCTCTATTTAGAAAAGCTGTGTGCTGGTGTCCCTAATTGAAGATAATTTAGATTGCTCCTACATAAGTGAGGAATCCAGACAGCTGTCAATTAGCTGGTAGAAGGCAATAATTTGGGTATTTGCTTTTATAGTCCTTTATTTTGTGGACTGAAAACAAGAAAATTATTTTACCCGCCCCCACCAATACGCTTATATCATATACGTTATCTATTTATGTTTCTTTTGTGCTTATCTTTTTGCTGATTAATATTTACCCCCTTTCCTGTTGTTCTATAAAAGAAATAGGCTATCAAAAAAAAACAAAGCAGACACTCTGGTACTGGAAACTTGAACTGCTCCATTGCCTGTGGTGCTGTGGAATGCTGAAAGAGAGCTGTAAACTAGCACTGACCCTTTTCTGAGTCAAGGAGGGCACCTAGCAAAGGATGGCTTCCCTCCCTGACAGCCACCCACAAAAAGAACAGGTGAAAGAGAGGAGAGAAGCACCAATCTAATATATCTCCTTGATTTTCTTTCCCAACCTATGAATTGCTCTAATTTGTGCCAGTTGTCACTTTTATTTCAGAGACCATACACCAAAGAGTAGCTGCAGCCCAACGTACTTTAATAACTGCACTTCCACATTCCTTCCCTGCCTCTTGTACTTTGAGAAGAGAGACATATAAACCAACGACTCCAGCTGCAAACCAGCTGTCATTTGCTCTATGCCACTGTACTTCCTAGGAGAGGCTTGTGGCTGTATCCTGGAACCCCTGAGATGTCTAAGCGATACAAAGGGAGCAGAACAAGACAAGAAATTTACCCCCAAAGTATTGGTTGTGACTCCCTACTCTTACTGAATTGACATCTTTTCCATTGGACACAGGTCCTTATACTGTCTTGATCATTAGTGTGATGGCCTATGAGGGACTACTGCAAGCATAAAAAATAAAGCCATTTTGACTCTGCTTTAAATTGCAGAGGCCAAAACACTGCCCAGCCTCAATAACATGAAGGTCATAAAAGAATTGTAAACAAAGGTAATTTTACCATTCCCTTGCAACTGTGCCAGACACAGGGATAGCACAGATGAAGAACTAGCCCTTATGTTCTTCACCTGTACTTTTCTTTTTTGTGGCTTCTGCAAAATCTGTGACATGGTGTGGTCCTCCATAGCATTTTCAAATCCAGAAATGGCACTTAATAGAAACAGATTTGTACTAATGACCTTATTTTGCCCTTCTACTCAAAAGTACATGGTGAAAATATTTTCTTACTCAAACAGTAGATTAGCTGAATTCAGAGTCATATGTCCTTATCTGATCCACATATGTAGGTGACTGAAGACTGACATGGGGATAGAGCTAAAAGAGCAAATCTCAACTTTATTGTGTTAAGGTAACAGCAACTTTCTGTGTATATGCTGAGGATTCCCCATACTACCCATATTTTGAAATGGTGGAGATGGAGGAGGTGGAGAAGCCTTGTGCCATGCCCTGTATCGCCACCACCACTCGCCCCCCCTGCTACCTGTCCCCACTGCCTACTCAACCTGGTCCTTGCCCTCTCCCACAGTGCTGCCCTACTGCCACCTGGCTCCATACCACTTGTTCCTCCTTGCATCTGCCCCCTGCCTCCACAGTGCCTGTCCCCCCCCGCTACTGCCCCCCTGCCACTTCCTGGCCCCTCTTCCATCTAGCCCCCCCACCCGCTGCCTCCCCTACCTGCCAACACCTCTACCCCCTCAATACTGTCTGCCCCCTTCTGCTGCCTGCCCTACCAGCATGTCTGCCCCCTACCCCACCACTGCTTACCCTCTATGGCTCCGGCTCCAGCTCCAGCTCCAGCCCTGCTCTGGCCTGTCCATGGACAGTCCAGCCCTCACCCAGCCATGCAGTAGTGGTTGTTGTGGTAGCAGCTCCAGCCCAGCCCCAGCCAGGTACAATGGGTAAGCGGAGGGGGAGGCAGGGGGGGCGACAGGTTTGGGGGACAGGCAACAGCAGTTGGGACAGAGGCAGGGGGGAGGGGGCAGCAGGGACCTCAGGTCAGGTTTGGAGTTGGAGGAACAGAGGCCACCTGCCCCCTTCCTGGCTTGTACTCAAATCCAAGACAAGGGGCTTCCCCCCCCTCCCATGTTAAAAGTGGGGAAAAAATCCTGACTTGGATTTAAGTAAATGCAGTAATTTAAAAATAAACACTTTATGCTACTACAACCACACTACAATCTCTAACTACTGAATGATATTGTATAGTTGATCTTCATTTTTTGTCTTTTTCCTCCATTTATATTTCCCTTTCCCCTTTGCACTCCCATACCTTCTTCTTCTCATGAATTCTGTGGATTCTGTACCACCCCCCATCCCCCAAAGGGAAACAAGGCCCCAGTCTGAGAAACACTGACCTAAAGCCATTAATCTTCCCATGCTTATCTGATGCTGGGTATTGGGAGAAAGGGGAACAGGCCAAAAAAGAGTTCTCTGCCAATTTGTCTGCAAAAAAAAAAATCTCTTTTGACCCTAGGGATAGGAAATCAACCAGATACTAAGGGCAAGTTTATATCACTGCAGGATGGGACTGGAAGTTGTGTAACCATCTTAGTGGAACATTGCACATGTGACAATAAGCACACTTGAAACAAAGCTTACCATACTGCAAAATACTTCCAATTTGGGAGAAAAAGAAGGCATGTAAAACAGGCACAGACTATCTCCACACAGTATTCCCTAGTGCCATATGGAAATGGCATAAATTTATAGATACACCTATACCAGAACAACTGGAAGGAAGAGGTAGGCCAGTTATAGTAACCAAGAAACTCAGAACTACTGGGTGAGTATGTATGTATGTATTGAGGGGGTGTAATAAATAAATAAATAAATATTTATTTGTTTGTTTGTTTGTTTATTTAAGGGGTTGCAACCCCTACCTTGTTACTACAGAGGGAAATGGTCTAGGGGCGCCTGGCCCTCTCTGTCTGTCCCTGTTCCTTGTTGTTTCCCTTTTTTGCTTCCCCCATCCCTTTTTTCTCCTTTTACTCATACTTTCTTTTTTCTGAAGAGCCAAACAGGCAGAGAAGCCTGAGGCAGGATAGCCACTGAGGCCAGGTGCAGGTAGAGCCTGATGGACCAGAGATGGAAAGGGAGGCTCAGATGCACTTTATAAGCTTAAGTCCAAGAGACAGTCTGGCTGTGAGAGCTATAAGAGACAGAGCTTTTGATAGAAGAGTTCAGGGATTGAACCAGGGCTATGAAGGAAGGACTCAAGATAGCAGCCAGAGTGAAGGAAGCAGCCTGAAAACCCATATGGAAGCAAGGTAAGTATTCTCACTCCTTTTCTGTTTGTTTTGCAAATACTGCTGCAGGATAAGGCTAACCCAGGCAGGCATTTTTTTGAGCCAGAGCAGGCACCCCTGTTTTGTGGTTTTCATTTCATCTGGTGGACTGGATCATGCCTATAGGAGAGGTAGAGAGCACTAAAAAGGAATGATTTGGGATACCCTGAATCTCAGATGAGGACAGAAGATGGATATTGGGGATAAGCATGGAGTATGTGAGGAGAAAATTTTGCCAGAGACTGAGGCAGGGTTCAAACACTTGAAGCAGGGCCTGTATACAGGTCTTGCATGGCCCAGAGCCTAGGGTCACAGGGGTGCGACCAAAGCTGGGCCAGAAGCTTGCAGCCCTGGGCAGTGGGCTCTAAGGTAGAGGGTATAGCTAGAGCAAAAATGGGACAAAGCCAAGGAAGCCATGGCCCACTACCCAAAGCTCTTTGCCCTTGGGGAAGCCTTGCCCAGCAACTTATTACATCAAGGCATGGACAGTGAGAATACAAAAGGGGAAGACCCTGAGTAGGTGAAGGGTGCTAGTGAGAAGAGGCCCATAAAGATGGTTGTACTGCACTGGCCCCCATAGGTGTCCTAAATGTGGGGGCAGGAACAGAGCTTAGCAGCCCCTTTCTCCATCTGACTAGTAGGAGATCAGATCCTTTTACAAGAAGAGCAATCTTCCGGATGTATCATAATGAAAAGTTCTCTCACTCTTCCTATAGGTGCTTTGTTGGCTGCAATCCCATCAATTATCTGACCCAATAAAATGGGTGCTAATACTAGTGAAGAAAACACACGCATTTTTCCTGGCTTTTCACAATGGGCAACTCTGCAGAACCATGACAGTTCTGAAAAGGAAGGGAGGGAGTGGGGAGGGGAGTTTGTGACTTGCACCTCATCAATAGAATTGTTATTCAGGTTCCAATTATAGGACCAATATCTGATCTCACTTCTGTCAGTAACATCCCATTAAATTTGAAGAATATGGAGTTGTACAGGAGAAAGCATGACATGGTGAATCTTTATTACTGGTAGTGACTTTGGTGGAAAAAGAACACCAATTGACTTTCAGATCCTAGCTGAAGTTCATACTACAGGCAACTTTAAAAGAAGAAAAGAAAAAATGGGGGAGGGAGGCTGAAATCATGAAGACTTGACATGGTATAGCACATAATTAACTACAACCACACTTTCAGCCTAGTGAATATAAAGACTCAGTTATAAGAAAAAATACCGGTAAGATAAACCGAGACACAAAAATAAGTACAAATCATCTATGAAACCTTTCAACAGATTTTGGTCAGTTGTTATTTTCCGCTAATTCTGCCTTAGCAGCATCACAGTTAAACTTTTTCAGCACTTGCTTGAAACAAGAAGTAGACCTCTTCCGTCCTTCAATTCTGCTCACAATACTCAACTAAAAATAGTTTCCTACCGAGATGGCACATATTTGAAATAATCTTATAGGTGCTGGAAAAACACATTAATGATTAATGAATAAGCGTTCTAAGTGTTGTAAGGACAATCAGTGTGTTTATCATAATTTATCTTGCAAGCCAAGTTTTCTGCTCTACAAACATTAAACAATTCCTGATTTAAAAACTCAATGGGGATTTTAAGACATGTCTATTCAGGCTGTTATTAGGTGTATTATTATGGATGAAAGGTGTGTGTGCATGCTGCAAGGTGAACATAATAGCCTTAGTACTTTGTTTATTATCTAGGAAAGGAAGACATACAAAAGGAAAGGTGCACTAATCTCATAATTTTGATCATATTTTGACCACAGAGAACGTATTTCCTGAGTCAAGTCTACTCCTAATAAGAGTAAAATGTTTAAACATGGATGCCAAGGCTTTTGATTCAAAGTAATTAGCAGAGAACTTTTAGATACCAACATGGTGGGCAACGAGAGGTCCCTTCTACCAACTCTTGACACAAAATAGAAAGTAACAAGACAGAAACTATATTAGCTTTGTTAAATCAAGTCACATAGCAACTCTACTGTTCAAAAAGGACTGAGTGATCTATTTTTTTCCACAAACATAAAAAAAAAAAGAATCAAATCTGTTATATCCAAAACTTGATCTCACATACTTTTTTTTTTTTTTTTTTTTAACATGGCAAAAGAAAAAGCCTTTGCAAGGATGTAAGCCAATCCCAAGGCCTGGTATGCATTAGGATTTTAAACATCAACCTAGTTGTACCAGTGCAAAAAACTAAAGATAGACATAAATGACATGAATGTTATGGGCAGACAAGGTTCTTTGGGTGAATCTGATATCTTTTTAAAATCCATCTTCTGTCCTCATCTGAGATTCAGGGTATCCCAAGTCATTCCTTTTCAGTGCTCTTTACCTCTCCTATAGGCATGATTTTTTTTAAAAAAAGGTCCAACTATTTAAAGGTAGTCTAATAAAAGATATCAGATTCACCCAATGTCACCACCCAATGTCAATCATGTCAATCATGTTAACATTAGGGGTCCAAGACATAACAAGGCAACTGGGCGCTCAGGGTGGTGGTATACATGGCAACAGCACGATCATATGGCTGTGGCAGCAAATGCTTGTTTCTTCCGTGCCCCTCCTTCATGGCAGCACTCAGGGCTGCTGCAATGGTCACCTTACTGAAGTTATGCTCCTGTCAGAAGTTTGTTTCAAAGTTATGTAAAGATCTGAGATCATATTAAGCAAGCACTAAGTCTGCCAAATATCTACTGAAAATTGGCCAACCCAGAACTGGACCAAGATTTTACAAAAGGGAAGTGTATAAGCAATGACTGGCACTGCAAGGATGGCTGCATCCCCTGATCCTAGCCTCCTCCTCCCCTTCCTCTCTGTGAGCAAGCCGAGCATGGCACAAGAGCGGCAGCTAGGGACTTTTGTACATCCCCAAAACAGGTAAGAATTCCCTCCCCTCGCCACCCGTGTCATCCCCTTCCTTCTCTGATGCAGGAGTAAGAGAGAAGATGCGGAAGGAAAGGGGTGATGACAGAGGGGAAGGGAGGGGGAGAATTCTTACCTTCTTTGAGGATTGAAAAGCCCCAGCTGCTGCTCCTGCCACATGGTCAGAAAGTGGGCTGCAGCCATTCCATTGCAGCCCCTCAGGATCTGTCCCTAACCAACCTCATTCTAATATTTAAGTGTCAAGTTCTTGCACTGAACTATATACATCCAATTCACAAACCAAGAAAATATCAGGTGAATGATTGAAGATCAGGTATAATTTGGAAAAAATCTGATCACAGCCAATTTTGAAAGTAAATCCACCCCTACTCCAGAGATCACCAGTGCTTATCGCTCTGTTGGTGGAAGTGCAAGGTAAAATCTTCTCCTTTTGCCAGTGGCTAATGAACAAAACTTATGTGCATCTCTCACACTTCCCACCATTTCTCTAATAACTACTGGGAACTATGGCTTCAGTCCGCAAAACTGGCAAAGGGCTTCTGAGTGATTGTTGTTAAAAAGAGATATTTTAGCATCTTCTTATTACCCAGTTCCCTTGTGGCCTTGCCTAAAGGCATATGGGCTTTAGCTGAACCCTGCATACCTGAAGCATAACAGAATGTACGTATGTGCTAAGTGACAATTTTATTTTCAGGTCTTAAATCCACCTTTCATGGGTCTTAATCAGTACAAGGGAATTTAAAGTAACACAAAGGGCCTTCTACAGCACAGGTAATTTCATGTAAAAAAATTACAAAATTCATTGAATAAATTATTAGTCTACCGTTACCCATAATGTACTAATAATAAGATCTAAGAATTACTTGTAATGAAGTATGTAGCTTTATTAAGCCTAAGAAACAAGGGGAAACATTGTGAATACCTTATTGATACAAGACTCATGGTGATTTAATGTAAATTTTACTTCAGGTAGCACTTTCAAGTTTGCTCCCAACATATATCCTTCTAACTGTCATTTTATTGCATTCTTTCCCTCCTTAAATTAAAACTATTCTAAATAGAATACTAAGGAGAAGAGAGTAATCATCTCAGATATTCTATGGAAAAGGACTAGAAATATGTTCAAAATCACAAATTCAGCAGTAGCTATTTTCTATTTTGTTCTAACAAATTGAGTTTGTTGTCTAATTGTAGAGTCAGGGACATTTGAAATGGAAAAGACCAACTAGGTCATTATTCCATCTCCCTGCCAATTTCAGAATTGTCAGAAGGCATTTGGTTGTATTATAACATCCCCCTTCATGCTGTCCCCAACTACATTTTCTGCTTTTCACAATAATCTTTACTACCTGCTCCCAGATTTTACAGTTTCACCCTTCCCTGAAAAGCCCAGCTTCTTGCAAACCTTCAAAATGGCATTTAAAAGTGATGTACAATGAGTCAAAGAGGCACAGCAGGAGCTATAGGCTTCATCTGACCTGCTGCAATTCAAAAATTGTACATTCTGCCAGGCAAAGTGCTTTATTTCCTCCTTGAACTATTGTTTTGTTTTGTTGGTTTTCCTTACGTGCTTAAACTTAACTATTTTTATTCTGTAATGTTAGTGTTGTTGGAGATGGGTGGACTCATTTCGTTAAAAAAAAAAAATCCTTCCAATCTTCAATCATTCCTGGAACTGAACTCCAGCTGCACCATTTATTAGCTTTTCAGAGTCTCTACTCATGCATAGTGTTTCTGAAGCCAGTAGGACTGAGTAAGGTCCATAAGATCAGGCCCTCAATCATCTCTAAGAAAAACAAAAAACCGCTTCATTTTGTCTGTGACATGAATTTGCCTCCCATTGTGAGCTCAATTGGTTGGCATTTCCTTAGATTTATTTTCTTTGTTATAATAATGCATGCATTTCAGAGAACAGTGAAGATATCAGGGTTAATGTTCTAATCAAATTATGTCAATAACGATCATTCAGAATCCTTGCCAATTCCAGATAATTCCAGAAATATCTTCAATTGGCAATCCAAGGCTAACATCCAAAGAAAAGAGAATATTAAAAAAGAGGTGACACTAAAAAAGTAATAGCTCCCCAAGACAGAGATTCATTTATGTCATCTATAACTATTTAAAAATACTTCTTTAAAGTTGGATTTCTAACACGTATGCAGAAATGTAGGTTCTGAACAAAAGAAAAAAAAATGCATGAAAAATAACCCTCAATGTGAAGCAGAGATAAGTAAGTGTAGCTGTGTAGCTTTGCACACAGCTGCCTTATGCACCGATAGTGGATTACCTTTAAATAATATAGTGAAGCTATGTAAATGACTTTCTATTTATTAGCACTTTAAAGGAACATTTTTCATGAGATCCAAATCAACACCACTACACACTTAGCACAATGGTTCACTGACTTTTCTTTCCCTGGTTGTTTAAGAGCGTTTCTGTATATGAAATAAATCACAGTAAACGATTTTTCCCCCCTCTGGTGATCTCATGAAGCACGATGTAGAGTAATTAGAGCAGAGGAAGGGACTTGGGCCTTTGGATTTCTTTCCCAATGATTTGCCATCAGATTATGTACAAATCTTACTGTAGCTTTATTTTAGTTTTCCCATTATATTTAACTACTAAGCATGGGAAAAATTCCATATTAAATTTAATAAACTCAGGACTAAATTATAGACGCACAGAATCATACAATTATAGAAAAGTAAGTTTGGAAGGAACCTTCAGAGCTCCTCTAGTCCAACTAGCTGTCTGGGGCAAAACAATCCCTATCCAAACTATCCTATATAAATCCAATGTCTAACCTAGTAGCAAAACTACATAGTCAACAATGCCACAACTACACTCTAACCTGCCACAGGTGAAGGAGGAGGTCAGTGGCAGCCAAGGTCCTGCTGCTGTGATGGTTGTTAAGATATGCTCCAGAGATCCAAGGAAGAGGGCCATGCCCTGCACTACAGTGTAAGGTAAAAACCCCCACAGTGTATACCAGTCTGATCATGAGGTAAAACCCCTTCCTGATCCCAAACATGGTCATTGGTCTAACCCTGAGCAGAGGGGCAAGGCCCTCTAGCTAGGAACCTCTGGGTTTAAATCCCAGCAGGAGCACTGGCACACCCCAGTCAAATTCCCCAGCTTTGGCTACAGCCAACACCCAATACTGAAAGGAAAAGGCAGAAGGAGAAAAAAAATCTTTCCTAGCCCCACAGGACAACCAGTGAAGCCCAGAAACATGGGGAATACACACAGTCAAGCATAGTCACAGCTATTCCTTGATCATGCCTGACCAATGCACCATGAATAGCTCCGGTGATGAAGAGTCCATAATTTCCCTGAGCAATCTATTCCACTGCCTCACTTTTCTAAAAGTGAAGACGTTTTCCTGGTATCCAATCTAAACCTCCTTCACTGCAACTTCGCCATTAATCCACGTCCTGGTCTCTGCAGGAAGAGAGGAAAGGTGTTTAGGGGAGTACTTCAGATATTTAAAGGCAGCTATCATGTCTCTCCTAAACACCTGTTCTGCAAGCTGAACATGCCTATTTCCTTCAACCTCTCCTTGTCTGACTTGTCTTCCAAGCCCTTTATCATTGTTGTTGCCGACCTCTGGATCCTCTTTAACTTCTCATGACCTCTTTAAAATGTGAAGCCCAAAACTGCACACAATATTCTAGATAAGGCCTAACAAATGCCGAGTAAAGAGGCATTATCATCTCTCATATATTGCACTTAATGCTGCTAGTGATTCATCCCAAAACTACATTTGCTTTTTGTGAAGCCACACTACACTGCAGGCTCATATTGAGTCTGTGAACTGTGACTCCTAGATCTTTCTCTGTAGTACTGCCATCCAGGCAAGTGTCATCCACTTAGTATTTGTTTTTTATTATTCTTCCCAAAGTGTAGCACCTATTTGTCAGCACTCAACTTCATCCTAGTAGCTCCAGCCCAATTTTCCTGTCAAATCCTTTTGAACTGCACTCTTATTCTCCAGTGTGTTTGCGATCCTTTCCAGTTCCATGCCATCTGAAAATCTGCTGAAGAAGCTATTCCAGCATCCAATATCCTTAATATACATGTTAAAACAGCACTGGGCCCAGGTCAGACTCCTGTGGGACTCCAGGTGAAAACTCCTGCCATTCTGACATGAATACATTTATGATGTCCACTACGGGACAGGGAGGCCTGGGTGAGGGGGATTCCCTGCCCTCCATCAATGCTGACCTCATCAAGGAACACCTTGAGAGGCTGGACACCTTCAAGTCATAGATTCACAGATGTTAGGGTCGGAAGGGACCTCAATAGATCATCGAGTCCAACCCCCTGCATAAGCAGGAAAGAGTGCTGGGTCTAGATGACCCCAGCTAGATACTCATCTAACCTCCTCTTGAAGGGTAGGGGAGAGCACCACCTCCCTTGCGAGCCTGTTCCAGACCTTGGCCGCTCTAACTGTGAAGAAGTTCTTCCTAATGTCCAATCTAAATCTGCTCTCTGCTAGCTTGTGGCCATTGTTTCTTGTAACCCCTGGGGGCGCCTTGGTGAATAAATCCTCACCAATTCCCTTCTGTGCCCCCGTGATGAACTTAAAGGCAGCCACAAGGTCGCCTCTCAACCTTCTCTTGCAGAGGCTTAAAAGGTCCAGTTTCTCTAGTCTCTCCTCGTAGGGCTTGGTCTGCAGGCCCTTAACCATACGAGTGGCCCTTCTCTGGACCCTCTCCAGGTTATCCGCATCCTTCTTGAAGTGTGGCGCCCAGAATTGCACGCAGTACTCCAACTGCGGTCTGACCAGCGCCCTATAGAGGGGAAGTATCACCTCCCTGGACCTATTCGTCATGCATCTGCTGATGCACGATAAAGTGCCATTGGCTTTTCTGATGGCTTCGTCACACTGCCGGCTCATGTTCATCTTGGAGTCCACTAGGACTCCAAGATCCCTTTCCAACTCTGTGCCACCCAGCAGGTCATTCCCTAGGCTGTAGGTGTGCTGGACATTTTTCCTCCCTAGGTGCAGCACTTTGTATTTCTCCTTGTTGAACTGCATCCTGTTGTTTTCTGCCCACTTGTCCAACCTATCCAGGTCTGCCTGCAGCTGTTCCCTGCCCTCCGGCGTGTCCACTTCTCCCCATAGCTTTGTGTCATCTGCAAACTTGGACAGAGTACATTTGACTCCCTCGTCCAAGTCGCTGATGAAGACATTAAAGAGCATCGGTCCAAGGACCAAGCCCTGCGGGATCCCACTGCCCACACCCTTCCAGGTTGAGACCGACCCATCCACCACGACTCTTTGGGTGCGACCCTCTAGCCAATTCGCCACCCACCGGACTGTGCAGTCATCCACATCACAGCCTCTTAGCTTGTTCACCAGTATAGGGTGGGATACCGTATCGAAGGCCTTCCTGAAGTCTAAGTATACGACATCAACCCCTCCTCCTGTGTCCAGGCGTTTTGTAACCTGGTCATAGAAAGAGACTAGATTGGTCAGGCACGATCTGCCCGCCACAAACCCGTGCTGGTTTCCCCTCAGCATAATTTGCCCTGCCGGGCTCTCACAAATGTGAGCCTTGATAATTTTTTCAAAGACTTTACCAAGGATGGAGGTGAGACCGACTGGCCTATAGTTGCCCGGGTCCTCCTTCCTCCCCTTTTTGAAAATGGGGACCACGTTAGCCCTTTTCCAGTCCTCCGGGACTTGGCCCGTGTGCCACAAGCGTTCGAATATTCCTGCCAGTGGCTCTGCAATGATGTCGGCCAGTGCCTTCAGCACCCTCGGATGGAGCCCATCCGGGCCTGCCGATTTAAAGGCATCCAGTTCTTCCAAATGACTCTGCACCACCTCAAGTCAGCCGGCCCTGACAATCTACACCCCAGGGTACTCAAGGAGCCGGTTAGCATCATAGCCCAGCCCCTGGCATGGATCTTTGAGAACTCCTGGTGAAATGCTTGAAGATGGAAGGAAGGCCAATGTGATGCCTATCTTCAAGAAAGGGAGAAAAGTGGATCTGGCAAACTACAGGCCCATCAACCTGACCTCTGTCCTGGGTCAGGTCTTAGAAAAGATCATTAAAGAGGCCATTCTTAACAGACTGGCTGCCGGCAACATCCTGAGGGATAGCCAGCACGGGTTTGTTGTGGTAGGTCTTGCTTGACCAATCTTATTTCCGTTTACAACCAGATGACCTATCACTTGGACAAGGGAGAGGAGATTGACGTCATATATCTTGACTTCAAAAAAGCCTTCAATCTGGTACCCCATGATCACCTCTTGGCGAAACTGGCCAACTGCAGCCTCGGGTCCACCACAATCCGCTGGCTGAGGAATTGGCTCTGTGGTCAGACCCAGAGGGTGGTGGTCGATGGAAGTCAATCGTCGTGGTGACCTGTGACCAGTGGGGTCCCCCAAGGTGTCCTTGGACCTATATTGTTCAACATCTTCATCAATGAAGGGGACATTAGAGTCAGAAGTGGACTGACCAAGTTTGCCGATGATACCAAACTCTGGGGTAAAGCATCCATACTTGAGGACAGGAGGGTGATCCAGGCTGACCTTGACAGGCTCAGGAAATGGGTGGATGAGAACCTGATGGTGTTTAACACCAAAAAAATGCAAGGTTCTCCACCTTGGGAGGAAAACCTGCAGCATTCTTATAGGCTCAGCAGTGCTACGCTGGTTAGCACTACGGATGAAAGGGACTTGGGGGTCATGATTGACCACAAGATGAATATGAGCCTTCAATGTGATGCTGTGGCTAGTAAAGTGAGCAAAATGCTGGCTTGCATCCATAGATGCTTCTCAAGCAAATCCCAAGATGTCATTCTCCCATTGTTTTTGGCATTGGTGAGGCCACAGCTGGAGTACTGCATCTAGTTTTGGGCTCCTCAATTCAAAAATGATGTGGAGAAGCTTGAGAGAGTCCAGAGAAGAGCCACGTGTGTGATCAGAGGTCAGGAAAACAGACCTTACGATGACAGGCTGAGTGCTATAGGATTCTTCAACCTGGAAAAGCGCAGGCTCAGGGGCAATCTGATGGCCACCTATAAGTTTATCAGGGGTGTTCACCTGGATCTGGGGGAACGATTGTTCACCAGAGCGCCCTAGGGGATGACAAGGTCAAATGGTTATAAATTCCTGCAAGACCATTTCAGGCTGGACATAAGGAAGAATTTCTTCACTGTCCAAGCAGCCAAGGTCTGGAATAGCCTGCCACCAGAGGTGGTTCAAGCACCTACATTGAACACCTTCAAGAGAAATTTGGATGCTTATCTTGCTGGGATCTTATGACCCCAGCTGACTTCCTGCCCCTTGGGCAGGGGGCTGGACTCGATGATCTTCTGAGGTCCCTTCCAGCCCTAATGTCTATGAAATCTGTGAAATGATTACACTCTTTGCTTGCAGCCATTGAGCCATATTCACCTTACGTAGTTTTGTCTAGGCCATATTTTTTCAATTACTTTTTATGAAGGTCACGTGGAACTTTGTCAAAAGCCTTGCTGATATCCAGATATACTATATTCACTGCATTCTCTTCATCTACCCAAGCAGTTTGTTGAAGTAAATAAAGTTTGTTTAGCACAATTTGTTCTTAGTAAAGCCTTGCTGCTGCTTGTGATCAGCCTTTTCTCCTTCAGATGCTTGCAAATGGTCTTCCTTAGGATATGCTCTATCAACTTCCCAGGTACCGATGTGAGGCTAGCTTGTCTGTAGTTCTCTGGGTCCTCCTTTTTGCCAATTTTTAAAGAGGGGCACTATGTTGGCCTTTTTCCAGTCCTCTGGTACCTGGCCCATCTTCCATGACTTCATGAATATCATTGGCAAGGGTTCCAAGATCTGCTCTGCCACCTCCTTCATTACCCTGGAATGAAACTTATCAGCCCCTGCTGGCTTAAATTAATTCAGACTCATCAAAAGCTGGTAAGAAGCATAAAGTGAAAAACCCACATAAAAGTATGGTTTAAACAAACAATTGTAACTTTATTCAGGGTTTGTCTAGACATCCCAACACCCCTTACCTTGCATCCAGATCAGTCCAATACAGTCATCCTTGCACACAACAACCAATATAAGCTCCCATATAGGCAAGGGCCCTAGTGGGCACATCGAATAGGATGCATCTTTGGAGGAAAATTTCCCACCACCCTCTTCCTTGAGCAAAATAATGGGTTTAAATTAGCTGTTCTTTTAATTTGTGGTCAAGCTGTGAATCTGACAAAGTAAGCTATCACCTACAAATCTTATGCCTGTAAACAAGTTAGTCTCTAAGGTCTAACAGTCCCTGGCCTGCCCTCTGGCAGCAAGATAGGAGTGTTTTCCCTACCTCTGACAAGGTGCAGTTACTCAACTGGCTGGCAGGTGGGGGGGTTGGGGGGAGGAGGAGAGGGAGAGGGAGAGAGATACATTGAGTCTTGTTCTTCTACTTCCCTCTATTTCCAAGCAAACAAGCAAAAAAATGTGTAGCTAAAACATTAAAGTGACAGCAGCAAAATAGGACTACTACAGTTGTATTCATGCTTTCCCTCCCAGAGAAAACAGAGGGAGAACTTCAGAGCTGAGGAAGGGGTGCAGGGCAGCAGACCTGGGTGAATAATTCAATATCAATAATTGTTAGATGAATTTCACCTCCTTACTGGTTCACAGATCACTGAAGTAATCACTCTTCAAAAGTAAGCAAACAGAGCAAAGCCAATTCATGTAACAGCCTGAATATATATTCCTGGAGGGGTGAAGGTGACATGCTCTACTCATCCAGCTCCACATATCAGTGGCCTTACGTAAATGATAATGATACATCTAACAATCAGGGTCAAATCTTGAGCCCATTGAAGCCCATAGGGTTTTTGCACTTGATTTCAACAAAAGCTGTACACAAAGCAAGAGAAAAATGAGATTTACTTCACAATGATGAAAATGAGATAGCACAACATAACAGCTTGCAAAGAAAAAACTCAGTGAGAGACTGCAACTAATCCACAGCTTGGGTTTGTACAAATTCAGAAGCATCTCAAGCACACCCAAAAAGAATTATGCACATGTTACAACTAGTTACTACATAATTAAACACAAAAAGCTACAATAGTAGCATAGCATTAATGGACAGAGTTTCATTTCTGTAGCAGTGGCAGGTTGCAAGCAGGACTCCTGTTTTTGGTAATGGAAACTGAAGTTGCTTATGTGCACAGTGCTAAAAATAATGCCCCTATGGTTTGACTTAAACTAGCAGAATTAAGCTGAAACTATTTCTAATTCTCTCCATTATTTTCAAACAGGGAAACTCTCACAATGTCTTTCTTTCTTTCTTGACTCCTGAAATACTTGTGCACAACGGGGGGAGGATAGAAATGCAGTATCAGAAGTAACTGTACATTTTCCTTGCTTTCGCTAGTTTAAATGAAGCTGTTACACCTAAGAAGAACCACTACTATGGCTAATAATTAGAGATGGACAAGGGGTCTCAGAACTCCTATGTCCTGAATTGTGTAGCCAAAGGTAAATAAGATAAGATTTTGACAACCACAGTTTGGTGAAGTAAATTATTCCCACTCCCCTATGTGACCAAAGTAAAGCTATATTAGGGCCAAATCATGGGAATCTTGTGCCTTAGGCACAATTCACATGGGACTTCCATGGTCCTTAGTGTGGGAGCAGGCTTGACAGCTTAGATCATTGATTCTGTTCATACCTTTTAGGGATAATGCAGACTCTGACAGACTCTGCTGTATCAGTTATACTTTGTTCAATTTTCAAGCTCTTCTATTGACCACGAAAGCTGGAACAATAAATGTTTTAAAAGAAAGTTATCTTCTTACTGTGTGACATAGGGGGCTAGACCTTGACATGAGCCGGCAGTGTCTATGTGTTAATCTAACCTTAGACTATCCAGATCTTGGCTCTGTGCACGTAACTAGAAAGAGTCAGTCATGTTTGTGCCACCTCCTTCTCTTCTTTTGTGCAAACCCTAGTGGAGTTTGACAATGTAGCAAAGTAAGTTACTTCCTTTCAAAGGCTGCAGTGACTCATTTCTTCCCAATTATAGGAAAATAGAAGATTGGTGGTTCTTTGGCTCTGGCCACATTACCGTGACAGCATCTTGTGTTATATCCAAGCTATGGATATAATAAACTGTTTTTCTGGGACCTTGGGGTAGTTGTGTTACCCACTACTGCAAAGCCTGCCAAGAAGCTAGGTTAACACATGGGTGGGTAGCTTTCTCTGAGTACTCCATTGCCACAGCTATGCTGCTAATATAAAACTAGTTCCAGTTTGTGTACACAAGCTGCAATACAGACTTTCCTTTAGATTTACAATTCCTCTTGGGATTTCTCTTGGTCTGATGCAGCTAGATGTCAACCCATAGACAGATCTACATTTGTGATCACAGTTTGGTCTATAAGCTTCCTGAACCTCATTTTACCTACCTATAGAACAAGTGTAATACCAAACAATCCACATAATTATATTGGGACTCAAGCAATGCTGTGAGAATTTGAGCTGAAAGACACAATATAAAGAGCAAATTATGTTTTTGATGTGCCTAATGTAGCTTGTAAATTATTTTGCTTTTTAATAGAACCATCATAAACAAGGACTCTGAAACTCTTCTGATTGGGGAGCAGACTGTATAAAGTCTGAGTAGCAGAAATTTTCTGATTCTCATCTGATACTGAGTGCAAAACTACTTCTGACCTTATACCATGCTGATGAATTCATTACAAGGTTTACTGTTAGATCAGATTCCAAATGTAAAATACTCCTTTGCAGGAACTAGTTATTGTGGCAGCAACGTAGATACTTATTGTTTACAAAAACCCAAGCGCTAGACAAGAAACAAGAAAATTCATAGGAATATCAAGAATGTTTTTGTTTACTATATATACATATAAGCTTTTTATTCAGTGTAAAGAAATACATACCTTATCACAATACATCTGACACAGAGCTTGTTCTTACATGTTTATTTGGAACTTCATAGCAAAATATTTAAATATCAATTTATGATAAACTTTTGTATGTATATAGATAAGCATTTGAGATTGATTAATATATGTTGGTAAGGTGTGCTAAGTGTGAAAGATCTTTGAGACAGGAACTCTTCTTTTTATAAATGGCAGTTTAGTACTTAGTACGTGGAGCCCCAATCTGGAATTGGAGTTCTTTAAACTCCACTACTACTTTTACAACTACTTCCTGTCACAACCCAAAGTTGTGATTTTTTGTTTGTGTGTGCTTCGGCACTGCTAAATTATTTTCCCGCTAAATTGCAGCTTCTTTGCACGGTGGAGCTTTCTGCTGCAGAAGAGAACCCCGGTGCAACGGAGAATTTCCCGCCAATTTGAAGCTTTCTTTGCATGGTGCATTTCTTTTTGCATCTAAGAAATGCTCGGTGCAAGGAGTTCCCACCATTTGTATGAGAATTCGAGCCACATTATTGGCCAGTTCTAAAATATGCACACGTGGCGGCTAGCGATTGGCTTGCTAGCCGTATAAAGAGCTTGGGTGGTTTCCGCCCAAGTTGGAGAGAAATCAGTTGGAGAGAAATCGGAGTGAGAGAGAAACCTTCGCCTTGTGTGAAGATCTCTAAGCGCTGCAGATCCTCACGGACCCAACGCATTTCTTAAAAGGCAAGAGAGGCCTGAACAGCCTCTGGCCTCTCCCCATCGCTGATAGATTCCTAGACGTATCCCTTCCTGCACGAGAAACTACCGAACCCACGGAGTTTCAACAACTCTGTGGGAAAGAACGAATTTGTCATAATCCTCTAACGAGGATTTAAGTGGAGCTGTACCTGGAAAATTGTCCAGCCTACACCACGACCACCTTTGTAAGTAAACAGTCTTTAAATCAACCACTACGCGTCCGTGACAGATTCTAGCTCGCCCCCAGTCCTCTCCGACCCCGCATGCCCGGGCTGCTGGCCACGGCCCGCGTGCGCAAAGACGGGCCCGGATCACTCCCGGCCCGCACACTTCCTACCACTAATATCATCACAATTTTTAGAAATGGATATATATCCCATCTCAACTTATGAGGAGTCAGTAGAATGCAGGGTATATTTGCCATGGCTCTGATTTTCACAATGCCAATACTCAGTGCCTTAATTCGAGGGCCAGAATGCAGACAGACAGACCAGAACCAGCCAAGAAAACCAGCTTTAAAAATGAGAGCATTTGGGGGTTTGCCACACTCTGCCCAAGCCATTTTTATAACTCCCTCTTTCTCAAATTAACTGTAAAAGTAAAGTAATTATAAGTATAAATTTGATTGGGACCATAAGAGTGATGTTGTGGCTGGGACAATGAGTGAGGTTATAGATGTGATGGTCCAGGAATCATGCGAGAAGCAGGGATTTTTTTAGTGGTGTCTTTTATTGGACCAACTACATGGTTGGGATAAAGTTAGACAAGATTTTGAATGATATGTGAAATTGGAGTGGGGAGAAATTCCCAGAAATTCATCATGCTCAAGGGAAATCTAGCAAACACCTTTAAAAGGCAAGTATAGAAACAAAAATTCATAAACTGCCTGGACACTAGAAACCATGGACTGAATGCTGATATTGATGTTACGACACTATAATCCACCTGATTCCTGAAATTCTTCCAACACAATAGAGATGATAAAAGACCCTCAAGCTTTTCTTCTGCTAATTGCTTATCTCCTATCCCTGGGAATTCTCTCCCCCCCACCACCAAATTTCAAAGCTCTTCCCACTTTTTTTTAATAACCATGGTGCTTGCTTCCCTCTTCAGATCTGATGAGGGATGTCTTGCATTTAAAACCCTGTCTAACTTTATCCCAACCACGCAGTTGATCCAATAAAATCACCCTAAAATATCCTTGCCGATCCTATTGCGACAATAAAGATTTTAAGTGGATTGTTCAAGCCTCAAATCAGTCTGTCATTTTAAAATTTCATACTCATTCTTGTCCAGAGGATTCAAAAGTTCACTTGAAAAGCAGATTTATGTGACCTGGGTTCATTTCCCAGGGAGAGTATTAGAAATCCACCAAACCTGTTAATCCTCTCTAGTGAAAGGGTCAAGTACAAAGTCATGTTCTACTTGCAGTTTGTTCCCTCAAGGAAAATAGGTTTCAGGTGAACTGCAAAATGTATGAAAGAAATAATACCATGAGCCATAAGTCAGAGACATAGTCCAGTCTATAAATATCACCATAAAAGGAAGAGGGACTTTCCTGATTATTTTCAAGATACTGAAGAGGATTTTTCCCCTACGTCTTGTCTCCATCACCACCAAATTTTATTTAGGTATTTTATATCATGATATTTTTTAAAGGTCTTTTATTACTGAATATTTAATATTACACAAAACTGAACTACAAAATAACCAATAGGGACAGGAGTAGATTACTCTGATTACCTTCACACACAAAAGGGGGAAACAAAAATATTGTTGAGATACTACATAAATTTGTTATAATTTCCATGCATAGAGTCTAATTATTGGAGCATCATCCTAAATTCATTCCCTCAACTGCTGTGGTGGGGAACGCAGCAGCAGGGGGAGGGGCCAGACTACCACCCTTTGTCCCCTTGCCACCTGTTCCCACCAATATTTGCCACCTCCACCAACTGTACCCTCTGCTGCTTACATTATGGTGGCTGCAGCTCCAAGGCAGTCAGTTGCAGTGATCACATCTCCAGCCCAACCAGGCAGCAGCAGCAGCAGCAGCTCTGGGTCCAGCTGGGTTAGGGCTGGAGGAGCTGGAGCTGAAGGTAAGAAGTTGGAAGAGGCAAGTGGCTGACAGGAGGCAGGCAGCAGGTGCAGGGCACGCTGTGTGATATTCCCCACACTTCCAAGACACACACCATGGGTCTCCTTCCCCCACCCCCTCAGCCCTCTCACTGCACAGTCTCCCCCATGCACCCCTGACTCCCACCACAGTCTCTCCTGAGCACCCTCTACTGTGTGGTCTCCTCTGCTTTCACCTTGCCACAAGCCCCCTCCCCTGCTGCACAAACCACCCCATCCTAGGGCAGGTAATGGCTCAGCTCTGGCTTCAACCCTGAGCTAAAACCAGAACTGATCTGGTGCCTGCCCTGGGCAAGTACTCAAATCTAAAATGAGGCTTCCCCCCTCCCCTCCCCACACAGTTTGACTGGGAAATAAAACCTCACCTTGGATTCAAGTAAATATAGTACTTAGTCCCCTCTGCAAAATCTATGCTTTACATAGAGCTGTGTTAGTCTGAAGTAGTACAGAAAGTAGCCCAAGTTGGCCCCTTAGACACTACCTAGTATCTCCATTTTTAATTTTTTTAATTTTTGGATAATGGGTCATCTACTCCTAGCTATTTTAAGAACAGACCTGCCATTACTTGCCCAGTCTCCTGTGTCACGCAGTGGCAGAGAGTGGATGCTGAAAGGGAGAGTGAACAGGGCATAACCAGGGTTTTTCCCCTATTCATCTCCCATTGCAGCCTCCAGTATTTAAAAGTCTAGGAAGTTCCCATTCAGAGGCTTTACCTGTAACTCCCATGTTCAGTATCTCTGCCGCATCTTTCCTCCAAGAATCTACCCAGGTCTCTTTTGATTTTTATATTTCCTAGTTTCATTGTCTATAATATTCTGTATAAACCGGTTAGTTTAATGTGCCGCCCTGCTCTACCTTCTGTCTACATTTTAAATGGAAGAACTGGATCCACTGAACTAAATGGCAAAAGTCCTTGGATTTCACCAAAGATAGTATTCCACATCACATATTTTTCTAATCATTTTAATGTTCAACTAAAGCATGAAACTGAAGTTCTCCACAGAACAGTCATAGTGTGGGAAATAACAGTGCAGACTTTCCCATGTTGTCCCAGTCAGTGGACATGTCTACATGTGCAATTAATCTACAGCAGTACACTCTAGCACATATCGCACTGGAATTTATTGCTCCCTGGCACCATGTTTGAACATGTGCTCAAGATGGCAGCACACTGAGCCAGGTGGAAGCAGTTCTGGCTGGCAGGGAGCCCAGGGGGCCAGCCTGGGGCTTCTCCAACCCAAATCTACATGCTGCAGAGGGCTGGCTGGGGCACAAGGGTGCTACAATGTGAGGCTAGCCAGCAGGAACTTGCACTGAAGCACCTTCATGACCCAGCTAGCCCCTTCAGCGTCTACACATGCATTGCTGGACACTAACTTAGGGTGGAGTTTTAGTTTACTAAGCAAAATAGGATGCAGTACAACAAGAACAAGTGACAAGTGCTGCACCTACAATGCAAAAATATCCAGCCCACTTACTGGCTGGGAAGTGAAAAATGGATCTTGGAGTCATAGTGGACTCCAAGATGAACACGAGTTGTCAGCATGATGAAATCATCAGCAAGCTAACCCCACTTTATCATGCATCAGCAGATGCATGACAAACAGAACCAAAGAGGTGATACTTCCTCTCTGTGCATCATTGGTCAGACCACAGTTGGAGTACTGCGTCCAGTTTTGCGCGCCGTACTTCAAGAAGGATGTTGATAGACTCAAGAGGATCCAGAGGAGGGCCACTCGTAAGGTTAGAGGCTTACAGGACAAGCCCAATGAGGAGAGACTGAGGGACCTGGACCTCTTCAGCCTCCACAAGAGAAGGCTGAGAGGTGATCTTGTGGCTACCTAGAAATTCATTAGGGGGATGCAGCAAGGGATCAGAGATGCTCTGTCACCACCGTACCTCTTGGGGTAACAAGGAACAATGGTCACAAACTGACAGAGAGCAGATTTAAGCTAGATATCAGGAAAAACTTCTTCATGGTAAGGGTGGCCAAAATTTGAAATGGGCTCCCAAGGGAGGTGGTGCTCTCCCCTACCTTGGGGATCTTTAAGAGAAGGCTGGATAGGCATCTGGCTGGGGTCATCTGACCCCAGCACTCTTTCCTGCCTAGGCAGGGGGTCGGACTCAATGATCCGTTGAGGTCCCTTCCGACCCTAGTATCTATGAATCTCTGAATCTAATAGGGCCACATGTGTAGACGCCAAGATATTTATTGCAGAGTTAATTAGGGAGCTCTGCAGTAAAAGTCTTGTGTAGATGCACCTAGTGTTTCTCAAAAGTGAACTAGAGAGATGATAGGGTGGTTCAATGTCCACTCCGACTGTGGCTAGCAAGGTTTTCAGTGCCATGATGATCCACTATTTTAAAATCACAAAGGTTGTGACTCAACTCATTTCATGTAGACCATTCAACAGAAGAATCTGAAAAACTTTTCAATCCCTGACTCCGTCTTAAGTTTTTGAATGTCTGTGTGCAAATCAGATACAAACCAGCAGCTTAAAAGAAAAAGGCTTCATAGGCTATCACCAATCCCTTGAGCCATTAAGTGGGATTTACATGCATGGCTGGAAAGAATATTAATCTCTTAATTCTTCAGAATGGGAAGCATTACTGTAAAAATGCTTTGGCATTATCAAAGACATGGAAAACATACCTTGTGTCCTTGTAAAAAAAAAAACCCCAAAAACAAAAAACAAAAAAGAAACCCTCATTTTGGCACAGAATAAAATTTTTGCAGCAGCTTTTAATTCAATAAAGTCTGGTTTCAAAACTAATACCAAATGTCTACATTATAGAAAACCAGAACTTATTACTAGTGTTATTTTAATGAAGCATGGTTAATCATAAATCCACATCTGCATTGTCATCCTTTAAGTACATCATTATTTATTCACTTTTCTATTTTATAAGCATCCCTTCCACTTTTTAAAAAAAATATCCAAGAAACCACTTCTCCATTTTTCTCTTCAATGAGTCCAAGGATTAGTTTCATCTAAGGAATAGTGGAGATTTGGGAGCTAGAATCTTTAATGGCATGTCATATTAAACGGTATAGCTGTTTGTTCAAATTTCACAGTAAATAAGTAACAGACAACCACTTAGCCAAAATTTAGAATCTCTTCATGTAAGTTGTCTTGGAACAAATGCTTTAACCTTTGTTTCAAAGAATCTGGGTAGGTATTTAAGCCAGGCAGTACCCAAAGAGTTGAGCTGACAAATAACTGAATGGAATTACCAACCCCCAGCCCCAGTCCAATGCCATAAGGCAGGGGCGGGCAATTATTTTGGGCAGAGGGCCACTTACTGAATTTTGGCAAGCCATCGAGGGCCACATGACAGGCACCCAAGGGCAGACAGATATTATTTTTTTAATTTTTTTAGGGGCCCTGCGGGCCTGATAGAATGGCCTGGCAGGCCACATTCAGCACACAGACTGCATTTCGCCCACCCCTGCCATAAGGGTATCTGTCAAATGGGGACCATTAAAACAGAGTGGGCTCAGGCCTCTCTGGTCCTGGATCAACTAATGTATTAATAATTGTTGGGAGGGTGTCATGGGAATTAGCAAGGAGAGCTCAACACCTGCTGAGGAGTGCCCTACACTGCAGGAATCCTCCCATGCTAGGGCAACTCTCTTCAGTTTCTAATCCCTTGCACATGCTAAATAAATTGGCCCTTAAACACTGCAAGTTTTGCTATCTATTATCAACATTCATGCTGTTCTTTGGAAATTTGCATGGCACTGTTACTCAAATACACTAACACATGTTTAGTTTAGAATAGCAAATACTATGTTTTCCAGAGATACATTTTTTTATGGGTAGGGAGAGGGGAAAAGTGGGAGGGAATATTTTTCTTTACCTAGAAGATAGCATTTCCTAAAAACTAGTTTACTTGCACAATTTCAAACAATGAGTGAAAAGTATTACTACTACCACTGTAGCAGAAAGCCCCTTTTCCTCTTGCCTGCAGTTGCTCTCCCCTCCTTGGATATGTTTTTCCTCTTCTACCTTTTCTTCCTTCCTCTTTCTTTCACTTTAAAATAAGGAATTGTGTTTTGAAATTTGTATGTGTGCATTTTGTATCTCCCCTTGTATTTTGGTATTTTTATCTATTTGTGTGCCATGGCATTACTTTTGTAGCTTATATTTTTTACTCCTCACCTTTCAACTTTCAACTAAATGTGTTTAGTTTCATAAGTAAGTTATACATTGTAACAATGTTAACAAAGGCAGGAATCAAACTGCCCTTCCCTGTATCAGGCTGGCCCCCGAAAGAGCAAGTGAATCAGTGATTGAATGTGTAACACGGTAGCAGGCAGCAATTAACACCTAAGGAAGCTGCAGATCAACCAACAGAAGAACTCAATAGAAGACAATGTAGCAACCGGGACATCTCTAAAGGTCACTGATCAAGGGCTAGAGGCCATGGCCTGAGTTAATCAACTCTGGGGACCAACTTTTGGGCTGAATATCTCCAAATCGACCGCTCCCAGAGCCCTATTCAAAATTCATCAACGGACTCCCAAATCTGCACGTACATGCGGATGACCCCTGGGGCTGACAGATGCCATCCAGTAGCCACCGAGGGGGGAAGTCCCACGAGGGTCAATGACCCCTGGATTGGGCAAACCTGAAAACTGGGGAGTCACCAAAGTCTGCCAAGGACAGATAAAAAGCAGTGAAAAGTGACCCTCAGTGGCGCCCTCTTGATCTCCAACCCAACCAGCACCCAACCTGTCCAGCCAGAAGGACCAGCCAGCGACCCCCTTCTGGAGGATAACACCACGCTGAAAGAAGCCTTGACTGGCCATTGACAGCAGACTCCAGCGCTTGTAGGATAGATATACCTGACTCTTGTAGCTTGCTAGTGTGCGTGTGTGTGCGTGTGTGTGCATGTGCGTGCATGCGTGCGTGCGTAAGGACCAGCCCCAAGGTTTATGATTTAACTCATTACAGTGTTTCAATCTGGGTGGACTAGGATTTAGACTCACCCAAGGGGGTGGGCAGACTCAAGGAGGGTCTGGATTTAGCAGTCACCCCAGGGGGTGGACTAGGATTTAGACTCACCCAAGGAGGTGGGCAGACTCAAGGCGGGTCTGGATTTTGTTGTCACCCAAGGGGGTGGGCATATCCCAAGGAAGGGATTTGGTTGTAGAACTGCAGGCACAGAGGCAGAGTCGGTTGGGAGCGCGAGGGCTCAAGGAAACTGACAGGCTTGAGGCATGTTGAGGAAAATGTCTTTGTTTAGGAAAAAAATACCCCTAAGGTTGGAGCAGGAGGCCCAGAAAATAAGTGGGTAAGGAGGAAGGAAATTTCCCCTCTCCATAGGGAGATTCTGAAGGGTGGACCCAGCCCATGGAGGGAGGATGTGTGCACCCCAGGCTTTTCCATAGGGGACACTGAATCCCAATTTGAAAGACTTTGCCTTTGTGAAAAACCCTCGGTTCAAAGGCAACACAGTGCCTTGGTCTGGCTACTATGGCATGCTGTAAAAACAGCAGTTGAGGAAAAAGCTCAGAGAGCCTCTGAAATTGAGGAAAAGGAGAAGCTAATCCAAATTCTAAAAGATAGATGTGTCCAATTGGAAACCAGTAATCAGACTCTAAAGGGGTTGTCTCAAAACTTGGAAAATGAAAATGAGCAATTGAGAAAAATAAATCAAGACAATGCCCAACAATTGGAATTATTGGACCAAGAAAAGGCTAGCTGAGAAGCCTTGCAAAACTTGGTAAAGACAATGGCTAAAGACCAAACCGGTCAACCATGGCCCCTGTCTAAATACCATTAACCGTTTGAAAAAGGAACTCCAGGACTGCAGCCTGCAAGTAGCAGCTGTCATCCGGGGAGACCAAGCTAGGTATCCAGACATCCCCTACAATCCAGGAGAGATTTGGGGTGGGGAGATGTGGGGAGATCCAGAGGATGCAGGGGAGCCCTCTCCTGAAGACCCTAAGTCAGATCAGGAAAGGACCCTGGTGCCTGAGGTGAGCGCAATCACACGGATCTCAGTCACTCGGGATGCTCAGGGAAAACCCACAGAAACCACACAGGTAACGGTCCCCCTCCGTGGAGCTGATCTAGCAGCCCTGGGCAAGACCCTGGGATCTGCTAACATTAGGAATTTGGGACAGTGGTTGCAGAAATCCCTGAATGTAGTGGACTGTGAAACCCTGACTGTCCGGGAATGGCACCGCCTACTAAGGGCTTGCGCCACCCCAGAGATTCAGGCAGCTATGAATCAGGAGGACAGCTTTGGGGGAGACAATATTCTCCGGAGCATAGTGGGTTTGGGGATCAGTTTGGGAAGAAAGACATTTAAGGGACAGTTTGGGGCTAGCCACCAGACACCTGGGGAACCTGTTAGGGACTATGTGATCCAGTGCGTTATGTTGGGATTGCTGTCAGGGATGGTTCTGCACCTAGACAAGGAGAACAAATGGACATCGGACATAAGAAGTATAGATTACCCTCCTGGGTTTTGGAAGGAGGTACAGGAAGGCATGCATCAGCCCATAATTGGACTGATGGGGCCACTCTGAGAGACTGGGAGATATGTGCTGGGAGAAGTCCTAGCCCGAGCTCAGGATGCAGAGAGGTTAATTGGACATCAAGGGGGCGCGATTGCAGCCACCCAATTCAGAGAAAAGCTTAATGACACACCGAATTATATGGTTACCTATTCTAATGAAAGTGCATACCCCAAAACTGATGGCGGGTTGGGGGCCCAAATTATTGCCCCAGCCCACAGTGGGTTAACCCAAGGGCATCAAAGGAAAGAGAGGGGGAAAATGGGATTCGGTCAGCAGTGTGGAAGTTTTTAATGCAGCATGGGGAACTGGAAGGGAGATGGCATGGAAAGCCTCTAGCCGAGCTGCTTATCAGAATGGCAGAGCTGACTGGGGAGGGAGCAGCACCTCCCCTTTCTAACAGGGTGGCAGCCTCAGCCCCAGTCTCCGAAAAGCACTGACGGAGCCCCCGTAATGGGACCCCTGAGCAAAGCCCTGGCTCATGGGAGAAATTGGGGACCCTCAATTGGGATCCAGGAGGGAGACCCCAAATACCTGTTACAGTGGGAACTCGAGGGCATACCAATGCACTCCTGGACACCGGAGCTGCGCTAAATGTATTTGGGAGGAAATGGGACCTAAATCAGGAAAATGGGTACATGTGTCCCAACTGAAACTGTTTAAGGGAGCAGAATAGATCTAACCCTGAATCTAACCTTGTTAATAGGATTCCTTGTGTCATGAGGAGAGTATCCCAGTGACCCAGCTTGAAAAAAGAAAAGAAAAAAAAAAAAAAGAAGTGAGCCACCAACCATCTGACCCTCAAGGAACAGAGTAACCAATCTTTTAATCCTGCCGGTCACCCTTCTTGGCTAGCAAGAAGGAACGGCTCTGAGCTGTTGGAAAATATGCATCGGACGGGCTGATCAGTGCCCACCCTGATGTTGAGGCAGGAAAAGGCAAAAAAAATCCTCAATTTAGGATGGCCACCCTCCTGTAGGTAACTGCTCCACTTTTTCAGCATAAAAGCACCCAAAGAATGGAAAATGCTGCACGTCAGCATTGCACTTTGTAAATATGAATAATCATCCACTGCAAGGAGTTTTCCTTGGTTTGTGTGTGTTTGTTTTCTTTTGCAGAATCCACAGTGTAGTCAAAGGTGACTGACAAACCATGAGGCCTCACTACCATCAGCAGCATCTTCCTCATCACAGCCATGGCAAAAATTGTCTTGTCTGTTTGTGTTGTCTTGTTATATGTTTTGTGTTTGTTTGTTTGTTTGGTTTGTTTTAAGTTGTCGCAGTTTAAATACATATGATATGATAAAGATATAATAAGAGTAATTGGTAATACCCCCTCTAAAAATTGGACCTGTCTGTGGATCCCAGACCAGAACACTTCCGTCCAACTGGACTGGAAAGTTGTTCTGATATTTGAAACAAGGGCAGCAATTCTCAAAAGGTTTTATATTCCACTTGGTTAACAAAAGGATATTTATTAAGGGTCATGTGTACTTTGTTTTTTGGGGTTTGTTTTGTTTTTTCTCTGTACTTCTCTTAAGGATTTAAATGCTATTTAGAATATCAGTATAACAAGATGTATGTAAAAAACTGCATTCAAAGTCATATTTTAATAAGCAAAGAGACAACTATACCATTGTAACTGTTCAAATCAACCTCATTATGTTATTTTCTCTCTCCGCCCCCCAAGGCTTTTCTCTTTCAATATCTTTTAACTGCCTAAGTTTTGTTTTAACTTCAAAACAGCTGAAGATGACACACCTCCTGTCTATATAGCTAAACAATGGTGTTCAAACAGTATAGTGACATCACCCTTGTGTAAGGCCGATGTCAAGGGGGGGAATAATGTAGCAGAAAGCCCCTTTTCCTCTTGCCTGCAGTTGCTCTCTCCTCCTTGGATATGTTTTTCCTCTTCTACCTTTTTTTCCTTCCTCTTTCTTTCACTTTAAAATAAGGAATTGTGTTTTGAAATTTGTATGTGTGCATTTTGTATCTCCCCTTGTATTTTGGTATTTTTATCTATTTGTGTGCCATGGCATTACTTTTGTAGCTTATATTTTTTACTCCTCACCTTTCAACTAAATGTGTTTAGTTTCATAAGTAAGTTATACATTGTAACAATGTTAACAAGGGCAGGAATCAAACTGCCCTTCCCTGTATCAGGCTCGCCCCCGAAAGAGCAAGTGAATCAGTGATTGAATGTGTAACACGGTAGCAGGCAGCAATTAACACCTAAGGAAGCTGCAGATCAACCAACAGAAGAACTCAATAGAAGACAATGTAGCAACTGAGACATCTCTAAACGTTACTGATCAAGGGCTAGAAGCCATGGCCTTGAGTTAATCAATGCCGGGGACCAACTTTTGGGCCGAATATCTCCAAATCGACCACCCTCAGAGCCCTATTCAAAATTCATCAACGGACTCCCAAACCTGCATGTACATGCAGACAACCCCTGGGGCTGACAGATGCCATCCAGTAGCCACTGAGGGGGGAAGTCCCACGAGGGTCAATGACCCCTGAATTGGGCAAACCTGAATACTGGGGAGTCACCAAAGTCTGCCAAGGACAGATAAAAAGCAGTGAAAAGTGACTCTCAGTGGTGCCCTCTTTATCTCCAACTCGACCAGCACATGACCCATCCAGCCAGAAGGACCAGCTGGCAACTCCCTTCTGGAGGATAACACCACGCTGAAAGAAGCCTCGACTGGCCATTGACGGCGACTCCAGTGCTTGTAGGATAGGTATACCTGACTCTTGTAGCTTGCTACTCTGTGTGTGTGTGTGTGTGTGTGTGTGTGCGCGCGCGCGCGTGGAAGGACCAGCCCCAAGGTTTATGATTTAACTCATTACAGTGTTTCAATCTGCCTAATAAACCAGAATTTTAAGGATCCCGAGTTGGACATTTGTAGCCAACACCACCACCACCATGAATATAGAGAGGCCTTACCGTGAGATCAGCAGCAGAGTATACTAAGCACTGTACAAAGACATAACTAGAGACTATCCCTTCAAAGAGCTTGCAATACAAAGAGAATAACTAGACAAAGGGTGTACAGATTTAAATGATTTGTCCAGGAAATCAGTGGCAAAGGTTCAAGCTGTTTCTCCTAAATCAGAGGCCAGAGCTGTATCCACTACACAAACTGCCTGTCAAGATAGAATGGACATCACTAAAAATAGACATTTACAACCCTTGGGTCGTTAAATTGATTGCAGTCATTTCACTATTTCTCAGTGCAAATATAAGAAATGCCACAAGTTTCTGAAAGGGTAAATTCTGCAGTGCAGTAAACATCTGTACAATGGCATTTACTGTATAATACTGCAGGCTGGAAATAAAGTTGTTTGGCATACTTCCAGAAAGAGATTTTCACCTGTATCATTCAGCAAGGCATTAAAAAAAATTATTAGAACAAAACAATCTTTTGGTCATATCCCCTACTTGATCTTCAGTCTTGAAAAAATAAACCTGGTTGTAACCATCAATGTGCCTCACAGTATGATAACCACATTCCACATTTTGGTACTTTAAAAGCATCAAGAGGCATACTGGGAAAGATAGGAACATCAGTAAAACTTCATTGTTCTTAATATCATCAAAAAGAAAGGGAGACAGGGAGTCAGGAAATAAATATTAAATCAAAACAGCTGAGGATCGTTCTCCACACTCAAAAGAGTTTCTTCTAAAAATGAAACTGTCAGCATTGACTATAAATGTTTGTTTATTATTGATCATTTGGGACCTGCAGCTGTTACAAAGTAGTAGAGTTTGCAAATTCTCTGTGCTATGGAAGTCAAGCATTGAGCTTTCTGATAGCATAAGCCAAGGAAGAGAATTCATCTTTTTTAACATACATTATAGTTTTCCTTTCATCAAAGTTTATATTTGAAGTTTTTTGTTTTTCCTGTATTAAAAAGAACTATAATTCATTAGGAAATGCCCTCACTGGGAAACATTTTATACATTAATATATGAAATAGGGGGCACCTCTTATGGTAAAAAATTGTAATCTATAAATAATTTATGAAATCTTAGATTGGAGACAAGGAGGCACAGAGAAGCCCCACAAAGTTCTCAAACTTTAGAATAAGACAGCAGAACAAAGCAAATTGTTGGTTAAGAAACTAGAAACTACAAAACTATGGATTCAGGTTCGAACAGATGCAAAGGTAGCCTGGCTTGGCTTGCAAACATTTCACTGAAACAGGAAGCAAAACACCTTGCTGGAAGGAAGTAGGCATGATTTCATATTATTTGTAAAACTTCATTGGGTAGGATAAGTCTTTTGGCTAAGATGTGTGTTTGGGGAGTAACGTCTGTCACTTTTAGTCACGTTTTCACACGCTGTGTGACTGCATAATGAAAAGATCAGCTCATACACATCTTCATTCACATTTTCTCTTGCTTTGATTATATATCTACTAGTAACAAACGCCACCTGGGAAAGACAAGTCATGTCTGTCTGTACCTCCAAATGTGTCATTAACAGGTGGGTAGGATAATAGAAATCCTCCAGGAGAGAGAGAGAGAGCATGCTACTTGGCACTTTGAAAACCAAATGCATCTAGAAAATACCAGGTATTAAATTAAATGAGTTTATAACAAATGCAGAGATTTGTAAGAGAGTTTAACTCCCTACCTCTAAAGTTATATAGAAAAGAACTCACACACTGAGACTAACACATTGAGAAGGAAGCCAGGGAGTCACCCATGCCAGATATAAAATTGGATAACTGAAGTAACATGCAAAAGGAATGAAGGGAAAGAATTCCTCAGTCAAACAGTATTAAATATAACTTAACCTAGAAGACATGCAAAGATTCACCAAGGAAAGATAGGGATCATGGAATTACAGAAGTCTAGGGCTGGAAGGGAACTCAGGAGGTCATCTAGTCCAACACCCTACTCGAAGCAGGGCCATCCCCAACTAGATCATCCCAGCCAAAGTTTTGTCTAGCTAGGTTTTGAAAACCTCCAAGGATGGAGTTTCCACCATCTCTCTGAGTAACCTGTTCCAATGTTATACTAGCCTCCTAGTGAGAAAATTGTTCCTAATATCTAACCTAAACTTACCTTCCCGCAACTCAAGACCGCTACTCCTTGTTCTGCCATCTGCCACCACTGAGAACAGAGTAGCTCCATCCTCTTTCAAACCCCTATGCCGGTGGTCTCCAGCATTCCCAGTATACCCCTTCAGGTAATTGAAGGTTGCTATTAAGTCCCCTCTCAGTTTCCTCTTTTCTAAACTAAATGGGCATTTATACACATACATTTGTCTGCTTTGACGCACTGGAGATCCAGCGTATTGGAACAGACTCAATTAATCAAGTCTGCTCCTCATGCAAGCTGACATGCCCAAGGCTGTATTGCATGCATTTGTATAAACTGCAAAATGCACGTCAGCACTGAGAAAATGGTGGCGGTGCACTTTTGAACTAAAACACCTTCAATGTGTTTTAGTTCAAAAGCCTGCTGCCATTTTCTCAGCGCTGATGTACATTTCACCATTTATACAAATGCATGAGCTGCAGCATTGGGTGCTTTTAAAAGCAGTGCACGTGTATGTAAAGCCCAATAAGCCCAGTTCCCTCAGTCGTTCCTCATAAGTCACTTCCCCCAGCCCCCACACCATTTTTGTCACCTTCCACTGGACTCTCTCCACTTTGTCCACATCCTTTCCGGAATGGGGGGCCCAAAACTGAACACAGTACTCCAGATGAGGCCTCAACAGTGCTGAACAGAAGGGAATAATCACTTCTCTTGATCTACTGGCAACACACCTACCAATGAAGCCCAGTATGCCATTAGCCTTCTTGGCAATAAGGACACACTGCTGGCTCATATTCAGCTTACTGTCCACTGTAACCCCCAGGTCCTTTTCTGCAGCACTGCTACCCAGTCAGTCACCCCCAGCCTGTACTGGTGCATGGGACTGGTCTGTCCTCAGTGCAGAATTTTGCACTTGTCCTTGTTGAACCTCATGCTTTCATTCAGCCCAATCCTCTAATTTGTCTAGGTCGCTCTGAATCCTAGCCCTACCCTCCAGCATATCTATTACTCCTCCCAGCTTGGTGTCATCTGGAAACTTGCCATCTTCCAGGTCACTGATGAAGAAGACATTAAACAAAACCAGCCCCAGGACCGGCACCTGGGGAACTCCACTGCCCATCAAGCCATTGATTATTACTCTCTGATCCCTCTCTAGCCAGTTTTCTATCCACTTTACAGTCCATTCACCCAGCCCATATTCCCTTAGCTTGCCTGTGAGAAAATTGTTGGAGACCATATCAAAAGCCTTGTTAAAATCAAGGTACACCATACCCACCACTCTCCCCACATCTACAGAGCCAGTCGCCACATCATAGAAGGCAATCAGGTTCGTTTTGCATGACTTGCCCCTGGTGAATCCATGCTTACTGTTCCTAATCACCTTTTTCTCCTCCAAATACTTAGAAATGGATTCCTTGAAGATCTGCTCCATGATTTTTCCAGGGACTGAGATGAAGATGTAATGTTGGGGTTGGACTGATATGGATGTTGCAGCCCTTCCTCCCCCACTTTAATAATAGCCAAATTCAGTTCAGTGAGGATTAAAGGTTAAATAGAACCTGGATCAAATTAACCTTAAGACTACTCTGCCACTCAAACAAGAGGGCATGCCTTGCTAATGTACTTATGTCAGTTCTAACCCCCTTTTCTGACAACACTACTATCTATTCCCATTCTACAGTAGTTCTTGGATCAAAATGATGGGTCAGACATCTTAATATCATTCTTTATCCCACACTTTTCCACAGTACTGGGTAATAAGTGTCATAAAACAGAACAAACCTTAAGAAAATGAACAAATAATGCATTCTGTATGTTTCACAGACACATTTCCCTCTGACTTCAATCACATTGCACAGGAATTAGCACTAGAGAGGCTGGAATATTTATGAACTACATGTCTCAGTCTCAGTTTTTCAAGATTCAGTTTTGATTTGTAAGAGATTTCTGCTCAGTGTTTTCAAACATGAAGTGATGATGGCACTGGCTCCAACTTTTTCTGTTATCATTAGTATTATCTGACATGCAAATCAGTATATTCTGAAACAGTTCACAGATTGAGGCCTGGGATAGGCAATAAATCAGGTTACCTTTATTCTATTATTATCTACTAAGGAATATAAGAAATGGACCAGATCTTGAAGATCAACCAATTCTAACGAAGTCAAACTGCAGATCAAGGGCATTTACTCCAGCATCAACACTGAGAACTCTTAGACCACATCCCCACGAGTGCACAACTGCACTCCCCATGGGACAAATTATAGTAGCACGTATTTGTGCCATTGCTATTTGTCCCTGGGCACACCCCTGAATGCACATTTTGGCACTGGGCAAATTGCCCTGGGTGAGGTAGGTGTAGGGGTAGGGGAGGCTGAAGCCAGCACCTGGCCTGGCCCCAGCAGTCTTACTGGGGCCCTGGGGGCCTCCTGGTACAGCAGCATCCAGGCTCCATTTCTGGGCTCACTGCTGCCGCATGGGCCACACCACTTTTTTAGCAGCAGGGTTTTTTTGACACTGGGATCTCCCAATATCAAAGAAAAACCCCTGCTTTGCTGCAAATAAGCAGTGTGGCAAACATGCATGTGCACCGTGTGTGGTTGCGGTGCCGCAAACTGTACATGCGCACTCACAGGGACACGCCCTTCAGTTTCCATTTATTCCAGAGCCAAAACTAAGAAAATATACATATCTTGAGTTCTCCTGAAGTTAACTGTAATCAGACTAATTAGTTACAAGGGGCAAAACATAAGAGACCTTACCTTTAGATACGCAGAACCAAAGCCAACAATACTATATTTAATTAAGGCTGTTATCTTGAGTCGCACTTGAAAACAAACTGGAAACCACTACAGTCTCTGAAGATCAGTAGTAATCCATACAAGAAGCAACATTTAAAAATTAGGTAGGCAGAGTCAATGATGTCTGAAATTATTTCAAGTGATCTTCTTGGAATCATAGAAAAATAACACCCTGGTCAAGGCAGGATCATCCTTGTCTAAACTTTCCCAGACAAACACAAGTCTTAACTGTACTTAAAACCTTCCATTGACAAAGAATTTACAGTTGTGTCCCAGTTCTTAACTAGTCTTCAGATGTCACATCCCCAAGCACTACAGAAATCATCTCACTGTAACAAAAGCAGCAATAATTATAACAAAACTGGATCTGAGAGATCTGAAATGGCAGTACAGCAAATACAGAAGAGAAAAAATACTCAGGACAACTGTTCCTAATGAAACATCCATAAGACTCTTAGGCTATATGGACAGTCAGAAAGCCTGAGGCTGCATCGTTTCAATCTTTGCAGTTTTCTGTAAAATGCTTAGACTGAACCTATAAGAAAGTGAACTGACATTCACTTTTCAAAGGCAGCCAGACCCCTGCAGTGGCCCTGGCGGGCACTAGAGCACACCTCCCATCCTGCCAGGCATTGCAGAGAGCTGGGAAATGAGTGATTCTCCCAGCCATACCCCATCTTCAGCCCCCAGCCAGGGTCTTCCTGGCACTAGGGAAGGGATGTGGGAAAGCCCCCAGCATGGTGTTTCTTCCTCCCAACCCCATGCCTGGATCTGGTCTGCCTAACCATGCCTCCCTCCTCAGTCCAGGCTGGTAGAGGAAGAGGTATTCCCCTCTCCCAACACTTCACTGGACCCCTAGCTGAGGTCTCCCTGGGAGGAGCATAAAGGGGGGAGGGGGAAGCCCCCAGCAGGGCATTTCTCCCTCTCTTCTTTCCCACCGCCCGCACCCAGAGTCAGAACCTGGGCCAATCACCTCCTTGGGCAGCTGGCTGGCTGAGGAGGGATGGGGGTAAATGTCCCACTCCCACCCAGCCCTGGACCCCCAACTGGGATGTACTGGGTGAAGCGGGGGGAGAAGCCCACAATGGAGACCCTTTTTTTCCCCTGCACTCCCTCCTCAGTGAGCCTGCTGGCCAAGGAGGGAGCGTGGCTGGGTGATAGCTCCAGCTTCCAGCTAGGGTGGGATGAGTAGCCTCCACTCTGGACTTCTTGCAGTTGGGAGCCATGGTGATCACCTGGCCATGCTCCCTCCTCAGCCAACTGGCTAAAAAGAGGGAGGCGGGAGAGAAACACTCACCCTCCTGCCTAGCTCTGGACCCCAAGTTAGGCTGTGCCCAGTGCAGGTTGAGAAGGAAGCTCACAGTGGGGGCCATTTTTCCCCACCACTCCCTTTTCAGCCAGCTTACCAGTCAAGGAAGGGGCATGGCTGGGTGATTACCTCAGCTCCTGGGTTAGGCAAGGGGAGTAAATCCCCCATTGCGAGCTTCCCCACATATGGGAGCTGGAGTGATAATCTGGCCATGTCCCTTCCTCAGCCAGCAGGCTGACTGAGAAGGGAGTGAGAAGTAAAATGGCCCCCATTGGGGGTCCAGAGTCAGGTGGGGGGAGGGTCCTTTTCCCCCCTCACTCCCTCCTCAGCTGGCCTGCTAGCCTGGGAGGGGGCATGGCCAGGTGATCGCCTCAGCTCCTGGCACAAGGAAGTCCACAGCAGGGGCTTTACTCCCCCTGCCCAAGCTGGGAGCCGGAGCGATCACCCAACCATACCCCCTCCCCAGCTGGCAGGCTGGCTGAAGAGGAAGTGAAGGTGAAAAGCAGCCCCCCTCTGCCTGGCTCTGGAACCCCAGCTGGGCTGTGCCTGGTGCAGGGTGTGGGGAGCCCACAGTGGGGTCTTTAGTCTCCCTCCCGAGTGGGGAATCAGGGTAATCACCTGGCCATACCCGCTCCCTGGACAGCAGGCCAGCTGAGAAGGGAGTCGGAAGGAAAAATGCCTCTCCCTAGCTCTAGACCCTCAGCTAAGCTGTGCCCAGCATGATAGGAAGCCCGCAGGGGGAGCTTTACTCTCCCCACCCCAGCTACAAGCCAGGCCGGTTCCCCCAGCCAAGGAGGTGCCAGGGCTGGGGAATCTACCCAGCTCCTGGCTGCAGGGGATGGAAAAGCACCCCCCACCCTTATAGTGGGAGGCAGAACTGCCCTGCTCTGTTGGAGCTGAGACCACAACCCAGGGATGCACAGCATCCTGGCATGCTGGAAGACTGTAAGTTAAGTTGAATTGGAAGAGGATCTGGGACAGAAGTTCCATAAATCAGTTTGACCTAAATCAGTTAAGTCTGATACTATATCCATGCAGGTTTATTTTAAATCAATTTCAGTCATTTTGAAAGTGGTTTAAGCGCACTGAATTTCTGTTCTGTTACAGGTTTAAACCAGTTCCTGATCACTTAAACCAGTTTATATGTAACTTCTGTCCCTAACCTTAAGAGGCAACCAAACCCCTAAACAATATGCAACAAGGTTCCACCTCTGAACAATATGTAACAAACACTCTCATTTGAGGAATAAGATGTTACCTTTATTATATTTTCCTGTTGTTTCCAGCCACGCAATGCTACCTGTTCCTTAGCCATAAAAGTCTCAGCCAAGTCCCAATCTTGGCTAAACACTGGCAGAGCTTATCAACTGGTCCAATGAAACAGGCAGTGTCTTTACCCTGCAGCCCATATTGCTTCACTGTCTTTCCCAGAAGCCTCTCACACGTGAACTATATTTGATGAAGGAAAGAATATTTCAAGATAAACAGGATTAACCAAACTTCTTTTTTGTCTTGAATAGTCTTTTAGCAGCAAAATTCACACTACCTTTCATGTTAGACAGTAAGAAAGGAGGGAAAAAAGTTTTCCTGTGTAATTTTTTACTAAATACAACTTGTAATACAGGTAATAGTTATATTATGATCTTAAAAGTAAATTGGCATGGTAATTGAAATTTCAAACATGTTAATTGCACATTCAAGCATCCACAGCTTTTTATTTACTTGCGATTTTTCAATTACCAAATCATTTTTACCATCATTGTAAAAAGAAAGCATTTGAGGCAGAATGGGACTGTATGCTACATTATTAGTTCACTGGTTTGACAGAAGTATCAATGCAATACACAGTAACATATTAAGTTAATCATCACAGGCAAAAACTATATTTAAATAACATTAGCAGCATGACAGCCCACAACCACACTTTCATGCATCAGAAGGTGCATCACAAACAGGTCTAAAGAAGTGATACTTCCCCTCTATGCAGCATTGGTAAGACCACAGCTGGAATACTGCATCCAGTTCTGGGTATCACACTCTAAGAGGGATGTGGATAACTTTGAGAGGGTTCAGAGGAGGGCTACTCTTATGGTTAAGGGCCTACAGATAAGATCCTACAAGGAGAGAAAGGAGAGAGGGACCTGAATCTCTTCAGCCTCCGCAAAAGGAGGCTGAGAAGGGATCTTGTGGCAGCCTACAAATTCAGCGGGGGTGGGGAGGGGGAAGCAAGAAATAGAGAACACTCTGTTTACCAGGCCATCTCTTGGGGTTACTAGAAACAGCAGCCATAAATTGACAGAAAGCAGATTTAGACAGTGGCGACGTGTAGGGAGTGCATGGGGGTGCATGCACGCCCCCTGAGAGTGCTGGTGCACCCCATGTCAGGCCATGCTCCCTGTTCAGCCAATAAGCAGGGGGGCAGGCAGGAGCACCAGTGACTCCTCCCCCCCCTCCCCCCCCGTGAATGCCAGCTGGGAAATGGGGCCGCCAGCAAAAGTGACTGCGCTGCTTCCAGAAGTGGCCGCAGGACTTCCAGAAGCAGCACAGCTGCTCTTTGGTCAGTGAGATCGGCTGCGGGGGGATCCCCTCATCAGTGAGATCGGCCGGCAAGGACCCCCTCCCCGTCAATGAAATTGGCCACCGGGGCCCCCCCCTGCCAGCCAGTGAGATCAGCTGCCAAGGGACCCATCCCCCAGTCAGTGAGATCAGCTGCTGGGGGACCCCCCCCCCTCCAGTCGCTGACTAGTGTCAGGGGGGGCACATCCCCCCCCTGAATCAAGAGGCACCAGCCACCCATGCATTTAGATTAGACATTAGGAAAAATTATTTACATTGAGGGTTGCCAAAATCTGGAATGGACTTTCAAGGGAGGTGGTGCTATCCCCTACCTTGGAGGTTTTTAAGAGGAGACTAGACAAGCACCTAGCTAGGGTCATCTGACCCCAGCGCTCTTTCCTGCCCAAGGCAGGTGGTCAGACTCAATCTACTAAGGTCCCTTCCGACCCTAAAAATCTATGAAAAAAATAGAGTTCAAGTTCAGTTTGGCGGCGGCTTTCAGAATTAAAGCTGACCTTTACATTAGTTGAGCCACTGACAATGTTAATTTGGAATTTTCTGGCTTCTACTCAGTTGCATCATGATCTTCAGATTATTTAATAAAATGGTACTATCAAACAGCGAAAAGGCAGATTTTAGGTGTCATATATATACTATATTTTACAAGAGATAATGGACTAGAAACACTTTCTATGGGGTTTTTATGTACTAATTTTCTGTCAAAAAGGTCAGTGCACTCATGTTTGGCTATTTTAATGTATAACTCCTTTTTGTTGTTGTAAAGCAAAATACAGCATCAGTGAACATGAATCAGAAAGTGAAAGTGACTATAAATGGAAAATTAATTCAATTGATCTATTTTATCTTTCCAAATAAGTGAAACAAGTAGATTAAATAATAAAAAATAATCTCAATAATTCTTTCATTGTTGATATGTCACAGAGGTGGGCAAAATACGGCCCATGAGCCAGATCCAGCCCATAAGGCCATTCTATCTAGCCCAGGGGGCCCCTAAAAATTTTTGAAAATTAATATTTCTCTGTCTTTGGTTCCTGTCAAAAATGACAGGAGCCAGGGGCAATAGGACCAAGGAGAAGCCCGGCAGGCTTCTGCAGTAATAATGCCTGCCCGGCCCTGCCCCCCCCCAGCCAGAAGCCCCAGCAAGGGCTTCTGGCCTGGGACCACGTGGCTGCCCCAGCCGGAAAGTCAGATGGGGGGGGGGTGAGGGCAGGGAAGGAGCTGGTGCAGAGCATGGGGAAAAGGGCCCCCCCCCCCCCCCCCCCGCTCCATGGCCTGTGCTCCCTGCTGCAGCTGCTTGCAGCCCATGTGGGGCTGTCCTGAGCAGGCACAGGCAGGTGGGCTGCAAGCAGCTGCAGCACAGGGTGCCAGCCACAGGGCAGTCGAGGGGCCACTTTTCCCACCCATACTCAGCACCAGCTTGTAACCCAGCCCTGCTACCAGCCTGGGCTCTGGGCTCCAGGCTCGCCTGTGGGGCTGTGCATGGCAGCAGCAGCTGCGGCCCCCCACCACTTGCTGCACCAGGCAGTATTTGCTGCTGCTGCTGCCTGCCCAGAGCTCTCATGCTGCGCAGCCCAGAGGTGGTGGTAGCAAACACTGCCTAGCACGGCAAGCGGGGTGGCCACAGCTGCTGCCGCCATGTGCAGCCCTGACAGGTAAGCCTGGAGCCAGCACGGGGCCCAGGCTGGCAGTGGGGGCGGGTTACAAGCTGGTGCTGAGTGCAGGGGGGGGAAAAGCGGACCCTCACCCACCCCGTGGCTGGCACCCCATGCTACAGCCACTCACAGCCCACATGGGGCTGCCTGTGCCTGCTCAAAACAATGAGGGCAGGGGGTACATGGCAGGATGCCCTGCTTGTGCCCCTTGCCCCCCAGCCCTGCTGCCCCTGCCCCCAAGCCCTGCTGCCCCATGCCTCCCACCCGAAGCCCCTGCTCCCCAGCCCAGGCTCTGTAGCTATCAGCAGCTATGCAGAACCTGGGCCAGCTACAAACTTTTGCTGCCTCTCCACCCCTACCCCTGCCTGTGCCTGCTCGGGAAAGCCCCATGCAGGCTGAGAGCAGCTGCAGCAGGGAGCGCCAGCTACAGGGCAGGGCAAGGGAGGGGCCACTTTTTCCTGCACTCAGCACCAGCTCGTTCCCTGCTGCAGAGCAGGGGTTCAGGGCTGTGCACTACCAGCCTGTACCACGGGATTGGGGGGGGCACTGGGAGTGAGCGGGTGCACAGGGCCCACACCAGTGTCCCGGGGACAGTGCCAGCAGGGCCAAGAACAGGGCAGCAGGAGTACAGGGTCCCAGGCAGCTGAGGCTCTATGGAACTGGGCCAGCTCCCCCTCTCCCTGCTGGTGCAGCCCAACCCAGCTCCACAGCCTCCTGCCAGCCTGAGCCCCACTCTGGGCCCTACCGGCGCTGGCCCCGAGACATTGGTCCCAAGATGGTGACCAAGGGCCGGGGCACCTGTCAAGGGGCGGGGCTACCCATGCAGCCCTCAACAGCTTGCCAAAACTGGGTAAGCAGCCCTCCACCCAAAATAATTGCCCGCCCCAATATATCGTATACAAAAAATATTTTAAATTTCCCTTGTATCTTGCCTCCCCTGTAAATACTGAATAACCAAAATATTATATAGAATTAGGGCTCATATGAGGCTCCAAAGACATATGCTCCTTCCACAGTGCGGGGAGAAAAAGAAAAACACTGAAGAAAGCTTGCCAAAGAGGAGAGCGGCGCCAGATGGCTTTAAAGGCCATACACATACTACATATCCATCCACCTCCAATCATCAACACATCCGGTTGCCTCCAGCACCTCTACAATCACAAGGTCAGTAGGACACTAGCCAACAGAGAGGGAGTTGAGGAACAGTAGTGCTATGGTGATGCTTTCATGATGCCCTAGCAACACCATAAGTTACTATCGCTCTTAGCATTAATAAATCTGTTTCCATGGTTTTCAGTACCACAGATGGTGTATTTGTATGTGCCAAGTTAGGTGAACAGCCAACAATTTTGAGAGTCATGTTGTCAGACTAGATGGTAGAGCTGGAGAGGAATAAACTAAGGAAGCAGACACCTGGACAGGGTGAAATCAATAGGGATGTCTTCTTGTAGCCCCCAGATCCACACTTCTTAGGCCATGAGTACTGATATAAAGAAAATTGTCTATATCAGATATTGGCCTGACAGGGCTGATAATTTGGCCAATAAATGCCCATGCTGCATGCAGCTGCAGCACAGCATGGAGCAGAGCCAGCAGCGTAGAGAGTTGCCTCCAGCTAGTAAGTCAGAAGGGGAGGGAGGAGGGAAGGGGCATGGGGGGGCAGATCAATGCCCCCCATGGTGAGGGAGGGGGCAGGAGCTGCCCATCTGGGTCAAGGGGGTGTGTGGAATGGAGCCGCAGCTTGTGGGGTGGGGGCAGCTCCTGCTGCTGCTTGCACACTGGGAGGGCAGGGGCAGGTGTTCCCCTGGATCTACGTGGCATGGGCTGCAGCTGCAAGGGCCTGTCCCTGCATTTGGGCAGAGGTAGGACACTCAGCCGAGGCTGCGCCAGGTAGTGGCATGAGACTGGGAACAGAGCTGCAGCGAAATCTGGGGTGGCTTCAGGCTCCTCCCAGTGCTGCCAGAGCCTGCTCCGAGCCCAGCCCCTGGCAAGAAAAGCCCCACGCTGCGCCAGCTCTGGCTCCACTCTGCAGCTGCAACCCACACCATGTTGCGCTGATCTGAGGGCACATGCCCCCCGCGCCTTTGCCTTCCCGCGGTGCAAGCAGCAGTGGGAGCTGCCCCCACCCCATGAGCTGCAGTCATTTTTAACTCAATCTAACCTCTCCCTAACCTCCCCAAATGTAGGCACCCAATGCATCAGAGAAAAGTGAAAAAGATCCATGTGCAGCTACCTATTATGCAATGGTACAACACAGCAAATAATTAATTCCTAACAACTGCAGACAACCAGCAAATCTGAAGAATGACATTTGTTTTGCAAGTTCTGTTTTTATAAATACTAATGTTGTTAATAATTGTCATATTATCTACCCAATTTTTAAAAGCAAACCCAGGCATATTACTTGACACTGTAACTTCCTACAGCAGCAAATATCACACACTGCCTATGTATTTCAATCTGTATTGTTTCTATCCATGGGACAAGGTGACGGAGAAGCAAAAATGGAGTTGATCAGGGATACAGAATAGGAATGTCATCCCCAAAACAATATGATATTTCCTTCTCAGAGGCTAATACAGTATAGACGTCATTTATGTCAGACTTTTTTCAAAGTTTACTAGGAGAACTAGGCTCAGTGCTGACTCCAAATTTGGAAGTGTGAGAGGAAGTATGACTCTTTTCTTTTCTTTTGTGCAAGGAAAGAAGAGGGAAAGGAATATCTTCAAAATGGAATTTATATCACCATAAAATGTACAGTATGTGTCCCTGAGTAACAAGCATAGGATGAAACAAACTGTTGATGCCAGGTATAGATTTCCTAAAGAGACATTCTCTGAACAGAAGAGAAACACCGTCCAACATAGAGAAAATAAACACAACTTAAAAAGTAATACAAAAGGCAGTGAAAGATTTTACTCCTAGAAGTGCACTTCCAAAGTATAATTTTGGAGCTGTGTCATTGTTTCCTGAAGGATTTGTGTAGAAAAGCCTTTGAAAAAAGCACATAGTGTGATTCTTTAGGGATTCTATGAGACCTCCTTCCTAAAACTATGTACTTCTGGAGAATCATTTAAAAGAACACACTACTTAGCAGCTCAAGCTAAACATGCATGCCTGATAGTAGACTGTATGTTCAGTTCCAGTTGAGATGGAAAAAGATAAGGAAAAAGATTACTTTCCACAATCTTTATGAGAAACTAACCCCTGAGCTATGTCTGCCTCCAGTGTAACTAGGAACAGCCTCAATTGACTATCTGGCAGTAAAGCTAAGTAAAGAAAGTCAAAAAGCCTGAGGCTGAATCGACTCAATCTTTGCAGTTTAGTCTAAACTGTGTAGATTGAACTGAGAAGCAAGTAAACAGACATTCACTTTTGATTCTGGAAATGCAGCCACATGCCTGCAGTGGCTCAGGCCAGAAGCTAGGGGATGCTAGAGCACACGTCTGAGCCTGCCAGCCACTGCCAAAGAGAAGGGAGGGAAGCTGGGAGCGAAGCACTCCGGGGCTCCTCCCCCTTTCCCCCCACTGCTCAAGCGGAGAGACGGGGTATGGCCAGGCCCCAACCAGCCCACTATGATGGGAGGGAGGAATTTAAAGGGGGGGGGGGGGAAAACTTTGCCAGCCTGCAAGGGAAAACCCACAGTTACCCACTTTTAGGTTGCAACCCACAGGTGAAGAAATGCTGGCACAGGATATGTGTCTATAATGAGAACTGGATAACATAATTAACTATTAAAATAATAATGAGAATACCATCTTGGTCACATCCAGGATTTTGTAAAGGGAGTTGAGGGAGAAGCTACCAGTGCTGCAGAGAGAGGTGCCTCCATCCCTGATCCCAGCTCCTCTCCTCCCTTCCTCACCAGAAGGAGCAGACCACACATTGGAAGCAGCAGCGGGGGACTAATTTCCCTAATCAGGGAAGTTCCCTAATCAAAATAATCCTGCCTCACCTGCCCACTACCTGTTCTTGGCACTCCCTCACTTCCCTTCTGTGCCCAGTGGCATGTCCCTTCCCCTCTTCTTCCCCACATCTCCCAGCCACCCCTGCCACTGTCCCCAGCTAAGCTGGGGATGGGAAGAGCTCCAGAGTTGCTCCTACTCTGCTTTAGCTGGGCTCAGCCAGGGACAACAGTGGTGGCAGGCATGTTCTGCCTCCATGAGACTGCTCGCATTTTGGCCGGGAGTGGAACCTGTCTGCTCCTGCCACTGCAGCTATTGTCCCCAGCTAAACCCAATTCCTCATGAAGCCTGGCTGCTGGAACAAGACAGGAGTAGTTCTGGAGTTCCCTCCATCCTCAGGTTGAGTCACTGCGGACAGTGGGCACAGCAGCAGCAGCTGGGGAGGGAGGGGAAGTGCCACTAAGCACAGAGGGGAAGAGGAGGAGGGAATTCATAACTTGTTTCAGAGATTTAAAAATGTTCCTGGCTGTTGCTCCCACAGCATGACCTGAAACTGGGGTGTGGCCACACCCTCCTATCCCCTCTGGAACTGTTTCTGGACAAGGCAAATCTGGTATTAACTAAGGTTAGCATCTTGAGTTCAACCCCCAGCTCCCTGATAGACTTAAGACTAGGTAATCAAGCTAAAACTTCCACAACTTTGTCTTCAGTATTGTTTTAATCCAAGTTGGCTAGATGCATCAGCCCACCAGAACTGAAAGAACACCATTTTTGTGCAGTACACATACATCTTAGGGACAGTATAGTAGATCTATTCCAGCCAGGAATTGACCTTATATTGGAAAATCCCAAAGTTATCAAACTGCCCCAATTTTTTATTATTTAAAAAATATTGCTGTTCACAATTACAGAGATTCTCAGTAGAACTCTCTCAGTACTACTACCAGCTTTTTTATTATTTTAAATGCTGAAAACTGCTATTAAAGCTCCACCCTCCTTATTCAGGCATAACTATTTCTGAAGCCAATGAAGTTCAGTCTGAACATGGTTTAAAAGAGCTCTGGTTACAAAAGTAGATGCACTAATGGATTTTCAGGAACTTGAACAGGATGAAATAGAACCGTACTTAGGCACTTGAGTTTAGACACCCAGCAGGTGCGCTAGGATCTGGGTCCCCGTTTTTACTTAAGCAACTGTCATTAGAGCTCTGAGTACAAGTAACAGCATAGGACTCAAAGTGGTGCTTGAGTAATTTGTAATACTGCAAATGAACCAATTAAACAATAGACTCCATAAGCTTTAGCTAATGACAACTTTTTCCCAAAGGATTATAGAAGTTTTGTTGGAGCTCTCAAAATATGTAATAAAGTTTTTTTCCTCAATAATAATATCAAATGTGATTTTGTTCAAATTGCCCATTTGGTGGTGCTTCATCTTATTATTTCAGATTAGTTTAAGCTAAAACTGAAAAACATTTTGATCATAGCCTTATATATTTATTCTTGGTTACTATTATATCAATTTGTTCCTAGGTTTCTGTAGGCTGGGCCACATATTCCACAATACAGAAAATAATTTTAGTTAATTGGAAACCAGCTAGAATGAGGCATTCACAGCAGTAAGATTTGCAGATGGACCTTAAATCAGTTGAGATCATCAAATGTGATGCCATGCAATATTCAACAGAGACATCTGCTGGCAGAAAAGGGAAAGAACACCCATATTTAGATACAGTACCCTGAAAGCAATTCATATTTAATTATGCAGATAGCTACTTATCCATGAAAATGAACTATCCAGGGCTAATTAGAAATACCCAATCTGCTAAAATCATGTATTTATTTTTGTTGCTCCATTTTCCAGATGCATCCTGTTTTCTTTATGACGTGTAGCATCTGTTTATGTTGCTTATGATTTGTTACGTTATGTTGCTTCACAAATGTTTTCACCGTGGGATGCATCTTAATACAACAAGCAGTTATGTACCATAAGGATCATTTGTTAATTTTAAATTTTGAATATACAATCTGAATTCATGCTGCTTCGCTTTTGTAACTGTAAATCCTATAATTTCATATTGAGATAATTCTGGTTAACAACTTATTTACCTGCATGTGATTATGTCAAGTAACAATAAAAAGATTTTTATCTGACCTTAACTGATATTAGACCAAGCCGGCTCACTGAAAGTCAGTGGAGTTACTCATATTTGTATCTCTGAAAGTGAGACCAGAATTTGATCCAACATATTCATTTCAACAGAAACATCTAACAAGGTACCTAGAAGCAAAATAGCTTAAAATCCACTTTTACAAATTCCTTAGCTCTTTCATCTTTGCCTTCCCAACAAAATTAAGATGTGAGGTACTTCATGATAGTGTATATGTGCTAACTAAATCTAGCCAGTACCATTACCAATAGCACTGAGAATACAATATCTTAGTTTTTAAATTAAGCTGGCAACATATCAGAACAGGCTCTTCAAGAGTTTTTTGTCTGATTGTTAGGGCATGTTAATGCCAGTGACACAATTTTATTAATATCGTTACCCCTGCTAAGCTATCATAGGTATGCTAGCATGTGTTACAATCATTTTTTTTTTCGCTTTACTATTGACACATAAAGGTTGAGACTGTTTTTCCTTTAACAAAGATTTATAAAGAGCTTTTCTTTACATGAAAAGTATTTTTAAAGTACATGAAAACATTGGATATTTAGAGGACTTTTTTCCAAATAATATTCTTCACAAGTCATTTTCCTGTTTCAGATCAACATGATGTATTATTAGGAGATAGTTAATTAGGAGATAGTGGTATATAGTTCCATCATTACTATATTCACACAGCAATGTATTCTATTGCTCTATTTTTGGAAATACCATGTTTAGATGATATGTAAGTCCAATAAGCAAATCCAATCTTTTTTTTTAATATTCTGGGTATTAAAGGGCTCGAAAAAAGATGCAAGAAAGAGGATGCAAAAATACTACAAACCAATGCAACAAAACTTAGCTGGTTTTTAAGCATCTTTGTTTGGAACTATGTCAAGGGACAAGGAAGGCAGAAATACAATGGATTTTACATGGAATGTATGGTTCCCCGGCATTCTGTGGAAGATAAAGAAGCTAAGGCAAGAGAGAAGCAGTAGAAGCAAATGGGTTACTACCGAATCTGGATGCCTCATTTATCTATAAATAACCATATAAAGGTCCATCTGTGAGTTTAGGTTTCATACTTACTAACATTCCCCTTTCTGCTTCAGTCCCAGTCAGTAATGTATTGAAGACATTCTTTTACCCAGTTGAAAGACCAGATGAGTTTTCTGCATTTTACAGATGAACTCCCTCTTCAGCTATTGTTAAATCATCCTTTTCCATGTAATTAAGGGTCAGAAAACCACTTATTAGCAAACATTCTATTTTGAAATATTCAAGATTGTACTAAATAATTTTTAAAACTATTCCCTGAAGGAGGGTACTTTATTCGGTAAAGTGACTTTATTCACAGTCCCACCTTTGTCACCCTTCACTTCTCCACTCCCACCCCCCAACAATACACACAAACATGCTATCCACTATCTATACTCAGTGTGAAAATAACTCATTACACACTGGCAGCCTTAATATTGTCTCCCTGCTGGCTAATTATTATAAGACTGTATCTATTTTAAACTAAATACTTTTTCTTCTCCCCTCTACAGCACATCCCCACATGCAAGGGTATGTGCTCGCGGTGGCACAAATTTGTGCCACTGCTTTGTGCCCCATCATATGCCCCTGTATGTGTGCCTTGGTGTGCAGCAAATTGTCCTGGGTACAGGTAGGGGAGGTTAGGACCCGCACCTATGCTGGCCCCAGCAGTATTACCTGGTGTCCTGGTGCAGCAGGGTGCAGATCAAGAGGCACAGAGCCTGGCTAGCAGCCAGAACATTGCCCTGGACAGCCAGCCCTCTATGTGTTCCACTACATACTATAGACACATGCACTGCGCCACTTTTTCATGGTGGGGTTGTTGTTTTTTTGCTTTTTTGGAGGGGGGGAGGGGGGGGGAGAGTTGCTGCAAATTTGCATGCAGGGCATGCTTTAACATTCCAGGCGTGCAGTCTGTGGTGACGCAAAGAGGTTTGCAGTGCCACAAACTGCACATGCCTAAACATCTGAATGCACCTTACAATTGTATCACTGGCTAAGGCAATGCATTTGAGGGAGTGTTTAGGAAAAAATGGGATGCCAGTTACTGGACTCTTAGGCCTCTATACGTGTTACGGGTATCATACAATTAACTGGTTAATTGTGTAAGTAACTTCAGACCAGCTAACATGCAAAGTACTTATTACATGGTAAAAAGCTCCAATCAGCTATGGAGTTAGACCTCTAAAATACGTACTAGCTTATAGCTGGTTGCTATCGAGCTTTAACTTGCACACATAGCAGAGTCTCCCCTGTGGCTGGGAATCACGTCAGCTAACAGGGCTCCAAGCCACATTGGTGCACCATGCCCAGCATGAAACCCCTGGGCTCAGTGGACTGCAGCAGCTGGAACCAGCAAAGCCTGGGGGTACATGAAATCTTATACAGGCAATAACATCCAAATAGATCTGATTCCATTGACATTAGGGCTGGAAGGGACGTCAGAACATCATTGAGTCCAGCTCCCTGCCCGAGGGGCAGGAGGTCAAATGGGGTCATAGGATCCCAGCAAGATAAGCATCCTAATTTCTCTTGAAGGTGTTCAGTGTAGGTGCTTGAACCACCTCCGATGGCAGGCTACTCCAGCTGCAGCCTCACCAAGGCCGAGTACAATGGGAGAATGACATCCTGGGATTTGCTTGAGAAGCATCTATGGATGCAAGCTGGTGTTTTGCTCGCTTTGCTAGCCACAGCATCACACTGAAGGCTCATGTTCATCTTGTGGTCGGTCATGACCCCCAAGTCCCTTTCATCCATAGTGCTAGCCAGCACAGCACTGCCGAGCCTATAAGCGTGCTGCAGATTTTTCCTCCCAAGTTGGAGAACCTTGCATTTTTTGCTGTTAAACACCATCAGGTTCTCATCCGCCCATTTCCTGAGCCTGTCAAGGTCAACCTGGATCGCCCTCCTGTCCTCAGGTGTGGATGCTTTACCCCATAGTTTGGTATCATCAGCGAACTTGGTCAGTCCACTTCTGACTCCAATGTCCACATCATTAATGAAAATGTTGAACAATATAGATCCAAGGACAGAGCCTTGGGGGATACCACTGGTCACAGGGCACCATGACAATTGACTTCTGTCAACCACCACCCTCTGGGTCCGACCACGGACCAATTCCGCAGCCAGCAGATCGTGGTGGACCCAAGGCCACAGTTGGCCAGTTTTGCCAAGAGGTGATCATGGGATACCAGATCAAAGGCTTTATTGAAGTCAAGATATATGATGTCAATCTCTTCTCCCTTGTCCAAGTGATAGGTCACCTGGTCGTAAAAGGAAATAAGATTGGTCAAGCAAAACCTACCACAACAAACCCATGCTGGCTATCCCTCAGGATGTTGCCGGCAGCCAGTCTGTTAAGAATGGCCTCTTTAATGATCTCTTCTAAGACCTGGCCCAGGACAGAGGTTTGCCGGATCCATTTTCCTCCCTTTCTTGAAGATAGGCACCACATTGGCCTTCTTCCAATCTTCGGGCACTTCACCAGAGCAACAGGAGTTCTCAAAGATCCATGCCAGGGGCTGGGCTATGATGCTCACCAGCTGCTTGAGTACCCTGGGGTGTAGATTGGCAGGGCCGGCTGACTTGAAGGTGTCCAGCCTCTCAAGGTGTTACTTCATGAGGTCAGCATTGATGGAGGGCAGGGAATCTCCCTCACCTGGGGTTCCCTGTCCCGTAATGGGCAGGGGCATCCCATGGGACTGATGAAAGACCGATGCAAAGTACCCATTTAATAGGTTGGCTTTTTATTGGATGTCGGTTGTCAGTTGTCCCATCTGGTTTAGCAGGTGTTCAATGTTGCCCTTGCTTTTCCTCCGGCTCCCCACATATCTGAAAAAGGACTTTTTATTGTCCTTGATACTTGTAGCTAGTTGGAGTTCCGTCACAGCCTTGGCTTTCCTGGGTCCACTCCCTGCAGGGCTGGACCAGTGCGGAATATTCCTCCTTGGAGGAGGATCTCATCCTCCATCCTTTGTAGGCCTTTCTTTTTAGCCGCAGGAGGTCCACTAGTTCCCTGGAGAGCCAAGGGGGCTGCTGTGCCCTTTTGCTGCCTTTCCTCCAAGACGGAATAGCCTGATCTTGTGCATCGAGGATCACTCCCTTGAGGAGCAACCACTCTTCCTGAACTCCCCTCCCCTTGAGGTCGTGGTCCCTTAGGGCCTCACTGACAAGCCTCCTGAGTTTGTCAAAGTCAGCTTTCCTGAAGTCAAGGACTTCTGTATTGCTGACTGACTTGCCAGCTTTATGGCGGATGATGAAGATGATCAGCTCATGGTCGCTGTCACCCAGCTTCCCATCGATCATTAGGTCGCTGATTAGGTTGTGCCCAGTTGCCAGTACTGGGTCAAGCAGTGTTTTACCTCTCACTGCATAATCTCACAATCACACTTCCTACTATGCACGTGTAGCATGGTAGGAGGCACACATTAGATCCAATTGCACCTTTACCTACACACGTAGAGTTGGCTTTAGAAGGCCTTTACCGCTCCTCCATCTTTTAGATGGGGTACAGGGCCAATCTTTAAATAACATTTCAAAAAGATCTTCTGAATTAATCTAAAGCTTTGCCATTTCAAATTGGAAGCTTCTCAGGTCAACATTTGCAAGAACAACTTAAGCAGTGCATATCAAGATATTAGTACAATCTTTTTCCCAGCTGGCAGCAGACAGACCACTGCAACAGGCTTTTCTGAATGGGGCTGAAAACACTGGAAAGACTCCAAATGCTTTAGTGAAAGAATACTGTCAAGGAGGTTAAAAGCAAGGAAAAGATGACAAAATACATTTTCCTCAGATTTTCTTAAACCAGATGCAATAAACATAAAGGTGCCTTACCTCAGCTAAACTTCAATAGAAAACTCCAGAATAAGACCCTAGGAGCAAAGAGACAGCAATAATCCTCTTTGCTTTCCTTCCCTCATGATGCTTCAAAAACTTAATGTCTGACATCCCTCATTCCTCTTACAGGAAGCTACGCTACATCCAACAGTGAGTCTTCTACACTTGCCCATTTTTACAAGAAGCAAGGAGCTACTAGAATACAAAAAGAAAACACCCACTAACCACGCATCTCCGAAACCAAAGAAGGAACATCAAACTGAAAGATGCTCAGACCTTGAGAGAGTCCAAACCTCCCCCACCCCACATCACCTTCAAACAACCTCCAAACCTAGACCAACTCATCATCAGAAGTAAATTCCCCACTGATCAACAGATACCAACTGGGTCACAACTGTGCCTCAACAATAGATGTAAAACCTGTCAACACACCTCCACCCCAATGATAATCAACATTTCCCACAATGAAACCATCAGAATCCATAGTTCCTTCACATCTCTACCACAGAATATGATACATCTAATTGAATACACCAAACACCTTGTGGAAACTACATAGATGAAACTCGGCAAAGAACTACGCTCAAGAATGAACAAGCACAAGAAAAAGATGGGAGATGGGAGCCCAGGAAGGGTGGCTGTGCCTTAAGGAAATGATCCTTCGGGCATAGAGGGAGACAATCCCAATGCGAGGAAAAAAGAGGGAAAGGGGCCAGGAGGCTTCCTTGGCTGATCAGAAAAATCCAGGGCAGCCTGCGGACTAAAAGGGGAGCATATAAAAAGTGGAAACAGGAAGGGATTACCAAAGAGAAGTATACCTCCTCTGCTCTCACTTGTAGGGAGGCAGTTAGATGGGTCAAAGCTACCATGGAGATGAGGATGGCATCTCAAGTAAAGGATAACAAAAAATTGTTTTTTAGATATATAGGGAGTAAAAGGAAGGCCCAGGGTGGAATAGGACCCCTACTAAATGGGCAGAAGCAATTGGTGACAGACAGGGGGGACAAGGCTGAACTCCTCAATGAGTTCTTTGCCTCAGTGTTCCTAAGTGAGGGGCAAGACAAGTCTCTTGCTGGGATTGTAGAGAGGCAGCAGCAAGGTGCCAGACTACCATGTGTAGACCCTGAGATGGTACAGAGTCACTTGGAAGAACTGGATGCCTTTAAGTCGGCAGGCCCGGATAAGCTCCATCCGAGGGTGCTGAAGGCACTGGCCGACATCATTGCACAGCCACTGGCGGGAATATTTGAACGCTCGTGGCGCACAGACCAAGTCCTGGAGGACTGGAAAAGGGCCAATGTGGTCCCCATTTTCAAGAAGGGGAGGAAGGAGGACCCGGGCAACTATAGGCCAGTCAGTCTCACCTCCATCCTTGGCACAGTCTTTGAAAAAATTATCAAGGCTCACATTTGCGAGAGCCCGGCAGAACAAATTATGCTGTGGGGAAACCAGCATGGGTTCGTAGCAGGCAGATCATGCCTGACTAATCTAGTCTCTTTTTATGACCAGGTTACGAAATGACTGGACACAGGTGGAGGGGTGGATGTCGTATACTTAGACTTCAGGAAGGCCTTCGATATGGTATCCCACCCCATACTGGTGAACAAGTTAAGAGGCTGTGACTTGGACGACTACACAGTCCGGTGGGTGGCGAATTGGCTAGAGGGTTGCACCCACAGAGTCGTAGTGGATGGGTCGGTATCGACCTGGAAGGGTGTGGGCAGTGGGGTCCCGCAGGGCTTGGACCAATACTCTTCAATATCCTCATCAGCAACTTGGACGAGGGAGTGAAGTGTACTCTGTCCAAGTTTGCGGATGACACAAAACTGTGGGGAGAAGTGGACACGCCAGGGGGCAGGAAACAACTACAAGCAGACCTGGACAGGTTGGACATATGGGCGGAAAATAATAGAATGCAATTCAACAAGGAGAAATGTAAAGTGCTGCACCTAGGGAGGAAAAATGTCCAGCATACCTACTGCCTAGGGAATGACCTGCTTGGTGGAACGGAAGCGGAAAGGGATCTTGGAGTCCTAGTGGACTCCAAGATGAACATGAGTAGGCAGTGTGACGAAGCCATCAGAAAAGCTAATGGCACTTTATTGTGCATCAGCAGATGCATGACCAACAGATCCAAGGAGGTGATACTTCCCCTCTATTGGGCACTGGTCAGACCGCAGTTGGAGTACTGCGTGCAATTCTGGGCGCCACACTTCAAGAGGGATGCAGATAACCTGGAGAGGGTCCAGAGAAGGGCCACTCGTATGGTTAAGGGCTTGCAGACCAAGCCCTATGAGGAGAGACTGGGGCACCTGGACTTCTTCAGCCTCCGCAAGAGAAGGTTGAGAGGTGACCTTGTGGCTGCCTATAAGTTCATCACAGGGTCACAGAAGGGAATGGGTGAGGTTTTATTCAGCAAGGCGCCCCCGGGGGTTACAAGAAATAATGGCCATAAGCTAGCAGAGAGCTGATTTAGACTAGACATTGGGAAGAACTTCTTCACAGTTCGAGTGGCCAAGGTCTGGAATGGGCTCCCAAGGGAGGTGGTGCTCTCCCCTACCCTGGGGGTCTTCAAGAGGAGGTTGGATAGGCATCTGGCTGCGGTCATCTGAACCCAGCACTCTTTCCTGCCTATGCAGGGGGTCGGACTCGATGATCTATTGAGGTCCCTTCCGACCCTAGCATCTATGAATCTATGACGCAGGCTCGCCACTTTTGCCTGGCAATCCTGGCTTGGAGAAGGACACTTTGGATTGGTGGACCATTGCCACCAATCAGGTAACAGCTAGGAGGGGCTTGCCCTGTCCCGGCTTGGAGTGGGGTGTGACGAGCCACTGGACCTGATTGAAGACTGCGCTTTGCAGGTCCGGCAGACTTCAGGGCAGGGTCTCCAGTGTAAATAAAAGCCCAGTGTGCTCGGCATGCTGAGCATATGCAGTGAGGGGCAGCAAGGAGGAGCTCTGGAGAAGACCAACATTGGGACTCCACCTGAGCCTCGACAGTGCATGGATCAGAGCATGGAGAGCTGGCCCTGGGAGCAGCTTGAGGCTGCTCAAGGCCCACCCACTGTGCAGGTTCATTTGAGCCCAGAGGCCAGACTGAAAGCCCCCAGAAAAAGGACCGTGAGTTACCAGGAACCCAGGTTCCACAGGGGAGGTGCCTCCGGGCAAGGGACCCTGGGAAGAGTGGGTAGGGGGGAAGGCCCCACACACCCTCTGCTCTCCAGGGTTGGAAGGGAGAAGACTCAAAATATACACTGGGGTGGGTTCTGTGGAACACCTAGGGGGCCTAGGGGGAGAAGACTCTATCCCATTTGAGGGACCAAGAGGTTGGAACCCAGATAGGGTGCATCTAATATCTGGTATAGTTATGTTTTTTATTTGGTATCTATTGTTATTGTTGCTGTTATAAATAGTTGGAGGCATTAATTCTGTATAATGAGTTCTGTAAGGATGTCTTTATTAGCTAACCCACCTATGGTATAAACTTGCTGGATTGACTGTCCTGGGATCCACCCCTCTTCTGGGCCTGGGGCACAGGTACTTACACGAATGCCCTCCCTGGGGCAGACTTCCTCTTGCTAACAGACCTTTATATGAATATTTGTATCTATACCTGTAACTGTATCTATCTTAAAGAGTTTTATATATAAATGTTTGTAACTCAATACATTGTATATAGTACACTTCCCAGAGAGCTCCATTTCATCAACCTCCTGGATACTAGAGATCATGGACTAAACATAGACATTGGATTTTTGATACATTACAATCTGCTTGGCAACTGACTCCCCAGCCCAGCCCAGCCCCTGGCTTGTTTACTTTTTATTCCATCCAGGAAGAGCACACACCAACTGCTGAAACTTCCTTAGCCTGACGAAGGGTTTTTGAACCCGAAAGCTTGCTTAATAAATATTCTCCAACTATTTGGGTTGGTCTAATAAAAGATATCAAATTCACCCAAGGAACCTTGTCTGTCTCTTGTATATAGTTAAGAACTTTGGGCCTGCACTAACTCTAAAAAGGAAAGAGGGATCCAACCAAAATTCCAGCATCCCTCTCACAACACCCCTTCCTGCATACCCATCCCATGTGACTGAGAATAGGGCACACCCTTGGGTGTACCCAGTTTACAAAGATAAAGGACAGAGACCCACAATCACAAGTAGGAGAGCACTTTTCACAGAACTGCTCCCTTTTTTACCTCAAAATCCTTATACCCAATGGCAATCTATGAACACCTTCTGAAGAGGTGAATAAAAATTCATAATTCATAATCGTGTTTCAAGACAGACTTGAGGGGAACGCCTCAAGACCTAAGGTTGAGGAGGACCGGGTTAGAGTGCTTCTGGAGGGGCTGGACGTATTCAAGTCAGCAGGTCCAGATGCTCTCCACCCCAGGGTGTTGAGGGAGCTAGCAGGGGTTATTGCTGGGCCCTTGGCATGGCTTTACGAGCGCTCATGGTGCTTGGGCCAGGTGCCAGATGATTGGTGGGCACGCTAGTAGGGAGGGAAAGACTGCAGAAAGACCTGGATAGGTTGCAAGGGTGGGCTAACAAAAACAGGATACGTTTCAATATGGACAAGTGCAGGGTGCTGCACTTGGGCAGTAGTAACCAGCAGCATACTTATAAGATGGGAAACTCCCTTCTTGAGAGCATGGAGGCAGAAAGGGATCTTGGACTCATCACTGACTCCAAGATGAACATGGGCCGACAATGCGAGGTCACGGTCAGCAGAGCTAACCGGACCCTATCGTGCATCCACAGGTGCATCTCAAGTAGGGCCAAGGAGGTGATCCTCCCCATCTACGCGGCACTGGTCAGGCCACAGCTGGAGTACTGTGTCCAGTTCTGGGCATCCCACTTCAGGAGGGATGTGGACAACATTGAGAGGGTCCAAAGGAGGGCCACCTGCATGATCCGGGGACAGCAGGGCAGACCCTACAATGAGAGGCTATAGGACCTGAACCTGTTCAGCCTTCACAAGAGAAGGCTGAGGGGGGACCTGGTGACCGTCTATAAACTCACTAGGGGGGACCAGAAGGGTTTGGGGGAGACCTTGTTTCCCCTAGCGCCCCCCGGGATAACAAGGAATAACGGCCACAAGTTATTGGAGAGTAGGTTTAGATTAGATATCCATAGGAACTACTTCACAGTTAGGGCAGCTAGGATCTGGAACCAACTTCCAAGGGAAGTGGTGCTGGCTCCTACCCTGGGGGTCTTTAAGAAGCGGCTCAATGCCTACCTGGCTGGGGTCATTTGAGCCCAGTTTCCCTCCTGCCCAGGCAGGGAGTCAGACTTGAAGATCTACAAGGTCCTTTCCGACCCTACTTCTATGATTCTATGAACCTTACTGGACCCTCAAAAATGGACTAAGCACTGGCAATGGCTTTACTATCCATTGCAAGATACCTGCTACCTGTTAGTAGAGATTCTCTACTAACCTCCCTGCATTCCACAGGTAATAAAGACCCTTTTCTCTTTTGAATGGTCTTGTTTTTCTATATAATTAGGTTATCCATTCAACTGAATTACCCTTGTTTTGCAACTATTTCTAATCACCTCTCTTTACTCCACACATATCTGCCATTCCCTAAATAACTGCTTTCACTGACATGGAGTTAAACACAAACCACTACAGGTTTGGTTTGGTTTTTGTGCTTTTTTGTGGAGGATGTCTGTTATTTAGCTTAGCCTATGTCTGCTTCTTTCCCAGACCTAAACAAGGGTGCTTTGTGCCTGAAAGCTTGTCAAATATTTCTCTCAACTACTCAGTTGGTCCAATAAAAGATATTACAAAACCCTTGACATACGTTTCCTGAATCATCATGGTTACAACATTCCAACCCATCCCTACAGTCGATTCTTCCCATCTATCACAAGCACTTTATCACAAATGCCAGTCATTTATGAAAGTCAGATGTCAGAGGTCCCTATTTCACATGATAACAGGAAATACTTTCTCCGGTAGCGCTAATTCTGAGTAAGCAAATATTCCTCATATTTGCTTCTCTGTGTTATCCAGCATGATGATGATTCTTCACAACATACAAATTTCAAGGCCAGGAAAAAGAATCAAGAAATGCCAAAATGTAGGTGTTTTTATCCATCATCAAGAAACTAAAATCCCAGAAAAAAAGCCCAACTTTGGGGTGATCAGAATGTGAGCCATCTCATTAAGACCTTTGCCTGCTTCTACAGGTAGATGGTGTCAGGAGTCTCATCATCCTTTCCCCATATTTAATTTCTATTATCCTAATTGACCTGACATAATACCAAATGGTCCCAACTAAATTTAAAGGTCACCTACCATATTTACTTGATTCCAAGATGAGGTTTTTCTCCCTATTTAACATGGTGGGGAAAAGTCCCTCATCTTGGAATCAACTATGATGCAGTGCGGAGAGGAGGGGATGGGTAGGCACCTGCTGAAGTGCCAGCTCCAGCCCCGACCCCAGAGCTGCAGCTACTGCCTGCCCCCATGCTGCTCCTCCCCCACAGTCTGGGACCCCTGTCCCTCCCTGTCTCTCCACATCTCTCCCGGCACTGCTTCTGCCCCTATCCCTACCCTATCCTGCCCCCATTTACCTTTGCTCTGGCATCAGCAGGCTCCATCACCATTGCAGCATGCAGCACGGGCCCAGCCTGGCTCTGTAGCACCAGTGCTAGCTCCATGACATTTCTATGGAGCGAGGCTGGGGTCTCACTCCATCCTCCAGACTGCAGTAGGGACAGAACCTGCCAACACTGAAGCAAAGGTAAGTGGGGGTGGGGGGAGGAGGAGGGAAGCAGAGGTAGAAGCTTTTGCGGGGAAGGGAGCAAGGACCTGAAGCTACAGGGGGACAGAAGTAGTGTGGGGGGGAAGGGTAGGTGGGGACCTGAGGCTGAGTTGAAGGCAAGCTGCCTGATCCCCCTCACTACCTGCCCCTCTACTGACTGTCCCCCACTACTCCATGACCTGCCCCTTATTGCCTTCCCTGCCCCCTGCTGCCCAACTGCCTGCCCTACCAAGTGCCCCCCACTGCCTGCTGTCCCTCAACCACCTGTCCCATTACTGCCCACCTCATCACCTGTTCCCCCACAGCCCGGAAGTAGTGAGGAGATTAATTTAAGATGATCCTTTGATAATTTGATTCTATATATGAAAGATTATAGCACAGTTATACATTTTCCATGTATAGAATCTAATTACTGGGAGGGTCATCTTGGATTTTGGGTAAATATGGTATACACTTTTTAAATTTGTAAATAATTTGATATTTTTAGTGAGATGATAGGGCCCTCCCATCTCTTTCAGGTTCCTCACACAGAGTTAGCAATCCTGATGGATCTTTTTCCATGATAAACTACTGCTAGAAATACACAGAGAACTGCCACTACACTGCTGCAACTGGCTAGACAGTAAAGTTATCTTCCAGTAGAGGTAATGAGGTCATGGCAGCTGAAGATGGAACTGCACTGAATCCACTTAAAAGCATGATATACTATCAATATAGTCTATAAGTCTTTCAAACACTTGAATTGATGCATCTCACAAAGAAAAAAAATTAAAATTCAAAAGACAGACTATGGTCCTCCCAGCAGCACAAGACATAGCTAAAACATAAGGTTGTGATTTTTGTCAAGGCCAATAACTGCCTAACCATAAATCTATTTATAATTCATCAAATTTAAGCTGTTCAAAATAAGAGTGCAGGGTTGAACAATCAGTCAATGTAGATTGGATGCTATACATATTTATGAAGCAAGTGTTTTATTAATGCACTTAGAAAATCAACCCCAAAATAGCTTGAAAGAAAACATTGGCTTGACCGTAATTTTTAATCATGATTGGGTAGAGGGTGAGGGGGCAAACTGGCATGCAGTGGTTGAATGACATCTTTGCTTTGAATCAACCAAGCCATATGATGAAAATGCCTCTTAACAAAACCCAGTGCACCATTATAATATACCTTCACAGAAATTATTGTATTTTTATGTGTGGTGTGAGTCAGTTTCTGTTATTATAGGTAGTTTAATGCACATAGAGCAATTATACTCTCTATGACTTTGCATTTCTTGATAGGATGGGCTGGTGCTTTAAAGAAAGCTAGTGAATCACAGCCCATTCACATTTCCAAACTACCGGTTTCAGTCTCAGGCTGCTATAATCAGAATTAATCCATATCCCCATGATGATACAATTCTAATCCCCAACACAGTATAATGGAAGGCTGCCTTTTGCTTTATCCATATCTATAAGCAAGTATGAATGAAAATTCATTTTGTGACGTAATAACATTCCTGAACTACTGAAACCATACTGCAGGCAGTAATATAACTTATGGGGAGTGACTGAGGCACTAGCCCCAGTCACCAATTCAGAGGGGGCATTGGAATGGGAGCACCCAGGGTGCCTGTACCCACTGCCACAGATCATGTTGAGTGAGCTTGTACTGAGACAGAAGTAGCTTATGCCACCACTTCCTCTCTTCCTTTCCTTCAGGCACCAAAATTTAAAGTTACACCTCTCACTGCGGGCAACACCTAAAAGATGTAACAGATTTTTGGTAATGTGCACTACCCTCATGACCAGATTCCCTGTACACTGATAAAAACTAGTCTTATGACCATATTACAGAGGCATATGCAGTACTTTTCTAGTTAATGCCTATTTGACATGAGACATGAGAGTGCATATATTGGCAATAAAATCCACCTGAATCTTAGAGGCTCTACCTAAACCCATTTTAATTAATTCTGAGGCCTTTAGACCAAATCATCTTGATGCACCAGGATTTACAATGGAAACTCCCAGCACATTAAGATAAGAGTGTGTGGGTTTGCCATGACACACAGGCACTCTCTCAACCTCATCTGTGATGGATGTGAAGGGAACATCATAACAGCAGAACCTATGCAACACATACTTTATCTTGCTGTACTATTAAAAAATATGGGAATCCTTAGAGGATTTTTACAATGGTTGAAGCTGCTTTAATATGATTTTCTGTAAACATGAGAAATCAAGAAAGCCGCCTTGAACTCTTCAAAAAATCTAACCAAGGGCCCTTCAAAAAGTCCAGCAAAGTCACCTCAAATAAGTCTCTCTAAATCAATATGATTGCTATTTACAATATAAATATAAATAAACGACAATAAATACACGCTCCCACCCCCACCCCCTGGGCCAGGGTGGGCAGCTTGTCTGGGAGGTGGGGGGCAGTAGATCCTGGGCTGCCCTTTATGTACAAGAAGCGATCTTCACAATAAAAAGGTTGGAGACACCTAAACAAATGTATTTTTCTGTACTGACATTTGCTATCAAATAATATTCATTGTTTTCAAATCCATTTCATCCAGCCCAGCCACACAAACCCAGAATATTATGGGTTTGTGCAGGAGACTTTGAGGAATTTGAGGTATAGACAGAGAAGTTCCTCCCTGGCTATGGGTGCACCGTCATTTGTAGCACTACAAAAATAAAGTGCTCTGGAGAATGCATGTGTGCGCAGACCCTGCCCTGAACATCCACAGCCAGGGGGCAATAGGGAGCTGCTCCTTTGCTCCCCCTGCCCCCAAGGGGAGCCTATCAGTGAGCTGAATCACTGATTCTTTGGTCTGCTGCTCCCAGATCAGGAGCATCAGCTGTCAAAGATAGATTCCCTTCCCTCATGTGTTCCTGGTAGGGAAGAGGGCTGCTTCCAGAAAAGGAGTGGAAAGTAGGGCTGCTCCTGGCAGGAAAGAAGCCACCATCAGTTGTACAGGCTGCCCTTCTGCATGAAGGCAGCCTTCAGCTGCTTGAGCTACCTACGCATGGCAGGGACACCCTCATTTGCTAGGGTTGCTTTTGCAGGGAATCTACCAGCCTTTGCCATCACTGCTGCTGCCAGAGACATGGAGACACCGGCTGCTACCACTGCCACCACAGGGCAACAGCACTGGTCCCCATTGCCACGGTAGTAGCAACAAGGTTCCAGCAGGGCTCTGTGATAGTTTGCTGTGACTGGCTGGGCTGTCAGGGAAGCAGCCACTCTCCCTCCCTTCCCTTTTGACACAGACATTACATGTGGCACTAGAAAACTCAAAGCTACAGAGATATTATTCTTTGAAAGAGGAACATTTTTATAGTGGAGCCACCATTTTTGTGGTGCCACTGTTGAGCCCCAGCTCAAGTCTGGGATCGTGCCTGGTATGCAAAGGCCAATAAAGATACCAGGGCTGAAAGTACAAAGAAGGTTTATTGCTAGCAATAAGAGGTGCAAGCGGAATAATTCACGTAACAAGCACCCCCCACTACTACTTCTAAGCATCTTTTATACAGGAGTTTTCAAGTTTTCACAAACGTGCTTGTTTGCTGATTGGTTATAAGTGAATGACGCAGGAAGTTCTTTACTGAGCATGTCTCTATACCTGTGTTTTAGCCATGTATCTCATTTACATACATGTGTGTTTCATTAGCATACTTATTCCCTACCTAGGGGCGTGATTTTTAGTATTTTAATGAGCCCTTTAACCCAGTACTCTGCTTCTTTTGTTTTCAAGCCTCCTTTATCTAGGACTGTCTCCTCCTTATCATTGCAGATGGGCATTTTTCACATAGCATTCTCTTCTGCTTCATCTTCGAGTAGAGGTTTCTAGGTCACTCCTTACACCACAAATGGCATAAATATATGCATGCTTATATTTGTGGCTTTACAATGGCACATATAACACTACAAATATAGTGAGTGTCCACAGCCAGGCCTATCACTGGAGTGGGGACAGGGAACCTTGGACAATTCCAGTGTGGGTTTAACAGTGGGCTAAACCAGGTTTGCCAGTTCCGGCAAGGGAGGGACCTCAGAGGCACAACAAGCCACCGGTGGAGAGCCACCACAGGCTCAGGAAAGGTAGGAGACAGACAACACTTACCTCCAGGTGCAAAGCAGATGGTGACAGAGTGGTAAGTAAAATTGCCACAGCAGTTTATAAGCACCTGCTCTGTGTGGGTTGGGCAGCACACTGGGAGTGACGTCATGCTCTCGCAACCCGGCACAAGCCAGAGGAGTCTCCAGCCAGACTCTGACACCAAGCTGCACAGGGGGAGATGCCCCATGGACCGAGGCACCAGGACTCCAAGCATGGAGCGTGCGAGTCAGGCAGCTGCAGGAACCTGGAGACCCCGGGTGAGGTGAAAACTGAGCTGTTTTGTTTCCTTTAAGAGTTAATTGTCTTTTGCTAAGAGTCTGTGACTCATAAAGGGACATGGACTTAAAGTCCATATACTGAGGAAACACAAGAATTGCCTGAATGAGGAACATTGATAGATGTTTGCTTTTTTTCCTTCCACTAATTGATTATTGTGAGAAAGGAGGACCTTCATGACTCGATCACGGCCTGTTAGCTTGGGAGACACTAGAGGTAATTAATTGGCACCGTGACTCGGCTGAAACATGAGCTTATTGATGTGGATAAATGTATGAATTGATTTAGTTTTTCCAGAAGATGGATTAAAGCCCCACCACATATGTAAGCATGGCCCTGAGGACTTATCGCTTAAGTCCACTCAAAGCATGAGCATTGTCATAACCAGGAGAGGTCTCTGAGGACTGGAAGAGGGCCAATGTTGTGCCCATCTTCAAGAAAAGGGAGGAGGGAGGACCCGGGTAACTATATGCCAATCAGCCTAACTTCTATCCCAGGGAAGATCGTAGAAAAATGAATCAAGGAGTCTATATGTGATAGGCTTGCAGAAGACAGGATTCTGAATAAAAGTCAGCATGGCTTTGCCGCAGGCAGGTCTCGTCTTACCAACCTCATCTCCTTGTACGATCAGGTAACTCACGACCTGGGTAAGGGAGAGGAGGCTGACATTGTATAACTTGACTTCCAAAAGGCCTTTGGTTCCTGTGAGAAAATTGGAGGACTGTGGGTTTAACCATGAGGCAGTTAGATGGGTAGGGAGATGGTTACGGGGTAGAACCCAGAGAGTTCTAATGAACGGATGTTTGTCATCTTGGCGAGAAGTGGCCAGTGGTGTCCGTCAGGGGTCGGTGCTTGGCCCAGGTCTATTCAACATCTTTATCAATGATAAAGATCTGGCCAAGTTTGCAGACAACACCAAGTTATAGGGGAGCGTGATCATGCCAGAAGATAGGTTGCAGATACAGGCAGACCTGGACAGGCTGGAGAGCTGGGCAGACCGGAATCAAATGAAGTTCAACGTTGAGAAATGCAAAGTGCTCCACCTTGCACACCTACAGGCTTGGCAACACCAAACTGACCAGCATCACAAATGAAAGAGGCCTGGGGGTAATAATAGACCACAGTATGAACATGAGCCGGCAGTGCAACACTGTAGCCAACAGGGCAAATAATACCCTGGCATGCATCAATCAATGCATCTCCAGCAAAACTAGGGAAGTGATTCTTCCACTCTACTCAGCATTGGTCAGACTGCAGCTGGAGTACTGCGTCCAGTTCTGGGCACCGCACTTCAACAATGATATGGCAGAGCTCAAGAGAGTTCAGAGAAGGGCCACCCATATGATCAGAGACTTGCATGGCAAGGCATATGAGAAAAGGCTGAGGGACCTGGGACTCTTCAGCCTGAAAAAGAGAAGGCTGAGAGGAAACTTGAAAGTGGCTTACCACTACATCAGGAACATACATCAAGGGCTCGGTGAACAACTGTTCACCAAGGCACCCTTGGGGAAAACCAGAATGGCCACAAACTCCTGGAAAACCATTTCAGGCTCAATATTAGGAAAAACTTCTTCACAGCTAGGGTGTCTACTGTGGAATAGGCTTCCTCCGGAGGTGGTGAAATCACCTACCCTGGAGGTCTTCAAGAGGAGACTGGATGGTCACCCTTTCTGGGGTCACCCAACTCCCAGTTATCTTTCTTGCCTGGTGCAGGGAGCCTGGGCCCAAAAATCCCCCAAAAGTCCGTTCCAGCTTTGGAATCTATGAATCCTTGGAATTAGGTCTTGTTAGCCTGAGAGCAGAGCTATGGGCACAATCAAGATCTTGGCTATGTGTGGACAGGGTGTAGGGGAGAAGGAGCCCCAGGAATCTCTGCAATACATGCGCGCACATGAAGGTACCCATAACATCATAGGACCCTCCTTTCTATTTAAAATCAAGGCATGGCAGAAGAGTTGAGGGAGGTACCCTGCACCTTTCCAGTCAGGGTAGGACCTCACAGTGGGGAACTGTGGCTACTGGTTGCATGGAATCATCTCTTGGGGGCATTTCAGCCCTTACCATGGTCTTCCTTTCATACCTATACAGAACTAACACAGAACTCAGGTGCATCCATCCAGGTTCTGCTTGGCTCCCCCTGCCTCCAGCAGCTCCTCCTAATCATCCTCCTACCACTGCTGTGCCGCTCCAGGCCAAGGGGAAGCTGCAGCTAGGTGCCTCCTGCCCTAGAGTGCAGGGCTCCAACTCCCAGCTGCCTTCCACCCATACCACCTGCCAGGCACAACAAGCATCCACCTGCAGGAAGCCAAGTGGGTGGAAGGCAGCAGGAGCAGCACACCAGGGGCAGGAGAAGGAGAAGCTGCTGGAGACGGGGAGCTGAGCAGTACCTGAATGACTGTAGCCGCACGAGAAGCACCCCTACTGGGAAGCTGTGCATGCTGGCTGGGTCCATTGGTGGCACAGGCAGAAGCATGGCATGAGTTGCCCCAGTGGGAGCAAGCAGGTGTCAGCCCCAGGTGAAGCATTGCAGGTACAGCCACAGGCCATATTTAATCAGCTGGAGGGCACCCCTCCACACAAACCAGATCCAATCAGTTGGCAGGCCGGATCCGGCTTGCAGGCTATATTTTGCCCGCTCATTCTAGGCAATTTCTGTCTGTTCATTCCTACACTCTTCCGGATTTCCAAGACCATTGGAGGATCACTGCTATGGCAACTCTGTACTATAAGAGTTATAAGACACACAGAGGCTACAGTGTCAAAAATGAATTCTTTGGTAAGATCTCTAAATCCTATACATAAACATAGCAAGCTGCACTGAGCCATGTAAAATGAGCATGTATACACCTCAGTGCCAATGGAGATCCCTTCCTTACAGCCCCACTCTATACATGCAGGTAAAGATACAATGAGATCTAATGTGCGATCCACACAATTGCACTTCCTTCCATGCCACATGTCCACAGTAGGTGGCACAATTGCATGGATCACTCATTAAATCTCATCCTGCTTTACTACAGGTGCAGGTGACCCCAGGCTCTGTCTATACCAGAAAGAAGCAAGCTCCCACGTCTTAGAATCCCCTCAGTTGAAGGGTTCCCAGCTGCGGAGGCACCCCACACACCCCAGAGCCTGGGAGGATTGTAGCAGCTACACCCCCGGGCCTGAGGGACCATGGAAAACCTGGGGTTTCACACTAAGCGTGGTGCACCCCTGCAGCTGGGAGCTCCATCAGCTGACAGGGTTCCCATCCACAGGGGGCAACCCTGCTATATGTGCAGATTAAAGCTGGATAGCAACCAGCTATAATGTTAATACATATTTTTGAGGTCTAACTTTATAGCTGGCTGGAGCTTTTTATGGCATGATAGCTGCTTTGCATGCATAGCTTGTCTGAAGGTAACTGCACAATTAACCAGCTAATTGCTCAATACCTATAATATGTAAAGGGGCCTCAGAATCAGATTGTTAAAAGCAATCGTATTTAAAAATTAGATTGTGTGTGTCATCTAATTCAGTAACTAGATTATTTAATTTCTACATCTCAGCATGTCTATACAAGAAAATGAAGGTATAATGTGAAGAGCTGCAGCTGAATTTCAAGTGGTTTCAGAAAGACAGATTGATCTGGGTTGGTCTGAAAGGAGTGAGGATCTTAAGTGGGTGTCAGTGGAAGCAAAACAAGGAAGCAGTGGAAGCATCATTCAACTCCAAGTTGTAGTACGAATCCAGAGGAGTTCTATGTGATGTGGGTGCCATAGGAGAAGGCATGGATAGATCCAAGATTTTGCACAGGGGTGGGGGGAAGGGAGCAGGCAACTGACACTGCAGAGGTGGCAGTACTGCCACTCCCATCCCTCTGCCCTCAACCTAGATGGGCAGACTGCCATACAGAAGCAGCTAGGGCCCTTTTTCAAACCATGCAAGAATCTCCCCACTCTCAGCACCCCCTCCTTTACTGTTCATGCTCAGCAGCATGTCCCCTCCCTTCCCATTCACCTCCTCCCCAGCTTGCTGGTGCCACTGTCCCCAGCTTTCCTAGGGGTGGGAGAGTTACAGAGCTGCTCCTGTCCCACTTCAGTTGCACTGAACAGAGAGCTAGGTTCAGTCAGGGATAGTAGTGGCTATGGCAGGTAGGTTTCTCCTCCCTGTGTTAACTCCTACCCTGACTGGGAACACTGGGGAGGGGTGGGAGGTGGAAATCAAGCAGGTCCAAACCCAGACCTGGGAGAGGATATACAGGCTTGGAGGGGACATTATGGGAGGGAAGGATCTTCCCTGGGAGTGAGGCAGGACCATCTTGGATTTCAGGATATTATTTGGGGCAACCTGCCTATGGGTTGTTCATTTATTGTAAATCACTCTACACTTTTTAGATATGATGGGATGTAAATCTAAAAATAAACAGTTGTAGCATGGGCAGATGTAGGTGTGCTAGCATTAATTCAGCTATCTATCTAGCAAAAAAAATCCAGAACCATAGGCTCCAGCAGTGGGTGAGTTATCACTGTACACATCTATCTTGTACTCTGGTTGCTAGCCTGTAGTGAAGCCCATGCCATCACATCTTCACTGCCATTATTACCCGTCATAGCTAAATTAAATTTAGTTAGCTACATGTTGTGCTGTTAGTTTGTTTTTCATGGGAGCTAGACATAGGATAAAGCTACCTGGGCTACAATCACACCATTTTTGCTTTGCAGTACAAACAGCAGAAAGTAAAGGGCATGAAATCATAAAGATCAGAGATGCCGAAAAACATTAACTCTCTGAATCCATGCGCACAACTGGCACTTCCCCCAGATGCCTACAGTCCCGTAAGTGCGCAAGCTATTACCAGTGTCCTCTTAGGGCAAACAGCCCATGAGCAGCGTACCAGTAGGAATCCTGCTGCTTCTAAAAGATGGAGAAAGCTGTCTAACAGTTTCCTCTGATCTACTACTTTATGTATAATCAGCTGCTCTACTTATCATGGGGATTCATGAGGGATATGGAAACATACAATAGGGCTTATAATTATAAAGCCCATGGAATGGTATACAATACCTAACCCTGTACATCTATTCATGATCCTGTGTAAAACTTACCTGAAATGAAAAACAAAACCTCATATCTTTTACGGCTTAGAGCTTTTCTGTTTCTAGTATGCTGTTCCAACTTCCATGTGTGCATTCAGTCTTTAAGTGCTTCTACATTTCAATTGAAAATTGTTTGTTCTTAAACTGCTTTTAATTAAAATTATACTGGTTAAAAGAAAAGTTAATTAGTTCCTCGCTATTGATTTTAAGTTCACTGGCATAGTGGAAGAACTCTGTAAACAGCCCTCTATGTATGCTGGTTTGCTTTGCTGTAATAGAAATCTAATATAGCAGATGGACACTCTGTAGGGAAAAGTAAGGTCTATTTCTGAAATCAGTTTCACTTACAAATCCCTGTGACCATAAATTGAAACTATTATTTACTCAGAAAAGATACATGTGGAATGCTTGACAACATAGCCAGGTATATGTCTAAGAGCGTAGAATATAGAAACATACGTTATCATCATTCTTATTAAGTATATTATAGTACTGCCCCAGCCAAGGCTGGGTTTAAATTGTGCTCAGTACTATACAAATATGAGGATCAGAGTCCCTATCTGCAGCAAATTTCAAGCATCAAGAAAGTTAAGCAGATGGATGGCTAGATAAGGAAAGACAGATGAACATGGCAAGATTGCAAGAAGTGGTGTAATTTATTTAGTTACATGCTGTGTTCTTAGGTTTTGTTTTTAATAGGAGCAAGAAATAAGATTAAAAAGGCATACATGTAGGAACTAGTAAGATTAAGGAAAAAGTAATAGAGGTGCAACTAGGTGGAGGTGATAAGGGAAACTTCTCTGGGTCCTGACTTGGTGGGGAGTGAAAAAAAGCCACTGCTACTAGCAGGTGCATGTTCACAACCACAAACTAGAAGGCACTGTTTCTGCTTTGCCCCTAGTGAATTTCTACAGTGCTAAGTAAAAGGAAAGGAAAGGGAAAGAAAGAGCCACAGACCCTTTTCTCTAAACCCATCATCAAGGATTTTGTAGATACAAGAGAAGGGACAATTCTGATGGCGGAATTTGATTATGTAGTGATTGTACAGATTTTATAAGCAGCTTTTCCCATGCAATGGAAAGGCATAGGAACATGCAGAGAAGCAGTGGAAGGAGAAGCAGACTGATGGGAACTTTGGCAAATCAGAGCAAAGGTGGAGGCTAACACAGCAACACGTTAGTATAACTGTTTGGAGAGCTGACAATGATATGGTACCAGAACAGCTGGACAGGTCACAGCTAAATATTGAAGGGCACTAAAAGAAGTCAAGAAGAGTGTGTTTGAAGTGAAAGTTAGGGAGAATTAGTATGGAGTTGATGTGATCAGAGCAATAAGCCAGGAAGATAAAGTCCACTGTAGCACTGATTCAAGTAAAATAAATTTGTGTTGTTAGGTCAGGTCTGCGTTCCTGAAGGAGCCCAAGCACCCAGCTGGCTGGACTTACGAAGGACTTTTTCTATTCCCCCACCCCACACACACACACACCTCATCTACCCAGAACTAAGCAGAAGAAAAGTTTAATAGGCATCTCGCACCATACGTTCCTCAGTCCCAGTATGGGAGGCCTATTTAAACTTGATTGAGTAAAACTCGGTTGCCCGGTTGGGGAATGCCGAGGCAAGAGACTGAGTCAGAGGGGGTATGGGAGATATTTGAACAATGGCTAAGGGTTCATCACAGCGTCCAGCTTGTTGGAGCCCTGGCCACAAATGCTGTCATACTTTTCCCCAGAATGACCAGTGGAAGTCCTCCCCACAGTCTGTTAAAAGACTACAGTAAAATCTGAAAGTCATGCTAAGCTGAGGCTTATTCACAACAAGTAAAATACAAAACGCAGATGCTGACTTCACAGTGCAAGCATAACTAGGCCATCTGAGAAGAAACAATGTGGTATCCTTGCTGGTATATCTTCTATATTAATAATAATTTCAAGCTGGCTCCTCGGTGTCTGGTTACTCCTTAAAACTTGATGTTTTTCCTGGTTGTTAATCAGTTTCTTGAGATGTTTCAAACCAGATAACCCCTTGTCACTGAGAAAGGTAATTAATTTAAATTGAAATTGTTTATATAACAACATGCCCTATCAATTATGGTTTGGGACCCTCTTGATTTACACAATTTAAAAAATGCTTTGAAGAGTCTGGACTAAGGGTGTAAGAACACTGTAAAGTAGCAGTGTGCTTAAAGAGAGAGCAATCTCTCTGATACCATCCGCTGTTGTTCTCAAGAAGCTGGGAGAAACAGGTTGTCTCCCTTCAACGATCGTGCTGGGAACTTTGCTTGTCAGCAAATCACCCGAGTACCACGGAACGGTGCGATCCCAGCTCTCGCTTTCTCTCTTTCTCCCTTTCTCTCTCTCTTTTTCTCTCTAGGCATAGCTTTCTGAACCTAAATTGTATAAGTTAAGCTTGAGCCAGGTTTCCCCAAATACTCAAACCAGGGTAATATTGTAATTGTTTTGCTTGTTTTCCCTTGCATGTCTATTACTACCAGTACCATTATAAATTTCATATACTTAGCAATAAATAACTTTTATAGTCAAACTGGTTGTAACCAGGTGTCTTTTTCCTTCTCTACTTCCCCTTCCCCACTTGCTCTCCAGCAACACTTCTTTTACCTAAGCCAAAGATCCCTGTAAAGCCCAGAAATACTGTGGGGTCTGCTCATCAAGAGGCTACCACTACTAGGACAGTTAAGGCAAAAGATTGGGACATGCTGAGTTTGAGATACATAAGGGAATCAGCTTGTATAGGCTGATTGACCCAGTTTGCCTCAGACGTGCCTAATGAACTGAATGCTAGCCCATGAGGGTGTCAGCTGGACACCCAGCCCTATTCTGTTCACCTGTGTGCTTGTGTCTGCATTGTATTGTTACCTTAATGAACTGACTCATCAACCAGCTGGGCAGGCATGTCGTGTGCGCACGCATATGTGCGCACATGTGCATGTGAGAGAGAGAGGGATTTGGTGGCTGGAGGAACCCAGCCCCACTGAAACTGAGTCCTGGGGTGAGGAGTTGCAGAAAGGAGAGAGATACAGCTCCATATAGAAACACAAGTAACACAAGCAGCATATTGACAGAATTACAAAGACCCTAGAAACGTATCCCTAATAGATGAGCATACCCCAAAGTGACGGGCAAATCTGGTAAGTGTAGTATATGATAGGGGTCTAGATGAAAATCAAAATTTGGTAGTCTGAACAGAGGAAGGCTCATCATTAGAAATGCTAGGTAGGAAGAAGATGCAACATGTAGACAATGGTTGTATACCTGCATATGGAAAAAGGTCATAACCAAGTAAGGGCAAAATGTGGAGATGAAGAAATAAAGGCAAAGCCTAGAAAAGAAAGATCAAAAAGTTCAGTTTTGGCCATGATAAATAAGGGGAAAACTGGAAGAGATGGCAGAATGTGTATTAGGAGGCTACTGAAAGGAGTAAAAAATGCGAGTGGGAAATGAGACAGTCATGTCTTCAGCAAAGTGATTTGAGAGCCGTAAGTATAAAGCTTTTATTTAAATGTGCTACATAAAGTTATTAAACCAGAATGTTACCGCCACAAGACTTTTCATGATATTTGATAAACATATTGTCAGATAATATTAATTCTAACAATTGTGGGATTCCTGCCACAACACAAAAATCTATTGTTGGGGTCTAAAAGCTTCTGCCCAGCATATATTAACCTCTGTGTGTGTGTGTCTTGGAATGAACTACTGGGTTCAGAAGATTTTTCACACTTGAACAAAAGACATACTTACAGTAGTTCTTACTTTTACAAAGTTTTATTTAAAAATACTTACAAAGGCAGGCAATAAGGCAGAGCAAAGAAAATAATTACTTTACATTAGCTCTAGGCAGCAGCCGCCACCCCGCATAGTTTTCCTGGCTTCAAAGTGTATTTCCGGGATTGAAACAATAGCTTGCGCCAGGCTCTGCACAAGTCAAAATTCTCGCCAAAGTTTAAAGAACTCTCGTAACTGTACAGCTTATATAGTCTAAAGTAAATAACGTTATTTCAAACTAAAAATTTAGTTATCTTAAGCTAAAAATTAAAAAATAAGTCATAATTTAACACACTTAGTGTTTACTACATTTCGCTGTATTACAACTTCTACTATCTAAATTCATAGTTTAGTCACTTTCACAAAGCAAAAAGCTACATACTATAATACCAGCCTACTATAAAGCCACCATACAAAACTCTTACTATAAGCATTAAGCAAAGCTCTTACTATTACAGTGTGCATTTACAAGCATGCATGCACACACACATCTATACACATGCATGTACCCATGCTGCCCTTTTGAGTGGCTGTAATATTCGACCTATGACATTGAGTGCAGGGAAGATTATTTCCCCATGTACGAGTTAAAATTTGGACCTAGAACTACTCCATGGTAGATGCTTTCTTTAAAGTCTGTAACTAACATTACAATGAAACTTTACAGGAAAAAAACCTAAGAAGTCAGTCAGGTAGCCATAGCAGAACCATATTTATCATTTCCACAAGAAATCATTTACTTGAAATGTCTGCAGCTCTACAGACATTGTGAGCCACACCTTCTGCTACAGCTAATATGCACACAGACCACTAGAGGTAGGTAAGGATGTATGCGAGTCCATGTATGCACAAACGTGACAAATCGCATCTTTGCCTTTTTCTGATAGTAGGGCTGCTTTGGGATAGTTGTCCTTTTACACTGTACTAAGGCAGCCTGAAAATTGCTCTCACTCACAGAGTTTTAAAACACTTTTTCCTGCCTGTGATTGAAATATTTTGAAAAATAGGTACAGGCATCTTGCATCTTACGCACATTTAACTTGCGTGAATTCAACTATATGCGGGCGGGGACGGGGGGTGCGGCTTGAGTCTGCACGTGGCACTGCCGCTTACCTGGAGGCCCAGCCACCACCACATGGCCAGCGGTGACTGCCTCTCCCTCCAAAACCTCCCGCCGCTGCCATGGAGCCGTGCCCGGAGCTGTGTGGCCGGCCACCGGGCGTGGTCATGGCCAGGCGGCATGCAGACATCCCCAACACCACCCTGCGCTGTGCCGCTGCCGCCGGCCACACAGCTCTAAGCACGGCTCTGCAGCGGTGGCAGGAGGTTTTGGAGGCAGAGGCAGTCACCACTGGCATGGTAATATGCAATTTCACTGTACGCGATTTTCATCTTTACGTGCTGCCTTTAGAACGTAACCCCCATGTAAGATGCGGGATGCCTGTAATGGTCTCTGTTCTGTGTGGGTATTGCCTTGTAGAAAGTAGTTCGTTATCTATGAAAGTACTCCCATCTGAGAAGCTCAGGATGTGAATGTTACTAGTGAGATTAAGCTGCTTCTAAAAATGCAACATAACTTACAACACAGAATGTCTCCAAAAATTCAACTGCCTATGCATTCTATTAAACAGAATTTGTACAACTAGCAATAATACTGGTTTCTAGTATCACACCCATCAACACTAACAAGGTACAGACCTTGCTAGAGTTAGTTTTCTACAAAAGTATGCATGGTTACAAGGATGGGAGTTACAAGAATGACCACATTAGAGAAAAGGATCTGGTGGTTTTGTAGACCTTGCCAAATCAAACATTTGTCGGTTTGGGGTTTTTTTGTTTTTAGGGTTTTTTTAAGCATTTAATATGCCAAGTACAAGTTCAGTGTATAAATATTTGCATTAACAGAACTGCTGTGTAATGATGATTTCTTAGAGCTTTAGAATAGGAAACTTTGTGATAATCAAACATTCTTTTATAAATGGTTCAGACATGACATCTCCTGGTGTGCATACTAAGACAATGAACTTTTGTATGGGCTCAAAGTGAAGCTGTTGTGAAAGCACAAGATAGCCCCACAACCTGCCAGTAATGAACCCATTCCTATTCTCTTGAAGTTGACACTTTTGCCATGGAGCCCAACTGGACACAATCCTATTAGCCTAACTGCATGTAATAAGTTCTAATTAAAGGAGGTAAGCCAAACCCCTCCCCCCCCCCAAAAAAAACCAAAAGCCTTGAAAAACACTTGGATCCTAAAGTGTGCAGAGCAAAGCTCCTTATCAATGTAAAATCCAAATCTCTGTTCTAAAAATTATAAAAGTACTGGAATAAATACAGAATAATAGAATTATAAAACAAAACAAAAGGAGGACAGTCTATTAGGTCCCCCTTGCATTTCACTGCCTGTAGGGCTAGGGACAGACATTCAAAAAGCCTGAGCCTGAACTGATTCAATCTTTTCAAGGAAGCCTGAACTGATTTAGAGGTGGATAGATATTCTCTTTCCATTCCAGATATGCAGCCACATGCCTGCAGTGCCTCAGGCTAGAAGCCAGGGGGCACTAGAGCAGCCCTCCTTTCCCTTCTACAGTACTGAGCTGAGGGGGGCATGGCCAGGCCCTGTCAGGATGCTCTGATTAGGGAGGGGCCCCACCCCCCTGCCACCACCAGGAGGGAGCACGCAGTCGGTAACAGCATTGAGCTACACAGCAGGGAGTTACACAAGGAGTTGTTAGCGCTTATCAGCCCATCAAACAAAACAAAACAGCCTCTCTCATTAGTTCAAGTTCTTAAACAACTTTTTCCAAGGAAGGAATGGAGGGACATTACCAGATACATGTTCATTAGCTCTAAAAAACCCTAAGCAGACACTGTCCTGTTTGCCTTTGTCCTGTCTCCCACAGCACAGGCCAGCATGTGGTATGCTAGCTAATCCTGAGAGGTGTCTGTGTAAAGAATAGGGGAGTGGTGAATGGGGTGGGAAGCAGGAGGAAGCCAGGCAGGCTCTGCTGTACCTGCAGTCTCTGCCAGAGCTGCAACCAGGGACCAGAGGGGAGGAGCCAGCCCTGGTGGTCTGGAGCAGAAAGCAGAGCCCCACCCAGGGCTGCAAAGCATCTGGGATTCTGTGCAACTCTGGTTTAACTTAAACCAGGAAGGGGTCTGGGACAGACATTGCATAAACTGGTTTAACCCAAATCAGTTAAGTCTGATACTACATTCAACCATGTTTATCTCCAACCAGTTTCAGCCACCTTCAAACTGGTTTATATTCACTGAATATTCTAAGTTTAAACCAGTTTCTGATCACTTAAACCAGTTTATGTGTGATGTCTGTCCCTAGCCCAGAATATTATCCTTAGTGGTATATTTTCACATGACTTCTCCTACAGTTTTTATTTGCCAAACGATTTATTAGTAATAAATCTAGCCAACCTCTTTTCCTAGATATCTGCTATTCATAATATGACTTGTTTAGCTACATAATTTTTCTATACGATATTGAAAGTCACAATCGTTTTAAATAAGCTGAATCCAAACTGTTGTTAATTTCCAATATCTTGAATGTACAAATACCAAATTCCAAAGTGAAGCAACTATGCTAACCTCCCATGGTAGTAAACCTAGTTTAATGAGGAAATTGTCTGACAATAGCTGGATTTCTCAGTCATCCACAGTAATACTGAACAAACAAACAACCCTGCATTGCAATTTATTAGGACAATCAGAGCAAACACAAAGCAAATAGAGAAAGCATACTCCATATGACGCCTTATAAAGGATCATTCAACAGGCAGATGGTATAAGCAGGAAGCAATTTTTTTCATAATCACAATGTATCTAACAACCATCTTTGCAGCTTCATTGATTTGTCTTTTCCATTTCAGGTTTTCAGAAATTGCCACTTCACAGAGTGTGATTAAAGGAACCTACTTTCTGTGAGCTGCCTGTTAAAAACAAAAGTAGATGACCAGAAAAGGTTTCAACAGGTCTTGATACATAATCACTACATTTTGATAGCAGTTAGAAAAAAATGCCAAGACACTCTACTTTACTCCAAATAAAATGTATGTGTTCCTAAATAAAGTTAATTTAATGAAAATCTTTACTCATTAATTTCTAATTCACTCAAAAAAAACTCACTAAAAAGCATAAGATATTTTATAGGCTTTGACATTGGATACAATCCTAGAATAATATAAACAACTGTAAATGATTTTCAGGAAGAGGTTCCCAGAACATTAATGAGTATCATTTTTAAGCAGTAGAAGAGTTCATAGGGAAGCCCACAAACAAAGCAGAATTAAAAGGTTAACCAAATGAGCAAATAAATATACAAGTTCCCACAGAAACAAACTATATTTTATCCAGGCTGAAAGAAAAATATTGCCACCATTTTTAACCTGATCAGCTAGCCAGCATTTGGGGTAGTGTAGATTACTCCATGAAGGAATATAAATTGTAGATGGACTCAGACATTTCTCAGATATAACATTGTTTATGTACAAATAATATAGTTTTGTTTTTCTGAGCACACAAGGAAACAAATTAATGAGACAGATTCATTCCTCACAGCACCCAAGCTGTAAGTAATGAACCTGGATCAAATGGTTTCTCTCAGCTTTTCTCAGGGTAAAAAAAGATGTCATCAAATGAAGCAGATCCCACCACAGCTAATCCGCTTTATTAGACAAAACACACATTGCCCAATGCAGGACAATGAGCAATGTGTTCCCCTTGTCTGGGAATTCCCTTTGTCCCTCACTGCTTCATGGCACATTCTCAAGTTCCATACTAACCCATGCTTCATACAGAGGTGCAAGTCCCAAAATGGGGCAGTGTAGGACCCAGGGAATCCCCAGTGCCCCATGCCTCCACACTGGCACCTAAACCAACTAATCCCTCCGTTGGAAGCATGGGTCAGTGTGGGTCTCAGCATGGAGGTACACGGCTACACAGGTCCCAGCAAGGAGGCATGGGGCACCAGGGATTCTCCAAGTCCCATGCCTTCATACCAGGACTCATGCAAATTTTCCCTGCTTACAAAGTCATGCTCCTGGAGATCCCAAGGTGGGTCTCTAAGTAGGAAACCCCAATTTTCCGTAGTTAGAGAGGCACCCCAAAATTCTCCAGGGCATGGAGGCTGGTGCTCCCAATGTTTGAGTATCGGGCCGCTCAAGCCCCACAGCACCTACCCAGGGAGGCTAGAATACAGACAGCTCCAGGCTGCCCACTCTTGTGCCACAGAACAAACAGAACTCTGCTGCAGTGAAGAGGAACAATTTTACAGAAGCTTTTATTGCAGTCATTGATGCAGCACAACAAAGGGTAGAGACATCTGTTTAGTCACCATTTATCCCACCATAAAAATTTTCATGGCAGCACAAATATGACATCAGGGAATGGGATATGTGTGGTTAGCTGTGCTGCACCTTTCTTTACTGCTGTTTCTGTAGTGCTTATCCTTGCTTGTTTAACTGAGTTCTCTCCCTTCACACCACTGATGATTAACCACTTTAGACCCCAGGCACCCTTTGGAACATGCCAGCTCTTAGCTTTCACTTGTTTTCTGACTATGGACAAATAATAGAGCAATTGGTAGAGGTTTTGACCCTGTGGTCTCCACAGCAAAAAAGTGGGATGGCACACATGGCAGCAGTGTGTGCCACCCAAAACTGGAGTCTGGCTGGCCAAAGCCACACTGCAGCTGCTAGCCAGGTTTCCTGCCATGGCTGCAGCTCCCCGAGGCCACCACGTAAGGCTGTTGGGGCCAGCACAGTTGCTCGCCCCAGTCTCCCCTACCCCATCTGGGATAACCTGCTGCTCATCAGAGCATGTGTGGCACAAGCCTGCATTTGCTCTCCCCTCTTTGGATATGTTTCTCTTCTTCTACCTTTTCTTCCTTCCTCTTTCTTTCAGTATAAGATAAGGAATTGTGTTTTAAAGTTTGTATGTGTGTATTTTGTATCTCCCCTTGTATTTTGGTATTTTTATCTATTTGTGTGCCATGGCATTACTCTTGTATACTCACCTTTCAACTAAATGTGTTTAGTTTCAGAAGTAAGTTATACATTGTAACAATGTTAACAAGGGCAGGAATCAAACTGCCACTTCCCTGTATCAGGCGGGCCCCTGAAAGGGCGAGTGGATCAGTGATTGAATGCATAACACAGTAGCAGGCAGAAATTAACACCTAGGGAAACCGCAGATCAACCAATGGAAGAAATCAATAGAAGACAATGTAGCAACCGGGAATTCTCTAAACGTCACTGTTCAAGGGCTAGAAGCCCTGTCTGAGTTAATCAACGCTGGGGACCAACTTTTGGGCTGAATATCTCCAGATCGACCGCTCCCAGAGCCCTATTCAAAATTCATCAATGGACTCCCAAACCTGCACGTACATGCGGACGACCCCTCAGGCTGACAGATGCCATCCAGTAGTCACTGAGGGGGAAGTCCCACAAGGGTCAACGACCCCTGGATTGGGCAAACCTGAAAACTGGGGAGTAACCAAAGTCTGCCAAGGACAGATAAAAAGCAGTGAAAAGTGACTCTCAGGGGCGCCCTCTTGATCTCCAACTTGACCAACACCCAACCTGTCCAGCCAGAAGGACCAGCCGGAGACCCCTTTCCGGAGGATAACACCACGCTGAAAGAAGCCTCGACGGTAGACTCCAGCGCCTGTGGGATAGGTATAGCTGACTCTTGTAGCTGGCGTGTGTGTGTGTGTGTGTGTGTGTGTGTGTGTGTGTGTGTGTGTGTGTGTGTGGGGACCAGCCCCAAGGTTTATGATTTAACTTCATTACAGTGTATCAATCCTCCTAATAAACCAGAATTTTAAGGATCCCGAGTTGGACATTTGTAGCCAACAACTGCAGCAGCACAAGATGTGCCATTGCTACTTGTCCTCGGGGAAACAAATGTCCACACTCATCTGGACACACCCAGGGATCGGTAACAGGCAATGTTAAAGCGAGTAGCCTAAGCAGCCTTTAAAGAAGTCAGTTTGGAGAAACCAAATTAAATCACACAGGACAATATGGGCTTGGCTAAGAGAATGTAAATTGGATGTGTCCTGTTGTCTTAATTTGAGAGAAAAGACTATCTAATTTATGTTTCAATATATGAGATTAGATGAGACAAAGGGTTATCTACATCAGGAAGGGACCTTGCAGTAAACTAGGCTATGTGTTTACAGTACACTAACTACTCCAAACTACCTGTGTGAACACTCTTGCCACACTGAAAGTGTGAGGTACTCTGATCTCCTCTTTGAAATGAATGCTGTGATTTCATTACTGTGCCTAGTGCACTATATTTAGTCTGCATCACAGAAAGTCATCATAACAACATCACTATCTGACTTCTTTCTTGACAATGTTAATCAAGAAGCCAAGGACTGAATGTGTGCAGATGAAATCACCTTCCCAAATCCAGGACTTGTCTACTTGACACTGTGTAGGAAAGCTGAACCAACTATAGGTATGGAGTTGAATAACATGAATTAAAAGTACATTAACCTCCCCCCACCCCAGGTCTAGATTCTCATTACTCAGGAATAAAGAAGTTTTAGATAGCTGCATCTTAATCCTCCTCTAACGGGAGCTAGGGCCACTTCTATCTGGAATCATAACATTCAGAATAGTATTTATCATAACTGAAATGTATGCATGTAGACTCAGCACCTTAACTGATTTGCCTAAACTTTCCTGGGTCCCCAGGTAGATACGTCTGCAGAAGCATTCTATCTACACCCAAACTGAAGCATGAGAGAGAGCAGTCTTAACTTATTTTTTGTAGATAAACAGAATTCTCACTCCCAAACTAAGCATTACATTGGATGAATGAGTGGGCAGACAAAGAGAGAAAGGGAGCATGAAAGATATGAGAGAGAGGCAAATAGGCTATCGGGCAGGCATAACGTAAATTTACCAAACTGTAACATATAGTCAAGTATATGTGCATTACTCCCTCTACTGGATGAAATCACATTTCCTATACAGGCAGTCCTTGACTTAAGATGTTTTGAGTTGCAACAACTGGTCCTAATGACGTTTATAAATTGACACCCTATTTCAACTTTTTGGCGTCAGTTTTGACTTTACAACACTTGAGCCAACGCCATGCCAGTGAACAAGTTCGCTGCATCGCCCATCTCCCTAGAGAACATCTGTCCAAACTTCCTTGAGCGCTTCATTTAAGAAAGGAGACAAGACTCCAGAAGAACCTGCAGGCAACTCCTGAAAAAACTCTAGCCAAGAACCCTTCAAGAAGTCCAGCAAAGTCACCTCAAAAAAGTCCTTCCAAATCAATATGATTGCTATTTACAATACAAATACATTAATATAGCTATATGACTTATCTATAATTGACTGAATACAAAATTCTACGTTATTTTTGGTGAAAATAGGGTATTGGGCCATGGTTCAGGAACTAATCCCCACCATTTATGACAGTGTTCCTATGGGAAAAATCGGTCCTGAGTTATAGGGGTTTAGGTTGTAGCCGTGTTGGTCTAAGGATATAGGCAGACAAGGTTCCTTGGGTGAATTTGATATCTTTTATTAGACCAACCCAAATGGTTGGAGAATAGTTGTTAAGCAAGCTTTCGGGTTCAAAAACCCTTCGTCAGGCTAAGGAAGCTGCAGCAGTTATGACATTTCAACTTAAGACGCAGTTTTCAGGAACCAATTGTGTTGTAAGTCCAAGGACTACCTGTAATACATATGACTATTCCTTATTATAACTGCTAGCTTACTAAAAACCTACATAAACTTGGTTTTGTAGCAAATATTCTAATCAATTATGGACCAACTTAGCTACATTACTTTCTCATCTGTATTTGTGTTGCACACAAATTCATTGCAAAATCCAAATATAACCCATGACAAATTGTTAAAAAAATCACTGAACTCCAACAGTGATGGTATCTGCCTGCACAGATCAGCAATCACAACTTACTGAATTGAAAGTTATTAATGTAAATAAAACATCACTCTTGTGTGTAATCGCACAGGAAAAATATAAACCTTAAAACTTCTAAAAATTTTACCTGTGTTCATTTTGGTAATACAAAAATATTTGCATTTTCTTTTTGATGCCAATGACATTCATTGTATTTTTTATTTTATTATCTGCTTCAGAAGACACCAAAATAAGAATATGTCTTAAACACAGCAAAAATGATCCGAGACTTTCTGCCATTTAAGTTGAACTCAAGGCATAATTTTTAGCCTAATTAAGTAGTCATATATTAACCTTTGACACCTGTAACTAACTTATTGTGATTAGTATCCAGAAACTCCAGAAAAAGCTAACAATCTGAAAACTGTTATTCTCCTTTTAGAATATCATGGTTTTACTTGCCACCCAGATAAACTGGTTGGCAACAATTACACATGAATCATAGAGAAAGCATGCTGAGATCCCAGAAAGCTTTGAAATCCACGGTATGCCAAATTAAGCAAGATTTCTGACAGGTACCCTATGCACAATGTCTCATTCTGCCTCATATCTGATCTACACTTCTTGTAATAAGTTTACATTTTTGTGTGTTCACAACATATTTATCTGCATATTGACTAAGACAAACAGAAAATAAATTAACTACCTTTAACTTATCACTGGAAAAAGCACACTAGATGGCACTAAAACAACAAGATCCATTGTATTAGCATAAGTACCACATACATTTTGTTGTGTGGATTAAAAAGTGTTTTAGTATTGCTTTTCCAGTCCAAGATACCAGCACACAGCATACAGAATTGAGTACAAGAACAATTTTCTAAATCATATATTTAGGAGAAATGCAAGCAATCTCTTTTAAAGTAAGCATTCCTGTTGTATCTATTCATGGAAAATGAAGACCAGCAAGTGAAAAAATTCATTTATCCCTGCACAGTAGAATAACTATATTATGTTTTCTCTTAAATCATCATCCCAAAAGTTTCCTCATGGTTTTCTCCTACTGTCTTCATATCATCCTCTTTCTTTGTCCCCCCATGACCCCTCCTTTCCCTTAGCTGAAAATCCCACTTCCTCATGTTCCAAAAGAAAGTTCTCAGGTCTCTCCTACAAATATCAAAATGGCCACACACAGACCCACACTGCCACACTGGATCATTTATAAGTTTCATCTTAACTCTATTTTATGGACACTAGCTCATTGTTTTCTATTTGTTATTTTACCAGTGTTTACCACTTAAGTCCTATTTATTACAATGTTGGCTACAAATTTCAACTTGGGATCCATAAAATTCTGGTTTACTAGGCAGATTGAAACACTGTAATGAAGTCAAATCATAAACCTTGGGGCTGGTCCCCTCACACACACACACACACACACACACACACACACACACACACACACACACACACACAGAGTAGCGAGCTACAAATGTTGGGGGGGGGGGCCCCAGAGTCAAGTATACCTATCGCACAAGCGCTGGAGTCTGCCATCGATGGCCAGTCGAAGCTTCTTCCAGCGTGGTGTTATCCTCGAGAAGGGGGTCGCTGGCTGGTCCTTCTGGCTGGAAAGGTCGGGTGCTCATCAAGTTGGAGATCAAGAGGGCGCCCCTGAGGGTCACTTTTCACTGCTTTTTATCTGTCCTTGGCAGACTTCGGTGACTCCCCAGTTTTCAGGTCTGCCCAATCCAGGGGTCATTGACCCTCGTGGGACTTCCCCCTTGGTGGCTACTGGATGGCATCTGTCAGCCCCAGGGGTCACCCGCATGTACGTGCAGGTTTGGGAGTCCGTTGATGAAGTTTGATTAATTTACAGTTGTAATGAATAGGGCTCTGGGAGCAGTCGATCTGGAGATATTCAGTCCCAAAAGTTGGTCCCCGGCGTTGATTAACTCAGACGGGGCTTCTAGCCCTTGAACAGTGAAGTTTAGAGAATTCCCGGTTGCTACATTGTCTTCTATTGATTTCTTCCATTGGTTGATCTGCGGTTTCCGTAGGTGTTAATTACCGTTTGTTACTGAAGCCTGCTACTGTGTTATGTATTCAATCACTGATTCACTCACTCTTTCAGGGGCCCGCTTGATACAGGGAAGCCGGGGTTTGATTCCTGCCCTTGTTAACATTGTTATAGTGTATAACTTACTTCTAAAACTAAAATACATTTAGTTAAAAGGTGAAGAGTATAAAATATAAGCTATAAGAGTAATGCCATAGCACACGAATAGATAAAAATACCAAAATACACAGGGAGATACAAAATGCACACATACAAACTTTAAAACACAATTTCTTATCTTATAGTGAAAGAAAGAAGAAGGAAGAAAAGTTATTAGAGGAGAAACATATCCAAAGAGGGGAAAGCATATGCAGGCAAGAGGAAAAGGGGGCTTTCTGCTACAACAATAAACCTTACAAGATGTTTTCGTTTTAAATGTAAAGGTCACTCATTTTAATTATCAACATTTATTTAATGCTCATTTTTTCTACTAAATTAGTACAGTAAAAGTTGCGTTATTTGGCATCTTACAAGCTGGCATGCTCTACTAACCAGCATGCCAGCTTGTAAGATAAAGTGAGACCGGAAGTGCCCACCACAGCACTTCCGGTTTCTCCAAGCTCCCATGACTGGGGGCAAAGTAGCCTGCACTGCCGAGACCCCATGGCCCAGGGGCATTACAGGCTGCGCAGGGCCCACCTCCCTGTCCCATGGGAACTGCAGGGCCTGCGGGACGAGCAGCGATGTGGTGGGAGGGACAGCAATGCCGCGGGAGGGGCAAAGGAACACCCCAGATGCAGCGAGAGAAGTGGCGGCCAGGGCCGCTCAATTAACTGGCATATTTTGTTATCTGGCATCCCGCATTCCCAGGGGATACCGGATAACAGAGTTTTTACTGTAATATAACACCACCAGTACTAAACCAGTACCAGTACTAGCACAGGTAATTTCTACATTCAGATTGCTGAAAAACCACAGTAAGTCATAAACAGGGATCCCGGTTTTCTGTTTCCCACGGAAAAAAAAAAAGAGAAAACCATGGATTTCCCAACTTTATGAATTTTCCCTTTTAGCAGAGATACCTGTGCATTTCCCATTCTTGCAAACAGCTCTGCAGGTGGGCAGAGTTCCAGCCTGCAAGAGCTGTTTGCAAACAGGACAGAAAACCCCCAACCCTGTCTGGAGGGGGAGGGAGAGGGGTAAAGCACGAGGCCTGAGGCTCTCACTCACCCAAGGCTTGTTGGTTCCTGAAGCCTAAGGTAAGTGGGGCTTACAGGGGGCTGGGGGGTTACAGATCATTGCTGGGGGGCACCAGCAGGGCTGGGGGGCCCCTGGGTGGCAGGTGTGGGTGCGGACAACTGCCAAGGCTGGGGGAACAGCCAGCAGGGCAGTGGGGTAAAGCATAGGTATGTGGCTGGGGGCTGAGGGAGAGGGGAAGTGTTGGGGGAGGCCCCACATGGACTGCCTGCCAGTGGTGTGTGGACCAGGAGCAGCACGCTATCGGCCTGAGCAGGCTCCGCGCTTCCCTGTGCAGCTTCCCTGAAGGGCCGATGGCGCGCCTCTCTGCGTCCAAGCACCACCAGCCAGGCAGGCACTCTGTGTCTTTTTCCAACACCTCCCCACTCCCTCAGCCCCAAGCCAGCTTCCCGCAGGAGTGCCTAGCAAGTGGCACACGGACCCAGATCGGCATGCTATTGGCCCTTCACGGAAGCCACACAAAGAAGCACGAAACCCACTTGAGGCGCTAGTGCACAGCTCCCAGTCCATGCGCTGCAGGGCAGGCTAGGCCAAGTTAGCTTCGCGCCTCCATGTGCAGCTTCCTGCAGGAGTATAGGAAGCAACACAAGGAAGCACAAAGCCTGCTTGGCCAATAGCACACAGCTCCCAGTCCACACACCGCGGGCCAGCTTGTCTGGGGCTTGGCGGTGGGGCCAGTTCCCTTCCTCAGCCCACACTCCTTTGGGTGGGCAGGGGGGACCCGCACCCCTGAGATCTGTGCACGGGGTGGGGGCAGGATGGGTGCACACTCATGCCCCTGACCATGCTGTCCTCCCCTGGGGCCTCCACAGCAGTGTGTGTGACCCAGCGTACCAGTGTAGACTGTGGCCATGCAGGAAAGCTGCTTGCCTCTGCGAGCTGCAAGCTGCCTTGGCCACACTTCCACTGCAGGGGGCGCAACAAGGGGCACAACCCTGTGCTGCTGCCCGCACTGCCTCCAAGCACACAGGGGAAGTGTGGCCAGGGCAGTGCACAGCTTGCAGAGGCAAGCAGCTTTCCTGCGCAGCCCCGCTCTGCCCTGCCAGGCTAGGTTACAAATGCTGCGCTGCAGAGGCCCCAAGTGAGGGCAGCGGGACAGAAAGCATGAGCCTGCAGTGCACATCCGCCCTGCTCTCACCCCACACACAGATCTGGGGGGCAAGGGGCCCCCCAGCCCCTAGATTCATAGATGTTAGGGTCAGAAGGGACCTCAATAGATCATCGAGTCTGACCCCCTGCATAAGCAGGAAAGAGTGCTGGGTCTAGATGATCCCAGCTAGATACTCATCTAACCTCCTCTTGAAGACCCCCAGGGTAGGGGAGAGCACCACCTCTCTTGGGAGCCCGTTCCAGACCCTGGCCACTCGAACTGTGAAGAAGTTCTTCCTAATGTCCAATCTAAATCTGCTCTCTGCTAGCTTGTGGCCATTGTTTCTTGTGACCCCCGGGGGCGCCTTGGTGAATAAATACTCACCAATTCCCTTCTGTGCCCCCCTGATGAACTTATAGGCAGCCACAAGGTCGCCTCTCAACCTTCTCTTGCGGAGGCTGAAAAGGTCCAGTTTCTCTAGTCTCTCCTCGTAGGGCTTGGTCTGCAGGCCCTTGACCATACGAGTGGCCCTTCTCTGGACCCTCTCCAGGTTATCCGCATCCTTCTTGAAGTGTGGCGCCCAGAATTGCACGCAGTACTCCAACTGCGGTCTGACCAGCGCCCTATAGAGGGGAAGTATCACCTCCCTGGACCTATTCATCATGCATCTGCTGATGCACGATAAAGTGCCATTGGCTTTTCTGATGGCTTCGTCACACTGCCGGCTCATGTTCATCTTGGAGTCCACTAGGACTCCTAGGAGTGTACGCTGCAGCCAGGAGCCAGCCCCACCCCTGCCCAACCCCACAGCAGGCAGGCAACAGAGAAGCCAGCTCCATGTTCCTTCTGCTGCAGCAGCCACTGCCTTCTATTGAGGGCAGAGAGCTGTGGACCTGGGTCCCTGGCCCCATAGCTCTGACAGCTGGAGGCCCCCTCTGGCAGGGCTGGGGGTGGTGGGCAAGGGTCATGAGCAGGGCTGGGGGGGCTGTTGTGAGAGGAATGAGGGGCACCAGTAGGGCTGGGGAGCTGCTGTGGGGAGAGCAGGGCATGAGCAGGGCTGCAGGGAGGAGCCTTTAATTTTAATAATGGATTTGGGGGTTTTAATCAGAGAATTTGCAATTTTTTAATCAGGGAAACCCAGGATCATAAATGCCTCAGAAAGTGTCTACCTTTGTTTACAACTGATCATCTGAAGGTGCAAAGCACTGACAGTTTTGTAAGAGTAAAAGTAGGGGTGTAAAAAGTAGGGGTGCACCGATCATTTTTTTGGCTGATACCAATGGCCAATTTTTAACGAGCCATATCGGCCAATACCAATCAGATGGCCAATATGTAGCCCAGCAGCTTGAACAGCAGCATCCAGCTGGTAAATCTGTTGTGGGAATAGGGGCAAGTGAGGGTAGATTGAGGCCCCCACGCTGAGAGAGGGAGTGGGGCTGGCACTGAGGCAGGCACTGCCCAGCCAGGGTGGGACAGAGTGTGGAACAGAGCCCCAGCTCATCCTGGGGGCACAGGAAGGGGGATGGGGGTGGCCCCCGTTCCTACATGCACTCCAGGAGGGCACAGGGGGGTGGGCATGCCCCCAGATTTGTGCACAGGGCAAGGGTGGGCTGCCACTGCAGGCTGGGGCCAGTAGGGCAGTGCCAGGCTCAGGCTCTTCCCGGAGGGCGAGCTGGGTCATGCTACCCTTCAGGCAGGAGGCAGCAGCGCTGGGAGGGAGGCTAAGGTCAATTCTGGGGTGGCTGTAGACCCACTCCCCATAGCCCTCCTCCAGCACCACCAACACCTGCCCTGAGCACAGCCTGGCCCAGCCCCTCACCAGGAAGAGCCCAAAGCCACACCCAGTTCCAGCTCAAAGTGCATGCAGATCCACAGGGCACACGTCCCCACATGCCATCCCAGGATGCATGCAGCAGTGGAAGCCACTCCCAACCCCATGCCCCCTGGGCAAGCTGCAGCTCTGTCCCATGCCCCGCCCATCCCAGGCCAGCTGCACGCAGCATTTATCAGCAACATTATCAGCCACATCAGCCAAAAGCAGCCGATAATGTTAATTTTCCTTTTATCGGTACCATTACAATACGGACTGATGCATCAGCGCACTTCTAGTAAAGAGGGATTTTTAGAAGTTACTTACACCCAATCTCTTACCCCCAGTGGTTTGGATGCGAGTAAAAATTAAAAGAAGATGGGAGTAAAATTAAAATGAACTTGCATCCTGCTTTGTTTTGTGCATATCCACTGGAGAGAAAGACCAGCTTATTACAGTAAAGGTAAATGAGCACTGCCCCCCCTCCCCCGCAACACGGTAAAGTGGGGATCACTTTGAATTCTAGGGTTACATATCTTTGTCCTCAAAGTATCACCCTATAACAGGGTGGTCTGTCCCTTTAAAAAGGAGCAGCCAATCGTGTTAAGGACATTCAGCTGTGGGGCATTCTGCTGACCAGGGAGTGTCCAACTGGGACCTCTAAAAAAGCTCCAGAAGAGAAACCAAAACAAAAAAAGTATCTCTTCTCCTAACATCCAGAAAGGACGTATTCTTTTTTATTTCATTTGTTTCACTGGAGACTGAGACTTGCTGTGTGGGGAAGCTACCTAAAGGACTAATAATGTGGCTACCTCTCCTGCAAAAGGCAGGAAAATAAACAACCCACTTTAACATGCTTGTGAAAATTTCCAGATTAACAACCTTGGACGGTGAAGCCCTTTATTTAGCTATAGAACAGGTACAGTACCAGGGTCAGCTTCCCTATGCTGTCCAGGGAAAAATCATCCAATTTAGCTAGGAAGGCAAACCTCTTGAAGAAAGGTGATGAAGGTTTTATGTCTACTCATTGTTTATCTCCTCTATTAAAGTTAGCTGCACTGGATGGCCTGTGCTACCTAACATATATAGATATTGAAGGTCATTTATTATGGGTAATTGTCTACTCTGACTTTCCAAATGTAAAATAATTAGAATATCTGCTGGTTCCATCTCTTCTAGCACAATACATTTCATGCACAAGAACGGGAGAGGGAAACTATCCAAGCTAAGCTACCTTCAGCCTAGTTTGGCCTACCCAGTTTTCAAATTTTAAACGCCAAGAGTGTGATGTGGATTGTATGCAAAATTCCTTCCCTAAAAATCCAATTTGCATACAGGTGACATTTTTATACTGCTAAATCACTAAAATGTTAGAATAAAAGCCCTGCAGTGAAAAAGCTGCACTTGAAGCCATCACTGCAATTCTGCTGAAGAAAAAACTAAAAAAAAAATTTAAGGAATGAACTTTTAGATCAAATTGTTGTGTTGGAAAACATGATTCATGAGAATTGGACCCTAAGTCCACAAGACTTAGAATTCATAATGTAGAGAAGAAATTGTTGGCTTTTGTCACTGATAACAATTCACAACCACTACATGTCTTTCTACTGATATTACCATTCGATGCCAATTGCCATAGCAGTTCCTGAGCTATTCATACTTGCCAACTAGGAAACAGGCTAAAACTGAACACTCTTTTCATGTAAATCACTGACGAATCATTGGCTGGAAGTGACTTTTAGTCAAGACTAATATGTATTGGATTGAAAATATAGATTTAAGAGACTTTGCATCTTATTACCTAATTTCTGATCCAGTCAGTAATCACTTAATATCACGTTTTTAGTATGTGCTCACTTCCTAAAGAATGCTAGCGTTTATTCTTCCCCACTAAATATAAAATATGCATATGTAAATATATTACTATAACTATTACAGTATGTAAATATTATTTTACTAATGTAGACACCTTGCACACAGCACAACAAATATGGTAAGAATTTTGTTTGAGTAACAGACTTACTAAATATGATGCACTTGAAAATAAATTATTGCTTGACCCCAGCCTTTACCTTGCAGTTTCTCCTGTAAGCGAGAAAAATTAACCACTAGGCCTTTGGGTGCCTATGTGATAAGCATCAGGCAAATAAACTGCTGATTTGCTTAGGAAGTTAAAGCTAATCACAAAGTATTCATGATGCATGAGTTTTAGCAGAATGTAAACAACAACAGGAGGTTTTTGTCCTAAAATGTTTTATCTTTGATTACTGTAAGCAGCTGTTATAACATTATTTGTGAAGCAATTTGAACATAAGCTTCCCAGGCAAGGGCAGAGAAGTCCCCCACTGCGAAAATCTGCTGGAGAGAAAATAAATCAGGAGGGAAAAGCAAGGCAAAAATGGCAATAAGGAGAGGACAGAAATCCAAGTGTGAAACCACTGAGCTTCCAATTTGAGGGGTGGTAAGGGGGGGGGGGGGGGCAAGGCTGCTAACTAATAATTAGGAGTGCTGATTGTCCACTATTAACATCTAAATATGCCTAGTTTGATACTATTAACATCTATGCTGATGCCTAGTTTGATACAAGGCCAACGCCATCAAGAAACCATTAGGAGTTATCATCCCGTAGAAGGACCTACGGAATTCAACGCCCATCATATTCAAAGGCCTTGTTATTTATTCTTAATATTCAGAAGAATGAATCCAATACATTAAAAAAATAGCAACCATGGCATTACTGGCCTGAAGGATGAATATAATAAGATACGAAATCTTGTTCCTAGCCAAATACAACAACAGTCATTTCATTTCTTTATTTTAAGCAACTTCTAGTAAAGGCAGGCACAACTAGCGAGGATCCAAAGAGCAAGAGGCTGAGACATAATTATAATTTTCAGTGCATCAAGACCACTTCAAAGAGCACTTTCACCTGGTAACTAGGGTTTCCTCGACTACTAAAAAAAGATAAATACCTTTTAACCATCTCGCTCAGCAATTTTCAACCTGTTCAGACTCAAAGGCCCCCTTAGAAAGTGCAGTTTTCACTTGTGTTTTCACCACAGCTAAATGAACAGAGCAATTCCTCTGTAGCAAAGAACGGAAAAAAACCCACAGCAGGGCAGAGTGGTTTGAACACTGCTGATGCCTAGTTGGTCTCTGGGTTTATCTTGTGTGTCTGGTACACTTCACAAGGCTAATCTTGTTGGGTATTCAGTGGCACCCCTAAAAGGATCTCCAGGCACCCCTGGGTACTGTGACACCCTGCTTGAGAACTGCTACTCTAAAGCCCCCAAAGCATGCCTCTCTCCAGCAAGCGCTTGCCTGGCATTGCCAACACACCCAGGAAGGCCAAGGGAGTATCTTGGCCATTGGCAATGCCTAGGAGGTGCACAACCTGCAAACACTACTGCCAATGCTGCCTGTGGGTAGTTGCCACGCCCCTCCCCCTTGCCACTGCCATCTGTGGCGGGTCCCCAATCACTGCTGGCTACCCCCGCTGGTGTGTCTGCAGCTCACCACCCTGTGCCAACACTGCTGTGGCTGCCTGCAGGAGCTCGCCACTACCATGCTCCCACCACCCGAGGGAGCTTGCTATGCCCTCCCAGCCTCCGGGGGCACGCAGGGTTCATGATCTTGGCTTCAGTGCTCCCTCACCCCCAGGCAAGACTCTGCCCCCCCAAGGAATCCCAGGTCTTACCGTTTCTTGCCAACACAAGGGGGCACTTACCCAACATGGCTCAAGAACCCCCAGCCAAGCCCAGGCCCCCCACACGGATACTCCCCAACTCTGGTCCACTGCGCTTCGACAGCCAACATGGCGCCGGCTTCCCCAGCCCAGTCCACGCGCACGCATGCGCAGAGGCTCCGGCCGCCAGGGAGGGCGGGGAGAGCTCCCCGCGGCGTTCCGCGGTCGCCCTGGCAGCGGCGGTTGGCGGCCGTGCCGCCATGAGCCAGCAGCGCCCGCCGCAGCCGCTCTACTTCCCTTCCCTATACGACCGCGCTGCGCCCAGCGCCCCCGCAGCCGACTGCGGCCTGTGGGGCAAGCTCTTTGTACCCCTGCGCAGGGCCGCCGCTCGCGGGCCCCCGCGGGCCCCGCCCGGCCTGGGAGGAGCGCCCCCGCCGGCAGCCGCGCGCAGCGGGGGCGCGGGGCCGCAGTGGCCGGCCGGGCTAGCGCCGCTGCCTTACGAGCCGCTTCGCTTCTTCTGCCCCGCGGCCCGGGAACGGGAGGGGGTGCCGACCCCGCAGCCCGACGGTGACACGTGCGAGCTGGGCATCCGCCTCAAGGAGCTGGAGCTACTGGCGCTCACCGGCGACGCCACCGCCTCGCCCTCGTGTGCGTGCGCCCCCGCCCTTCTCCCACCCACCCCAGTCTCAGGTGCCTCGGCTCCCCCCTGGCGCGAAGCCGCTGAGCCGCCTCGCGCCCCGGCTCGCAGCTCATTGGCTGCCCCGAGCGACACTGCCCGCCCATTGGGTGCCCGTGGGGGGGGGGCAGCAATGCTGCCGTGAGGTTTCCAGCCCGCGCGCGCGTTGCCACGGCAACACTGGAAGACACCCCCCCACCCCAACACCGCCTCCGTCCACCTCAGCACCTCGCCCCGCCGGTTCTGACAGCTCCCGGGGACAGTGTGAGGGGGGAAGCCAAGTCACCGCAACCCCGCGTGATTCACACGGGAATCCACCCAGGGAAAAACATTCTGCCTGGTGGGGTCTTTCCGAGCTCCTGCCAACAGAAGTTTCCCTCTTTTTCCCCCCATAGTGTAAAAAAGGAGTGAAAGCCAAGAGCCAGCCTTTTCTGGTAGGAGCAGAGGCACCCTTGGGGGCCTTGGGTTCAACAACCAGGAGTGCCTATGATAAGGCTGAGGACTGTGGCAGTACAATTTATCTAGTGCAGCCCACTGTTGAAACCAGCACGGGTCCTTGGCAACCTGGACTTGCTGGGGGCCAGCCTTATACACAAAATGAGTTTGGCATTTTCATTTCAGTGCCGGGTGAACCCGTGGCCAGGTGAAGGGAATAAGAAAGTCATCCGACTGGTAACCCGTGTGGGCAGCTTCAAAAGCAAAGTGAACCTCTGAAGAGAAAGGACAAATCCCATCCCTTTTCTCCAAGCCAAATCATAGTGGCAGCAGTGTAGCTTTAAGTTGCAGGGGGAAAAAATTAAAAGAAAGTTTAAATCAATGTGGTAGGAGACTTCTAAGCATTAAAATCTGAACCTTTAATACAATTATTTTAAATTCAAATCGATGCATTTTTGTTGCCATAATTTTCCCAAAAGGTTCCCAACACCTTTTCCCACCTGTTTTCAATTGTCTTTAGAGATGTTAGTTCATGGAATGTTCCTGAAACAAGAAATTTGTTGAGATAGTCATGGTTTAGTTAAGTTTCAGACAAAATTTGAGCTCCTTGTCCAAAATCTTTCACATTTACATGTTTCAATATGAATGGCAAATTAATGTTAGGTCTCATCTCTTTTTAGATATGCTTCTGAAAGCAATAAAAGAGGAAAAGATGCAAGGCATAAAGACAAGGCAGAATCTGAAGAAACAGACATCTACATCATGAGAATTATTACCAATGTTTCATCGTTATGTGACTTCACAGCATTAATGGAGTCTCCCCCATTATATCTTATTTTATCGACTATCTGCTGTTCTATTATAGTGCCAAGTCAGATATTTAGAATAGTATCTTGGCTTTTATTATTTTATTTGTCCAGTGCTACCAATCTGAAATACATGTATTTTAAACTATTGTATGTACTACTGGACAGGTGCATTAATATTAATAGATTAATAGATGTATTCATATGAATTGTATTTAATTGCAAGTAGCAGGAAAGGGGCAGAGCAAAATGTTGCCTTTCCAAGATTTCAGGTTGAGTGTGATTTTTTTATCACATTCATACAGGTTTTCATAGTTGACAAGGTGCATTACTGAAGAAAAAGGGGCATGGATATAATCAGGAAGTAATCAGAATTCTAGTACCGCTGGAGGCAGGACACAAGTCCAGTGCCTGATTCAGCAGGGTAAATGGTAGGACCTTATGTTTAAGAAAGCACCAATTTCTAAAACACCCCATAGTTGCACAACACACACACTGGGTGCACTACATGTGCCATTAAAGTGACACGATAAACTCCAGCACAAACTCAGTTACTCCCAGGCACAGCATCTGCATGTATGCCCAGGACCACAGCAGTATGAGCCAGGATAGAGCAGGCCTGGGCTGGCAGCAGGCCCGAGAGGGGTCAGACTCAGGCTCTGGGTGACAGTGTCAGGCAGTGGAGGGGCTGGCACAAGAGTGCCGAAACTGTGGAACCATAGGGCTGATCTCTCCTTCTCCCCTCACTTCCCCCCACCCCGTTACCAGATTTGCCCGTTACTTTAGTGTGTTCTCATTTAAGGGATATATTTCTAGGGTCTTGGTAATTCTGTCAGTGTGCTGCTTGTGTTACTTGTGTTTCTATACGGAGCTGTATATCCCCCTTCTGCAAGTCCTCACCCCCAATGGAGCCATCCTGCAGGACTCAGTCTCAATGGGGCTGGGTTCCTCCAGTCACCAAATCAGTCATACACACAAACACACAGATTAACGTGACGTGCCTGACCCGGCCGGGTTGATCAGCATGGACAGGCTGACACCCTCATATGCCAGGAATCAGTTCATCAGAGCAACAATAAACTGCAGTCAGACACAAGCACCCAGGTAAACAGAATCCCTCTGAATCCGGCTGGGTGTCCAGCTGACACCCTCATAGGCCAGCATTCAGTTCATAAGGGCACGTCTGAGTCAAACTGGGTCAATCAGCCTGTACAAGCTGATCCCCTTATGTGTTTCATACTCAGCACGTCCCAATCTTTGGCCTCTTGATGAGCAGACCCCACAGCATTTTTGGGCTTTACAGGGATCTTTAGCTTAGGTAAAAGAAGCGTTGCTGGAGAGCACGTGAGGAAGAAGTAGAGAAGGAAAAACGTACCCAGTTACTACCAGTTTGACTATAAAAGTTATTTATTGCTAAACAACAATATTCATATACATATATTTAAGTATATGAAATATATAATGGTACTAATAGTAATAGACACGCAAAGGAAAAACAAAAACAAGCAATTACAATACTACCCTGGTTTCACTAAGTATTTGGGGAAACTTAGCTCAAGCTTAACTAGTACAGTTCAGGTTCAGAAATTTATGCCTAGAGAGAAAAGAGAGAGAGAGAGAGAGCGCTGAGATTTCACCAGTCCAAGGCACTTGGATCTCAAAGCTGACAGGTAAAGTTCCTAGCACAATCCTTGAAGGGAGACGATATGTTCTTCCAGCGTCCTGAGAACAACAGCGGGTGGTGTCAATACACACACTGCTGCTTTTTTTACAGATTTTTATATCCTCAGGTCAGCTTTTTCAAAGTATTCTCAATAGTGTAAATCATTGTCTTTTCTCTTGACAAGGGGTTATCTGGTTTGGAACATCTTAAGAAATTGATTGATAATCAGGAAACACATAAGGTTAGGGAGTACCCAGACGTTTGGGAGCCAGCTTGAAATTCATATGGATAGCAGATATACTGATGGGATATCTCATGGTTTCTTCAGAAACAATAGATAGCTTGCAGCATTGGGGTTTTGGATTTTTACTTGTTGTGAACAAGCCTCAGCTTAGCATGACTTTTCCAGATCTTACTATAGTCTTTTAACAGACTTAAGGCAATTATTGTAGTGTTTATAACCTTTGGGCAGGAGGACTTCCACCAGTCATCCCAGGAAAAGTATGACAACACCTGTGGTCAGGGCTCCAACGGGCTGGATGCTGTGATGAACCCTTAACCATTGTTCAAATGTTGCCCATACCCGCTCTGACTCGGTCTCTTGCCTCAGCATTCCCTAACCTGGCAACTGAGTTGTAGTCAATCAAGTTTAAATAGGCCTCTCATAGCGGGACCGGGGAATGTTCGGCCCGAGATACCTATTAAACTTAGAGGGGGGTGCATGTGTGTGTGTGTGTGTGTGTGTGTGTGTGTGTGTGTGTGTGTGTGTGTGTGTGTGTGTGTGTGTCTCTCGGGGGGGGGGGGGGGAAGGGGGAGGTCCTTTGTAAATCCAGATTAGAACTGGTCTGAGAAATACTGAGCTGGGTGTGTGTAAGTGTGGGTTGCTTAGCATTTGGAGCACAGATTCCCCATCACGCAGTGACTAGTTTCTGCTTCAGGCTTTCTGTTCTCCATCCCTCATGTAAATGAATGGTCATCTGGTTCCATCTCGGATGCAAATAAGACCTAGGGCAGTTGTTTCACTCTTGTCACCCTTATCTGGAGGGTCTTAGGTGGGTCTATCACTGCATCTTAATCAGTTTCATTTAGGTAGAGGAGGAGAGGGAGGGGGAATTCTTTGCGAGTCAGACAGACTGCATCCTGTGCCAGGGTTCCCAAGAACACACAGCTGAGACGTAACGACCCCCCTTGCCGAGCATGCTGCCAGCCCAGAGCTGCTCCACCCTGGATCAAACTCCTGCAGTCCACCATCCACACAAGCATTTCTGTGCAGTAAGTGATTCCACTGTAAAATTGTACTATCCCCAACAGCAGAATCTTGCAGCTGAGTTAATTAACTCATTGCACCCTAATACCAGCGTTATGTGTAGACAGTGACACTTTACTGCATAGCTAATTAGTCAACTCCACAGTAAAGCACATGTATAGATGCGCCTACTGAGGTTAAGAATATCCCTTCCCAATGTACAGCATTATAAAGCACTTTTTCCCTAAAAATATCACTGCCATGAACCCATAGCTTCTCCAACTCCCACATTCCATAAGGAATACAAGCTATAAATGGATGGAGGCACCCACTGGGGGAAAACTGCACCCAGTTTGCCAATAGTTACCACCCTAAAGCCCAGTAACTTCTATATGGATATAATGATACTAAATATCTGTCACTTCTTTCATAAAAGGATTGGATTGTGTTAGTACTTTCAGTATTGTATTGCAATGTTCTATACTCGGAATACATTCTTCATAGGGTGCAGGCACCACACATTTACACCTTTGGCAAAAAACACTGATTGTATACAACAAGGTATAATATGCCGAGATCTAGAGTGGACAGATGACCATCTTATGCTAAAGCTTTTAGACTGCTTGTATACTTGGGGAGGGATTGGGGGGTGGCAACTGAAGGGAGGAGGCAGGTAATAGTTTGCCCCGTAGGAAAGTCGGTTGAAATGAACCATAGCTGCAGGTACAGGGGTACCAGGGCGTAACTTCCATAAGTATGTAGGTATTAAAGCTTTTTCAAGATGTAACTTTACATGGGAATACAGTGACTTACACAAGCAAAAAACTATGTTACATGTCCACTCTACTTTTACACCAGTATAAAGATGATTATATTGGGCACGTCTACACATGCAATTAGTACACATGAATAAGTTCCAGAGCTTATTGCTCCAGAGGTTTTTGCTCCCAGGCATGCCATTTGAATGTGCAGCTGGGAGCACTTAACTGCAGAGCAGTCAGCTCTGGAATTTATTCATGCACAACATGTGCAGCCCAGTCAGAGCAGTCCCAGCTGGCAGGGGTCTCCTGGGGTCAGCCTGCCAGCATGGGGTTGCTCCAACTGGGCTTAGTGTTCTGCAGAGGGGCTGGCTGGGGCCCAAGGGTGCTTCAGTGCAGGGCTAGCCAGCAGCAAGCTAGCCCCTGAACTGCAGCACCAGTGTGCCCCAACCAGCCTGGTGAGTGTCTACATGTGCACCGTTGCACACAAAAAAATTCCACAGCAGGGTAGTACTTGCATTTGCAAGTACTACCCTGCTGCAGAGCTTATTAGTTTCCTGTACCCTAATAGGGTTGCATGTGTAGATGCCAAGACATTTACTGCAGAGCTAATTAGTCAGCTTCGCAGTAAAAGTCTTGCGTAGACATGCTCACTGATGCAAACATAATGTGTACCCATATCTTTAGTGTAAGAATAAAGCCATCCATGATGAAAATAGATAGAAAATGGATCTGTAACTGTTGCTTTGTTTGCTGGTCTGACTGCTTTAATTCAACCATATGGGAACAGATTTGAGTGAATTAAGCATGTTTAGTCTGGGGAGAAAAGAAATTAAAGGGAGAGATGATATTTTTGAAATATTTGAAGAACTGTTCCTTGCCATAAGGAACAAACAGCAGGCAATCTAGACATATTTAGAAACCAGCAGTGTATGATTTCTGGTATGAAACAAAATTGCTTTTTGTTACTATGATGTAGGTCCACAAGATGGCAGTATGAAACAATAATTTAACTTTGCCACGGCTCAAAACTTTGTAGTAAGTGGCTACTTTAAACAAAATTTAAATCTTGAACAAATACCTGGTTGCAAAACATTGCGGTACAATGTGAATCTAAAACACTGTTGCTTGTTATAGTGGCATTTGTTTACTCTTACTTCTTTCCCTTTCTCTTTCAGGAAATATTCTGTTGAGTCCTCAGATATCTTATAATCAAAACTATTTCATAGACTGTCACTTCCACTGATGACTTCCTTTTCTGGAATAATCCTGGGGTGAGTAGAGAGAGCACAGGATCTGGCACCATAGGCATCAACTCCATGGGTGCTCCAGGACTCAAGCACCCAGCAAAAAGAAATATATTGGGTGCTCATCACCCACAGAGCTGCTTACAGAGATATATATATATTTTTAAAGCACTTTACCAGAAGAAGCTGCACTGACTTCAACCCGGCTCTGTAGCGTCTTTAGACATCAGGTGCTTCAGCGGAGCTTTTTTGCACTTTTAGCTTAAGATGATTCAATCAGCTATTAGATAAAAGTGCCAAAAAAGCCCCATTAAAGTACCCAATCTTTACAGATGCTGCAGAACTGGGTAGAAGTAATGTGCTGCCTCTTCTGGGTATGCACAGAGCTTGGCATGGGAACACACCAAAATAAAAGCAAAGAGCTGGGGGGGGGGGGGGGTTGTTTTTTATGCCTGTAAGCACTCACCGGCAAAAAGTCAGCATGCGACAGGCTTGTGGCCAGCACTCTTGCCCAGTGTCACAGGTGTGCCTTGCACTCCTGGGCCACATCACACCTGATCCTCTTGCCCGCCATGACTTGCTGTTCCAAAGATGACCTTGTACTCACCTGGAGGAGATCCAGTGGTTCTCTGTGGGCCAGGTGTGACCATAGCAGTGCATCTTCTCTGGGGCTCCTCCTCTCCTACTCCCTGCCCCTTTCTGCTTGGAGCTTATTGCCATTCATTGGGATGTCATAGTTGTTTGGCACTTGGGCCATCCCACTATTGGCAATGGGTAGGGGGTGCACACAGGTGCACGTGCATCCCCTGAGATTTGCGGTGCACCCCCAGAGATTGGCCGCTGCCAGCAGCACCTACGGGTGGTCACCACTCGCCACTCCCTCCTCCCCCTCCGCTGCCGACACCACTGGCGGCATCTGTGGGTGGTTGCTGATTGCCAGTGGGTGCTTGCCACCCCCCGCCCCCCCACCACAGCCAACATTGCTGTGGCTGCCTGCGGGAGCTCCCCACTCACCACCACCGCGCTGCTGTTGCCACTGCTGCCTGCAAGCGGTCACTGTTTCTCCCCAGCCTCAGGAGACACGCGATGTTCATGCATCCCACAACGTTACACTGGGACTTGTATCCTTAGGGGTCTGTCCCCTGTTCACACCAATGTAGGAACATAAAAAGAATGAAAACTAAATCAACAAAGTGAAATAAAAAATGGCTTGGTGGCCAGACAGAACACTGGTGCCTCACTGCTGCAAGCTTCTCCCCCTTCTCAGGGTGCCAATTACTTTGGGCCTTACAACCCTTCTCTTCTCCTTATTGGGCCCCTGGGGAAGGTACCATCTCTAAGAGAACCCTTCCCAGACTGGCACTGGGCCAGGTCTGGCCTCACCTTGGAGTGGCCACTGTCATGCCCCCATGAGGCCTGTGCAGTTCATGTACCTCTTTGAGGTGGTCTTCCTCAGTTACCACCTGTGGATGGCCCCTGGCTAACTGTTGCCAGCTCTGCTGAACTAGGGTCCTCAGACAGGGGTCTCTGGGTGCATGCTCAGCCCATGCTGCACCACAGATAGGGATGGCTCAGTGCTGCCTGCTGAGGAGCCTGTCAGCAGCATCTCTCAGATGCTCTCAGTGGGCACCGTACCTCCAGCTGCCCCGCAAATCTCCACCTGGAGAGATGCTGAATCATGGCCCATGCTTCATTGGTTTCTCCCACAATGGAGAGATCATCTGACTCTTCCCTGGGTGCTCAGGTGGGGAAGAGAATGGCTGTATCCATTTCTGGTTCTCCGGCTGCTGTTCCTCCCTGCCTCTGCCTCTAGTGCCCTTTTGCGCAATCAGGAGCACACTTCCAGCTAACACAATGCCAGCTTGCCCATGTGCGCTCCAGACATCTGTGTTGCTGCGGGCAGTTGAGTCAGGTGGGGGGGCTGTCACACAGCACCTATGTCTTGAGCTGAAACAGAGAACTCCTCATCCAAATATGTGCAGATGTTACCAAGCTCTATCAGCCTTGGTACTTCTGCCACCACTGTAGTTAAGAACTTTGGAAACAAGCGCAGGGCTTTACATGGAAAAAAAGAGCAATTAGTACATCAAAACGAATTTTATTTTCACTCTATCCTGGGACTAATACTGCATTTGACCAAGTTTAGGGATACAAGATCTAGTGCACTTTTGGTCAGAAATAAGCAGCATATTAGTATGACTCCTTGATAGTTCCTTTCCCACTGTAGCAGGGACCTAAGCTGTGCCTGCTCCTTTAAGGCTGAAGCAGCCTGACCTGGATGCTTTATGCACAGCTCCACAGCTGTGGGTTACTGAGCTGGAGGTAACTGAGCAAGGTCCCTCTGCCAACTACCAGGGGAAGGAGCTGTTGCCTGAGGAAGTTACCTGAGACCAGATGCTGCCTGTTTGACTACATAAAGACAGTAAGACTCCCAGAGCTTCTCAGGTACCCCGGAAGAGGGAGCACGCTAGTTGAAGGTTGAAAGCTTGCACTCTTAAAAAGACAGTGTTATGTTTATCATTAGTGTTTATGTTATAGCCTACGGGCTTGTACTTGTGTTATTGTTGTACCGGAAGACCAGGATGAGGCTATAAGGGGAGGTTTGGAGGCTTCATCAGGGCTTGGAGAAAGGGGAACATGATCTGGGGAAAGTCCAGCAATGGATGTGGAGAGCCAGGCACCAGAGAGAGAGGCGCAGAGCCAAGCACCCGAGAGAGGTGCAGAGCCAGGTGCCAGAGAGAGCTAGGCATAATGCCAGAGGGGCGTAGTGACAACCCAGAAAGACCAGAGCCAAGGTGGCACAGCAATGGGGCCAGAGGGCCTAGAGTCAGAGGGGCGTAGCAACAGCCTGCAGAAAGCCCAGAGCCAGAGTAGCACAGTGATAGGCTTAGGCGACGCATGGGGGGGTTACATGTCCGCACCCCACAAGATTGGGCCTTGCCAGTCAGGGAGTGGAGAGCGCCAGCTGGTGCCCCCCTGAGAAGCACTGATGACAGTTCCCATTTTGCCACCGGCACTTCCAGGATCGGTGATCAGCCACTAGGGGACCGCCCCCCCCGAGAGCAATCAGCTTCTGGTGCCCCCCCAGAGTCAGGAGGCACCAGTTGCCCATGGTGACAGGGCCAGGGAGCCCAACTGCGGAGAGGCGTAGCTATGGGACATAGAAAGTCCAGCGCCAAAGGGGCACAGTGGCCGGGCAAGCAGACCTAAGACCAGAGGGACGGAGTGACGAGACTCCAAAAGCCCAGAGTGAAGGGGAGGGAGAGAGGTGCAGAGAGCCAGGTGCTAGCGAAAACAAGACATAGAGAGACAAGTATCAGAAATGGGGGAAGAGAGGGACATGCGCCAGTCTAGTACCAGGAGAGGAACCCCGAGTTGAGAACAATTAAGTAACACCTATGAGGCATGGGACATGGTAGGGGACAGTTGGAGCCATGTAATATGCCCCGAGTAGACAGGGCGTTGAGAGGGCAGCCTTTCACCTAGAAAACCATCTATTAATAACATCAAGGCATGGCAGAAGAGTTAGTTGGGCAGACTTCCCTAGACAGAGGTGCACACCAAAGTTTAGACAGGCCTTTAGGCACACAACTGTCACACCCATTCTGTCAAATATTTATCCTGTCAAAACCAGTTGCACCAAGAAAAAATACTGAAGAATTTTATTTTAAGGTTTACTGGTACATGCAAGGTCAGGGGATCTGTCACAGCGGGGTCCTATAGGAGGGCCATGATCTCCTTAGGCCCTCTCTCCATGCCAGTTCGGCCCAAGGGCACCCTCGATTCTCGCCCGCCACGTCTTGCTGATAAATATAATAGGGAGGCTGCCTTGCGTCTCCTTGGGCACAAACTCCTGGACCCCTCGTGGGTCTTATCCTGCATCCATGGGTGCCTTGGGGCACCCTAGCCTTATGGGCTACGCGTGGCTCCAAGCCCACTCGGGGCCTCCTTGTAACGTTGCCCCTCTCTGGGGGCTTTGCAATAGCGCCCCCGCCTGGGGCCTGCTACGCCCGCGCTGGGCTTCTCGGTAATGCCCCCTTCCTGGGGCTCTCCCTGCACCCACACTCGCGCCTCTAAAATACCGACCCGTCTGGGGTTCTCTGCGCCCACTCTGGGGACTTCCTGGCAACGCCCCCTGACTCTCAGGCCCACCGCGCTGCTCTCCCCTTCTCTCAGGGCACACCGCGCTGCTACCCCCTCTCACCGGGGCAACCGCAGCACTCTACCCTGCTCCGGGGTTTGCCGCAGCACTAGCCGTTCTTCAGAGGCTCACCGCGCCCGCACTGGGCCTCCTAATAACATTGCCCCCTCTCTAGGGCTCGTCGTGCCCACACTGGGCTTCCTAATAATATGGCCCCCTCTCTGGGGCTCGTCGTGCCCGCACCAGGGCATCTCAAAGCTGCCCCTCTATGGGGCTGGGGTCTACATACCCCGCACACAACCCGGGGTCTATGTTCCCCACCCGCAACACACTGGTTGCGCTCCTTCACTGGCGCTGCACACAACCCAGGGTCTATGTTCCCTGCCCGCAACCCACTGGTTGCACTCCTCACTGCAAGCTGCGCCTTCCTCAGGCGCTGGGGCCCCCACACTCCCATGGGGCCCTTTATGAGGCCTCCTCCAACCCCTATAGCCTCACCCAAACCACCGGTGTAATATCAAAGCCTGAACATAAACTCGAGCCTCCTGGCTATAACTCGAACATAAAGCCTCCTGGCTAAACCATGGTGCTCAAACCTCTCAGAGCTGCCATCCTTCTCTCAGCTAGAGCAGTTCCTGCATTGCTCGCCTCCTAGCTCCAGGAGCTCCTGCCCCTCTGGCTGCTGGCAGGAAACTCCCAGCCTGGCCTCAGCCCTAGGCTTTATAAGGGCCAGGCCCTGCCCCCTACAGGCAGCTGGCTCTCCTTAGCTGCCCCGGCAACCCGCAGCTGTGCTCGTTACCCTGGCAACCCTCATCTGGGCTCGTTATGTCCTGCCAGGGCTCTCTCTCCCTGGCAGTTTCTACTCCCTAGGAGCAGACACTGAGGTGCCCTGCGACAGGATCTATTCCTGATAATTCAGGATGAGTTAAAACTGTATTAACTATGACCTTGTGTTACTCAGCATAAACCAGAATCTAAGATCATTACCCTGTGAAGAAATGATTTCAGGTGAAACCAGGGGACTTGAGATAAAACATCATAGTTTGGGTTTATGCCTTACACAGTCTATCCTCCAATCACACTGATTAGCACTGAATTTGAGGGACTCGGGCCCTCATTCATAGATTCATAGATGTATAGACATTAGGACTGGCAGGGACCGCGGAAGATCATCAAGTCCAGCCCCCCACCCGAAGGCAGGAATTCAGCTGGGGTCATAGGATCCCAGCAAGATAAGCATCCAATTTACTTTTGAAGGTGTTCAATGTAGGTGCTTGAACCACCTCCGGTGGCAGGCTGTTCCAGACCATGGGGGCTCGGACAGTAAAGAAATTCTTCCTTATGTCCACCCTGAAACGGTCTTGCAGTAGTTTATAACCGTTCCACCTCGTCATCCCTTGGGGCGCTCTGGTGAACAAATGTTCCCCCAGATCCTGGTGGTCACCCCTGATAAACTAATAGGTAGCCATCAGATCACCCCTGAGCCTGCACTTTTCCAGGCTAAAGAGCCCCATAGCTCTCAGCCTGTCGTTGTAAGGTCTGTTTTCTTGACCTTTGATCATGCACGTGGCTCTTCTCTGGACTCTCTCAAGCTTCTCCACATCCTTTTTGAATTGTGGGGCCCAAAACTGGACGCAGTACTCCAGCTGCAGCCTGACCAAGGCCAAGTACCAAGGGAGAATGACATCCCGGGATTTGCTTGAGAAGCATCTATGGATGCAAGCCAGTGTTTTGGTCGCTTTACCAGCCGTAGCATTGCATTGAAGACTCACGTTCATCTTGTGGTCAATGATGACCCCCAAGTCTCTTTCTTTCGTAGTGCTAGCCAACATAGCACTGCCGAGCCTATAAGGATGCTGCAGGTTTTTCCTCCCAAGGTGGAGAACCTTGCATTTTCAGTGTTAAACACCATCAGGTTCTTGTCTGCCCATTTGCTGAGCCTGTTCAGATCAGCCTGGATCGCCCTCCTGTCTTCAGGTGTGGGTGGTTTGCCCCAAAGTTTGGTGTCATCGGCAAACTTGGCCAGTCTGCTTCTGACTCCAATGTCCACATCATTAATGAAGATATTGAACAATATGGGTCCAAGGACAGAGCCTTGGGGGACCACACTGGTCACAGGGCACCACGACGATTGACTTCCGTCAATTACCACCCTCCGGGTCCGACCATGGAGCCAATTTCCCAGCCAGAGGATTGTGGCGGACCCAAGGCCACAATTGGCCAGTTTCACCAAGAGGTGATCATGGGATACCAGATCAAAGGCTTTTTTGAAGTCAAAATATATGACGTCAATCTCTTCTCCCTTGTCCAAGTGATAGGTCATCTGGTCCTAAAAGGAAATGAGATTGGTCAAGCAAGACCTACCCGCAACAAACCCGTGCTGGCTATCCCTCAGAATGTTGGTGTCAGCCAGTCCATTAAGGATGGCCTCTTTAACAAACCTTTCTAAGACCTTCCCTGGGATAGAGGTCAGGCTGATGGGCTTATAGTTTGCCAGATCCACTTTCCTCCCTTTCTTGAAGACAGGTACCACATTGGCCTTCTTCCAGTCTTTGGGTACTACACCAGAGCGCCAGGAGTTCTCAAAGATTCGTGCCAGAGGCTGGGCTATGATGCTCACCAGCTCCTTGAGTACCCTGGGGTGTAGATTGTCAGGGCCGGCTGACTTGAAAGTATCCAGCCTCTCAAGATGTTCCTTTATGAGGTCAGCATTGATGGAGGCCAATGAATCTCCCTCACCCAGACCTCCCTGTACCGTAGCGGGCATGGGCGTCCCATGGGACTGATGAAAGACCAACGCAAAGTACCCATTTAATAGGTTGGCTTTTTCCTGGGTGCCGGTTGTCAGTTGTCCCATCTGGTTTAGCAGGGGTCCAATGTTGCCCTTGCTTTTCCTCTGGCTCCCCACATATCTGAAAAAGGACTTTTTATTGTCCTTGATACTTGAAGCTAGTTGGAGTTCAGTTGCAGCCTTGGGTTTCCTGGTTTGCTCCCTGAAGGACCGGACCAGTGCAGAATATTCCTCCTTGGAGGTGAACCCCATCCTCCATCCTTTGTAGGCCTTTCTTTTTAGCTGCAGGAGGTCCACTAGTTCCCTGGAGAGCCAGGGGGCTGCTGTGCCCTCTTGCTGCCTTTCCTCGGAGATGGAATAGAATTAGCTTGTGCATTGAGGATCGCTCCCTTGAGGAGCAACCACTCTTCCTGAACTCCCCTCCCGCTGGGGTCGTGGTCCCTTAGGGCCTCACTGACAAGTCTCCTGAGCTTGTCAAAGTCACCTTTCCTGAAGTCAAGGACTTCAGTATTGCTGACTGTCTTGCCAGCTTTACGGCGGATGGTGAAGGTGATCAGCTCATGGTCACTGTCATCCAGCTTCCCATCGATCACTAGGTCGCCAATTAGGTCATCCCCAGTAGCCAGTACCAGGTTGAACAGCGCTTTACCTCTCGTTGGCCCGTAGACTTCTTGAGTCAAGTAGAGATCATCCACTCATGATAGGAAGCTTAGTGACTGCTCGGATTTTGCTGAGTGGTCCTCCCTTGAGATGTCTGGGTAGTTGAAGTCACCCATGACACCCATGGTCCTGGAGCATACGGCCTCAGCCAGTTCCCGGGCAAACTCCTAGTCAAGCTCTTGGCTTTGGGTGGGAGGTCTGTAGTAGACTCCCACCATTGTGTCCCCTGTGCCATGTTCCCCATGGATTTTAACCCAGAGGGTCTCTAGTCATCCACCCTGGTCACTAACATCAGCTTGCAGGGACGCATAGCATTCCTTAACATAGAGAGCTACATCCCTGCCCCTTTTATCTACTCGGGTACAGGGTATAGCCATCTATACCCGTAGTCCAGTCATGGGTGGAGTCCCACCAGGTCTCCATTATCCCTATAATGTCGTAATCATTTGTGTTAAGCAGGAGGACGAGTTCCTCCTGCTTATTCCCCAAGCTCCTGGCATTTGTGTACAGACAGCCAAGTGTCCCCTTGGGGGCTCTTGCCTTGCCCACAGATTGTACCAGGGCTGGGGCAAGGGTAGGCTCCCTTAAGTGCCTTGGCCTGCTGGCTTTGCTGTAGCGCCTCATGACCTGGCTGGGAGCACTCCGAGCCATGTCATTGGAGCCCTCATGAATAAGGAGCATGGGATAGTGGTCTGTGGGCTGGAGGAGCTTACGGATCTTTTCCACAATGTCTCGGATGCAGGCCCCTGGGAAGCAGCAGACTTCCTGGGCTAAGGGGTCAGGGCAGCAGATTACCCCCTCAATCCCCCTCAGCATGGAGTCTCCCACAACAAACACTTTACATTTTGTCTTGGGGAGAGCGGGGGCGGTAGCTGCAGTTGAGCTTGCGTTGCCTGCAGGAGCTGGCAACTCAGCATGCTCTGCTGGGGCTGCAAGAGGTTCATACCTGTTGCTAAGCTCTGACGGGGCGGTGGGCCTTAGGGCCCTTGACTGGACAGAATGGGAGGTCCTGGTGTCCTCCCTTGTCCTGGAGGGAGACCGTGGTCTACCCTCCAACTCCCAGGGGAGAAGGGCCTGGCAGTAGGAGTCTATCTCCTGCTCGCAGTCCCTGATGGCACGCAGTCTCTGGACTGTGGCCTGGAGCTCCTCCAGCTGGTGTACCAGAGACCCCAAAAGGAAGCGGACCCCACAAGGGGAGGTAGCCATGCTCCCAGGCCCTAGAGCCTGAAAAAGGGACAGGCAGCCCCTGTAACCAAGAGCCAGGGGCTCTGTCTGCGTGGAGCCCAGAACGATGGGCTCTGTCTGGGTGGCCGTCTCTGAGGTGCCGGGGGGGGGGCCGCAGACCCCGAGGGGACCCTCGGGGTGCAGTGAGTGCCCATCTATGGCATGCTGCTGATAGGCGGGCTGGGCCTGAGTCTGCCTACCCTAAAGGGCTCGCAGGCAGGGCCTCGGGCCCTCCCATTCACCCTCCTGCGCGAACTCCACGCTAACTCACATGCTGGCAGACAAGCATGCCTGTTTGCACAGCCTGGTCACGTGGCTCCCTGGGGGGCTGTGCGAAGTAGGGGCCTGGGCGGGGTGATACCCGGCCCAGCTTCCACTCAGCCTCCTCCTCCCACTCTCTAGGGGTTAACCTCCTCCCACCACGGGCCCCACTTAACTCCGGCTGTGCTGGGGGTTGGTGGGGAGCTCCGCAGCTGCTGGGGGGGTCTCTGGGAGGCTTCGGGGGAGCGGGGATGCAGTCGTCTTTCACCCGCGCATCTCTCACTGCTTGCAGAGCCCGAGGCTTTTTTACTGTTGGCGGGCCTTTTTAAACTACGCACATGCGCAGTAGGCCCCCTGTCGATGAAACTGCTCTCGTGCTGGGGGGGCCCTGCCCAGGATTTGTGGGACCCTGCCCCACTGGAGAGGGACTGGTGAGTACCCTCCCCCTACCTCTCTCTCTCCCTGGGGGGCTAGGCCAAGTAGGGGCCTGGGCAGGGTGAGACCTGGCAGGGATCTCACTCAGCCACCTCCTCCCACTCTCTAGGGGTTAACCCCTTCCCACCACGGGCCCCGCTTACCTCCGGCTGTGCTGGAGGGTCCACGGGGGGCTCTGTGGCTGCTGGGGGGTCTCTATATCAAGCCTCTAGGCTTCTATATAACTGGAAATTTAGTGTAACAGATAGAACACCACTATATATATAGATATCAGTTGAATACAATATTTTATTGGTATGTTTGCAACTTTAAAGCATTGGTATGGTATTTTACAATTTGAAAGCCTACCAGTGTCTCAATTGTTATAATAAAATAAATTCTAAAAACCTACAAATTTTGGCATTTGATTTTGGGTTTTTTATCATGGAAAATCAGAGCTCCCTTTGCCCCCTTTGCTCACCAGGGCGTGGGTTTAGCTGCGGCTATCCTCCCCACTGCTTTGTGGTGCAGAGCAGCCCTGATATGCCAGTGCCATGCCCATGCCCATACTATTGCCCCTCACTCCAGACCCACAGCCTCTGTGGCCCAGTGGAGAAACCTGGCACTGAAGAGAATACCATGCCACCATGGTGAGGTGCAGCAGTGACAGCAGCAGCAGCACAGAATTGTGCAGGGTGGGCAGAAAATGTCTTGCCATGGCAGTGCAGCACTTCCTCCCTCACCGGTTCCCCCCATTGGGCCATGGAGGTGGATCCTGCCTGGAGTTGGTCCAGCCCTGCTGCAGCCCCATGCCTTGCTGTGGGGGCAGAAATCTCAGGGGGCATGTGCCCCCCCGCCTGTATTCCCTCCACCCTTCCAATGTATAGCCTGTGTCCAGTGGCAACACATACGGGGTGCATGTGCAGCCCCTGAGAGCACTGGTGCACCCCCTCACAACAGCATTCCCCGCTTAGGTGGTGGTCAGGTCGGGAGCACTGGTACTCCCCCTTAGAGCACCGGCAAGGGAGTGGAGGCACCACGAGATGTGCCATTGGCACTTCCGGATGCATCCCTGGCCCTTCCAGAAGTGCCGCTGGGTACTTCCAGGCAGTGTTCCTCTTACAGCCAGCTTAGATGGAATGCTGCTTCCGGGTCAGCACGTGGGACCAGCTGAGGTGGGGAATCCTCCCCACCCCCCACCCAGTTAGTGTGATCAGCTGCAGGGGGACTGCCCCTGGTTCCTGACTGGCCACTAGGAGTCCAAGTGCCCCCCCGCCCAACCGACTCAGGAGGCACCGGTAGCCCATGCCTGTGTCCGTTCCCCTCCACTCCCATAGACTTAACTGGAGGGAGTTGCAGGAGCTGTCTGGCTGCCACATGCATGTGCATGTGTGCATGCATACACGTGGCACCTCCTGCTTGATCACCTTCCTCTTGCAGCCCCTAACCTGCTTTTTCCTGCATTTATCTCCTTTAAAGCTAAACAGAAAACCATTTGCCTTGTTCTTGTTTGCCTTTATTTAAGCTCCTCTTTTGCCTTGATGCTTATTACACACAAAATGTTTTTCCGTATGTGCATAGACTATATTTTCCAGATTAGTTACCACATGCCAACATTTTTATATGCTTATCATTTCCTTTATGAAAACCAACAAAATACTAGAGCTGAAAAGACAACTGCTTACACATTTTTATGCGTTTCACTCCTTGGATTCTCACTAGAGTAGGTTAGCTAGATATTTAGATGCTGGTGCAGCTCAGACCTATTTTGCAAAACACTTAGAAGTGAATCAACCTATCCATCTGCACTGCATTCAAGAAAATAACATTTGGTCTATGATTTTGATTCAAGGGCAGAGTTTTCAAAATGTCAACAGAGTGTTCCCTTTCATTTTCAAATTCTTAACAAAGGGTTGAGAAATTATGCAAATCTGTTTGAAAGCACAGAGTGTCTATAGTGATACCTATGAGCCCCCCCATTGGAATGCAGTGAATTTTTTCACTTCAGAAATTTGAAGCTGCTTTATAATGGGAATAGTTAGATACAAAGCCCTTTAAAGACAAGAAAGCATTTGAGCTTCATTTTCAAGTACTTTGCCACAAGCAATCAGGTCAATCAGCTTTCAAATTGTTTCCTTTTCTAAGCTTACTGTGACAAAATTCTCTAACTATATGCTTAATCTTAACATAAGGGCATTATGATGTACAATTACCTTAAAGGAGAACTAGTTTAATTTACTCTGGAGCAGCTGATAAAGAAATCTAGTAGTACAAAATAATGATGAAATTAATTTTTTTCTGTTTTCAGAGATGTGTGCAGGATTTGGTCACTTCTCTTAAAAATAAAAGTCTAAAAGCCTAGCATCCATATACCAAAGCAAGGAAATCAAGGATAATCCCTGAGTGTTAGGAAAGCCTATTGTTTATAGATAGGTAGTACCTGGAGAATGGTTTGGTAAATTCAGGGTGCTAAGCAATAGATCAAGAAAGATTTGCAGAACATCAATTCTTGGCAGAAGCATGTGTTATCGTTAATAATAATAGTCAGCTGTATAATACCACAGATTTATGTAGAGCTTTACAGATGAGATCCTGTGCTACATCCCAAGAAAGGTCAAGACTAGAGGTGCACTGATACATTGGTCCATATTGCATCAGCACCGATAAAAGGAAAATTGACATTATTGGCCATTGACTTTGTTGGCTTACGTGGCTGATTATGTTGCCGATAAATGCTGCATGCATGGGCACAGTTGCAGCATGCACGTGGCCAGGAATGCAACCACATCTAGCCAGTAAGTCTGTTGGGAGGAAGGGGCATAGCAGGGGCAGAATGAGCTCCTCATGGTGAGGGAGGGAGTGGGGCTGGGGCAGGGGAAAGTACTGCCCAGCCAGAGCAGAGTAGGATGTTGGAGTGAGCTGTCGCTCATCTGGGGTCACGCAGGGAAGGGGGCGGCTGCCAGTGCTGGGCACACCCCAAGGGAAGTCATGGTAGGGTATGTGCCCCCTGGATCTGTGCACAGAATGAGGGCAGGCTGCCACTGTGCACTCAGGGCTGGACTCTTCCCAGCAAGGGGGTTAGGCTGGGGCTGAGCTTGGGGCAGGTGGTGGCAGCAGCACTGGGAAGAGGGTTACAAGGGGTGCTATGGCCACCCCAAAATTTGCCATAGCCCACCTCATAGCCCCCCTCTCAGTGCCACCGCTGCCCACCCCAAGTGCAGCCCCCCTCCCCCCCCCAAGAAGAGCCCAGCACTACTCCTGGTCCCAGCCCGCAGCAGCAGCCCACCCTTGCCCTGTGCACAGATCCAGGGGGCACATGCTCCCCCATGCCTCCTGGAGGGTGCATGCAGTGGTGTGAGCAACCCCCGCCTTCCCTGCACCCCCCCAGACAAGCCACAGCTCTGTCTCCCACCCCACCCTGGCTGTGCAGTGCCTGCCCCAGCTCCGCTCCCTCCCTCACCGCAGGGGCATCAATCTGCGCCCCCATGCCCCTTCCCTCCCCATAGTCCCTTCCCCGCAAGAGACTTACCAGCTGGATACTACTCTCCAAGCTGCCAGGCTGCTTATCGGCAATTGGATGAATATTGGCCAATATGACTCGTTAATAATCAGCGATTGGTATCACCCCCAAAAATCGTTACCATTGCACCCCTAGTTAAAACACTAACTGTGTAAACTCAGAGCAGATCAGGGGTCATCTTATTTATAGCAGTCTTCCAACAGCTGTCCATGAATGCCAAGCATTGTGCAGTGTACGTTATGATGACTTCATTTATGGGCACACTCTGTATCTTTGTGCTGAAGGATTTCCTCCCTGGATCTTTGTGGAACAGTTCCAGCCCTTAACATGCTCCAGAAGTAATATAAAAGGGTGTACCTCTGAGTGAAATAAAAATTTTACCCCAAATATTTTAAACAAAAGAAACAAAGTGAAGACACTGAAAAAGAGTGGAATGGTTATATCGACAGTCCTTTTTTCACTGCATGTTCCCCTCAAGAGGCAGCTAGTTACCTGTCAACAACAACAAAAAATCCATGCAAGAGTAAATATTTTTATGAAAAGCATTGACTCCCCTCTCTGAAAGAGGTAATGCACAGCCATAGAGTTGCAACCTGAACCCTAGGATAAGAGGGAAGCTTCATAATGAATTATAAGACATCCTCAAAATCCCTGAGGCTTGCTGACAGTACTCCTACCTCACTCTACAAAGTGGCCATCCCTCTTCTCAAGAGGGGAGGGCACGGTTAAAATTTGTCTGAGTCCTCATAGAATTTTAGACTTACTTCTCTCCCACCTTTCTAGATTCTTCCATAAGAGAGAACCTAACAAAGCCACTTCTTGATCCATGTTCATTTGAAATGCCACAAACAACTTTTTAGTTGCCTCCTTTGCTCTGAGAATGAGAAAGGGGAAACAAGGATTTTTTTGTCATCAGCCATAGTTGTGCTGCTGCTATGTGTCCCTGGGGAATGCCTGTGCATGCGAGCTCTGGTTTGTGGCAAGTTGACCCCGCTGGGGTAGAGGAGGCTGGGACCAGCACCTGGGCTGGTCTCAGTAGCCTTACCTGGGGTCCTGGGAGTCTCCCAGGGCTCCAGTGGCAACAATCCAGGCACATGGAACCTGGTTGCCACATGCACTACCCCACTTCCTTCCGCCACAGGATTTTTGACACTGGAATCTCCCGGTGTAAAAAAACCCCTGCCACGCTACAAATTAATAGTGCAGTGAACACCTGCATCTGCAGCATGTGTGGTTTGCAGTGCCGCAGATGGGTCTGCACTGCCACAAGCCACACATTCCCCATTGTAGTAATGGTGATAGGCAATCCCAAAGAGTGCAGCAGAGAAACTGGTCTATTGGAATGGGTACATCAGGAACAATCACTAGTTAGCAAAACATATTTTAAGATATATTTTATTTAATGCTCAAAATTTTCAAGAAAGATCATATACAACTTCAAATAAACTAAATAAACCAATATGGAAAACCAATTCTATGTAAACACAAACATCTATTCAGTAATCACCCTCCAATACAAAATGAAAACAAAGCCATTTGATAATGACCCAAAACACCATAAATGGCTTTTTCAATGGTATGTATAATTGTACCATTGGTATGTAACATGTTTTCAATAAAAAAGGACACAGTTCCTGGACATTTCATTCACAATTGCATAGTATAGAATTTATATTCATTATTTTCACTCTCAGTTCAATTCCATATGTTACAGAGTGCTGCTCAAACTCTTAATTTTGCAGCTTTTTTTTATTTCAAAAGACTCATTTACCCATTTTCAGTTGAAAATACATTTGAAAAGTTATGAATAATTTTCAGATATATAACTTGTTGCAGTTAAAAGGAATCAAGCTTTAAGCAATCAAGTAAACTGTTTATTTTTATCATATGCAGGGCAAGTATTTTCTAAAGTTCAAAGAAATGAGAAAAGTAAATTTTATCAAAATATGCTTATTAGCATGGAAAGGGGAGCCATTTATGTATTTAATGTTGCATTTTAGGAAAGTCTTCCCCCTTGCTAAACATTTAAAAGCTAATACCTACAAAGATATCAATAATGGGAGGCCTTTTTTTTAAGTAAATTCATTTCTCTAGATTATTTAAACCTCTGGGAAGCAGTAATTTGGAGAACCCTAAGCAAATGTGCAATTCCACTTTATAATAGATAATGTTTTGGAGAATTATAGCAGCTTTTACTCAAGGTTCTTAAAGTATCTAAGAAATATTAATTTATTAAATGTCACAATATTCTGTGAAATAAGAATATTTTTACCCATATTTTGATAACATTTACTTTTCTCATATCTTTGCGCTTTAGAAATGTCACCCCTTTTTAACTAATGGGGAAGCCAAGGCATTTTAAGGATAAATAATTCATCTGAGGTTAAGAAGTCTGTATAAGGGACAACAATTTCCAATTTGTGTTGGTGGGGGATGAGGTGTCCCATCTCGCATAATGCAAACAAAAAGTCAAGGGCCGAATGCAAACCTAGGGTTAACCTGCCATCAGCTATTCCCTGTTTGCGAGCCTGAAAGTATAGACAAATGTACCTTCGTAGAAACTTCTAAAAGGCAGGAGGAGGTGCAGCCCTGGACCATGCAGAAGCTGTTACACTGTAACTGTAACATGCACAAGCCTGTTGTAATATAAATGTAGCAAAACTGCTTCAACTCTAACCTTCCAGGGTCAAAGTATCGCTTGTACTGCTACAGCAGCAGAGCCACCCATCCTAGCCTTCAGACAAGCACCGAACCTCACCAACCTCATCACCAGAAGCAAACTTCCTCAACCCCAGAACACACCAAAAGGATCCAGACCGTGCCAGGACAAGAAATGCAAAACCTGCCAACACATCTCCACCACCCCCACTATTACTACACCCCACAACAGAGCCATCAGCATCCCAGGATCTTACAGCTGCACCTCCAGAAATTTAATATACCTCATCCAATGCAACAAATGCCCTGATGGAAGATATGTAGGAGAGACCAGACAACAACTGCACACCAGAATGAACGCACACCGGAAATCCATCAAAGACAGAAACACCCAATTACCAGTGGGGGCACATTTCTCACAGGAGGGCCACTCTCTCTCCAATCTCTCAGTCCTGATCCTCAAGGGAAACTTACACAACACTTCCCAGAGACGAGCCTATGAGCTCCATTTCATCAACCTCCTGGATACTAGAGATCAGGGACTAAACATAGACATTGGATTTTTGGTACATTACAATCTACCTGGCAACTGACTCCCCAGCCCAGCCCAGCCCCTGGCTTGTTTACTTTTCATTCCATCCCGGAAGAGCACACACCAACTGCTGAAGCTTCCTTAGCCTGACGAAGGGTTTTTGAACCCGAAAGCTTGCTTAATAACTATTCTCCAACCATTTGGGTTGGTCTAATAAAAGATATCAAATTCACCCAAGGAACCTTGTCTGCCTATGTCTTTAGACCAACACGGCTACAACCTAAACCCCTGCACTCATAACTGTTACTGATAAGTATAGCAACCAGTTTTTGCATCAGTGGGAGCTGCGCTGCCCACAGCAGCGGTCAACAATCCTACATCTCCTCTGAGTCCGGGCCTGGGACTGGTGCCCTGCTTGACCACCATTAGTTTAGCTGAGTTACAGCATAACAGCTCCTGCAGTTTCTCCTCCCCTTTGGAAGCATTGCCAATGTAATTTTTGGTCCATACCCTGAAAGAGACTTATTATTTGAATACTTTTTTCAAAAAACAAAAGAAGCAAAAGCAAGAAAATGTCTTTAATTAAAACTGGATAAAACTGACTTCCAAAACATTCTGTTCAAATGAGTAGTGATGATTTTCAATTCCAAAATTAAATTAACCCATGCACAGCAGGAATCAAAACATCTGTCCACTTACTCCTGTATGAAGGTGACAGGCTTCTCAGATCCAACCCGCTCTTTTAGCATTACTTTGTTGCTTAACACATCAAAATATCCATTTTTGAACATCTACATTGGTTAACTGGGTCAAATGTAAAAGCCACTGTCAAATTAAAAACAGTAAAAGCACAAGTGTTTACACTCTATTATAAATAGCACTTTAAAAAGCATGTACACAGACACTCATCATGGTCCTGTTGGAGTCTGCAAAAGATAGTGTTCTGTGACATGGGTGTAAGACCATAAATGATGGCACTGCATGCCTTAATATTTTGAGACCAGTTTACAAAGCATAAAAATGCACAGAACCTCAGCAAACTGGCACATATCCTTGAATCACCACTGGAAGAATATTTGATCTCCTTGGTAAATATGGTGTTCAGGGGAACATTTTCTATATAATTTACACTCATTTTGAGCCATTATTGTCTGTTAACTAAATGCATATTTTTACAGTTATTATTTACATTATGTCATAGTTTGCAATTGCTCCTTGGAAACTATAACAGCTGAATGTTGAAAAATATATTCAGGCACTTTTCAAAATAAGCATTATTTTTACGCAGTGGAAGGGTTCAGTCAAGTTACGCCAGTAGTTCTGCATTGAATTTAAATAGTTTTAAAATCAAACACAGCTGTTAGACTGTGTTTGATAAATGAACAGATCTGGGCCTGATTTTGATCTTTCACTAGGTTTACTCTGATATAAATCTTTGAGAATAAACCTCTAGCAATGCCTTAGCAAAGCTTGAGGTAGCAGAAGGGAGTGTGGCAAAGATGGCTGTAATAACAACACTTGAAGGCAAGACCTATGTTTGCTTCCTTTTCAGGCCTGAGGAAGGGCACTTTATGCCTGAAAACCTGTCTTTCTCTCCCAAACTTTTATTGAACCAGTTGTTCCAATAAAAAATATTACCAAAAGTAAAAAAAAATCCTTGCCTCTTGTATATTTCCCAGTGTGCAAATTAAGGGGGAGCTCAGGGGAGCCGAGCCTCCCCATAAGAGATAAGAGCCCCCTTGTAAAATTTGAAAATCATAACCGGGGGGGGCGGGGAGGGTGGGTCTCTGATCAGATTGCTCCTTCACTTAGGTAAACTTGTTAATCAATGAACCAATTTAATTTTTTTTTGCAGACCCCCCCCCCCCCCCGAGTCAAAGTGTAATATGAACTCTGATATTTCCTGAACTATCGTTGATACAACACCATTCCAAGACTACTACAAACTTTTAAAGGGATTTAGACCTAAAGATGCAAATAAGCACCAATGATTTTCAAATAGGGGTTAGACACCTATCTCCTTTTGAAAGTCCAACTGGGCACCCATATTTTTTTAAGCAACTAAATATTTTTAAAAAATCTGACCATAAGTCACTTCTCTGCACCGTGATTTTGGGGTTGGGCTAGTGACTCGAACTCTCACCTGCCGGTCATGCTCTCGTACTGGCTAGTATATTAATAATAATCAGCTGTACTACAGTTTATCTATGTAAGCCCCATCGCATCACTGTTCCACCTACAACACAACTCTGTGCTATAGGTTTCTGCAGTGTAAGGATGTCTCTGAACAAGGGGAATCCCTTGTTGCTCCTTACATACAGCTTTCTCACTGCTTTGTCATGCCTAAAACAGTATGAGTCACTGTTGGGGTGCTAATAATCTACTGATTTCTATGGAGCTATTCTCAGTTTACAGTGAAGGTGAAAGGAGAACAAGTTTCATTTTACTTCTCAGCATAGATGTTGCAGTGTTAGCCGGACATGATTTCCACAAAGCCATACTCTTTTTAAAATAACAAATAAGGACCCACTCTATATGATAAACTAAACACTTACAAATTCTCACTTCACAGCAAAAATTCGTATTGATTATGAGATATATGTAGAGTTCAACAAAGCATTCAAAATGATGAAATCCAGTATCCTTTTTTTCTACATTGCTGAAATAGAAATGGAAAAATATAACCAGGCATGTCTACACATCACCTTACAGCAAGGTAGTGATGTGCTACGTCTCTGTATGGCATGCTGTAGTGACCACATGGGTCTACATGTGATTGCCAGCTACGTTGCCATAGAAGCACGCTCCCCCAATATAGTGTGCTGCCACAGTGACATAGCTCAGAAATTTACCTGTGTGCATCGTGCGCGGTGCAGTAACAGCCCATACTGCACTGTGGTTCAGTATGGTGCTGTAGCAACACCACCATACAGCGATGTATAGAAATGACCATCTATTCCTTAAAATAAATTGGTTAAACAAACAGATTAACAACTTAATTGAGCTTGAATCTTGAGAATTAAGACACAGCAAAAGTTCACTAAGGCTGCGCATTAGCCACTCGTGATGACAGCTTAGCATAGAAGATATAGCTGCCCCCCTTGCTGTATTGGCTCTATTTGATAGTATTTCAAAATTACAGATAAAGTACTACGTATAAATAATATTATGCTTGTAATGAAGCTCAACACTGATTTATTTCAACATAGCCTCCTCACCAATTTCAGAAAATTTCTTAAAAGACCATAATTTTTTGGACCCTTTAGAGAAGATTGGGTTAAAATGATTTGCTTCCGCATATTTGCTTCGTAAAATGTATGTTATTTCCTCAGACAGGTCATGCTTTGGCACCCCTTAAGAAAAGGTGTTTGAGATAGTATAAGGAGGGTTTCTTTGATCAAACAGACTGGTGACAGTTTATTGGGTACAAATCTACATGAATGCTTAGAAAACATGCTATTTGGAGATAGGAGTGGATCTGCCATTTTTATATATATTCTAGAGTCACTATACTCTATTCTATAAATTCTTCAAATACAAACGTGCAGATGCAGATCCTTATGAAGGCAAACTTTCTGTTGAAGTAAATCTGCCAAATTCATCCTCCAATTTTATCCATGCAGTCCTCAGGAGAGGGGAGAGGGAACTCCATGATATAAATGAAGGTTGTCATCCTGCAAACGCTTGGATAAATGCACAGTCCTGCTGCGGTCAGTGGTCCTAACTCTTCTCCACCCTGCTACTTTTGCGGTGCAACATGACTCCAGATGAACATGAAATGCCCCTTGCTGAACTAGCATCTTTGTAATAAGGCTACAGTATTCAGTTCTCAAGAGTATAAAAATCAATTTGATTGCTACCTTGTTATAACAAATGCAACGTATGTTGCTGCAGCAGCTTTTCTTATTTTACATTAAGATATATTTAAAATGTATAAGCTAACATGAAACATTCTGTTTCCTTACGAGCCATGGTATGCATTTTACATGTCATATCAAGCACACTCTGAGTAACTAGAAGCCATTTAGCCAAATAGAAATCTGGTATAACTCTGTTGTTTCAAAGGGATCCACACCCAGCATTTATAGGGCTTATTCTGTCTACAGAAAATAGCGTTAACTGGAAGCATTGATTCATAGACTATTGCAGAGGTATAGTGTGTGGCTTCTCTCCGTACTAATTTTATGCACAATGATCCTCAATAGGAAAGGCAAATGCTCCTACAAGTAAAGCTGCTACAACACCAGAATTTCTAATTGGTAGGAATCATCATGCAAGAAGGGACCCACGGATCCTAGGCTGCATGATCTGTTTTAGTCTTGTCATTAGCCTGATCATGTTCTCTCCCCAACTGTTTTGAGGCCATTGGAAACCAATGAGAATGTTATACACACAAGGAATGTGAGGTCAGGCCTTTAATCAACTCCAATCATCATTAGATGTAGCACTCAAGCTACTTGCATGTGGCAAGGATGCATAAGGTCAGCAACACAAAATGAGCTTGTGTTAATCTGCATTAGCATTACTGATTTCAGGTGCCCATATGTTTCTGGGAACAGCAGATATCTATGATATGCACTTATCTAGATCATACATTTACATTTCTGTGCCAAAAATATACAAACACACAGAGGTATACATACATTCATTCTAAATAATCAAAAATCTTAACATCTCAAATAAAAACCAGCAGAATAATCTCCTTGCCCCCAAAACCAAGGGTCAGGGCTTATTTTATTTGTCAGTAAATCTACTTCTGTTCTTTCTGCTAACTTAGTTTAGAGCTCTACCTCACATTTGCCTTTCTCCATACCGCACTACACTTCTCTTTTTCACCTTTGCACAGTGATTCTGAATAAGGGATGATAATTGCTTAGGTTACAGTATATTCCCATCTGTTTAGAGGATATATGAATGCCATGCACTTTTATGGTGCTCCCACAAAATGATGAAAAACAAACACCAATTATTGTTTCTACTATCACTACTAGTACCTCTCCCAAATCTAGATAATTAATTTATCTAGGGAAAAAGAAGCTATGTTTCAAATACTGCCCTCTTATACCTTTAGAATTACTGTTCTACTATGCTTAATTACAGCAAAGCATATATATTAAAGACACCTATTACTGAGTGGTTGTTTTCATTTGCAGATTACTTTACTAATGATTCATAAATCTAAAGACAGGACATTGATCAGTACATCAGAATTTTCTGTACAGAAAAGAAAGCTAAAATGGCATTTTCATGTTAACATATAACTGTAACAGAATGTTAGAAGTTTTGAATGCAGATGTTAGAAGTCACTTTCAGGCTAGGTCCTTCCCAGAAAATATGGCATCACCACAGTTATTATGAGATCAGTTTTAACTGTGTAGATAGGATAGATTTTCTTTTTTTGAAATTCGGGTTGAAAAACTATATTGCAGCCGTAGCCATACAAAATGTTTATTATATTACAAATTATTTGTACACTATATTCTTACTTCATCATTGCATTGTGCTCAGACAGCATAAATATTATAACATGATTTCTCTTTCCAGGAATGTCCTTTTTGTCTTCATATTACCTTATTTTTGAACTTTAAAAAAAACATACAGCAGAAACATGTTACAGACAAGATAAAAAGCCATTATGAATGGAGAGATTAAAATTCCTCTGTGAATAAATTATATCACAGTGGTATTTAAAGTGATGAATTAGGGAATTTTCAACAGGTAGCACATTTCAAATACAATACTACACAGAAAAAACTTGAAACATCTAGCAAGTCTTTCCCAGCTGTCTGGGGCAAGGATAAGTTGATTTAACTCTGGAATCATAGTGCTGTCTCTCTAGAAGGAATTTAAGACTGAAATTAAAATCTTAAATTTTGTTTAAAATGACACACAAAGCCCTTGTGTATATGGAATTTCTTAAATGTTTTATGGTCCAGTTCGACAAGACTTAGGAACATGCTTAACTTTAACCCCATGTATAGTGAATTCATTAGGACTACTCAATTGCTTAAAGTCAAGCAAGTGTGTAATTCCGCAAGACTGGTACCTAAGATTTTACTTCAGTTGCATGTAATGGCTTGTCTACACAATAAACTGCACTGGGTTAAGTAAAGGAATGATTTAAAAATGAATTCAAATCACTGCAAAAGGCAATGGATGTTTTAAAATAAAAATACATCTTCATGTCAAACACTAGTTTAACTACATTTCTGTAAAAAATTACATAGTATGGATGAAATTTGTTGTTGTAGACAAGGTTTAACAGACAACTTATCTCCAGTGCCAGTGAATGCAGTTCCCACTGAAGCTGACAGGAACTACCCAGGTATATGGCAAGCTGAGGTTGACCCTATGTTTTTAAGCATTGATTTTTAAATGCAACATTCTCAGGCAGACAACAATTCAACACAAAAATACATTTGGATGTCTTGTGTTACACAAATGAGATTGTATTAATTGACTGACAGGGAACTGAGACAGCAGTGCATCGACTCATAGTTATGAGAGGCTGAGTTTCTTTGGTTCTTTATTCATTCGAGTTACCCAGCTGCCTATTTGTGTAGTCCAAGACTCAAATGCTAATATCCATCCATAAAGTTGCTAACTTTTTTCTCGTTTTGCAATCGGTTTAATGGTAATTTCCTGTCCGCAGCAGATTGGTCACTTTTATAAATATACAGCATATATTTACACAGAGATTACAAAAATACATTTTATTTATATCTGATTTTTTTAAAATAACAAAAATGAAATTTCACATTTGTTTAAAGAACAACAAGCAGTCCAAAAGGTTTTGCAATATTTAAGGTCTTTGAGTAAGAGACATTTCTGTATTCCAGGATAGCTGGAATGGGCTTTATTATTAATATTTTTTTGAAAAAATAGCTCTGCTTTAAAAGTTTGTGCTTCAGCAGTATCACCCTCCCCACTTTCCAATCTCTTTTTCCTTGTCCTCTCAAATGCTACAAAGCTATACCAAGCTCCCTTTTTCACCTCCATAAAGACCAAAGAAACTCATTAGGAAAACACAAGAATCAAATAAAATAGCATATGCAATTGAGGCTAAGTGAATAAATTAATGGGATGAAAGACATCACCTTTAACTCCAATTGACATCAAACGTGCCCAACACACCAGAGCCCCATAAGCAACTTTAGTCCCCAATTCATTACTGAAGGAACTTGAAGCATTTTTCTTGATCTTCCACAATTTTGTATGACTGCAAAAGATGAATTACTGTCACATTCAGCAATGAGGATTGATTTTTTTTTTTTTTTGTGGAGGGTGGACTCATATATGCGGCATAACAGATAATGGCATTTATCTTGCAAAGTACACATTCCTCATAGGTTCAGTAAATACCCCTTTTTCACAGAACAACAGTATTTTTTTTAAATCCACACACTTGTTTACTTATTTACACTTTCATGTAATCAGCAGGTCCTTCACATTCAGAGCTTCCTGTAGAGACTGAGTTGTCTAGCGCTGCCATATTCATTGTTCCAGTGTAACCAAAGTCAATTACAGCTTCAGGCAGTACTTTCTGGCATCACTTCACTAGATGTCATTGTTCAAGAAAGAGTACAAAGCACTATGTGAAACAGAGGTTTCCTTGTAAAAGCAGGTGTATTTGTTCTTCCAGGTTGGATAGGCTCACCCAAGGTTCTCAAATTTACCAGCTTCACATGCATTCAGAATGAAAAACTCTTGAATGTAGAGTGAACTCAAATACCATTTTTCATTTGTAGGGTCCTGGAAGCTTTTAGCACCCATTTCGTTTGTTAATTTCTTTCCCACCATACAGTATAGGCTCTTTTAATATTGAAAACACCTCTGTCATTCAACAGCAGCTTTAATGAGCACTGTAACCACAAATTACCAAAATAATGATTAACTCTTTTCCCAGTCTTCTCTTGTTTCAGGCTTTTTGTACTGTGAATAGGATGATGAGACTTAGGGCTATTTACAGGGTAAATTATTTATCTTACTTACTCACCTCATATTCTTTTGGTCTGAATGTGGCCTCTAGTAGAGAAGGACTGGGCTTGTTTCTCTGGCTTCGGCTCTCCTTATCAAGTGTTCTGTAATGGACTGTTAATCTGATCACTACTATATAAGTTTTATGGCCTTCAGTTTACCCAGTACTACTGTATTGTTTTCTTTAATCAAAGAAAGAAAGTTTTGACATGCAGACGTTATTTCAGACAGTTCCAGTTCTGTGCCCCAATACTTTTAATAAACTCTACCATTACACGGATGTATGTTTAGTAGCATCTCTAGTAATGAAAGCCCATGGTCAAGAGCTAAGTGACAAACAATTGCGTACCATAAACTGAACTTAGCACTATTAAACAAACAGTTACCTGGCAGCATCTCCTTAGCTGGCAAACAGAATGGGTATCTTCAAGTCCTGCTGTTCAGTTTCATTCTATTCCATAACAACAGAGTTGACTTTTCAGAAAAAGAAAAATGCCATCACTTTGGCACAAGTCACAGCAAGCTTTAAACCGAAAACTGAAGGACTTACTTCCTTGGCTACTGCAAGTTACATGATATGAACATAGCACACAATGAGGTTACACCTGAAACTCAAACATGTCTGTTTGTTTCTTGGCCAGTTTTGCAACCTCCTCTCTTATTGCCTTCACTAAAGCAGCTGTAGATATGTTGGTGAGAGGAGTGTCAGAAGGGTCATTTTCTGTTAGGCTCTGCTGAGAAGCTGCAGTAGAAGGTAAGGGAGCCTGTTCCAAACTGGGGTGCATGCTTGCAGGCTGACTGTATTGGCGATGAAGTCTTGAAGGAGAGTTATGTGGGTAGCGTGGCCGCGGATAAGCTTCTATGTAGCCTGGGAGTGGAACCTATAGATGATAACAATCACACAAAACATTTGATCTTCAGTTCACCTAGTAAGTAATCTAGTTCCCAGGAGGGCTCCACTAGATCAGTGTTATATTATTAGCACACATTTTGCATGCACTGTTTCTGCAGAAAGATTGGTGGGTTCAGTAGTTCAGCTATCCCAATTATATCAATAAACATTCTTTGTAGGGAGAAACACTGTACAAATTAAATTGTGATTGTCACTGCAGAATGTAGAAGGATGCCTTGATGAACGCAAGCCCATTAGTTATTATTCTTTTTAATGGTTTGCATCAATGAAGTGAATGCTAAGACATTTCAGGACACTAAAAGCCAAGAAGAGAAAATAGGAGTTTGCTGACCTGAAGCACCATCCTGTAGTGGTTAGGTCACCCTCCTGGGCAGGAGACATCCAGATTTCCATTCCCAGTTCCAAAGCCTGTTCATGCATCACAGACCTTGGAGCAAGGGCTAGAACCCAGGACAACCTCCCTCAGAGATAAGTGTCCTTCCCACAGGGGCTAAAAAGTCTTGTCTCTCACCATGTGCTCTTGCACTCGATCTCTCTGGTCTGAAGAATACTGAATTCTTTTCTGTAAAGTGGAACAGTTTCAAGAGCAGGAGATCTCTTTCCCCAGTTCGAATGATCTATAACTTCATGGTTAGGGCATTCTGTTATAGGTGGTTATGAAATCCCTAGCCTAGGCCAATAAGGGAATTGAACTTGTATCTTCCACTTCCTGGGGGGAGGTTTTAGTTAAGAGGGATACTGGCTCCTCCCCTGGCCTTGCTTTAAAACAGTGGTTCTCAAAGTTTTTTGTGCTGAGACCCATTTGTAAACATCAATGGCCAGTCCCAGCCCAGTGCCCCTCACTCCTAACCCACTGCCTCCCACCCCCAGGCCCCAGCCCCCCACGGTGGGGGGGGAGGGTGCTCCAAGCTGCCCCTTGCAGGCTGGAACTCTGACAGCCTGCAAGGGAAAAGCCACAGTTTCCCTCATTTTTCTCCTTTAAAGGAAAATCCGTTTTTAAAGTTTGTTCATGACCCTTTCATATATCTTGTTACCCACTTTTGGGTTGCAACCCACGGGTTGAGAAATGCTGCTTTAAAAGACATCAGCAGCTACCACTGCATATTGTATAAATTCCTGTCATTACATGTGTCCTGATACCAGGTTCTAGACTTCAGGGGGGTTAATGGAGGAATGACTCCATCCTGAGGCCTGAGAGGGCTTAGCATAAGCTAGGTGCCAAGTTGTTCAGCCGTCAGCGCTTCAGGGCACATACAGAAGCACAACTGCAGGTGCCTAGTGACCTTTCATGTTGAAAACTGAGATGTCCATGGACTTTAAGTACTTTCAGAGCTCAGTGACAGGTAAGGGAGATTTGTAATGATGACAGTTGTAGATTTCTAAATTCTGCTCGAGTCCTGTATTTTTGGATTTGGGTTTAGATGCCTGCCCTTTTTAAATACTTTAAAAAATCTCACTGAACCCCTATCCTGCATCTCCAGGTGCCTAAATACATATAAAAATCTGCCCTTCAGTCTTACTCATGTTCTGAAGGACTCATCTACTGAATAAGATTTAAAATCTGACTGGTATCAGTGCTTGCCTGAGTACTAGATGAAAGTGGTAATTATAAAGTCAAGAAGAAAAAACCCGTTAGGTGATAATAATTTAACTGATCACACAGCAAATTTATACAGCATAGGAAAAATCTACAACAAACCACTAGAGGCCGCTATTTTACTTTTTTCTTTCAACAGCAACTTAATAGGACCAAATATATATTTGGTGGAGGAGGGAAAATGTAAATCTTCAAATATTTGATGCATCATAGTAAATTGAATTTAAAATACAATTTGTTGGTGCCAGCTCTTGTGATTTTATGCATATTGGTGTTTTTCTTAAACCCTAGCTCTTGGAAAAATGGGAGTAGAGAATCTCATTTGTTTCATTTTTTTTTTAATAAAGTTTTTAGCAGTCCTGGTAGTAGAGAGAAGCTTAAAAACATGACTTAAGTGTGATCTAAAAGCTATAAAGAACTAGAAGGCAAATAAGCTCTCCAGTCTCATGACTTTTGCAGTCTGATCTTGAACATACAGACATGGGTCTCTTTTCTAGTGACACTTTGCAAATGCAGGAGGCTAACAGGCACAAAAATCACTTGAGAGGAGGCAACATTCTTTGTGGAACAGTGAGTATTTTATTTTTACATTTTTTCCTCCTCCTCCTCTTTCCTCTACCCTGTAAGTGGCCTCACTTTCTAGAAGCCAGTTCATAACAGAGGCTACCGTCTGCATACCAGAAAGAAGGAACTAAAAGTTCTGTCAAGGAGGAATATCAGAGACATCAGATATGCTCAGTTTACACATTAAAAAGTAGATTTCCCCCCCAACAGCATTTCAAACTCAACTTCGCATCTGACAGGCAAATGTGTTCTCTCCTTCTCAGGCATCAATAGCAGGGAGAAAGGTTTGGCAACAAAATGACAACCCCACCAACATTTGTGAACCCTAATCTTCTCTTGCAGCGTTTCAGAGGGCCAACTAACTGGCCTTGCAACTACAAACCACTAAACAAGACTGTTGCTGCACAACAAAATACAGAAGCCACGTCCCTATGTGTTGGTTTCAGCATTAATGGCAGGACTGAACCAAACGCATACAAGATGCATTTTAAAAAGGTTACTTTAAGGGATAGTGGGAAAGTCTTCAATGTCAACAAAAAAGACTCTTTTCCCTGAAGTGTTTCTTTAAAAAAAATGGCATCTAACAAAGGTTTCAATGGCTTCAAATGTAATAAAAAACTGATATTCACCTTCAGGGCTGAGTTATATTATTCTGGGATACAGCTGGGTCCTTCTCACTACAAAGCTGTTAAATTACCTGGTTTGTGGACCATCATACTAAGTATGACAGTCAGTTTGTACACATATGTGAAGGGGTATCAAACTCATCTGGCCCCAAGGGACAGATAACTGGTTCACAACCAGTCCACAGGCTAAATGAACAGTGCAGAGCCAGTTCCATGGGCAGATAGGGAGCACGGTCCACCTGCCCTGCATGCTAGTTCTGGTGCCCACTCCAGTCAGTTCAGAATGCAAGCTACACACAACACTGGACCCAGAGTGACTACCATGTGCAGCTCATGTACTGGCCCAGCTGGAGGAAATGCCCATATGCAGCTCACATCCTCAACCAATTGGAGCAGGTGTTGAGAGCACTGGATCCAGCATGAAGGAGGGGAGGAGCTTGCAGTTGTTCCTAGACTGGCTCTGCGTGGGTGCCATGTGCAGCAAGGGGCATGCAGCACGTGTCCTGGGCCTTGCACACTGCATGTGACATGTTGGTTGAAACCTAGTGCTAGCATATCTTTGACACTCCTCCTCTAGGGCATGGTTTAACCCTGTAACAAACTTAGCGTACACATACAGACACTAATAAATCAACTTGTTTTACTTTCACTGAACATTCACTCCATTCTTACTTTAAGCACTTTTTATCTATTTACATGCAAGGTTAACTGGGCTTGATTCAGAAATAGAAAAGCTTGTAAGTCATTCACAAGGAAATGTCCTGCTTCTTACCAGTAAGACAAAATAGTAAAGAAAGATATTTTGCCTTCTTCTCCAACTCCCATGTCACTCTTAATAATCCCATACACTGATCTCTCACTCCACCTCCGATTCAACTACAGAAAAAAACAAAGGTACTTACTGAGTCTGCCCACTGCCCTGGTAATTCATTCTCTCCAGCGTAGGGCATCCATGCTTGGTTTCTGTATGCTGTGGGTGGGGTTGGGATAAAATAACCTGTGAACCCAGTTCGGTTTGCTGCTGGGATGGCAAAAACGGCTGGCACCGTATTTCCTGACAAGGAGGATGGAAACAATTACTGATTAGTAATCCTAGCCATCAGTCTAGAGATCAATAGAGAGCATGCTTCAAGTAACCAACCTGGGAAGATGCACTAACTGGACAAAGTCATGGATGAACAGGCAGAGGTGTAGCCTCTGGTATCTCTGAACCAATGATGATGGATGCCAGGGTGGGTAATGAATAGGGGATAGAGCTTTCTGGGTACATAGTTGAAAACCTCTGTAGACTCAAGACACCCCTCCATAACTTTTATGAATTTATTGGTGCCCTATTTCAAAAACTAATTTATTACAGTGCTTACCTCCTTGCAAAGAGACTGGGCAGTGGGGGTGGAGGAGCAGCTAAGCAGGGACAGCCCAAGTCTGCACTTATCTGCTTATCTCCTCATATGCCACAGCACCCTCCTTTAGAATCACTACTCCAGATATAGCCATTGCAATACTCTCCCGCTAAAGCAGTAGCCAGAAAGCTTTACCAGTCATGGGCTGGGACAACCTGTCTCTGGTCCAATGTAGGCCAGGTAGTTTGACTGATGTGCCAGTGGCGGGAGGTCTCTCCTGCATGTGCGCTGGGGCCAGAGAGGCAGAAGCTGCACCTGCACTGCTGCCACTTCCCTCAGCTCCCTGTTTCCTGAATGTGGTACAAGTGCAACTTCCAGTGGGTGGGGAGATGCGCTGGGAACAGGCATCTGAAAGCTGTATCCATGCTGCTGCCACCACCCCTCCCCCCACCCACCACTCCACTATGGCACAGGTGCAGCTGAAAGCTGTGTCCATGCCACAACCTTAGGGAGGATAGTGCAAGGTAAGGGAAAGCAGTGGTGGCATGGGCCCAGCCTCAGAGCAGTTCCTCGCTATACAGCCCTGGTGAGGGCATGGGCAAGTCCTTCCAGCTCCTTGCTCTAGATCTGGCCTGTATATTGTTGACCTCTGCTCTAAAGTGTCCACTCCTGCCACTGTCAGAGACAGGACACTGGGCTTGGTGGACCACTGGTCTGACCCAGTGAGGCACTAATTATGCTCTGATGCTCTCTTTGTCAGAATGCTCAGGACACCAAACTGGAACACATCATTCCCATCAGCTGCATAGGATGTCTTCTACAGACAGAGCATATTAGAGAACTCATGACTGGATTCTGGAGATCAGGGCAAGGTATGCTTCCAAGGCTATCTAAGGAACTGTGTGTAACAGTTCAGCAAAAGTTGGAGTGGTATAAATGGGTATAGTGGATATAGCTACTTCTTCCCTTCCTAGGTGGGTTGATGGCCCAGTGGAAAGGATAATTGGTGTCCATGCCCTAAGTTTGGCCATACTATCCCATGACCTGCGTTCAGTATCTATCTAGGGCATGGCATAAATGATGGAACAGCATTACTTTTGTCCCTTCTTCATATTTGTCACACATTTTGCCTTTGTAAGTTTGTTAGGATTCAGGAGTGTTCTCAGAACAACTTATTTCTATTAACACTATAAACCATTACAAAAGACTTGTTATACTTGTATCTTTTTTATAATTTTAAAATACAGCTACCTGGGACTTCACTGCTCTAATACCCCCAAACTCTCCCACAAGAATAGCAAGGCCCTCCCTGTTAAAGTATTTCAATAAAATAGTCAACATAAATTTATCTGGGGGGTGGAGGAAGGAAGAGAATAGGGGGAACAAGAAGCCAATTTGTATAAGAGGGCTAAATTCTCAGTGGGTTTAAGTCAGCAAACCTTCACTGACCCCAGTGTAGCTTATTTTAGATATAAAAACTGAGGAGCTGATCCAGTCCAGTTCTGAACAGCATGTGGGCGCAGAGTGTGACTGAGAAGCCTCTTGTTAGAACTCCATCATCACACTCTGGGGAGGTTGGAAATGATTATTCTTCCTGTAATGAGGTTCATCTGTATCGCTGCATATGGTTAAAGCCAGAGATGGCTCATCCCTGGGGCTCATAAAAGTTCCTTTTGATGGGCAAACAGATTGAATGGAGTGTCAAGTATTTTAAAATATTCCCAGGATACATCCAACCTGTCTCAAAACCTTTTCAATCTTCCCTTCCGTTTTTCAAATGAGAGAGGCTGCTACAATCTCATGTGCTCACAGAAGCATGACTAGGTGTGAGAAAGTGGGGCACCAGTTTAGATGGGTGCCAGAATGGCAGTCCCCGGGAAGCCCAGGTTACAGGGGTTGCTGCAGCCAGTGTGCAGAGAGCCCCTTGTACAGCTACAGCAGCAGCTCATGCTGCTGCAGCCAGAATGTGATGAGTTTGTGCTGTAAGACTCTGCTCCCTACCCTTGCTCTCCAGTGCTCAACATTATACCCCACTCTCTGCCCCAATACACCTCTCTGTACTCAATTATGTTTGTCTGGACAAGGTATATATGCAAAGTTATCCAAAGAACTCTGCATAACACAGTTGAGGTTAAAGACATCTTCCAGTTTGAAGCCCTCTTGCCCTGTGAGATTACCTCCTTCCTCGGGTAGAATCATAGAATCATAGAAGTAGGGTCAGAAGGGACCTTGTAGATCTTCAAGTCCGACCCCCTGCCTGGGCAGGAGGAAAACTGGGCTCAAATGACCCCAGCCAGGTAGGCATCGAGCCTTTTCTTAAAGACCCCCAGGGTAGGAACCAGCACCACTTCCCTTGGAAGTTGGTTCCAGATCCTAGCCGCCCGAACTGTGAAGTAGTTCTTACGGATATCTAATCTAAACCTACTCTCCAACAACTTGTGGCCATTATTCCTTGTTATCCCTGGGGGTGCTAGGGGAAACAAGGTCTCCCCCAAACCCTTCTGGTCCCCGCTAGTGAGTTTATAGATGGTCACCAGGTCCCTCCTCAGCCTTCTCTTGTGAAGGCTGAACAGATTCAGATCCCGTAGCCTCTCATTGTAGGGTCTGCCCTGCTGTCCCCAGATCATGCGGGTGGCCCTCCTCTGGACCCTCTCAATGTTGTCCACATCCCTCTTGAAGTGGAGTGCCCAGAACTGGACACAGTACTCCAGCTGTGGCCTGACCAGTGTCGCATAGAGGGGGAGGATCACCTCCTTGGCCCTACTTGAGATGTACCTGTGGATGCACGATAGGGTCCGGTTGGCCCTGCCGACCGTGACCTCGCATTGTCAGCCCATGTTCATCTTGGAGTCAATAATGACTCCAAGATCCCTTTCTGCCTCCGTGCTCTCAGGAAGGGAGTTTCCCATCTTATAAGTGTGCTGCTGGTTACTACTGCCCAAGTGCAGCACCCTGCACTTGTCAGTATTGAAACTCATCCTGTTTTTGTTAGCCCACCCCTGCAACCTATCCAGGTCTTGCTGCAGTCTCTTCCTCCCTACTAGCATGCCCGCCTCACCCCAAATTTTCATATCATCAGCAAATTTGAATACGTTGCTTTTCACCCCGTCGTCCAAATCGCTGATAAAGAAATTGAACAGTGCGGGTCCAAGGACCGAGCCCTGGGGGACTCCGCTGCCCACTTCCCCCAGGTTGAATATGACCCATCCACCACCACCCTCTGAGTACAACCCTTCAGCCAATTTGCAATCCATCTGACTGTGCAGGCATCAATGCCACAGTCACCCAGTTTTTTAATGAGGATGGGTGGTCGACAGTGTGTTTAAATGGGAGTGTGTTTAAACAGGAGAGCTAAGGAAGAGCCTCATCTTTCTGAGTTGGAATACCCACACCACCGCTGCACAGAGTTTATCAATGCCCCTTGTTCAACAGTGCACAGCACATCACTGCATTTTACCAGCTATATTCCACTAAACCCTCAAAAAAATATTCATCTTTCCATATGCTAAACAAACTATGTCCCTTGTATGTCTGGTGCATCTAGTAATGATGGGAAATGCCTTGAACTAGCGTTCAAGCATGTATTTCCTGCCAGGCCTACATGACATAGCAAACCTGACATCTATATGAATTTGCAATATCCTACAGATATCAGAAACATAAACTCTTATATTGTTGTTTGGAGATAGCCCCATAACCTCAAAGCAATAACAGTACAACTGACAGCAATATCTGTACTGGTTTTGAGAGAGCAGTTTCTGTGTCTTCCTGGTGCATGCTCAGAGTTGGGGAGACTCAGGCAGTGCTTGCAACCTATATGGAAGTGTGAAAAGGCTGCATTTTGCCACTCTCCAGCTACCTCACAAACCAGTTAAGGTTCAGAAGTTCTAAAAATGCATGAAATGCCAACAACAGCACAAGGGCTGTGGATGCAATACAGGGCAGAAAAAGAGGGAAAGTATATGTTCTACTGCTAAATTCCCTCACTAGAGACCATTATTGCTAAAAAATGTTTATAGTGAGCTCTGTATTTATACTGCACATCGCAATCATGGTCCAGGTTGTGAGAGTTGGCTCCCTTGTCCCAGAGTCAAATGGCGTGGAACTGTGCAGCCTGTGGAGGAGCGCTGAAGATACACTGTACCTCAGGCAAGTCCAAATGCTCTGGAATTGCCCTCTGGAAGTGTATACCTTTGGGGAACAGAGCATATTATTAGGACTGGTGATTACTACCTGCATTTCTCTGACCCCACTCCAAGCCCAGGTATCGAGTTGTTGGACCTCTATCCCAACTCCTCTCACATCCATTTTACAATCCTGCTCTGGAAGATGGTGGGTTAGAAGGAACACAGCATGTTCTGCCCAGTCTGCCTGCTGGATGAGAGGAGGCAGGTGCTGCTGCCTGGGGCCAGCAGCAGCACTGAAATTCCCGGCACTGGGTGCAGGCTGAGCCCAGTGCTGGTCTGTCATCTGGTAGGCAGATCAGGGGCCCGCAGCCCCGGGAGGACTCCGGCACAGCCCCCGCAGCCCTCCTGGGGATGCGGGCAAGCCCCCAATCTGCCTGCCAGATGAGAGGAGGTGGGTGTTACCAGCTGGGACCAGCACCAGGAAGACCGGTGGTGCTGCTGGCCCCAGATGGCAGTACCCGCCTCCTATAATCCCACGTGCAGATCGGGAGCCCGCCTGCACCCCTGGGAGGGCTATGGGGGCTGTGCCAGAGTCCTCCTGGGGGTGTGGGTCCCTGATCTGCCTGCTGGATGACAGGCAGGTGCTGCCGCCTGGAGCCAGCGGCAGCACTGATCTTCTTGGCGCTCGGTGCAGGCTGCGCTCAGCACCAGTTTGTCATCTGGCAGACAGATAGGGGGCCCGCAGCCCTGAGAGGACTCCGGCATAGCCCCTGCAGCCCTCCCAGGGGTGCGGTGAGCCCTCAATCTGCCTGCCTGCCACATTTTATGATTCCCCATTATAACCTATGGGTGAAACGGCAAAACAGCATTGAAACAGCAAAACAGTTTCAACAAAACAAAACTGAACTGTGCTTTCGAAACAAAACAAAACATGAAACAAAACACTGTTCCATCAAAACGTTGGAATGGAAGTCAAAGCGGAACAGTGCTGTTTCGCATAGCCCTAGTCTGCAGAGGCTTGCCTAGTGCTCTACAATAAAAGTTGTTTAGTTCTTCTTCTTTATGTATTTATTGAACCTGATGATCACTACACAGGGCACATACCCTAGTGACCCAGGCACACAGAAGTGGCTCTTGTGAACTACAGTGTACTTTATACTTTGACATTTTTAAAAGAAGGGATTGAGTCTATGTCTTTTCTACATCCATATATGTATCTCCTATCTGCTCCATTAAGAAAAGACTAGATCCTTCAATCACAGTATATTTATATAACAGTTTAGAGGACCAGGTTTTTATTCTTAGTAGTAAAGGCTGAATATGATGCAAATGACTACCTAATACTTCTGAGAAGGCTAAGAAAGGAATTGTTCAGAAAAATTAACAGAGCAATGCCTAATAAACTTGCCTACTTCAAGACTCAGAATCTCAGTTTAAAATCTTTTAAATTTACAAAGCCAAATTTTTGCCATTCTTCCATAACAGGTATTTTTGTCAACAGGAAACCATTTCCTATTTTTTCCCTCTGGTAGGTCTTAGCCAGTTACTGTCAAAACACTATATCTCCTGGGTGAAATAATTGATTGGTTTATAAAGAAAAGTCATTCTACAGGTTCTCAGCTACATTGTGCCTTTAAGGTATAGATGGTGGTATGGGGTTGTGTAGAGGGACAGGACCCAAATGAGCTCTGCAGTATTATGAAAGCAGATGCTATGCATCCCAAAATACAATGGGAGCTCAGCCACTGCATTACCTTTAGACAGTGTACAAGCACAGCTGGTGGATGTTGGGGAATCGGACCATAGCTCCCTATCACCTTTGGGAGAGCCAAGTGCCACCAACGTGGCTAGATTGCTACACTGAGATTTTCATGCCCAGCTCAGGGATTTAGCCACATAAGTCAATAGGAGCTGTGTAGTTAAATCCTAAATCTGAAAATCTCAGTGAGGTTATACATGTGCTTAGGTTACAGCTCCTTGCACTACATTTACATTTCTTTATTCACTAAGCAGGGCCAAGCACTTTTCCCATGTGGATATTTTATGGTGCTACCATACAGTACAGCATGCACCTTCGTACACTTCGGGGCTGAAAGCCACAATGGAAGCAACCATGCACTTAAAATAGGAGTTTGAATGCTTTGGTCTATTAACAGCTGTCTTATCCCCTCTGGAAAGAGTTTGCCAGTCTAGCCATACTGATACAACAACAGTGGTAACACCATTCTGTGCACAAGCCACCGGAGACCGAGCTTTTGCTGTTGAAAGAATGATTTTCCTGACACAACATATCTACCTGAATTCAAGATGACCCCCTAATAGTTAGAGGCTATACATGGAAAAATTATAAAGCTTTCTACATTTTTCTACATAACAAATCTAAGTATTGAATAGTCATCTTAAATTCATCCCCTCTGCCACTGGCTAAGAAAGCATGGGCAGGGGGAAGGGCCAGATCCCCTCCCCTTGTCCCCCACTCAGCCCTTGCCCTCTCTACCTGCCCCACTGCCCATCGCCCTCCCTCCAGTTGCCCCGCTTTCCTGTTCCCCTGCTACATGTTCTTTGTTGCCTGCCCCCATTCCCCTGCTGTCTGCCCCCTTGCCACTTGCCCCTCCTCAGTGCCTGCTCCCAAACACTTGCCCCGCCTCCTTGCCACCTGCCCCCCCCATCCCTGTGCCTGCTCCTTCTTCCCCTCCCCCCCCCCACTTACCTTTTGGACAGCTCCAGATCTTGGGCAGTCAGCAGCGGCGGCGGCCCTGGTCCTGGACCAGGCGCAGCCCGGCCAGACAAAAGCAGTGGTGGCACTTCTGGGCCTAGCTGGATCAGGGCCGGAGCCGGAGCTGAAAATAAATGGGAGAGGGGGGGCAGAGCCAGAGCCAAAGCCAGAGCTACCGCCTGCCTCAGGGCAGTACTCAAATCTAAGATGAGGTTTTATTCCACCCATGTGGACTGGGGGGCGGGAGCAGAGGTGGAGAGGGGGAGTGACAACTCATCTTGGATTCAATTAAATACTGTACTTAGACCAATTCCATCAACGTAGTAAGCTATACTGGAAAGTGATTTTTTTTTCCTTTTAGAAAACTTATTGCTGCACCTCTGTTGCTTACACGATCTTTCCTGCTGACTCCATAGATCCACCTCAGCATTCTCATCTCCATCACCATCATCATATCCAACCCTTTTTTCTTCTTTACTGGAGACTCTGATCCATACAACAATATTTGTCACCATCTTGTTGATTTTTTCTTTCAGGTGAATTGCCATTTTCCTATCACAAAACATGCTATTCACTTCCCTCCTTTCATTTTTACCTTATTTATTCTGCTCCTAACAGCCTCATCTATTTCTCTATTTTCTTGCACCATGGACCCTAGACACTAGAACACATGGTTGATTTGGACTAATAATCCAATACCACAGATGTATGTGCCCATGTTGTGTGAAAAATGTGTATAACATTCTTCCCCACCCCCCCGGTGATGCATGAACTGTACCTTTTCAGTATGTTTCTCCATTTGCCCAAGCCCCTTCTCTACTTGTTCTCCACTTCCTAAAATCATGGCCACATTATCCACCCAGAGGTATCCCTCCAGATATACAGACCTCACACAAGTAGGATTGGACTTACTACTGACCCTTGATGCACCCTAACCTGGATCAGAAATTCCTCCATCTCCCTGCATATGCTTCTAACTCATATTTTTGAGCATCTCTACATGCCTTGCATAAGAGTTACAGACTCCAGCTGCCAATTGTTCCCTCATGCAGCACTGTACCACTTCACTTCTCTTGGTACACAGTGAGACACACTTTCTGTGTCAGTGAACACCAGGTTTTGTCTGAACTTCCATTGGAAGTCTCACTGTAAAATCAGGCCAATCGATTTCCTTAATATGAACACAAGCTGACTGTCACAATTTTTTTACTTCTCAATCTTTGTTCAGCAACCTCTTCCCATAGTTTCATTATAGAGAGATAAAGCTCATGAACCACATAACTGCCACAGTTGTGTATCTCTTCTTTGTTCTGAAAAGCAGGCATCATGAAGCTCCTTCTCCATGCATCCAGAATCTTTTCATAAAACATGATCTAATTAAAGAATACCATGAGATGACTTCTGCTTTCTCATCCTAGTGCTTTGCATGCCACTCTTGGTACCAAAGTACTCCTCATATTATTACTTTAATAATATGCATTATTAGTGATGACGAGAGAACTAGGCAACCAACTAATGCCTCTAATGAGCTCAGTGACTCAAACCCTTATTTCTTTTCAACTCCTAGCAGGAGTTAGACTCAATGCAAGCAGAAATGAAATTGAGGGAGAAAAATCATTGTTCTATCTCTCTGGCTTAATTTTCGCCCCAAAATTTCATCCTTTCCTTTGTTGCCCCTTTTTCTTTTTCAAAGGAAACAACGAGAAACTGCTTTATTTTACAACCAGCTTCCTTAGGTGACTTAATTACTACATAATTCAAGTACATCACAGTGGCTGCATCTACATGAGATGCTTACTGCACAGTAGCTCATTACTAATGCGCAGTAGCATCACCGGGCACAAACCATCAAGTGATGCTACTGCACAGTGGTAATGAGCTACTGTGCAGTAAGCATCACTAGGCAATTGTGCCAGGATACTACTGCACAATAATGGTTATGCAAGCACTAAATGACTGCACAGTAATAACTGCGCAGTGGACAGCTTGTGCAGACATGCCCAGTGATACTGTAACAAACTTGGATTCAGAGTCACGGTGGAGCAGAAAAATACTGCCTAGTTTTGTTGGCATTTTCACAATGGCAAAACTTTGGAAAGAGCAAAGAAGCAATTCAAAGCCAACCTTTTCTTCCTTTTGCTGGGTGTGTCAAATGTATTACATTTTCACATAGATTATAAACAGCTTTGTGAGCAGACACAGGGAATGTTAGTATTATTTGCCTTACAGTAACACAATGGCCCCAACTGAGCCTCGGGTTCCATTTTGCAAGATACAAATACATAAGAAAAGACAGTCCCTTTCTCAAGAATTTATAAACTGAACAGAAAAGACACAAAGAATAGCAGGAGAAAGAGACTCAGAGGTAAAGTTGCTCATCCAAAGTTAGACAGCAAGTCAGTGGCAAAGCTGGGAACAGAACTCTGTTCTGCCTTCTGACACTGTCCTCCTTTGGACAAGAAGTAAGCTGTTCCTATGCTTTACTTTCAACCATTAGCAAGAGACTAAGGCTTTGGATTGATGTAACCTGAAACAGCTTTGAAAGGGGAAGGCAGAGTTGTCACTTCAGAGCACACATCAGGTATCACACTATAGCTTACATCTGCATGCTCCTGTAGAGATAAAAGTGAGTCAAATTACTTTAACTTTAACTCTGAATGAAATAAGGTTCAAGTCACCATGGTTTTGCCTGACTTATGTCTGAATACTCTTACAGTAGAAAAAGAGTTACATCTAACAGCACATATCAATTATCATTTGATAATATACAACAGATAACTGTTATGTCTGTCCATACTCTAAAAGAGTTGCTCTTGTCTAGTCTAGCAACATGAAGGCTAAAAGAGAATAGGATTGTTCTCTGTCAATATAATCAAGAAGTTAAGCTCCAGAGAGAGAAAAGAATCATTTAACCTAAAAGACAATGCTGGAGTAGAACAAATAGATAAAAACTGGCCATGAATATATTTAGATTGTAAATTAGAAGAAGGATCCTGAACAACTGAGCAGAACAGAACAGTACAGTTCCACAATGGTTTCACAGAGGAAGAAGTAGGGGAAAAGAGAAAGAAGAAAAAAAAAGATTTAAGTTGCAACTTGATCAATTTATAAAAAGGACTCTACAGGCATTTATACATGTGGTCGGGGAGGGGGGTGCTTTAGTTAGAGCGACTCTGAGACCCACTCTAATTAAAGCATCCAGTGTGTCACTTGTATCCACGTCTCCATGCTGAAAAATGTCAGTGGGGGCACTTTAACTAAAGTTTGTCAAATGAGCTTTAGAGAACCCCCACCTCCACTTTTCAGCGCAGGGATACACATGATGCTGGAGTCTGCTGAAGCACAGTAATTACCACACTCCAGAAGACTCAATTAATTGAGTCTGCTCCTAAATGCTGTAATTACAGCAGGTCAAAGCAGTATCACCGCATGTATATAGGCACCCTATAATGTGGTTGTTTGTGATAGCAGGAGACTAGATTTGGGGAGTAGACAGAGGTGACAATTTTCACCTGATCTGGCCTCTGAAAGTGCTCTACAGCTGTAACCAAACAGAAGTGCACAGCTGCAAGGTGCTTAAAAGGGAACAATCCTGTGAAAATCTAAACCCTCATTTAATGAGGGTTCAAATGAAGATATTTCAAAACACAGAATCTATAGTAACTTGCATCTGCCTTCCTCTCATCCTCCAAGCTGTTTTCAGAATGGGAGAGGGGAAAGGGAGTGGGGGAAGTTCAGTCTAGGGTTTTTTCAGCCAGCACTGGAGGGTGACGTGGATGGACTGGAGCCCCTGCAGGATTGTGCCCAGGTGGGGAGGCTCCAATCCACCCACCCCCATCTCCAGTGCCAGCTGGGAAACCCTTACAAGGAATTCGCTCTGCTTCCTTTCCCTCCTCACTTCCTGAAAACTGCGCCCGGGCTGAGAGGGGGGAGGGGCCATTGGCTAAGGGAAACCAACTGCATGCTTGAAGCCAGCAGCTGGATTCCCTAACCCTCTCTCCCCCCTGGACCCATCTGTGAACTTTGGTCCAGGGCATCGTTGCAACTCATAACACTTCCTGCAAAGCATTATGAGTTACAGTGGAGAGCTACACTTCTGCCTGCGCCACTGATGAACCAAGTAAAACCCTTTCAGTCCTATATTTCCTTTGCTAAAGCTTTTGGTCACAGTAAAACTCGTATCTTCCAGTCCAACTAAACACAACCTGTGCTTCTAATGTCATCACACAAGACCTCCTTAGGCTCTAAGCTAAGTAGTTACAGGAGGGACTGAGGACTACAGTACAGGAGCTAGCCACTGGCTAATTAATCCATTGCCTAACTAATCCATTGAGTCTGTGATCCTGTTTCTAAAAGTAGCCAGTACCTGGTATTTCAAAAGAAAATAACTTGAATACCCACAATACACCTACAGGGTTGCATGTGATAAATGGGAAAGAAAGATGATCTTCGTGGACCTTTGTCAGTCCTCGAAGAATAAAACATTTAATTCTATCCTTCTCCATGACCATAAGTAATAATCTGCGCTTGTAATGTCACATAGCCTCATCTGCACATAATACGAACTGCACACTGATTTTTGTTTGTACCGCACATTTTTTTCACCTGAGTAATTCAGAGCTGACTGATCCAATGGACCCATAGACACCGGGGCTCTTGAACTTGGAGCAAAAGATGTAGGATCATGATGTTGGGCTTGCTCAGTCACACTGGCTTCAGATATTCTTGTCTTACTGCCAATATCAGATGTTGACCTGTATACAAATTAAAATAAGAAACTGACCATTCTGAATGATAGACAACTCCCTTAGGAACAGAGATGTTTTGACTAAAAGGGTGGCAGCATTGCAAATAAAAACTAGCAAGGAATGACTTATCTTTGCTGTGGCATAATAGGAAATTGGATGAATATCAAAGAGAAATTTCCTTTGCCTTGCCTACTGCTTCCAACAGTATGTTTTACATCAGAGCATTTACCCAACACTCCAAGAAAGATCCCACTGGCCTGCCACACACAAACATCCTGGAGAACAATAAAGCGACCAGGCTGGCTAAATACAGTATACGTGGTGCAGTATTATAAGGCCAAAGGCCAAATGCTGTGTGGTCTCAGGGTATGTCCATACCACATCACTGGTGACCCTGAGGGCACTGTGAAGCAGCAGGCCCCAGTCACCCACTCCTGCTCCATACACGCCAAACATGTCAAAGCCAGAGAGCTTTTAAGAGCATCGGTTAGAGGGTTCCTCAAAGCAGCTTTGCTGACTCATTTCTGGGTTTGATATGGAGTAAGTGCAGGCATATTTCACAGCAGTTCTCTCAGGAACATTATGGAAATAGTATGGACAGAGTCCTTACATTACTGTAGTGAACTGTTATCCCTTAGAAACACAAGGATCTTTTTATTACTTTTATGAAATGTAATGGATAAACAAGAATAAGCAAAGCAATGCTTGCCACTTTTCTTGTTTTCTTTCTATATAAATAAGATTTCATTGGCAACCAATCAGAAAACTCCCATTTGTTTCAGCATCCTAATGGCATTCTGCTGAAAACCCAGCAGTGTTTTGGGATTATAATTTGCCCTAGGTGATACTGTAAAGTGTAAAGATACTGTAAAGTGTAAGACTAAGGCCTCAAACAGGCATTCATTTTCAGTGATGCAAATTTCTGAGAAATTTCCACCGCTAGAAGTATTTGAGAGAAGTCTTCAGCCTGCAGCCATGCCTCTCCCCTGCTCCTTGCACATTCCTGAGACTGGGATGATCCTAGACTGGGTTAAGCATGGGAAGTAGTGGCTGCTCTAGTCTCCTAGGACTGGGAAGAGTGGAGCAGTGGGGGATTCCTATTCTAGGACGTGGCTGGGGAACTTTGGCAGCTTCTCTGGTTCCTTCCCAGCAGGGCAACACCACCCACCCAACCTCCAGAATGGGGTCCCCAGTCTGTGGAGCAGACAGAAAGGTGAGTAGTACAGCTGTGCAAAACACTATCGTTTCATTTCAATGTTTCCAAGGGACAGTGTTTCATTTCATCGTTTTGTTTAATTTCAAAGCACTGCCCTGTTTCATTTCATCAAAACTGTTTCGTTGTTTCAACATTTCACTGATAGGCTATAATGGGGAATCATGAAAATGCCTAAAACATTGTCATTTGTTACCTGATTCAGATGCAAATTGCAGGGATGGTAGCCCCTTCTGAGGGCATGCAGCCTGACAAGTTTTAAGGAGATAGGTGCAGAGGTTTCTCAGAGACTGCACCTCAAAGTCTTGAAAGCAAAATTCATGACACTTGCCAGCAGCAGCAGCCTCCTGTCATCTGGCACACAGATCCGGGGGCTCGCAGCCCCAGGAGGGCTGCAGAGCTGGGTAGGCCCCTGAATCTGCTCTGGATAACAGGAAGCTGCCGCTACCGCCTGGGACCAGGGCTGGGTGCAGCTCGCACCCAACACCGGGGAAGACTCATCGGCTCCACCAGCCCCATGGAGCACAGCCTGGCAGCGGGAGGCGGAGAGACCCAGGGCTGCGTTCCCCGCTGGGCTGAGCTACATGAGGCTGTGGAGCCACTTGGACTGCAGCCCTGGCTCTCCCCTGCCTCCCACCACCAAACTGCTTCAAAACTCAAAACGGTTCAAAACTTTCAAAACATTTTGAGTGTCCTCATTTCATTTCAAAGCTGTTTCAATGCTTTTTGTTTCATTTCGATCTCACTGTTTTGAGCTCAAAATGCATTGAAACAACTTTGAAACGAAACACTCGGATAAATTTTGCACCGCCCTAGTGAGCAGTTACTCCTCTGCAGTAGGGCAAAACAGGAGGGCTGCAGGTGCCATCTTTGGATATGCTGCACATGGGGGAGCTCTAAGGCAGTTCCTGCAGTCCCATGCACAGGGCTGTGGGCATGTGGCTCTGCAAGTTCCATGCAGGGAGAAGCAGATCAGCCCCCGCCCCGCACTCCCACTACAGCACTTGGAGAGCTGTACATCCACTGCCCTGGCACCAGATGGGGCAGGGAGCAGCAAGCAATGCCCACATGACTTCTCCAGACCAGGTTGTATCTGGCTTTGGAAAGGCTGGGGGTGGGATGATGAGCTGTGTGGAAGTGTGCCCCCCCTCCAACTTCACCAGAACAGAGTCCTGGAGTCTGGGAAGGCACAAGCAAGGTGTTTGCTTGACTCCTGCCAATCACAGCAATTTTCCGGGTAGAAATGTAATTCCTGTACATGTCCCTTGTAACTTCATCCACCTGAAAAGTGATGAATCTCACTATGAAGAGCAAAATTTCTATATTAAAATAAAGATGACAAACATGCTCTTTCATTAGGCATTAGAAACACAGGTAAGAAATATGGAAAAAGCAGACAAATCCCTGAGGCCAGTTTTAAAAACCCCATTTTATAATTTATTCATTCAATGTTGGGACTTCTTAGGAAAAAAGAAGCAAGGAAAGTGTAAGTGTGACTCCCACTTTTATGGCATATTTGTAATGTGATATGACATTATGTCTTTTAAAAGTCAAGTCAGACCACAGCATAAGAGATACCAGAGCATATATCTGTTAAATTAGGCAACTGACTAGTTAGTAGCAGAATAAAAATAAGGGCCCATTTGTTGTTGGTTTTTCCCCCCATCGTGTTGAAATGTTGTGTATCTAAAAAGAAAACAGCTTGTCTTACTTTCATGAATGCCTCTTCACTATGAAGAAGATGGTTATTAAGTGTCACTTTTGGCTTTAATACAGTTACGGAGGGATCCTCATTACATTAATAGGGGGTTACAATTCTCAGCTATAGAACAACAAAAATTACCTCCTGAGAGAGGCAACAGCCACAGGACCTGTTCTGGGAGGAACAGGGGGTGGGGGAGAGCCCATTATCATTTCAGGCAGCTGAGAAAACCTGTAAGCCTGAAAAAGAGAAGAAATTATATTTTCTCAAAAATCCGCTGACCTCATTCAAAATAAAAAAATTAAGAGAACCTCAAAAATGAGATGTTTTGTTTAAATTCATGCTAGCAGTTGCTGTACATTTGTAAAATTGCTGGCTGCTACTAAGTTTAGTAGTATCTCTAGTAGTAACCATTTCATTTCAGAATTTAAAACCAGCTGATGATTTTAGAAGGATAAAGAAAGCATAAATAAACATGGATGGGCTCAAAGAGCTACTACTGAGTTTAACTCAAAAAGAAGAAACAGAAGAAAATATTGCCTCTATGATGCACGTAACCTAAGCTGAAAAGGACATCCTTCATAACTAAATAAGATTCATATCCACCTTGAACCCCTGAAGTTAAAAAAACCCCAAAAACAAGAAACCCGCAGTACTTTTTTGCTTCCTTTGAAAGTAAAAATGTTTTTAACTTAATATATGTGAAAACATCCTTGAACTAACATATACTGAAATGAAACTGCCTGCAAGCAATTATTTTATATAGCAACTTGTCTTTCCTGGCCCTTAAGGAGTTGTTTTGCACCCCCTACCCCCCAGCCTCCCCTTTTAATTTTCTGCTAGACAAGATAACAAAGTTACTCAAAGAAGAACATACAATACTGTCCCAAATAACTCCCAAAAATCAAAGCAATTCAGGGAAACATAGCTCCAGACCACTGGGCCATGAAATCAGGCATCTTGCCTCTAGCAATACTGGATTTCATCTTTAATTTAGCTGGAGAGTAAGCTATTTGTACATGAAAGAAAAGGTCTTGTGACCCAAGGCACAAGCCTGGAAGCATGAGGTTTTGTCAGCATTATCTTGAACTTCTTGTCTTGCTACAAAGTTGATTAGTCACAACTTTGAAACACATGAAAATATTTTGGAAATAATGACAGCATCTGACTCCACCTAACACTCAAACTGAATCTCTTGTTTGACACTCAGGCTGCTGACAGACATGAACCTCCCCCACAAAAAACCCCCATGGCTTTAGCAGAAGCAGCAGTGAATTAATTTGACCCAGCTCCACAGCATCTGTATAGATCAGGCGCTTCAACAGGACTTTTTGGCACTCTTGTCTAAAGCTGATTCAATCAGTTATTAGATTAGGGGCAGTCAAATACAGCCCGCAGGCCACATCCAGGCAGCCAGACGATTTCATCTGGGACGTGGGCACCCACCAATTAACTGTACCCCATCCAGTCCACATGTTTTGCTCCCACCCTCATGCATGGGAGGGCCCCAGCCCCAGCCAGCACACATAGCTTCCAGGCAGGGCTGCTGCTGCCACTGCTGCAGCTGCCAGGGAACCTGCTCAGCTTCTCCCACCTCCAGAGGCTCCTCTTTGGGTCCCTGCTACAGTGGGCATGGGGAAGCTGCAGCTGTGCAGGACCATGGAGTGTGGGGCTGGCAGAAGCATGGAGCCCAGGATCTGGGGCCCGTGCCCAGTGGAGCAGCAGAAACACAGAGCCTGGGTTGGCCCAGTTCCATTGCATGGGGTATCCCTTCAGTTCACACAGGGGCAACACATAGCGGGTGCACAGGAGTGCACGTGCACCCCCTGAGAGTGCCAGTGCACCCCCTGTCAGGCCGCGCTCCCTGTGTAGCCGGTGGGCAGCAGGGCAGGCGGGAGCACCAGTGCTCCCCCTTCAAGCAGTAGCTGAGGAGCGGGGCTGCCAGCAAAAGTGGCCACGCCACTTCTGGAAGTGGCTGCCGGAGTTCCAATAGCAGCGTGGCCACTTTTACTCTGAGTGAGATTGGTCCCCACCAGGCCAGTGGAATCAGCCCCCGGGGGATCCCTCTTCCCCTGGTCAGTGGGATTGGCCACCCGGGGACTCAAGAGGCACCAGACACCCATGAATTCACATGCAGCTCCTGGGACTCGCACACCACCAGGGGGAAGCCACATGCTATGGAGCTAGATGCCTAGGCAGAGGGAGAAAATATTATTTGGGGGGGATGAGTACACACACACACACACACACACACACACACACACTGCCCAGCAGGTAAGTCTGTGGAGGGGAAGGGGCAGAGGAGAGGGAAGAGGTGTTGGTGGGGGCAGATCAAGGCCCCCATAGTGAGGGAGGGACTGGGGCACAGGTAGGGGCAGGGGCTGGGGTGAATGGGGCCCTGGAACAGGTCATGGGATGGTTGGAGCCTGGGTGGCTTGTCCAGGAGTACAGGGGTCTCCCACCTCTGTGCACTCCCTGGGGGAGGTTCAGAGGGTATGTGCCCTCCAGAACTGTGTGCAGGGTGGAGGTGGGCTGCTGCTGCAGGTGGGGGCTCTGTTGCTGCCTCAGGAGCCACGCAATACCATGTGCCTACTGTCATCAAGCAGACAGGAGATGTGGCGCAACCTGGTGGTGGCAAGCACATGGCATCATGCAGCTCCCAAGGCAGCAACAGCGGGGCACAGAGCCCCAGCCCAAAGTGGCAGCCTGCCTCTGACCCACAGACAAATCTGGGGGTCATGTGCCCCCCATGCCTCCCCCAGGGTGCGCATAGTGGCAGGACCCCCCCAGCACCCCAGAATGAGCTGCCCAGTCTCCGACTTTCCCACGACCTACCCCATTCACTCCAGCTCCTGCCCCTGCTTCAGCCCAACTCCCTCCCACCTTGATCTGCTCCTCCCCCAGTGGGGAGCAAGCAACAGAAGGAAGGATGGTGCACAGAGCTGCACAGCTGTAAGTGTGATACAGATGCCACTGGAATTGACATGGGGAGAATCTCCATGATTCGAGAGTTTGGAGGAACACCCGGCAGCAGGTACCCAAGCTCCAGGAGAAGAGGTAGAGAGAGACAGCCCCACAAAGGACCCACTGAGCTAGGCCGAGACAGGGAGGATCTCTTGTTCCACTGGGTCCAATGAACTGTAAGAGACTGATTGCATATCTAGAATGAATCATGTTATGTGATTCACACCTTTGGGAAAGTCGGAACTTTATTATGCGAGCAGACCTAATCTTTAATAAATTGAGAGCAATTTGATCATCTAATGAAATTAATTGAACTGCTTTTGCTTAATGATCAATGAATGACGGATGGTTTTGATTTAATGAATTATGGCTATTTGATTGTCTAATAAAATAAATTTGGCGGACTGATTAGCTTAATGATTAATGAATGATGGACATTTTGGAATTAATGGATTATTGTCATTTGATCATCTAATGAAATTAACTGGATGAATTGATTTGCTTCATGATTAGTGAGTCCTGGACTTTTTTATTTTTTGAGTTCACTGATCATCGTTTACTTATAATTGACTGGTTAGATGGAACCTAGGCTGAAAGTGGTTCTGAATCAACTGCATTCTCTTTGGAGAATCAAACTAATAATGCTGAGTGAGCTAACACTGTGGTTGCCCCACTTTGTGGCAAGTTAGACAACATCATAATACCCAGCTGGTATGTAGAAATGGTGTGAGGAGACGTGGAGCCCTGCATAGCACCCTTGCTTGAGACCAGCATAGGTACCAATTGATAACCAGGGACCCTCCCAAAAGTATCCAAGAACAAGGAATGGCAAGTGAAAGGAGGGCCTATGGCAGTGAGTGGGACATGCTGAGGGTCAAGCTGTCTAATCCTAAGAGCCAGTACTTCGGGAGCCAGAGATCTCGTCTGTTGTGGAACAGGTTGTACATGTGGCACTGCTTACATTCATTAAGTGGTCTTCCAGCTGAAATAACTAACCACCCCTGTATTAGAAACAAGTGCCAAAAAATCCCCACTACAGCGCACAATCTATACAGACGTTGGGCGAAATGGGTTTGTAACAGGAAACCCTAGCCCTGTTATCAGGAAGCAGGAAGGCCCCTTTAAATCCAGAACCTTCTGGGTGTAGCCAGCCGGTCAAGCAGGGGTTAATGACTGAGCCCTGCCAGCTGGTCAGGCGACAGGAAGGAGAAGGCCAGAACCATACAAACCTAAAGTGGAGGAAGCCAGAGGGGAAACAGAGAAGGAGGCTCCCAATGACTGTGGAGAAGCTGCGGCAGCTGCCTTGGGGGCTGTGAGACAGAAGCACAATCACATGTAAGCGGGCACTTTGCCTCTCTTATTTTTTATTTTCATTATATAGCCATAGGGGCCCATGATTTATATTTAATGTTACATGCCAGTGGCTTGTGGCTGAGGCTGTAGGGGAGAAGGAAGCCTCATTAGCACCAAGGGGTGCCGTGATACAGGGCTCAAAAAGCCCTGCTGTACTAGGGGTGCAGCACTAGGTCCATGAGCCCAGAGCCACTTGAAGGGAAGATAGGAGCCTTGAAGCCAGGTCCTAGTGGGTGGACTTAGGCAAACGGCGCTAACTACAGAAGATCTTGGAAAAAATTATCAAAGAGATCATTCTTGACAAACCAGCTGAAGGTAACATCCATTTGTTCTGGGTAGGTCTTGCCTGACCAATCTCATCTCTGTCTAAGACCAGGTGACATATCACCTGGACAAGGGAGAAGAGATTGACGTCATACATCCTGATTTTGAAAAAAGCTTTTGATCTGGTATCCCATGATCATTTCATAGAAAAACTGGCCAACTGCGGCCTCGGCTACATCACAGTCCACTGGCTGGGGAATTGGCTCCACGGTCAGACCCAGAGAGTGGTAGTTGACAGAAGTCAATCATCATGGTGCGCCATGACCAGTGGGGTCCCCCCAAGGCTCCATCCTTGGGCCTATCCTTTTCAACATCTTCATTAATGATGTGGACATTAGTATCAGAAGCGGACTGGCCAAGTTCGCTGATGACACCAAACTTTGGGGTATAGTGTCCACACCCAAGGACAGGATAGTGACCCAGGCTGACCTTCACAGGCTCAGAGAATGGGTGGAAGAATACCTGATGGCCATCAACACCGAAAAATGCAAGGTACTCCACCTTGGAAAGAAAAACCTGCAGCACACTTATAGGTTTGGCAGTGCTATGCTTGCTAGCACCATAGCTGAAAGCGACTTGGGGGTCATGATTGACCACAAGATGAATATGAGCCACCAATGTGATGTTGCAGCCGGCAAAGCAAGCAAAACTCTGGCTTGCATCCATAGATGCTTCTTTAGCAGATTCCAGGATGTCATCCTCTCAGTGTACTCAGCCTTGGTGAGGCCGCAGCTGAAGTACTGCATCCAATTCTGGGCTACACAATTCAAAAAGGATGTGGAGAAGCTTGAGAGAGTCCAAAGGAGAGCCACGCGCATGATCAGAGGGCAGGAAAACAGGCCTTATGACAGGCTGAGAGCTATGGGCCTGAGAGCTATGGGAGCTATTCAGTCTTGAAAAGCACAGGCTCGGGGGGACCTGGTGGCTGCCTATAAGTATATAAGGGGTGTACATCAGGATCTGGGGGAACGCCCGTTCACCAGAGTGCCCCATGGGTTGACAAGGTCAAACGGTCTCAAACTCCTCCAAGACCATTTCAGGCTGCACATAAGGAAGAACTTCTTTACTGTCCAAGCCCCAAGGCCTGGAACAGACTGCCACCAGAGGTGGTGCAAGCACCTACTCTGGACTCCTTTAAGAAACATTTGAACGCTTATCTTGCTGGGATCCTGTGACCCAGGATAACCTGGAGAGGGTCCAGAGAAGGACCACTCGTATGGTTAAGAGCCTGCAGACCAGGCCTGCAGACCAAGCCCTACAAGGAGAGACTAGAGAAACTGGACCTTTTCAGCCTCCGCAAGAGAAGGTTGAGAGGCAACCTTGTGGCTGCCTATAAGTTCATCACGGGGGCACAGAAGGGAATTGGTGAGGTTTTATTCACCAAGGCGCCCCCGGGGGTTACAAGAAATAATGGCCACAAGCTAGCAAAGAGCAGATTTAGATTGGACATTAGGAAGAACTTCTTCACAGTTTGAGTGGCCAAGGTCTGGAATAGGCTCCCAAGGGAGGTGGCGCTCTCCCCTACCCTGGGGGTCTTCAAGAGGAGGTTAGATAAGCATCTAGCTGGGGTCATCTAGACCCAGCACTCTTTCCTGCCTATGCAGGGGGTCGGACTCGATGATCTATTGAGGTCCCTTCCGGCCCTAACATCTATGAATCTATGAATCTATGACCCCAGCTGACTTACGGCCCCTGGGGTGGGGGGGCTGGACTTGATGATCTTCTGAGACCCTTCTAGCCCTAATGTCTATGAAATCTATGAATACAGAAAGAGAGGCAAAGCCAGAGGGGGCTGAAGCCCCAACAGCCTGGCGTCACAGGGGCGTAATATAGAAGGACACCAGTAGGCCTGGTGTCATGGAGAGTAGGTAATGGAGGGCCTTGAGCCCGAGCGAGTTAGAGAGCTACAGCCTCGGGGTCAAGCCCTGCTTAGTGGGTTTTTGACTGACAGGCCTAGCTAGAGAGAAAGGGGGTAAGCCCACAGCAGCTGAGACCCCAACATAAAGAGAAAATTATAAAACCTCTGCAAGGCACGGGGTACATCATGTGGAAGTAGGAGCATGCATTTTGCCCTTAAGGCAACAGCTCATTATCCTACAGGTGGTGGAGCCTGTCTGGAAACCTCTGGGTCAGCCTCCCTCCTTTTTAAGAACCAAGTAACATCAAGTCATGGCAGGAGAGTAAAGGGGGGGGAAAGCTGATACCCAGAGGAGGAAAATTCAGTAAGACTTGACAGAGCCACACACACTGGCCTATTAAAAAACAAAAAAGAAATGCAGCTGAAGACTGCACCCTGTCACAAGGTTCAACTAATGCAATGGCTCTTCTGGGCATGTGCTGGGCTCAGCACAGGGGTGCACCAAGTTTCAAGTAAAGCACCAGGTTGCTTGGGTTTTTTTCTTTTTCTTTTTTTTTTTTTTTTTACATCTGTAAGCAGCCTTAATGCTTTATTTCCAGAGGCAGCCTGTAGCAAGTTCAGGGTTCACCCCATTTCTCTCAAGTTTCTTCCAATCTTTAAACTATACACAATCTTTATCTCCTTGGCCTACTGGCTCCTCTGGAGTCCTCTTAAACACCAAATAGTCAACAATAAGCATTACCATAGTCCATAAAGGTTTAATCCACCCCTCTGGTCTCTTAAGCCTACAGAGAGCCTTGGCTGGTTTTGCTACCTTAAGCTTCTCTTCCCTACTTACTCTTCCTGCTGGCTTTTAATGGCCTTTGGCCAGCCAATTAGTCTAATCAGCTGCTCCAGTCCTCCTCAGGCAGGCTTGTAATCAGGCCTGTTACACAGCCTAAGTGCTGAAGATGCCTTAAAGAATGAGCTTAGGGATAATGCATCTGTAAAATATGGTGCAGCTGCCTTGACCTTAAACTTGATGGAGTCTGTCTAGCATCACAACATCAGTCAGTCAGTCTGTCTATTATCAATTACAGTCAGTCCAGAAACTGAAATTTAGGTAGACCCCTACAGTCATCACCAAGCCCATAGTTAAAGGGAGGACCATAAGGAGGCACTGATGTACTGTAAGTATGCATCCCTTCCCCCAGGTAAAACAAGACATAATCCAGGCATCTCTTTCCCAGCTTCTTAACTTGAGTTTCTTTGGCTGAGTAATTGTAGGTCTCAAGCCCCAAAATAATAGTCACAATTCTGGTAGCTTACCTTTTTGAAGTGCACTGAGAGAAGGAGAATAGGGAGAAGTAAGTTCTATTCTAATTGAGAGAGAGGGGAAAGAATAAGGGTTTTACTAGAACTGCAATGCCCTTCTAAAATCCCAAGTAATGAGTGTTTCTCAACCTTTTTAGGCTCAAGGCACCCCTTGGAAAATGCCAGCCCTTAACTCTTATTTGTTTTTGACTACAGAAAACTAATCGAGCAATTCTTCTGTTGTGAAGAACTCAGAAAGACCACAGCCGGTCAGAATGTTTTCAACACTGTTTTCCTAATTGAAATCTCTGGGTTTATCTTGTGAATTCTGTGTGGGTGTGTGCACACTTAACAGTTCTAAAATTGTGTAGCACCCTTTTAAGGACTTTGTGTCACCCTGGTTGAGAATCACTGCCTGAGATGGACTGTCCAGGGACCACAACACCACTGCAGAATCAAGTATAGAGGGCGGGATGGCTGTGGCGCGGTTTATGCGTAGCTTGCTGGCTCGAGCAGGATGCTGAGCCATTGGTGGAATTTCTTCCACCAATCAGGAGAGGCTTCCTCCCCCTTCTCCTGATTGGTGTGTTTACAATCCGGAGGCAGAGCTCCCGGGAGAAGGGACCCTGGCGAGGTTTTCACTGCCCTTTTGGGGACCTTTTGCGATCCAGGGTGGAGCCACAGATGGCTATAAAAGAACAGCATGTTTGGCTGGAAGACCAAACAGGCAAGGGACAAGAAGAGCAGAGATGAGAAAAGCTGGGGAGAGCTGCCCCAGTGGGCGATAGCCCTAGGCTCCTGAAGACCTCACTGGATGAGCCACCGCTGGAGCCTCGGCCCTCAGAGCAGGGAAAATTTGCTCAGGCTCTATGTGGTGCACACCCTGGTGCATGGAGCCTTGGCCCTAGAAGCAGTGAGAAATGGCTTGGGTCTCATTAAGGGGCATCTGCCCTAAGGCACTCTGGGAGTATCACCAGTCCCTTTTCTCCCACAGGGACACTGGGCCTGGGCCCAGAAAAAACAGGATCACCTGGTGGGCCTAGTGGCTTACCTTAAGGATCTTGGGGTCCTGGGCACCCCTGCTTTGATGCGACTCTCAAAGCATACCCTGCACAACCCCATTCCTGAATATAGTTATAAGTATGTGTATGTATAAGAGTGTATAGTGGTTAATTTTCTCTAATATTATCAATTGCTTTGGGATATATATATGTATATAGTTGTATATAATTCTTTATATGTTAAATAAATTCTGTATATAGTTAAGAACCATTTGTGTGGTGTGGCTCTATGGAGAATAGAGGGATCTGTACCCTTGTCACAGCATCCCTCTTACAGCACTGTTGCCTGCCCCCCTATCCCATCCAATTGAGAACAGGGCACACCCTTGGGTGTACCTGGGTTACACAAGAATTCTAGAGTGCCTGGCAACAAGGGATGAGCACTACTTTACATGGACACTCTGGATTGTTAAGACCTGTTTCTAATTGCTTTTACTTTCCCTTCACTCCCTTAAATCCTCTTCTTAATAGAGATAAAACTGCTTGTGTTCAAGGTACAGAAGCAGCCTCTAGGTTTTGTCACATGTTCACTTGCAACAGTTGCAAATCACTGTAATGTAGTGACCTATTAAAGTTAGGATGTGTCAGGGAATGACCTTCATCTGAAAGGGAACAACTCTGCAATGACCTAGGACACTGGTTCTTGATCTGTGGTACGCGTACCACCAGTGGTACGCAGACAACCTGTCAGTAGTACATGGTGGCAGCAGGCAGAGGTGCTCAGGGCGCTTGTGCTCTGGCCAGTGCTGCACATTGCAGCAAGGGGCGCAGCCTCTGCTGGGCGATCTGTATCACCAGCTCTTCCTGTGAGCATGTGCAGCTCTTGCACTCGCCAGGCACATGAGGGAACCCCCACATCCTGGAGCTGGCTGCCTGCCCTGCCGGGGCTGTGTGGCACAGGAGGGAAGCCCTAGGTGCCTTCCCATGGGGCAGGGAAGGCAGCTGGCTCTAGCACACAGGGCTTCCCTCCCATGCCCGGGGAGTGTGGGGGAGTGCCGGCAATACAGACTGCCCAGTGGAGTATGTGCCCCACACTGCTACGTGCAGCGCCGCCTGGAGCTGCCCCCACTGGGTGCCCTGAGTGCCTTGAGCACCCCTACCTGCTGCTGCATCATAGGGGGTGTGCGGGGGATCCCCAAACCCCCCCACCCTCCTTCACACCCCACAAACCCCACACACCCACATCCTACCCCCACAACCCCCCACATATACACAACCCCCTAACATACCCTATGCCCCCCCAACACACAGCCACACCCCCTACCATACACACACACACACACACACACACACACACACACCCCACTGGTGGTACTTAAGGTTGTATCTTTTAAAATTGGTGGTGCACAATCTGTCAGAATTTGGGAACCACCGGAATAGGGCACCTAACGTGCACTAAACTGCTTGAATGTGCATCTGCTCACATTTTGATTGCACTCAGTTACACAGTGCATTTAGACCAAAGTGCATTTAAAATGTAATCATCTGCAGGTCAAAGCTCATTAACTCTTTGAAGTGCCCTCTGAGCATCTCAAAGTTTCATCACTTCAGGCAAGGGTTAATTCTGGGCTGTGCTACCTAGTTTATATTAGTGTCACTTCAGCCTGCTCGATAGAGATCAAACAAGCAATATGTAGTCCTCCAGCCTCCCAAGATGCATTGCTCCTACCCGCTGTCACCCCACCCAGAGCAGGGACAAAGCCCAGGTATCCTGGGTCCTAGCCACACCCCTGCTCACCAGCCTCTAGTGGCAAGTCAGAGCTGTGTAGGCAAGGAACTGTGTTAACTCTTAACATGCAACTGCTCACAGCATGCTTAACAGTCCACAGATTTAGAATGGTGAAAGGGTAACATGTAACTTCACCCTTAGTAAGTGTTGGATGTGTGACACCACCCTTAGAAAGGCAGTTGTCCTTAAAAGGAAGGAATCATAAACTGCAAAAACTCTTCAATAAGTCTGGAGGCATCATCAGCTGTAAAAAGCTGTAGAATCCCTGCAAGAAGAGACATGGGGGAGAAGATATCTCCTGTCTGACCACAGCAGGAAGCTCAAGGAGTAGAACAGCTCTCCTCAGTAGAGTGGATCTAGAGAGGTTCAAGAGAAGATTCAAATCTCCCACTGCTACCAGAGGAAGGAAAAGGACAGAAATCCTGACATACAGCATTCTTTCTCTGGAAGATGGATCTGTGGCTCAAGGATTGGACTTAAGACACCTCCAGACTTATCAGTGAGCCATGGTAGAGATGATGCTTGAATCAAGGGATTGTGGACAACAACTATTAATCGCCTAGTGGCTAGGAAATTCACCCATAAACCAAGACTCAGGCTACGGCTCCCCTCACTCAGAGGAGGTTCCCTCCTCTGCATCCCTCTGGCCTCCCAGCACAATGCTGTAACCATCACAGGTTATGCATTATCCAGCCCTCCTTTTGAAATGGAGACACTGCAATTTACTTTTACTCACCGCTGGATAAATGGGTGGAGAGTAGTGATGAACATTTCTGCCCAGTGGGAAGAAGGATTCAGGCTAGAAGCAGGCTCCCTCTCCTGTTCATATTACCCCTGTTACAGCTGAAAAGTGTGCCTGTGTGATAAAGATGCTTGCTGAAGGTTCTATGAAGATTAGACAAAGTGTTTTTTCTGTATTTGTTTAGCTATTAAGCTATATGTTGTTGCTAAAAGCCTAATTAAAGTTTAAGATGTAGTGAGGCCTTGTATAAAGTAAGGCCTAGTAAATTTAGCAAAGCCTAGAAGTAATAAGGCCCTGTGGCACAGTTAAAATTACCTTATCAAAAGAAAACAAGGCTTGTACTGCTATTGGTCAGTCTAAGGACAGTTGAAGTGAAGGGAATCTGAGTGGTCGTACGTTATCAGTGCCCTTCAGAAGCTATAAATTAGCTGAAATATCTGGAAACCATTCAGAAGGAAGATACAGCTCTGTAAAAAAGCATCAGTTAGCTGTTGCCTGGATCAGTGGGCCTGTGGACCTCGAGGAGCCCAAGAACTGCATTTCATGGTCCTTCCCAGTACCTCTCAAACAGCGCTGATTGGGGATGCCTGACTTTGCTGAACTTTGTGGAAAGAGAAGCTTGCTGTGTATCAGGCATCAGAGGAGACTGCTGATAAGCTGCCGATGCGAATTGCTTTTGTCTGTCATTGTTTGTCTTGTTACTACGCACAGTTGTGTTTTCGTTAACTCAATAAACCTTTCTTACCTTTCCACCCCCGACCATACTCTCAATCCCCGAACCCTCTGCAGGTGGCTGGGACAACCCCTTTACAGAACGCTGAAAAGGAAAAAGATGGCAGCTTGCCCTGCGTCATAAAAAATAACGTTTTTATTTTGTGGTTTTCAATGCCAGCCTTCTCAAATATGGCAGTTCTTATCTGATTACAGGGCTCAGCTTGATTAAGTCAGCTGCCAGGATTTCAAAAGCTTCAGTTCAGAATGCATGTCACATACAATGAATGTATTCTGATTGACTGTATGAACTTTTAACCATCTATGGGCTGATAAGCAACCAGACATGTATTATATGCTTTGCTTGGGAGAAGCTACAAAAAAACAATAGTTAATACTTTAATGACTCTGCCATGGCAGGACAATGGGTATGCTCAAGAGGTTTCCTAACTTAGAAAGATCCAGTTGTTTCAGATGATCTGCAGGACTGGGGTTTGGAGCAGAGGCATTTCCCCAGAAAGGATACAAAGAAATGAGGTGATAGTGATAGTATTTGAAAACTCAGAGGGACAGCTAGGCTTTTGGAGGGCAAAACAGTTATCTTGACTGTGGGACCAGTCAAGTTACAGAAAGCTAGACCTACAGAGATCAATGAGCCTGACCTGAAGGAATGTAGAAATGGTGAGAAATCATGGAATTCCAGAAGGATGTAGATCCAAATTGCAAGCAAGGCTGTAGATTTACCTGCAAGTTTTCCTTAAATTACCCATATCTGTATATCTTGCACTGGTCTAAAGAGTTATTAGAAATCTCATTTAAACTGTCAATTTGCTCCAAATAAAACTTGTCCTTGAAGCAGCAGAAAGGAAATCAGAGCGCTCACAAATAGGAGCTCTGAGAAAGATGTACTGTGGAGCTTGAGGGAACAGGCACTAATTTACTATCCTAGGAGGCAGTGATAGAGAATCCATACCATGAGTGTGTGCCGTGAAGCCCAAAGCCAAAGCTCAGCTCAGACTAAGCAAACCAAAATCATATGAGTCCAAAAGAGAGATCCAAGCATAGCAGTCTGAACATGTCCAGCAAAGGGAGGTTGACTGGGGCAATGACAGCCAACTAAAATTGACAACATTCAAGGGAATGTTTGAAACTGTCTTCAAAAACCAGAGATACCAAAAACTTCAAAGACACTAAGGGCAGTGCCACAAACTGCATGTGGGGAATGTGAAAACGTAAAGGGAATGGAACGGAACAGAATGGAATGGAAACATGAACAGAAAGGAAATCCCAATACCAAAAAAAAATCCTCCATGGAAAAATGTGGCACAGAGCATGCATCAGTAGCAAGCACCAGAACAAATGGAGGGCTGGCCATCCAGAACAACACTCTGGCTGCTGGCCAGGCTCTGTGCTACCGGATCTGTGCCCCTGCTACACCAGGTAATACTGGTGCTGGCCCCAGCCTCCCCTACCCCTTCCCAGGACAATTTGCTGCACACCAAAGCGCATGTGCAGGGGTACGCAATGGGGCACAAAGCAGAGGCACAAATCTGAGCCACTGCTATTTATGCCTCTACAAGCACGTGTCCCTGCATGTGGAGACCTGCCCTAAAGCTTCGTCTGAGACTTATAATTGAATTGAACTGTTTTATGAACCTTAGGAGCAAACTGACAAAGACACCCCACAGCTTTTATTAGAGCTATGCAGTTAAACACTGCAACCTAAATAGAAAAATACAAATGGCATTTTTAAAGCAATACTGTGGCTTATAGTTCCAAATCTACAGTGATATATGTTGTCGTCAAATCTTATTGAAACTCCTGTAGCTGCCCTTTATGAAACATGTAGGTTATGATGCAGATAAACATATGACTAATCTCTTTTAAAAAATACCTAACTGGTTAATATTTTTTATTTCCCTTTAGAAAGTTCTGCTCAACTACAAAAGTAATTTGACTGGTCATTAGGTGTTCAGCACAATTTCGAATCAAGTTCCAGCCATAAAATATGAGCCAATGTCATATAAACTCCACTAGACCAATTTCAAAGTGCCAGGAGTAACCTTTATCATGATTTAAATAGCACCAGCCTGAACTTGTGCATTTAATGCCATTGACTTTTATATTATCACTAAGGGTTAGTTCAGGCATAGAATCCTTTATTATATTCCCCTTGTCTTATCATGGGAGACAATCACAGCAGTGATGATTCCAAATTGTTAAAATTTCTCTGCATTATCATATTACAATAGATTACTACAGACAGAGTTAGAAATTTTCTTTTCTGCTAGGTACCTTGAAATGTCATCTTTGAGACAAATAAGTACTCCTCACAAAAAAAAGAGAAACTTTTTTTTTTCTGTTTCTGAATCGAGTACCCAAGTACTTTTATTTTCCAGCAATTTCACATTTATATTGCTATTTCATTTTGCTTCATCAGACAGAGCTCGTTCTAGGCTTAGCTTTCCATATGGTATAAGCTTACACTGAAAACAATCACAAATAGGGTATTTAAAGAATGGTTTCGAAACAAACATTCGCAGCAGTATTGGCACCCCTGTCCAGATACTTTTAAAATTCTGTCACTGCAGTAGCTGTACATTTTAGTCATTAACAAATTTTTCTTTTCATTATCTACACAAGGCAAGAAAGTAATACCCAACATTTAAAGATGAGAAAACGGGGCAGAAAGGATATGTCTTCATATCACAATAAAGTGTCAAGCAGAGAGATGTGAGTCTCTGCTGAATAAACCAACCCAGTAAGAAGCAATGTAGCCAAATTAGTGCAGCATCCACTCAAGCTAGTGCACCTTGTTTCTTAAGTGGATTAATTAACCCAGGAGAATGACTGCACTAATACAACTAGACTGCTTCTGGTAACTAACCTAGTATGTTCAGAGCTAGCTCGAGGGTCTGTACAACTGCATGGTACGATGTAAATACACCCAAAGAGTGACTTGGCCAAGACAGCATAGGAAATCTGGCAAAGAGAAATTAAACCCAGCTCTCAAGTCCCAAGCCTATTCCTGTAATTGCAAGATGTTTTTTCTAAAACATTCATTTGGGGCTTTGGGACTACTAACAGGCTCTCCTTCCTGCCAGGATGACAATGTATCCTGTGCACAGTTATGGTCTGCTTACTAAATCAGCTATATATGCTCCAAGACTGCACAGGCTATAGGTTTCTCTAACCTTCACTCACAGTCACAACTGGTGTACTAGTGAGAGTCTACTGGACAGAAGTTAGCAAGGAGCTGAGGCCTTGGTTTGATAAACCCATGTAACTGTCCCAAAACAGGGGGAGCCACTGTTTTACAAAACAAGATGACAATTACTGTACTTCAACTGACAGACATGTGGGATGCAAATGGACCTGTTTTTTAATCAAACAAACCCTATGGTCCTAGCAGTAAATGCGCTATATAAATAATTTGGAAAAGAACAGCCCATTGTTAAAGCCAGAAGTCTTCATTCATAAGTTTTGTATACCCAACCACAAAATAATCTATAGAGGCTGTTTGCAGATGTTCTTTAAAAAAAAAAAAAAAAAAAAAGCAGCAGCACTTTAAACTCAGTGCTTTCCTGCACCAAACCCAGTGCCTGCCCAGAAGAGGCAGCGCCTTAGTTGGATCTGGCTCACCCAATGTCTATATAGATTGGTGCTTTAGTGGGGCTTTTTTGGCAGTTTTATCTAAAAGCTGATTAAATCAGCTTTAGGTAAAAGTGCCAAAATGCCCTGTTGAAGAACCTGATCTATTCAGATGCTGCAGAGCCAGGTAGAAGTAACATGCTGCTTCTTCCAGTAAAGCACAGTTTTGTTTTTTTAATGTCTGCAAGCAGTCATATTTACTATAGGTACAGGCACATATATGTTCTCTGCACATAAAAATAGAGCTTTATCTTGTAAAACAATGACCAAAATACAAATAACTTTATGATAGAACTGTATATTAAGTAGAAGTTTCACTTACTGGTCTTGGTAAGCTGTATTGATACATTTCAGGTCTATACGTTGGTACCCACTGAACTCCTCCTCTAGGTCGGCTCATGGTACCAGGAGCACTAGTCACAACCTCAGAGTATGGTAAGTGTTGTGTTGAGCTGTATGCATCTTGTTGTCTGTTCTGTCCTCCATGGCCTGCAGAGGCTAGACTGAATGCCTCTTCCAATAGCATATGCATCTGCTGTCTAACTTCATCAATAGATGGCTGAGAACTTAAAGTTGATGTCTCTGAATGGCCTTTAGCCTGGCGAGATCTAGTATAATTTCGAGGCTCATTGACTCGGTCAACATTTGTTTCTTCTATAATTTCAGGTTCAGTCTATTGGAGAAAAGCATATTACATACAATTATCTGTGGTGTTACAGATGCAACTTTTCTCCAACACATGTACCCAAAACTTCTTCTGCACATATACAAGGTAATGGTTTATTATAATATAAAAATCAAGGACATTTTCCTCTATCAATCTTTAAAAATGACTTTTAAGAATGCACTAGTCTAAAATACTACCTAAGACTAAAGCCTTAGCTTATTTTGGATGAACTTACAAGGAATAGCATACATATACATTTACCTAATGGTACTGATATTAAAGACCACGGGCAGGCAAGTACTTGGGCCTGAAGGCCACACAGTCAGTTCTGAGGAAGTGTAATGGGCCGATCAGCACCCACACCCCCCCCACCCCCACAACAGCCCAGAGACCGTGCACCCTATGGCTCCTCCACACCAGAGCCCAGCAGCAGCTAAGCACATAGTCCTGGCCCCAGCCTTGGCCCACACTGCACCCGCTCCAGACTTGCCCTGGCCACAGCAGATAAGCTCTGCACCAGCCGGGACCTCTGTGCACAGCCCCAACCCCGGCCAGCCCCAACTCAACTCACTCCGGACTGCCCACCCACACTGAGCAGTTGCAGCCGGGCAGAAGCTGCTGCTAGGCATGGGGGGAAAGTGGCCACCTCTCCCTCGCTGCTGCTGGGCCCTTTTTGCTGCAGCCACCCAGAGCCTATGCCCAGGCTGTCCTGCGTTTCCTCCCCACTGCCACTGCTGCCCTACTGGGAGGCCCAGAGGTGGCAGTGATGGCAGAAGAGAGGAGCCACAGGGCAGCCTGGGCGTGCGCTCTAGGTGGCTGCAGCAAGAAGGCCCTGGAAGTGGTAAGGAGGAAGTGGCTGCTTTTCCCCTGTGCCCAGCAGTAGCTTCTGGCCAGCTGCCACTGGAGCTGCTGCTGTTCAGTGTAGGCAAGTAGTTCGAAGCAGGCCCAGGGCAGGCTGGGGCTGGAGCTGTGTGCATAATTTCTAGCTGCTCCAAAGCTGGTCTGCTCCATTCAGGGTGGGTCTGGAGTGGATGTAGGGCGAGGTGGCCCCGGCCTGAGCCAGGGCTGTACATGTGGGTCCCTGCCACTACCATGGACCTGGGGGAAGCATCTGCAGTTGGTGTGTGCTCTTTTTGAAGAGCTCTTCTTGAAGAGCTCACACCAACTGCAGATGCTTCCTCAGCCTGACAAAGGGTATTTATACCTGAAAGCTTGCTAAGAAGAACTTTTCCAACTATTTGAGTTGGTCTAATAAAAGATATCAGATTTACCCAAAGAACCTTGTCTTCATAATTACGGTATTTACCCGAATCCAATAAAACTTTGAATTTAAGACAATCCCCTGATAATTAGATTCCATACATAGAAAATTATAACAAATCTATAATTTGTCATGTATAGAATCTAATTATTAGGAGGTCATCTTAAATTTGTCCCCCTCGCTGCTGTAGTAGGGAAGGCAGCAGCAGGGGGGCAAGAGACCAGACCTTATCCCTTGCGCCCAGTGCCTGTGCCTGCCCCCTCTGCTGCCTGTTCCCTCTGTCACTTGACCTCCCCCAGTACCTGCCCACCTCCCCTTGGCCCCCTCCCCTATACCTGTGCCTGCCCCATTGCCACTTGCCACTTCTGGAGCCTGTTCCTCCTGCCTTTTACCCTCCATGCCCCCGCCCCCATCCCCTCTACCCCTTGTTCCCCCCTGCCTTTGCCCACGCTCCTGTTGCCTGTCCCTGGTGCCTGCCTCCCTACCACCTGTACCCTCCCCACCCCTTGTCCATGCCTGCCCCCTTCTGCCTGTCCTTCCATCCCTGCTCCTCCTACCACCTGCACCCTCCCACCGTTTACCTTCTGGGTGGCTCTGCTCTGGCTTTGGGGCCGTCAGTGGTAGCAGCCCAGCCCCAGCCCCAACCAATCTGTACAGGAAGAAGAAGCGACAGCAGCTCTGAGCCCAGTTGGGTCAGGGCTGGAGGAGCCAGAACCAGAGTCAGAACAAAAGCAGGGCTGGGGGTGAAGGGGTGAAGAAACAGGAGGCAGGGGGACAAATGGCATGGTCTCCCCCATGCTCCCCTTGATGCGCACACCCTCCCCCATTGAACAAAACATTACAGCCCCCAGGCCTGTACTCAAATATAAAACAAGGGGTTCCCCCCTCCCCCCCTCCAGACACTGATTGCAGGGGCGGGGGGTTGTCTTGGAGCTGAGTAAATACAGTATATATTTTTGTTTTGGTCATTCATGAAAGCCTCAGTGAGAACATGGTCCCATTGTGATAGATCATGACAGACACTCTACCAACACAAACACTTCAGAGCCCAAGAGACCTTACAGCCTAAACCCTCTCTTCTCTGAAGAAGAGAAGACAGAGGGGGATCTAATAGCAGCCTTCAGCTACCTGAAGGGGGGGTCCAAAGAGGATGGAGCTAGACTGTCCTCGGTGGCAGATGACAGAACAAGGATCAATGGTCTCAAGTTGCAGCAAGGGAAGTTTAGGTTAGATATTAGGAAAAATTTTATAACTAGAAGAGTTGTAAAGCACTGGAACAGGTTAGCAAGAGAGGTTGTGGAATCTCCATCCTTGGAGTTTTTTAAGACCCAGCTAGACAAAGCCTTCACTGGGATAATCGAGTTGGGGCTGGTCCTGCTTTGAGCAGGGGGTTGGACTAGATGACCTCCTGAGGTCCCTTACATCCCTCATTTTCTATGATTTTATATAAGATAAAAAATTAAGGAAAAAAATTAAGAAAAAATTAAGTACTATTTTCTGTCTCTATTATATGTTTATGAGGGAATAGAGGCATAGAGAAATGAAGTGATTGTCCACAGTCACACAAGGTATCTCTGCACAAGTAGAATAGGAAGACAGTTTTCTTGAGCTCCTGACCATGCCTTCAATGCAAGACAACCAAATGCAGAAATGACTGTCATAACCCAGTGATTCTGGTGCCTCGGCACTATGGAGTTTTCTTGTCACATGAGAGCCTCTTGCACAGCGAAGGTTTTTGCTGCATAAAGAGCCCGCATGCAGGAGAGAGTTCCCGCCAATTTGCAGCTGTCTTTGCAGGATGCATTTTTCTTTGCAGCACAGAAGTGCACGGTGCAAAGAGTTCCCGCTATTCGAATGCAAATTTGTGTCCCGCTATTGGTTAGTGCTAAATTATTCACACGTGGCGGCTGGTAATTGGCTTGCTGGCCGTTTAAAAATTAGCGCGACTTCCGCCCAAGTCGAAGAACTTTGAGCACGCTGCAGAGTGCCTCTAAAGAGATCCGACTTGCGGCTAGCTGGTTGATAGACTGATCACCTATCGATCCTTCTTCCTGTCGCCGAGCGCAATCCCAGACGTACCCTTTTCCCGCCGGCTTAAGTTATGGACGAATTTGCTGGCTTTGGCCTCGCCAGCTGGAACAACTTACATTGTTGTTCAGACGACCGGACCGTTTCCGTCGCAACCACCCGCGACGTAAGTAAAGTTTTTTACAACCATTAAACCTCGTCTACCTCTCCATTCACCAGCCCGCCCTGACGAACGATCAATTTCTAAATCACCTCGAGTCGGCTCAGCCTGGCCGAGACATGGAGACAAGGATGGGATCAAAGGGCACGGTGATGGAGAAGAACCTAATTAGGTGCTGCCCCTGGTGCACCGGGAACCGCCACGTAGAGAATGCTAATGATCTATGGGCGCATATCGCTTACCACCAGGCGGTAGAAGGGGAGGAAAGAAGTATTGGTGGTTACTTTGCCATAAAAAGAGAAGAAGCCGCAGTGAAAGAATGGAGAACAAAGCTATCCCTTGGGGAGTTTGGATGCATAATGGGGAGCGACCGGGTTTATTATCGGCCCCCGGAGGAAACATCAACCATATCCCTAGCCGGGGTGAAGGTGCGGAAAGCAGAAAAGCTGACCCCTGCTCAGGAGTTCACCCAATGCACCTGATACTTAAAGGAGGGGTGGGAACCCACCCCCGCAGACTGGTTCAACTGTCCAGATTTGGTGCCTGAGTCGCGGGGCCATGAGCTCCTCGTTCAGCTACGGGAAGATTTGGAAACTAAGGGCCGTCACAAGCTGAAGTGGGGTCTAATTAAATGGAAAAAGGGAAAGATGATAAATGTGCTGTTCCATGCAGTAACGGGCCTACTAAGGGAATACACGAATTTGGAGGCTCAGATGCATACTGCAGGTAAGGAGTCGCTGGAGCGGACAGCAAAGGGCTCCAGAGCAGCGTTTATTAACAGTGCCAGCCGCATGATGCTGTTAGCAGAAAATGGCACCGAAAGAAGTGCGAGCCACCCGGGGAACCCGGAAAAGAGGGGCGGAGTTTCGGAAGACCCGGCGGGGATCCCCCTAGTGACTCCACCCCCTGAGGTGACATCGTTCCCAACGGCCACGCCTCCTTACCACAGGGAGGGGGCAATGGGAGGAGGGATATACCCAACGCTCCCAGATACAGAATTTAACCCTCTCTCTGCCGCAGCTTACCCGATAGCTGTGACGAAGCATGTTGAGGATGAAGAAGGTACCATGCGTACCACTGTTATCTCTCGCACACGCACCAGACCAGAGATACAAGAGCTTTGCAAAGAATCTAAAATAAGGCCGGAAGAAACCTTGGCCATGTGGTTAGGAAGACTGATAGTGGAATTTGGATCTGACACTCTGGATAAGGAAGAAGCGAGTGCCCTGACACGACAAGCGGCGTGGAGCGGAGGGCGCGCTACTGATTTGAATGTGGTCACGGACAGTGCCCACTGGCCCATCCCGCTCCCGGCGCTTGTGGTAGGACAGGTAACCCACAAATTTCACACCTGGCACAAGGGTTGCCCGCAAAAGGCTACTGCAGAACAACTTCTCCTGGCTATAGTTGGAGTGTCGTATCTCTCATGGAGCCCAAGAACAAATCCAATGGGACTAACAGCAGTCCAGCGTAAAAAGAGATGGGCTCATCGTCACCTATCGGACCCCGGGGCAATTCCAACGCCCTTGGAAGCTATAGATGCCTGCGTGGAGGTATACGGAGGAGCGAATGCTGTTACACTCCGACTCTTCTTGAACCCGATGGCAGGTCAACCAGTGGGAAATCTTTTAGGCCATCTCCCACGATTGCAGACACTCATGAAGCAAGGTGAGGAAGCTTCTAATGACATAAGGGATCGACCTTCAGCGTACCTAGCTGGAACATTGAGGCCTAGGCGTCAAGGGTATACCCCTCGGTGAGAGCCATGGGGGTCACCTCCAAGGACCCCAAAAGAAAAAACCTCAAAGGAAAGAACTCTGAAGGAAAGAACTATGTTCGGATTTCTTCTCACTTACTCCAGACTAACAAAGGCTCAATTGAGACTTTTGGGAGACAAGGCCCAGGCCAGTATGGCTGAAGCATTGGGACTTAATTTTGAGGACTCGCCAAAAAACGAGTAACGGCCGTCGGCTCCGCTGGCAGCCTTCACCAATTCAAACCTGATCCTACTGATTCTTGTCCATACACTGAACTCCCTGTTCACAACCCTACCGATCCGGATGACCAACAACAGGTATTCTTCCTTCTCGATACAGGAGCTCAGACCAATGTGATTACCTCAATGATACCTCATCAAAAGACCACCAAGACGATCAAGGTACAAGGGCTTAACGCTATCGCCGTCACAACAAAGGTCAAGTTTTGGGTTCAGGATCACCGATATCCCCTAGAGGCTGTTCTAGGGGGCATCAACATTTTAGGAATCCCGGGGATAAAAGTGCTTGACCTTAAAGAACAAGTGCTACGGGCATTACCCATTATTATCCCAAAACAGGACTGGCATCGACCAACGCTTCGTAACACTTCCACCTGGCGATATCTGCCAATCCCAACTAAGGATTCTCTAAAACAGTCCCTTACTGACCTTCTGCAGCGACTCGAGCGACGAGGCTGTATTAAGACCGTAACAGCCAGTACCTACCTATCATCAGGATGGGGAGTTGCGAAACCTGGGAAGCCTAATGAAGCCCGGTTGGTTGTGGACTATAGAGAAGTCAACAAAAGGTGTCAGGTACTTCAACAAACCTAACCCGTCTACTCTGCCACAGTGTATGTTTCAGATGGCACAGTTCCAGCAAAGTCAGTGGGTCGGAGTCACATTGGATCTGAAAAATATGTTCTTTTCCATCCCAATAACTGACCCAGAAGGAATACTAAATATGTGTTTTGATGGCATCATGTACAGGTGGACAGTTTGTCCACAAGGATATTGCAACTCTCCATCATTAGCCACTGGTGCCATGAATAACACCCTGAAGAATTTTCGAGCCTTGCACTCTCTTCCCCCAGAAAAAGAATTAAAAATTTGGAGTTATGTTGATGATATTGCCATCATGGGTCGCGAAAGTTCCGTAGTTGCCAGTGTAGTAAACCAACTAGTTGCTCACCTTCAAAGTGAGGGATGGACAATCAACGAGGAAAAGTCAAGCCTACATCCTGTAGATGACATTACGTTCCTTGGCACTCGATACATCGGTTCCATCCGCCACGGAGTCTCGCATGAGGGTCCTAACATGGATCTGCTAAAAACATTCCACCCTGTCACTAAGAGACATTTTCAACAGCTTTTGGGTCATTTAAATTGGTATCGACATTATGTTGAACCCAGCGATTTGGCACTCCTCACTAAATTACAGCGACAGATTTGTGACAAGTCCCGAAAGTCCACACCTTGGATGGAAAAGGATCAGCAGAATCTGCTTCGCCTGCTAACCACGGTTAAGGGTACACAACTCCATGCCATTGATCTGGGTGAGTCACTAACCGTAACCCTTGGATTCACCACCAACCACGTGTGGGCTGTCGTGCACAACCCCCGCGATGAGCTAGTATACATGGCCCATAAGACGCTTCAAGCGGCACAACATCGATATGGAGCTATAGGAAAGATTCTCCTAGCTGAACAACTGGTGGAGCTGTTAGCAAGGGAGCATGGGACGTTACGCGCTCCTGATGCCACATTGTTACCCTTGCTGGACGCGGGAAAAATCAACCCACATTTTCAAGGGGAGTCTAAGACCTGGAATACACTAGTAATTACCCACCATTACAATTGGCATTGTTGGAGGTTGGAAGACACGGTACCAGATCCAAGCCCAAAAGATGAGGAAAAGGTTCCTACACTGTATGGAATTTCAGCCCCAGTGTGGATGGCCTCAGATGGAACCTCCCGACACGAAGGAGGCTATGGATACTATTGTAAAGCTTGCAACGATAAGGAAATATTCCAACCTGACCCAGATGATAATTCGTCCCAAAAATGTGAATTATTAGGATTCCTAAAGGTACTAGAGCGTTGTCTGACACATCATGACGATACACTCCCCGTTCCAATCATCGCCATTGATTCACAGTATATCTATAAAATTCTTACTGGTATAGCTTTTCCCACCGAAAACTTGGATGATTGGCGAGACATCTGGAGGACATTAACTAGATTTGTGCGCCTTCCGTTGATTAGGCACACTAAGTCCCATCGTCCAGACACTGATCCAGTGCATGAGGTAATTGATAAGCTCTTGGAAGATCCACTCCGGACCGACATAACCTTGCCTGTCACATCTACCACTGATCCTGAAGTAAATCCGTTCCTCATGTGGCTTCACGAAAATTGGGGTCACCCAGGACCACGGGCTTGTCATCAACGTTGGTGTCGAACCCTTACAGAGCCGGCCTCATATGGGGCTCGGCATGATTGGGAGAGGGTAGCTCAGGCTTGTGAGATATGTGCTAAAGAGAAGTGTCATAAAACCAAACATCAGATCGGAGCTTTCGATTCTTCACAGTTTCAGGCAGAAAAAGTTTGGCAGGTAGACCTGCTGGGACCCCTCCCAGGGTCTAAACCGCCAAATAAAGGACTGGTTGTGGTTGATTTGGGGACCAGACAATTGCAGGTTATTCCCTTATGGAAGAGCAATGCCACTGCTGTTATTGCTGCCTTAACTGCTGTATTTGCCACCTGGCAACCTCCTCATGAAATTCAGTCCAATGGAGGACCTCCGTTTAACTCTAATGCTCTGGATAAATTTGCTCGTCTTCACAATGTAGCCTGGCATCTTTATCTGCCGTACCACCCGCAGTCCAACGGCATTGTGGAGAGACACATAGGTCTATACAAGGAGCAGCTTCGCCTTAGAGGAGGAGGGACATTTAAAAATTGGACTAAATTTAATCACAATGTCCTTATTTCACTAAACACTGCTAAACCATTATGGGATGAAGCTGATGTCCAGAAACCCCCACCTTGGGAGCCCAAGTTCCAACCTGACGAGTTAGTGTGGATCTCAATACCGCACCCCCATCAGTCTCATCCACAAGTTCACAAAGGGACAGTTCAATGGTCAGGACAATATCCCAATACCTATTCTGTCCAATTGGAAGAGAAGCCTGATTGTCCTCCTATTATTATTCATCACAACTGGATGACACACCGTTCCAATGTTTCCCCAGTACCCTTACAATGAAACCAATTATGATTCTTTCTTGTTTTGTTTTGTCTTGTTATTCTGTTTTCTTCACAGGTTTGACCCCAGCAAAAGCGGTAATCCACAACCACCTGATTATGAGACCAAACTGCAGTCCATTCGAAGCCAAAGAGTGATGGTTGTGAGGGAGGCACTGAGACGGCGAACGCCCATTTGCTCAGGACTTGTTATGACACTATTTTCATTTGTTAAGTGTTTACTGACATTGTCTGTTATAGGAGAAGGCGGACCGAAACGGATGTTTTCCAATCAGACGATGATCAACAGTTGTTGTTATGTGTTCAAAGTTATTTGTTTATGTTGTCGCAGGGCACCTTAGTGCCTGCTCCTAAGAGAGGAGAAACTGCCAGGGAGAGAGCCCTGGCAGAACCAAGTGAGCACAGCTGTGGGTTGCCGGAGCAACCAAGCGGAGCCAGCTGCCTGTAGGGGGCAGGGCCTGGCCCTTATAAAGCCCAGGGCCGAAGCCAGGCTGGCAGTTCTCTGCCAGCAGCCGGAGAGGCAGGAGCTCCCTCGGCTGAGATATGGGAAGGAGCTTAAGTCGCAAGTACAGCTCATGATAGCCCTGGAGGCTTGAGCTATGATGAGGAGTTATGGCCAGGCGGCTTGCATTTGTGTTACAGCCTAGGGGCTTGTGGTTTTGCTTTGTGTTTGTGTTATTACCCCCGGAGGCTTGGGTGAGGCTGTAGGGGTTGGAGGAGGCCTCAATCACAGGGACCCCAGAGAGTGTGGGGTGCCCTAGCGCCAAGAGGGCACATTATTTTCATAGCGCCAGGGAAGGCGCAGCTCGCACGCCACTGCGGGAGCAGCTGGCGGCGAGGAGCGCGGCCAGTGGGTCGCGGGCGCAACCCGTAGGTTGCGGATGGGGACCGAGACCCCGGATTGCGTGTGGGGGGGAACATAGCCCCCGGCCCCAGGAAAGGGGCGGTATTACTGAGTAGCCCAGTGTGGGCACGATGAGCCCCAGAGAAGGGGGGAGCGCCATACTGAGCAGCCCTAGAGAGCGGGGCCATACTGAGTAGCCCAGTGTGGGCGCGGCGAGCCCCCAGAGAGGGGGAACGCCCTTGTACGTTATTGAGTAGCCCAGTGTGGGCGCGGCGAGCCCCAGAGAGGGGGAACGCCATTGTGTTTTATTGAGTAGCCCAGTGTGGGCGCACGGGCATAGCGAGCCCGGCCGCAGGCTAGTGCGGCAATACCCCTCAGACCAAGGCAGGGCGCTGCGGTTGCCCCTGAGAAGACAGGGAGTAGCAGCGCGGGGAGCCAGAGTCAGGGAGGGTGTCCGTGCGGTTGGCCCATAGGACTGGAGGCCCGCTGGAGAGTCCCGGAGCGGAACCACACCGGCAGGGGAGGCCCAGAGTGGGCTAGACGGGAGTCCCAGCAAGAGGCTGGGCACGAGAGAGGGAGCCCAGAGTGGGCCACATGAGAGAGGAGGCCCGGGAAGTGGGCGTATAGACCAAACAACGTCCATTACATCTGTGAGGCTTGGGGCGTGGTATCAGGGGAGGTAGGAGCCACGCATAGCCCATAAGGCTAGGGTGCTTGGGTAGCGCCCATTATACGGGGAGACCCACGAGGGGTCCAGGAGCTGACAGGCCCGAGGAAACACAAGGCAGCCTCCCTATTACATATTCGATCAAGACGTGGCGGACGAGAATGGAGGGTGCCCTCGGGCCGGAGTAGCACGGTGAGAGGGCCTCAAGGAGATCACGGCCCTCCACAAGGACCCCGCCGTGACATATGTGTATAGATATAGATATTGGTTGTGAAGGCTTTGCCAAGTCAGTGAATCCTCTAACAAAGATGCCGTATGATGTGCTCATGTGTCGAAAATTCCAGTTGTGCCGTCGGCAAGGGGGCATGTCATAACCCAGTGATTTTGGTGCCTCGGCACTATGGAGTTTTCTTGTCACATGAGAGCCTCTTGCACAGCGAAGGTTTTTGCTGCATAAAGAGCCCGCATGCAGGAGAGAGTTCCCACCAATTTGCAGCTGTCTTTGCAGGATGCATTTTTCTTTGCAGCACAGAAGTGCACGGTGCAAAGTGTTCCCGCTATTCGAATGCAAATTTGTGTCCCGCTATTGGCTAGTGCTAAATTATTCACACGTGGCGGCTGGTAATTGGCTTGCTGGCCGTTTAAAAATTAGCATGACTTCCGCCCAAGTCGAAGAACTTTGAGCACGCCGCAGAGTGCCTCTAAAGAGATCCGACTTGTGGCTAGCTGGTCGATAGACTGATCACCTATCGATCCTTCTTCCCGTCGCCGAGCGCAATCCCAGACGTACCCTTCTCCCGCCGGCTTAAGTTACGGACGAATTTGCTGGCTTTGGCCTCGCCAGCTGGAACAACTTGCATTGTTGTTCAGACGACCGGACCGTTTCCGTCGCAACCACCCGCGACGTAAGTAAAGTTTTTTACAACCATTAAACCTCGTCTGCCTCTCCATTCACCAGCCCGCCCTGACAAACGAGCAATTTCTAAATCGCCTCGAGTCGGCTCAGCCCGGCCGAGACAGTGACCAGCAAGCTTTTAAACCTGGATATTAAATGATTTTGAATACACAATCTCTATAAACGTTTCAGATACACTGGGACAGAATGTGTGAGATACTACCCTGTTTTTATTCTTCTCAGGAGTAAAGAAATCTATATTATTCACAGCTGTTCTCATTGTTTTACTTTCAATTAGCCAATTTTCATGAAATCCATTCATGCAGAAAATTGTAAATGTTATATTCCTATTGCTGCTTAGACACAGATTTTAAAATGAGATAAACTTCAGTGACAACATCATAATGACTAATATTAGTTTCACAGCACTTAAACTCTGTAATCCAAGGCCACAATATCAATGAAATATTCTCATTACCTTCAACAGGTTTCTGGCCAGGCTTGGTGTTCCACAATTCTATGCTTCATTACAAAAAACAACTTCATTCATCGCTGAGTAAACTTAACAATTTGAGCTGACAAAATGTACTCTTCTGTACAAGAGCTCCTTCCTTATGGAAAATATCCAGCCATGACTTAGTTATATTGTCTAATTAAGTGTTCACATGACAAGTATTTCAGACCTAACTTTTTGACAGTGAATGTAGAACATACCTATAAAATCCAGAGTGTGGAGTTTATGGCAGAGGTGTAGAAGGACAGCTCTGTGTTGAGGGCAGCTGCAACATGCCATGCCAGCTGCAGTGGCAGTTACCACTGCCTCAGAGGCAGCTATTTTTGTGCCTTCTCCTTTCCACCCCAAAAGAGCAGTGGTGTAACTAGGGTGGGAGAACCAGGGTAGCCACGCCAGGCACTGATTTGAGGGATGGTGGTTGAAAAACAGCTGCTTTCACAACTGCACCAGTGATGGAAGGACCCAGAAATCACTGCTGCACCAGTATGTGACAGCTGCCCTAGGCACCCTTCTCCATTGCTATGCCTCTGCATGAGGGTGGGACCCAGAGCTGCTCTATCTGGCCTCTATCAGTTATGCTACTCAATCATGGTAGGGGTGCCAAACTCACTTCATCCCCTGGGCCAGATATGAACTGTGGGGTGCTTGTGGGGCCTGGGGCACACGGTGATGGCACCTCCAGCATGGAGTGGTGGCAGGGTTGGCAGCTGAAGACGTAGTGCCATGGAGGTGATGACAGGAAAAGAAGCTGGAGGGTAACCATGGCTGTATAAACCCTTGCAAACCCTCTTAATGCCAAGGGCCAATTCTGTGGCAGGCTGCTCCCCCTGGCCATACCCCTCTCTCCTCCGCCCTCCCCTCCCCCCCGGCCTTCCAGTTGCTTGTCAGTTTGCCTGGAAGGCCAGACAGAGCAGTCCTGCAGGCCAGATCCAGCCCACAGGACATGTCTGACACTCATGATTTATGGCTTATCTTAATTTGAGAAAATGAAGTTCTTTTAGTCCTCTGTGAAATATGAACCACCAAAACCAGAAGGAAATCTGAATACATCCTGCCTACCACCAAAAAACTCTGAGGTAAACAGACTATTCCAACTTTTCTCTGAGCCTAATCTGCATATAAAATTAACTTTTCCAAACAGGAGATTTTACCACAACTTCAACTCTCCTATGAAATATGAAATTTCATTTCTATCCAGGAGAACTTTTACAATCTTTTCTCTGATGCCTGATGAAGGGTGTTTGTGCCCAAAAGCTTGCAATTAAGGATTTTTTTTGCAAAAATCTAGTTGGTCTAATAAAAGATACCACCTCTACCACGAGTCCTGAGTGCTTTTTCCTCTAGACCAATACAGCTACAACCTGGATAGCTGACACAAGTTCTCTTAGTGGGTTTTAAACTCTAGTCTTTAGATTTGAAGTTCATCAGAGCAGAGGTTTCTTCCCCTGTATTTGTTCAGTGTACAATAAAATCTGGGTCGGGCCTTTTAGGGCTGCCATAATATAACAGGAATAATTAATGTTAGTGTTAGCTGAATTTAGTTTTAAGTATATCTTAATGATCTCTGAATGATGTAGGTGTGGTTTGGAAAAATTAATTAATATAGTGAATTAAAAATGTATGTACTCAGGCACAAACATGTAACTGTATGAATAAAATATAGCTATGAACATAAAACATAACAGCCTTTTTTGGATTGCTCCCTAAATTGTAAATGAACTCAACAGAAACTATCAGTGCTAGGAACCAGTGGGTGGCATCTACACAAGATGTTACATTGCCATAGCGATAAGCTATGTTGATGTAGCTCGTTGCTATGGCAACATAGCATTGGCAAGCACAGACCATGATGTTGCCACTACTGCATAGTAGCAACAAGTTACTGCACAATAGCTCGTTGCTACTGCACAGTAGGGTTGGAAACGACCTGTGTGGAGCTGGGACTGTGCAGTACTGGTAGTAACTGCACAGTTATTTAGTACTTGCTAAAGCAACAGTAACAACTGCACAGTCAAGCACATGTGTAGACACGGCCACTGAAATCAGGTCATACAAAGAGTTAAGCACAAGAGTTCAAACTGTCTTTGTGCAGTGATATATTTTACACACAAAACTGAGTAACTAACAGACACTAATACATGTTCAATGTCCTGTATTTCTATACGTAAAAACTTTGGTACCTAACTCAGAGTCTAACCAGTCACTGGCAAAGATATTCGAAAACTCTTGGCACTCAGGTGAAATACCTGAAGACTGGAAGAAGGCCAATGTGATGCCCATCTTCAGGAAAGGGAGGAAAGTAGATCTGGGAAACTACAGGCCAACCAGCTTGGCCTCAATCCCTGGAAAGATTCTGGAAAAAATTATCAAAGAGACCATTCTTGACAAGCTGGCTGATGGCAACATCATGAAGATCAGCCAGCACTGGTTTGTTGCAGGTAGGTCTTACCTGACCAATCTCATCTCCTTCTATGACCAGGTCACATATCACCTGGACAAGGGAGAAGAGATTGCCATTATATATCTGGACTTCAAAAAAAGCCTTTGATCTGGTGTTCCAGGATCTCCTCATGAAAAAATTGGCCAACTGTGGCCACAGCTACATCACAGTCTGATGGCTGGGGAATTGGCTCTGAGGTCAGACCCAGAGAGTGGTAGTCAACAGAAGTGAATCATCATGGCACGCCATGACCAGTGGTGTCCCCCAAGTCTCCATCCCTGGAACTGTTCTCTTTCATGTCTTTATCAAAGAAGTGGATACTGGTGTCAGAAGTGGACTGGCCAAGTTTGCCGATGACACTAAATTTTGGGGTAGAGTGTCCACACCTGTGCTCACCAGCACCATGGCCGAAAGAGACTTGGGGGTCATGACTGACCACAAGATGAACATGAGCCATCAATGCAATGTTGCAGCTGGTAAAGCAAATAAAACTCTGGCTTGCACCCATTGATGCTTCTCAAGTAAATCTCAGGATGTCATTCTCCTGCTGTACTCGGCCTTGGTGAGGCCACAGCTGGAGTACTGCATCCAATTCTGGGCTCCACAATTCAAAAAGGATGTGGAGAAGCTTGAGAGAGTCCAAAGAAGAGCAACGCACATGATCAGAGGATAAGAGAATAGGCCTTATGAAAAGAGGCCAAGAGCCATGGGACTCTTCAGCCTGGAAAAGCACAGGCTCAGGGGGGACCTGGTGGTAGCCTATAAGTACATCATGGGTCTGCATCAGGATCTGGGGGAATGCCTGTTTACCAGAGCGCCCCAAGGGTCCAACGGTCGCAAACTCCTCCAAGACCATTTCAGGCTGGACATAAAGAAAAACTTCTTTACTGTCCAAGTCCCCAAGGCCTGGAATAGCCTCCCTCCAGAGGTGGTGCAAGCACCTGCTCTGGACTCTTTTAAGAAATGTTTGGATGCTTATCTTGCTGGGATCCTTTGACCCTAGCTGACTTTCTGTTTCTGGGGCAGGGGGCTGGATTCGATGATCTTCCAAGGTCCCTTCCAGCCCTAATGTCTATGAATCTATACTTCTATTAATCTTTGAAAGCATTGGCGACACATAGGGGGTGCATGCAGGTGCACGTGCACCCCATGCAGTTGGCGGTACACCCCCTGAAAGAAGCAGCAGTGCCTGCATGCAGTCGCTGCTTGCCGCTCTCCCCCTCCCTCCACCCCACTGACACTGCTGTTGGCGTCTGTGGGCAGTTGCCAATCACTGCTGGCTGCCACCGACGCTGCTGGAGGCGTCTGCAAGTGATCGCCGACCACCAGTTGACGCTTGCCACCCCTTTCCCCCACCACCACCGGCACCGCTGTGGTTGCCTGTGGGAGCTCCCTGCTCACCACCGCTATGCCCCCACCACTGCTATCACCACCTGTGGGCAGTTGCCATGTCCCTCCAGCCTCCAGGGGCGCACATCCTTCATGTTTGAAAGTATGATCCACAATGGCAGATACAAGCTAGAGCTAACAGAATTACTTTGTACCAAGATACATATTAGTTAAATTCTCCTTTTCTTTTTAATTAGTAACTTCCACTGTAAAACTGCAGAAGCAGCAAGCTACCAGTTATAAAACAATTTCACATCTCTAATATCATTTCTAAAGACAGGTAAGCCTATTTACCATTTTTTTTGCCTTTGTATCACCATCTGTACCTGTGTTAAAATGGTGTAAAATTTAAGCAGTTTAGTCAAGTTTTACATCTGTTTCTCATTTGCTTTGCACAAGTTTATATTACCACACAGGACCCAAGGTGGTAGAGAACCACCCCACCCCACTTCTGAACATGAACAGCTCAAGTTTAGAAACTGATACGAACCAAAATGACAGCAAGAGGACGTGAAGAAAACCTTCAACTAGACAGCTGTTTCCTACTCTTTTATGCTTAAAAACTGCCTACTAATCCATATACAGATTAGGCTTATGGAATCTTTGTTTAAAAATCAATTTCAGAGCAATAACTTTGCAAAACTATCCATTCTCTAAAACTAGGGCTGTCAAATTATTTAAAAATTTGATTGTGATTGTTACACCATTAAAAAAATGTCATAATTAATCACAATTTTAATCACCCAGCTAAAAACTCAAAATTATGCAAAAATATGCAGGTACTTTGTATGGTTGCGGAGTGTGTGGGGGGTATGTGTGTGGGGAGGGGCGGGAACTGTGAGGTGTAGGGGACTGTGGGTGTGTGTGGGCGGGGGTTTGGAACTGTATTCAAGGAGGGGGGGGCCGCACAGCCTGGCAGGATGTGGGTTACCGTGGGTCAGGAGTGAGGGGCAGCAGCAGGGCTGTGGGGGCTGGGGCTTGGGAGTGAGGGGAAGACAGACACAGACACAGACAGCACCCAGAAGGTAAGTCTATTGAGGGGGAGGGGTGGCGGGAGAGAGAAGGGGTGTTGGGGGGACAGATCAAGGCCTCCATGCTGAGGGAAGGAGTGGGGCAGGAACAAGGGTAGGGCTGGGGTGAATGGGGCATCGCAGCTGGAGTGGGTCATGGGACAGAGCCACAGGAGGCTCATCCACGTATACAGGGGGGTGCGGCTCCCTGCCACTGTACACACCCCTAAGGGAGGCATGGGGCGCACATGTCCCCCGATTTGTTCATGGGGCAGAGGCGGGATGCCTGCTGCTGTCTGGGGCTCTGTGCTCTGCTGCCTTTGCCCCTGGAGCTGTAGTACATACTCCATGTTGTGCTTCCTGGGCTGGCCAGGCAGGGGACGTGCAGTGCAGCCACCGCAAGGCTCCCAAGGCAAAGGCAGCAAGGTGCAGAGCCCCAGCCTGTAGCAGGCAGCTTGCCTCTGCCCTGCACACCAGTCGAGGGTGCATGCCCTCTATGCCTCCCCTGGGGGTGAGCACAGCAGTGGGAAGCCATGCCCCCCGTATCTCTGGACAAGCCTCCCGCAGCCCCGTCCCATGACCCGCCCTGGTCCTGGGGCCCCATTCAACCCAGCCCTGCCCCTGAACCCACTCCCTCCCTCATTGTGGGTGCCTCAATCTGCCCCTCCCCTCCACCCATTTCCTCTCCCCCTGCTCCTCACTCTTCACAGTCTTACCAGCACGGTGCTGCTCTACACACAGCATGCACGCTGCATCTGCTCATGTTTGTCTATCTGTGTGTCTGTGCATGCACCCGCCTCCCCCTCTTACTGCGGCCGCCCAGAGCCCACACCCAAGCTGCCCTGCAGTCTTCTGTGCTGCCACTGCTGCCCTGCTGGGTGGCCCAAAGGTGGCAGAGCGGAGCCCAGGTGTATACTCCAAAACCATGTGCATGATTAACTGTGATTAATTGATAGCCCTACTTAAAACACTTAAAAGATCCGCAAAAAGCATTTGAGAAGATGGGATATCTGGGATGAAGAATGAAACATCTGCTTCTTCCTATGTATAGTGTATGGTACTCTCACCAAAAAAGTCTATGCAAGTGTTCTTATTAAGGACTCCATTGTTTGCTATTATTTTTCTATTCTGGGCAATCCGCAAACCTCAGTAAAGCATACATTTATCTTTATGTGGTGTTATAAGTCTTGTAAATGTAACTGAACAACAAAACTTCCCCCTGGCTTTTTCAATGTTTTGTACTAGATGCTATTGTATATTAAAACCACAGTATATACATCTGCACCCACCTATGAATATGATCAAGGCAGAATTGATTTTCTTCTTTTGTTTCCATTATTCAGAGAAGTGGCTTAAGTGGTTAACTTAAAGTTGATGGCAGTCTTTTAATAAGGGTGTAGACAGAAGTGCAACTCCTCGTCGTAACTGAGACAACTTTGCAGGAAGCATTCTGAATTACAATGATTCCCCGGACCCAACTCACGTTCACTGTTGGTCCCAGGGGGCAGGGGAATGTAGTTGCCAGCTGGCAGCCTGCACCCAGTTTCTCCTAGCAATGGCCCCTCCTCTCTTCCAGTCTGTCCCTGTTTCAGAATGGGAGGGAGGGAAGGGGGGAGAGGGAACTCATTCTAAGGATTCCCCAGCCAGTACCAGAGGGTGGATTGGGTGAATTAGAGCCCCCACCATCTCAGGGGTGCCCCTATACACCCACTTCACCTTCCACCAAGGGCTGAAAAAACCCTAGCTCAAACTCCCTCTGCTCCCTTTCCCCCCTCCCATTCTGAAAACAGCTCAAGGCTGGGTGGCAGCGCAGACAGAAGTTACAGAAGATAGTCTGCTTTGAAACATCTTCATCTGACCCCTCATGCAATAAGGCTTCAGATTTTCACCCAATTGGCCATTTTGAAGTGGTCTGCAGCTGTCCACTTGTGTTTGGTCATGGCTAGAGACCACTTTCTGTGGCCAGATAAGGCAAAAATTGTCACTTATGTCTGTGCCTTAACTGGAAAGCTTCAACTGTTTTCACTCTCTATCATTATGACTGTAGCCACCCATAGCAATAAATGGGAAGTGTGCTACAATAGACTTAATATCAGTGTACTAACTTCTTCAATATGAGACTTTCACATGGGTGAGCCTCAAGAAAGGCTGCACAAGTGTAGTCATAGCTTAATGCACAAAGTTGCTAAGTTTTACTCTTAGGGGTGTACAACTTTTCAAAAATACAATTTTCAATTTAAATTAAAGTAGCTAGAGAGTTTAGCCAGGTCTTTAGGTCCATGTAACATAAAAATAAGTAAATAGATTTGTTTGCATATGCATAACTGATTTCATAAGGCATGCAATAAAGAATACTCAAGTCTCTCAGGGTTCTAGCAAGCCTCAGGTGCTGACAATAAATTTCACCACAAAACTGGGTTGATTCATCATTGCAAATCCTTCTAGAATGAAATTTACTTGACTATTTAAGAGAAGAATACTGTTAGCACTGCATGTCTCCATTGCAAATAAATGACTTCCATATTATTCACCACCTGTAAGGGCCTTGGCACAGGTCTTAAAACTCAGATAAAGAGCACTTGCTCCAAGTGGCAAGAGTGGGATGTGGGGAACCACTAGGGTTTTGGATGGTAGGAAGGGGTAGAGCAGCAGGGAGCTGTGCATCTTAGGATGCTGGAGGAATGAAAGTAAAGTGTTTTACCTCCCCTGACCATTCAAACAATATCCTCGAATGGCATGGTAAAATGTTTCCAAGGTAAACCTCCTCTTGAGTGGTTTATCTTTAAAATGTTAAGAGAGCTCTTAAATGGGTGTTAAACCACCATAAGAACTCTCTTAACATTTTAAAGATAAACCACTCAAGAGGAGGTTTACCTTGGAAACATTTTATCATGCCATTCCAGGATATTGTTTGAATGGTCAGGGGAGGTAAAACACTTTACTTTCATTCCTCCAGCATCCTAAGATGCACAGCTCCCTGCTGCTCTACCCCTTCCTACCATCCAAAACCCTAGTGGTTCCCCACATCCCCCTCTTGCCACTCGGAGCAAGTGCTCTGACCTTAACTGAAGAGCGACCAGGGAACCTGGTCTGGCTGTAAAAAGCCACTTCTCTCAGGAGTCTGTGTTCAGGCTGTAATTAGCACAGCTGCTCAATGCTGAGAGCACCATAACAGCTGTGGGACCCTAAAGCCTGGGAAAGCATGCTTTCTCCAGCACCCGTGACAGCTGCCCACTCCCAGCCAGCACAACCCCTATTGCCTTTAACCCCACTCCCCTCTCCAACCCAATCCTAATTCACTGAGTCACATGCAAGATTTTAGTCCTTTAATTTTTTTAAAATATTTTTTTCACTTCTTTATTTTTATCCCCTCTCACTCTACCTCACTTAAAACAGTTTTTCGAGATTTCTCTCCTCTCCCCCTTTGCTCTGGCTGGGCTCCTTTTGGATGTGGATGGAGGGAAGCCACACACCCCATGTTGGTCCTTCTCCAAGCTACACTCCACCCTCCCTCCTCCTCTCCCACCACAGGGGAGGAACAGAGTCCTGGGCTCCTGTCCACACCCCAATTTCCCAGACCTCTAGTGGCATGTCACAGTCGTGTAGGTATGAAATGACATGAAGCCTTCACCTGAGATTGCCCTAAAAATGCCATACTTTTATGACATCATAACTTTCCATAGATTTGTGAAGTTATACAGGTAACCTGTTTTAAAGCCCTAACTTAACGAAGTTATGCTTGAAAGAACCAGAATTGTCTATAATTTACAAAGTCCTTTAATGATTTTTGTGTTTTAAGCATGTCGGAGCTGCACCATGCCAGATCCCAACACTGAGCTGAAAGACTTTTAAAGTGTGTGCTTGCAGTGGAGCTGTCTGACCCAGGACAGTATTGGATCTCTCCCCAGTCCCTGGGTCCAGGCACCTGGGAACCTGTAAAAACCATAGCTGTAGCCCAGCTGCAGGTATGCTTTTAAAAAGTCCCTGGGCACTGGGAACCAGAGACTGGGGAGCCTCTTCCCAAGTCTCTAGGTTCCAGAAATCAGGGAGCTTTAAAAACTGTTGCAGTTGTCACATGACTGGAATCCAGCTAATTTTATGCTATGAACATATGGCATAGAAGGGCAGTTGATTTTAGGGATCCAGCATAAATTCACCAGATCCCAGTTGTGCAAGTAAATGAATGTCTGCCACCAGTCTAAGACATAAAAAGGGCACGAGGAGGGATGGGGGAAGGAGTTAGGGAAACAAACTCTGATTCTTTTTTCTTTCCTTTTAAACCTATAAAGAGATCTGAATATCTTTTTATTTAATGTTTTTTTAAACTGTGGACATGTTTGAAAGACTTTCTTGAACTGATGCACAGGAGGCTAGAATGAAACTACTTTATCCAGATTATTTAAAGCTTTTATTTTTTAAAATTTCATATCTATGCCTAATTAACATTCTGAATAAAGGAAAACTTTGTTAAAGATTTAATACCCTTGCCCACTTAGTTACCAGCATACTACATGCACTCTAAGTTGCCATTCCTGGACACCACTCAGAGTTTGCCATAGGACAATAAAAAAACAAACTTGACATGTATATTTTCAAATTCTAAAACCAAACAAAATATAACATACTACAAAAACTTCCTCAACAACTTTCAGACTTCCTATGAAGTACATTGATCATAAAGAGGCAACAAGTAGATAGACAGACAGATTTTTTTTAAGGAGCCCCACTAGTTTGTTTTTTTTAAAGAAATTCTTTGTTTTCTAAACAGGAAATGTCCTGCAAACAAGCACTTTTGGTTCTATTTTAATTAAATAAAAAATCTTGGATGACAAATGCAAAAACACCGATTGATTAATTTATTATTATTCATTTATGCTAACAGAGCATATGATTGAGAAACAACGAATATAACTCCCCCCCCCCCCCACACACACACACACAGGCATTGTCTTTCTAAAAATATTAGTTTATCTGATCAATCCCACCCAGCCCAGTCCAATCCATTTCTCTTGCTCTCAGGTAGAAAAGACAAAGGTAATTTGTCATCAATAAAGTCTACCATGGGCTGCTTCCTTTTATTTGCTCAGGTTTTTAACTTGCAAAGACATTACTTTGATCCCATTAATTTAGCAAAGGGCCCCTCTAGGTTCCCATTGCATTGGGACTTCCAAAACAGGGCTTCTCACCTGTAGTGTTTGTACAACTGTTGGTAATAGCACCCACTCCAGAATCCTTATTCTCTCCTACTACTTTACCTGCACAGGTATCTGCATGGAGAGCTATTCACCTTCCCTTGGAAAGATTTGTTGCTCTTCTATGATTCTGATCCATACAGAAATACATTGCTACTAAAGATTCACTGCTTAGTAAGGATGCTGATGGTGTTAAGATCTCCACTGGTGTTAGCTTCTGCAAACTGTGCTCACCTTACCCACTCATGTCACTGTATCATAGATGCAGTGATCAGAGTTTTATGAAAGGTAAAACCCAGTTAAGTAAACTTAGCAGTAGCGCTGAACACTATTCTTTCAATACCCAAGGACTTTCATAACCTTTGTTTTTGATTTATTGACTATGATAAGACCAATTTGTTTAGCAGTTCTAACTAGTCTCTTAGACTAGGTACAGACATTCAAAAAGGCCAAGGTGAAATCGATCTAAATTATGCAGTTGTCTGTCAGCAGCGTAGTTTATGTCAGTAGCGAATGGAACACACATTTGCTCTTTAGTTGGGGGTGCAAATCTTAGACTGGGTTCTGTCATTTTTAGACCAGTCTATGTGTGCCAAACTTCTGTTCTGTTACAAGTATAGACCCATTTCCAAACACTTATACTGGCAAAAGTGTAATGTCTGTACCTGACCTGAATCTTTTGCTGTGTTTGATGTATTCAGAACAGTAAGATCAGCAGCAAGGTCCAGGTGTATAAGCACTCATCCCCACATGGAATTCCAGTTCTGTGCGACATAGTAAAACCAATGCTAATACCAGGCAACAAAGAAGAGAGTACACATTTTTATCTAACTGTCATGGTAATGTTAAAAAACAGGCAGTTAACTCCCAGTTGGAGATCACAGCATGTTTTGTATCTTGCTAAATATTCTGGAAGCCTGGAAGCCCCCCACTTCTGGTGCTCCCCAGCTGCTGGGTCCCAGCACCCAATGTCCACAGCTGCTGGACTCCAGACCACATGCTGCCAGGACCCAGAGTTGGGAGCTGGTGGAACTGAGAGTGCCCTCAGCTGCAGGATTCCCAGCCCTGGCTGGGCAGGGTGCACCCCTGCAACTGGGAGCCCATCAGCTAACAAGGCTCCCAACTGTAGGGGAGACCCAGCTACATGTGCAAATTAAAGGTTCAAAGCCACCAGCTATAAAGTTAGCACACATTTTCAAGGTCTAACTTTATAGCTGGTTGGAGCTTTTTATGGCATGATAGCTGCTTTGCATGCGTAGCTGGTCTCAAGGTAATTGTGTAATTAACCAGTTAATTGTGCAATACCTGTAGCATGTAAAGAGGGCCTCACACTTCTCAGACAACGTATCTACATTTTCATTAATGCACCGTGGTTCCTGCACATTTAATTTAGTACTTGTATAATCATGTTACTATACAGGAACTATAAAATACGTAAGGTTTTTCATTTATACATGCAGCTAAAAAGCCTCCAGTTACACAATGCTCCTAGTTTTGAGATTAATTGGTATAATTCTAACCTATTTCCTCATGACTGTAAAAGTGCTGGTGACTGGAATCCCACGAGAGATCTATTAATACTTCATGCTGAAATAAATCAGGTGCCATACTACATCCCTATAGTTAAGTCTTTACGCTCGTCAATTCTTAGATCCTTTCTTGTAAATGATAAACAGTTCTAAAAATATATTGTATGAATAGGGATTCTTCAAGAATATTTAATCTTAAAGCAACACAGTTTTGCAATCTGGCCTTATTTTAATAAAAGTACCACCTTACTAATTCTGGGTGGGATTGGTGATGAAAGAGTTACATTTATTCAAGTTTTAAAATACATGCTTGATTTTTACTATTTACTGTTTATTTTCACTTCCAGCTCAATATCATGAGAATTAGAATTATAAAAGAATACACACACACAATGTTGTGCTGGAAAGATCTGGCTATTTTTTTATGTCACCGCCATCTAATTGATAAAGCAAGCAATTCTCAATGGGGGTTCAAAAAGCTCAATTCTGTTAAGAGGTAAAGGGATCTTTTATTTAAGGTGTGTCTACACAAAAAATTTACTGATATAATTATATTGTTGTAACCATACCAGTACAACTTCCCCATACAGCTGTTAGTCCAGAATAAGAATGTCCATACCAGAGTTATGCAGGCATAACTACAACTGTTTAATTATACCAGTAAATTTTCTTGGGTGGAAAACACTTCAGGCTCATACAGTGAGAACATACACTTGCTTTTAAAGTAGGATGATCTCAGTTCTATTCCCAGGCACCAGTGGGAATTTCCAGGCGGCCCTGATGTACAATTTACAGGCAATTCTGAGGTCACAGACAGATAACAGCATTGTTATTTTAGAGTATGGGTCTGCTGAAAACTACCGACAGCCAAATTTCCTATTTGCCCAAATTTCCTGTAAGCCCTATTTCCAATCTATATACCTGACCAAGATGCCCATATTAAAGCCGACTGGTTTCCAGAGCAAACAGATAACCACAGTCAATAATAATCAGTGCATAAGAATGTTAAATCATATTCTCAGAGAAACATCATATACAGTCTAAAACACAAAATGAAATGACTTCTCTCATATCTGACAAATCAACTCAAACTCTGGCAGCTTTCAGCACTTTTCCTCTCCTAAAGTTTGTGGGAAAGAAAAGGTTTGAGCACAAGCAATCTCTGAAAATTCAGCTGGAACTGAAGGGCATTATAATACTGAACAAATTAATTGCTGACACATGTGGGTGCAAAAAACTTGACTCACTTCTGTTAAATCATGTTTTGTTTCCAGTAGGCATGAAACTGGACTGTCCTTACAGCTTCCCTTTCCTTTTTTTGCCCTAAGACCTCAAAAAAGTGTGATTTTCCTTCCCAGGTTACTGAGTTGGAAAGATAGAGAAGTTTTACTCTCTAACCACTTCTGCTCTGGTATTCTTCCCATTTCCCCCAGTTTCTTTTCCTCAGAAGCAACAAGGAAAAAAAATGAAATATTTGCAGTTGTACCTCCACTTTATCCCCTTGAGACCCTCTTATAGATTCTACTTACAATCATATGAAAGTAAGGCTGGAAAGGACCTCACAAAGTCATCTAGTCCAGCCCCCTGCTTAAGGCAGGATCTTCTCCAACTAAACCATCCCATCCAAGTGTCTGTCTAACCTGCTCTTGAAAGCTTCCAAGGATGGAGATTCCACAGCTCCTCCAGGCAGCCTGTCCCAGTGCTTGACCAGCCTCGTAGCCAGGAAGTTGCTCCTAATCTCCAACCTACATTTTCCCTGCTGCAGCTTGAGGCTGCTGCTCTTAGTCCTGTCCCCTACGGCCACAGAGAAAAACCAGTCTCCATCTTCTCTATAATCGCCCTTCAGGTATGTGAAGGCTGTTATCAAGTCTCTCCTCAGTCTTCTCTTCTCCACACTAAAAAACTAACTCTTTCAGCCTTTCCTCATAAGCCTCATCTCCTAGGCCCCCAATCATTTTGTTGTTGCTCTATGGTGGACTTTTTCCAAACTGTCTATGCCCCCATTGAAGTGAGGGGCCCCAAACCTGTGGAAGACTGAATTCAGACCAGAGTTAAGGTACAAAGCATTGCCACCAAAAGCCCTGAAAATCACAAGTCAGGCCTCAGAATTAAATGGGGGTCATAAAAATAATAGATTCTAAAGCTGCTTTTAGAATTAGTTCACATTTGCATACTTTTTTGGCACCCACAAGGGCTACAAAGTTCCTTTTTAAATTAAAGGAATTCTAAATTAAAGCTGAAGTTCTCAGTTAATAAGATGACTGCAGGTGCCAAGACAAGGAAAATGCCAAATCTCAAGAGACTTGTGCTGGAACTGTGAGAACTGAGAAAGTGATGACCATCATTTTATTCCTTCATATAGAATGGGAGTAGCCAACCTGTGGCACAGGTGCCACAAGTGACATGGGCAGCCTCTGTGTATGGCATGCAGCAGATGGGGGAGGGGACGGGTAGCAGTGGCAGATAGGGCAAGAAGCAGATAGCAAAGTAGTAGCTTGGTCAGGGAGCAAAGGGGAAAAGAGCAGAAAGCTGAGCAGCAAATGGTATAATGGAAAAGGATTGGAGTGGCCCTTGGGAAGGGTGTGGGGCTAATTTGTGGCATGCCTGCCAAGAAGGATGGCTCCCACTGATCTAGAATGCAGGGCAGGGTGGCAACCTTAGGGCACCTATGCACATGCGGCAAAGCTGCTCCAACATGCTGTAATTACAGTGCATTGGAGCAGACTGGAACATGACAATTACCAAGTCTGCTGGAGTGTAGTAATTACTCCAGCATCACGTGTATCAGTCCCTGTGCTGAAAAATGGCAGCAGGGGCACTTTAACTAAAGCCTGTTCTATGAGCTTTAGTTAAAGTGCCCCCACTGCCACTTTTCAGCACAGGGACACTGATACACATGATGCTCCAGGTGCTTTAATTAGAGGAGCTCTGGGAGCCGCTCTAATTAAAGTGCATCTCCCACCCCCTTCCTATCAACTCCTGGAGCATGTGTATAAACACCATTAGAAACTAACTAGTTCAGAGGCATGAGCTTTCCTAGACAACAATCTACTTTGTCAGATGCTAAGGTGCCAGCCTTTCCTACCTTTTGCTTGCCTTCAGACTAACCATGGCTAACTATTTCTCTCCCTCATCTAGTTACACATGCTGTTTTGCCAACCTTATTTTGCAAGAGTGCCTCTGTTTTCACCACTGTAAAGAGACAATGCACATTATTCCCGATGTTGTTGATACACAACAGGCAGGGCTGATGTCGTAGTATTTCCCATAATCTCAGAGAACCAGGGCAGAAGTGCTGCTCCTAGTCTTGCATACATGGTGTTCATCACTTTCTTTAAAGAGACAGCAGTGTACCAACTTAATTTAGAAGCGAAAAAAAAAACCTCAGTAAAAACTCTTGTGAGGTAGAATATAGTTACTTTTTCATATAGTCACTTTTTTGCTTATTTCCTTCAGAATGAGTACATTAATTAAACATTAAAATTTTGCTTTTATATTTCCCCCCTAAAGAAAGGAAATATAAAAGATATCCTTCTGATGACAACTCAGATGGTATCAAAGGTCTTCATTTCACTGCAAAGGAACACTCAGCTATGGACAATGATATTTCACAGCTTTCTTTTTCACACGCATGATCTGTGAGAGGCAGCATTCATTCATTCCCCTACTGATTTCCCTAATTCAGGAAGAGGCAAAATATGGCCTATGGGCCGAATCCAGCCCACCAGACAATTCCATTAGGCCTGTGGGGCCCCTCCATAAGCCCTTTCTAAGCCCTGGCCCTCACTGCCCCTCTACAAGCAGGCGCCTCCATGCAGGAGGTGCAGCTCCGGTTGTTAAGCAAACCCCCAATACACACCCCCCCCCAGCTTGGCATGACCCACCCATACCTCTGAACACACCCACAATCCCCACGGACACTCCCTCCCCCACCCCATCATACTCTCCCACATACCCCCACCCTAACCACACATACACACTCCTCCACACCCACCCTCACCCTCTGCTACACACCCCACCTACCACACACACACTCCTCAACCACACCGCCTCCCAAATACGCCCCCTTATGCCCTCCACAGACAATATACAAGAGTAAGACTTTATTCTGAGCTATGATGAAATCTCTTCTAGATACACTATGCAAGCACACACAAATCAGGACATTTTTTTTTAAATAAAATTAAAATAAGTTATAGTAGATGTTTGATTTTTTTTAGTATATGATTTGGTTTTATTTCCGGTTTCAAGATGGCAACCCCTGCTCCCTAAAGGAATACTTCCAAAGCAAGGTGAGGAACTTCCGGTTGGAAAAGGTCAGGGGTTAGGGGGAAGGACTTCTAGTCCCAAGATGGCAATCAGGGGGCGGGGAACCTGTCTGGGGGCAGGGCTACCCTTGTAGCCCTCAATAGCTCACCAAAATTCATTAAGCAGCCCTCCAGCTAAAATAATTACCAACCCCTGCCTTAATGGCACAGAGCTATATTAATTGGAACCACAAATAACTAAATCAAAGTAACAGGTTCCATAGAGCACCTCTAAAAGGCTACAAATCCCTAAGTATTGCCCATACTACTCATGGGCAACTGGTGCCTCTTGAGTCGGGGGGGGGCACATGCCCCCCCCCCAATACCAGTCAGCAACTGGGGGGGGGGTCCCCCAGCAGCCAATCTCACTCACCAAAAGCAGCCGTGCCACTTCCGGAAGTCCCACAGCCATTTTGAGAAGTGAAACAGCCACTTTTGCTGGCGGCCCTGCTCCCTGACCGGCGCTCACAGGGAGGGGGCACCGGCACTCCCGCCTGCCCACCTTCCCTTCATCTAAATAGGGAGCGCAGCCTGACAGGGGATGCACCAGCACTCTCAGGGGGTTCACATGCACCCCTGTGCATCCCCTATGCATTGCCACTGATACTACTAGTATAAATTAGTATACTAACAGGATTATCTTACCAGCTTCCAGGGTGCATGGCTAAGGGAAACAGTAAAGTAAAATTAATAAAGCTGTATATTTAATTATCTGCAAAAATGGTCTGAGGTCACATCCAGACAAGGCTTAAAGGAGCAATTTCTTACCCTGAAATGGTTGTTAACCAGAGCAGGTAGTCCAAGCACATATATGAGAAGAAGGTGCTATTAAAGTAAATTCTAAATGGCAAGAGTAAATATGAAGTAACTAAAGTTAATCTAATAATTAAGTTAGAGCCTCAAGAAAGAAATCAGACCAAAACGCAATACTTTTGACATTAAACTTCAGTTTGAGATTGGGACCTTTTGGACAGTGAATTAATTGTTTATCCTACTCACACCTGTTGTACCATGATCACATTCCCCTCACCCAACAAATGGCTTAAATTCAACACCATGCAAAAATAAAAAATAAGGAAGTTAGTAATAGAGATTCTAAAGACAAACTAAGTCAATTAACATGCTTAAACTCAATGTGGAAGCAAGTTAAGAAATGAATAGTTGTATGGACAGTATGCATATACCTGAACAAAAAAAAAAGCAAACAGCAAAAACCAGCATGGAGATATGGCAAAGTTCAAAATCTACTTGAGCCAAACAGAAACAGCAAATGTTATCAGAATCTTCATACAATTCTGAGATGGCAACACTGAAAATCTAAGAATTCCATCACCTAGAAGACTATTCAGTTCTGATCACCTTACCTTAAAAAGGGTAAAGCTAACAGAACAGGATCCAAGACATGCAAAGAAAATGACTGTAAGGAAGGGAAAATGTCTATATGAGAAGAGATTTCAAAATTCAGGACTGCTTATTTAAAAGGAGACACAACAGAATATAAAATATTGAATGTTGTAGAGAAACCATGTGGATGCTGCTTTTTGCCTTTGTAGGTATAAAAGAACAAGAGAACATATGCCATGTTGCCAACTTTCACATTTTTATTGCAAGTCTAACAAAAATATGGCATTTTATTTAAATCCCCAGTTCTTTCACAAAAGCAATCACATGAGAATCTGTTTAATTTTAAAACAGTTTTAGGTTATCATACCTGGGGAGAGAAGCTTTAAAATGTGACTCCAGTGTATCTTAACAGCTCAAGGCAAAGAAAGTAAAACATAATTTGGTATTTTATAAAGGTTTGTGGGTTTTAGATAATTTCAAGATTTTGTTTGTCTGAACATTTGCAGTTGGTAACAATATATATATATTAAAATTAACTTCTGGGACTCCTTGCCCTCAGGAGCAGTGCATTGGGCAGTGATGAGGATGTGGACTTTTAATTTCAAGCAAAAAAACAACAAAAGAAGATTAACATTGCTGCTACTTCTTGTAAGTAGTTGTGTGCTAAGTGCAATTATTAAAACAAAATAAAATTCAGAAAGCAACCTTGTTAGTATTGTTTTCCAAAAAGGATACTTTGTTAACTCTCCTCACATTGCAAAGTAACTTTCAGTTGGGAAGTTTGTTAAATATTCTGCAATTACTTTCAGTATTAAGAGGATATGATGCTCTGCAACATTCAGCTCTCAGCCGTACTGTAGGTCGTAACTTACCCTTTGCTTTTTATTTTTAATATTGAATTAAAGGCTTTGCTTATCAAATCATTGAGTAAGTCTGATAAACTTACATCATATCCACTGTTGCGAATTCCACGCCGTGGTCTCTCCCGAGTAACTAGAAGATCCATCTCAGTTTCTCCTGGGCTAGGACTGTTCAGAGACTGCCTGCTTCTATACACAGAATTCTTCATCTGTTGCCTAGAGCAAATGCAACAAGAAACTATTAAAATGAATGTAAGGAAGAAAAATAAATGACAGAGTGGTCTCCAAATCTAACCTTTATTCTGAAATTATTTTAATTATTAAAAAGTTACTTTTGAATAGAATACCCTTTTGATAACCACAGAACTGCTAAACGCATTCGGTTTTGTTTTCCTTAATTCAAATGCCTAAATTCAAACATAAAGAGAAGAGGCATCATAAACTAATGAATACCAGTTGAGATATGATCCAGGTGAATACCAGAAACTTTGTAGTTTGTAACAGATGCAATATAAAATAAATAAGTGTAATTAACAGTAAACTACCAAAGTCAGTGGGTGCTGAAGGTGCTAAGAAACTCTGAGTGTAGACAGAAGTAACTTTAGAAATGTTTCCAAGTAAAGTAGGATTGAAAATCTTTCAAAAGCCTCTCATTGCAGCTGCAGAACATGTGTATAGCCCCTGTGGTGCCCTCAGGCTGGAACTATTCAAAACTGCAGTGGCTGAATGAAGACTTTCCAGCCAGGGCGTGCTATATGGGGCTGTAGTGACCTGCAGTTCCACTGCCACCATGGGAAGATAGTGGGGTAGGCAAAGGGAAGTGGAAAGAGGAGAAGGAAAGCAGAGGTTGGGTCAGAGGAGCTTCTGACACTCCAGATGCACTCCTGAACCTCTTCTCTTCTGAAACTCTCTCTAATAAACAGTTATCAACCTGTGGAGTAAAGTCAATGGAGACAACTCTGTGCCACTACTCCCAGCCTTCGTAGCACAGTGCATAATGCAGGGTGGAAATGAAGTTAGGTCTGACTTCTGTACCATTCCACTGATCTAAAGTTGCAGTTGTGCAATTTTTACACCAACATCTTTTGAACCTCTCAGGATGGAGAGCTAGAGCTTAAGAAGGTAGAAGGAGGAATGTTTAGAGGAGTGCTCCGTTCAACTTGCCCTCTGAAGTAACATTCTCTTAAAGTGTATAAATTAAGCGTCCCCAAACTGCACTATGGACAAGGTCAGCTGTAGTTAACACCCAAAGGAGGGCAAAGGTGATGTGGTGCCTATCTTCAAGAAAGGGAGGAAAGTGGATCCAGCAAACTATAGGCTCATCAGCCTGACTTCTATCCCGGGGAAGATCTTAGAAAAGTTTATTAGGAGAACATCCTTAATGGACTGGCCGATGCCAACATCCTGAGGGATAGCCAGCACGAGTTTGTTGCGGATAGGTCTTGCTTGACCAATCTCATTTCCTTCTACGACCAGGTGACCTATCACCTGGACAAGGGAGAAGAGATTGACGTCATATATCTTGACTTCAAAAAAGCCTTCAATCTGGTATCCCATGATCACCTCTTGGCAAAACTGGCCAATTGTGGCCTTGGGTCCACCACGATCTGCTGGCTGGGAAATTGGCTCCATGGTCGGACCCAGAGGGTAGTAATTGATGGAAGTCAATCATCATGGTGCCCTGTAACCAGTGGGGTCCCCCAAGGCTCTGTGCTTGGACCCATATTGTTCAACATCTTCATTAATGATGTGGACATTGGAGTCAGAAGTGGACTAGCCAAGTTCACCGTGACAACAAACTTTGGGGCAAAGCATCCACACCAGAAGACAGGAGGGTGATCCAGGCTGACCTGGACAGGCTCAGCAAATGGACAGACAAGAACCTGATGGTGTTTAACACTGAAAAACACAAGGTTCTCCACCTTGGGAGGAAAAATCTGCAGCATCCTTTTAGGCTCGGCAGTGCTACACTGGCTAGCACTACGAAAGAAAGAGACTTGGGGGTCATCATTGACCACAAGATGAACATGAGCCTGCAATGTGATGCTGCGGCTAGTAAAGCGACCAAAACGTTGACTTGCATCCATAGATGCTTCTCAAGCAAATCCCAGGACGCCATTCTCCCCTTCTACTCAGCCTTGGTGAGGCCGCAGCTAGAGTACTGCATCCAGTTTTGGGCCCCACAATTCAAAAACAATGTGGAGAAGCTTGAGAGAGTCCAGAGAAGGGCCATGCACATGATCAGAGGTCAGGAAAACAGACCTTACAGTGACAGGCTGAGAGCTATGGGGCTCTTTAGCCTGGAAAAGTGCAGGCTCAGGGGTGATCTGATGGTCCCCTATAAGTTTATCAGGGGTGAGCACCAGTATCTGTGGGAATGTTTATTCACCAGAGCGCCCCAAGGGATGACAAGGTCGAATGGTTACAAACTACTGCAAGACCAGTTCAGGCTGGACATGAGGAAGAATTTCTTCATTGTCCGAGCCCCCAAGGTCTGGAACAGCCTGCCATTGGAGGTGGTTCAAGCACCTACATGGTACATCTTCAAGAATAAATTGAATGCTTATCTTGCTGGGATCCTATGATCCCAGCTGACTTCCTGCCCTTTGGGCAGGGGGCTGGACTCAATGATCTTCCAAGGTCCCTTCCAGCCCTAATTTCTATGAAATTTATGAAATAAAGATCATCCCTTGGAGGATGGAAAACCAAATGATCACACTATCCTGTAGTTGTTCTGAATCTCTCCCTTTTCTATCAATCTTTTTTTTCTGTGTTGCTGGAACACTGTAAAACAGAAATAAATCATCCCTTTGGAAACTACACAATACATGCACATGCTTATATTCTGTAGCAAGGGTCATCAAGCTGTGGTATGTCAGTATTCCCTCCTCTGTATGGTAATCACTGATCTTGTAATTATATAGCAGTGTAATTTCCCAGTAGAGTAGCTACATGGTTATTACTGTATAATATATAGTTATTTTTGTCTGCCTAGATAAAATGATCAGACATTTGAAAATTCCAGGGGCCTTACTGGTTCAGGGAATTATAGGAGTTTAGGAATAAACTCCTCTCTAGACATATTATTGAATACTTTTATATTGTATGTATATTATCAACCTTCTTCTGCAGACACAGATATGGAAGCAGACTGGCCCTGAATGTGATCTGGTATGACAATGCATATGTTCCAAAATTAGAGGTTTCTAGAACTGTATACTTCTCTTTCAAGGGGACATGTTCTGCAGCTTAATCAACTAGTGGTACATTATCAAGAAGTTTCAAATACATGGCATCTAATACATGTGCATTCTTGATCTGATTACAAACAATTAAGGAAAAAGACCCAGAGCAGTGCATATCATCAGCAGACTTACCACAATTGCCCTGAGATTGCCAATTAGCTGATTTAAAGAAGATTCACTAAAGAGAAGGGAGGTATCAACATAAACAACTAGCATTCAAATAGGTTTGCAAGTGTCTTCTGGGAACAAAAGCAAAATTCTGTGGTGCCCAGAAGGCTGAAAGGGATGCAGAGCACAGGCATGTGGATACTTGAAAAAACCAAATTATTTAGAGCTATTGTTTTATAAACAAAATTTAAAATGCTGTTTAACACAAATCGGAATATATAAAGGTCAGCTTGAATAATGTAAATAATTCCTTTTTTTTCCTGTTACATTTTGGAAGTGTCATACATTAATGACAGCTTCACAGTTAGAACAAGAGGAGAACAGGACTTTTTCCCAGAGCTCTGAAATTTTTATCTTTTTACCTACTCCTAAAGATTATTTAAAACAATTAACTGTATGTGCAGCTTTTTAAAATACAGGTTTTTAATTCCATATCAATACATAGAAAATGATACAAAGCAAAATCTTATTGTTCTTATTCTGAAGTAGGTATCATTTAAGAGTAATGTTTTTATTATGGAATTATAGTGATAGTAATTAATCTAGTACTTTGCAATATAATTTTCCTGTACTCATCCAGTATCATATTATTGCTCTACAGCATATACTTAGCTGTGCTGTTAGTATGGCAACTGTTTAACTGCTTATTAGTAAGACAATGTAAGTTTACTTGAGAGACAAACATTCCCAAATTTTGGAAATGCATCATATTTTTAGCTCCCATAGTCCATATTTAGTGAAAAGATATCTGTACTCTTCACACAGTCGTGGTTTATTGCTTCAGGTAAAGAGGAAAGGGAAATCATTCCCCAAAGTTTAGTGTACATACCTTGATGCATTTTTTCATAACCAGGAGATACTGAAATAGTCTCTAAGATTTACATAATACATTAGAGAGAATACCTAGAAAAAGAGCACTGCAGGATCTCTTAGTATATCAATTTATGAAAAGAAAATGGTCAGTATTAAAGTTTCATGTGTAAAGTGTTAAACATCTCCCACATCTCTTAGAGTACATAACAAACCCCTAAGACATGGTTTCAGTACTGCACTGTATGTACTGTAAATATTAATGTTCATGTTTCTACATTCCTCAACTATAGTCTCAGGACAGATGGTGCTAATAAAATAGAACTATTGTATCATGCTAATGCTCAATATCTTACCTTTCCTGTGCATATGTAACAATTGTTCCTCCCTCACTGGAGATCTGTAAAAGAACTGATGCTCTGACCCTCCAGCAAGGACACCAGATACAGTTTAATCAGAATCTTTATTCTTCCATTGACCTGTACAACCCTGGGACAAGTCTTCCTGAGCACAGTCTCCTTCAGTCATTTAACTCTCTCCAGGCCCCTGGGTACACAAGCTCATTTGGCTTCAGCAATTGCTTATATTCCAAGACAACCTTTCCTTTAGAATTCCTGTTACAACCTCTCATCTCTGTCCACAGAAGGTAATTGTGGCAGCTATTCTGAATGCAAAGGCCCTTTATTATTGCTCCTTTAAGTACTGATGCTGTTAAATCTATTAGCAAAGCTCCAATCTGAACTAATCAGACAATGAGAACAGAATGGAGATCTCTATCCATGAGGAGTATGAAGAAGAAGAGTATTTGTATATACTCCTTCCCTTTCTACAATAATCTCCTGATGTCATTTTCCTCTGACTACATAAAGGATTACAATGTGGTAAAAAACTACACATAATTTGAGGTGGTGTGACATCTCAGTGGGAGCCCTAAAGAGATACTACTTCAGACAGTCACAATGCCTCCCCACAGATCTCCTGTATGACACAAAAATGGGCATGCTATGCAACTCCTCTGTAGGCCAGCTTGACTGGCAGGTGAGGGGTAAGACTGTTGGGACCTCCTCTTTATGGACAGCCTGTGCTTCAGGAAGCATTGATAAAGGACTTAGCAGACAGAAGCATCTGCAACAGCGAGCAGCCTCTGTGCAATGGATCTAAATAGGATGAAGAGGAAATTTGTACCCTTTTTTGTGAATTCTCTTGAGTACAGAGATGAGCATTCTATATTCGTAAATTACTTCCAAGGGCCAACACAGTGCTACACAAACACTGGCTATGTTATACAACCACCTCTTCTCAATTTAAAGAGGAGTTAATTACGCCATAGATTAAATGACTTGTCGAGATCACAGCAATCCACAGAGTACACTTATAGCCTTGCAGACATCATTATCTGCTAAACAAGCTACTGAAATAAATCGACCTTATGATGTTCAGGTAATACTGCTAGGTTTTAAAAAGTTATTTATTTGTAAGGTCCAACTTTGGAAATAATTGCAGGTGTGTGTGCACTGTGTGCCTGCCACTTCAAGGGCCTGGAGCTGGCAGCCTCCAGGTGCCTGATGAGGGCAGCCATTTTGAGGCAAGGGCTGCCTTTATAAACAAGGCAGTTTGGCTGCAGGAGGCCCAGGCAGCAACATTGCCTGGCTGAAGGGCTGCTGAGAATGACCTGGAGGTAAGGGGGAGCTGCAAGGGGATGATAAGGAGGCTCCTGGTCCTGGGCATGACCTGAAACTGCACCCTGCTGGGAGTGGGTGACCTGGTGGGGCTCTCAGTGGCGCGGGAGCCCCCAGGAAATGCCAGGCCAGCTATCACCCTGGTGAAAGGTGGGTCGGGGTGCCTTAACCCTTAGCTCCCACCACTGGGTGGGTAACCCTATGTTTGGAGGGGCCCAGAGGGTGGACCCTGAGAGAGTGATTGCGTACAGAGTGTGGTGCTGCGGTTGCCCCTGGGAGAAGGGAGTAGTGGCATGGTGAGGCCCGAGAATAGAGAGTGAGGGGCTAGAGACCCAGCCCAAAGGAGAGAGTACCCTCGACTGGCCCAAGCTGGGGCCAGGACCAGGAAGGTCAAAAGGGTCAGGTGCCCACCACGAGGGACGCCCAAGAGCTGGGGGCCTGGGGTTCCGACTGGCCTGGAGGTGGGCCAGGGCAAGAGGCTGAAGGTCCTGGGGGGACCACACCCAAGAGGGGAAAGTAGCTTCGGGGGGGCTAGGTAGCCTGGATGAAGGCGGAGAGGCCGCCCGATAAGAGAGGATCATTGAGGGGTCCTGTATGGATGATTCTGGGGCCCAGTGTGGGGCCGGTGACTATGTGAACACCATGATGCCATCTGCGAGGCTTGGGCTGCGGTATTGGGGAGGTAGGAGCCGCAGAGAGCGCCCCCTGGCATCGGGGCACAAAATGGGTAGCCTCCCACTTAATTGTCATCTTAATTGTATCAATTAACATCAAAGGTGTGCTGGGAGAGATAGGCGGGCGGTTGCCCAGAGACAGGTGGGCGGGCTGTGGAGATTGGCCCCAAGGTGGCCCCCTGTCACAGTGTGCTTGCAACAAAACAATGGTTTAGAAACTGTTGCACTTTGCCAAAGAGCAGTTTTGGATGCCAACTTTTGGGCCTAAGTCCATTTCTATTCTTTGAGTAAAGGCTATTATCATACTTCCAGTTTAGTTATTTTGAAAAAAATGGCTCTCAAAATACATGAAAAATCTACCCTTCAAATATCATTTTTCTTTCCACTTTTTCCTTTGTTACCATGTTACAACATACCGCACGTTCAGGAATTTTCCAGATATAATCAGTTTTCTTCATTAAACAGGAGACACCAAACAAATAAAATAGCATGTAAAAGATTTTCTTCATCAGTGACAGACATTTCCACTTGAGATAATTGTTCTTCTTATAGTCCATGGGTAATGCCAATCCCATAACAAGGATGGAACTTTATATTAAAACTAGCCAATTGCCCGTCAAGAATAAAGGAGGAAGGGGAAGAGGGGCGGGGACAGAGCACCGCCACCCACCAGCCTGAGCCACCGCCTCCTCCCAAGGAGGAGCTTGTCCTGCCATCCCCCTCCACCAGTACCCCACGCCATCGCTGCCTCCAGCATCGCTGGCCTCGCCGCCCTCCCCCGGCTCTGCTCCTCAGGGCAGCAGAGCACCACCATGATGAAAGGGACAGAGCAGCGGGGTGAGCCCAGTGCTACTGGCCTTGCCCCCTCACCCCCCCACCACCACCACCCTGTCCCCGCCATCATGGAGGCGCTCCACACTCTGATTGAATGTTTTACTAACCAATCGGAGTGCTCCAAGAGCATTACAGACAAAGACAGATAGACTAATGTCTTTATTATATAAGATGCACAAACATCTCACCTGTTTTTAGGCTCTGCAAATGGAGAAGATACATCTATTTCTGGATCCAAACCATGATCTATTTCTTTTTGAGGTTTTTCATATAGCTTTCTTCTTTCTGTCAGTCCCTTATTGTTATCAACCTGAGGAAAATCGTAGTACCCTTTCCTCTTGGCTTTCAAGCGCAGCTTGTTGCGATAATGTTCTATGTCAGACTTCTGCTTCAAGGCTTTGTTCACCTAGAAGAAAGCAAAAGGACTTCTAGATAAAAGTAACATGCTGATGAATTATAAACTATGTTTTGAAAGTGTATTTGATGCACAATGTGTATTGCTTTGGATTGTGCCTCTTGGACCACAATACACCATCTGTCAACAGTAGGGAAGTACAAGCGAATGGAGTCACTCTATTTTGTATCATTTGGCAGATGGTTGAATAATTGTAGCCTAATGGAACTCTATACCTCCTAACGGTGACTCCATTTACACCCCCTGAAGAAGAACGCTGAGGATGTCAGCCAATCATCTTCACAATCAAAAGTAATGTTTGTTTTCAGGGAGGATGGGGGGGGATGGGGAAGTATTTTATACATTTGAACAAATTGAAGCTCTTCTCCAAAGTCAATGTAAAAATGTTGAAAGTACCTAGTTTTTGTGTTAAAAGGCAAATGCCACAAATCTCTTTATGAACTCCACAACGTTCCTGGGTCTTACTCAGATGATGCACAGCTACTATTCCTTGAAAGAAAATAGGTACTGAATATAAGTTACTGCTCCGGGGAATCAATAGCTGTGACACTTCAGGGCTTAAAGTACAAAACTAAACATGATATTAACCCAAGTTTAAATCCTCACACAGTCTGTCAGAGTTATTATTTACTGTGCTCTAGCCTGAAAGTAATGTTGGGTTTGACCCGTAAAGAGCCAAGGGCAAGATTCTGGGTGGCCCTCACATGAGTGCTTAGCCTGAAGGGCACAAAAGAAACCTTCCCCCAACTCCAAGACATTGCACAAATATAAATTCTCTGACCCCCTCAGTAAATCAGCATGTTTCTATGAACATTACATAGAAAACGCTTGTAAAATAACATAAATCTCAGAGAAAAAGGGTGGTACTTCGTTAACAGTCCAATTAAGCACCAATTCAAAATCACTTTGGTCCAAGAGGAAAGTAATTGTGCCTAGTATGTAGGCTGAAGCACAGATTGTACAAGGCCTGGCTTAGTTCCTACCCACCTGGCTTTTAGTAGGCAGAAGAGTTTAGTGAACAGAAACCTGGCTCTCACTTAAGAGAGCCTGGTTCAGTTCCCAGCTCAGTGATTTCCTGTGTAACTTTGCACAGACGTTCTAAGACGGTGTCCCTCCAATCCACATTTTATAAAAGGGAAGTCTTGGGAAAATTAAATCCCTTACTGGCTCCCAGGTATTTGAACAGTGCAGTGCTGGAGTCCACAGACAGACTGACTGGCTCCTTTAGGGCACCATGTATTCATAGATACAGAACCATAGTCTCCACACACTCTGAGCACAATCTGCACTTGTTACAGGATTTTACAAAAGATATGCAGTTGAGTGAAAGGATGCTAGTATTCTTCTTCTCTCTTCACTCTACTTGACTAAAGTCCAGTATATTGTCAAGGAAAATACATGTGAAACACTATCAATTGGCCCTTACCTCCCCATTAATGATGGCAGATTCCTGGCTCCTATCTGATGCAGCATGGACAGGAGGCAATGCCATAGGTTTTATAGCAATCAGTTGTACAGATCCAGAAGATGTGTCGAAGGGATCAATGGCAGACTTAGCAATGCTGTTATCAAAGAGAATGTCTCCTTCCTCTTCATCACTTATGGGCACTAAAGCACATTACGTTTATTCAGTATATGATCTAAATTATTTTATTGCAGGTACACAAGAAAACTAAGTGAACACAGGCAATAGCTTAATACTGAAGTGTTTGATCCACTTTGCCTGAAGACTTCTACAACTGGAAAACTTGGACTTCAAACAGAATAAAGTTTTTCATGCAAGGTGTCATATCAAAAACAGGCACCCCAAAAGGAATATTTGTTTCCAAAAAGTCTGTGCCATTGAGATGGAAGAAAAAACAAAAACTGAATGATGTAGAAAGAAATGGTAGGAAAATGACAATGGAAGAAAAGTATGCCCTCCTCCACATGTTATATGAAAAAAGTTGATGTGACAGTTTTCAAATGCCAGTGCTGAATACAAATATCTAGCACATTTTCTTTTAACAGAGCTTTTTTCAAATCTGAAAATAAAGCCACTGATTTTTAGGAAGGTCTGCAAAGACAATTACTACTTAAAATACACAAGTTAAACTAAAGTTACTATGCAGACATGCTCAAGGACTACCACTTTCCGAGCTCGTGTCATTTTGCAAAAAATTAACCATTCAAATTTGTAAAGAGAAAGTAGAGGATTCCTGATGTAAAACATCTCTGAAAGTCTTAATATTTAAGCGGCACGGTCTTCATTTTTATACATCTGCTTAAATGTGCACCCTCCTTCAGTTCAAATTGGCAATTTTCCAAAGTTTTGTTGGTAAGCCAGCATCATGCTGTCAGTCATGAATACCTAGACCTACTTTTTCCCATTTTGCAAAAAAAAATATATATATATATTATATAAATATATATATATTATAATATATTTATATATATATTATATATATATATATATATATAATAAAAAGTATGGAGCAAGTTCTGCAGAGATCCTTACAAACACTTTTAAATAACTGTCTTATTAAAGAGAGGAATATTTGTTCTCTCTCAAATGACAGGAGTAGAAATCAGCTTCTGCTGAAGGACAAAGTGGTATGCTCACAACTTACTTCCTGTGAAAATATATGCCATTTTAATTTTTAATCATCAAAAGAATTAGAATGGAGCCATAGGAGACAGTAGATAGTTTCAGAAAAAAAATATTTGATTGTACTTGCATAACAAATGTAACCGACTGTATAAGTGTATTCATCTTGCTCTCTGAATTCACAGTAGAGTAAGTTGTCACTATTTGAAATGCTAAGAAATATACAGGTTATATAATGGTGTTACTAAATAATATCTCTCAGGATTTATAAAGCTGTACAAATACAATTGTCGTCATTTTAGTCTGTCTAGAAGTCCTCTCAGACTCTTAAAAGTGTAGTTAAAACACACTGCCATGAATCTGATAAACTTGCAGTGGTAAAGAGGGACGAAAACTTGGTCCCATTGAAGTCACCAGAAAAACGAATGACTTCTGTGGGACCAAGGTTTCAATTAGATCAGTGTTGCTCAACCTTTTGGTGCTACAGGTCAGATGAGTGGCATAGGGCAAGTCTATGGGCTGGATTGGACCCTGAACACCAGAATCATTCCTGTGCCACCAGATTGGGACCCATGCCCCTCCCTTGGTCCTGCAACCCAGATAAGGGCCCTGCACCACCACCTTCAGCTCCATGGCACCAGATGGGGGCACCACACTGCTTTGCTTGGCCCCATGCTGCCAGATCCAGGCCCCACCCTGCCTTCACCTGGCCCATGTGCCCGGATTGGGCCCTAGGCCACCTCTGGGCACTGATCTAGTATGCTATGTGGCCCATGGGGCTCCCCATAAGTCCAGAAATTTGGCAGCAGAGGAGCAGCAAATGCAGCCTCTGCTCCACAACTGTCAAATGTTCAGATCCATGGGGACCCCCTGGGGGCTGGATGCTGTGGCTCCACAGGCTGGATCTGGCCTGTGGGCCAGGGTTTGAGCACCCTCTGAATTGGATGAACAGCCTGAAATTTATATAAACAGGGCTTTGGCCCTAAATGCCTGGACATAATAACCATTCTAATATAAGTATTTCTGGGAGGGGAGGGTTGTGCAGGGTGGTAAATGACTGCTGTTAATGGTGCAGCTCAGGTATATAAGCCAGGCGTATAAGGTAGCACAATGACTTAGCCGGAAGTAAGTTTTAAATTCAGACTCAAATTCAAATGTCAAACCTGTCTTAAAGACAGACACAAACATTGCCTCAATCTTCATTGTCTTGTCTTTTCTCCAAATCTTCCATTAGAAAATAGAAATGCTTTCAAACTTTCTCTGGGTTTCACACTTTCCAGTAAGCTCTAGAGCAGTGGTTCTTAACCTTTTTGCACTTGAGGCACCCTTCACTGGACTCAAGGCACCACTCCTTAACTTCTAGGAATTAACTGGCACCCAGATTCAAAAACTAATTTCTATGTTACCATGCTTACCTCCTTGTACAGAGGTTGGGCAATGGAGATGGAGAATCATCCAGTCAGGGGCAAGCCTGAGCCTGTGCTTATTTGCTTAATTTATCTGCTTATCTCCTCATACCTTGTGGCACCCTTCAAAGGATCTGGCAGCACTCTGGCTGAGAATCACTGCTCTAGAGACAGCAAATGAGCAAAACCATCTTACCAACATGAAGCATTTCCAAGTAACCATGCTTGCAGACTAAACTGTCCCTGCAGCAATGAGCTCCATGCAGACAGAGCCCTATACCTGTGTGAAACACGGCTGACTATTAACAGGCTTCATTCTAGGTGCAGGACTTCACCTGTCCAGAACTCATTGGTGGAGAAGGTTCAAAGTGTTTTGCTTGGTTACACAAAATCCTCCACTTGCCAGGCTCATATTCATTCAATACAAAGAGAAATGAGCAATAAAAAGAATCAGAAATCACAAAGGGCAGCTACTTCCAATATGCGGTATTAACACATAACAACATACTTTCCTCACATATAATATTAGTAAGCACATCTCCTGCAGCCAGACAGGCACTTTTTGTGAAGCTATATTAATGATACCAGAAATTAGATGTTTATTCCACATTAACTGAACATTTGCTGAGCTCAATTAATTCTCTTTTTTTGTCTGTTACATTTCTTTGCATTGACAGATAAATGATAAAACAAAGATGCAATTTATAGATATTGGCAAATTGTTGTAGATTAGCTATACAGTGAACTGTAAGAAAGCACCACAGGCACTTTAATGTTGGCTCTGATTTGTCTCTTTCCCAGAGAATTCACAGTAAATGCTCAGAATGAGATTAAAGTCCAAGACACTATATACATCACGAAGAAACTGAGCAAAGGAAGCTCACATGAAAAACTAGAAGTCTTTGAGGGTTACTTTTGTATCTCTGCACAGTTCTATCTATGTCTCTGAACGTATGGGTCTGGAGGAAGGATGTACATGACTGAAAACTTTAAAATATGATCCAAATGTTATCTTAAGTCACTCACAAAAGGGTCATGTGTTTCTTATAAGTAAAACTAAAAGGGGAAAAAGCTTTCTCAGCCCACATTTAAAGCAATACTCTTTAGTTTCTCTTTAAGCAATTGAACATCTATACCACGTTGGTTTAATTATTCTCTGTTTCTCTTTCCAAAGCAAAGAATGAGAGGAAAATAGTTTAAGTTTCAAGGGAGAAAGAAAGGGAAAAATTTACTCACCTATGAGTAAGTATCTTTCCTGAAGGAGGAACCTAGCACTCAGTGAACTGTAATGTAAAGTCCATTACAACTGAATGTTTCACTTCCTAGGCTATCTCTTTAAAAATCCCTTTCTCTTTAAGGAAATGTCTACACTGCACTCAGGAGATGTGACTGCAGCACACATACAAGTACTCAGGATAGCATTAATCCAATTAGTTCAAGTACTGACAGCAGTGCAGGGCTGTGGTAATGACTTCATAAGCCTGCCTGGACATTGAGTATGTACTTTGGGGGCAGTTAGCCTGCACTGAAAACAGTGCTGCCTATATTCACTGCGACTTCTACCTTAACCGTGTAGATTAAAGCTGTCTCCAGCAAGCCTGCACATGCTGCAATCACACCTGATTGCAGTATTGATATATCTTATCTTTGCAATGTAGTTCCAGCAGGTGGAGCTAATCACTCACCTCTCTGGCTTCTCAGCCAAGTACCCAAGCTGAAAACAAAACTGGGGCACACGGTTAAAGACTTTCTTGGCCGATAGCTGATTATTAGCCAGTCATATCAGCCAACACTATTCCGATAACTGATATTTAATAATAAAACTCATCAAACAAGCTTTAGTTTAAGCACCCCCACTGCCATTTCTAAGTGTGGGGATACTGATACAGGAGACACAGTGGCACTTTAATTAAAGTGGCTCTCAGAGCCGCACTAATTAAAGCATCCCCCCTTTCAACCCCAGTCTGGGGGCAGCTGCCTGAGCCTGAGGCTGCCCAGGGCTAGGTTGTCTCCAGGTACTTTCATTAGAGCGGCCCTTGGAGCCACTCTAATTAAAGTGCAGCTTCCTCACTCTCAGGGGCTCCCTGCTGGGAGAAGGACCCTGCTGCACACAGCGGGGGGGAGCAGCTGCCCCAGCCCCTGCCAGGCTCTGTCCCCAGCCCCTGGGGTACAGACCCTGGGCACTGTGCATTGAGTCATGCTGTGCTGAGCTGGGCTGGGCTGGGCCAGGCAGCTCAGCTGTGCCTGCCCCTCCCTGCCCCAGTCATGTTTCCAGCATTTACAGTGCCTGCCCCAGCCCACAGTCCGCACTCTGCTGCACCACACCAGCACCTGGGACACCATGGCAGCTGCTCCACTCCAGCCCAGCCTGCCAGTGAGGAGCTGGGGGTGTATCCAGGGTCACACCGGCTTGCAGGAGGAAAGCCAGGTGTCCAGGGGCCCCGGCAAAATTAAATTCTTGGAGAATATTATCGGCTACATCGGCCAAAAAAAGCCGATAGTCAATAATGTTAATTTCCCTTTTATCGGTGCCAGTCCAATGCACGACCAATATATCAGTGCACTCTAACACAAACTACAGATTTTGATTAATATTATGAAAGAAAAGGAAGGATACTTTGTTTTTTTCTCTATTTGCTTTCTTGTTATGCAAAAAAAAAAAAGAAAAGAAAGGCTTATGGCAGCACAATGTTCCGATATGGACGTGGATGTTTTGTCCCTTTTCTTAGCTCACACAGCATGTCCTAAAATTGTCTTCAAGGGTTGGGTTGGCATAAGCAGAATGTGAATGTCCCAAAAGTACCTAATGTATGTGACTAATTCTTCAACCTATCGAAGGCAAATACATAGCTTCTACTGGGAGAAAACGGTCATTCTGGAGGACCAAAATTTTTGGTGCAGGCCTGAAAATGTACCTGCAGTTTTCATCTGCAGAAAACTGCATATATAGATTCCAGATGAATAAGGCTCCAAACTTGTTAATTTACCTGCCAATATAAATACTAGCAGGAGATGCAGTTAAATAGAAACTACAGAGAAGACTCTTCCATACATTAAACAAAAAGTTTCAGAAACCCCCTAAAGTATCCAATCATTGACTTTATTTTCTGTAAAGTGATAGTTTAAAGCAGTGCTTCTCAAACTTTTTCTCAGCATGACCTCATTTATGACCCCAATTCCACAGCATGACCCTATTTCTTCAACTTCACTCCTAACCCACAGCCCCCCACCCCCTGTAACCCCATCTGCTGATGTTATGACCCTATTTGGGGTCGTGACCCACATTTTGGGAACCACTGGCTTAAAGGAACTGCAAAATATAAAGGGTCTGCCAAGAAAAAGTGGAAGAAATAATCTGTAGAACTGAGACTTGGATCCTAAGAAACCTATGACTTGGAACCAATGAAAAGGTCATCTATAAGTAACTTCAAAATATTCAATGTATTCAATATACACCCTGCAAGACAAAATGGGATTCTTGTCCTTTAAAAAGCACTGTGTTCTCAGAATCCCTCGAAATGTCCAGAGCAGCAGACAGTTTGCAGAGTGATCTGGGAATTCATAAGTTCTCTGAATATTTACATTCTACGAGGCAAAATCCCTTGGGTGAAAGGCCAAGTATCTCAGGTGCTTCAGAACTGGGGCTTGAGAGGATTTTGGAATACAAGTTTCTCTTTGACCAAGAGGGTAAGGTCAGGAATGCTGAATTTTCATCTGTTGAAGTTTGAGAGACTGCAGATACATGGGATCACTAGACTTTTGTGAGCTGCTAGAAGACTGAAAGATTTCATTCTTGTCTTCATGTGTCACTATATGTAAAAGCAAGGGCTTCTATACATGTGGGTGTGTTATATCCCTTCCCATGGCCTCTTGTCTTGTCCAGTGGGTTTAGGTTGCAAGGTCTTTGAGGCATTGGGTTTAAGGTTGCAAGGTCTTTGAGGCATTGACAATCTACTAATTTGTATTTGTACAATACCTGGCACAATGTGTCATCATTCTTGATGCACTTAAGCACTGCCATAAAAGACAATTGATAATAAATATAATTAAACATGACTGATAACAACAACAATAATAGGAAGAAAGGAGATCTGTACATGAGTATGTATTCTTGAAGTCCTCTGTGCAGTAATGCTGTATGAGCTTTAAAGTCATGCTGAAGTGGTTTACAGCTGTATAATAAAATGGTACGCATGCCTCTTCTAAGGCTAACATTTTACTGTAAGATCACAACCATGTGGATTGCCCAGTGGAGCTGGCAGGCTGATGGTGTGAGCAGAGAGATACCCTTAGCATTGTCAGTTGGATGAAAATTGCTGTCACACTCAATAAAATGTCAAATTGGGCTGATCTGGACAAAAAGAGAAACAAAGGGGAACAACTTAATGGTGCATCTACCTGTAGATTCCAGTTATTTCTGTGGTGTGTTAGCTGTATAAAATAGCACGCTCCACCCCATTAATAAGAAAAGCAATCAGCAGGAGTAGTAAAGGCAGGCTTTCAGTGAGTAGTAAAGGCTCACTGAACCAACAGAGACCAAGCAGAAAAAAGATCCACCCCATCTGTTCTACATAGTTTCTTATACCATCCTTGGCACTGTGGTAACCGAGTGACTTCCAGTTGCACATTAAGCCACATGACCAATAAACCAATAACTGCCATGTGTTATATATTCTTTTCTCCCCTCTCCAGGGAGATATAAGTACATGCAAAAGAGCGTTCTGTTTTGGAGGGAGGGCGGTTGGCAGTGATGGACTCGCACAATGAGCTAGACCACCTTGCTCCATCTTGTAAAAGAAAAGAGGAGAGAAAAATTGGAACCCATACACACAGCCCCAATCCGGTCCATGCTGCACCTGTTCCAGACTCGCCTACCCAGGCTCAGCAGCAGCAGTGGCCAGGCAGAAACTTGCTCGGCATGGGGAAAAATCGGCCCCTCCCCCTCGCTGCCAGGCCCTTCTTGCTGCAGCTGCCCAGAGCCTGTGCTGTGCCAGCACAGGCTCCAGGAAGCTGCAGCAGGAAGGGCCCGGGTCACAGCCCACCAGTACCACAGAGCTGGGGCCAGCGGTGATGGCATCTGGAAGTAGCCACCGCTGCCTGGGCTGCCTAGACAGGCAGTCCAGCCTCAGAGCTGCCCCAGGCCTACTGCGTGCCCAGTAGGCAGTAGGACATGCCACAGGCAGGTCCTGTGGAGCAGGCATGGGGTGGGCTGGAGTTGCTGCTGTGTGCATAGGTTCTGGCTGGTCTACTCCCGCCAGGGTGAATCCAGGGTGGGCATGGGGCGGGCCAGGGGCTGTGCACTGTTGGCAGTAGCAGGGAGGCACCACAGAGCACATGGGCTTTGGGCTGCTGCAGGGTAAGGGCAGGTGCTAACCAGCTCAGGGGGGCACAGGTGGGGGGCTTCTATGCACACCCCACCATACCCAGAAACCCTCCCCTGCAAACCTCACAATGCACCCTCCCCCACACACAATCACACAACCCAGAAACACCATTTCATGTTGAAGTATTATGCAAACACCTCTATATAGAACACAAAAACACACACAAATCAGGGCATAAATATATATTTTTTTTAAACAAAATTAAAATATGTTATTGTCAATGTTTGATTTTTTTTTCCAGGAGGACAACCCCCTTCCCAAAAGGAGTACTACCAGGGGCAAGGGAAGGACTTCCAATGGCAAAGGTCAGGGGAAGGAACTTCCAGTCCCAAAATGGCAACCAGGGGGTGGGGCACCTGTCAAGGGGCAGGGCTACCCTTGTGGCTCTTGATAGCTCATTAAAACTCATTATGTGGCTCACCAGATAAAATAAGTGCCTGCCCCTGGTCTTACCTAACAGTAGTAGCTGCCTCGCTTGGGCTGGAGCTGGGACCAGCTCTATGCACCCAGCCTTGCTGAGTCTGCAGACGTGCAGGCTTCACAGGGGCTGCCTTCTAAATCAGTGCCCAGGACTAGTGCCCTGCTGCCCTTCCCTCTCCCTCCAGGTACGCTACTACTAAAGAGAGATTTTTAGATTTTTAAGAAAGAGCCTGGATGAGGAAGAGCTGTAGAAGAATAACAGCTAGGGCTGTGCAAAGCTTCGGTCGTCGATTCAATTCAGAGGAGATTCGGCACAATTCAGCAGCCGAATAGAGGTGTGTGAAGTGGGCCCTATTCAATTTGGATTCAGATTCAGCCCAAATCAGGGACAGTGATTCAATTCACTCATTTGGATCACTGTCCCTGATTCAATTAGGTTGAATCCAAATGTGAAGATTCAATACTGATTCAGAGAATCAGTGATTTGGACATAGACACAACTTTATAAATGTTTTTTCTACATACCTCGTAGAAAAAAACATGGCTTGTGAATGCTGCAATGCTGGGGTGCATGGAGCGTCCCAAAGGGGGGGAGGGGGGGGCCTCCACATGCTCGGCGGCAAACCTGGAAGTGGACTTCCGGGTCTGCTGGGGAATGAGCTGGGGGGTGCCCCCCCATGCCCCCCAGCTCAGCAATCGGCAGCAGAAGGACCCCAGGTGCCCCCCCCCCCAGACCCAGGAGGCACCAATCGCCAAGCCAGGGGGCACTGGGGGGGGGCGGGCAGCACACTCCCCAGTGGTGGACTGGAAGTGCTTCTGCTCCACTTCCAGGTCTGCCACCAAGCACACGGGGGGCCCCCCATGCTCCCGTGGGATGCTCCATCCGCCCCACCATCTCAGTGTTCATAAGCCACGCCTGGAACTTCAAGGTACGTAGAAAAAACATATAAAGCTGTGTCTATGGCCAGGTCACCGATTCTCTGAATCAGAATTGAATCTTCACATTCAGATTCGACTGAATGAAATTGGGACAGTGATCCAAATCAGCAAATTGAATCACTGTCCCCTGAATCAGGCCAAATCCGAATCCGAATCAAATACTGCCCGCTTCACACACCCCTTATAGCAGCTATAATGGTTCAGATGTCCAAGACGAATAAAGAAAGGTTATTCACAAAAGTAAATGTGTTTTTTTTGAGAATGCTGCCTCTGCATATACACATATGTGCTATGTAGCCCTCAGCAACTGATGGTTTCAGGAACCTTCCAGAAACATAAAGCCTACTGGGCCTATACAAGTATCCCCAAACTTACAGAGTCAAACATTTGAACACAAATTATAAGGGCCTGTGGGATTTTCATGCATACCCAGTTCTTTTGGTGACTGTTCAGGGGCAACATGCTCAAAGAGCCAATGGCATCTACCTTTGTCACAGTAGCCTATGAATATTTCCATTTGTGAGACATCAGCTAGTAGTTCAAGAGTGAGCTGAGAAGTTCTAAGCCAAACATCCCACCCAGTAAGGCATGAACAGAGAGCTGAGGCTCCTGACAGACATGGAAAATAGAACCCCAGCACTATACTGGAAGAAGCAGCACATTAGTCTGTCCAGGCTCCCCAGCATCTGTGTAGATTGGGTACTTCAGCAGGGCTTTTTGATGCTTTTATCTAATAGCTGATTCAAACAATAAAGGCATCAAAAAGCCCTGCTGAAGCATGTGATCTATATAGATGGTGGGCAAGTGGGGTCAAACTAACATGATGTCTCTTCTGGGCATGTACTGTGCTTGTTTCAGGGGCACACCAAGCTTAAAGTGAGTTGGGGGGGGGGGTCACATCTGTAAGCAGCCTATGATACTACCTATCTTGTGTTTTCCAACCTCCCCTGCTACAGTCCAGGCAGCACTACGGAGGAAACTTTCTGACTTGACTAAGGAATGGATAAAAGCCTGAACTGATAGAGAGAAGAGAAAGAAGAGGTTTGGACAAGGGCTCTGGGGGATAGACTGTGGCTAAAACTAGTGAAACAGACAGTGAGGATGTGAAACTGAAACCTGAACTGAGATTAGCAGGAACCTGAGACAAAGACGTGGAGGGGGAGGACATGTACAAGGAACACAGAAATCAGATGAAATGACTGTGTTGATTTCCCAAAGATTTTCTCCCTGTTAGGTGTGCATGTATCATATGATCTCATATGGTGGAATTTGCATTTGCAGTTTTTTAGCAACTCCCTACTTAAATTACACATAATGCCTCACTTCCCCAACATGCCGTAAGAGCACAAACTGTTTAGCTGAGCACTTAAAAGTTAGGAAATATTGTCTAGGCGACCTTACTTATGACTAGTTGGTAAAGAGGAAGACTTTAGAGAAGCATAAGTGCTGCAGTACTTGTGATCAGGCTACAAATACAAGGATTTGCTTCCCCATGCAGTATGGCAAATTCCTGTAGTAATGAAGGCAAGAAAACCCTACCATTCCCCTTTTCTTCTGTACTCTTTCATATAGTTTCATTCACATTTTTGCCAATGGTCCCATTAGCTGATTCACTTCCAAAGACCTATCCCTTCCATTTTCCTCAAAAATGTATTGGGGCACTTATCTTAAGTCTCCTGACAAATTATAGCAAACCCTTTTAATGGTTATTTCCAGTCCCAGTAACCACATTTTGTCAAATACATTGTACAAATAACTTGCTGAATGAAATCTGAAGCCTGTGCAATATTTGCATAAGTTAAAGGAAAGCAAAGAATGTGGGCGCATCTACACATGTGCACTTATTGTGCAGTAACTAAAATTACTACACAGTATGGGCACACATCTACACATGAATGCCTGTACTGCACAGTAAATGTGGCAACTTACACTGACTTGAGCTTAAATTTGATACTTGCATTATGCAGGTATCAAATTTATGCCCAACTAGTTACTGTGCAGTAACACATGTTAGACGCATTATTGCATAGTAACCCAGAGGACCTCCCTACTGGGTCTGACCAGCCACTAGGGGGGTGGCCTGAGCCTGGCTTCAACTTAGGACTAAAGTTAGACCCAAATGCTGGCAACCAGTTCAACTTGGGACTAAAGTTAGTCCCAAAGGCTGGCAGCCATGGGGCCAAAGCAGGGGTGGGCAAAATACAACCCATGGGCTGGATTCAGCCTGCCAGGTCATTCTATCTGGCCTGTGGGGCTCCTAAAAAAAAATTAAAAATTAATATTTATCTGCCCCTGGCTGCCTGTCAAAGATGACAGAAGACAGGGGCAGTAGGACCCAGGGGGACACTGCTGGCAGGAGTCAGTGGCAGCAGTAGCAAGGCCCACCAGCCCCACTCCTCCCCACCCTCCCACCCCCGCAGCCGGAAGCTGCCTTAGCAGCAGCATCTAGCCTAGGACCCTAGGCCTGTTCCTCGCCTCCCTCTGCCAGAGAGAGAAATTCAGGTAAGAATGGGTGGAGGGAGGGGAGGATCACTGGTCCTGCAAGAGCCAACCAGCACCATGAGGTTCCCAGCTGGCTGCCGTGTGGTGCTCCTGCTGTGTCCTATGGTCCCAGCCCTACAGCCAGAACTGCATGGTGCTGCAGCTGCAGGTGGGGAGCAGCAGATGTGGGGGCGTGGCAGCGAGGGCCAGCGCAGGAGAAGGGAGTGGCAGCAGGGTCAGCACAGGGGCAAAAGTGGAAGTGGGGGGTAGCACAGGGCGAAAGTCACAGCAGGGGCTGGCACGGGGGGGGGTAGTGGCAGCAGGGAACGGCACAGGGGCGAGTGGCAGCGGGGTCCAGTGCAGGGGTGGGTGGCAAAAGGGGCCAGTGCGAGGGGGGGGGTGAGAAGTGGCAGCAGGGGCCGGTGCAGAGGAGGAAAGTGTCAGCACAGGCCAGCACAGGGCCCCAGGGGTCAGGGCCAGTGGCAAGGCAGGAACAAGCTGAGACCCATGGGGCCAGGCTGGCTCCTACTGCATTCTGTGATCCCAGCACTGCAGGCAGGAACAGCGCTCTGCTGGGACATGCCTGGCCATGTGGTGCCATGCCGCTTGGTTCCTAGCTGCAACACTGGAATCACAGAACACAGCAGGAGCCAACTCAGCCCCGTGGCTCCCAGCTTGTTCCTGTTGCCACCTCTACTGCAGCATGCCTGCAACTCCTGGATTTGCAGCAGGGAAAGCACCGTGGTGGAGCCCACTGCCTTCCCCGCTCCATGCTGTGCAGGTCCCTCGACTCCACCCGGAGTGGAGAGAGCCCTGTCTACTGCATCCCTTCGGAGTCCAACAGGGCCTCCCCTATGATAGAGGAGGCCAGGCAAGCTGTGTTCCTCACACCCGCGCAGCACTGCCCAGAGCCACACCCCACTGGATGCCAGTGCCTGTGCCAAGTACGTGCTCCCTAAGCCCCCCCCACCTGCTGCTCCTGCTGGCAGCAGGGGCTGTATGCCATATGGAAGAGTGTGGGGGGGGGTCCCCGCACCCCATAAACCTCACATACACACACCCTGCCCCCACAGCCCCCCATATATACACCCCAACATACCCTATGCCCCCCCACACCCCACCATACACACAACCCACAGTCCCTGACACAATGAGTGAGACTATTTTTTAGTTATTATGCAATCCCTTCTATTTACAATACACAAACACAAATCATGACAATTGTTTTTGTAATCAAATTAAAATATGTTATAGTAGCTGTTTGACTTCTAGTGTATGATTTGTTTTCTTCTGGTTCTAAGATGGTAACCGCCCTCTGAAAAAGAGTATTTCTGGGGGGCAAGGAAAGGTGGCAAAGGTCAGGTGTTAGGGGGTTGGACTTCCAGTTCTAATATGGTGACAAGGGGGCGGGGCAGCTGTCAAGGGACAGGGCTACCTATGCTGCCCCCAACAGCTGGCCCAAACTTGTTAAGTAACCCCCTGCCCACAATAATTGCCTGCCCCTGTGCCAGAGGCTGGAGCTCCCCCCAGTGGCCACACGGGCACATGGCAGGCTGCTCTGACCTGGCACTACGTTTTGCCTCAGGCCGTCTGCACTTGTAGATGCCGGCCTATTCCCACTTACTATGCAGTAACTTTCTGCACAATAAATTTAAGCTGGTGTAAATGCATGTGTAGAGACACCCTATGAAAATGCAAAAACAGTTCAAAACCTGACGAAGAGGGAACACTTTATTCAGCAAAAATGAATAGATCTTTTACTAAAGGAATGATTAAAAAGTTCAATTGGCGTATGAAGAGTTGAGTTTAATCATTTAGCTTTATCTTCTGTAAAAAATCTCAAAACAGCCTCAGCTAAAGAGGCCTCAGCAAGGCCTCCATAATATCAGTTTCTTCATTCATGATTATCTGGCTACCCTGGTTTCACATTTGCTGTTCATTTCCCCTCACTGCTGAGAAGCTGTAGGCTTGAATTTGGGGTGGGTTTTGATAGAAACCATGTAGAGTTTATCTATTGAGTTAACACCCAAGATTGTCATTTTCCTGTATAACTAAATGTCAGTGAGGAACAGAATCTAAAATTGGTTTGTAACTATGGCAACTAATGAGCCAATCTAACTTGGAGTCCCCAAATCAATCATGTGACTTAGCCAGGGATTCATTCCAATTTTCAAATGCTGATTTTCAGAGGAAAAAATATGCTGTTCTTTTTCCTAACATGCATATTAGAGGTGTCAAGCTACAATCATGCTAGATAGCTGGAGCAGTTTCAGACAAACAGCTAAAAGAAAAATAGCCTCTTTGTTAAATTGGAAGGACAAATGGTAACACATTCTAGCTATGCTAATTACCCTGGATAAAGATAAAGCCCCGCAATAGAAACTACTCCAGATAACAGCAGTATCTGAAATCACAGAATTGGGAATTAGGATATAAACCTTACCCAAGGAATTCAATGATTAATTGATTTTTTAATGGCAATGATAAAACACATTTAGCATAATCTAACCAAAACATTTTTGGGCAGGAACCCTCCCTCTCAGGAGGCTAAGTGGGAAGAAATTTTAGTAAGATACTCTACACAGACATTTCAGTAAGGGATAGGCCCAGTATCTCCATGCCGGATCTGTGACTCCCCATTAGCTAAGCATTTTACTTATGCAAACCCTGCCCTCTCTCTCTTGCTACAGACACCCTAAGCTAAGAAACACAATGGAAGTAGTTTGATACCAGAACATGATAGGACAGAATTTCAGAAACCCAACCGAGATGGGAGAAAGGGCTGAATACCATGGGCTTTCCCTTTGCCAAGAGAGTTGTCAGGGCAGCTATAGGGCAACAGATCTACTGTTGCCAACAGCCTCCTAATGGTGGAATAGGGATGAGCAAACAAGGATAGTTACAGCAATCTCTCTCTAGCTGCACAATGTAGTGCACAAAGGTGCTCATTTGTGCCCACTATTACAGTGAGCACAAATTAGCACCTTTGCTGCTTTACACATTAATGGGGAGGTTTCCTTTCCTTTGGCTCTGTTCAAATTCCCCTAACATCAATATAACATCTTGGTCTTTCTGCAGAGGACAGGAAAAGAGAGGATGTCAAATACACAAGAGAATACTGCAGCTATTAGTTTTCCAGCATAGTTAGGGAAGCATACAGTCACTGCTTGCAAATAAGGATGAAGCTAAAATTACACTAAAAGGGAGGTTTTAAATAAAAGGCCAATAAACAGCCACTACGCATGTGCTGGAGATATAGGAAAGCTCTGATCAGAAGAAATCACATTAAGGGTTAGTTAAATGTTTATCAAAGGAACCAAAAGTTCTTACCAATATTCTTTGAGGATTTAAAACCTATAAGTTAAAGAAAAAGAAACAAAAACAAAGTGATAATAACACCCTCAATAAAACATTTTGACTAGGTAAATTAAATTAACATTAAATGAAACTGTATTATCTGGCTTAATGTTTTCTGAGAAGAAGAAATAATCACACTCTGAAAGTATAGTATTGAACTCTCAAAATCCCAAATGTTTTTGTCTTATAAAGCAAGCAATATTTGAACGAGTATAAACATAGCAATAACCTTAAAAGCAGGCTGTTATGTGTAATTAGCATAACTTGTTTAATGTGAGCTGTGAAAATTTAGGCCTTGATCCTAAAAGCTAAGGTCCTTATTGGTTTTAGTGGAGCAACCTATAGCCACAGCAGTGCAGCAGAATGGCTGTCATTGCAGGACGGGGTCTCTTTCTAGTAAGAAATCATATTTTTTCAATAGACAAATACAAATAACACAAATGCAACACATAGAAAAGAAGGTGTTCTTGCCATAAATGTATAATACACAGAAAAACCATTTTAAAAGAGAACAACTCAATTATATCAATCCCATATTTCCCACAGAATGCATGAGCAGGTAGTAAATGCAGGGGAACTGCAGACAAAATTTAAAAATATAATGTAATTTTTGCTGTACAGGATGATGTCACCTATTCTACTATGCATTTGGGTCTATTTATTATATTATGTTCTTGCTAAAACACATGAGCTTTGTAAGCCACATCACAATACTTTATCAGATCATGATGATCACCATGATGATCATCATGGGAATTGCCATATGGACAGTCAGAAAGTTCCACAGAGGCTACAGAGGTGATGTACTGAAGTAGGGATGGAAATAGTCTTGTATTGAGATTTTCTGTGTCCCTCAACCTCCCTTTCCAATCCTGCAATGTCTTATTAAAGAAAGATTTATATTTGTGTGCTGCCGACAAAATCCGAGGAGGTCATGTTACATCTCATTTAGAGTCTGGCTTCACATGAAATATGTCCACAAAACCAGGGCTAAACCTCAAGAGAAATTAGCAAAGTAACAAGCAAAGAAAAACAAGAAGAGAGAGTCCAATATTCATTAGATGCACCTTGTACATCTTAAATCCTAAGGCTGCTATCATCAACAAAGGATTTGGAAACAAAGTTGAGTGTAGCATCACACCCCTTAGTGCAACAGCAAGAGCTGTCATTAAGGGCATTAGCAAAGAGAAGACAAAAGGGTGGAGGGTAATAGAGATCTGAAGCATTGCCACCCTCACATCTTTTCAACACAGTTTTTACCTGGTAAATCCATCTCATCAGATCTAGGCCAGATGAGAGGCACCAGCAATGAAAATGTATGTCCTAGGGTCCTGTACAGGAAAACTACATGCCTAGTTTCACCTGTTAAGAAGCCATGTGTCTCATGGCATTATGTGGCGGCTAAAAACTGTGAACAGTTGCAAAGGTTGATAACATGGAGTAAATAGCATACTCTTCCATGTGGAGTTTCATGACAGTACAGCTTATTATAGCACCGAAGGCAGAAAAGGGGGGAAAAGAAGAAGCATTGAAGAATAAATGCATAAAAGATTAGTAAATGTAGGACATAAAGGAGGAGGAGGGTTTCAACATGGGTATCTCTGTGGGAGTAGCTGCAGGCATACAGTAGACCTTTCATTAGGAAACACTTCTCACCATTTCTTTTTCTTCCCTCATCTTTTGTCACTTTCTGCTGTGCCATTACTTTCTGTGGAGAGCTTCTGCCTGAACTGGGCTTTCCTGATTCGTTGGTGATGACAGAACCGTTCTGACTAGGCGACCTGCTGTAAGTAACCATAGCAACAAGGAAGACTGTAAGTTTCTTCTGTATAAACCTCATTTCAAGGTTATTTCATCTGCACAGTTTGCATCACTGGCTTTTCAAGTCGGATTTTGTACAGAAAGGAGACAGAAAATAAGCTGCACAACAGCAACACAATGAAAGCAGGGATGCAACTACAATATTTAATTTTTCTTTTTCTTTTTCTTTTTTTTATGTAGGCTCAGCCTTGAAGAGGATTTCAGTGAAACCAGGACTGATTATTTCTCTCGCACGAACCCACAGTGACAAAAGGAAAATGCTGCAAAGGGCAAAAAACCACTATTATTAATTTAACATCTGTTAAGCAGGTCAAATAAAAGATGACCTTTGTTTTTATGCCAGCTTTTCAAGTATATAGCTAAGCAAATTCACTCCGAGCCTTTCCCCACTATTTAGTCTGTATCTGCTTTTGATTAGTTTGTCAGCCAGAACTTACACTCACCCGCTCATGTCTACCTGCATCAGTTCTGACAAGTAACTCTTTTTTCTCCCTCTACGCACTATAATGTTTAGCCAGTGCCAGTTTTTGCTGAGACTCCCTTGCTCTGAATGGTCATCCTCCTTGTCATTGTACGCTTTGCTCAGTGTCCTCTAACTACTATGGCCACAAGTATGGAAGTGGGATGGTGGTCAGATATGTTGAGAAAGGGACAGTCTTCTTACAGAGAGCATGAGTAGGAACTCTGTGTTCCTCTGGGCAAAAATATTCAGGACAGATTCCTATTTGTTTTTGGGTAGGCTAGGTACCATGCATCACTAGTTCATTTTAACAGCTAGTGAATAGGCCACAGTAAAAAAAAATGTTTAACTAAATGTTAACACAGCAAGGGGGAGTTACCACAGTGTAGCCAGTTTCACAGTTGGAAACGAGGAATGAAATAAGCCTATCGTACCACCAGTGTAACCCATACGGCAGTCTACTATTAGCCAGACTGCTGCAGCACTGGTCATTGAAAGGAAACTCAAAGGGTAGAATCACAGAAAAATAGGACTGGCAGGGACCTCGGAAGGTCATCCAGTCCAACCCCCGGCTCAAGGCAGGATCATCCCTGCTTCAATCATTCCAGTCAAATATTTGTCTGACATGCTGTTTGGCTAAAACATATCTGACAAGATTTTATTGGCAAATACTTTCCAAAGTATGGCTGCACAGTGAGAAATGAAATTAAATTCTATTGCTGTCACAAAACGTGGCTTTAAATCCATAGGCAGCATTGAGACACACATGTCCTGAGGCACAGGGCAACCTTCTAGTCTCATTGTCTATGTATAACATGCCTTGGGAGGGTCAGACTGCCCCGAGGCAGGAGAAGAGGACACTTAATGTTACCAAAATGAAGAAAGTATCAGGTGTGGGGCAAACAGTGCTACCTCAGTGCCTTATTGCTTTTGGAGTTCAACAGAAGCCCTTTTATAGTTAATTCACACAAAAGCTACGTCATAATGTTTTAGAAGCAGAGCTATCTGGGAAGAAAAAAAAGAAGCAGGTGACCAGCCCCTGCTCAACTTACCCAGTGGCTTTCCTTGTGGAAATTGCATTGTGAATTAATGCTGCTGGATGCAATATTGACCCCTATAGAATCCTTGCCATAATGGTTAGTGAATCATTTCACACTCGTCTAATGACTGCTTGGCTCCTGACAGGGACAGCCTCCAGTGCAACGAACAGCAGCTGTATCCCTATAAAATGGCTGTTGCTACCACAGAGCTTCTAAGTGCTCCTCTTTTAAAAGCATCATGCTTACTATTTATTATGGATTTTAAAAATTATAAACAAAGTATATAATATGAATCACTTCATGAAAAGTCTGTTGCAAACCTTCTCCCATCACCTATTAGATAATATTGCAAAGAACCTAATCCCACTCATTTTACTAATACAAGTAATCCTGATGTTAGTGAGACTACCTGTAGCAGGGAAGATGCAATTCTCATTGAGTACTGCAATATATTTGCTATATTCAGTCTACATAGAAACTGCTTTCCAGTGATTCCCTGAATGGGTATCTAGTCTTCCAATCAATATTTATCTAGGAATGCAAGGATTAATTACAAGATTTTGCACATCCAAAATGTTGAAGTGTTTGGGTCACTTTTTGTAGAGTCAATGGAGAGAATTATATTCTGTCTGTGAATCTGTCTGACATGAGTCAGTAATCATAGAGTCTTGAAAAATTCTTTAAAGAATAGTTCCTGGAAAGGCTTATCATCCAGGAGGGCAAGCACCTTCAGCTGTTACAATGATAATCTCCCATTTGGCACTTTATCGTGCAACAGAAGACATTGAAAAGGACAAGTATTATTCAGTTCATACGAACTAGATAATCTGATTCTTATGCTCTGCGATACATTGATTCATAGCATACAGCACATGTGACTCACACTAAAAGCTGGGAGCAAGATTTTAGAGAAACAAACTGATCTTAGGAACTAAGACAGGATTTCTTAACTAGTTTCTTCTGTTTACCAATTTATACCATCTCCCAATAGTCTCTTATATAATGGATTATCTGACATACGTAACACACAGAATTACCACAATCAACATGTTTCTCTCAGTAAACACTCAGAAAATTCAGTTTAATAATGAAGTTTTCTAGAATTTCCATTCCTCTGAAGAGTGGTGTGCACTGGTAAGTGTATAAGATGAATTAACTCAAAAGATTTCGTTTCCTAGAAAATTTCCCTGCCCAAACCAAATAACCTTTCTTTAGTTAATCGAATTCCCAAAGATATGGCTATTATAACTACAGTGAAACTGACATTAACTTTATTCTCATTGTTAAAATACCAAATTTATTTTTGCTTTATTTCCTTTATTATCAAACTTTTAAGAACAAGAAAAAAGGCTTACATTTCTCAACTATAAAATGGATTCAAATAATCCTGTTCCATTACAGTGAATAATTTTAGAAACAACTAATTCTTACTATAGGCACTTGGGCACTTCTGAGTGCTTCTTCTACATGTTCATAACACTGTTGTTATATGTACTCTGGATACTGAGACATGCTATCAACAACATAATTTAGGGAGAGCTTTAGTTTTGGTCCTTTATTTAGTCCTTAATAAGGCTATGAGAGGTAGATCCTCAGCTGGTAGTCACAATCAACGGGTCACAATCAATGGAGTTATGACAATTCACACCCACCGAGGATCTTCCCACAGTTCATTTGTAAACTTCCGATATAAGCCAAAATTTTGAACCCCATTAAAGTTCAGGTCTGTAGCACAGCACTAGCACTCATGTTGGCAGCTTCCCATTCATCTCTTCTGAGCTATAAAGTCTGCTAAATCTCGTTATTATCCTACTCTCTTTAGCAATCCTACATGCTGAATAACATTACTAAAGGCCAAGCACTTTTGTAAAGGAACAAAATGCTATAGGCATTGCATGGGTGCCAAACTCATTGTGGTTTTATTTGCTGCCAGCAGCATCCAGCCCACTCCATCCCTCAGCTGAAATTGGCCACTGCGTACCTTTTCCTTGTTTCATTGGACTTGGCAGTTTTAATGGTGCTTCCATCTTGAGTAATTTCTCTTTCCTGAGAGGCAGGTGCATCTCTAACTGGAAGTGGTAGCACTACAGTCTCCTGAGTTACAGGCAAAACCTCATCTTCAGCTCCCTGCTGACCTAAATGTTGCTTGGCATAGTCAAAGCCTTGCACAGGCTGCAGAGAAAAAGAAAAATAGTATTCCAACAAGCATCATATATTAGTATAAGATCTTTTGTTATTACGTATTAACTTCTCTAATTATGTGCATCATGGTCAAAAGTTGTAGCCATAATTGTAATACAGTTAGCTGGCAGTGATACAGTATGGTCATCAAGCTTTTGTTCAACATGTTGCTAAACATTGATTAATGGATACAAAATTGTCCATGTTTTTAGTTAAAAAAACCCATGAGAACTTAGATTTGCACAGGAAAAGGAAAAAGAAAGAAGAAGAGAAGGGTGGAAATTCAGAGGGTGGGGAGAAAGGAGAGGAGAGGGAGGGACGCTGGCCAGAAAATGAAAATCCCTCCCACAAAAGGAAAATAGAAGTCCATTTCATCTTCCCATCCTTCTCCACTGCCCAGCTTCAGCCCCCGGTTGCATCCCTGGAACCCATTCTGTAGAGAGAAAGTGAAAATGACAAGTTCCATCTAGGAAGGCAGCTGTCATTTCAATTTTCTTGATTGATGGCTAATTTTTTGGCAAAATCAAAATTTTAATCTGGAAAATTTTAATTTTGGGGGGAAATGGCATTTGCTATTGGTAAATCACAAAAATCCTAGCTGGCTCTATGAAAAAAGTGTCTTTCATATATAACAATAATGAGATTCTGCTGTGGCTATTGACAAAATGCTATAAAGTAAAATGCTGGTGTTTTTCACTTTTCCAACACATGCCATATAACATTCCAGTAAGTAACATATCAAAAATATAAAAATAGCACTTGAAAAAGGTTCCTCCAGGTTCTTACGACGTTAACAAATATTTTAGGTGTGCTGGAAAAAATTTGCCCACTTTTAAACTTCACAGATGGGTCAAAACAGCGAGATATTCACAGTACCTTCTGTTTTTTTACACACATTTGCTCCATTTCTGTCCCTCGTGGCTATAAAACAGATTCAAGAGTGGCTGATAGCTTTATAGGTATCTCAGTCTGAAAAATTATGTAATGTCCTTAAAAATCCCTATTTCTGCATAAGGGGACTTGCCTCACATTTTGAGTCTCCGACTTAACACTACTCTGAAATTTCCTTTAACCTGACAAAGAAAGTTGGCATCCATTTGAGAAGCAACTTCAGTGGAAATATATTAAAGAGGTAGTAAATGGACTAGCATTAATTTAAGTCAACAAAGTCTTAGCAAATTACAGCAGTGAGCCTTTCAACATATTACAACGTATTAGAGAAATGCCAGTTTGCCATGAAAAGGCCCTGCTGGCAAAACACAATGATGTCTCCCCTGAAGGGAGCTGAATGTTTCCCCTCCACAGTGAAGGAAAAGTACCACAGAAGTAGTCATTAGATTAGCTTTATGAAGAGAGGAAAAGAAAGACAGGGCAAGCCATGCAAAGGACTGCTAGAGAATGCCATAATACCATAAGCCACCACAGACTCTGAAATTCTGATTGAAATTAAGGGTTCAAAGTCTTCACTTACATAGGTTAATTTCTAGCCTACACAATCCTAGTTATTCAATGAATGGGGCAATAAGACAGAAAATTGTTACAAGACTGATATATAACAGCACTTTTCTCATCTGACCCACTGAAATTGTATAGATATACTACAAGTATACTTCTATCTTATGGAAAAAGTAAGAATCAAAGAGCACAAATATCTTAATAGAAGTGTAGAAATGTGTAACCCTGATCTCTCAGATTCCAATGATTATTTTTTGAGGTGCTACTTATCCCAACATCAAATAACAAAACAGTGTAAAAGGAAGAGCTTGAAAAATGATTCTTGTTAGCTGATATACTGTACTAAAGAGCATTTAATCCAGGAACTCTGACATGCGAAAGGCACCATAACCAGACGGCCTTACCATCCTGAAGGGAACTGGCAACACCACGACAATAATTCATTATGATTATTTACTCAGCACTGGAGGAAAACGTATCTGTAACCCAAGATTTCTGCAATAAGTGGGATTTGGTGGATGGTTCTGAAATCATATTTTAATATCATTACTCAGACCATTTCTTATATTGGCTGGATAAAGATAAAAAGAAGAGTATGCACTGTAACTGGGACTTGGCATGGTGATGTAAAAGCTGAAAATATTAAAACAATCACCATACATATTCCTATTCTGGTTTGTTATTTTTCTTTGTATGTTGTCTCATAAATGAATGGTATTTTTTTTTCTCATGGCCTGCAGCATTTGCTTTAAGGAATCATACTGTGGCCTTTATCTATATTTACCTGCTAGTTTATTCTTTCTTCTTGTTTTAAAAGAAAGAAAAAGTGACAGATTAGCAAATAAGATTATCAGCTTTTAAAAGCATGCTATAAATTAGAAAGCAAGAGAAGCAAAAACAAATAAATGAATGAATGATTGAATGAATGAATGAAAACAAACTTAACATCTGCCAAAAAACCCAGAACAAATACAGCATTTAAAGATTATTAAAACAGTTTTCCCTCAGTTCATTTACTTGCTGATACAGAAATATCTCACATACATCAGTCTGTACTTTTTTATTTTTGATCTGGTAAATCAGATGAAACAAATGGTAACAATACCTTTTCTCTGATGCCCAGCACAGATGTTGCTGGCTGTTAAATCATTTGTGAATGGCAACAGAATTTAACACTACGCTCAAGAAAGATACTATAAACTACACTATTTATAAGCAGCTAATGTTTTCTAACTTTATTTATTCAGCCATCAGTATGTTACCACAAAAGGGTTGTTTCTCTATTCCCATGCACAAGCAACAACCCTGTTTCCATATCATATCGCAATCTATAGAATGCTATTTAATGCTAAAGATTTCATTACCCCTTTACGCTTTGTTCATTAATTTAATTCCATTCACACAAGAAGAATTCTGAGAAAGGATGTAGTAGGCAGCTCTTCTACGTGAAGAACTGCAGTACCCCTCTGTTCACAGCAGCAATAGGACTGCAGCAATGAATAGGCAGGTTCAGGCGGCTGGTTTCCCTTGATACAAGACTTTTGAAATCACAGCACATAAAATGGCACCACTAAAAAACAAAAACAGCTGATACCAAAGACAAAGAGGGCTTTCCACACAATTTGAATTTCCTTTGTTTCCAACAATTCAGAGAACATCCAAAGGGTACCAAAACCCTGATAAGCCAAATTAAAAGATCAACTATATAGGAAAAGAAATTTTAAAGCTGTATTTTAAACTGAAAATATCCATCTAATGCAATTTAATTTTCAGAGCAGCTTTTCGTCTAAGAACATCTGAAGGTATCAAGTGATTTCAGGCACATTGGTAACTAATCAATTTAAATATTCAATTTAAATATGGTTTAGATGCATTACAATCAACCATCTGTAGTGCCCATCTTTACACTTAATGGTTCAGCAACAATAATAGCTCTGGTAAGTCAGGACAAAAATAAATTGGTCTTCTTAGGTTATGGACAGCCATTCACTTGCAGCACTTTGTAGCATAACAAAAATATAATGCTATGGGGGTGTACAGACATTCCAGCCTTTTGGTGCTTCACCCACCTCCAAAGCAGAGGTGCTTGTTTCCAGCTGATGCCACATGGACATCAGCTAGAAGCAGCTGCAACAGAGAAGCAACTCCAGCAACCTTTGAGGGCAACAAGCCTTGCCCTCCTTATCCCCACCACCTCTCTGGGGAAACCAGATCATCTGCAGGGGAGGGAATGGGATATGCTCACTGCCAACCGGGAGCTATGCTTGCATTATAAATCCCTTGGATCTTATATCATCTTATTGCACTGGGATTTTTTTTGCCCTGTATCTGTAACTTTTTATTTTTGGTGTTTAATCCCATTTATGGTTTGGTTGTGCAGGATAGACAAAAGATATAGGAGTGCAATACTGATGTCATTGTTTTGACCAGCCTTGCATAAAATTTCCACTCCTAAACTATGTCACACAGCAAAAATAAACACAGGATGTTCCCAGATGAAAAAGGGAGGCACGTGCGTGCATTATGCTTTTTCTCTACTTTCCTTTTCATCTACGTTTTTCAGAGCAGTCCCTGTAGATGCAATTCACTGAAATCACACTGTCTATATCACTCAGAAAGCAAGCAGTGATTTTATCATTTCAGTTCCTTGCTAGCCAGGACCAATGAAGCCAGGAAGGAGAGTGAAGGAGTAGAATGGTATACATACATACTCATTATCCCCCACAAAACCTTATCAGTCCAGACTTTGGTTTTGGTGGTTTGTCAGTGCCTTGGGGGAGGACAGTGGTTTGCCCACCTTAAGAGTTGAAATTTGAATAATGATGTAGCTCACTTGGTGATTAAGTTGCCTTCCCATTATGGAGATTTTAAAGCAGAATATATACTTGTAGAGAGAGATTTAAATTGGGAATTTATCTGCCTTGACAAAGTCCCTTTAATTTATATGGCTTCTTAAGTAAAAGAGAAGTAAATTGTCTCAACACTATAAGCTATATTTACAAGTCAATTAAAAGTACAAAAATGCAAAAGAAAAGAATGGTGGGGGAAAAATGTCACCTTTTCTGAATCACTAATTGGCTGGAACAGCTCTAATTTAGGGCTAGTCTCTCAACTATTGTCAAACACAGAACTTTAGCTATTCAAGTCCTATTAGTGATAATAGGACTTGTTTGGTAGAAGTTCTATGCATAGAATTAAGGATGTTGCCCTTAAGAAAAAAGTATCTTTGGAAAAAATAATCCAAGTTTGATTTTCCATTTCTTTCTCTACTTCCCCAATTTACAGAAGCAGCAAATGCCACATAGGAAGCCTGCTCAGCCCTATGGGAGGGAACAACTTGCATCAATGAACAAATTGATGGCACATTCTTGATGGTTAGAGAGAACTCGGAGAAGGTCTAAGAAGAGTTCTGTCGTCTTCTTGGATGGAAGCATGATTACTGTGACAGGAGGTGTCTCAAGGGGTGGGGAGCTAAGGAAAACTGGCAGGACATGCATCTGTCATATTGCCCCAAAGAAAACAAGTTCTGCAATGGCACAGGAAGTCCTATTCCAAGTCTACCACCCATGTAAACTTACAAATGTTCTTCAAATGCATTTAGCTAAGGAACTGAAACATGAAACCTTCAGAAAAGAAATGGGTGCTTAAAATCAAGACATTTCTCATTGCATAGACACATACTTTAGCTCTTTGAGGCAGATTCATCATGGTGTCTGGCTTGAAGTCATTCTTGTTCTTCCTGCACAGAACTGCTGTGATGATGATAATGATAACTGTAACCACAGCAATAGGAGCCAACACAGCCGCAATGATCCACAAGTTGTTTGGTGGGTTTTTCACCACAGCTGCATAAATTACAAAGCAGAGTCAGTGCTCCATCACCATTTCCTGTGTAAAAGCAGTATTAGAATTGGCGGGGTACAGTCAAAGTGGCCTTCATGTACTAATTATCATGAAAGGATGGTGATGATGATCGATTGACTTGGATTTTTACAATAAAAAAATGGATCAACAGACTTCAACAATCAACAGTTTCAAGTTGTTTAAATCACAGAATACTAGCTCTCCTCTCAAGTCCAGGATCTCAGTTGCACTTAAATGTCTTCTTCACAGTATAAACAAGGCATGGTAAATGCAATATATGGCAGATTGGTAGCATAGCAAAGGGGGGGCAGGCAGCACACCAGCCCTGGGCACCAATTTAGAGGGGGCACCAGAGTAGTAGCCACCAGAGGGCCTGTGCCATAGCATGGTGCCATGAGACCAAGATGTGGCAGTAGCAGCATAAGTCCAGTAAGACTCCTGCGCTCCCTGCCCCTCTCCAGGGTCTTTGCTCTGGGCCAAAAAATTGTTAGTAACATCTCTGCCCTAGGTATTTTCCTAAAATAAAATGCCAAGACACAGATATTATCTATGATAAAAACATACACATCTATCCCAGTCCTGCTCCTATAAAAGTTATTGGTTCAGATTCACAGAAGCTGTAAATTGGCAAAGTTCCTTTGAAAATGAGGATGCTATGGCGACTCACAGCTACTAAGGAAAGGGTTCATTAAGAGTTTTGCAACAAACACTTGTGAGAAAAATGCTCTTTTCTTATTAGTGTTGCTGTTGTGTTTTTCCGATTCTTTGGCACCATAGACGGACTACATCTTCTTAATTATTTCTTGTAAAAATGTAGGGGCAGGAAGAGTCATGTCCAGTCATATTGATAATTGTACCAGAATATAAAATCACAGCACCAAGGGACCCTCTATATGTGCAAGTAAAGACACAATGCGATCTAATGCACAATCCACACAATTGCGCCTCCTGCCATGCCACACATGCAAGGCAAGGGACTTGATTGTGAGCTTGCATCTCAGATCCTATCATGGCTTATTGCCAGTGAAGGGGAAGCCTGATCCCAGGCTCCCCCTGCTCCAACAAAAAGCAATTTCTTACAGTTTGGAGCCCCCTCAGTTGACAGGGATCCCAGCTGCAGATGTGCCTAAGGCACCCCCCACAGCTGGGAGATTGCAACTGCTGCAATCCCTTAGCCATGGGGGCGCCCCATGCAGCTGTGCCCCTGCAGCTGGGAACCCTGTCAGTTCATTGCAGCTGGGAGACGACAGCAGCTGCATCTCCCAGTCATATTGGTGTGTGGGGTGCTCCCATGGCTGGGAGCCCTGTCAGCTGATGGGGTCCTAGCTGTGGGGGCGTATGCTTCTGTGGCTGGAAGCCAGCATCAGCTGGGAGTTCCCAGGCTTTGGGATGCACATGGACCCCCACCAGCTGGGAACTCCAATCTCTGGACAGGTCTCCAAGTCACCAGAGCACAGGCTACACATGCAAATTAAACCTAGACAGAAACTGGCTATAAAGTTATTACACATTTTCCAGCAATAACTTGATAGGTGGCTGGACCTTTTTAAGGTACCATAGCTAATTTAGATGTGTAGCCAGCCTAATTAATTGTGCAATTCACCAGGTAATTGTGTAATATATGTACTGTATAGCAAAGGGCCTAATACGCATCCTCAGCTATTTGTTAGTGCACATTCATATTGCTAAAATTCTAGAATCTATTTGATATGAATGAAATCTCCTGGTATGTATCTTAAAATAACTTGCTGCATTTTCTCATTTCATTTCCTTTCAGAATTGCTTATGCTAATCACTATATTACATCCTTAATTATTTGATTATGAAAAGCTTACCATGATTTCTATATTCTCTTGGCTCCAGATGTAGAAAAGACAACTGTGTAAATATCACTAGTGGCCATGTACAGGTGCTAGATTTGTGCCTTTTTCGCAGCACAAAAAGAGAGCATACAGTCATTCAAGGGCTTTCTTACAGAAGAAAAATAGCTCTTTTCCAAGAAGGTTCTACCACTATGAACCAGGTAGATCTCTCCCTTCCTGCACTAAATTGAATGACTGTTTCTCTCTGGTGTTGCAGACACTCAGTATCCCACAGCCCCTTGCTCCCTTGGAGGGAGGGAGCTGTCAGCAGGGAGCCCTGTAGGAACCTTATCCCCTGTTCTGCCAATCGGCTGACTAGTGGTAGAAGTTGGGGAGCCGTTCTCCTGCAGCAAAAATGTTCCAGAGCCCTGGGTGGGTTCCTGCCGCAAGAGAAGAGCCCCCACCCAGTGCACTCCTCCCTTTCCACCGGGAAGAATTTGCGGAGTAGGGGATAGCTGTGTTACAGCTGAAAGTCTGCCTGATTTCTGCATGCCTTGCCGCCATAACAAAACACCCCCACCTCTCTCTACACTGCTCCAAGCTGGCCCAGAGGTGTGCAAGCAGTGGGGACTATTCTCCTGTGGGGGTAACTGGGAGGGTTTGTACTGGGAGGTCCCTCCCCTCCCACAAATCAGCTGATTGCCAGGAGAAGGGGGCATTCTCCTAGTGTCGGAGACTTCCCCCAGCTGCTCTCTGAAAAGCAGCAGCTGCCACTTGGCAGCCTGCCCCTTCTCAGGCAGGGCACAGAGTAGGCAATCAATTAAGAAGCTCCCCTAAAGGCAGGGGGGCCCAGCAAGCAGCCCTCTAGTGCCTTCTGGCAGGAGAGCTAGCTTGTGTAGGTCTCTAGCAAGGGGGCTGGAAAGCATGTATGCTCCAGCTCCCAGACTGTTTTCCTATTGGTGAGAAGTTCAGAAAGATGCTATGGCCACTGGGAAGTTCCTCAACAGTTACCCCATTTTTCTTCTTGATTTAATACAAGCTACCAGGACCTGATTCTGGAAGCTGCAGAGCATTTTCAGCTACCATTGGCTTGACTGACTGTTGATGGCACTGAGCTCTTTCCAAACACTGGACATCTAACTACAGTAGTTACTTCACAGCTAGGTGAAAGCATGTTTTGGGCCTGACCCACAACTCCTTTTGTAGTCAGAGCTAATTATGTTGTACAAGAAAGTAGCAGAGTCATATGATCTGTGATGTTTTGCATTCAAGCTAACAGTAACTGCATGCTTCATTGGATCTTTAAGGGCTAGTATAATCCCTGAATGTTAAGTGCCCCTTCTGTGAGAAAGGTTCCCTCTTTAATGATCTTGTGTAAATAAATGAATAACATTGTAACAGCTAGTTAGGGGAGAGGTCTCGGTTGGCCCTTTTTCTGAAAAGCAAAGGCATTAGCTTGGGCCAAATTTTATCTAACAATGTCCATTTTAATTACCAGCTACCACGGTGGTAGTAGTGAATAACAAATGCTTGTAGTAGAGGCTCCTAACTGCTGAAAGATGAGTAGGTATTTCTGAAATCACTCTGAAGAGGACAGAGAAAAAGGACAATTGTGTGCTTAATACACAGGATTGAGGCTCAAGAGATCTGGTTTCTGCTATTATCTCTGTCACAGGCTTCCTGCGTGATTTAGGATCAGTTGCTTCAGACCTGACCCAACGCTCACATAAATCAACAGGTCTTATTACCACTGATTACCACAGGCTTCATAATAATCATGTTTTTTCCTACTTTTTGTCATGTCTACTCAGACTGTGAGTCCTCAAGTCAGGTATTTTCTATCTCAAAGTGCAGCACCTGTTACAGCAGGGCTGCTTTATTACAATACAAATCATATTATGTAAGAGTGAACTGCTTGTTATAGAACTTTCTTACAATTACAAATAAATACTCATATTATGTCCAATCTGAGGCAATGGGAATACTTTCTTTCCACTGTAAAGTATTCAGATTGTTCCTTCCGGTCAAATGATCTAATCTCCAAGTTTTAGCATAGAGTCTTCTTCATGTTACACTCCCAAATGGCAGTTTTATCCAGCCACATAACTGACATTTTTTGGCACTTATGCATAGTTTACAATCCTATTCTACTTAAAGTCGCTTACCCAGACCTCCTTTTGAAGCAGCCTCTCTCCTCACTTGGGGCAGCCAAGAGAGTGAGATCTGTGGAGTAAGACAAAAGCAAGCAAGCCAGAAGATGGTAGCTCAGTGAGACAGATACCACTCTAAAAGAGTGGGTGGGGCCTACATTCTAATCTGGACCTTTGCTCTTTATCTGGTGAATATTAAATGCAAGGACCAGTGGCTCAGCTTCAGAAGGAGGACTAGAGAGAGGACTGGATAATACCTAACCTATGGCCTGGTAGGTAGTGTTGTGAAGTTGGAGAAATACAGGTTTGGAGAATTTCCTGGGTGAGTGACACAGCAGCCTCCTTCCCCACCACTATTTTTGTTGGGCTACAATATGGGGATTTATATTCAGGTATGTGTATACAGATTACCAGCCCATGCACAGCCTACTGAACATACTTATGTGTCCACACCATAGGTAAAATAAAATTGAAAATATTGTGTAAGTGCCAAAATGGCAATTATGCAGCTAGGCAAATGTCATTTGCTAGTGTGAAGGCAAATGAGATTCTGCCTTTTGGTACCCAAAACCAAAAATGTATTTTATGTGTATTTGTCATATCATTCTGTATGGAAACTTTATTTCAATTTGGATGGAAATCTGCAGCTGAGGGAGGCTGCCTTATAAAACTGTACAAGCATGCAGTATATACAGCTATCTATTTGAAAATATGAAACATACCCAAAAGAAGTCAGTATATTTTTCTGATTTATAGCTGTTCTAGCAGAAAAGGCTCTTTGAAGCATTTTTAATGGGAAACAATGTAATTTGTATTTAAGTTAACATAATTTATGCAAACAGGGATCAAAATTAGTGTTTTCAGCAGAAAAAAAATTGAAATCAATCATTCAGTAGCATCCAACCCACGACCAGACCAGGAGATATACTGCAGTCACTGGTTATGGTACTATGGTACCATTTGAGCCTGTTTTCTGACTTAATCTCATGCTTATTGCCAATCTTTAATCATTTGTTACAATTAGTTCCTCTTTTCCTATCAATTTGCTATGCAGCTGTTCCAAGTGCTTCATTCATGCAGATAGGAAGGCTGATTGTGACAGGGTGCCTAGCATGCCTGTCACATTAAGCGGAGAGATGCCTCTAGCTCAGGCAGCAACCAGGTAAAACACCTGACTGAAGGCAGGCGGGGCTTAAGGTATATATGAGCCCAGGGCCTGATATAGGCAGGCAGTCTTATGCAGGTAGCTGACAGGGACAGAGCTCCTGAGCAGCAGCTGGGACCTCCTTACCACCCCTTAGTCTATTCCACAAACCACCAGGCGTTCCCCAGCCCAAAGGCTGCAGATCCACAGACGTGCTTGGTGTAAGAAAGCTGCTGAGAGTGATTCTGGCTCACACCAAGCATGTCTGTGTGTCTGCAGCCTTTGGGCTGGGGAACATCTGGTGGTTTGTGGAACAGACTACTAAAAGGAGGCGAGGAGGTCCCAGCTGGCCTAGGGAGATAGGGGCCAGAGGGCCCAGAGCAGGGGGCCAGAGGGCTCATAGAGTAGGTAGGGCCAAGGTGCCCATAGACCTCACTGACCTAGGAGTGGGGCCAGGACTCAGGAAGGACCCACAGCCTAAAAGAGCCACAGATGGATACTGTCAGGGTTGGAGAGCCCATGGGTCTCAAGTGGCCTAGGAGCAGGGCCAGGGTCTAAGGAGAATAACCAAAGGCCAGGAGGACCACAGCCAGAGACTGAGGGGGCTATAGCTCAGAGGCTCTTGGTGTAAAGATGAACAGAGCCAAAAGCTCATACCCTGTAGGGGCAGTTATGATTTGATTAGTATGTGCAACATCTGCAAGGCATTGGCATGGGTACTGAGGAGGTAGAGCCCATGTAATTAGCCCTTAAGGCAGTGAGGGCCTGTGTGAGGTGCTGGTTTTGTTGTTATGGATTCAAAAGTGGCCTGCTTTCGTGTAATATGCTGCAAACGTAAATGCTTTCATCAACAAAAATCCTCCCTTCTTTTAAAAACTTGTTTCACATTACAATTCCAGAACTGTGGGACAGATTTTTAAAATACAGAATGAAAAAAAATGTTTATATATTTCAGTCATCTGAGCTCAAGAGTGTGAGACCAGGCTGGGGAGCCCTAGGGCAAGCCTCCCTTTTTCTAGAAGATAAATGCATCAAGGCATGGCAGGAAAGGGGAAGAAGAGATTGCCCAAAGAGAGAAGTTGATAAGGGCTGAGGGGGCTCCAGGTTTGATTGGACAGGTTTGATTCCAAAGGGATAAATATCTCAGCATTCGATGTGGGAAGGATAAATTAGTCAAACTTAAAATCATACCTCAGACTGTCTACCATACAAAATAAAATTCAAAGCTCCATCATGCATTCAAAACACTGCACCAGGAAGGCAGAACAAAATCTACCCTGGGATCCAAAAGAACCAGTGGGGTTTTTTTTTAAGTCTGAACATGAACTTAATGTCCTTCAAATCACTAATGGAATTGGTAAGAAAAAAAAGGAGCTTTAATTTTACCTTGCAAGAATAATTACACTTCATTTTTCCTCTACGTTTTTCTGAATTAGTTTATTGTACCTTCATACTGGAAATTGCATACACAAAATAAAACATTCAGTACACTAACCTCTTGGATCAATCTCCCTAATTAATTACCTGATTTCCATTATCAACAGTGTCATGCAACTTAAAAAGCTCTGACAGGTGAAAGTGAATGTCTCTAAAGAAATGTTTTCCATTGGTATTCAGATTTCTGCAGCTGCTTTATATACATTAAATCTGAGGGACCTCTGGATAGCTCAACTGCTTTGTGCCCTTCATTTTCATTTATGCCAAGATAGTTAACTAGCGATTTACTTTTAATTTGTGTGAGCTCATTAATTTTCAGGTTTTGACATTATGGAATTTTAGTCAGTTTGGGAGATAAGTTCAGCTTCACAGTCTCATATAGGTGATATGAGAGCTATAACTAGAGTTATGGAGAACTACAGGTGTAGCTGACAGTGATGCCGTTCAACCAAAAATAACATTATTTTAAAATGTTTTAAAGGTTTGTTATTTTTATATAGCAAACATCTACCTGATTTAAGCAATTACTAAAATGAGGGTGGCTCTAAAAACAAGTCAATGAGCATTCCCCATAGTTAATGTTGCATTTTGAAAATTAGTTCTGAGAAATAACAATAGGCATGACTAAAACAGAGGAATCAAAGGGGGGGAAAAAAGGATTCTTACGATCAGCTTGTACTTGGATGACATAACCTAATGTCAAGGCCATCCTTTGTGAATCAACAGTGCTCAGAATTTTGGCAGCTGCAGTGCCCAGCAACGGTTTTGCATTGTATAAAGTATAGTAAGTCAGTTCAGCAGGCTCCTTGGGACCTGGAATACGCTGCATTTTTACCATCTAACAAAAAAAGAAAGATAAAGAAACTGTGTTTATATTGTACCATTCTTAGATCCTGATCCTGCAAAAGGCTACATGAATGCAGACCTCTGTGTTTACATGGAATCTCATTGAAATAAATGGACTTCTACACAAGCATAGGCTCCAAATAAAACTTCTCACGGAAACAGGTCTTTGCAATGCTTTATACAACATTACGTTCATCAAGTCTATAACAGTCACTGAAGTTCCCATCTTTCTAATGGGAAATCCTAGATTAGGAAAAGGATATGGTGAGAACAAGGAAAGAAGTGAATATAAAAATAAAATCTATTAGGCTATGAAGAAGCAATTTTGTAATTAAGTGAAAGAGGTACATCTTTGATTTTACAGCTATGTTTTAATAGACCGTTTCTAAATGAAACAAACATGCACATCTACTCACAAGCCTAAGTGGTAGACAAAAAGAATGATACTCTTTTGACTCCCTTCTGTTACAATGGCGGACTTGGAAAGTGTGACTGTTTTTCTTTCTTGAATTAGGTGGATACATGTAAAATATTTATGATCATACATAAAGTAGAGAGAAAATGCCTGTGTGAGGTGCTGGTTTTGTTGTTATGGATTCAAAAGTGGCCTGCTTTCATGTGATGTGTTGCAAACATAAATGCTTTCATCAACAAAAATCCTCCCTTCTTTTAAAAACTTGTTTCACATTACAATTCCAGAACTGTGGGACAGATTTTTAAAATACAGAATGAAAAAAAATGTTTCTATATTACAGTAAGTGACATTTGTAAGGGTGTGAGAAACTACAGAAAATAACTGACAATTTGGCTTTTGAAATTGCAAACAGAAAATACCGAATTTCATTTCATTAGAGCAGCTGGCTAATTTTGTGCAGACACAGAATGTGCTCCTGTGGGAATACCAAGTGAGAAATGTCACCAAATGAGAGAAAGAAGGCAGTCCACAATGGCTGTATCCTGGATAGATCAATAGAAAAACACTCAGGGCTCAAAACCTCATCTGCTTGCGGCCATCCAATTTTCAAACCAAAGCTATTTAAAACTGATCCCTCGCTGCATTGCAAAGAATCCCAGAACAATGCAGAAGTCAGATACAGCTTTTCCTAGCTCATATGACAGAAGACCTAGGACAAATTATCCTATCACCCTTGAAAATAGAAAAATATATCTCTTCCCAACGTTAAATTACCAATAACTACTAGGTTATTTCTGCTAAGGTTTGCATTTAACAACAAATTACATAGCAGACAAAAGGGAAAATATCCTTTAAGTGCAGATTAACTAATGTTAATTTCCAACGAAGAAGAAACATGAAAATATATATAACCTGCCTGATTTCTTAAATAGAAATCATTTGTGATGACCTAACATTACTCATTTACTGCCTTGATATTCACAAGTAAGGATGGCCAAACTCATTCCATCTAAATGTTTTTCACATCAATCTATGAAGACAAAGACTTCTTTTAAAGTATCTGGATACAGCTAATATTTGACGACCTGCACAGTGTAGCTGCCCACTGTAGTAGCACGTTTAAATCGTCTTCCTTGTTGATGGGACATCATGAACAGTGGGGCCAGACGCTGCTCCATCAGTCTTGCAAAGCTCTGGTTGTTCAATCCCAATAATGTAATGTCGACCCCTTGTATAACTGTGGGAATGGAGAAAATCATTTATCAGCAGATTGTACAGGGACAAATGAAATAACACATGAGCTAAAGCAGTACTTGTGACAAAGATGTACAAGCTACTTTGGAAGAAAAACAACCTGACATGATTTCACCTAAGTTACACAATCTCAATAATTCCCATTGCGAGTATAATGTGCCTGCATTCCAGTCAGCGTACTATTCTTCTCAGATAATCTGTCAACTACATTTCTGTACACTGAGAAGAAAATCCTCCGGCAGTGTTCTTCGCTTTTTAGTTTACCAAACGGCTTTTGAGAAACTCAATCTACTCCAAACTTCAAAGCAAAATAGAAGTCAACCCTTAAGTGAAAACTTGCTTGAGGGTTGTCTGCTCTTATGCTCATCAGAAGGCCACCTAGATGCTTTTGTTAGGCAAAAAAGGAATAATTTTTCATCCAATACTCTGCAAATTTAAAATTGAAATTCTACAGGATAGTTTGACAAAAATATTCGGTATTCTAAGGTAATGAAGAGTAGTAGAAATCATTACTGAATACACATTTGATTTAATACAATCCAGAGTCTTAAAGAATTCATAGTACATGAACATTTCTTGAACTTAGATATACCTCAGGGTATGAAGCACACTTCTAGAAGGTACCCAAGAGAAAGAAACAGGAAGCCATAAGAAAAGGAAGAAGATAAAATAACTAACTCTACAGTATCTATTAGGTTGTAAGAGAGGCTTAGTTATATAGATATAAGGGACAATTCTATTACCCTTTAAATATCCAATTGGCAGTTTTCCAGCCATGTAAGTGGCATTTTAGCATTTATGCACAGTTTGCAATTCTATTCCCAGTGTGGTAATCAGTGTAGACATGTAAGTGTAAGCATCTACATAATTACTGAGCAACAGCAGTAGGATACATAGTAGCCAGGCAGGTATATGGCTATGTGTGTGTATTTATCACAAAATTCTTCTCAGCAAAAGTCTGACTAGTGAGGGAAAGGAAAAAAAGAAACGTTCTTGCATATTTTAGCTCCAGTCACTGATTGCTTAGGGCCCTTGTTCAGGATCTCCTGCTTCCTGTGCAAGTGCTGTAACCAATCAGTTTTTGGAGCCAAAGGCAGAACCCTTTGGCTTCCTCCCTATGCTGGCGCTCCTTGCCACCTCGCCCCCACGCATGGGGAACAGAATCACAAACTGTGTAAAGCATGATACAATTCAGCTCAAAGTGGGGGTTTTGTTGTTGCGTGCAAGAGAGAATCATAGGGATATAAAGCACTTGATACAACAGACTTAAAAAGTAGTAGGTTATCCAAAAAAGTTTGAGAACCACTGTCATATACTAACTGCATTCATCTGCTTTCACTATTTTTGAAGAGGCACTTCAGAGCTTTAAAGCATTTACTTGCAGGTTTTTCAAAGCATAATTCCTACTAGCATATTTACAATATCCCACTAAGCCAATGGGAATTTTGTGGGGCCAAGAACTAGAGAATTATTTCACAAAACCTAATCCAAAACATTTTGAAATCAGTGGAATCTTTTCTCTGATTTCAATGGACTTTGGATGAAACCTGTGAGAAAATGGAACATGGTCTCTTCATTGGGCTTTGTCTTCATCTCAAAAGCAGAAATAATTAGAACAAGGATGCCAAATATTTTGAGGACTTAACCTTAAATATAATTCTCCATAGAAATAAAACAGTACCTGTAATCACCCAGTAATCTCTAGTTGATTCTGAGACATCAAGGTTTGGATACTCCAAAGCTTAAAAAAAAGTTACATTATAATATGAAAACATCTGACATGTTGTACATCCCTAAAATATAACTTATATGGCTTATGTTATCATTTGTATATTTATTTTATTATTAATTATATTATGCATATTATACATTTGCATAGGTTACATAAGTGGCCCTCCTCCTGGACCTCCTTTGACTATATAAACCACACCATAATTTTGTCCTAAATTAATAATAAAATAAACTCAAGGCAGATTCCAGTAATTTTACTCAAATATGCACTAAATAGCACTTTACTCATCAGGTAGACACCAGTGATTTCAAAGGGAGTGTTCATGGAGTAATGTACTATGCATGTAATGATGTTGTTGGAATATATACCATATACACATAAAAATAAGGGATTTAAGTTAATCAATCTTTACCAGTTACATAAAATATATTTTATATAATATTAGAGCAGCAAAACATTTCATGATGAGAACCTGTGTGTCAATGATCTACATGTAAATAAAGTTTCTGAAACCATCCATGGTTTTACTTATACACTGATATTTACTACACAGCTATGAAAAATTTGTGTTTGTAATTTTAATGCTTGTTCATTTTTTGGAGCTATAAAAGTGCCTTATAATATGAAGTTCAACAAGCAATTAGTTCACAGTATAGACCTGCAGCTTTCTCATTACAATACGAAAATATGGAGAGCATTTAATCTATAATATGCAGCAGCTGAGTCATTGCAGAATTTAAAAAAAATAAAGTGGTTTGAAATCTTAAACTTTGCAAAGCATCTGACTTTGCACAATAACTACTTTATGTGGAATGTTATTACCTCTCCTTTAGTTGTGCATTTATACAACAGGTTGTTAAGGCTCTGGAAGAAGCCATTGTAACCAATTGGGAAATAATGAGTTCTGAAAATAATGTGGATATTTACTTGCTAGACTGAAGCCTTTACAGTGTCAGGTTAATAAGCATCTAACATTTTTTCTAAGTAAACATTTACACAAGAGACAGTATCAGTCTGAGGTCATATACGCTGCATGGAAGCAGATTCATGAGCTTGCTGCATTCCTGCTGTGTAAGGAATAAAAAACCAGGACCTACAATTCCAAAGCACAAGCCATTACATGTTAAAGGACCACTGGCTAAAAGCTCTATCCTGACTATTAGGCACAGTCTGCATTGAGAGCACTGTAGGACTGCATTACCCCATGAGGAGCTCTGGTAGGAATTCTGCCTCAGTGAGAAATGCCTTCCAGAGCACCCTGGCATGACTGCTCCTAGGCTGCTTTTACGTAGGGCAGCAGACGTGGCTGCCCCATGTACCAGTCATGCTCCCAGAGAGACCAAAGACCAGGGGTCACAGCCGGAGACCTAGAGGGCCACAGAGCCCATAGCACTGAAGGGGTGAGGTCTGGGGCTGAGAGCCCATAAGCCACAGAGCGACATGTGTCAGCAGAACTAGAGAGCCCAGAGATCTGCATCACCAAGAGGGGTGAGCATCAGCAGGGCTTAAGGCAACCAAAGGTCTCACAGATCCAGGAGTGGGACCAGGGCCTAGAGATGAGCCGGAGGTCAGGGACCAGTGCCAGAGACTGCCAGGTCTGAGAGCCCAGAGATCATGACTGGCCTAGGAGCAGGAACAGGGCCCAGAGATGGGCCAAAGACTAAGGGTCACTGCTGAAGACCGAGAGGGCCATGGAGTCCATAGCCCAGGAGGGGCAAGGACTGGGGCTGGGAGCCCATAGCCCAGGAAGGTCAAATATCAGCAGATCACCTGCAAGGCATGGGAGTGGGTATTGGGAAGGATGGAGCCCAAGAAATTAGCCCTTAAGGCAATGACCACAGGCACCTATGATCATAAGAGTAAGATGAGGCTTGGGAAGCCCTGGGGCAGCCTCCCTTTCATCAGAAATTAGTAACATCAAGGCGTGGAGGATAAGTAAAGGGGAGAGAGCCCCAAAGGGAGCTAAGCTAGCAAGGGCTAAGTGGCCACCAGGGGGCATCTAGACCACCCTGGGTTTGGCACACGCTACAGTAGCTAGGCTCAGCACAGAGGCAATCAGCACTGTTAGTTCTGCAAAATTTTACAGTTTCAACCATTAAACACCCTGCAGGATGGTTGGTTGTAGATGTGTGATTTGCTCAGTCATGGTCTGGTTATTTCTCAGAAAATATACAGTTTCTGAATCCAAGCAACAAGTGGCTGATGATTATTCAACAAGAATTTTCATAATTATCAGGGGTTAAACTGTTATTTCCCGCCCTGAGCAAAATATTGGGTGAGAAGTTACTCAAAGAGGTAAGCAAAATGCAATTATCTATGCAAGTAACTTAGGGGTGGCCAACCTGTGGTATGCCAGCCACAAGTGGCACAAGCAGCCTGTATGTGGGAGGGGAAAGGCAGCACAGGGACAGATAGGAGAGGGAGCAGAGAGCAGAGCATCAGATCAAGCAGGGGGCATATGGCAGAGAGCAGAAAGCAAAGCAACAGATTAGGTAAAGAGAAGGGAGAAGAGTGGTACCAGGGAAGGTACAGGGCTAATTTGTGGCATACCTGCCAAAAAGGTTGGTCCCCACTGGAGTAACTGATCATCTCTGTGAGTGAGAGTATGTATGTGTGTGTCTGTGTGTGTTGCGGGGGGGGGAGGGGCGCTATGGGATCTGAAACCCCCTGGAGTTTTTGGCAAGAAAGAAAGAACAGCCAAAAGGGCAGTTCTGCATTTCCTTCACCATGTGATCACATATTTTTTTGGAATAGGAAATATATTAAATTATCTCAGGACTTCATTTTAAACTAACCCAAATAATCCAGTTTACTGCTTACCTCTACCCTAATCAGTCTAGTAACAGCAACATGTGTGGACCGAAACATTACAAACTGCAATCCATGAAATTATTTAGTTTGACAGACTGGACCAAAGGTGATATTTAGTCTTATCAATGAATGTCATGGCTACTGTGGTTTAATCTGGATCTTCACTGTTATTTGAACATACTCTTTTATACTTAAGTTGTATCATGAAGACTTGTGCATTGTAAGATTAATTGGAGCCTGTGCTCATTTAACTCAAGACTATTATTACATGTTAGATGGAGCTCATGTATCTTTGTCTCCTTTCTCTTACAGTAAGCACTGATCTTTCACAGTGAATGGATAACTTATATTTATACAAAGTCTAATTTCACAGGCTGAATTCAACTGATCAAACTAAATCCCCATAGCCAATATCCATGTGTCTTCACTCATTTTATGGAAATCGGCATGCTAAGTGGCTCAGAGAATCTGCTCTCTACATTCTGCTGATAGGCATAACTTTTTCTGATTCATAGCACCTTTGACTCCTCAAAGCTAGTGGAAAGAAAAGACTGCATAATGTGCAGTGAAAAATGCGTTGTGCACCACATTCACAATTTTAAAAAACATCCTGTAGAACAGGGTCTAAGGTTCAAAAACATGTACAATGAGATTTTTTTTCCAGAACAGATTGAAAAATACATTTTTTGCATCTTCATTTTAAGGGCCTCTACCCATTCTGCACTCAACAGTTTTTCAACCCCCCTGATTCTGTGTATATTCAAAGCATGCTACAAAGAACATCTGTCTGAACAAGTGTTGGGGCCTAATTCTGCTTCCAGTGAAATTAAAATCCAAACTCCCATTGATAGAAAGGTGCAAGATCAACCTATGGGTTGAGGCTAAGGTTTACAGGTTATAGTGTTTCCTGGAGTTGATGTATGGAAAGGTTTTGTTATGCCTTCTTAACAAAAATGTAGCTTTACAGTGGAATGGAATCTACCAGTGTTTTCCTGTTAGGGAGGCATGTCTGTGCGTATGTATTCTTAATTATTTACCAGCATGCAGAGAGATCAGGGTAGGTGTCCTTTTAGCAGGTAAAACTGAAAGGAGTAAGAAAAAATATGTATATTTTAAATTTCCACTTGTTACATGTAAAGCAACATTCTGAGGCAAGTACAAAGCTGAAACCCTTGGGTTCTACATAGGAAGTTTGTTAAAGTTTCTCAAGTAATGTTAACCAATCACAACCAGCTGTGATCGAAATTGCTTACTTACATTCGGCAATAGTCAGAGGTGGATAGGTAAGATAGAATCCCACCAGTTCAGCTGAGAGCTGATTAAGCAGGTTGCTGGAAACCGTGCCGTTTAGAGTTGTGCTTTGATTGCTCACCACATAAAATAAGGTGACACCCTGGGAAATATTTGATGTGTTCAAAATCTGAAACAAAAGTAAAGAAATATCATGCAGTTCAATTTCAGCTCGTTGGTTCATAGATGCATATAATCAATGCAAATAACCAAATAGGGAAATGTTACTGCCAAAATTATGCGTTTGGGGATGTTTTTAACTCGCTGCTTAGCATGGTATATCATAACAGACCAGACACATGTGGCCCATGGCTTCCTCAAGGGTTATCACTCCTTTTTATATCCAGTGAGGTAGATTTGGACCCTGTTTGTATGGTTTCTCCCAGTTCTCTGATTTCACTGACTTGTTCCGTGTCCTGTAAGCTATCCTTGCCACCTCAACTCTGAGCCTCTCTCTCTTCAGTGTCTGATTCAATGCCCACTTCTCATTATATTCACTGGGATTTGGATAAGCCCCTAAGCAGAAGCAGAGAAGCAGTAGAGCTATGGCAGGGAGGGAAGTAATCTTTCTGAGCAACCTGACCCCCAGTGACTAAGGAGAAACAAATTTTCTTTTATAAAGATCTTTGGGATATCAGTTGAGACTGCCAATATTCAGGTTTGGAATGAAAAACTTGGGATAGTGCCATGTTACTCTGAAGTTATGAGTTATCTGCTTAGGGAAGGGAGTGGGTGACAAGAGAACTTTCCTTGTATCTTGTCTCCCTCTTCCACTTTGCCACAGGCCATACCCTGATCCAAAACTAAGAGATTCTTGAGGAATAAAAGAGAAAACAGTCCACTTTACTGTTTTATGTATTTGCTTTATATATAAGCAGAAGGCAGAGTAGGTTTGGACCTCATTAACTAACTAAATATTCATTATGTCTATTTGGCATAATAAATATTTAGTTAGTCTATGAAGTGCAAACCTACCCCATATATATACCAAAGATAGCAAAAGTTTGCTAAAAGGCATGACAAATATTTAGTTAGTCTATGAAGTACAGATCTACTCTTCCTTCTGCCTGACTTCAGACTAACAGAGCTAACTACCTCTCTGCTTTATACCTAGTCACATAAATCATGTAATTGCCTGGGTTTTAGGCCAAAGTTTTTTAAGGTCAAAACATAAAAACATAGCTCAGTAGAGTCACTCAAGTAACCAGTTTCCTCTGATTATCTCCTCTTGGTAATCTAAATAGTTAAAAAACCTCACTGAATCAATAAAGAGAATATTTAGTACACACAGGGCATGTCTACATGAGACCCTAGACACACAGTAGACTAATTCTATTGCTCATTAGTGCATCATCGCAACAACTGTGCTAATGCGCAGTAGAATTAGTCTACTGTGCATTAGTGTCGTGTAAAAAACTTGTGCCAGCACTACTGCGCAGTAGTACTGATTACAGTGCATTAAATTAGTACCTGTTATTCCCAGTACTAAACTAAGTGTCATAATTGTGGCACATTAATGCATGTGTAGACATGCCCATATATCTTTCCTGCTTGGTGCAGGGGGCTGAACCCAACGATCTTCCTATGTCCCTTCCAGCCTTACAATCTATGAATCACTAACATGGGCTCTGCAACAACTCACTTACATGACCAACTTTTTTATTTTAGTGAATTGCACAGAAGTACTGTGTTTCCCCATATGTTTCCTCAATCTTTGCAGGACTGAGTTCACAGTGCCCAATTTAGATTTACAAATGTGCATCATAAACACTCCTAATGAAATCGAGTGATCTGAAATATCAGTCTTAGTTAAGAGTGTTGAAATGATATGTTTTACTATTCTAAGAAAGAAATAATTAGGGTTAAACATCTGAACTTTCCATTATCTAAATAGGGGTTTTTGGAACACACATTTAGTAAATATCAATATTTTTAAAATATTGTATATATTAGGCTAACTTAAAATATGGTAAAGTTTCAATTTCAGGAAGTAGTAATAATAACTTTCCATGCCACTTTAATTCATTTTTTTTCTTGTAGTACTAAGGTGGATCCATAAGATGCATATAAAACAACATAACTGCATATGAAGATATAAACATATCTCCACAGTGACTATCAGATGTATGGGGTTGACATTAACACAGGGGCATTCAACTCCAGCACTGGACTGAGGGTGTGGGAAACAGATGTGCAGTGCCTGGAAATATCCTGGGGCCCCTTGATGGTTCCAACAGTGAGGAATGCTTCCCTTGTCCCACTGATCAGCTGATTGGTGGCCCTGATAGCTTGACATATCCCAGGGACACCCTGGATAGATCCAGCTGCAAGGAAATGCCCCCCTCACTCCTTCCCCCACCCTGCATAGACCTACGGTGACCTGGGTCTGTTCAGCGGCAGGCAGGATTTGCACTGGCAGCAGCATCCCCCCAGGGCTCCTTGACAGCTCGCCCGGAGTGGGCTCTTAGGGAGCCTGTGCTCTCCCTCCTCCCTTCCTTGAAGGGAGAGTCGAGGGCTGTGGGATACTCACCTTCATCACGTGGAAGGAGTGTACAGCCATTCATGCTGGTGACGAAGGAGAAAGATTGTTCTGGTTGGAAGCGCTCAAGAAAGGTGTCTCTCCCAACACAAATGTAACCCCTGTACATAGCTATAAATCTACATCAGCAATTTCAGCAGCAAGCAATAATCCTGTTAGTCTGACAATACATACTGGCAAAGACACTGGTATTATACCTGAACTGTTAAGTTGTTGCTGGTGTTTAAGACCTTCCTTTCAGCATCCTGGAATGCTCTCTGTAACCGCTGTTCCATGGTCTGAACAAACTTGCATGACTGTATATTGTCTGTTTGACCCACAAACTGCAGCTCTAGAATATGAATGCGTGAGTGCATAGTCAAAATATTTTCTGAGTCTACATAAGTCTCATAAGGCATAACAGCAAAAAGATCAGATTACAAAATTAAATAGGTGAATATAACATCATATAAAACTTGCTTATTCTTAAGCAATATTATACATGATTTACTATTAAAATAAACTACAAAGATTATATACTGTTATTTGAGCTGACACATAAATAAAAGGGGACTGTTTCTGCAATGATATATAACACTTTCAGATCAACACAACTGTCTATGCACTTACTTGAAGTTTAGGGCAGAAGTGAAAACCACCTTAAAACATAAGTACTATCTTGAATCTTTAAAGTCATTGGCTCTTGAAAAGAAATAATAAACCACACACTAATTCCAATTCTTTTTTCTTGGAAAGGGGGAAGTGTTGAAAATAATATATTCTATGAGGTAGTTGCAATATATTTGTATACACCCAAGATATCTCTTCAATTCAATATGTGACCTCATCTTTCTGCATTAGCACAACAGTCCACATACTGCCTTATTTATTCGAATCTAAGCCAACCCTGAACAATCCCCCAATAATCAGATTCTATAGAAAATGTATCATTTTCCATTTATAGAATTTAATTATTGGAGGGTTGTCTTTAATTCATTCCCTGCACTGCTGATAATACCCAAGACCCACTTTTCATTTGCTTATAACTTTGCCTGACTTTAGCCATTCAGGTAGATGGAAAGTTTTGGAATAAACCTGGTATGCAGGATCCATACCTTATTTGCAGGATGCATTCCTTATTTGCTGCAGAAATGGGAGGGTGTATACTGAATGAAGCAGGAAGATAAAGAATGCAATTGGGGGAATGCAACCCTTTACCTTTGCTCCATGCTGACAGTAGTGTGGAGCAAGGAGCACAGCCCCAGCCCAGGCCCCATAGCAGCCATGTCGGCTGCACACCACTGCTATGGGGCTGGGCTGGGGCCATGCCCAGTGCCCCAGGTTGCAGCATGGATGGAGCCCGCTAGCATGGATCAAGGGTAAGGGGGGAGGGAGAGGGGCAGACAGGGGAGCAGAGGCTGTGTGGGTGGAGGAGATGGGGGGAGAGGCTGTACAGGGGAGATTGTGGGGTGCAGAGGTAGAGGGGGAAAGGGGGCAGGCAGAAGCTGCAGCTACAGTGCCAAACCCAGGCAGGGGCTGGTTGCTGGTTTCTGGAACTGGAGCCAGAGCTGTAGCAGCTGCCTGCCCCTTCCACTGCCCCTGTACTCAATTCTAAGAGGAGGGGCTCCTCCTCCATGTTAAATGGGGGGGGTTGTCTTGGAATTGAATAAATACGGTATATGGGGAGTCACATTGGAGACTCAGGCTAACTTTTGTCGATGGAGTTATACACCTACATTTGGGGCTTTCTTTTTTCTGATAGGCATTTATTACAGAATTGACAGTAAACTCTGCAACCATTACCCTAAAAGGATTATTTCATTACTTACCTGTTTTCAGCTGGAAGTGGTAGGCAGGCAATGGATTCCATGGCAAAGCCAGTACAGCAACAGACTGAAGATTTGGCACATGCTGCTTTATGTCTGCTGTGGCATTGCTAACACCATAAGCAATAAGCATTTCAATAACTGCAGCAGGTATAAAAACCAACCTCCCCTGTGTAACGTAGTAACCAACTGTCACGTTATTTGATTGTTCCAGAATTTCAACCTAAAACACAGAGGGAAATTTTACTTTTATTTTATTTCCATCAACTGTTCTGTTATTGGATTTTTCCTTCTGAATCAGATTTCCTAGAGGTTTTGCATGTAATCTCCTTTAAGGCAGGATGGAAGCAGATGGTGCGATATAAAGCAATTTTACTTTTGAACTTAGAAATTGAATATTTTGCACACTGACATACATGAGTCATTTCACATACAAGAAGATCCACTGTACTCTTGCGCATATCAGGGCTCACAGGATTAGGGTCAAAAGAGTATAAGGGGAAAATTCTCTATTGTTTGATCCTCTAATGTCACAACTGTATTTTTTGCATTCTTCCATGGGCAGAGCTTACATCAACAGGCATCCTTCAAAGTGAGCACAATAACACAATATTACCTTAAAAAGTTACAGCTGGTAGTGAGAGACAAGCTAGTTTCCTTGCACTTAGGGCTCAAAAACGTGTCCTTCACACATAGTTCAAAGAGGGCCCTCTATGGGGAAGGGTACAGGAACCCTCCTTGTGTCTTATGGAGAGACAGCAGTATGACTCAACTGCCTTTCCTTTAGTTTCAGAGGCCCCCAGGACGATAATCTCTCTATGCTTACTGCTGCAATCTACACTGATCTAGATAGCACCCACAGGGGAAAGGAGAAATTGATAATCATAGAGCCGAACAACAAACCTGGACTATCCACCAATTATTCTGAATAGGATGATTTTGTATTTCCTCCATTGTTTTTGTAAATGTTCCTTTTCTTTACTTATAGTTCATATGCTAGTCTACAGCTGTGTATAGCATCCTTATTAACAGCATAAGAAGCTCTATCCCTCATTTTTCACATTATATGGCCCTAGCAACCTACTTCAGTCTAGACTTACACTCCACATAAGAGTTTCATGTAATTTAGATGAAAGTAATGAACATGTCATTCTCACTTACTTTCAGTAAAAATTGTTTTCCCCTCACTTCAGTTTTGTGTCACTGTAGAAGCAAATGTCAGACACAGCATTTCCAAACCAGAGAATGGGCTGACAGCAGTGACAACCTATTTATTGGACTTGCTGTTACAACTGATTTGTAGTAAGGTGTGGAAGCACTTGGCTCACTACATGGGTGTACTCATTCCTGTATTTCAGGGTGGGGGAGGAGTAAGGGGTGAAGAAACTGCTGCTCCACAACATGCCAGAAAGAAAACTGACTCTTCCCCTTTCACCTTTTAAAATAAAATGATAGCTACCATAAAGAGTTTATAGGGGCCCTAAAAAGTTTAGACTCCATATAGCATTTCTCCTGCTCCTACCTTTCTTTCATAAAAAAACAACCAAAAGTGCTGTACATTCCATGCTAGACAGATTACATCCCTACAGTGCATCCGGTGTTTGCAAACTTCAGAAATAAAATTTCCCACCTGAGCGTCCCACAAAGCAGCCCAATAAAGCTGCAGCCTGTTGGGGCCAACACAGCTAACTACCTCTCTGTAAATGATTATGTCAGGAGCTTTCACACAAAAGCCAGCTTTGGTTAGGGAAGTACCCTATCAGTGTTATATTTTCTAAACAACAAAAGCATGACTAAAAATCACAAAGAAATCCTGTGCACTCACATCTGTCCAGTTAGCCTGCTGTTCCTGGCTATAGGAAGTTATGCAATAAGCCACTATATCAATCTTACTGAAAAACAGATGTAATCCATTTGAATCACAAAAAGGAGGCACCAGCTAAAATAAAAACCTATCCTTTGAAATCCTGAGTTGTTGTGTGGATTTAATCATATATATCACTTGTAGTCCTCAGACGCATGAAGAAGTGTATTACTTAAAGAGCAAAATAAACCCCCAAAACACAAGTCATTTTGTCATTACTTGGGTGTATGATCAAAACAATCTGTTGTTTTTAAACAATGATGATATTATAACTCTTGGGGGGGGGGGGACATTTGCTCTGTATCTGTCATTGGCAATGAAATCAAAGTGCTTCACCATGCCCAATTCAAAATATCTTTGGAATCTTTAAACACCAGTCTTCTATGTTCTGGCAAGTTTTTATGATGAGGCGCAAAAGGGAAAAAATATGGTGTAAATCTCACATCAGGCAACAACCAAGCTGCCAAGTACCACCCAGCTCATGTGACCCAGGCATTTGAAAACACTGAGCACTCACACTCATCTAGGCTTCAGGAATGGCCTGCATCACTGCAGTGGGACATCAGGGGCATGTATCACCTGCAGAGCAGTCAGATTCTTCACCCCTTTGCCATCATCTGATGAAATCGGCTATACCCTATCAAAGCTAATGCTCTCTGAACAAGTTAGTCTGTAATGTGCCATCTTCCCTGCCCTCTGCCCTTTTCTTTAGTAAGGGAGGAAGAAGTAGCCAAGAAAAAGAAGGCAGCAGCTCCACAAAACCCCAATAGCTAACAACATCCTTAAGACTAGCCCTACACTGGCTGATCAATTAAATTCTATTCTGCACCCAATCCCACCAATAGGCACTTGGTTCTGCACATTACAAAGCCGAAATACTGTTTTTGTGGCTCCTAGAAACCATGGGTATGTTTGTATGACTCTAAAGGAAGGGAGATGAAATGCAGGAGCTTGTCTCTGACTAGTTTGTCCTTGATTCACATCCTTAAGAAACCCAACACTTTGGCAAATTGCTAATGGTTAAGATTGATGTTTATCACCTCCTTTGGGTGCCAAGACTTCTAATTTAACTATATAATTCAGTTTGCTTACTTGAGCATTGACATTTTGGTTGAAAGCCTGTCGCAAGACCAGGGTGAGTCCTTTTGTCACATTCTCTTTTAAGGAACCACTGATCAGCAGCCTTCTTGTGTTCAGAAGCAAAACTGTTGAACAACACCAAGATACACATTAGCCTGAAACATCAACATGCTACTGTTTTCTTGATTTTATTTCCTTCTAATTTTCATCACAGTCATCTATCTGGACCAAGTTCTGTGACAATCAAGTAAGAAACCCTTTGTTATGCACCGGTTGCATAGGAGCTCAGCCCAAGCCCAGAGCTCTCCAGTGTTCAGAGTAGATACTTCTGTTGCTGTGGGGAGCAAGGGCTAAAACTGCAGCACTTTCTACAATCACTGAGTCTTTTTCAGTGAATTACACTATGACCAGGTAATCTGAAAGTAGATTAATGGAACCTTCCAACATGACTGAAATGACATTGCCTCACAGGATTCAAAGTACAAGGAAGTACACGTGGAAGAATATACACTGCATTTTCATAAACAGAGACCTAATTACCCTTTCTCTGTTTCAGGATTAAAGCAAACCAAAATGGCCTTTAATTCCCATGATTACTTTCACTGAGGAAGTGTTCAAGGATGTTGTGATTAATTTTATCAACCTAAGGAAAAGACTGAAGCATTTTTCAAATAATTTACAGAAAGACTCAATATCCTTAGCTGCATCCTGGATATCCCAGACCAGACATGCCTTATTCTTATCACATGCTTTGTCTTCCTGCAGACACAGCTGTTGTAAATGTGTCATCTCTGGTGATATTTAGCAGCACAGACACATCAATAACACTAGTGTCTGTCCAAGGATTTTACTCTTCCCAATCTCCCCCTCATCTTGTGCGGGTATGAATTTGTAAAGCCTTTATTTTACCCCTCCCCTTTCCTTTTCTACATCTTAAAATAAGGTACCTGATGTAGTGCTACCCTTTGCTATCAATGTGAACCATTACATTGTCAGGGAATGATTTTTGAAGAGCCATTCAGTTTAGTGTTCTTAAGAGAGATTTTTTCCTTAACGTTAAGCCAAGCTTAGAGCCATGACAAATGGTACTACGATTAGAGACGTAGTATGATGATAAATAACAACAAGAACATCATTTGGAGATTAATTATATTAAATGTTAAGCACTATTTTGAAATATATCTTTATACAGGAGAGCAATGTACCATGCCAGAACAGGTCAAAAGCCTCATTAGTACAATAACTTGCCTTAGCCAATGACTTAGACCTTTTGCTGCAGCAGAGGGGAAAAAACTACCATTATGTACTCAACTTACAGTATAATAAAGAAAGTAAACCTTTCAGAGTCTTGCAATGGTCTGCAAAACCACAGAGCATGGAACTGGAGGACCTCATTTTATCATGTAAAAGTATTAATGAAAATCTACATTTGTCCACATTTACTTGCTGGTGACTCTCTAGTTGGCTAGTTAGTGGACTCATCACTGCAGTACCTAATCCCCAAATTGGTGACCCAAGCCCTTAATTTAATGAGTAAATTAACAAACATTTAAACATTGTTTCTACTTATTGTGAACTGTATATCATACAAAAACAATATTTTTCTGGTCAAACCAAACTCATCTGATAGCCTTACCTGTTTTAACCATAAGGTTCCTGGACTGCTGGCATTCCAAGGCAGGAACTGCAGTCGTGTTAGCAAAAGCTGCGCTTGAAGTTGCAGGAGCAGCAGAAGTGCTTTCCACTGGGGTAGGAGGAAGCCTAGTTGTTTTCGCTGATGCTGTAATAGATGTCAAAGCTGCTGTAATTGTCAGTGGGTAGGGAGTTGATGTTTTGGTGATTTCTGAGCTTGTGATTTTCATGGTGTCAGGTACTGTTGTTTCTATCTGTCTTGGTGTATGTGTTGTGGATCCTAGTGTGGAACCTGGGACTCTGCTAACTTTAGAGGTTAGAAATATAGTAGCAGTGCGTGGGGGTGACATAGATATGTTTCTTGGTGCAAATGGAAAGCCTGTGTGTGTTGCTACTGAGTTTAGAATCGATGTCATTTTTGTGGCAGTGTTATTTTTTGCAAGTGTTGATATCAGTGTGCTTAATGCCATCACAGGTGGCAGGGGTGTGTTTTCAGTGCCTAGAGAAAACAAGGATGAAGTTGGCACTGGTGAAGTTGGAGCTGATTCTCCTGTAAATGGTTTTGCTTCTGAAGTTCCTACTGTAGGTATTGCACCAGGAGACACTGAAGATAACACTGTAATGACAGAATGGGTAAAGTTGGTTGTTGACAAAAAAGCAGAAGTTAGTGGTGTTGGTGATTCATGGACAGAAGTTATGATGACTGACTGCAAAGCACTGGTGGTAGGTGTTTGCAATGGGGCGCCCTCAGTAACTTCATTAGGTACAGGAACTAATATAGTTGGATTTTGGACAATAGTAGTCAGCTGGCTAGATGGTTCTGAAAGAGAGTTATTTGAAAAGTCCCTCTGATTTCCAGGAGTCATGTATTCTTCTGTAATAGGACTGGATATCAATGCTGAGCTTGAGGATGATTTGACTACTAGAGAGGGAGAAATTGTTGGTTGTGTATCACTGATAACTATTTCATTATCAGCTGAAACAGCCCAGTTGCCAGTGAATTGAGAAGCCAGTCCGAGTTCAGATGGTGTTGAATATAAAGTATTTGTTGAAGAGACTTTTTCAGCATTAGCTGTATCAGAACTCAGCATGCTAGAAACAGTGCTCATACCATTAGCTGCAAAATCCTTAGCTGCTGGCACAAACACATGCACTGATGTTTCAGATTTTGAGGTGAGATTAACATCCCTGCTGGTAAACAATTTAGTGACATTTTGAGGTGTGTTGATATGCTTTTCTGACTGAGCTGCAGGTATTACCATAGTGGGGGAAGGGGATGAATATTGAACAGTAGACATTTCTAAAGCAGATGAATACAGGTTAAAGTTTGTGAAATTTTTAGTCTTGATTCCAACAACAGGTGAAAATGAAGAATTATGATTTGATGTTGCAGAGGTATAGGTTGCTGAAGTCAGAGAGATGGTTGTTTGTTTGCTCCTAATGTTATTTATTTGCTGTTGTAGATGCGAGATGGCTGAATCTATGCCACGATAATCAGTTTCTAATGAAGAAGTGCTTGGAATAACTTCTGTTATTGCCATTTTGGCTGTTTCTTTTGTTGAAGAACCACTAGAAATCAAGGCTGTAAGGGGCCATTTAGAAGCTAAAGCTGAGGCTTTTGGAGATTTTGTAGTATCTAAACTGTTTTCTGGGACAGCAGTTGAAATAGAGACGGTTGAGGCTTTGCTGAATGTAGTTTCTGTCACTGGAACATATGGCGACAATTTATAGAGTTCTGAGGACACAATAGGAGTAAATGCATTTGAATAACTTGCATTTGAAAACTGACCACTGGTAACTTCAGATTTATTTAAGGGTGGTAGATGTAAGTATTCTGTACGTGGCGTGACAATGGTAGATGCTTCCACGTTGCTTTCTTCATTATCTATTAAATCTGCCAGACTTTGTCCATTAGGACTTGAAACCTGTGAAGTTTTAGAATTATAAAGAGCAGATGTCTTTATGATAGCGTGTATAAATTTTGAAAAGCCTGCAGTGGAAGTCGCCAATGATGTAACAGGTGTAAGAGGACTCATGCTTTCTGTTTGCAAAATTCTTTCAAGCATTGTTGTTCTTGTGGTGTGTTCACTAGCAGGCGATTCTGAAGGAGGTCTGGAGTATTGAGAATCGTGTGGCACGACACGGTTAGCTTCCATGTTGGTGTATATTTTGGCTACAGTATCTCTTGTAAAAGATCGATAGGCTGCTGCTCTCATTGAAGAAACATCAGAAAGTTGTGGTGGTTCAAACTCAGTTGGTAGCATGGCATTAGCTTCAGGAGGTGCATGAGTTACTTCCTTTGAAAAAACCTCATTGGCTGACACTGTTGAATGAGGTAATGAAATATTTACTAGTGAGAACATCAATGTGTTCTCATAATTTGTAGCATTTTTAATAAGTGCTGTAATATTAGAGGTCTGATTTGCCTTAGTTATTAAGGAAGTCGTTGTATCTGTTGAATAGGGGAGGGTGGCATTTTTAACAAGAAAATCTGATTCATTTGCTGGTGCTGGAAATACTGCATTGCTAGTGTTTAGTGCATCTGTAAAAAATGTTTTTGGCATTGTGAAGGAAGACTTATTTTCTGTTGAATGGGAGACTCCCAATGGACTCACAGAAGCTGGTGAAAGAAATACTGGCCTGAGAGAACCTAGCATGTCATTAGTCAATGCTGAAGAAGACTGATGACTTGTCACTTTCAGTAATGTGTGTAGAAAATCCATAGTATGGAGGAATAAAGTATTATTCGTGTAAATTTCTGATTTATTCTTAAAGATTTCTGGTGACACAGTTAGACTGCTATAATTCTCTTTGTCAGTCACCACTGCTTTGAATGGCTGATTGGAAAGATTTTCTCTAGAAGATGACACATCATCTCTTGAATGAGACAAGGACGTTCTTCGTATAGGAAGCCATGATGCACTTTTGGAAGCTACTGGTTGGGAGGATGGATATAACATTACTGACAGAGGAGCAGAAGTGTGTAAAGATAAGAAGGCAGTACTTTCTAAGGGTGACTCCCTTGCCAGTGTCTTTGTCAAATGCACCATCGTTGATCCAAAGATATTAAGAGATGTCGTACCTGTAAGCAGTCTGGGCCCTTTTCTTGATAATGTGTGATTCACTGTGCTGGGATTTACAGCAGTGCCCACACTTCGTGAGTTGCCCCTGTTTGCACTAACGTGAGAACTACTTGAATCTCTGTTGATGGAACTTTCAGTGTCTGTGGATAAAGGCACTTTGGTGGGTAGCACAGTAGACTTAGCAAAGATAATGGTATGAGGTGATGAAGAAAATGATGGTGATGGAACAGTTGAAGGAATGCCTGATCCTGGTGTGCTTTCTTTTGAAATGGAGGGTGTATCTAATGATATTAGCTGAGATGGCACAGCAGTACTTGAATGTGTCACTGATGGTGTTGTGGACAATGTGGCAAACATACTGAGTTGAGGCAAACCTGATACAGCAGCTTTTTCATCTGCATCTTGAGATGATGGTCTGAATGGTGATTCAGCTGAAACTTCAGCAGGCTCCTGGGATGCACTATTACCACTGCCCTGGTAAAGAGCTGGTGAAAAATTGGTTTGATCCATAATTCTGGTACGTGTGCCAGTGAGAGTTGTTTTTATCATCTGAAGCAAGTTTGCATTCTCCAGGGTCTGTCCCATCGAAATGTCAGCCACTGAGGAGGACTTAATATCCATGGAAGGCCATGTTGGTGATAATCTAGATCTCCAGTTGGCAAGAGACTTTGTAGAGGGAGCAACATTTATTTGCTGTTGTTTGGTACCTGTAAAACAATAATTTAAATGAATGTTTAAAAGAAAAAAAATTGAAAGAGTAACCTTGGTGCACTACACCAGTGAGCATGAATAAGAAATGCATAATCCTAGGCAAAGTTAGAGTGAATCACTTCTTCGTGTTCAAAGGACACCATAAATCAGAGAAAGCATCATATATTAATGTAAAAAGTATAATGTAAGAGAACATAAACCTCTCAAGTTGTTTCACTGTACTGAAAATTATAAGACAGGCCATGTTTTATAGACAGTGATAATGAAAAATAATTACTGATATTGCTCATAAGCCAAGATGACTTAACCTTCTAGAAAGTATCTCGTTGTGCTTGAGACAACCCAAAGTTTCTATCAGTCATACTTTGTCAAAACAGTATGTGTGAAGTTTAGCCTTTACAAAGGGAATGGATTCTGACAACCAGGCATCACTGATTTGGCATGCTCTGTGAAATGGGAATAGAATCAGTACTGGCTGGGTTCCTCTATGAAGCATCTGTAGGTGTTTGTCTTGCCAGTTCTGATAATATGTGTAATTATACTCAGAGAAGCAAGACAATATAACAGGGATGAAAATGAAAGGAAGGGGTAGTATTAAAACAAATGAGGAAATCAAACTTTAGCTAGTATGCATACAGATGTATAACACATCATCACTAGCACCAATTTATTTAGCATTCACCACCATAATGATACTTCTAGGCTTTGTTTTCTTAAAATGATGACAGCTAGTTTTTAAAAAGTCATAGCTTAGAAAACCTTTCATTCCTTTTTAATTTAAAGATTATGTCTCAGTCAAGATTAATTTTAAAGGGGGTTTGTTTTTTTTCCCATGAAATACATCAGCTAAAGCTTGGCAGTGCCATTTGCCATTACAGCATAAGCCAAATGGTGGCCCAGCCTACGTACCTATGTAGAGGTATAAAAGGGAGTACTCCCCTCCTCCCTGAACAAGGAGTGAGCAAGGACACTACAGATGTAACATTGGAGGAAGTCTCACTGGTGTGCGTGTATGTGCGCATGCACGTGAGTGTGCAGAACCAGATGTGGGGGGATGCGGGGGGTGTTGCACTGGTGCACTTGCACCCCCTTTCATTCCCACTCCACCCAAAATTTAAAACCAACTTCCTGGCAGTGGCAGCAGCATTTCTAGTCAGACAGGGTGCTGACAGACGTGGAAGAAAAAAAAACCCCATGCTTTACCGGAAACAGCAGGGGATTACTTCAGTCTGGCTTCACAGCTTTTGTATAGATCAGGCGCTTCAGCAGGGCTTCTTGGCACCTTTAGCTAAAGGTAATTCAATCAGCTATTAGATAAAAGCACCAAAAAAGCCCCTCTACAAACCGCATCTCTACAAACATTGAGAAAGCCAGGTGCAACTAACATGCTGCCTCTTCTGGGTGTGTGCTGGGTTTGGCGTGGCAAATTTAAAGTAAAGGGAATTTTGCTTTTTTTTTCTCCACGTCTGCATGAGGGAGTCAACTGATTTCATGGCTCATTATAATCTACCTGATCCTTTCTAAATTCTTGATTCCAGAACCATTAACAACCCTCTCTTCTTTTTAATGGTCTTGATGTTTCACGAATCAACGTATCCTTTGTCCTGCAATTCTGCTGTTTGTTCGCTGCTCCTGATAAAGAAGCTCCTATATCACATCCCTGCAGATTGTTTTTAATTTATTCTAATGAAGTTATATTTGTTTTGCTTCATTCTTAAGCCAACACAGCCCTAGGCCCCTAAAATATTAGTAAAGCTTCTAGTTTATTTTTAACTGGAGAAAAATGTGTTGTTTCTATGTGTGATGGTGCACCTCACCATGTGCACCCCTTTTCAAAATTCTAGATCTGCCTACGTGTGTGCGCGCACACGCATAGAAAGTTTTGCTCCTCTCTGAGACTCAGTTCTTTCCTTGTGTTGCACCTGTGCTGCTCACCACCCAGTTGTCTTCCCCATATGCATGCCTCAGAGTAGATAGGCATAGTAGCTCCTTTCAGCATTAAATGCTTTAGCAGTAACATATTTCATCTAAATCAGGTCATGTCATGTCCAACACAACATTTTCTCAATGACCAGGCTTTTATCATCCAGTTCAAAATTGTATTGAATCACAGGGGGGAAAGGCTAATTTTTTTCTTTGCTCTAACTTAAGCTGTAAATGAAACATGCAACAAATTATTTTAGAAAAGCAGGATAGTCAGAAAGAGAAAAGCAAAAAGATACTGTCCATGAAAAAGGAAAGCTTGGGTGTCCTTCCACAGTACAGGCTGTATAACATTACTTAGGAGTAAATTTGGTAAAATAATCATACTTACAAAAGGGATAGATAGTGGCCCTAGGTATAAGCCATGGTGCCTAAGCCATGTTACACCAAGGAGAGCCCTCATATTGTCAGTTTTAAACATTTTGAAGGGTTACAAAAATTGTTCCTTGTTTGACTGACAAAAAGATGTCTTGTGCCTACAAAGGCTAGGGACAGAGTTGCATATAAACCAGTTTAAGTGATCAGAAACTGGTTTAAACCTGTAACGGAACAAGAGTTCAGTGCACATAAACCAGTTTCAAAATGGCTGAAACTGGTTTAAGATAAACCTGGTTGAATGTAGTATCAGACTTAACTGATTTGGGTCAAACTGGTTTATGCAACTTCTGTCCTAGACCCCTTCTTGGTTTAAGTTAAACCAGAGTCCCCCAGCATCCCAGCATGCTTTTCAGCCCTGGGCTGGGCTATGCTGTCTGCTCCAGACAGCAGAGCTGGCCCTGCCCCTCTGCTCTCTAGCCAGAGCAGGGGCAGGCCGTGGCCAGATGCTGGCTGGCATCACCCCCTAAGGCAAAGGGAACAGGGAGAGGGGTTATTTCTACCTCCCTCCCCTCTGGACCAGCCTGTCGGTGCTGCTGAGGGTGGATGCAGAGGGGCTGGGCCACAGGGGCCAGGCCCTTCCCAGTGGGTTGTAGCTTGGGCTGGAGCCGTAGGGGCTGAGCAGCTAGATTGCTCCCAGTTCCCCATGCCCAGGCCAGGCAGGGGTGTCATGGAGCCTCAGCCAGCTGCAAAGGGCCCTTCCCTACCAGGCCAAGCCAGCTTCCCCTCACCTCCAGCAGCTACTCCCCCTCCTGCTCCTGCCCCTACTGCACCACTCTGAGTAGGGGGAGGAAGCTGCAGCACAGCAGGAACAGGGACAATAACTGAGGCCCCTAAGAAAAAGCATTGGCAAAAGATGCTTGCACAATAGACAATTTCCATTTGCTGAATAGCTAAGTTTACTCTACTGTAAGCCAATACCAAACTACATGGGCCTGCTCCTACATTCCCATAATTAGCATCTGAATTAACAGTACCCCCAGAGAGGAATTTCATTTGTACAGGAGTTTTATCACATCAAGAAAATACAAAATTAGTTGTAATCATTACAGTCACAGAACCAGGAGCCAAAGTGAATGGCTATATATCATTAACATATATGCACAGCAGCAAATATTTGGAATTACATGTATTCACATAGTAATAAATATCTGCATCTCCCGCTTCTAGAATTACACACAATAACCCTGCTACCTTGAACAGCACTCTGAATGCATTATCAAATGAAGGAAAGCAGCTGAAGGATGAGATGTGAATTTTCAGGATTAACTTCCAGAAAAAAATGGAAATAATTCTAGTAATTCCTAGACTAAGCAGGATTATTCAGCTAATAACATCACTCACTACCAAGAAGAAATGCAGGACAAAACTCTGTGTCTCAAATCCAACTCAGGTTTCCTGCATTAGCCAGTGAGGGCCCTGGGCCTTGCACCTATGATGGAACGATGTGCAGGATTAAGTCTAAAGAGAGGCAGGCCAATGGGAAGGCATTAGAAGGAAGGGGGAGCTAGGCAGGCAAAGGGGCTTTGTTATAGTTTGAGTCTTTACCAGTTAACTAAGGGGTGCCCTGAGTGATCACCATGCCTGGCAAGCAAGATACTGGCTGACAATGAAGAGAATGGAGACGTGGGTTGGCAGCAAGCTGTGTGAAAAAGTTTGTATCATAACAAGCACAGTGCAGTGCTTGGGTCTCAGCACTGTTTCTGATGTGTATTTCAGGGCCTTTGGCAGATCACTGGGTACATCTGGCGCAGGCTGTTGGAATTCCATATCAGGGGCTGGCAATTTTTGCTGGCAGGTGTCTAGAATAATCCAGCTGTGACTGGAAACAGGTGGGCATTAGAACCCCGCTGCTGTCACTGCTCCTCCCCACTGCTTAGCTGTGGGTAACACAAGTGTGGCAAAAGTCCTCCTCAGCCAAAGCCTATGTGGCCTGACTATCATGCAATACAAGGGAACACCCCTCTGTCACAGCCCCAGATGGCCAACTCCAGCACAGAACAGGGAGAGTCCTGCACCATCAAATGCTGCTGAAGCTACAGCTCCATGGGCTGAAACCAAAGACTCCATGGGCCACAGGTTGCCATCCCCTATTCTAAATACTCAAGATGCAGAAATATACCAAGTGGACATATTTTGCTTCAGCTCAATTTTGGCAGCTTTTTTTTTCATATAGACTAGTATAAATTATTCAAGTTTTACAAGTCTGTAACACTTTCACAATTGTGTTCTTGTCACAGATGTTGCCAGCCAAGACAATTGTAGTGGCTGCTGGAGACAAGGAACATGCGTTCTTTAACAGTACATGCTGGTACAACACAAGCTGCCAGATGAGCTTAGAAATCTATTTAGGAGACCAAACATTTATGTCCAGTTCAACAAACTACTTAAGTATGAGCATCACTTTAAAACACATGGAAAAGTCCAATTGCTCACCATATAATCTTAACATGTACCTTACTGAATGAGAATGAACTAAATACATACTTCAAATAAAGCATGTACTTAAAAACTTTGCTGACCAAGCACCTTAATCCAGGGGTAGCCAATTTACAGCACATGTGCTCCAAGTGGCACAGGAAGCCTCTGTGTGTGGCCTACAGCAGATTGGGAGGCGTCAGGCAGCACAGTGGCAGACAGAGCAGGAAGTGGAAAGCAGAGGAGCACAGGTCAGGGAGCAGCAGATTATGCCTGGGAAGGGGATTAAAGTGGTACTTAGGGGCTAGGGACAGACATTTTAAAAGTCTGAGCCTGAACTGATTCAATTTTTGCAGGTTAACCTAATCTGGCTAGGCTAAACTGGCTTGTAACCACTAAAACATCCCCTATGGACAGAAGAAATGCAGGCATGTGCCTGCAGTGGCTCAGGCTAGAAGCTGGGGAGTGCTAGAGCAGCCCTTCCTTCCCTTCCATAGTGCTGAGCTGTTGGGGGGCATGGCCAGGTCCTGCCAAGATGCTCTGATTAGGGAGGGGTTCCCCCCCATCCCTGACCAGCCCAGAGGGGAGTTGATAACACAGTGTTTATCACCCCTAACTCATTGTTTATCTGCCCATTAAGAAAACAAAAGCCTCTCTCCATTAGTTTGAGCTCTTCTTAAACAACTTTTTCCAAGGAAGAAACAGAGGGACATTACCAGCTACCTATTGGTTAGCTACAAAAAGCCCTAAACCGACACTGTCCTGTCTGCCTTTGTCCCCTCTCCCACAGCATGAACCATAGCCAGCATGTGGTATGCTAGCTAACGCTGAGAGGTTTCTGTGTAAGGCAGAGGGAAGAAGGGGATCCCTGCTTGAGGAGGGAGTTAGCAGAGCAGGGGGGGAGCAAGGGAAGCCAGGCAGATGCTGCTGTACCTGCAGTCTCTGCCAGAGCTGCAGCCAGCAGCCCTGATGGGGTGGAGTAGAAAGCAAAGCCCTGTTCAGGGTTGCAAAGCATTTGGGATTCTGAGTTAACTCAAACCAAAAAAGGGTCTGGGACAGACATTGCATAAACAGATTTGACCCAAATCAGTTAAGTCTGATACTGCATTCAACCAGGTTTATCTCAAACCAGTTTCAGCCATTTTCAAACCAGTTTATGAGCACTGAACATCTGTTCTGTTGCAGGTTTAAACCAGTTTCTGATCACTTAAACCGGTTTATGTGTAATGTCTGTCCCTAGCCAGGGAGGGCACGGGGCTTAATTCGTGGCATGTCTGCCAAAAAGGTTGGCCCCTACTGCCTTAATCAATCTGTGGCATGAATTTGCTTGAAATAAACTCAAAATTCATCTTTGCCCAGTCATTTATAAATTGTGCTATTTGTCAATTAGTCAACTTATTATTTCAAAACACAGAACCAAAACTTTCTGAATGCCTTATATTATACCAAACTCACCTAGTATGTTGTTAAATATTATTCTTAAATGGAAATGAAGTGACACCGTTTTCTTTTTTTTTTAAAGGCTTTGCTTTCTACAACATCAGAATATGTCAACATCAAACCATGTACAATCTATAACATTTTCTCTCTCCTGTTTCTTCATGCTTGAAGGTTATCACTCATCAGTACCATATGAGAAACATTGTAGACTCAAAAGAGTGTTCAACTGATGTTACTACAGTTTGATAAAGACTAGAGCAGACTTTGGCATAATCCAGAAAACAAATACCACTCAATAATCTTATCCTTTGTTGCTGCTTCTATGCAACTCTCAGCTACCACAATTGTAATCATTCAGCACATGCTTTTAAAACATGTTTTTTCTGCATGCTTTGGCAACTTTTCTTTTATATCCTTTGTGAACTAAAGCCCTTGGGCAGCCACTCTCATTTCCTTGAATGGTGGTGCAGAGAAACACTTTAATAGTCAGGTTCAAAATGCTGACATGCTACAGTAAGGAATTATTTTCTATCTGGTTTTAAGTATCTTTCTAGCAGTGCCATCATTTGCATAACTAGCAACATTTTATTAGTGAGAAGCTTGGCTATTCAGAAAGTGAAAAAAAATCTTTCCAATGTATGGAATTTAATTTTAGGTACCTTTCGGTCCTATAGATTTGTGATCAAATATTGGGCAAACAGAGACTCCAACTATACAAAGAGGTAAAGCAGATAGGACACACCAAAATGTGAGAGGGGGAAACAGAAGCAGAGATAAGGAAGGACAAACAAAGAAGGAAAGATCTACAGATAAAAAAATACATGCCAGGATCCTTCATAAAGGCTGCTACAGCACCTCCTTTCAATTCCCTGGCAATACTTTTGGCAGTAACTAGAGAAGACAAGATAGGACAAAATCTTGACTTTACCTGTAACCCAAATATATCTGTATCTGGCTCTTGGAAAACCTGGAATGCTTGCTATGGCTGAAGACATAAAAGCAGCATAATATTATTACCATATTTCTATCCATGAGAGAGGCATGGAAGATTTGTGAGTAATGAGACAGAGCTACAGAAGGCTAAGACAACATACAGGAGAAGTTTGAACCTGCTGCTCAGTTAGCACACAAATTTACAGCAGAGCTGCAAGAAAGGAAGATAATCTTAGTTGAAATCTTCTAAATGGACTAGAGATGGAAGAGATAGGAGAGGAAGGAGCCACTCTAGAGGACATTGCTGGAGACCAAATAGGAAATACATGCTAAGATTCTGGCTGTGGGGTCAGAGATGATGGAAAGAGTTTTGGAGAAGCTCTAAAGAAGGGGTCAGCAAACATACAGCCTGCAGGTCAGATCCAACATGTGAAGCCACTAGATCTGGTCTGCAGAGCTGGAAGGCTTTGCCTCTACCCACACCCATGTTGAGGCTGGGCAGTGAAGAGCTACTCCCACGTTGCCACCGGTCCTGCCCACCCCCTACTCCTTGACTGCAGCACAGGAGCAGCTTCCAGCCAGCAGGGAACTGAGCAGGGAATGGGCAGTTGCAGCCAGGGGAGAGCTAGGGAAGAGCAGCAGCAGTGCAAATACAGCTTTCCACTGGCTGGGAGCTGTGCCCAGGCTGCAGATGGGGAGCGAGGGGCTGAGGAGAAGTGACAGCAGTAGCAGGGGCACATTTCTCAGCTGCCTGGCCCTGTCACAGCTCCCCTCTGGCTGGAAGCTGTGCTCACATCTCAGCAAAGGTGCAGAAGGCTGGGAAAAGCAGGATCGGCACTGTTGCAGTTTCCAGATGCCTGGCTTAGCATGGGCACAGGCAGTGCCCCCCTCGTTGCTACTGAAACACTGCCAAAGCCACCCAGCCCATACTGTACTACAGTGGGGTTGTTCCAGCTTCCAGCTCTAAACAAAGTAGTAGGATGTGGTAAGGCATAGAGAAAAGGAGAAAAGGTTATGAAAACCAACACCAGGAATAAAAAATAGAGCTTTTAGAGAGGGGTAGAAAAAAAAGAGAGTTTGAAAGCAGAGTTCATTTGAGGTTTGTTGCATGTGAGGTGACTGATAAGATATCCAGGCAAAGGCATGAGAGGCAGAAGAACTGGCATGAAACAAAGGGTGAAAGCTCTGAAAGGAGAGAAGCAGTTTAGAGATAATGCAGCTGAACCAATGGGAGGGCCTGTTCCCTCCCATGCATTGACTCCAGAGAAAAAGTGGCAAAAGTCACAGACAAATTCATAAGGCAGATAAAGCTGCGTGGGGAACAAGACAGAGCTATGGGAAGAAATGCTTAAAGAGCAGCTGAAAAAGTGAAGCTAAGAGAAGGAATAAAATCTCAGAACCTAGGGAACACAGTCTGATTAGGAGCAGTGTCTAGGCAAAGTAGAGAAATAATTAATATTAAGGTCAGAATGTATTTAGTAGCAGGATGAGAGAAGTCACAGTGGGAATCAACATATTAAAATGCAAATAAATAGCAGCTTGATGCATTGAAGAGTGATCAAGATGCTAAAGAGGTAGAAAAAGCACCCATCCGTAGCATGAAAACAGAGGTAGTGACGTTCTGTTTTCTGTTAACCTGGAGCCTCTTACCAGGTATGCAGGGAAGTAAGGAACCAGAACCACATCAGGAATAGGCAAGAGGCAGTCTGAAAGTACGTGTGCCCACATGCATTAGCATTATGTTGTAGTGCTAGCAACCAGCAGTAGCACTAGTACATCCCAATATTTTACCATTTCTAAAACTGCAAATTAGCATTGGTAATTGGTACAATGCCTGCCCATGACAGAATGTGACCATTACATCCAGGAACTAAAGTATTTGGCAAAAAAGTGAATTAAACCAAATACAAAAGTAAAAACTAGGTACTCAGGTGTATCACGTACCACACAACTGTTTGTATTTTTCATTAGTACTATATCACGTATAAGATGGCCTTTTCTTCTATCATACTTCAGACTATTGACTACCTTATTCTTAGCTCTACACTCATTTAACAATAAATGTATTAAAATAACCAACATCGATTAGAATGTTTTCATTTTCAATAAGAGGAAACCTTTTAAATTCACTAAGGTAGCAAAGAGACAAACTGATCCATTGTACATGGAGTTATAGATTTTTTTCAGCGACACCAATCCAGGGTGGATCCAGAGGGAGTGCAGTGGTGTGGCTCAGGGGTGCCTGGAGCACTGGCAAAACAAGCAGGGTTCATGCCCTGGGCAAACCCTGCAGCAGAGCAGGCAGGGGGAAGGCACACACAGGTTTCGAGATCAGAAGATGGCAGGCAGGGTTCCAAGAGTGCAAGTGGAGGGGGGAGGCGGGAGTTTTACCCAGTCTCTGGCAGTGGCTACTGACTCTGCTGCTGTCATGGTTATGTTCTGCCCGCCATGGCTCTTGCTCTTAGAGCAGCAGCACAGTGTCCATGCATCAGCTGCTGCTGCAAGAGCAACACTGTGGGGCTGTTCTCTGCAAACTCTGCAGGGATTGGTGATGATTTTGGTGCCTCTCCTAAATCAGTGCCCAGGGCTGGAGCCCCTCTTGCCCACCCCTAGTTACACTACAGGCCTTTAATCTAACAAGGGGTGTTTTGTGTCTAAAAAGCTTGTGAACCTCTGACATACACAAACACGCACAGAACTCATTTGTGAGCCTTTCTGTGCACCCTCAGGAGGTAGGAAAGTATGAAAGTATAAAAAGCATTGCTAGGTCCCAATCTAGACTATTACATAAATCCCATATGAAAAGAGAGTAACTGTGACTAGGTAACCAGTCCTCCTTCTGTCCAGGTAGGTGGAAAAAAGAGTGGGCAGGGGTACCCATTTACCAGTGGCTGGATTTCCAGAGCTTCTGCAGAGGGGCAAGTAACCTGTGTCAGTGACACTAATGATGAAATGACGTCTTCCATGGACCAAAAAGGAAGGCTCAGAGGCAGTCTAGGTCCTGCCCTATTTTAAAGCAATGCAGCTGTCTATGGCTCCTTATACAGGCTGAGTTGTAAGATAACAGTCCAACCCCAAAGCACACAATTACTCTGCGGACATCTTTTCAATGAAAAAAACCTGTAAAAATATTTGTCTGCGTGTCATGCCCCTAAAATCTTGCATTTCTATGCCCTGATCAGATTAGACTACTACACATGCAAACGTCATCCCTGTAGAGCTGAGATTTCAAAATTTGACCCTCATTTTTTTCTGACATCAGAAGCCATTAGGATAAAAGAAAACGGACTGAGGTGCATATGCTGCTTGCAAGTGACTCAGGCAGAAAGTCTACCCTGCCCAAGGCAACCAGTTCCACCAATCAAAGTTTTTTCCTAGACCAGTGGTTTTCAAACTTTTTTTCATTTACAGATCCCTAAAAAATTTCAAATGGAGGTTCAGACCCCTCTGAATTGGAAGCGTAGGTATTCGCACACTTTTGATTGATCATTGTCATCTTTCACAGACCCCTTAGACAGTCTGTGGACCCCCAGGGGTCTGTGAACCACAGGTTGTGACTCAACAAGACAGGTCTTTATGCAGAAAGAGCTCTGCAAAGGAAGTATATTTTCTCTTTCCCACTAGACTATGAAGGAACTGAAATATGAGACTCAATAACTTTCCAGAAAAACTAAGCCATGAAGAACTGAGGCATAAACAGCTTCATGCTTGGCATGGACTAAATCCTTCACAGGGAGGACTATATACTTTTTTATTGATCATCAATGATGGTAAGGAAATTGCCAGGGGCTCTGGTCAGAGCATCTTCCCAGTGACTTAAAGCAGGGGTCAGGCTGGCTCCGGCAATCAGATCCAAACTGCAAAACCATCGGATGCAGCTCAGATTGGGTCAGGGGTGGGTGGGTGATTGAACAACAGGCTTCAGTGGTGGGAACTCCCCCTATGTGGCTGCAGGGAGAAGCAGCGGCCATAGGATCTGTCCTCTGGTACCATGGAGAACAGAAGAAGTGGCTGGGTCCAATCACCCACCCGCTCCTGACCCAACCTGAGTCATTACAGTCTGCAACTAGTCTGAAAGGTTGTCAAAAACTAACAGAAAGCAGAGAAAAATTTACCACTCTGGAAAAAAGCTGGAGAACAGAGGCTTTATGCTAGGGCACTGGCACCTGTCATAGCCATTATTACAGTTTTCCAATGTATTATTTTCCCACTAATTTCTGTAGTGCAGCTCTACAGCCCCAGGATGACCTTGTACAGGTTTCTTTAAGACATGGTAAAAAAAAATGAGATCCCCGGCACTTCCAAAAAATTCCCATCACTTCTAGAGCTCAGTGCTGCAGCAAGCCTCATAAGCTGAAATTCTGAGGAGACTGCATTTGTCCTTCCAAAAATGAATTCCACTTTCAATAAGGCAGTAAACAGTCTGGCTGCAAACAACCATATCCATAAGATAGTTAGAAAACTCATTACCATGAGAAACGCAACAGCATACCAGGTGCAGACAGCTCCAATTAATCAAGTTGTCTACCACAGGAAACAGCTTCACTGATCAGAACTTCTCAGATGCTACAGCAGAGGCACAGAAACATTTCCTCTGCCTCCTGCAGAACTGTGCATAAGCTCTTGATGATATTTAAGACTCAGCTGGTCCAGTTCAGTAATGGACTTCTACCACAAGTATTCTGACTATCTTACTTCCCACTGTGATAATCACAGGTCATCTCGATAAATCAGTCCCATATGAGAGTGAAGCTAAGAAAAAAGACATTTAGGAACTGCTATATTAATGGCCAGGTCAACTGTTTATCCCTCCAGCAAGAGTGCCCAGAGAGTATAGAACTGCTCCCATTACCTATCTGCCATCAGGAATTTTAACCCACCTTCTTCATCTTCAATCTCTGGCAAAATGAATCCCGTTTTTCAAATGTACTTAGTTTAATCAATAATAATTTCTAAGCAGCACTGAAATATGAATACAAATTACATTGATGTTAACCACGATAAAGGTTCAAATGTAATAACAGTACTGCCTTAATAGCAACTATAGATTATCTATAAAGTACAATGGACTTTGTAACATTAAACTAAGTAGAAAAACTTAGAGTCATTACACTGTCAATTGGGATTTACCGTATTTACTCAAATACAAAATGAGGTCCTCCCCCCATTGCCAGAGGGGATATAACAAAATCTCATTAAATACATTGTATATCATTAAACTGCTGCCAAAAACAGCATGTGCTCAGCAGTGGAAACCAACTATGAAGTTGATTAAATGCAGCCAATACTGAGCACGATTATAAAATGTGGCCTACATTGTGTAAACATGCTGATGGGAACCTATCACAAGAACAGGTTAGTGTAACCTGTCTGAATAAGATATATGGTAGTACCCATTAAGCGCAGTCCCTCTCATCACTGACTCTTTTTCAAGTCATGGAGAGCCACAACACGGCATGGTTCACCTAGAATCCCTCTGTGGCTCCTTCTCTCAGCCTGGCACATATGATTAGTGTGGCCCTGCCCTCCATCAAGTGGAGCAGGAGCAAGACACCTCAACTGCGCATATATTTTTGGAGCATCCCAGGGCTTGTGATAAACATACCTAATTCCAGTCATGAATGGGGGCTAATTAGTGCATGGATCCTTTGTGGGGCGGGTATCTGGCATACACACAAACTGAGCAGTGCTGACCCAGGGCATCACCGTGGCTTGAAATGCTGTTGATTCTGGTGGGGCCCAGACCAATGAACTATGTGATAAATCATAAGCCTTTGGCTTTGGACTAATGTCATGAATAGTTTGTACAGTAAAAGCTCTGCTACCTGGCATCCCCCCCATGAATGGGGGATGCTGGATAACAAAACATGCTAGTTAATTGAGCAGCCCTGGCTGCTGCTTTTTCTGCCACGTCTGGGGCGTCCCTGCGCCCCTCCCGCAGCATTGCCATCCCTCCCACCACCTCACCACCCATCCCACGGGCCCTGCAGGCCCCATGGGACAGGGAGGTGGGCCCCGCACAGCCTTTTATGCCCCTGGGCAGTGGGGGCTCGGCAGCATGGGCTGCTTTGGCCTCGGCCGTGGGGGCTCGGAGAAACCAAAAGTGCTGCGGTGGGGATGCTGGCTTGTAGGATGACGGGTAATGCAGCTTTCACTGTACTACATTTAAGTAGGTGCCAAAGTACTGCTCAAAAGTGTATGTATGAGTACTTGTGTTAAAACTTATAGCAGTTTTTTAAAAAGTTAATGGGCATTAAAAACTCTGGACAAATTAAGTACATGGATACTATCTCCAAATTGCTACAACCATGTTTAATTTCAAGGTTATTGTTTTCAACTTTGCTCCTCACTTCCATGTGCTAAGGGAGAGCAGGGCCTGACAGTAAGGAGAAGGGGCTACCAAAAAAGTTGGGGGGAAATAGAAAGCAAAGGGCTAGCTGACGCCCCAACCCCCAACAGATTTATTTTCCCTGCAGTGGGAGGGTGATAAATTCAAGGCAAACCTCCAATAATTAGATTCTATATTTGAAAAATTATAACAAATTGATCATTTTTTCATATATAGAATTGAATTATTGAGGGGTCATCTTATAATCAAGGTCATCTTCTGTTCCAGTAAATACAATCATATTGGCACAGATATTGGACTACCAGTCCATAAAGAAAAACAATAGTGAAAGCAAGTTTTCTTTTAACAGAGTAGTTGAACTTATTGGATAGTAAATTACATGCAGACATGAGCACTAGGGATGGTGATATCCACAGGCTAAATAGTATCTATCAAACACCTTCACCTACTTCAAATTCATTCTGCCCAGTAATTGTAGTAGTGGCTAACTACTGCTAGCATTCCAGACTTATGAACAAACTTCACAAATGTTCAAAACATCAACACAGATGTTTCTCTCTTCTCCGCAAATATGATTTATTTTTTCTAAATTCCTATTGTATGAGGATGACCAAATGTTAGACCCAATTTAAGGACAGATACAATGTTTGATATATCATGCCCAAACTATATATAAAAAAAGATTTATGCCAATGGAGTGAAGTGACTACCACCCTTCTGAAGGGATACCGAGAGCTAGAGAGCTCCTATGATATTACGTTATGAAATTGTTATAAACATGCAAGTTATTTCAAGTCATTTTAAAGTTTCCTAGAATCTGTTATATTTTCATTTATTCCTCTAAGAGCTGTTCACTGAAAATACAGTATGAAGGAGCACAGGTTGTATGGGTGAAGGGATATGAAAAATGCTACCAACAAAGAGAGCATAAATACTCCAAAGTATGACTAAAATACAAAATATGTGACATAATGAAAGCTTTATTGGCACACGCTTTAGTGAACTGCATAACTTACGGATTCAAAATGGTGCCATTCTAGACGCATGGGCTGAGTAGAGACAGTTAAAAAGTCTGAGGCTGAATTGATTCAGTCTTCGCAGGTTAGTCTAAGCCGGGGTGGGCAATTATTTTGGGGTGGAGGGCCACTTACCCAGTTTTGGCAGGCTGTCGAGGACTGCATGGGTAGCCCTGCCCCTTGACAGGTGCCCTGTCCCCTGGTCACCATCTTGGGACCAATGTCCCAGGGCCAGCACCGGTGGGGCCCAGAGTGGAATGCAGGCTGGCAAGGGTCTGTGGAGGTGGGCTGGGCTGCACCAGCAGGGAGAGGGGGGAGCTGGCCTAGCTCAATAGAGCCCCTGCCAGCTGGGACCCTATACCCCCCTGCTGCCCTGCTCTGGGCCCCACCAGCGCTGGCCCCGGAGCACTGGTGCAGGCCCCATGCTCCCACTAGCTCCCCGCCTACTCACACCCAGTGTCCCCCAGCCCTGCAGTACAGGCAGGGGGCAACGTACAGCCCCGACCCCCTGCTTGCCAGCAGGGAAGTAGCTGGTGCTGAGCGCGGGGAAAAGCGGCCCCTCACCCACCCCATAGCCAGCACTCCCTCCTGCAGCCTCTCACAGCCCATGCGGGGCTGTCTGGAGCAGGCACAGGCAGCCCCAAGTGGGCTGCAAGCAGCTGCAGTGTGAGGCACCGGCCACATAGCGAGTGAGGGGCCGCTCAGCACCAGCTTATAACCCAGCCCCACTGACAGCCTGGCAGTGGGGCCGGGTACAAGATGGTGCTGAGCGTGGCGGGGGAAAGCTGCCCCTCGCCTGCCCCAAGCCTGGTGCCCCACGCTGCAGCCGCTCGCAGCCAGCCTGGGGTTCCCTGTGCCAGCTCTGGACAGCCCTGTGTGGACTGCGAGTGCCTGCAGCAGGGAGCGCCGGCCATGGGGTGGGTGAGGGCCGCTTTTCTCTGCACAGGGAAGGAACCCAGGGAAAAGCTTAGCACGGGAGGGAAGCAGCCCCTCCCCCACCCCATGGCCAGTGCTCCTGCTGCAGCTGCTTGCAGCTTTCGAGGCTGTCCGGAGCAGGCGCAGGCAGCCCCACACAGGCTGCGAGCAGCTGCAGCATGGGGCGCCAGCCATGGGACGGGGAAGGGGCTGCTTCACCACCCCCCCCGCACTCCTTCCCTGCCCAGGTTCCCTCCCGCCCTTCTCCCCGCTCACTTACCTGCGGTTCCGGCGCGGGGCAGCCACATGCTCCCAGGCCAGAAGCCCTGGCAGGGACTTCCGGCTGGGGGGGGCGAGGCCAGGTGGGGCCACTGTTGTTGAAGCCCACTGGGCTTCACCTGGGTCCTACTGCCCTTGGTTCCTGTCATTTTTTACAGGAACCAAGGGCAGAGAAATATTAATTTTCTACGTTTTTTAGGGGCCTCACGGGCCAGATAGAATGGCCTCGTAGGCTGAATCCAGCCCACAGGCTGGATTTTGCCCACCCCTGGTCTAAGCGGCTTAGACTGGGCAAATAAGCCAGTGAACAGACATTCACTTTTGATTCTGGAAGTGCAGACACATGCCTGTAGTGGTCTAAGCCAGAAGCTGGGGGAGGGGCACTAGAGCATGTCTCCCTGCTCAGCTGGAGCAAACAGCTTGGGCCAAAGCTAGCCCCACCCACCCTGTGACTGGGGATTTGCAGGGAAGGTGCAAAGCATCCTGGGATGCTGGGGGACTGAGAGCTAACATGATTCTGAAGGGAAAGTTCAAAAAACTGTTTTAACCTAAATCAGTTAAGTCTAATATACCTCCATCCAGGTATACCTTAAACCGGTTTTGGCCATTTTGAAAGTAGTTTATGTGCACTGAACTTCTGTTGTGTTACAGATTTGAATTGGTTTCCAATCACTTATATTGGTTTATGCATAATTTCTGTCCCTAGCCATGATGAAACCATTCCACCACATCATTATAGCCTCCATCCTGAGGAGACTTGCGCAGAAACTCAACTTTGCAGCCTGAACATAAAATTAAAAGATATGCATCTATTTCTGCAGAGCTGGGGTCCAACTATGCAAATACTTGCACGCCTATGCTATATCAGGGGTGACCAACCTGGCACCATGCATCATTATTATATTATCATTATATTACTATGAATTGCATGTAGGCTGATAGATCTGGCCTCCAGAATAAAAGTTTTAATTATATAGATGTAATATTGAGACATAATTTATTTTCTGGAATTCACAAAAATGCACATGAATTCAAGATACTAAATCATTTTTTCAAAAGCTTTAAAACAAGACACTGAAATTTTAGTCTCCTAAAATCAAAATTCTTATTCAGTATATTAAAATGTGTTTTTATCAGTAAGTAAAATCTCCCTTCCCCTTGTTTTTCCCTTTTTTCTTTGGCTGCAATTTTCTTTCATTATAAAAGATGATCCAAATTTTTTTGATTATTTGCAAAAAGGAGAAAAAAATTAAAAACAACACTCTTTTTGTTTTTCAACCGCTCAAAATTCATTTTTATGTTAAAGCTGAAAAGATTTTCATCCAAAATTTTAAAGGAAAATTATACATTTTTAAAATATGCTTAATTAGACAAAAACCCAGGTTTCCATAAAAGTAGTTTTGAAAAATGTCAACCAGTTCTATTATATGATAACTATTTTCTGCATAAGAAATCATGTAGTGCAATGCTATGGTGTACTATGAATATTTATACACTTGCTCTCTCTCTCATACACATTTCAGTAAGTATTATGAAGAGCCATTGTGACACCATCTGCAGCAAAACCAGCTACTGTTTGCATCATTTTCAGTATTTTTTTTTAATATTAATCTGTGCCACCGGCCACCTATTAGGTATGAGTGGCAGGATGCTTCAATTGAAGCCAGCAAACCCTTCTCCCCAAGTTGTCCTTCACCCTGTCATCAGCTCCTATCTCTCCCATACACAAGGTGGATAACATTCAGGGAAGCAGAACATGTAAATCTGTTCTCACCCATCATCAATGCCACTTCAGGAACTGACAGGCTAGTGTAGGCTATACAAAATGCTATGCTTCCCTGGGGGATAAATGTGTATCCTTTGTGGCGTTCTGAGTTTCAGTAGGATTCCACAAGAGTGTCCAGCAACACAGGATGGAGATGAAGAGCAACATAAGACAACACAAATAGCCGGACTGAAACTACACACTCCTGTTGTCGAGGAAACAGCTCTGCCACAGGCAATTACAGCTGCATCATCCTCATAAATGAGTGCTACGTTCAGAGAGCAGATGTTCAACTGGATCATTAGCAAATACAGGGAATAAATGCAAGTTGAAGGCACAGCTCCTCACTCAACATAATATTTAAGGGCAACAACGAGTAATCATATTGAATACAGAAGGTGCTATAAAAACTAACATCTTTGCTCCATCTAAATATACCTGTTTATTGCCAGCATCTGATTTCTGTTTGGGTTTGTCAAATTACTCTGAGAATTAAAGGCAAATGGCTGACTTATAGTGTTGATTTTTGCTTCTCTAAATTTTTAGGACCAATGCTGCTGTTGGCTCAATATTCTGCCTCATCATATATTTCTTGCCATTCATAAGCACACATTTATTATGCGAGCTTTTTAAAAAGTACAATATTTATTTACCAAAGGTTTCACATGAACCAACAAGGTATTTAATCTGAAATCCATAGTGAAAAAGAGTTTTCACATAGCAAAATTCTCTGTTTTCATTATTTTAACTTGAGATTTGCAGTATTTGGTGATTTTTCATAAAGCCCCATCCTCTAAATTCCACCAGTTTGGTGCAAATTTCAGCTTCATATTTTTTCAGTGTAAGTTGCTACTCCTTGTTGTTTCAAAATATATGTTAAAACCCATGATTTTTAAGTAAATCTCATGATTTTTAGGGTCCCAGTTCACATCTGTTGAATGCTTGGTGTTGGCAAGGTTGGCATAATGGCCCAAAAATGTGAACAGACACCCATAGCAGCATAAGTACTTGGACAACCTCAGAGTTTAGCAGCAAGATATAAAAAAGTGTGAAGCATTGGTTTCTCACAGCAATTTGGTACAGCATATAAATTCGATGCTGAGGAAAAAAGATTTCTTGAACAAAAGATTCTGAAGCACAATACTTTGTATGAAGCACACAACACAACAATCAAGCAAAAGCCCTGACAAAAGCCATCAAAATGATCCCTATTAAATATCACACACTTTTCCCTTAAACAAAATCAAATTAAAATTGTGCTCTCTTTTGAACTTCATAAAATTCTAAAAGATGAGCCATGCACCAAAATATGTAATAAAATATATTTTGACACGCTAACTGAATAATTGTGCATGATCAAACAGCTTTATGCTCACCAAATCATACACATTTTCAAGTGAAGGCATCTTCATATATTAATGAAGACCAAAAACCTGCAAAAGAAAATTAAGTCATGGAAAAGAAGCAAGGAGACAGATCCATCCACCTTTTGTATTTACATTTTTTCAAAGACTTGAGCAGGGTAGAATAGGATTACACTCAAGTATCTATATGCACCCTCTAAGTTTCAAAAATGCAATGTTTTGTTAAGTATTTTATACTCTGGAATCTAAATGCATACCTCAGTTTCTTTTCTAATGCTACATTAAATCTGTTTTATTAGGAGCTTTCCAATTATTCATGTACATGAAATAATTAAAAGAGCACTGCAGTCTCCCTCAGGAAAGGGCATGATCACAGAACTGCCATGTAATGCATGTGCATGTGCTGTCTCATTTCTGTAATAATCTGTCATCTGTACAGAATCTCCACAGAGAAGGTGGATTTCCCCATGCCTTTTGCTGTCCTGTGTTCTTTCCGTTTCCACTTTCTGTGAAGTCTAACCGTAATTAAGGATAAAAAGGTGGAGGTGGGAGGGAAACTAGGTCAATTACACCAGTATGTGTTCTGTAATGGGCTACCTAGTGCCCTACTGGTAACCCTTTGTAAGCATAAAAGCTAAACTTCTAAAAATCAAATAATTCTTAGATTATCTCATTAACAGAAAAATGGATTCTCTGGAGGAAATGTCAACACATCCTAGTCTACATAATTTATTTTTTCTTCTGCTTGGGGTATAAACTGCACTCTCAATAAGGTAAAGCAACAAAAACTGTGATCCAAAGTGAACCTAATACTAAATGAAGCCCTATTCTGTTTTTGAGTTTGTCATAGGTAACCATCGTAGGTAACCTTCCCTAACCATCCTCGTCTAAGAAATCCTCTGCTTAGCCCCCAAATGCATTAAGGTTATTTAAAGGGCTTGCCAGCATCAGTTGGTAAGAAGATGTATATAATAAACAGAAATGTAACATGAAGTTCTTTATGAGTGAAATTTCTCCCTGTGAATGCCTGGAAGTATCTGCCCAAGCTCCCCCTGAGAAGGAATCATTGCAAGTTGTGTGTTTCTTTCTTAGGGGACCCACATCTTAGAAAGATTCTTTCCCTGAATGGGCTTGACAGGCCTGGTAAGTAAGTAATGGTACACTAAAAAGAGCTGCTTCTCCCTGCTCTCTCCCTCTCATTCCCTGTTCTCTCCCTCATTATTTTAAAAGGGCAGAAAGCATGAATTTAGTGGAGAAAAGGTTTATGGTGCAATTGTAGCTTCTCAATATGTTCTTTCTCATACACCAACTTTTGAAAAGCTACCAGTTTAAACCATCCCTTTTCAAAAAGCTGTTTTTATTTTAATTTTATATTACCCTTCTCTTCAACCTCTTAGAGCTGGAGAGCCATTCTTGAAGCAAAGACATGAATCCTCAAGAGTAAAGAAAATCATTGCTATGAAAGACCATTCCAATTTCAGAGGAAGACATCAGGGATATTACTGAGGTCAAACCAGTATGAGAGAACAGTGACTACATTCTTCCTGAGCAACAAATCAAAGTGAAGCTTTGTCTTGACCTGCAGTAGCCGTTCAACATGAAGAGTAATATTCTACAATTAAAAAATGGCATCTTAATAAACAGCACATATCAATAAAGCTGCTAACTGTAAAGCCCATTGTCTGCCTTACAGCAGATGATGATTACAGATCAAGGTAGAAAGTAGCCCACAAATGTTTGGAAATATTTTTCATTGCCCAGGACTGTCACCCTACTTTGCATAGTACTGAACGAGCTCATTAACCTTCACTTTTCGGGGCTTCTTCTCCTTGCTGCCTAAAATAGGAAATAGCTCAACTTTATAGTAACATGTCAGCTCCTTCACCTTCTCACCCTTGAAAACCACTGCAAATGGTATGTGACACAACACCATTACTGTCAGTAATAAAATCAACCATCCTTACTGACAGCATAGAAAAGGCTAAAAGCATATAGTGAAAATCCAGTCATTGGTAATAAAAAGGTTAAACAACTGCTCTGTCAAAAGGAAATCTGACATTGTAAGAGCCTCCAATTAAAACTAGAAGGCAAAACTAAACATGCAAATACACAAAATTTGCTTCTATATATGTGAAAGAAATGGCAGGTTGGTAATGACTTGTAGAGACTTTACCCTCTCTATCATAAATCTGAGTCCAGCCTGAGTGAACAAGCATCTATATTGCAAAGAACTATGATACATTCACTAAATGGCACCATTCTTGACAGCTGCAGGAAATAAATCAAGGATTGAACAATGGGGCTAACTTCGGTAAGCTAAGGAGATTAGTAAAAGAGACATTGGGGACGTGGAGCCTCAATGAGATGGGAGTCCAGAACACGTGGTTGTTCCTTAAGGAGACAATACTCTGAGCTCAGAGGGAGTCAGTCCCAACGCGAACCAAAGGAGACAAGAGTGCTAAAAAGCCCCCTTGGCTCAGTCAAAGCACCTAGGAGGGCCTGAGGGCAAAAAAGGTGGCATACAATCAGTGGAAGCAAGGGGCTATCACCAAGGAAGATTACACTTCCGTTGCTCATGATTGCAGGGAGGCTGTTAGGAAGGCCAAAGCAGAGACGGAACTAGGGCTGGTGACCAGAATTAAGGGTAACAAAAAATCCTTTTTCAAATACATAGGGAGTAAGAAGAAAGCACCAGGTAATGTGGGGTCCCTACAAGACAGGCTTGGCAATCTGGTGATTGAAGCAAAGGAAAAAGCTGATCTCATCAATGAGTTCTTTGCCTCCATATTTCTGAGCAGGGACTGGGACAACTCCCCCACTAGGATTATGGACAGGCTCAGGGGACACAGCGCCATGCCTAGGGTCAGGGATGATCTAGTTAGGGAACTCTTGGAGGGGCTGGATATGTTTAAATCAGCAGGTCCAGATGCTGTTCATCCAAGGGTACTGAGGGAATTGGCAGACGTCATAGCAGGGCCCCTGGCATGGCTGTATGAGCGCTCGTGGTGCTCTGGCCAGATCCAAGAGGACTGGAAAAGGGCCAATGTGGTCCCCATTTACAAGAAGGGGAGAAAGGAGGACCTGCGTAACTATAGGCCAGTTAGTCTCACCTCAGTCCTTGGGAAGACCTTTGAGAAAATTATCAAAGAGCACATCTGCAAGGGCCTAGCATGCGAGGTAATGCTCAGGGGCAACCAACACAAGTTCATTGAGGGCAGATCCTGCCTGACTAACCTTGTTTCCTTTTACGACCAGGTCACAAGGTCCTTGGATGTGGGCATTGAGGTGGATGCTGTCTACCTGGACTTCAAGAAGGCCTTTGACACTGTTTCTCACCCCATTCTCATAAAAATACTAGGCGGCTGTGGCATTGATGCCTACACAGACAGATGGGTGGCAAATTGGCTCAATGGTCGCACCCAAAGAGTGGTGGTGGATGGGTTGTTTTTGACCTGGAGGGATGTGGGCAGTAGAAATCAGGGCTTGGTCCTCAGGCCTGTGCTATTCAACATCTTTATCAGTGACTTGGAGGTGGGCGTGGAATGCACGCTGTCCAAATTCACTGATGACACAAAGATGTGGGGAGAAGTAGGCACACTGGAGGGGAGGGACAGAATCCAGCTAGGTCTAGACAGGTTACAGAGGTGGGCAGATGAGAATAGGATGGAATTCAATACAGACAAGTGCAGGGTGCTGCATCTAGGGAGAAGGAACCTGCAACACACATATAGGCTGGGAAACACCCTTCTTATCAACACGGTGGCAGAAAGGGATCTTAGAGTCATTGTTGACTCCAGAAAGAACATGATCCGCCAATGCGAGGAAGCAGTCAGTAAAGGCTAACCGCACCTTGTCGTGCATCTACAGGTGCATCACAAGCAGGTCCAGGGAGGTGATTCTTCCCCGCTATGCAGTGGCCTCAGTTGGAGTACTGCATCCAGTTCTGGGTGCCGCACTGCAAAAGGGATGTGGATAACCTTGAGAGGGTCCAGAGGAGAGCCACTCACATGGTCAGGGGGCAGCAGGCCAGGCCCTATGAAGATAGACTAAAGGGTTTGAATCTATTCAGCCTCCACAAGAAAAGACTGAGAGGGGATCTGGTGGCTGTCTATAAACTCACTAGCGGGGACCAGCAAAAAATAGGTGAGGCTCTGTTCCCCCAGGCACCACCTGGGATAACAAGGAATAACGGCCACAAATTGATTGAGATTAGGTTCAGGCTTGATATCAGGAGGCATTACTTTATGGTTAGGGCTGCCAGGCTCTGGAATGGGCTTCCAAGGGAGGTGGTGCTCTCCCTTGGGGGTCAAGAGGAGGTTGGATAGATATCTGGCTGGGGTATTATGATCCCACCACTCATTCCTGCCCAGGGCAGGAGGTCAGACTTGATGATCTGTTCAGGTCCCTTCTAACCCTAGAAACTATGAAGCAAGCTTGGGAACTAACCTAACTCCATACCATTAGGGGTCAACCCTGCTTTATTTGATGGGTTATGTTGTGATGATATGACCATCATGTTTACATTTTGAAAGTTGAGAATTTAAAAGAAAGATCTATTCCTCATAGACTTCATAGATATTAGGGCTGGAAGGGACCTTAAAGATCATCAAATCCAGCCACCTGCCCCAGGGGCAGGAAGTCAGCTAGGGTCAAAGGATCCCAGCAAGATAAGTATCCAAACTTTTCTTGAATGTGTCCAGAGTAGGTGCCTGCACCACATCTGGAGGGAGTCTATTCCAGGCCTTGGGGGCTTGGACAGTAAAGAAGTTTTTCCTTATGTCCAGCCTAAAACAGTCATGGAGGAATTTATGACCATTGGTTCTTGTTATCCCTTGGGGCGCTCTGGTGAACAGATGTTTGCCCAGATCCTGATGCACATCCCTTACATACTTACAGGCAACCACCAGGTCACCCCTGAACCTGCGCTTTTCCAGGCTGAAGAGTCCCATGGCTCTCAGCCTCTCGTCATAAGGCCTATTCTCTTGCCATCTGATCATGCATGTGGCTCTCCTCTGGACTCTCTCAAGCTTCTCAACATCCTTCTTGAATTGTGGAGCCCAGAATTAGATGCAGTACTCCAGCTGTGGCCTCACCAAGGCCAAGTACAGCGGGAGGATGACATCCTGAGATTTACTTGAGAAGCATCTATGGATGCAAGCCAGAGTTTTATTTGCTTTACCAGCTGCGACATCACATTGGTGGCTCATGTTCATCTTGTGGTCAATCATGACCCCCAAGTCTTTATCGGCCATGGTGCTAGTGAGCATAGCACTGCCAAGCCTATAAGCGTGCTGCGGGTTTTTTTTCTTCGAGGTGGAGTACCTTGCATTTTTCGATATTGAACATCATCAGGTTTATATCCGCCCACTTACTAAGCTTATCCAAGTCAGCCTGGATCACTAGCCTATCCTCAGGTATGGATGCTATGCCACATAGTTTAATGTCATTGGCGAACTTGGCCAGTGCGCTTCTGACACAAATGTCCACATCATTGATCAAGATGTTAAGAGAACCAGTCCAAGGACAGAGCCTTAGGGGACACCACTGGTCACAGAGTGCCATAATGATTAGCTTCCATTGACTGCTACTCTCTGGGTCCAACCTCAAAGCCAATTCCCCAGCCATTGGACTGTGATGTAGCCGAGGCCACAGTTGGCCAATTTTTCCATGAGGTGATCATGGGACACCAGATCAAAGGGTTCCTCAATCATTACTAAGATGTAAGGATGTGACACAAACACAAACAAGTGTTAAACCAATTTTTATGAGACTAACAAGTACTGTTTGGTATCTTACTGTACCAAAACATAGCACATAACAAAGAAAATAAACCAGACAAATCTTAAAATAAATTAATGTTTATCTTTGGTTGCACTTCTCATGTTTTAGGAATATCTCTGGACTAAGAAATTATGTTTGAAGTTAAAAGCCCCTGCAAAAACTCAGGCAGTCACTGATTTTTACCTTTGTGCACCTGGGTTTATACACCATATTTAAACTAATAGACCAAACTTTTAATAATCCCATAATTTGTACAGACCAAAGAATTTAACAATCATTTGTAAATGCAAAATAAGGCATTTCAGATAGACTGATTTCTATTCTAATTGAAATGAAAAGTCCATCTTATGAGAGAAGATTAAAGAAGCATGACTTAATGTAGCCTGGCAAAGTGAAGGAACAGAAAGAATGAAAAGGCTATACTGACACACGAATAAACAGGTATAAGCAGCGGTGCTCAGTCCCCAGCCCAAGGGCCAGATCTAGCCTGCAGAGCCATATCATCCAGCCACAGTTCCCCAAGGGTCCAAAAACTTGGTGGCAGGGGAGCAGTGGCAGCATTAATTGCCATTTCCCTGCTGCCAAACTTAGCATCCTGTGGGCAGTCCTGCAGGTCAGATAAAGTTGCCCTGTGCACTAGATCATGCTTATGCATGAGGCCCCATCAGCGTCGCCAGGAGGCCAGATCTGGACATGCTAAGTCAGCATGTGGTTGGATTCAGGTGCACAGGCCCAGATCTGGGCGTGCAAGGCTGGGTCAGTCCAGCATACAGCAGGAAGGCAAAGCCATGCCATGCTAGTGTACAGCTGTATCCTAGCATTGGCCCTGCCCCGTTCATCTGGCCCTTGGGCCCAAAAGGTTGGGCACTATTGATATAAACAGTCTATGAATAAATAAATTAAAGCTGGATATTAGAAGGAAGTTTCTAACCATCAGAAAAGTTTGTTTCTAGAGCACCTTTCCAATAAAAATAATGGGGGCCACCTAACCTAACTAACTTTTAAGATGGAGTTTGCTAAGTTTATGGACAAGTTACAGGCTGGCAATACAGGGCAACCTGGACAGGCTCATGAAGTGGGCAGACTTCAACCTGATGTCATTTAATACAGAGAAATGTAAAGTGTTCCATCTGGGGAGAAATAACACACAGTACACTTACAGGCTCAGCAGTGCTCTGCTTGCCAGCACCACAACTGAACGAGACCTGGGTGTCATGATTGACATCAAAATGAACATGAGCCACCAATGCGATGCTGTAGCTGGTAGAGCTAACCAAACACTGGCGTGCATCCACCAAGGTATCTCGAGCAAGGTAAAGGATGTCATCCTCCTGCTTAACTTGGCCTTGGTGAGGCCACAACTGGAGTACTGCATCCAGTTCACAGATTCATAGAAGTAGGGTTGGAAGGGACCTTGTAGATCATCAAGTCCGACCCCCTGCTCTGGGCGGGAGAGAAAACTGGGCTCAAATGACCCCAGCCAGGTAGACATCAAGCCTCCTCTTAAAGACCCCCAGTGTAGGAGCCATCACCACTTCCCTTCGAAGTTGGTTCCAGATCTTAGCTGCCCTGACTGTGAAGTAGTGTGTCGCAGGGAAAGACAAACGGGGGGACCCAAGAGTTCAAGGGGGGAACCCCGGGAGCAAAAGTCGGGGGACGAGCTGAGCGAGAAAAGTAAAATTAAGAAAGAATACTCACCCACAGCGAAACACACGGTGAGGCAGGAGCACCGGGAGGAACCCACACGAGCCATCAGCCGTGCTTTCATACAGCTGCGGCCGGCCGGTGACATCAGTGGCAATTACCGGCTGGCAGGGATAAAGAGAGCAGCTCCCAAAGAGGCAGGGGAACAGACGCCAGGAGAAACCCCAGCCAGAGGGGTCAGCTGGAGGCGCGGAGCGGAGAGAGAGATGGCAATCCCCAACAGAAGAGGATCCGACGCCTCACGCGGTGAGGGCAGAGCCGCCAACGGCAGTGAAGGTAAACCCGCATTCAGGGCAGGAGCTCTGGTGCGGAGAAAGGAGGGGGAGGAAGACAGAGGCTGGAGAGACCCCGAGCCTGGCAGCCTCCACAGAGAAGGAGGAGGCACTGACCCTCCCCCCAGCTTCCAAATAGGTGGGACGGTGGAGGGGCCCACGGGACCCAAGGGTATGCCCCAGGGAGAGCGACAATATTGAGAAGGCCCAGAGAGAGGGCGACGATATTGAGGAGGCCCAGAGAGAGGGCAGCGCCACTGAAAAGGCCCAGAGAGACGGCAATGATATAGAGAAGGCCCAGAGAGAGGGCAGCACCATTGAGAAAGCCCAGAGAGAGGTCAACGATATGGAGAAGGCCCAGAGAGAGGGCAGTGATACGCAGGGCCGAAGGGGCCAAGACGGGAGAGACCAGGAATCACCCTGAGGTCTCTCAACCATGGAAGGGAGCTTTAGATAGCACCTAAGTGGAAAAGGGGGCTGGGTGGACAGGAGGGGGCCCTGGTGGCCAGATATGAGCACTGAGGTGTACCTCGGGCGCAGTCAAACACATGGTGTTGGTGGAGGTTTTCTTTCGGGTTTTTAAGTATTTTGTGTTTCCCCAAGCCAGGAGGGGTTGAGGTAGAGGGGAGAGAGGAGAACCGAGGGGAGAGGTGCGCTTATAGGTTAAGAGACATCCATCATGCAGGAGATTGGCCGCAGGACAAGCAGTGACCCGCCAGGCTGGGTATAAGGTGAGGTAGAGGGGAGGTGGAGCCTCGCAGAAGACCACCGGAGGAACGAGTGGCCAGCGAGGGAGCCCGAGCAGTACTGAGCCCCCCCCACTGAAGAAGATTCAAAGTCATGGCAGGAAAGAAAGGGGCGGAATGTGTTGCGCGTAAACACCTCCTCGAAGGACCACCTGCGACAGCAGGGAGGATACCGGTGTGCACCCGGATCAAAGCTGCGTGGAACAAGATGTTCGAGGGCAGGCGGGCACATAGTGCCTTCGGATGTCTAGTCTAAACATACTCTCTAACAATTTGTGGCCGTTATTCCTTGTTACCCAGGGGGGGCACTAGGGGGAACAGGGTCTCTCCCAAACCCTACAGTTCTGGGTGCTGCACTTTAGGAAAGATATGGAGAAGCTCAAGAGAGTCTAGAGGAGGACCACGCACATAATTAGAGGCCTGAAGACCAATATGTATTAAGGGAGGCTGAGGGACTTGGGATTGCTCAGCCTGGAAAAGAAAAGACTCAGGGAGGACTTGGTTACAGCCTGTAAGTATATCGGGGCATACATTGGGGGAACATCTATTCACCAAGGCCCCCCAGGGGAGGACAAGAAATAATAGACACAAGCCAATTGAAGATCACTGCAGGCTAGACATAAGGAAAAACTTCTTTACAAGCTGAGTGCCAAGGGGTTGGAACAGGCTCCCCCCAGAAGTGGTACAGTCATCTACCCTGACAATCTTCAAAAAATGTCTTGACACCCATCTTGCTGGGATCATATGATCCCACCAGTCTTTCCTGCCCATGTGCAGCGGGGCTGGACCCGATGATCTGTAAGGTCCCTTCCAGCCCCTAACAACTACGAAACTATATCAAGTCATTATCCACAACAGCAGGGGAGTGGACACAGTGACCCAAGAAGTCCCTCTCAGTCCTATGTTAAAATTCTCTCTACTATATAGACTTATCCTTTCCTAGATATCATTATCTATTCTGTTATTGTGAGAAGTACATTTCTCAAGAAGATAAACTGGGAGAGAAATATTAAAATAGAGTTTCCAGTAGTCCAACCTAACAAGACCTACGAAAATCTCTTTGATATTCAGTAAAACATATTCTTACACATATATATGTTACACATATATATGTTACAGGCTCTAAATAGAGTAAAATAACCTTTAAACTCAGAGACCCACATTTAGAAATAAAACTTATAGAAGTAATTACAGATAAACGCTCTACCACCAGCTTGAAATTTGCAATAAAAATTGCAAAAACATCAGGTTTAATCATTATAGTGACATGATATAAATCAAACAGTTAATTTCTCTATCCCAAAGTATCTCCTGCTCTGAAATAAGCAGTAGTAGTGTTCCAGTGAAATGGGCAAATTAAAAGGGGCCCACAGTAACAGCAGTCTGGCTACATGGAGCAATCACTTAAGACAAAAAGCTGGTCATGTGTGACCATAAACTCAGCAAATTATTTATGGTTACCAAAGACAGCAGCTGGTCTCACAAAAATAAGGGATGCCATTAGAAAGAGATGGTGCTACTTACAGATGGCGCTGTGAACAGTGCTACTCAAAAGTTAGTGACTTTCCAATGTAACATTACTACATCCTACAGAAATTGCTAAGACCCATGATGGGAAAATAAGTCAAATACTCATCTGAAAGGCTTAACAAACAGAGTACAATGAAACAACTTTTTTCCATTACAGGAATTAGCCTTTTCTCAGTAATTTTATGCATGGGATGTACATCAAACATCTCATATGCTCCCTCACGCATACAGAATGGTAAGAATGGATCTGACTGGAAACTAATCAAAACACCTGCCCCCTCCCCAAATTCCAACTGAACTCTGCTCTATGATTTTAAATCTCAGTCAGATAAAACCAGAAGGAGCTTGGCATTTTAATTCAATTTGATGCCACTTGAGTTCACAACAATCTGTGCTATTTTTTAATTAAATTTTCATGTGAACTTGGTGCTCATTGAAGGCTATCCTTGTTTCAGACTCAAACCTAATAATCAAAATGAACCTGATCTTGTTCCAACTGATGCGCGCTCAGTCCATCTTTCAAGACACTGATGGTCATATATGAAAGAAAGAATAGGGAAAGAACAAAACCATGTAAGCAAGCCTTCCCTTTATCTATGAAGTAGTAGTAGTAGTAGTTTATTTACAGCTTTAGTAAAACAATAAGGGTGACAATTAAAGTTGTATATAATAACATTATATAAAATGTATGACTGTTGGGTAAATCTGATATCTTTTATTAAACCAGCTCAAATAGTTGGAAAAATTCTTCTTAGCAAGCTTTCGGGCACAAACACCCTTTGCCAGGCTGAGGAAGCATCTATCTGTTGCTATAAAGCATATAATAAAATTACACATTCTATCAGTTATATACAAAATTAAAACAAAACCTAGTATCTGATGATACAAAAATAAATAAAATGAAGCAATATACAATAGACGGGTAAAATAATAAAAGAATGGAATATTTATTATTTGATTTTAGCCCTTTTTCTTTGTGCAAGTAATGAAGATACACCTACTGAGTATAGGACTGGCTGTAAGTTATTAGCATTCATTATGTACTTCTGAGGATTTGAAGATCTGACTGAGAACCTGGGTCTTCACTGCCTGGTTCTAAATGTTATCACATCGAACAGAAACCATTTTGCGACATGTTCTGTTGATCATGAGCAAATAGTCTAAGACACAAAAGTCCTTCTCCCTGTGTCACGCTGATGTTGCTATTTAGACAGGACATGCTGAGAAATTTAGAACTGTGGTCAGGATTACTTTGAGGAAAACTAATGTATAAAGAGAAAGAGATTTAAAAAGAAGAACCATGAGACAGAAGTGTTCTAAGACACCTGGGTGACTACTTCTATTATTAAACAGCAATCACATGTATAGGGACTAGGGCTGTGCAAAGCTTAGTCGCTGATTCAATTTGGCAGAGATTCAGCCCAATTCAGTGGCCAAATCTCCAACTCTGAATTGAATCAGGAGACCCTTTAATCTCTCCGAATCAAACTGGCACCCTCTGAATCGATTCGGAGAGATTCAAAAAGATTCGACGATTTGGCCATAGGCACAGCTTTATATGTTTTTTCTACATACTTCAAGGTACCAGGTGGCTCGTGAATGCTGAGATGGTGGGGTGGATGAAGCATCCCACAGGAGTGCAGGGGGCTCCCCAGCGCACTTGGCTGCGGACCCAGAAGTTAACCAGAAGTACTTCCGGTCTACTTCCGGATTCACCGCTGAGCATGCAGGGGGGTCCCCGTGCTCCTGTGAGACGCTCCATCCGCCCCATCATCGCAGCATTCACGAGCCACGCCTAGTACCTCGAGGTATGTAGAAAAAACATTTAAAGCTGTGTCTATGGCCAAATCGCTGATTCTCCGAATCCGCATCAAATCTTCAGATTCGGATTCAGCCAAATAAAATCAGGACAGTGATCTGAATCAATGAATCAAAACACTGTCCCGCATTTTGGGCCAAATCTGAATCCAAATCTAATTCAGCCCATTTTGCACACCCCTAATAGGGACCTCCTTAAAGTGCAATGAGACAAAGTGTTTTCTGTGGCCCACTCACAGCACACAGAGACAATATCATGGGCATTTTGTAGCAACGCCACCCCTCAACACTGATTGATGGAGAGGCCACAACCTCTCAGCACTTATTGGCAGAAAGGCCTGGGGAGGAGAGACAAGGGGGTGGCCACCATCTTGTCCACTGCCCTTCATGCCACCCTGACAGCCAGCACCTTCCCCCGCTGGCAGCACAAACTGCTGGCTCCCACTGGGAAGCCAGCATTTTGAGCACTTTTACACATGCGCCAGGGTGGAATTTTAATTAGAGCAGCTTCAGAGCTGCTCTATTTAAAACTCCTACAGCATCTCATGTATTCAGCATCCCACATTTCAAAATGGCAGTGGGGGCACCTAACTAAAGTTCGTTTGATGACCTTCAATTAAAGCACTCCCACCATTTTGAAACAGGACACTGAATACACAGAATGCTGCAGCACGTTGGACCGCTCCGATGAGAACTCTCCAGCAGACTCAATTAAGTGGAGCAGGGTAATGGAGTCTGCTCTGACATGTTCTGATCAGGATGCATCGGAGTATGTATAAAAATGCCCCTTATTACTATCAATTTTTTATTTGTTGTTGATTTTGTGGACAATCCACAAAACCACAAATTAAGTAGATCCCTTACACATGTACTTCAAAATGCAAACAATATGGTCCTGAAGGGAAAGATCTCCTTGATTTCATGATGCTAATAAACAGAACCATTATGATCTCAGTGGCACTTCTCTAGGTGCAATTCAGAGCTGAAGCTGAAGAAATTTTCACTAACCATACTTAAAAGTAAAATACAAAAACTGTTTTGTGAAAGAAAACTTCAGTTGAATTTTTAATTATTTTGCTAAAATCAGATTAATTCAGCCTCTTTGGGATTTTTTTTCAACAAACATTTATAGAATCCAGTTTGAATGGTGTATATGTTTCCAGAAAGTGAATTTCGGAGTCAAAGGCACCAACAAAACACCAAATTTCCAGTCTGGATGTGGGAATGTTTGTTCTGGGACCAAACCCGAATGGGCGCTCTGCCTTAAGCATGCTTATCAGCATGTGCATAGTGCTGCATGAAGGGCAACTCTGTTGCATCCTATCGGGAAGTAGCATCTGCAGAGTCAGTGTTTCAGGCTTCTCTGCTACACTCCCCAGCACAGTCCCTTGATAGAGTAGACATGTCCCCAGTTTCTTGCCTGTTGCAGGTGCTCAACAGATCCCTTTTTCCCCTCCCACCCCAACATGTCCCAACCACCTACTGCATTGCAGGGAAAGCAAGAACATAGTTCTGACTGCTCCAGTGACACACTACATGCAAGCCCACAGAGGGATCAGAAAGAAGCCTGACTGGCCTTGTTTGAGCCTGGAGAAGTGCTAGAGCATTCTAAATTGTTCCAATAGGTGCCACAGAAATGGGGATTTGCAGGTGGTTTATGTCCAATTTATGTCACTTATGCAGTGCAAAGTAAGCAGAACAGGGTAGAGTATTTGCTCCAAAATAATGACTTTGGACCCTTGACCATTTTGAAGTCATACTTCTGGCCTGGAGGCTGAAATGTGCTGCAGACCAAGTAAGCCTAGCAGCTTACTTTCTAATGTATTGGATGAAGCTTATACCAGCTGAAAGTCAAGTTCCATTTTCAGTTGATTTTAAATGAAGGCAAATAGTAGAAATACATGACATCCTCTATCCAGAAGTGTTAAGAGCTCAGTTGTCTCTCAATTCTGTATTGTGTAAGATGTACAGCTTCTGCCTCATTGATTTTCACATTCATTTAATTTTCATATTTGTTTATTAAGCTCATTTGAATATAAATAAAAATTAATAATTTATTTTATTCCTCGCTGAATAATGTTCTATTCACTGACGTGATACTTAAGACTCAAATCTAAATAACCATATTTTTCTTTAATAATTACAGGTTTGTTGTTTCAAAAATAATAACTTCAGAGTGAAAATAATTCTTCAGTCAAGTTTTTTTCTTTCTCTCTCTTTCTTTTTCTCTCTTTCTTTCTCTTTCTACATATATATCAGCCAGCACCCCAATTTCCAACAGTGAACTTGTTAAAACATGATAATTATTTCAAACTGCATTATATATAAATGAATTTTAAAATGTTAGCAATGGCAAAAAATCTAGTTTTATGACAAAGTACAGCATATTGCCAAGGTTTCTTGGAGCCTTGGTATTGACCTACAAGTAGTTGTGGGAGATGGGCTACATACCAGAGGACTGAAAAAGGGCCAACATAGTGCCCCTCTTCAAAAAAGGCAAAAAGGAGGACCCACAGAAGTATAGACGGATTAGCCTCACCTCAATACGTGGGAAGTTACTGGAGCAGATCCTAGAAAGGCCACTTATAAGCATCTAAAAGAGGAAAGGCTGATCACAAGCAGCCAGCATAGATTTATGAAAAACAAAACATGTCAAACTTGATCTCCTTATTTGACAAAGTAACTACTTGGGTGGATGAAGGGAATGCCGGGGATATGTGTATCTATCTGGACTTCAGCAAGGCTTCTGACAAGGTCCTGCCTGACCTTCTCATAAACAAATTGGAGAAATGTGGGCTAGACAGAACCACTACAATGTGGATAGATAGCTGGCTAAATAGCCACAATCAAAGGACAATTATTAACAGGTCCAGGCCACAATGGCAGGAGGTTTTAAGTGGAGTCCCACCGGGGTCTGGTCCTGGGCCAAGTGCTGTTCAAAGTTTTTATTAATAATTTGGATGCTGGCATAGAAAGCTTCTTGAGCAAGTTTGCAAATGACATGTAACTGGAAAGGACTGTGCACATGGAGGATATGAATGCCAATTCAAAAGGATCCTGACAGATTGGAAATTTGGGCTAGAGCTAACAGGGTGAAGTTCAGTGCAGACAGATGTACAGTAGGCAAAAACACAAATATAAAATGGGTGACACCTGGCTGGATGGCAGCACTAGGATCTGGAAGTTGTGATAGATCACAGACTTAACATGAGTCTGAAGTGTGATGCAGCCACATAAAAGGCGAATGTGGTTTTGGGATGCATCAATAGAAATGTTAGGTGTAAGACACAGGAGGTGATAGTGCCTCTCTACTCAGCGCCGGTTAGGCCTCATCTGGAGTACAGTGTAAAGTTCTGGGCTCCACATTTTAAAAAAGGATGGGGAGTAATTAGAGAAGGTCCAGAGGCGGGTAACAAAGATGATAAATGGCTTGGAAGGCAAGTCATATAAGAAGAGCCTGAAGGAGGTAGACATGTTCAGCTTATGGAAAAGGCGCTTAACAGGGGACATGGCAGCAGTCTTAAGCTATATGAAGGCTTCCATAAAGAACAGAGAAAGGATCTTTTCTCTCTTGATGTAAAGAGAAGGATAAGGACAAATGGCTTGAAGCTATAGTAAAATATGTTTAGATTGGATTATTTATTTAGATTGGGTATCTGAAATTTTTTTTTACCACTGCTCAGGGATGATCTAGGCGTAGCCATGCCTATGTTCTACTGTGGGTATTTCCCATGCTTCTGAACTTTGCTGGTTGCCCCAACCCCTCCCCCCCCCCCCCCACACACACACACGCACGCACGCACACACACACACACACCTTTCTGCTACATGTGTCAGGGTGTTTTTAAGCCTCCCTCACATTGGGTCTTGGCTACAGCCAAGGCTGGGAGCTTTAACTGGGGTACTCCTGCTGGGACCAAAGCTGGAGGTTCCTGGCTAGAGCGTCTTTCCCCTCTGCTCAGTGTCAAACCAGTCACCATATCTGGGGTCAGGAAGGAATTTTATGCAGGGTCACACTGAAGATTGTGGGGATGTTTGCCTTCCTCTGCAGCAGGATGCATGGCCCTCTACCTGGAATCTCTTAAGCATCTACTGACAATATTTCATAGAAGCAGGACATTGACTGCCATGGTTCCCCTGCTTTACCTGTGGCAGGTTAGGGTGTTAGGTCTGTGTTCTGTCAAGATAGTAGCTGTATGTAGAGTTTAGATGATACGATTTCTATTTAGATTATAGGATTTTATAGGATGGTTTGGTTATGGATGATCCTGCCTCTGGCAGGGGGTTGGACTAGATGATCTCTGGAGGCCCCTTCCAGCCCTGCTTCTCTCTTAGCAATGTGATTTTATGATATCAGCCATGGGATCTAAGCATTCTAAACACACTGTAATGAGACTGTATAACTATTAAAAACATTAATTTGTAAGAGGTTTAACATTTAGCTAAATTACTTCTGATACTACATATATATATGCATGAAAAAGAGAGACTTACAGGATAGCAGAAAATTAAAAATGAAAAGGAGCGTTATAATTAAGAGAGATCCAGGCTTTGTTTAAATGCTTTCCTCTCATGTGGTTTTGTGCATTCTTTCAGGGCAGTATAATTTTCTTGTCATCTCTGAACTGTTTTGCTCAGCAGGGGTAGAAAGACAGTAGTTGACCTAAACTGCCAATTCAATTAGTTTAGTGAAAGCTATTTCAATTGAGAGATGACATGTTTTCTTCTTGCTCAGCCTCTTTTTTTAAATGAAATACACAGCACATGCCAACCTGTTGTAAACCCTGTAAACCCAGTCTGGGCCCCAGCCCTGCACCTTGTGTTATCTTTTTCACTCATGCAAAGAAAAATGTGAAACACTGGAGGCTTCATTCTCATTAACACTTTGGCCACTTTATAGCACTCTAGACATGTGAAGGGGCCTAAAAAAGGTGTAGCATTACTGATAATCTACCATTCTGATGTGGTAGCACTTCAAACCCACTTAGTACCAGTGCAAACAACTACACAAAGCTCAAGGGAGAGGAGGATCAGTGACTGACTCCAGTAGAGCCCAATGAAATTGAACGTCTCTGATTTGATGCTCTTTAAAACCCCAACAACTACAACCTGATGTGAAACCAACAATGTGCATTTGTTTCCTGTACCATCCAGCCAGTTGAAAGGACAACCAGGCACCCCTCAACCCTAAGACAAGTATACAAGCAAACAACATACCCTCCTTGACTAGGGACAGACATTTAAAAAGTCTGAACTGATTCAATCTTTGCAGGTTAGTCTACACTGCAAAGTTTGAACTGTTTTGGAGGTGGATAGACATTCCCTTTCCATTCCAGAAATGCAGGCATATGCCTGCAGTGGCTCGGGCTAGAAACTGGGGGCTGATAGAGCAGCCCTCCTTTCCCTTCTACAGCCATGAGATGAGGAGAGTGTGGCTAAGCCCAGGCAGGAGGTTCTGATTAGGGAGGTGTGTAAACACCTCACCCTGCCTGCACCCTCCCAGACTTTTCCCTGCTTGCTGCTCAAGGGGCGAGAGTGTTGCCAGACCCTGCATCTGTTAACACTGAGCTTTTCAATCTCCGTCTCCCTGCTTCTTCAGACTGTCTGCAAACCAGGTCATTTCTAACACCTTTCTCTGTCCCCTCTTGAAGACTGACAGATTGCAGCCAGTTTATCAGCCCATCAAGCCCTACAAAAGAAAATATCTCTCTCATTAGTTTCAAGCTCTTTTTATCTGCAAGATGCATTTGCATTTGCAGGCCACTAGCTGTCTGCCTTTATTACAATAAAATTGGAGACCCACACAGACACCTCTCAGCATTAGCTAGCATGGGGGGAGTGGGGGCATGGCCAGATCCTGGTGTCCCTGTCTTGGGGTCCCTGCTTGAGCAGCCAGTGGAAGTGGGGTGTGAGGGGGAAGCCTGGCAGCTGCTGCAGTCCCTCAGCCAGCTGAAGCAGTGACAGTGCTCTGGCTAGGAAGGAGAGGGGCACAGCCCCGCAAAGCATATGGGATGCTGTGGGACTCTAGTTTAAGTTAAACCAGGAAGGGGTCTGGGACAGACATTACATAAACCGGTTTGACTGAAATCAGTTAAGTCTGATACTACATTCAACCAGGTTTATCTCAAACCGGTTTCAGCCATTTTCAAACTGGTTTATGTGCACTGAACATCTGTTCTGTTACAGGTTTAAACCAGTTTCTGATCATTTAAACTGGTTTATAAGTAATGTCTGTCCCTAGCCCTTGCCATAGCAAAATTAAAACAACTCACTATTCGACCCACTCACTCAAAATGGCTAGTGCTTTTTACTGCCTTTGTTTCTGAGCAAATAATTTCAGAGGCCTTAAAGGCCTAAACTGAGTTGATGGACAGCCCTGGGCAGGACAGGGTGAGCATGCTTCCTCACCAAAGTCCGCTAAGGCACTCCAGAATAGGGTATTCACCAGTGAGGTTGTTCCAAGGTTATCCCAGGTGGCCATTCTCAGGCCCAGTGGAGACTGAGGTCCCAAGATCAGGGATACATCCAGAGCAGCCTCACTGGTAAACTTCTTGGTCTGAAGTATATCAATGCACTCAGCAGAAGAGAGTTGTGGGGAGAGGGCATGCTCAGCTATATCCTCCCTGGGACCTGCCACTGTAGCAGTACATACAAAGCCAAAAGGAGTCTCATTTTAAGGAGGTCTTGAGCACTAACCCTTAGAAATCCAATTTCATTCAAGTTTCTCACATGAGACACCAAGAAATCAGCAGCCATTTCTAATAATTTCCAAGTGAGAAAAAGGGTAAATGAGAATTCTGTGGAGGTTGAAAGAAGCCCACATGGTATCCCTGCAAGAGCTTTACCAAGAAGGCTCCAGGTAGCAGCAAAGAAAGAGCCAATTTACATTTCTGGCTTCAGAGAGATAAGGCTCTTTTAAAAAGTACAATTTTGCAAGTCTATTTCTGAGTGCATGTAAACTAGTGGGAGGGTAATTCCCTCCTCCCCGTTCCTCTTTGTGAATATCACATGGGAAGGGTGTGTAAGAGCTGCATTACCTCGGCTGAAAAAATCCACAATGGAGATTTCGTATTCATCAGATGAGAGTACTGCAGAAGGACAAAGTAATGAACAGTTTTTCAGGGAAAACACTGTACTAGTGCCCAACTGAACACAATATATCTAATCTCACCAGAAAGCAGAACTAACACTGCAGTGTGCATGGTACAATGTCTTTGAGATCTCTCACTGCAATTACAGAACCTTGGTTAGCTGTCAATGCACATACAGTACTACACAGCACATGTACAAATACATAAACATTGGTATGCGAGCAATCACATGATGAACTACACCAGAACCAGCTGCATGGATATTATGATGCCCAACCTATTAATCTCTAGGATGTGTACTTATGGGAAAGTCTAGGGAAGAAAAAAGGGTTGATTTCCTTTAAAAGTAAATTTATAGTTTCTCACCTGGTGACTATTTTGTATCATTAAAAGCATAAAGCAGAATAAACACAGAGCTTTCCGCCAACTCTTCATGAAAGCTTTTCCACTATAGTTACTCAGATCTAACCTTTGTGGTTCCTAAAAACCACATATTTTAGTGCACTGGTGTCAAACGCCGAGGTCCCAGCAAAGCAGGCCTACAGATCAGCCCTGCACATTGGATCCAACATGCAGGGCTGGCCTGGTGCAGGTGCTGCAAGCATCCCAAACTAGCTACATTTGCAAGGGTACATTGTTGACTCATATTCAGTTTATTGTCCACTGTAATCCCCAGCTCCTTTTCTGCAGAGCTGCTGATCAGCCAGTCAATCCCTAGCCTGTACCGGTACATGGGATTGTTTCGTCCTAAGTGCAGGACTTGGCCCTTGTCCTTGTTGAACCTCATCAGATTTCTTTTGGCCCAATCCTCCAATTTGTCTAGGTAATTCTGAATTCTAGCTCTACTTTCCAGTGTATCTACTACTCCCCCAGCTTGGTATCATCCACAGACTTACTGAGAGTGCGCTTTATGCCATCTTCCAGGTCACTGATAAAGATATTTAACAAAACCGGCCCCAGGATCAACCCCTCAGGCACTCCACTTGATACTGGCTGCTAACTAGACATTGAGTCATTGATTACTACTCTCTAAGCCCAGTGCTCCATCCAGTTTTCTATCAATCTTACAGTCCATTATCCAGCCCATACTTCCTTTGCTTGCCTGCAAGAATGTTGTGGGAGCCCGTATCAAAAGCCTTGCTAGAATCAAGGTATACTATACCCACTGGTCTCCTCACATCCACAGAGCTGGTCATCTCAGCATAGAAGGCAATCAAGTTGGTCAGACATGACTTGTCCTTGCTGAATCCATGCTGACTGTTCCTAATCACCTTCTTCTCCAAGTGCTTAGAAATTGATTTCTTTCAGATCTGCTCCGTGATTTTCCCAGGGACTGAGGTGAGGCTGACCGGTCTGTAGTTCCCTGGATCCTCCTTTTTCCTTTTCTTAAATATGAGCACTATGTTTGCTCTTTTCCAATTGGAGATACTTCTCCTGATAGCCATGAGCTTTCAAAGATGATGGTCAGCAGCTCTGCTATCACATCAGCCAACTCCCTCATCACCCTTGGGTGCATCCCATCTGGCCCCATGGACTTGTATATGTCCAGCTTTTCTAAATAGTCCCTAACCTGTTCTTTCACCATTGTTGCCTGCTCACCTCCTCCCCAGATTGTGCTGCCAGGTACAGTAGTCCAATCTGAGGGTCATATCTTGGACACCGTTTTAGAAGGACCCTGACCTGTCTGTAGTATCGCCTATTCCAGGGGTATCAAACTCATTTGGCCCTGCAGACCAAATGAGGGCTATTAGCTCAGTCCATGGGCCAGAATGGGTACAAAGACCAGCCCTACACGCCAAATCCAGTGCACAAGGTAAGTCCAGCCAGGCACCACATGCGTAGTATGCCCTATAGATTCATAGATTCATAGATGTTAGGGCCGGAAGGGACCTCAATAGATCATCGAGTCCGACCCCCTGCATAGGCAGGAAAGAGTGCTGGGTCTAGATGACCTCAGCTAGATGGTTATCTAACCTCCTCTTGAAGACCCCCAGGGTAGGGGAGAGCACCACCTCCCTTGGGAGCCCGTTCCAGACCCTGGCCACTCTAACTGTGAAGAAGTTCTTCCTAATGTCCAATCTAAATCTGCTCTCTGCTAGCTTGTGGCCATTATTTCTTGTAACCCCCGGGGGCGCCTTGGTGAATAAATACTCACCAATTCCCTTCTGTGCCCCCGTGATGAACTTATAGGCAGCCACAAGGTCACCTCTCAACCTTCTCTTGCGGAGGCTGAAAAGGTCCAGTTTCTCTAGTCTTTCCTCGTAGGGCTTGGTCTGCAGGCCCTTAACCATACGAGTGGCCCTTCTCTGGACCCTTTCCAGGTTATCCGCATCCCTCTTGAATTGCGGCGCCCAGAATTGCACGCAGTACTCCAACTGCGGTCTGACCAGCACCCGATAGAGGGGAAGTATCACCTCCTTGGACCTATTCATCATGCATCTGCTGATGCACGATAAAGTGCCATTGGCTTTTCTGATGGCTTCGTCACACTGCCGACTCATGTTTATCTTGGAGTCCACTAGGACTCCAAGGTCCCTTTCCACTTCCATGCCACCCAGCAGGTGATTCCCTAGGCTGTAGGTGTGCTGGACATTTTTCCTCCCTAGGTGCAGCACTTTGCATTTCTCCTTGTTGAACTGCATCCTGTTGTTTTCTGCCCACTTGTCCAACCTGTCCAGGTCTGCTTGCAGCTGTTCCCTGCCCTCCAGCGTGTCCACTTCTCCCCATAGCTTTGTGTCATCTGCAAACTTGAACAGAGTACATTTCACTCCCTCGTCCAAGTCACTGATGAAGACATTAAAGCGTATCGGTCCAAGGACCGAGCCCTGCAGGACCCCACTGCCCACACCCTTCCAGGTTGAAGCCAACCCATCCACCACGACTCTCTGGGTGTGACCCTCCAGCCAATTCGCCACCCACCAGACTGTGTAGTCATCCAAGTCACAGCCTCTTAACTTGTTCACCAGTATGGGGTGGGATACTGTATCGAAGGCCTTCCTGAAGTCTAAGTATATGACATCCACCCCTCCTCCTGTGTCCAGGCATTTCGTAACCTGGTCATAAAAAGAGAATAGACTAGACTAGATCTACCCTGGACTGGCCCTGCATGCTACATATGGTATGTGGAGTCAGTCATTTGTGCTTTCCACACAGTATGCAGGGCTGGAGCCAACACATGTGCTGCATACAACACACAAGGCCAGTCCAGTGAGTGTGCTGCATGCAATGCACAGGACTGATTGGCACAGGTGCCCCATGCAGTGTGTGACCTGGACCAGACCTGTGCACCGTGTGCACCATGCACACCAGCACCAGTCGTAGGCGTTGGGTATAGCACATACCAGACCAGCACCACGCTCCACATGCAGTGCACAGGGCTGAAGCCAGCATGTTCTGCTTGCAGCACAGAGCACCGGTCCAAGACCTACCCGCAGCAGTGCAGGCCAGATCGTAGAGCTCCACGGGCTGTATCTTTAACACTCCTGACCGACTCCATCCATTCAGAAATCACAAGCCTGGTCCTCAAAAGTTCATGAGACTGGCTTACAAATTATTATTTTAGAAATCTTTGGGGGGTTTTATTTCTGTTCTGGTTTTTGAGCCTATAGAAGACTTTGTTTTGTTGTCAAGCTTTCCTCCACAAACATGAAGACTAGAAACTTACACTTAAAAATAAAGTTAATGCAATATTTCTTTTTTAATCACTCAATGTATGGAGCTGGAGTTTGAAGTAAAATGCTAAATATCTTGAGACTTGCAATGATGCTATGAGAGCTGGTAACAATGGGTTTTTGGTAATGGTAGGAAGTGTGCCAAAGGCCCCACAGACTTCTCTCTGCTGGTGGCCTGCAGCTGAGCTAAACCTGGTGAACAACCAGCATGACCTCCAGCTACAGAGAGGGACAGTTTAATAGTGGTAGAGGTGGAAGTGCCCTAGCAGACAGTGAGGGGTCCCTGTCCCCCCCTCCCTGTCCCACTGGCAGGGACCTGAGCTAGGATCTGTCCAACGCTCCCCTCTTGCTGCTGCAGCAGCGGGGCCAGGATGCATCCAGATGCTGGCCAGCATGGCCCCCTGAGGCAGAGGGTGCAAGTGGGCCGGGGGGGGTATTCCCCCATCTGCCCCCAGGGGACTACAGTCAGTGTCTGCCTGCCTGGGCCACTGACAAGCGCTCCCTGCACAGGGTGAATGGTGGAATAAGCAACATCCCTGCCCACTTTGTCAGAAGAGAGAGGGAAAGGGCAATAACCCCCCTTCCTGCTCCCTTGGAGGTTTCTGGCTATAAGGCTTTACCCTTCCGCTCAGGGTCAGACCAGTACCGTATTCGGGGTCAGGAAGCAATTTTACCCCATGATCAGATTACTATAGACTGTGGGGGTTTGGGGCTTCTTCTGTAGTGAGAGGCATGGCCCTCCTCTTGGGATCTCTTGAGCATATATTAACAATTGTGAGCATATATTAACAATTGTTACAGCAGCAGGACATTGGCTGCCATGGTCCCACTTCTTCACCTGTGGCAGGTTAGGGTGCTATGTCATGTGTTGTCAGGGTTGACCATAGTTTTGCTAAGAGGTCAGACAATGGATTTGCACAGGCTGGTTTGGATAGAGATGATCCTGCTTCAGGCACGGGGTTGGAATAGATAACCTATGGAGGTCTCTTCTGGCCCCACGTCTCTCTGATTCTATGATTTATGAGCTGTCAGGTAAGTAATCTTTACATCAAGAGTATAGATAATTTGTCCTTTCTAAGTTGTTCTAAAAGAAAAAAAAGACAGCTCTGCATTGGTAGGTCATGCTGTTTTGTCAGTGCTTGACCTGCATGCTTTTCATGTTATTTATCTTTGAAGAAAGTACAATATAGTATAAAAGTAATATTGGTTTTTAAAAGAAAAACAGGCATGAACACTCACATTTTCTAAGCATGTATTTGTCTGCATAGTTACAGAGGTAAAATAGGATGCATAGTAAATGCCTCATCCAAAAATCAATTAAAGCTGGAGCTGGGCCAGATTTTTTTTTTTCAATAAATTGTCAATTCACTAGAAATGCAGTTTCAACAGATTAGAAATTAATTGATCATTTGATACCTTCAGATTAATAAAACTGTAAAAAAGGTTCTGATAACTCAAAACATTTCAAGTTTTCATTTCAAAGTGACATTTTTGAAGGTTCAGGGCTAGAAACAGGCATTCAAAAAGCTGGAGACTGAATTGATTCAATCTTTGCAGGTTAGTCTAACCTGCCTAGATTGAACCAATTCGCAAATGGATACATACTCAAGAAATGCAGGCACTGACTCCAGCAGCTGAGCAGCAGGCTGTGGGGGGGTCAAGTGGAAAGCAACTGGAGCTGAAGCGAGAGCTCTGTGCGCTGGGCAGAAGCTGCAGGGCTAACACTTCCACACACCCACCCAGAGCCGTGCAGCGGCAGCAGTAGCAGCTGGAGGTGAAGGCTGCAGAAGAGCCCTCCCGGCCCTGGCCAGTGCACAGCCTGTAGTGAGGCTACAGCCAGCAGGTGCTGCACAGGACAGGGTCATGGCAGGGGCTACAAATGCCGGCAGCTCCATGCTGGCCCAGGCAGCCCGCTGCTTGGCTAGCCAGAACCCACGGCCCCCAGTCTGAGCCAAGGGCATCCCACTGGATTGGGGAAGGGGGCAAATGCCTGATGGGCTGTTACAGCTTAGCCAGGCAGACCTCAGCTGTGGTCCCCTTCCCTGCTCCCTTGCCTCAGGAGGCCATGCCAGCTGGTGTCTGGTCACGTCCCTGCCCCTGGCTAGAGAGCAGAGGGGCAGGGCCAGCCCTGTTCTCTGGAGCAGAGAGCACAGTCTAGCCCAAGAGCATGCTGGGATGCTGGTGGATTCTGGATCAACTTAAACCAGGAAGGGGTCTGGGACAGAAGTTGCATAAACCAGAGTGACCCAAATCAGTTAAGTCTGATACTACATTCAACCAGGTTTATATTAAACCAGTTTGAGCTATTTTGAAACTGTTTTATGTGCACTGAACTTCTGTTCTGTTACAGGTTTAAACCAGTTTCTGATCATTTAAACTGGTTTATGTATGTCGTCTGTCCGTAGCCAATTAAGGTTAAATAACCTGGATACTAAATGAAACATTCTGTTTTAGATCAATCTGAAATGCTTGGGATGGGATTTTCAGACTATATGAAGTTTAAAAGTGCTCTGGAATCTCAGCAGGAGCAAGGGGTAGTTAATGGAAGAAGTTCATTAACTAAATGGAAGGTAAGCTCTTTTGAAAACCTAGCCCTTAAGGCACTGTTCTGTTCAGCAACCCTATAGTGAATGAAGCTACCATTTTAAAAGTTTCAAGAATCTTATATGTCTTCCACACCAACTTAAAGATGTTCTGAATACTATTTTTTTTCTTCACTCTTCTTGCTCTACAGTCCCAACACAGATATGGGAAAAGGAGCTTGACTATTTCTGTTTATGCAATGTCAACAGACATTTTATCTTGGCCAAGTATAAGGCCAAATTTTGCATTGTAAATGCATTAATTTTGTTATCACAAGTTGTTTCTAAATATACTGGGCCAGGAGAAGTGGTTAATGAAGTAGGTGAACCACATCCCTTTTGAGCATCACAATTTTAAGCATATTTTCCTGTGCTTCCAAGTTTACAAGAAGCGGGAGTGCATCAATCTTTCTAGTAATGTACTAGATAGCATTACTGCTACTGGAAGCATAAGAAAACCACAGACTTCCTTTAGTCTACCTACCTTTTTATTACACATAAAGTTAAACTTGTTTCTGCTACTACTTCCCTACACTACAAGCTTACTAACAGATTCACAATGAGCTAGATTAGATGGGTTGGAATGTCCAATCTAGTAGCCATGTGTTACTGCACTGCTCAGAAGTATAATCTCCCTCCCACTGCTCCATTGAGAGAAATTGCACTGGATCTATATGCAACACAACATATGCATCAGCAATGTCATTCAGTAAATCAGCATTGCTACACTACTGGGTGTACTGTTGTATGTGAATGGGGTGGAGAAAAGACTGAATACTCGCAGCTATTCCGTAAGTAGAAGCTTTCTGTCTCTTTCCATGCTTCTACCCACCTTGTACTTCCAGTGTCTCCACAGCCCTGGTCTAGCCAATTCATGACTTGGGCCAAATGCAGCAACTGTTGGGCTTATGTGGAACTGAGAAGCAGTGGCTTTTCCTAAAGTGATATTCACTCATTACTGAAAGTTCCTCATGACTCCCCTGATTGTGCCACAACAGCGGTTGTATTATTTGTGTGTGCTTCTTGTAGTCCCAACCAAGGCCATGCACTCCCCTACAACCATGACATTCTCAATACTCATTTTTATACAATAGCATGACCAAAAGGTAGACGATCATTACTTCTGCTTTCTTTTCTTCGCTTCACTAAGGCAAGCACTGCAAAATTCTCAACTTGTTTCTATGGTTACATGCACCATCATAACTACTTGGAAACCCTCTACATATTACTGTCAAACTGGAGCACTGACATCAACAATAAACAGTAACACCCCACCCCCCCCACCCCCCAAATGATTTTAAATGCAACAAACACACCTAGATCTTTGCTCCCTGTCAGCCTCCAGAACACAATAACCTAGGTCCCATTTGTTGTAACTGGAATATTTAGATGCCTTCTGGAAAGACACTGTGCTTCCTCTACTTTGCAAATTCTTCAATTTTGCACTGCAAGACAGGATTAAATGCTCGTTTATTATTTTGGCTGCATATTCCAGTGTAAAATAACTCCAACTTGTATGCTCATTTTGGATGCAATTGATCTGTTATAAAAACACAAGCAATCAAAACAGGTGTGTTTGCACAATATCAAAGAAAAACAAATCATTCCTGAAAAAGGGGTGAGTAGAAGAGACATACTGCTTCTGTCAGTGATGAAACCAAGTCACTGCATTCCTAATGACACTTGTGAGATCAACCTTTCCCTGATGCAAAAAAGGAAAGATTTTACAAGACATTCACACAAAATTAATGTCATAGTCCTAAATCCCAGTGGCTGTATATTAAAATATTATATAGCATATAAGACAAGAGTATGAAATATTAATTTCCTAAATTCTTGAAATCCTGACAGCTGAAGTGCTGTAGTGTCCCACACAAGAGGAAATGAAGAACTCAGAACTTAAAAACAAGAGAGACCTTATTCAAAATACTGAATACACAAGCTGCATATCAACCAAGTTCTCTCTAGCTTACAGTTTCCTACCACACAGAGTTCAGAGTTGGATTTAAATAATTATGGACTGGATTTCTCAGTACATTTTAGGGATAGTATAATAAAGCCCAAATAAAGCTGTTAGGTCTCCTCCTTGCCCTTTCCTCTGTTACTAGACAGACCCCTAGACAGAAAGGCCTGTCCCTAATTATGGCAAAGAAACTCTATGCCTGTGACAGATCTATGTATAGTATCAGTTATCAAAGAGCATCCCTCTTTACATTTGTTATAACTCTCTTTTCTTCAGGTATCTCCACTCCTGGGACTGTTGCATACAACTTTGATCCTGTTATTTCAATTCAGGCAATATAAAATTGATTTCTCTGACTCTGATCTCTCTTTCTTGTCTTTTCATGGATGTTAGGATTCTGCAAAACTGCCTACTACAGAGAGCTACAATTAAATATTATTTCCAGGAAAAACAAAAGAGAGCTCTCTGTAATTCAGATCTTTTCTTTGTTTAAGGTTAAAAGTCAACCTAGAGCCCCAAATTCCTCTCTATATCTGGTTATTTAGGTTATCCCATCCCACTTGCTGAAACGGGGCTGAATTTGGGTGAAACGTTGCAAAATTATTTTAGACCTTTCTATTTAAACAATTGCAAATTTCCTTTGTTACTCTCCTGAGTCTTTACTCTTGATATCAAAGGGATCCACAGAACTAAGCCGAGGGTGCAATTCTATTATACTTTAAGGGCCAAAATGGTAATTAGGCAGTGACATAATTGCCATTTTTTGGTTCCCAGATATGAGCAGACCCAGGAGTGGGTCCAAGAGCTTTAGGTGCTGTGCAGTGCATGCACAGTGAGATCTGAGCTCACTGGTTTATCAGCTGAACCCAGGACATGAACATCACTATTGCCAGCTGTCAGTGGAGGAGGGGTGGTCTGCCTACAGGGCCAGGACATAGATTCTCTCTCCCTCTCTCCTTTCCAGCACTTCCACACTCCTCCCTTCCCCCTCCCCACCCCAGCAGAGGTAATACACATGCCTCAGGCTGAGCTGGGTTGATCCCCTTGGCTGATGTGACTTGCCCAGAGTGGAGCTGGAGGTTGGCTCTAGGGCACAGGGGCAGGATCAAGGGCTGTGCCACATCACCCAGGGAGCCCACAATACATGGAATAGGATCAAACTGTGAGTACTAAAAAACAGTTAAGGTATCTGGCATTTGCACATAAAATGAAACAGGAATCTTCCCTAAATGCCTTTTGTCACCTCCTTATGCAGCAAAAATTTGCTTTCCTGGTTTTCAAGTATTTCTGCATATTAATTCCACTATCTGATGTTTTGGTCTCCTTTTTGTCCATGTGTCTTCTTTTTTAATTGTTTTGTCTTCATAGGCAAATTTGGGAGCATCAACGTTGCCCCAGGTGCCTCTTTAAACCATAGTCTTGGCTGTATAAAAACCCCACACCAGACAGGATTGTGTGGGAATAAACTAAATTAGTGCCTTTTTCTCGGCCTTCTGATGATGCCTCAATTGCAACCAGCATTGCCCATTTCTAGGGCTATATAGGCCTTCTCCAGGCCTCCTGGCTAGAGACAGACATTCAAAAAGCTGGAGCCTGAATTGATTCAATCTTTTCAGGTTAGTCTACCCTGTGTAGATTGAACCAATCTGTAAGTGAACAGACATTCACTTTTGACTCTGGAAATGCACGCAAGTGCCTACAGTGGCTCAGGCCAGAAGAAGGGAAGGGGAGCGGGGGGTGCTAGAGCCCTCAGCTGGGGGAACTAAGTTGAGGGAAAGGGCATGGCCAGGCCTGGGCAAGCCTGAGTATGATTGGGGAGGGATTTAAACCCTCACCCTGTCCTGCAGGGACCCCAGCCAAGGTCTACCTGGAGGGGGAGGGGGGAAGCAGACCCTGTCAGGGGTCCCCAGCCCGCCCCCCCCCCCTCCCGCTCACTCGCAGGCAGCAGTGGTGGGGGCACTAGCACAGCACCCTTGGCTGAGTCCCTCTGAGGAGCAGCCAGCCCACCACAGGGAGAGGGGGAGGGGGATGTGACCTGGCTGCAGTGGGGGCATGGGTTTGCAAGTGGGCTGCATCTATAGCGCAGCTCCCGTCCCCCCTCCCTCTCCCAGCAGCGGTGGCAGTAAAGTGAACTATCATGGCAGGTGGAGGTGAAGCACCTGTCACCCGCTGCCTGCTCGCAGCAGCACTGGGTGTTCGGGGCAGGCTGCTTCAGCCCAAGGGTATGAGCAGCGGCAAGGGAGTCAATGGACCACTGCAGCCTGGTCTGGCCCAGCCCTGAGGCCTAGGCAGCAACTGGCCCAGGGCAACCTGCCCCTCCCTCCACCAGCTGCAGTGGCACTGGATGCTCAGGGAGGGCTGCCAAGGGCAAGTTGCTACTTATGCCCCTGGGCGACAGGGCTGGACCAGACCAGGCTGCAGTGGTCCATTGCCTCCCCTGCTGCTGATGACCATGCCCCTGGCCTTCAGCAGCCCACCCCGAGCACCTGGTGCCAATGCAGTGGCTGACAGGTGCCTCACCTCTGCCTACCACAACAGTTCACTTCGCCACTGCTGCCACCACCATTGCCGGGAGAGGAAAGGCGGTGGGAAGCTATGCTGCAGCTGCAGCCCACCTGCAAACTGTGGCCCCCATAGAGGGCTGGAGGCAGGAGGTGGCAGGCACTGACCTCTCCCCCCTGGGGCTACCCCAGCCTGGGCTACACTGCCAAAGCAGGAGGCAGCAGTGAGCTTCATAACTAGCTTCGGCTTGCCCCCCCCACTCCCTCCCAGCCAGGTTGCATTCTTCCCTCCCCACCCCATCTGCATGGCTGACTGCCTGCTCCTTGGAGGAACTTGTTCCAGAGCGCTGTGCCACTGCCCCCGCCCTGCTGCCTGCAATATGGTGATTAACCCTCCATTTCCCCTCAGGCTACTGGCATCTGGCTAGCCATGACACCAGGTACACGAGCGGAGACTATTGGTGCTCATGCTGCCTCCCCTGCAATGGGGGATTAAACCCCTGCTTCCCCTCAGGCTACTGGGGTCTGTCCCCACGCCTGCTCCTGCCACTGGAAGCAGACCCAGCAGCACTCCAGAGCAGGGTTTCCTACCCCCACCCCTTTCTCAGCCTGCCAGAACAGGGATAGTGCTCCAGCTAAGGAGGAGATAGGTGGGGCTAGCCTGCTTGGCTGGAACAGACAGCTCAGCCCAACCCAGGGCTTCAGAGCATGGTGGGATGCTGGAGGACTCTGATTTAATTTAAACCAGGAAGGGGTCTGGGACACAAGTTCCATAAACCAGCTTGAGCTCAATCAGTTGAGTCTGATACTACATTCAACCAGGTTTATCTCAAACCGGTTTTGTCCATTTTGAAACTGGTTTACATGCATTGAACCTCTGTTCTGTTAAAGGTTTAAACCAGTTTCTGATCACTTAAACTGGCTTATGTGTAACTTCTGTCCCTAGCCCCTGAAAGAGTAAGGGTTACCAGCATGTACTGCTGCCATAACCTACCTTTGATAGGGTTTCTGACCTCAAGATCCCACAATTTGATATTGTGCCTGAATCAAATGCAATACCTTCTGTTCACAAAATATTTTCTAGCTCTCTCTGTCTCCATCCAGTTTTATCCTATTAGTGTGTCCTTCCAGGTCTAAAAGTAGTTCCTTCATCAGTTGCATATTTGCTACTAAAAATAAAAGCATTTCTTGTGCTGATATTCTTTGGTGCAATTTTATTCATGTGTTCTCTGCTGCATATTTTTCCATTGGTGTTCAAATCAATATTGTGTCACCAGCAAAATCAAGGTCATGTAATTTGTATGACTCTAGGGACAAACACTTTAGTATTCTTTTCATCCATACTTGCTCTCCTTAATCAATCAATTTTCACACATGGCAAGCAGCTCTCTCCTCACAATTTTCATTTCACATTACAACCAACGTCTCAACAACTTACACTGTCCAGCAAACTCTGCCTGTAAACCAGGTGTTTCTTTGCTCTGGAATGCTATGTATTTTTCTTAAGTACCACCACAAGCTAGCAACTGGTGAAAAAACAATAAGCCAGGGTCCTAGCTGACATGAAGGAGCATAGTAGCATTTATGTCAGTGAAGCTATATTTCAGCAGCTAAAGATCTGGCCTTTTGACCTTACCCACTATTTTCCCTCAGACTTACTTAAATGCCTGTCCTAGCTTCCAATGGTTTCTGCACCAAAGTTAATGCTATTTATCCTCTCTTAAACGGGATTAGCCACTTAGCTCCTGCCTAAATCTCTCTCCTCCTCTCCTCGATCTTTCATACTGCCTAAACTCTGTCCAACCACATTCCTTCCTCACCTTGTTGGATCAGCTTTTCAGCTACTTTCTGCTAAGGGCTTGATGTAATGACATTGAAATCAATGGAAAAATCTTCCATTGATTCTGATGGGCTTTGCATGAATCTTAAGTGCTCTCTTTCCCCTCCAAATACTTCAAGGCACTTGTTCCAAGATCTAAAGGCAACATCATGCAGTCTGCTCTGTATTACTTCCTACTCTAGTGACTTCAGACTGTCAATTCAAAAGCAAGAAACTGTTTCTATTATACTACTGTATACTGTGAGGCATTCTTAATGCCTATCCCAATACATCTATGACACACAACCAAGGAAAGCCTAGTTGATGGAGTACCAAACTGGAACTCAAGAGACCTGGATTTTATTATCAGCTCTACAATCATCTTACTTTATGATCTTGGACAAGCCACTTTACTTCCTGGTGCTCTCCATGATAATATTGCCAACACTTGTACCTTTGTTGCAAGTAGCATGATTTTGGGCCCCAGATGCAGGGATGAACCCCACTGATACCAGGGGCCCATTGTGCTGGGCACTTTATAAAACACATCGGAAGAATCCCTGCCCTGAAGAGCTTGTAGTCCAGTGTCAAACAAAGTTGTAAGTTTGTGGAATGGGAGCTGCAAATGAGATCCACAGAGTTCAACTTGTCTCCAAATCAAGCCAGCAAACATCTAGTAGTGGAGAACACTTTCAACCCTTGCATTACACAATCACAATTTGGTATCCTCCTTCTGAAAGTCAATAGGATCATCATCAGATCAAAGGAAAGTAGGGCTGGAAAGGATCTCACAAGGACATCTAATCCAGTCCCCTGCTCAAGGCATGATCATCCCCAACTAAACCATCCTTGCCAACTGTCTGTCTAAACTGCTTTTAAAAACTTCCAAGGATAGAGATTCCACAACCTCTCTAGGTAGCCTGTTCCATTACTTGACCACCCTCATAATCAGAAGGTTCTTCCTGCTCTCCAACCTATGTTTCCCCAGCTACAGGCTGAGGCCATTGTTCCTAGTCCTATCCTCTGCAACCACAGAGAAAAGCTCAATCGCCACCCTCTCTCCTAATTGCCCTTCAGGTTTTTGAAGACTTATTAAATCCCACCTCTGTCTTCTCTTCTCTGCACTAAATAATAGAGGTGCACTGATACATTGGTCCATATCGTATCAACACTGATAAAAGGGAAATTGACATTATTGGCAACTGGCTTTTATTGGCTCATGTGGCCGATAATGTCACTGATAAATGCCGTGTGCATGCACACAGCCACAGCATGCATGTGGCCAGGAGTGCACCCTGGCAGCTTGGAGAGCAGCGTCTGGACAGTAAGTCTGTGGTGGGGAAGGGGCATGGGGAGGGCAGATTGAAGCCCCCTGTGGTAAGGAAGGGAGTGGGGATGGGGCTGGGGCTGCCCAGCCAGGGAGGGGCATGGGACAGAGTCCAGAAGGCTCATATGGAGGGTCTGGGGACCATTTCCACTGCTGTGCACACCCCTGGGGGAGGCATGGGTGGCATGTACTCTCCAGCTCTGTATGCAGGCTGCCACCTAGGCTGCCACCTGGGCATTCGGGGCCAGAGCTGCTCCAGCCTCTTCCCGGCAGCTGCACTCAGGCTAGGTGGGGTAGGCAGCAGCGGTGCTGGGAGGGGGGTCTAGAGCCACCCCAAAATTCACCATAGTTCCCCTCCCAGCACCACTGCCACCCACCCTGCCCCACCCAGCTAGAGCACAGGCACCAGGAAGGGGCTGAAGTAGCCCTGGCCCTGAACGCACAGTGGCAGCCTGCCCTCACCCTGCACACAGATCCAGGGGGCACATGCCCCCCATGTGTCCCCCAGGGTACGCACAGTGGGAGCCACCCCCCCCACCCAGGTGACCCACCCAGGCTCTGTCCTGCCCCCTGCCGCACCCTGGCTGGGCAGCACCTACCCCTGCCCCACTCCCTCCCTCACCACAGGGGCCTCAATCTGCCCCCCATGCCTCTTCCCCCCAACAGACTTACCAGCTGGACGCTGCTCTCCACACTGCTAGACTGCATATCCGCAATTGGATCGGTATTGTCCAAAATGGCTGGTCAACAATCAACCATAGATATCAACCCAAAAAAATCTTTATTGGTGCACCCCTACTAAGTAACCCTAGTTCTTTCAGCTTCTCAGCAAAACTGTCATCCACAAATTTGCTAAGTTTTACTTGATGCTATCATCCAATCATTAATGAAGATAATAAGCAATACTGGACCCACAACAGACCCCTGTGGCAAAGTAGTCAGATTTTGATCTGTTGGAGATTTGAGCTTTGTGAGGTCTTTATGCAAAGTCTTAGTTATTTTATCTCAGAATAATATCTACCTCCTCTAAGATCACAAAAGGAGGTCTTAATAAGGGTGGAGAAGGGAAAAAGATAATAAGAGTAACCAACTGATTTTCTACCTTAACTGCAGAGTACTGTACAGTGTACAGTCGCCATCCCCATCTTCTCTCTTCTTCAAATTACATGATGGTGGAAGCATAACATTTTTGTGTCAGGAGGCATCGAAGTTGTGTTGCTCATGAAAGTGAACAATATTATACAAAAAAAGGCAATACATGCATTTTCAGAGTTAAGCGACTTTTTTCCTCTCAGTCAATTTTGTTTATAGTCTTCTGCACCAATTGATTTTCATAGCATTTCATACATTTTATTCAATAATCTAATGAAATTGGGAGGAGGTATCAAGAGGAGTACCCCAGCTGGCTGTCCTGGATCTGGTACTGTTTAACATCTTTATTAATGATCTAGATGATGGGAATGAATGCAGATTTAGCAGGCAGATGAAGTTACATGTCCTATCGAGGAAAGAGTAAGATTCAGAATGACCTTAATAAACTTAATGAAATTCAGTAAGGACAATTGCAAAGTTGTGCATTTGGGAAGGAACAATTGCATGCACAAACTGAGACTGGGATATAACTGGCTACAATGAAGTACTGTATAAAAGAATCTGAGGGTTATAGTGGACCATAGGATGAATATGAGTCAATGGTATCTCTTGTTGCAAAAAAAACCCCAAAATATGAAAATATGTTTGTAGTACTGCACTTTAAGAAAGTCATGGACATAGAAAGATCAACAAAAACTATTAGAGGTCTGGGAAATAAGATTTTTGAGGAAAGGCCTAAAAATTGGGATTATTTAGCCTGGAAAAGAGAAGACTTGAGGAGGAATTTGTTAGCAGTCTTCAAATAACTGAAGGATAGTTATGCAGAGGATTGTGACAGGTTACACTCTGGACAGGACAAGAAACTATGGTCTGAAATTACAGCAAGAGAAACTTAGGTTAGATTTAGGAAGAATTGTCTTATTATCAGAGTGGTTAAGCACTGGAACTGGCTATGCACAGAGATTGCAGAATCTCCATCCTTGGGCATTTTTAAGAGTAAGTTGGACAGACACTTGTCTTAGATGGTTTAGATAGGGATGATCCCCCCATGAGCAAGAAGCTGGACTACATGACCTGAGGTTTCTTCAAGCCCTTCTTTTCTATGATTCTATGATTTTTCCTATGATAACCAGGTTTCAGCATAAAAGGTACAAATCCAAATATTCACATGCAGAAGATACCAGTGAATTAAGTGCCAGTGAAAGGTGCTATTCAGAATCTTCTAGAGAAAGTAGCCTGTTATTTAGGAAAGAAAAACATGTGGCATGGGTAATGATGTTCTATCAATGCACCTCAGCCTTGATGTGGAGGACTCACTCTAAAAGATGATAGGTTAGTTCATTCCCTATGATCTTTGACTTTTCTAATCTGAGAAACTTATTTTTCAAGTGTCAACCGTGAGATCAATATATACAAAACAGAGGAAGATACTTGTCCCCTGTCCCAGTCCCAGCAGAGCTTATACTATAGAAGATAGACTTATATAAGATGCAGAGGAAGGTGCTATCTTATATTATTTTTGCTGCAGGAGAGGCAAATGACTGAAGTGTGGTAACATTTTTTGTGGGGGCCTCTTTGAAAAATAAATTTTACATCTGAAATGAATGAACACAGGAGGCTTGGCATACTCAACCATGGAAGTAATTCCAAATGTAAGCTGAAGCCAGGAACTGCCCAAAAGTATGCCAAACAGAGTAGTTCACACTTATAGCTGTTGGCATTATTTATCTATTTATTAAACAATAAGGACAAAGGAATGTAATACAGTGACAATTCAAAAATATTTCCTCCTCTGGCTCTTTCTGTTTCAAGACAGGAATATCCCTTTAGATTGAGAGAAATGTCTTTTTTTACTTTCATAGAATAAACCAACAACTAATACAATCAAGGACACAAGTTCCTAAACAACACTTGAAAATGGCATGGCTGTTGCTCTCAGGCTGCCAAAACAACTTCTTGGGAGCTGTTTCAGTCAAAGGATTACCAGAAGCCTAGGACTGTTTTAAGTTGCAGTAGTGGGAGCCAGCTAACATATAAGTAGCTAGAGTATAGCTGTGCAAACAACTGATGTTTTTGGTCTGGCTGCCAAATGAGGGAAAAGGTAGATAGAATCAAATTAGTCCAAAATAATAAGAAAATTTGTTTTTTCTTGCTGAAAAAAAATCTTTTCAGATTACAGAGAATGTTTAATTTCACCAAAAATGGAATGCTTGTTTTGGGGCCCTTGTAAAGAAGTTGGGGAAATGAATAATTAGATTTAAAAAACTGCTATGGATGCGTGTGACAGTGGAAATTATGTCTGTGTGATACAGGTGCTTGCTGAAGGCCCTATGAAGATTAGACAAAGTGTTTTTCTGTATTTGTTTAGATATTAAGCTTTATGTTGTTGCTAAGAGCCTAATTAAAGATTAAGATGTTGTGAGGCCTTGTATAAAGTAAGGCCTAGTAAATTTAGCAAAGCCTTGAAGTAGTAAGGCCTGTGGCGTAGTTAAAATTACCTTATCAAAGGAATGCAAAGCTCGTACTGCTAATCGGTCAGTCTAAGGACAGTTGAAGTAAAAGGGATCTGAGTGGTTGTATGTTATCAGAACCATTCAGAAGCTATAAATGAGCTGAAATATCTGGAAACCATTCAGAAGGAAGATACAGCTCTGTAAAAAGGATTAGTTAGCTGTTGCCTGGATCAGTGGGCCTGTGGACTGGACTGCATTCCAGGGTCCTTCCTGGTACCCCTTTGGACAGTGTCGTTCAGGGACGCCTGACTTCGCTGAACTTTGTGGAAAGAGAAGCTCGCTGTGTATTAGGCGTAGATTCATAGATTCATAGATGTTAGGGTCGGAAGGGACCTCAATAGATCATCGAGTCCGACCCCCTGCATAAGCAGGAAAGAGTGCTGGGTCTAGATGACCCCAGCTAGATGCTCATCTAACCTCCTCTTGAAGACCCCCAGGGTAGGGGAGAGCACCACCTCCCTTGGGAGCCTGTTCCAGACCTTGGCCACTCGAACTGTGAAGAAGTTCTTCCATGTCCAATCTAAATCTGCTCTCTGCTAGCTTGTGGCCATTGTTTCTTGTAACCCCCGGGGGCGCCTTGGTGAATAAATCCTCACCAATTCCCTTCTGCGCCCCCGTGATGAACTTAAAGGCAGCCACAAGGTCGCCTCTCAACCTTCTCTTGCGGAGGCTGAAAAGGTCCAGTTTCTCTAGTCTCTCCTCGTAGGGCTTGGTCTGCAGGCCCTTGACCATACGAGCTGCCCTTCTGTGGACCCTCTCCAGGTTATCCGCATCCTTCTTGAAGTGTGGCGCCCAGAATTGCACTCAGTACTCCAACTGCAGTCTGACCAGTGCCCTATAGAGGGGAAGTATTACCTTCCTGGACCTATTCGTCATGCATCTGCTGGGGACTGCCGATAAGTTGCCGACGCGAATTGCTTTTGTCTGTCATTGCTTGTTTTGTTACTAGGCGTAGTTGTGTTTTTGTTAAGTCAATAAACCTTTCTTACCTTTCTACCCCCGACCATACTCACAATCCCGAACCCTCTGCAGGCAACTGGGACAGATGCAGATGGTGTTTTTTTATGGAGTAGCCCAGTGGTCTGAACTCCCAGTTCCCAGTCCCTTGTGGAGAGTCAGGTTCAATTCCCTATTTTGTCTGAAGGGATTTGAATCCAAATCTCTCACCTTCTGGGGTAGGCAATGTTTTTTGGCCAGAGTGCCAAAAAACCCACAATGTCTACCTTGGAAGGTGCTGGAGTGCCAACATGCCGGAGGCTGGAGCAGCTGTTTGCAGCCTCCCAGCTGCAGCCGGCCCACGGAGCCCAGTCTGCTTGCAGCAGGGCTTGCAGCCTCCAAGCTGCCTGGTGGGACCAGCCTGGGCTCCGTGGTTGGCAGCAGCTGCTTAGAGCCCGGGCTGGCAGTGGCGTGCCGAGCAAAATGGCCTTGAGTGCCACGCTTGGCACGTGTGCCGGGGCTTGCTGATCCCTGTTCTAGGGAATTGCTCTAACCACACAGGACTTCTGGGATAGGGAAAGCTCTCAATATCTCTTGTTGATATTTATACTTTTGAAGCAAATACTTAAATCTTCATTACAGTAGAGACCAGATATTTCATGTCCCAAAAAAGAGTCCTGGCCACCAGTTTCTACAGTCTCTTTCTTTCTCTCTCTGGCTCAGTACTTACACTGTTATACAAGTGTGACAGTATTAGACTCAAATTGGGTTACCTTACAGCCACAGGTTATGACATACTCATGTGAAGTGAGAGATTTTAGTTCAAATCTCTCATGCAGAGCTGGGAATCAAATATGGTTGTCATATATCTTGGATAAACAGCATAAACAAATGGGCAACTGCTACTGCTTCCTTTTTTTCAAGACAAAACTATTTGTGAATTCAACCCAACTTGCAAATAGATCAGGATGAGTGGCATTGCATTTTTAGTGGAAAAAACATTTGTCATAAAATTCAGACAGCTCTACTATATACCCTCTCTCACCAGGCTGCGTGAAACACAACTTGGCCAGATGCAAAGATTGGGCTTACAGGGTCTAGGCATATACATATGTGTATGCAGAACTAAATTTTAACTAATCTACAATAATCTAGGGATTGGATAGATGTGAATAAGAGAAAGAAAAGATTACCTGAAACTAACTTCTCCTTGGTATTTCTATTACATTAAGAACTGTATTAATAATAATTAATGTTCAATTATAGACAGCAACAACAACAAACAATAATAATTAATAAATTATTTTGCTGCTATACTTCACTGAGTAGCTGCCCACATTTCTTCTGTGCCAGGAGGTCTGAAAATTGGATGAGCAGAAAATTAAAAGGCCTGTGCTTACATCACAGGTCAACTGTATAATCAGCAAATGAACACATTTCTACTGCACATTTATTCTCCCTCAGGGGGCAGTAAAAGTGAAGAAAAAACACTTACACTCAGTCCTAAGAGAAGTGTTGAACTGACCTGGAATGATCAAACTAGCAAAAGCCACTTAGTGACACTGGCAAAGATCCTCTGTAGAAAGTCTACAGAAGTGATACAGTAATTCAGAAGCATTGGGCAGCATAACTGCTCCTGTACTGAAGTTGAAGGGTGGAATCTAAAATTAATACTTGTTCTCTGAAATCTCAGATCCTGACTGTACCACCTACTAGCTCAATACAGCAAAAAATTCAGTCATTAATTAAAACAAACATGAGGTATGGAGTATATAACTGTTCTGACATTAGGCAACTCTGCAGATTAAGTACAGATGTTCTAAAAGCCCATGATGGAAGCACTCTTAACTATCGTGCTTTACTTAAAGCAATCTAAGTTAGAATGGGAACGAACCAAACAGAAGTTCTGCATTCAGTGTGGGGAAATAAGAACCGGCCTACACTGGCTAAGGCCAACAGGCATTCTTGCATGTTTCCCAAAGTTCCCTGCAAGCTCCCTGGACTGCTGAAGACTCCCAAGTAAAGCCAAGTGTGCAACCTCCCCCAGTTGGCTGCTGGCCACAGGCTACCACACCCCCAACTCCTGCCATGTCACCATGAACCCTTCCCCACGCTCAGCCCGACGCCTCCAGAAGAGCCTCAGAGTGAGCACAAGCACCTACCATTGTAACTTGCACATGCCTCTGTGACCTAGCCTGCTCTCACCCCACTATGGTGTTCCATTGCCTGTGCCAGGTCCTGCTGATTGCCCTGTGCAACTCTCACTGGAGACTGCAGCACATCATGCACACCCCTCTGGACGTGATGTGCCAGCAGTTCGCCATGACATGAACCCTTATGCCCATGAGCCACCAGCCAGCCATCCTGTACATGTCCTCCCAGTGCACCCTGCACCTATCAAGTGTCCTGGACTGGGCCACCAACTTTCATATGGCTGACGAAGACATCCAGGATGCCATGGATGGCAGGGTGCTCTGGCACCACCTCCAGACTATCAAGCACCAGTTCTGGGCCCATGCCACCAGCAGCAATTGGTGGAAGCAGATTGTCCTGAGTACCTGGCACAATGAACAATGGGCTCAGACCTTCTGCATGTGTTGGGCCACCTTCACGGATGTCGTCGCCCAGGTTGCCCCCCACATCATGCACCAGGATGTCAACATGTGGCCACGCCTCACTCTGGAGAAACAGGTGGCCATCACCATCATGAAACTGGCTCTCCCCCACCACTTACCATTATGTTGCCAACCACTTCAGCCTGGGCAGGACCATGGCTGGGGAGGCCATCCAGGAAGAGTGCATGGTCATCAGGGATCCTGGTTTTCTTTGACAAAAAAAATCCAAAATTTTCTGATTTAACCTCCCCCCCCCCCCCCACACACACCCCAAATACACATTTTTCCATGATTAAAATGAAACACCCACAATGCCCATATCTTCTGAAACTCCCTGGTCCCTGGGCTGATATAGAGCAGACTCTACACTCACGGGCTCACTGATTTTGTCATCGGCAATGTCATTGTCCTCACCTTCCTCATCGAGGACACGGCCTACCCCTCTCCTGCCCTGGCTGATGAAACCCAATGGGGGCAACTGGCCCACTGAAAGGAATGCAACTACCCCCTGAGCAGGTGCTGCATGACAATGGAATGCACCTTTGGTTGCCTCAGGGCATGCTGGCAGGCTCTCAGCGCATGCCTCAAGGTGGACAAGAACCTGACACAACTCATAATCACCACATGAATCCTCCACAACATCTGAGACCAGGAGGGAGGTCTTCTGCAACACCCAGACCACATCTCCTGTCCTGGTGTCACATCACCCCCCAGCATCTCCCAGTCAGGGCACACTGGGGAGCACCCACCCTCAGCCACCACCCAGGGCCCCTCCCCCCATGGGAACCCCATGCCTGCTGCCCCAGGGAAGAGTCCCTGGATAATGGCTTGTCATGCCATGTGGATTGGGAGGCAGACTATCCCACCACTCCTGCCCTGGAGAGCTACAGTCTCTCTAGGGGAGCCAGCACTGGCACTAGTCAGAGGTACTGCAGGTAGACCCAAGTGGTCCTTGACCATGTGCATAAACTCCCTATCCTAGCTCTGAGTCTTTCAGCTCCACAGCGGTGCGAGTTGTCCCCTCCAAAATGCGAGTGGCCTTCTGGAGGCCCTCATTCATGTGCCTCGGCAGCCCAGGGGTAAGCATCTTCCAGCCTATCCATTTTCCCTCCTCCATATCTTGAGTTGTTTCTCATGCCAGTCCTGTAGTTCCTGGCACCAGGAGTCTACAGTGAGTGCCCTGAGCTCAAAGGCTGTGACCAGAGCTTGTGACAGCTCTTCCTTATTTCACCAGCACCTCTGATGCATATCTCTCATGTACCCTGCAAGTGTTTGGCCACATGTCCTTAAATCACCATCCTGGCTGCTGTGAGCTGGCTTCCCACACACAGATGTGGAGTCTGCAGACAGAACCTTTGTGCAAGGTTGCAACTTTCAGTGATAAAAATGAAACCCCTGCAAGTATAAAAAGAAGCATTTTAGGCCGTCTCATTTCCCTGGACACTCTTGCAGACACACTGAGGGAGTTATGGTGAGTCCCCTGCCTGGATCTTTCCCCCATCTGGGGCTGGGAGCTGTGCAGCTGCTCTCCACCTGGCACAGTGGTGACCATGAGTCCCAGCTGTGATGTGGGTGTGCAGCACCTGCAGTGGGGCAGAGAATGGTTTCCAGGGAGGTAGGACCTGGGTCCCTCTGGAGGCACTACAGTGGGCAATTGCTCCACTCCTGAACCAGGGTCCTGCAGGGACTCAGACAATCCCCAGAGTGGACAGGGACTGACTACACTGGGGAATGCTAGCAGGACTCTTACAATGCTCCCTTTCCCCATCCTTCACTTACAGGAAAGATGTTTCAGCACTGGTTCCCTGAGGGAGCAGCACCTAGGTCCCAACATTGCCAGGGTAAGACACAGCTGGGACAGTGAGATCCTTACACCCCCCCACCATGCTTCCTTTTCAGGAGAGGCATTTTGGCCCTGCATCCCTGATGACCCAGATCTAGGCTCCCAACATTCTTCTTCCAGTGAGAGTCAGCTGGGCCCAGAGGAATGCGCTTTTCCAGTTCTCCAAGGGGAGCCCCAGCCAATATGCCATGTTCCTGCTGCTGGACATGGTCCCCCAGGAGCATCTCGAGAGTTGGAGAGGGGCCATATGTTTTGACAGCATGCTGGGGAACCTTGGGTTGCCATTCAAAATCCACCTCAAGTTGTACCTGTGCCTCCACTATGCAGTGTTGGATTTAGGCTTAAACTACTTAAGCTACAGTTTAGGGCCTCACAATATGAGGGGCCTCTAAACAAGAAAAGAAAAAAAGACTCAATATCAAGTTCTATAATAATCAGTTAGTAAATAAGGAGATAAAAGAGATATGGGAAAATAACCCTCTAAATATGGGCATTTTTGTCCTAATATGACAAAAATATACATACTTTGGATTATTTTTATGTATGGGGCCTCTTGAGATGGATGTAGTTTAGGGCCTCAGCATATCATAATCTGGCACTGCCACTATGATGAGCAGACACCCCAAGAAAAGTTTGCGATCACCACTGCTATTAATGCATTACTCAGCCAATGACCTGACCCAAAGAGAATTTTTTGGACTGCGGCTGCCTAAAAATAGTCCTACCATGCAGCACCCTTGGCTATCCAGCATTGTTCCTCTCATACTCCCAATACTCTGGGAAAGGGGGGGGGGTTGCTTTGCTTTCAGGGGTTGCAGTGGGGGGGGGGAGGGGGGCTGCAATTGCAGAATGGGGAATTGGTGGTTGCCCTAAGCAGTCGGTACAGTGACTGCCTGTGCTATGAAAATTGGAGTCAGACAGCACCCAATGGGCTTTACCCATGGATCAGATCAGAGGGGAGGGAGAAAAGTGCTGTTCTGCCACTTGCCAGCCTCTCCAGGAGTATAACCAGAAGTCAACCTGGAAGTGAGAGCGGAGCAGCTGAGATAATGGTTCCTATGAGGGACTCTTGCCATCACATCTGTCCCTGTCTTGGACTGGAAGGGGAGGAAGGGAGGACTTCAGAGGTTGAAACAGGACAATTCACCCTCCCTCCAGTCCCAGCATCCCTGCACCATCCCCCTACCTCAACCCCTTTCTGGGCACACCAGCCTGAGAGGGCTGTGACCATGGGGAAGGCCTGTAGCAGCTATGGTTCTCCTTGCTCTCCCTTCCTTTCTCCTACCTACCTAGGGGCTTCAGCCCCATCATGGCCATGGGGACCAGCAGCAACAAGCCTGACTCTTCAGGGGACAGCTCCAGCAACTGTGCTCTTGCCCTGTGGCCCCTAGGAACCTGGTCCTAGGCACCCAAGGTCTCCCTGCACCCCTCCTCCAATGGGGTCCCTGCCAGCAATTCCTCTGATCTTGCATGGTGCCATAGGCGTGTAGGCTGTCAACACCCCTGTCCTTGGCACGGAAGTGGGACAGCTCCTCATAGAAGAGCACGGCCTGTCTAACTGCAGCCTGGCTGGGAGCTGGGGGCGGGGGGGGGGGGGGTGGGCAGGAGGCAGGGTCTGTGTCCTTGCATCATGCATATGGTGATACGGACTCTTTATCACTTTGGTCTTGGCACACCACTGCAACCAGTCCCTGTTGTGTACCCACACCTGTATCTGCTGAGCGATGCACTTGAAGATATCTCTGTTGTGGTGCCCTTTCAGGAACTGGTGCTGGAACTCTTCCTCACCCCAGATAGCAATGAGATCTCTCATCTCCCTGCAGTCCCAGTTGTGTGCCCAGGTTTGGCTAGTGGAGGATGATGGGACAGGGTTGTCCAGGGTCCACAGCAGTGTCCGTGGGGTCTTGGCACCCATGGGTGGATGAGGGTCTGGCTGCAAAGGAGGGTGGGGACAGAAGGAAGGCCCAAAGGGTAGGTGGCTGGAAGAAGCGGTGGACATACAAAGGCGTGAGTCCTGACGTGTGCCTCTCCCTATCACTTCAGCTGGGTATGGCCCCTGCTTCAGCATAACTGGGGCTCCATTGGTCAGGCCACCCCCACAACCTCAAACTTTCAAAGGGTTTCCAGTGGACACCACATAATTCTAACAACTCCCTTTGCCTTGGGGTAGAAATATCCATTGTCCTCTAGCTACAACACAGAAGGAGCTGGCTATGCCAGACCTGCTCCTAATGCTTCCAAGAGCATCTGCCTGCCTCCCCCACTTGGATGCTCAGTGTCCCTCCCTCTGCCCTATTACTATGGGACCCTGTAGCTGCAAGCCAAAAGAGCCTTGCAGCAAGCTGGATGCCCATAAGCCGGGTACCTGCCAGCAGCACCTGAGCCACGGAGGCCACAGGGTTGCCTCCATGCATGCCCAGTGCCCTGTTTCCCCAACCCAGCAGAGGCGAGCTGTCTGCACTGACTCCTGCTTGGGGGAAGGGAGGGTGTGCCAGTGCAAGGGCCAGATTCCTGCAGAGCTGTGCCCATGTGCAGGGTCCTGGGGCTGTCTGGGATGGTGTGCCAGGGCCAGGTTCTTGTACAGATGTGCCTATGTATGGGGGGGGGGGAGGTCTCCCAGGCTCTGCTGTGGGGTGATTCTTGATGAGGGGGGCAAGGCCCAGGGATGCAGGTGCTCCAGTGCTAGAGCTGGTGCAAGGACACAGACCCCTTCCCCCACCCCTGGCTCTGGGCCAGGCTGCAGCTCACAGCTGGGTGGAGGGAGGACACAGTGGTGGGATCACAGGCTGTCACTTACATCCATCTAGGGTTAACTTAGAGTGGGATCTGCCATTTTTAAAGCGCTCTCTGTGCCATGAACATCTGTTCGGTTATAGGTGTTGAGCACTTTCTGCGTGCCTACTGTGTGATAAGTGTAATGTCTGTACTTAGCCAGGAAGAGCAGTTGTTACTAGACACTTGCAGTGCAGCTGTAACCTTGAAATGAACATTTGCAGATTGGAGCTCCTACAACTACATGAGTGCTTGATTAGAAGCCAAGCCCTTGTGTATTCAATGGTGCAAATTTACCAAAAGGAAGCTAATTAACAGGAAACAAAAAAAGAAATCAGCCCCAATGGGCCAATTGGCCTTCTTGCCTTGATGAAATTTACTAGCAGGTTTAGTAGGTTATTATTAAGCATTTTATTTGAGAGATTTCCTTTACATTATACTGTCATGTGACAAAAATATACTTTCCAATCAGGCAGTAATTATCATTTTATTTTTAAGCTGTGCAAGTAGTCACGCTAGAAAAATATATTCACTAAATGATTGATTTATGGTAGCTACTATAGTATTAACAATATAGAACACTGAAAGGTTCTGCAGATTTTGCTAGAATAATATAACTGATAACAGTGTAGAATTAGAAATGGTCATAGAAGACCACCCTGCCTCTCCTAATGGTAATGTGAATTTATAGCCCAAACCTAGCAGCATTTACCTTGGTAAGGGCTTCTGCCCACTGGCTCTAACCCTAACACCTGTGCATTATCACTTACAGGGTCTAAGTCAAACCCACTACATTCCACAGATAACTTTTCATTGACAAATAGATCAGGCTTATTCTTACAAAACATGTTACTAACAACTAAGTCAATCATCACTTTGTTCACTGATTTGTATGTTGTAGCCTCACCCCACAACTATTATCTATCATTACATCCCAGACCTATTATACGTTAGTGGGTTTTTTTAATTCTACATACTTCAGAGCAACTGTCTGTGCCTGTGCAGATCCCAGAACAATGCAGCCCCAATCTAGCACAAGAGGCTTTTTATCCAAAGTTTAGCAATCCTTCTCTCAGACAGCCCAGAAGATGAACATAATACAAATGTACCGGATCACAGCACATAAATGATAAAATGCATGTTAATCATGCTTTCTCTCAAATGAGCAAGGTCATTTTTATAACATCACTTTAAAATATATAATATACACATTCACGTATATCATGAATGCAGTGGGACTCAGCCTTTTGCAGCAGTAGAACAAGTGCTTGTGTCCTGACTGCACTACAGACCACCACCCCACCTCTAATAAAGGACTGGGGAAGGTACCTGGAGGAAGGAAGGTGGCTGCTAATGTCAGAGGCAGGGGAGGGAAAGAGTATAGAGGGAATCAGCAGCACAGCACAGGCAAAAGAAGTGGATGCACCAGGCCAAGCAAGCTACTGGAAGCAGTGAATTGCTGCTGATCCCCTGTGCCTCGAGTTGGATCCAATCACTTCAGTAGGCGAGATCCAACTCACAGGCCATAGGCTGAGAACTACTGCTTTAGATGAACTAGGAAATAAAATGGAGACGAGAAAAAAGGAACAAAAATCTGTGGATTTTTCCCCTTAATCTACTGAGCATAATATATGCTGATTTATAATATCAGAGCTGGATGGTATGTGTATATTTTTTTTACCACAGTGCCTGACATAGTCCTGTTGTGCACAAGATACCTGAGCTAATTAAAAATGATTAAAATTACTTACACTTCATATTAACAAAGGAAAGACAGGAGGTATCAAATGTTTCATCAATGAAAATGGCTGTTCTAACAGGTAGAGAAAGAAAACACCATTTAAGCAATGTGATTAATTGCTGTGCATCTGCAGAAGCCAAGCCCAATGCATTTCTCTGTGAAGCCACAAAGATGTGTTATGTTGACAGTGTTTTGCATTTTCTTTCTCCTTAAAGTTCTGAGAGTACCAAGGACAAGCTAACCTAGATAATACAGAATGAACTGTTCCTGTCAAGATGTCTCTGCATTTGTCTATTAAAAACTGAGATAAAAAATACCATCAATTACTACATAGGAAATTCATTACCAAGTTGAAAACATATCAGCATAGTAAAGGAGTGGAGATACATTTTGGACAATGCTGGCTAGCTACAGCACTGAAGTTTCATATTACTATAGGTAACAGAATTTGGAAATTTGTGTTCTGTAGACTTAGAGCACAGACAGGAATGCAAGTAGACTCAAACTTCACAGCTAGGGACAGACATTCAAAAAGCTTGAATTGATTAAATCTTTGCAGGTTAGTTTAACCTAGCTAGGCTAAACCAGTTTGTAGCCATAAAGACATCCCCTATGGACTGAAAAAATGCAGGCACATGTCTGCAGTGGCTCAGGCTACAAGCCAGGGGGTGCTAGAGCAGCCCTTCCTTTCCTTCAACAGCTGAGCTGAGTGGGATGTGGCCAGGCCCTGGCAGGATGCTCTGGTTAGGGCATTCCCCTTCTGACCACCCCAGCAGGGAGATGATAAAGTGTTTATCACCTGTATCACCCCATTAATAACAGAGGGACATTACCAGCTACCTGTTGATTCTGCCTTTGTCCCGTCTGCCACAGCACAGACCGTAGTCAGCATGTGGTCTGCTAGCTACTGATGTGTGTCTGTGTAAGGCAGAGGGGACAGTGGAATCACTGCTTAGAGAGTAGTGGGGAGCAAAAACCAGGCAGATGCCTTCAGTCTCTGCCAGAGCTGCAGCAGGGAGCAGAGGGAAGGGGCCAGCCCTGCTGTAAAGCAGAAAGCCCTACCCAGCCCAGAAAGCATGCTGGGATGCTGGGAGACTCTGATTTAACTTAAACCCTCAAGGGGTTTTGGACAGACATTGTATAAACCAGTTTGATCCAAATCAGTTAGGTCTGATATTGCATTCAACCACGTTTATTTCAAACCGGTTTCAGCCATTTTCAACCTGGTTTATTTGCACTGAACATCTGTTCTGTTACAGGTTTAAACCAGTTTCTGATCACTTCAACTGGTTTATGTGTAATGTCTGTCCCTAGCCCACTATTCCAAACACTCCTAACATGGACCATATCTCAGGACAACTGACTGAAGTCAGCTACCATCACTTAGCTACCTTCCTTCAAAGACAGTATGGGTGAGAAATAACAGACCAATAACTCAAAGAGCTGTTTAAAATTTAATTCTTTAGTTATTTAATTCTTTAAACATTTCTCAGTCTGAAAGTTTGCTCTCCTGTGTTCTCTGTCTCAACTCTCCAGAAGAATGGCCTTGTGGATATCTAAAATAGACAGTCAATACTACAGGCTTGATCAGGGGTGAGTAAAATATGGCCTGCAGGCCAGTTCTGGCCTGCCAGGTGACTTGATCCAACCCACGGGTGCCTACCAATTAATTGTACCCCACCTAGCCTGCATGCTTCATTTCCACCTTTCTGCATGGGAAGACCCTGGTCCTGGCCAGCACAAACAACTTCTGGGCCAGGCTGCTGTTGCCACTGCTGCAGCTGCCGGGGGACCTGCTCAGCTTCCCCAACCTCCAGCAACTCCTCCTCATATCCCTGCTTCAGTGCTCACTTGGGACAGCAAGTAGAAAAGTTGCAGCTAGGCAGGAGCACAGAGTGTGGGGCTGGGACTGGCAGGAACCCAGGGCCCGCACTCAACAGGGCAGTGGGAGCATGGAACTTAGGGGGCAGAGTGTGGGTGTGGGGACCCCCTGACATGGCCCTCCATGGCACACAGCCCCTGCTGCAACCAGCAGCAGCAGGCCCTCAGGGTGCTTGTAGCCCATGCAGGCGCAGCTGCACAGCAGCACGCAGCTCCAACCAGTTCTGGGAGCTGCATGTGGCTGCAAGAAGTGGAGCCAGGCCGGGCCACCTCTATGGTGCATGGCTCACATGCAGCTCCTAGGACTTGCATACCACCAGGGGAAGCCCCATGTGATGGAGGCAGCTGCCTTTTCATTCCCTGCTGCCACGTGCAGCTCATGGGACTCTGCTGGGAAATAGGGAGAGGGGCTCCCTGCCACTTCCAGCAGAGTCCTGTGAGCTGCATGCAGCAGAAAGGGAGCAGGGAAAGTAACCAGCTCCATCATGCAGGGCTTCTCCCAGTGGCATGCAAGTCCTGGGAGTTGCACATGAGCTCCGCATGATAAAGGCAGGCCAGCCTGGCTCCACTCGTTGCAGCCACATGCGGCTCTCAGAACTGGTTGGAGCCAAGTGCCGCTGGGTGGCTGTGCCTGCGCAAGCCATGAGCACCCCAGGGGCCCGCCACCTGCTGCTGCTGCCAGTGGCAGCAGGAGCTATGCAACGTAGGGAGACATGTCAGGGGGTCCCTACACCCCACACACATGCACACCCGCACCCTACCCACACTCCCCACAACCCTCCCACATGTACACACACCCATAACCCCCAACATACCCTACACCCCCCAAACACACAGTCATACCCCCTTACAAACTCCACACACATACCCATCTGCATATGCAGACCACACCCCACCATATACACACACCCATCCCCCCAACCACACACACAATACACAAGAGAAAGACTTCTCAGGGGTTAGGGGAGGTGGGACTTCCAGTCCCAAAATGGCAATCAGGTGTAGGGCACCTGTCGAGGGGTGGGGCTACCATTGTGGCCCTCATCAGCTCACCAAAATTCATTAAGCAGCCCTCCAGCTCAAATAATTGCCCATACCTAGGCTAGATGGTGTGGTGATCTGCCTGCTGGATATGCCATACAGATCTATTTCCCATACATTGTCTAGTAGAGAGTTACATAGAACTAGATTGTCCCCCCTATACCATATGGAAGAATTAATTAAAAGTCAGAAAAAATGCTGTAAAGGTTACCTCATGAAGTTTATCCCTAATTAGTCTGACCTGAGGTAATCCATAGGAAGACTGCACCTCCACATCAGGCATTATTCTCAGAGGTGGCATTTGTTTATCACAGAATCATAGAAAACTGGGGTGGAAGGGACCTCAGGAGATCATCTAATTCAACCCCTTGCTCAAAGCAGGATCATCCCCAACTGCTGGGAACTTGGACTGGGGTGTGGCAATGCTCCTGCTGGAACCAAAGCCAGAGGTTCCTGGCTAGAGGATCTTGCCCCTCTACTCAGGGTCAAACACATAGCTGTATTTAGGGTCAGGAAGGGATTTTATCCCATGGTCAAACTGGTATAGCCTGTGGGGGTTTTGGTCATCCTCTCAAGTTGGGGGGAGGGGTGGGGGGGTGGCCCTCTACCCAGGTATTTTGAGCATATATTGACAACATTTCATAGAAGCAGAACATTGACTGCCGTGGTTCCCCTGCTTTACCTGTGGCAGGTTAGGGTGTTAAGTCTATGTTGTGTCAGGGCTGACTATAGTGTTATATAGAGTTTAGATTATGGTTTGTATGGGATGGTTTGTATAGCGATGATCCTGCTTCGAGCAGGGGGTTGGAGTAGAGGATCTCTGGAGACCCTTTCCAGCACTATCTATGAGTCTGTGAACAAAACCAGCCCCAGGACCGACCCCTGGGGCACTGCACTTGATACCGACTGCCAACCACACATTAAGCCATTGATTACTACCCTTTTAGCCTGAAAATCCAGCAGGTTTTCTATCCAACTTACTTTCCATTCATCCAACCCATACTTCCTTAGCTTGTTTGAGAATGTTGTGGGAAACAGCATCAAAAGCCTTGCTCATGTCAAAGTATATCACATGCACTGCTATCCCCACATTCACAGAGACAGAGCCAGTCATCTTGTTGTAGAAGGCAATCAGGTTGGTCAGGCATGACTTGCCCTTGGTGAATCCATGCTGACTGTTCCTAATCACCTTCTCCTCCAAGTGCTTAGAACTGGCTGCCTTGGGGACCTGCTCCATAATTTTTCCAGGGACAGAGGTGAAGCTAACCAGGCTGTAGTTCCTTCTTCTTGCCTTTCTTAAAGACAGGCACTATATTTGCCCTTTTTCAGTCATCTGGGACCCCTCCCCACCACCACAAGTTTTCCATCTCCATTGGCCAACTTCCTCAGCACCTTCAGATGCATCACATCTGGATGTGCCCCATAGATTTTTATACATCCAGTTTTTTCTTTTGCCACTGTCAGCTGCACATCTCCTTCCCAAACTGTGCCACCAGGTACAGTAATTTGGTTGCTGACCTAGCCTGTGAAGACTGAGGTAAAAAAGGCATTGAGTATGTCAGCCGTTCCTGCATCATATGTCACTGGGTTGCCTCCCCTATTCAGTAAGGGACTCACACTCTCCTTGATCTTCCTCTTGTTGCTAACATACTTGTAGAAACCCTTCTTGTTACCCTTCATATCCCTTACTAGCTGCAAATCCAATTGTACTCTAGCCTTCCTGACTTCAGCCCTGCATGCCCAAGCAATACTCTTATACTCCTCCCTAGTCATTTGTCCAAGTTTCCTATCCTTATAAGCTTCCTCTTTGTGTTTTATCTCATTGAAGAGTTCCCTGCTAAGCCAAGCTGGTCTTGTACCATACTTGCTACTCTTCCTGCAAATCAGGATAGGTTGTTCCTGCATCCTTAGCAAAGTTTCTTTAAAGTGCAACAAGCTCTCCTGGACTCCCTCAGACTGGCCTCCCAGAGGATCCTGCCCATCAGTTCCCTGAGTCAAAGTCTGCTTTTCTGAAGTCCAGGGTCCTTATTCTGCTATTCTCCTTCCTTTCTTTCCTCAAGATCCTGAACTCATTCATTGCATGGTTGCTGCTGCCCAAGTTGCCATTCACTTCTACATTCCCCACCAATTCTTCCCTGTTTGTGAGCAATATACCAAGAAAAGCATGGCCCCTATTTGGCCTCTCCAGAACTTGCACGAGGAAGTTGTCCCTAACACTCTCCAAAAACTTCCTGGAATGCCTGTGCACTGCTGTATTGCCATCCCAGCAATACAGCATCCTATTTGTCACAGGCAAATGACTGGCTCTGTGGATGTGGAGAGAGCAGTGCATGTGATATACTTTGACTTGAGCAAGGCTTTTGATGCCGTTTCTCACAACATTCTCAAACAAGCTAAGGAAGTACAGGTTGGATAAAGGTCAGGATGACTGAAAAGCCCCATGAAAACAAGGGCCTGTGATCCGGAAATTTCTTCTAGCTGTTTGAGGAAACCCTCATCCACCTCAACCTCCTGGTCTGATGGTCTATAGCAGACACCCACTACGACATCACCCTTGTTGCTCTCCCCTATGACCCTAACCCAGCGACTTTCAACAGGTCTATCTCTTGTTTCATACTATACCTCTGAGTATGTCCTGTTTAAGTATATCCTGAGGAAAGATTCATGGAGTTGCCCCAGTGCATAGAGTCTTCTATACCCATGAGAAAGAAGGCAGTTCAATAAAGAAACTGTATACTATTTAAATAATTATAAACCAGAGGATGGATGGAACATGGGTAAATATAGGTTTGTAATAACCATGCAAAGCTCAACTAAGTGATTCTCAACCATGGTGCCATGTTAGGCAGACCTGATTCACAAGATAAACATAGAGATTGAAAACAGAAATCCATAGTGTTAAAAACATTTTGACCTTTTGTGCTATTTCTGAATTCTTTGCAAAGGAAAAATTGCTGTACTGTTTTTCCTTAGTCAAAAAAACTAATGAAAAACTAAGAGCTGGCATTTTCCTGGCTTAGCTAAAATAGAAACAAATAGGAGTGGATCTGAATGCTTTACTAAGCTTTAAAATATTCTGACAAAAGGAAAGGTTGTGGCATAGAGTAGTAAATGTTAAAAATATATACTGCATAGTAAATGAGATTCATTCCCACTGTTTAGCTCCAGCCAAATGTTTTAAATAGTCCCTCATTCTCCATATACCTTGCCCTGACCATTAATTCTTTTCACAGGACTGTTTTTACTGTGCGCAAATAACAGCGGTGACTGGTGCCTCCTGAGTCTGGGGGGGGTACAATTTGGGTGCGGGCCCAGGGGCAGGCCAAAAGCCCCATATCCACTCCTATACTTCTGTGCTATGGCTCAGTGTCACCCCCCACAACACACTACCTACCCACGTGGCAAAAAAAAGTGGTCCATCCTGAGCGGTGCCAAGTCAGGGGCCAATCCCAGGAGGGCGCACATGCCCTCCCTACCAGTCGCCTGTGACAAATAGCAAAGATAGGATGCTACAGTTATACTGATTAAGTTCTACCATTACCTTACAGAAATTGCAAAGTAATGAATTCTATGGAGTATGTTATTCTATCTTTTGTTATAATCTTTGGATAATATTCCATAAACTAAAGTTTCATTCAGATTGAAGTTTCCCAGCACACACCCTAAAACTCAAGGAAGCATCCAGTCATGAGATAACATCCCTTGCCATACACATATATTTCTACTAACAGTTATAAACTCTTAATCTTTGAGAGGAACCTCTTTCTACCCCCAAATGATAAAGAAACACATCGCATGCAATACACAAACTTTACTCCCTATAAGGCAGTAAGTTACTTTGAGCTTCAACAACATTAGAGCATGCATTAGAGTTCAGCATAAATGTACAAGTTAAAAATAAAATCTGCCTATCAGGGCAACCTGAGGTCATAAAATCCTATATTTATAATGTATTAATTATCACACAGAAGTTCATTGTATTAGTCAATTGATATATATTTCAAATGTTTGGCAGATTTGTTTGCTGAGAGTTATGAACCCAGGTTTTTGTGAAATGAAAGCCCTCTTTCCTAAAGGTATACTGTAGCTTCAGTCCCACAGTGCTCCACGTTCCCCTCCCTCAGAGGGAAGAGGAGGGTGAGGAAAGTAGACTTAAGTCTGATTCTACATCCATCCAGGTTTATCTTAAACCGGTTTTGGCCATTTCGAAAGTGGTTTATGTGCACTAAACTTGTGTCGTGTTACAGATTTGAACTGGTTTCTGATAACTCCTACCGGTTTATGTGCAATTTCTGTCCCTGGCACTAGAGAACCCTCCTGTCAAAACCAATACAGATGCTCCATGCTCCTTGCACCTCTCCTGGTTCTAGTGTGGGAGGGGAGGAGGATGGAGAGGGTATATGCTTCGGGAGACTGAAAGTGTAGCATATAGAAAAGCAATGATAGCCTGATCCATTCCCTCCCTTTTACACTCCCTCACTTCCATGGGGAGCAGAGCTCCAGGACATACGTAGAAGTTGCAGCAATTTTAAAGTGGTCCAGTTTGTTTGCATCTGAAGCACTTCAAATTGCAGTTTCTTATAGACATCACTTACCATTTCACAACACTCCTGTCAGACACGCACTGTTATTATTACCCCACCTCACAGATGGACAAACTTTAAAACAATAAGGATTCAACTACATTGCCAACTCTGTATCATTCTTCCACATCATATTCCCTCACTGGCAGAGCTACTGAGCATCCACAACTCCACAACCTACAGTAAATTCAGATTTAGCTGTGAATACTGAGCAGACCTCAGGTATCTCAAACTGGGCTCCCAGAAAAGGAGGCACACATTAATGGGTACCTGTGAACATTTTAGTTTCAGTGACTTGCCCAGCATTATGTAGTAACTCTGGCAGAAGAACAGAGAGAATATAATTCTCTAGGGAGGCATTCAACTTTCTTACCTGCTAAACCATCTCACAACTTCTGCATCATTCCAATTTCTGCATAAAATTAGGCTAGCAGACTACAAACAAGAGCTTCATTAACTACATTACCATGATCCACTCCCAGAGCACTGACTATCCTGTGCAGTGAATGAGCTAGGGATCCTGCGTGAACAACAGGACATGAGCTGGCAATTAAAGTTGATAATACAATTAAAGTATAGTGCAAATCTTACAAATAAACCAATGCAAATAATACAAATAACCCATATGAAGGGTGTGCAGGTAATCTTAATTCTGGCATTTCTAAATCTCCAGTGCTGAACTCTGCTATTTACATGGCATACTCTTAATGTAGCTTTCTAATTGTAATTTCCTGCATTCTAAAAAGAAAAAAAAAAATCTGTGGGGAGAAATTATAACACAAGTTCCTCTCCATCACCAGTAGGGTTTCAGTGGGCTTGCAGCACTATCCCTGGACTATCCCAGCACTATGACATGAATTAAAAGACTGATGAAAACAGCTGAGGGCAGAAGGGAGCTGTTATACTCTGTTGACCAGCCATTTGAGCAGGGTTAGTGGCATAACTAGGGCGCAGCAACCCAGGCAGGAACCCCGAGTGCCAACTTTTAAGTGGAAGGAGGGTTGAAAAAATTGGCTGCTGCACACCCACATGATCACGTCCATGGCGGCTACTGTGCAGCTGCCCTGGGTCCCCCAGCCACACTGTTACGCCTCGAAGCAGGAGGCTACACATTGTATGCAGAGCCACATCTCACGAGGAGCAGAGCTAAGTCCTCAACATTTGACACATGTTTTCTGAGGCAGCATTCTAAAATGGCTAAAACTGGGCCTACCATTCGAGAAATCTGGTTTCTATCCCAGCTTTGGCAGTTTCTCAGTTGTCCCTCAACAATGCAAGGTTGTAAATGGAACCCTTACTAATACCAGTCAGTTGTAAAAACGAGTTCAAATGAATTGGCTCCTACTTTCCAAGAAAAGGACAACCCATTTTGTCTCCTTTCTGTCTAGAGATCCTGTGCATGTGAAGAACAGATTGTTGATGGATTCTGGCAACACACATGTTTGCTTTAGTGAGCAAAAACACAAATTAGAAATGGCATTTTAAACAGATCATAATTTTGTCAAATCTAAATGGATTTATCTAGAGCCAGTAAAAGGCAGCCCCTGAGCCACCAGGTTTCAAAGTCCTCCTGTGCATTATTCAAGTGTTAGAACTTCTAAAACAGGCTAAATAATTATTATAACAGAAAATGTTCAGCAGTCTAGATAGAGGGGTTGCTGCCACACCCTCTACAACCATAATTTTGAATACCATTTTTTTCCTAGACTTTCCACTGGAATGGTAGCTGTAATCCTTTATTTCCAGTTTGGCAGAACAGCAGTTGTTGTTTGCCTTGTATAACTGAAGCAAATCAATTTTTAAAAAGTTATAAGAATTTTTGTTTTCTTTTGTTCCTATTCAATGTCACAAATCCGTCACTGAGCAGAATTCTAAGTGGCTGAGAGGATTTTAGTCCAAAGGAATATATCAGAGACAGTATTTTTTAAACAGAATGGCAGGCTTTGGCTCAATAAACAGCTTTAATGTGTCTTGAGATAATCTGTGTTTCTAGTCTATTCCCTGTTACAGATAAAGTGATCCTTTTCTAAAGGTATTTGATTCAATGTACATGCTTCAGTCTTTATACAGTTCAGTAACACATTAGGAGGTCTGAGTGAAATTCTTCATTTCTAAGGACATATTCTGCCCCACAGAAGTGTATGTAATAACTTTCTACTGGAGTATTATTTCAGTGAAAATGATCGTTCAACAATTTGTTTATAAAGTTCCTATTCGACACCTAGCAAGATCCTACAGCATACTGCAAATCCATTATATTACTGGTACAACAGAATTCTAATTCTGAATCTGATCTCATATTGGTTTTATATGGATGTAACTAAATACTATTGATCTCAGTAGAGCTGCTTCTAATTTACACTCGTAAAACTAAGAGCAATGTGAAACCTGGAGTTTACAGGTAAAATTCTGCTCTTACATACATACGAATTATCCTCATTGTATGCAAACCAGTCACATCCTCAGTGTAGCAATTTGACGCTATTGCCCAGGTATGCCTAGTAAAGATCTGGCCCTAATAATACCATTTAATAATCACTTCATAATTCAGTAGTTTACTGCAGGAAGCCTTTGGTTCTAATAAGGATATTTAGTACTTTTATGCTTGTGTAACTTGTGATCAGCTTGCTTGGACAGTATCATGATTTAAGAGCTAATTGTGAAATCTCCTTAAAATAGATTTAAATGCTTAGACCAAGGACATCATCCCCTTAGAGCTATTTCCCCCTTAGAGCTAATTTTTAATGGTAATATGTAAGTGACACAGGTAGGGTATCCAGAGTCATCATAGGCACTTTTTGCTTAGAAGGATCACAGAGGAATCATTTTTACATTCCTTCATTTTCACAAAGGAAGCAACTAGCTTACGTAGCAGAATGGAGCTCTTTCTTATGGGCTGGAACAGAGGGAGTGGGGGCAGAACAGAAGGATGTGTGTGGAACGTAGGTGTTGTATACCAGCTGGAAATGTAAAAGAAAAAATAGTGACTTGTTGTGATTATTAAAAGTGAGAATTGTGTGCGAATTACATCTGAACTCTTTTCCATTTTTAAGTAACAAACTGAAGCAAAGACTTGTATTACCAACTTGAGAGCAAGATCCCTAAAACAAATTTTATTAGATGAATGACAGTTAAGTATATGCAAAGTTTTGGACTTAGCTAACAAAAAGGAAATATTGCTATGTGGCATCACATGACAGATCTAATAGCTGAAAGTCTTAAAATGCATGAGACTCAAAGAAGAACTTGATACACAGCAGATGAAAAAGACCAGAGATACTAGAATGTTTTTAAGATTACCTCTGAAAGAATGAGCTATTTCCACTCCTAGACATATGTGAAAATACAGCTAGTAAAACTATTTTAAAAGTTTATCATGAAAAAGTTCAGTTTTTTTACGGTTTTTACCCTAAAGCAGAGTTTTGTGTCTATTTCTGTCTTAGTCTGTAGTTCTTTGGCATCTAAAGGAAACTTCAGATTGAAGTCTGAAACACTGAATGAAACAGGATTCCTGAATTCAGTACTTGGCAGGTGACCTTGGGCAAGCTGCTTCATCTCCCTTTGCTTCTGTATCCCTATTTGTAAAATGGGTACAACAACCTTCATTTGCCATATGGGGATATAGCTAGAAATAATTTAATGTCTGTAAAGAGAGATCTTTGAATGAAATGTGCAATATATATAAAGTGCAAAGTATTAGTGGTAGCCTGGTAAATGACCCTGGTGGTCCTCTCCAAACCTATGATTCAAACAATGTTTGAGCTGTATATGTCACCAGAAAAAAGCTCTGCTGAGATGGGTAGAGTAGTTATCTATTTCAGATATGAAAAAGGTAGTTAATTATTTTATTATTTCAAGTAGTCTGTCTGCCCTGTAAATCTGGAGACCTTTCCTGTGATTGTTAATAATAAAAACCACACAGGAAGAAGAAAACCTACATCTATAAAATCATCCTTATGGGATCTGATCACAGAAAAAGCTGACTTCCAAAATTTTACCCATATAGAAGTCAGTTAATCCACGATTGAGTTTAAGGTAATGAGAAAACATAAATGAACACATCCTTCAGATAGTTTTACAGCTGTTACTTAAGGTCCAATCCAGACACTCAATCAAAGTTTCTGTCAGCCTAAGAGAGTCTGCCAACACGAAAAAAAATCAAGAATTTGCCAAAAGGCTATAGCCACATAGGGATTAAAAAGCAAATTCATTCATTTCTTTTGAATTTTTACCTATGACCAAAATAAGCCAATATGTAAATCTGCTCTTTGAAGTGCTGCCTTATTACAACCAACCTTGTTGCTTTTTAACCAAAGGCTACAGAAAACTTGACACACATCAAAACATTTTAAACATCAATGTTCATTTAGGCCTTTGATACCTGTGAACGAGGCAATAGCATTCATTGCTTTGGATAAAAGAAAGAAAAACCTTAATCATAGAAGGCATGGACTGATTTATTTTACAGCATGAGGCATATCTAAGCAAAACAATAGTGGTTTATTTAAAACTTAAGCAATTAAATATTTAATAACTAAATAAAAGTATAGAATAAAATTGAATTTTCAAAACAGTTTTGAAATCAAAATTTCTCACTCTTCCTGTAAATGAACCGTTCCTTGGTAAGAGTTGCTATACTAGTGTTACCTAACAGCAGAAGTAAATGGTTTAGGATCATACGAAAGTAGGGCTGGAAGGTACCTCATAAGGTCATCCAGTCTGGCCCCCTGCTCATGGCAGGATCATTCCTGACTAAACCATCCCAGTCAAGTGTCTGTCTAATCCTTTGAAAGTTTCAAAGCATGGATATTCCACAACCTCTTTAGGCAGCCTGTTCCAATTCCTGACCATCCTCATAGTCAGAAAGTTCCTCCTAATCTCCAAACTAAATTTTCCTTGCTGCATCTTAAGCTGCTCCTCCTAATCCTGTCCCCTACAGCCACAGAGAAAAGCGTATCTCCATCCTTTCCATAATCACCTTTCAGGTATAAGAAAGCTGTTATATCAAATCCCCACTCAAGTCTTCTCTTCTCAGCACTAAATAACCCTAGTTCTTTCTGCCTTTTCTCCTAAATCTTGCCTCTCAGGCCCTGATCATTTTTGTTATCCAGCACTAGACGCTTCCCAAACTATCCATGCTCTTCTTGAAGTGTGAGGCCCAAAAACTGGGCACAGTACTCCAAGGGAGACCTCACCAGTGCTGAATAGAGCAGAAGAATCACCTCCCTTGATATGCATGTGAGACTACTGTAACCCAGGATGCTGTTGGCTTATTTTTGCAACAAGACCACACTGTCGGCTCATATTCAGCTTGTAATCACCATAACCCTCTAGGTCCTTCTCTGCAGTTGCAACCTAGCCAATCATTCCACAGCCTGTATTTGTGCATGCAGTTATTCCATCCCAAATGTATAACTTTGTGCTTGTCCTTGATGAATCTCATCTGATTGATTGTGGACCATTTCTCCAATCTGCCCAGGTCATCCACATTACAGTACTTTGATCTAGTCTGTATTTCCTCTGCTTGCTAATGAGAATGTTGTGGGAGAGTGTCAAAAGCCTTGCTAAAGTCAAGGCAGACCATGTCCACTGCTCTACCTTCATCCACAGAGCCTGTCACTTTATCATAGAAGGAAATCAGATTGGTCAGACATGACTTTCTCTGGCAGTATCCATGCTGGCTGTTCATGATCACCCTGCTCCATCCTCTTTCCTGGTATAGGCCAGGCTGACTGGTCTGTAGCTTCCTGGATTTTCCTTCTTCTCCTTCTTAAAGGTATTGCCTTTTTTCAGTCAGCCAGGACCTCACCCAACCTTCACAAGTTCTCACAAAAGGTAGCCAATGCCTTCAAAATTACCTCAGCCAATTTCTTCAGTACCCTTGGGTGCATCCCATCCAGCCCTGCCACCTTCAAAGTATCTAGCTTTGCTAAGTAATCCCTAATCTGTTCTACCACTACTTAAGGCCAGGGAAGGGCAATTATTTCAGCTGGAGGGCCACTTAAGTTTTGGTGAGTTGTCAAGGGCCACACATATAAAATCTTTTAGAAGATATCATGTTAACAACTTATACATAAAAAACAAATCATATACTAAAAATCAAAAATCTACTATAACACATTGTAATTTTATATAAAAAAATTATCCCAATTTGTTTTTTTCGAGGCAAATATAGAGGTGATTGTATAATAGATCAAAATAGTCTTACTCTTGTATGTTGTATGCATGGAAGAGCGGGAAAATGTGGGAGTGAAGGGTGTGTGGTGGGTAGTTGTGTAGAGGAGGGGTGTGGGGGGGGGTGCATGTGTGTTGGGGGCTGCCCATGCACTAGGTCCCGGGAGCCGGCCAGGAGTGGGGAGGAGGGAAGAGGACAGCAGGGGGCAGGCTGCATGGGTGGAAGGCAGCCAGGAGCTGGAGCCCCATGGTCTGGGACAGGAGCCAGCCAGTTGCAGCTTCCCCACCACCTAGTTGGGTGTGTGGTGCCCAGCATGTGTTTCCAGGGCCGCTGCCCTTCCCTGCACTACCTGCTGCCTGGAGCGGCGCAGCAGGGGCAGGAGGAGGAGGAGCCGCTGTAGGCAGAAGGGACAGAACAGTACCCAGGCAGCTGCAGCCACACTGGGAGCAGCCCCACCAGGAAGTTCTATGCACTGGCTTGGGCGCAATCAATTGGCCAGGTGCCCACCTGAGGGCTGGATCTAATCAATTGGTGGGATGCATCTGGCCTGCAGGCCATATTTTGCCCACCCCAACTCTAAGCTGTTTGTGTCATTCCCTATCTCTGCTGCCTACTGCACTCATCAGCTGGTAGCTATTTGTGGAAACTGAAGTAAAAAACACATTAAATGTTTCAACCTTTTCTGAAGGCTTGCCTGCAACTAGATTGCCTTCCACATTCTGTAAGGGACCTATGGGATCTCTGGTCTTCCTCTTAATTTAACATCCTTATAGAATCCCATCTTATTGCCTTATGTCCCTTGCCAGCTACATCTCAAATTGTGCCTTGGCCTTCCAAATTTTCTCCCTGCATACCCATATGATACACTTTTTCTCTTCTCTAGTACTATGACCAAATGTCCACATTTTATAGGGTTCCTTTTTGTGTTGCAATTCATAGAACAGATCACTGTCTAACCAGGCTGGTCCCCTGTTGCACTTCTCATTCTTCTGTCTCATCAGAATAGCTTGCTCCTGTGCTCTTAAGACAGATGTCTTAAAGTACAGTCAACTCTCCTGAACAACTTTTCCCCACAGACTTGTCTTCCAAGGGATCCTGTCCATCAGGTCCCTGAATTTGTGAGAGGGGAGGAGAAAGCCCCCTGCAACTTGCCCCGTGCAACTCGCACGGCAGTTTTGGAGCTGCCTGAGCCTGCAAATCAGCAGGGAAAGGGGGTATAGCCAGAGACAGGCACAGGCTGTTTAAAAGGCAGCCGAGGACACAGCTGCAGAATGCTGAGGGAGAGAGCTGAGCACCAGTGGGGAGACACTGGGGGGCAGCCCAGGAAAATCAAACCCAGGGAGTGGAGGGACACCGAGGAACACTGCCGCAGGGGAGAAGCAGAGTGCTGGGATGCCGGCACAGGCAGCCAGGGCTGCAGGTGGAGACCTGCAAGACACTCCAGAGGGCGACTCCTGGACAACTATTAAGCAAGGGGAGTCGAGAGACCCCAAGCAGGGCTATGGGCCCGGCAGACAAGATCCCAGGGACCCATCACCCAATGCTGACCTTTTTTGTTCATTATGTTCTTAAGTTTATGGTAACCTAAGAGTGGGGCATGTTTAGTTGTGAAGGCCAAAGTTCATAGATGAAGGACGGCCTCCAGACTGACAGCCAGAAGATCACTGACCCTTGGAAGTAGAAGGTGCGAATGAGACAGAATCATCAAAGAAATCCATGTGTGAGATCCCATGGACCACCTACTGGGAACTGTCTCCCAAGAAAAGCATCTAAGGCATGGCAGGAAAGTAGAAGCAGCAACCAAACCATATAGGTGGTACAAATCTGGATCTCACCCAGATGTTGCTAAGGGGCAAGGCACTGGTCAAGAAGGGGCCAAAGCCCTACAACACCTACCAGTGACAGTTTGTTAAAGTTTGCTTTTCTGAAGTCCAGTGTCCTTATTCAAGTATTTTCCTTCCTTCCTCCACTTAGGATCTTGAACGCCCATCATTTTGTGGCTACTGACACCCAAGTTACCTTCCACCTTCACAGTCTCAACACATTCTCCCAATTGCTCCCTGTTTGTGGGCAGTAAGTCAAAAAGAGCTTCCTACCTCATTGGTCTGTCTACCATCTTAATCAAAAAGTTATCCCCAGTACACTCCAGGAACTTGGTGGACTGTTTGTGCTCTGATGTGTGCACAGGTCCTGATAATTAAATTATGGCACAGATTACAAAACAGGGAATATTTCCTATTTAAAATGATGGCATATGTAAGAAACTGAAAGGGAATGTGATTCTGTTCTTATGGACCAGGAAACCTAGGACATTTCTACCCTCATAGCTGCTACCATTGGTCAGTGAAAGCTGATGTCTGTCTTCAACCCTCCATTGCTGCGCTGACATCTGGGACAGTTGATCTTAAGAATAGAATATGAGAGGAAAAAAATCCATATACCTAATCAGAGGGGAGGAAGCAGAAGCAATATCTTATAAGAATACATGGTAAAGGAATACAGACACTGGAAAATGAAGGATGAAAGGAGAACATGAAACCTAGGGAAACCAGCTGCCATACCATTGATTAGCAACAGGCATGGAAAGGGCTATTTGATATCAGAGATTTGACAGTAGGACTGCAAAATTCAAGATTTCTACCCCACGGAATATTCTGATATGTCAACATTTGCTTTTTGTCTCAAAGTAGAATCAAAGCTGAAATGTTTGATTTTTTAGACTGTTTAATTCGTTGGGAGGGAATGGGGGACACACACACATTAGAAATGCTGCAACAAAAGATTTCAAGGTAGTTTAATTAGTACCAAACAATAATTCCTTATTATGGCAAATTCAATCATGGGAGCTAGTCCTCTAGAGGACTCACTGCATACCAGGAGAAACAGTCCGTTGAGAAACGGGCCTGAATCTTGAAGTAATGTTTCACAACAGAGTAATTCATTTTATTATAGAAGGGACTGCAAATTAAATGTTTTGGGTGTATTCAAACATACTGAAATAGTCTGATCCAGTTTAAATCTATACTATATTTCAAGTTTCCCAATACAAAATTGTAATTTTCTGAAAGAAATTTTTTACTTTTTGACATTTGAGCCCAGTTTTCTTCCTGCCCAGGCAGGGGGTCGGACCTGAAGATCTGCAAGGTCACTTCCGACCCTACTTCTATGATTCTATGACTTTGCAAAAGGTCTATTTCCAAAGGAGAACTGCTGACCAACTTTTCCAAGGAATAAGATGGACTAAAGAAAGAATAGATGAGGTTGGGTTCATCTTGCCCCTCCACTCAGGGTAAAACCAATCACTACATTTGGGTCAAGAAAGATTTTTACCCCGTGGTCAGATTGGTATGTACTGTAAAATGAAGGAACGAACTCCTTCAAGGAAATAAACAAATAAAAACTATTGAATATCCCTAGAATTGTGGAAATAATGCAGTTGTGCTTTATAGAATAAGGACATATGGAACAGAACTAAAAAGGTGATTGTTTACATGAAAACTCTTGGAATTCAGCTGCAGTGAAACTCCTGTCTGTTTCTAATAGTTTGTTATGTCTTTCTATTTTGTACTGACGTGCTAACAAGTTTTGCAAGGCCAGCGATAGTAAAGTTATTAAGATGTGTCAGTAAATGCTAACGAGTTTACAGTTTTAATAAAAAATGTATTTTTGATTTTCCATGGGTAGCTAGTTTGATTCTTCTCAGAGGGTTTCAGATGGCAAGACTTTTTGGGAGCCCTTTCCAGTCTCACATGACAACTCATTTAAATTAAGCAAAATAACCGAACTAGTGTCTAGAACACCTAAATAGGATCTCAACCCTAAACACAACTTCCCAAGCTGGAAATTGGAGGGTGCCTACTCCTTCTTTGATGCCTGTGCTCCTTCCTTTCCATACTACTTCCTTCGTGCTCTCCCATTGCTCTTCTCCTTTCCCTTAGGTCATTCCCATCTTCTGGTATGTCCCTTCCCTCTAGCTTCCTAGAGAAAATTTTCTTCTGCTCAGGGAAAGAAGCAGGCCCACAGCAGGCCTTTGCCATCTGCTGAAAGCCATTCACTTGTCCTTCACACCGCAGGTTGCTGGAGGCCAAGCTAACACATAGGAAAGTTATTCTCATCAACCCTCCTCCCCCTTTGCCCCATTACTGCAACATAAGAATTGTAAATGTGCAGATCTGATGTGTCCATTCAGCTCTTTTTCCCATTACTCCCTTTTGATGGCTGAAGAAAGTTTTGTATTGAATAAGCATCAATAAAGGAATCGCTCAGAATCTGTCCCCTTACACCAATACAAACAGATCCCAAAAATTAAGCAAAACAAACCCCCCGCCCACAAACCTAGACTGGGGCCACCCACTGAATTAAATTAGAATTTAATTCAAAGGTAACAAATCATACACAATTCTGTGTGGGAGAGGGGTGAATTCCTTTCAGGTCATCTGAAATATGAAGCTAATCCAAAAAAAAAAAAGAAAGAAAAGAAAAGAAATTACAGCCTATGGATTTATGGAAACAGCTGTATTTTCACTTCCTCCTCACCCCTTTTAGCTATAAACTTAATCTCATGATAGATATAGGTCAATAGCTACAGAATGTAGAACTATTATTTAGACCAATTAAATACCATCATAAGAGTAGTAAGTAAGTAAAGGGATCATTTAAATCTCTGTTCATCTTATAGTTAGAGAGAAAATCTAGATAGAAGTTTTATCACACTCCTGAATGCAGTTTTTCATTATCCATGTGGGACAGAGGGTGCTGTTAATAACCAAATTTGGCTGTGGGGTGGGGTATGTCACGTGAAAGGTTATGAAAAACAAAACCTGAAGGATTTTTCTTTCTGGGAATCAGACCTAATAAGACTACTTCACATTATTGCCAGCAGGAACGTTATGGTAAAAAAGGTCAGTGGTTAGTTACATTATGCCACTGTGTGAAATGACAAAAAAAAAAAAATACCACTACTACTACTAAACATTTGCAAGTTGAAAGCATTTTAAAGGTTCAAAATGCCTAAATGAGTTAGGAGTCCAGCTCCCATTGGTTGCTGGTATCTAACTCCTGAAATCACCTTTAAAAAACATTCCTTAAGCAACAAATTCTTGCATCATCTTTGTGAGATACGTGGGTAAATATTATCTCAATGTTATACATGGAGGAAAGCAAGGTAGTCAGCTTAAGTGACTTGCCCAAGGCTGAATGAGTCTATACAAAGGCAATATTAGAACTTTGGTTCTTTTAGTATCTAATCCTCACACATTTTTCTAAACCACCAGGACTCAAAGACTAGATACAGAGGTTTAGGGAGCTTAGGGGGTGGTTAGATTGTGTTAAAAATGGCTGTGCGATCTAACTTAGTTCACCCAAGTGGGAACCTCATGCTTAGATTCCTAGTTAAGTTGATCTAAGTGCAAACTGTACAGAAGTTCAGAAAGATTAGATTGGTCTAAAAATGGCCGACCCAAACTGTACCTCAGAGGAAGTTTAACTGAGACTGGGTCCAGCGAGACCAATCTAACCAAATTTCTGTACAGTTCCCAGAGTAGTCCTGGGGGTGGGAAAGCCCAGCCACTGTCCCCGGCCCCCAGCCTGTGCTTTTCCTACCCCCATCCCAGAACCAGGCTATTTTTATCCCCCCGTACCCTCAGATAGAGGACCCACCCCAAGACCAGCCAGCAACCTGCCCCACACCAAGCCTATGAAACCCGCAATCCTGTAAACTGCTCCTAGTACCAGTTTTAATAGTGTTCGCTGGTGCCAGAAGCTGAGGAAATAAGTTGAGGTGGGTGGGATGGGGGGGGTGTTTTTCACCTGAGGATTGCAGGGGTTTGTAAGCTAAAAATAGCCCCAGTCCTGTTGGGAGGAAGAGCCCAGTGATCCCAAATCCTCCCTATCTGCCCCTCCCCCCACCGTGACTTACTTCAATCAGAACCAATGAATCCTGGTAAAACTGGCCCCAGGAACAGTTTGCAGGATTGGAGGGGGCTTGGGAGGGTTCAAAGGGGGTGCTGCTGAGATTGGAGTGGCTCTCCAATCCCACCAACCCCCTTGATCCTCCCAAGCCATCCCACAGACCCCACTAGTTTCCCCCCCCGAACCCATCAAACCCTCCCAGACCCCACCAACACTCCCACAGACCCCGCTTGACCACAGTCCCTCCCAACCTGCCTGCTGGACCCTGCTGGCCCCCCTGATCCTGCCCAACCCTCCCAGACCTTCCATCCCCCTCCTCCCCCATGCTTGCCCCCTCCTAATCCCTCCAAGTCCTCCCATTAGCTCCCCAACCAAATTTATCTTGGAGCAAGTGACCATTTGTAACTCAATCTAACCTCCCCTTATCTTCCCAAAATGTTTGTATGTACCCAAAGAAACAGCTGAAGGAAACTAATGCAAGAGAAATATTAGGTACTCTTATATGCACTGTGACCAACTGGTTAAAATGGTGCTGATATTTTATATATGAATTAGGGACAGGAGAATTTTAAAAGGTTTAATTCAGAGAAGCAACCAAAAGCTTCAGTATCTGTATTGAAGTTTATCCACAACTTAATGTCACTCTTCATACTCCACTTCTCCCTCCCTAGCACCTTCTCGCGCATTCCATGCAACCAGATCTCACAGCCATCCACTCACTACTCTAGCCCTTCAATTACCGATAGGTGTTGGTAGAGTATCCTTGGGTCTGCTACTGGGGGGGGCTGGGCAGAGGTTCTTCTGAGTCAGACATCAGAAAATGCATTGCTTCCCCTGACACGTGCAATTCATGATACATGAAAGCAGTCAGCCCAATAATTTTTAATTCAGACCCCAGCATGGATTGTAACAAAAGTCATTTCGAGCTGAGGCCACGGTAATTATGCAGTAATTATGTTTTTGATTCTAAAATAGTTTTGGCTTCAGCAAGCAGGTGGGTGGAGAGTTTCTATTTTTCAGTTTTGGTTCTACCATGTTTAAAGGTCAGTAAACATAAGCATTTGTTTAAAAAACACACACAATGAGATCACGACAAACCCACGAAACAAGAATATTTACAAATAAGGCACTACATACTCTAAGCAGTAAAAGCACATGTTACACTGCTGAGTCTGAACAAGGAGGATGAATTAAAGACAGAGTATAATTTAGCTTTAACCTACAAATGTATAGATCTTTCCTGCTGTGGTTGCCAAAAAGAATCTAAGTCTTCTAAGTTCTCCTTAATTTCATTGTAGTTTTGATATACACTATTGATGTATCCAAAGGAACAATGCAAACTTCTTTCACTGATTGTTATTTCAACTCATAACAAAACTTAAAAGGATTTTGCATATTCAAATACAAATATACCTATACCAAAAGAATGCCTTGAAGTGGTATCATATCATCAGTGTTTAGGATTCCCTTTGTTAATAGGTATATTTCATAACAGCAGAACTTCCTCTGTGGTGTCTCAACAGAACTGACATTGAACAAGACTCCCAGGCACAGTAAATTTCATGAAAGACGCAAAAGAATAATTTATTTCTGCTCTTACATGGGAAAAAATTAAAGGAGACTCTATACAAAGGTATTTAATTTATTTTAAAAAGTGTATGAAAATAAAAGTGATAAAAGAAAGAAAAGCCATAGATTAATCATAACAGTGCAGGCAGAAGAGCACTGGGTGTGATATACCTCAGTGTTAGCAGATTTTTACACTGTTTCCCATGATGCTTTCATTAGCAAGGTAAAGGAAACCAATATAAAGTGGATACATAACTGGTTGGATGATCATGCTCACAGAGTGGTCATCAATGATTCAGTGTCCAAGTGGGAGGTGGTATCAAGTGGAGTTGCCCAGGGATCTGCCCCAGATCTATTACTGTTTAATATCCTCTTTAAGGATTTGGAAAATGAGATTGAGTGAAGATTTAGCAAATTTGCAAATGACACCTATGAGGGTGAAGTTGCATACGCTATGGAGGATGGGAACAGGATTCAGAATAATCTTGTTAAACTAGAAAATGGTCTGAAATAAATTGAATGAAAATCAATAAATATAAGTGTGAAGTCCTAGATGGAACAACTGCATCCACAAATGCAAACTGGGGAACAAGTGACTAGGCTGTCATACTGCAGGAAGAGACCTGGGTCTTATACTCAATCATTAACTGAGTGCGAGTCAACAGCGTACACTGGTTGCAAAAGAAAAAAAGCCAATAACATATTGGACTGTATTAATTGCAAGTCAAGAAAAGTGTGTGACCACCTAGCAACTCCCAGGGGAGCCGTAAAACCTCATAGCACCCACATTAGGTCAGTACCCCTACTCCAGTTTGCTACACTGGCCTTAGTTCCTCACCTGCCACATCTTTGATATTCCAGTTTCTTTGCATCTTAGGAGGCTGCCTTCACCAACCAGAGTTAGGTCTTGGGTGCCTGCTCCACTCTAACCATCACCAGGCTGCTGATCTTTCCTGGTCTTTTGCACTTGCCTGGGTGGGTTCAGGCCCTCTCATTCAACCCTATGGGCTTTGGGCCCTTTTTCTATGCTACCCATGGTCTTTCTAGCCTCTGGGCCCACCTACATGGATGGTCCTTTGGGCTGCTGGCTCTGTTACTCACTACCCTCCTGGGCTGTGGGCTCTCCTACACAGCCCTTTTGGCTGCAGGACGATGTTCCTTCTAAGGTGTAGCGATCCACAAACTGCTGCTTCGGTCCCACCTCCCCCTTTCACTAAGCCTGGATCCGGACTGTGCTAAGCCTAATAGACTAGAATCCTCATGTAATGGATCCTCATGCAATGGATTTTGCAATAATCCTCCAAACACAAGACTGGGGGCTGGGGAGTGGAGCAGTTCCCCACAGCCTGTAATGGGGACTCCCCACTCATGGTGCAGAAATCTTATGTCATGGTTAGACAAAGTGCTTTGGGTAAATGTGATATAATTTACCCAAAGCACCTTGTCTGCCTATGTCCTTAGACCAACACAGCTGTAACCAGCACCCCCAAACTACATCATGGTTAGGAATGATTCCTTGCGCCTGCTCTTCCTCTGATGCAGACCCAGGTTCAACACCATCCTGCTCTGCCCCGTGCACCTTTCTCTGCTGCAGGTAACCAAAGTGAATCCGACCATGGTGCATTGGGCTGTGTAAACACTGTCACTGGGAAAGCAACATGCTGTGTGAAGAAGAATGAAATATCAGGGTGCACTCTTGGCTGCCTTGAGCCGCTGCTGCCTGCAGCATTTAATCTGAGATCTGGGGAAGCCAAGCTCTGCATGTGTTCCTGCTCCACAGGTGAGGAGGCACATGGACTTGGGATTGGGAAGCGGAGCAATTCCCCAGAGCCAGCAAAGCCTGCACCAGCCCTAGCCCCACCCCCGCCTCATCTCTGGGAGTGAGGAGGCACATGGCCTCAGAGCTTGGGCACCAGCAAGGCCCATGCCAGCCCCAGCCACAGCTCCTGCCTTGCCTTGCTACACTGCAGCCCAGCTCCTCTCCAGGCAGATGGACAACATTAATAAGTTAGTGTGTGGCATGGTATTAAATTGTGCTTGGCCACGCACGTGCACAGCTTGGAAGGAATCTTGCTGCAGGCCCTAATCCCCAGTTGTCAGTCTTGCACCTGTCTCTACTCCCAACACCATGGCAGTACCTCCTCAGGCACTCCTCATGGCCTCTAAACCTCCACACAAAGCAACTCCCAGTCCTCCAGTCTTACACAGTAATAAAGAATAAACCTATAACATAAATGGAATTAACTTCAGTGTATACTGTAGCTGTCCTTCCTTCAACCCTTGCAGTCTGACACTCCTTCTTCATGGCAGGTCAAATCCAAACTGAGACCTCACCCAGGGTCCTGGCCTTATAAAGCCTGTAGCCACACCCCATCCTCCCTTGGGTCACCTGACCTGTCACTTCCACATCCAGCCTGTCAAGCATGACCTGAGGTCCTGCAGCCTGTTTTTCAGACTCTGCTTGCACTTTCCACACCTGGGGCAAGCAGCCATGGGCAACTGGTGCCTCCTGAGTCAGGAGGGGTACTTGCTCCCCCAGCAGCCAGTCAGTGACTGGGGGGGAGGTCCCCCCGTGGCCAATCACACCAACCGGGTGGGGGGGGAGGTCGCCTGTGGCCAATTGCACCAACCATGAGCCAGCCCAGAAGCAGCGTTCCCTCTAAGCTATCTCTAAGAGGAGAAACTGCCCAGAAGGGCCAGGGATGCGCCTGGAAGTGCAGCGGCACTTCTCCTGGCGCCCCCACTCCCCAGCCAGTGCTCTCAGGGGGGCACCAGTGCTCGCACCTGCTTCCCCTGTCCGCTGCCTAAGCAGGGGACACTGGCTCCCCCATACACCCCCTACTCATTGCCACTGCAGGCAGCTGTTTTGTCTCAGGGCCTCTTAATTCCTAACAATTCATACAGGGTCCTAGAGCCAGCCTGTTGCTCCCTGGCCCTCTCTTCGTCACTAATGGTGTATGGGCCCCAGTACAAAGTGATTCTTCTACTCTATGCAGCACTGGCAAGGCCTTGCCTAGAGTAATGTGTCCAGTTTAAAAAAAGATGGACAAATTAGAAAGATCAGTGAAAAGCAACATATATTGTTAGAGATCTAGATAACATGATTTATGAGGAAAGGCTGACAGAACTGGGATTATTCATCCTGGAGAAGGGAAAGTTTAGGAAGAATTTGAAAAGTCTTTAAATACCTGAAGGGTGGTTATAGAGAAGATGGTGATGATGATTCTTGGTGACTACAGTACCAAGGGAAATTTAAGTTGGATATTAAAAAAAACCTCTCTCACTGTAAGGGTAGTTAAGTACTAGAGCAGATGATCTAGAGAGACTGCTGAATCTCTACCTTTGGAATTTGTAAGGACAAATTAGGCATGCATGTTTGGAATGATTTAGACAAGGATAATCCTGTTTTGAGCAAGTGGGGGTTGAACTAAATCACTTGGTGAGAGTTCTTCCAGACCTTCTTTTCTATGATTCTCTGAAATTATATCAGTAAAATAAAGTTAAAAAATACACAAAAAATGCCATTATATCCTGTCTTAAACACAAACCCAAGATTCTTGGATTGGTTTTATTTTGCATGTGCGTGTATGTGCATGTGAAAGAAAGAGAGAGATGTATGTGTACACACATGTAGAGGTATGCTTGATTGTTTGCTTATTTTCAGTTTGTTTGGGAGAAGTCCTTATGGCAAATGGCAGTAGTGGCAGGAATATTCTCTTACTGAATGGGATTTTCTCCATTTCTGAATAGCTGAATCTCTTCATAGCCTTACAAAATGAATTGGTAGATGATGGGTTGCAGCATTTGTGTTTACTATGTTTCCTCTCAAATTGCTGCAAAGGAAGTTTGACATTTTACTTTACTGCATTCTGCTAACCTGAATATTCACAGTTACCATTATTACATATATTCTACTGCTGCCTGAGCTTAAGATAGGCAAGTACACGTTCTAGGATCTTAGGATCTCTCATGCTTATGCAGGCTGGAAAATGTAAGTCTCTCGTAGCAACTCTCTGGGTATACCGTCCATAAATACTCTGCTGATACAGAAAAAGGCAGCTTTGGCTCTAGTGTGTCATGTGCTGTACAGATAGACGTCATTGAATATTTCTGACTGAATGATGCATTTTGCAAATGCTGACAACTTATTTAATTGTTGGTAATATCTACTACACAGCAGAACTTCCAAATAATGGACCCATTTCAGCTCCTGCTGAAGTTCTGTCATTGATTTTAAATGAAGCACAAGTAGGTCAAAAAACAGTAAATCAGCAAATTCTTGAGAGAACAAGAACTAATGCTACTTGATTTATAACTGCATCCTGGGTGGAAAAACCCTGAGATATGACACAGAAATATGCAAACAAACTACTCAGTTCTCTAGTAACATGTTTATCAGACAGTACAAAAGGAACTGATTAACTGTCCTTTCTGGCAAGAAAGTGCTGTCCCAAATAAAGATATTATTAATTAATTTACTACAGGAGAAGTGCAAATTTACCTTCTGATCTGAATTATTTTTCTTCTCTTTCCTGCTCTATACTGTGCTGCTTGTTACTTCCCATCAGTCACAGATTGGAGATGAAACTGGGATCCAGAATGGATAAAATTGGTAGTTATTTCCTACCTAGAATTCTCATCTCCCCAGTTTGAATTATCATAATAGTATCACACTGGGAAGAAGAGAGTTATCTTACGCTTTCTTTACTTATCCCTATAGAAAAGCAGCTAATTTGCTGCAAAGTATAAGGGGACTTTTTTAGGCTGACCAAAACTATTCACAAATTCAGCCATTAATTTAAGCCATGAACATTTTTTTTAAGTTGAAAAAAATGTAAACATTTGTCACTATTTCCAAAATACTGTGTTTCAATGTCTAAGTTTAAAAGGGATATTTCAAAACCACTTCTATAAGGGAATGACTTTATGAACACCTACATTTGTATACTAATAGAAGGGGAAGGAAGATAGAAGCCAGAAAAAATAAATAAATGAAAAAGAATAGATCATAAATTAGCTCAAATGTGCGGAATATCAATAAAGAAAGGTATTTGGCTAAAATAAACACTGCTCAGCACCACAGCAAATGCTACAGTTACAATAACAGGTGAAATATTCAGTAGTATTGAGACAATATAAAGCTAAGCACAGATGTTTGAAAAGTCCAAGGCAGAAGTAATCTAACTTGTGTGCTTTACTCCAAGTTCCCTATGTTAGGTTGGGAGTGAACAGAACAGACGTTCACCCGCTGGGGGAAGAGAGCATGCAGGGTGTCCCACCCCTCCTGCCTGGCCATAGCTTCATCTGTGTTCCTGCGTTTGTGACAGAGCAGTAAGGAGAGCAGTTCCCCCTCCTCTTGCCGCTCTGCCACGCAAGGACACAGACACCAGGATTTCAGCACCCCTGCCTGACCATGGCTGGATCTGTGTCCCTGTACCCATACCCCCGCACAACAGAACAGCAAGGGGAACAGTCCCCCCTCCCCTTACTGCTCTGATGCACAGGGAAGCAGATACCAGGATTTCACCCCCATCCCCACCTGCAGTTTACCAGAGCTCCAAGGGGCCTAATCCTTCCTTCTGTGGAGCACTCCCCCCCACCTAGGGACCCTGTATAAAGATAGAAAAATACTGAGCTACAGATGCTGTCGTCTTCTCTTCCCTCCCTCTCAATCTATGGCTGAAAGCTTAGAGCAACCAAACACAGCCAAGTTCCAGTGCACCTCCCTGCAAAGAGGTAATAGCCGGGGGGAAGCAGCGCAGCTGCAAAGCAGCCTGGGATACCAGCAGGCAGTGACTTAAATTGAGCTGGATAGGGATCTGGTACAGAAGTTTGAAAGACCGGTATAACCTAAAACAATTAAGTCTGGTACTACATCCATCCAAGTCTCTCTTACATCAGGTTCCTTCATTTTTAAAGCAGTCTATGTGCGCTGAACTTCTGTTCGGTTATGGATGTAGACCAGTTTCCCATCGCTTATACTGGTTTATGTGATGTGGAATGTCTGTACCTGGCCAAGACGTCACTTCCTGCTGCCAATAGAAATTATGGCCTCAGGTTACAACAGCATGCCAAAAATAATGATGCATTATGCTCACTGAGAAGCTTATCCAGGTTATCAGGATAATAAGAAAGCATGTTTATATCATCAAAAAGCATGACAGATACTGTATGACTAAAGTAAGCTGAGGAAAATTTGTGCCAATGATCTCAGTGGTCCTGAACACATTTTAATAACAGCATAGGAACATGCATATTAATTACTAAATTACAATTTTAGGAGGAATCAGCAAGTGCTATGGCAGAAGAATTAGAGGAGCGACTAGACTGGCAGACAGTAGTTGATATATTACTCATAATTCTTAACAGCATCACTCAGAAAGCCAGTTTGACTTCACATAAGGAGAATCACGATGACACTAGCCAAGAAACCACATGTTGTATATGTACGTATTGCAGAAATAGCCATGCACATGATAGCTCAAATATATGTGAGCATCCTCATTCACCTTGGTGGGGTATTAACTCCAAGCCCACTGCTCCACTGGCCTCATCAACACTACCCCAGCACAGGACTTGTTTTGGACAAAAGAAGATTGTCTTCAAGAGAAAAAAAAAGAGCCGCAGTGCCTAGGACTGAACACCCTTACAATCACCTTTCCACAATGAAAGGTGCACTGCATGGAGGTGGGCATCACAACAGCAGAGTCTCTGGGTTGTAGGGTACCTCAGATCCCAACTTGCCTTAATCCAGCTCTACCAAGCCCCTGCATCTTTCCCTGGAAACTGCCCATAACTTCTCAGGATTTGGACTTTAGCCTTTCAAGAAGGACCCAAAAGCCCCTTTGTTATTAAAATGAAATCAAGTAAGTTTATGCTGTTCACTATACTTACGTTTTACAAGGTTTAGGTTGAAAGTTTGAAAATGAATACAGAGAGACCATGGCCAGTGAAACAAAATGATACAGACACCTCTTTCAGTACAGATTTACTGCAGGGAAATATACTGCAAGATGACAATAACTTAGACTTCGCCCCTCCTCCTCTGATTTTGCTGACAGTCGTTTTTTATGCACTATTGGCTCACTTTATGTAATGACCCATGTTGAAATCATTAGGGAACAATTCAGTTTTGCTACATTAATAAGTGACATGATAAAAAATGTCTCATTTTATTGCTCCACTATAAGAGCAATAAAACAGCTTTCCAGAGTTAAGGTTCCTCCATCTTATTGACCTCAGCCTAATCAGGAAGGCCTTGTTCTCCTCATTCTCATTGCTAATTAAAAGCTTACCTTGTGGTGCTGTGGAATGAGAGTCACATGGATTAGGGACTATGACTCGGAAGGTAGAAATTCTACTCTAGTGCATCTGCATAGAGTTTATGGAGACTCCTATGAAATAAATGGGAGCGAGTTTCATGTCATGAAAAACCAAATTCACATGTTCCCTTATTCATTAAATTTGGCTGGAAGTCTAGAAAATACTGTCCTTTGTAGGGCCAGTCACAGATATGGACAGCTGTGTCCAGAAGAATATCATGGTGCATTAGTGTGTTGAGTCAGTATTCTAGCCTCCTACTTTTCCTTTGCTCCAAAACCACATACCTCTATAAAACAAATGCACTATCAAAAGAAGGCTGTAGTTCAGATATGGTACTCTTCCATGTACCATTCCTTTAGATTAGTGGTGCTCAACCTTTTTCCCCAGCAGGCCGGATGGGCAGTACCAGTTCATCCACAGGCTGGATCCAGGTGGTGGCCCTGATCTTGGGCCCCATCTAGCCATGCAGAGACGGGCAGGGGGTAGCCTCACCCTGATTCAGCTGCCCAGGGAGAAGAAGGTTTGGCCAGGCCCTGATTCAGTCATGTGGGAAGAAGGGAGCGTGGCCCAGCCCTGATTTGACTGTGTGAGAGGAACGGGCAAGAGAATCTGTCAGCGAGGGAGGTGGTATTAATGGCCGCTGCTCCCCCACTACCACATTTCCAGATATCGTGGCTCCATGAGCTGCATTTAGCCTGCATGTCAGAGATTGAGCACCTTTGTTTTAGACCACTGCTGCTCAACCTTTTTGCCTAGCAAACCAGATCAGCAGTGACCTGTCCATCCAGGGGCCAGATCCTGCCAGTGATCCTGATCTGGCACCCAGGGTGAGTGTAGCAGGGCCCATCCGGCCACATGGAAGTTAGAAGGGTACAGTCTTGCTCCAATCCAGGCATGCTGGGGAAGGGGGCTTGTCCTAGCCCCGTCTAGCCACTGTGGGTTGAAAGCCCATGGCTCAGCCTCATGGGAGAAGGGGGCATGGCCTGGACAAACCCAGCCATACAAGGGAAGGAGGCTTGGCCTGGCACTGATCTGGCCATGCAGGGTAAGGGGGCATGGCCCAACTCTAACTTATGCATGGGACTTCAGAATTTGGCTGGGTGGGGTGGGGAGGCATGGTATTAATTGCCACTGCTCCCCTACAACCAAATTTTCCAACCCATGGGAAGCACTGTGGGCTGGATGCCCTGGCTCTGCAGGCCAGATGTTGAGCACTGCTGCTCTAGGCCTGTTCCCATCCCCCATTCTCCTGTTACCTTCCCTACAACAGCTTGGCTCCAGCATCATGGAGGGGAGACTAGTATCTAATAGCTAGGCTCCATGGATCCCAGTACAGCCACCTGCAGCCTCCCCACTGCCTGCCACAAGCAGCCAGGGCTCCATGGTGGGCGGCAGGGGCCTGCCCAGAGCCCATACTGCTCATGGCAGGTAGTAGGGAAGCTGCAAGCAGCATATCGGGATCTGCAGAGCCTAGCTATAGGTGCTAATCCCCACCCCTCCCCTCCTCCTTGCTCCTCCCTTCCTCCCTCCTGCCCAATTCCTGCTGGGGCATTGCATGGTTTCCTTCCCCCCACTTCCCTGCCAAACTGTGCCCAACTCCACGCTAAATGATAACCAATACGTTAAGTGGTTACTAGGCTTATCAGTTAAATGATTCATCATTTAACCATTTACATTCCAAATTGAGAGGTTATCAGAGTGGACTGATGACCCATAAAGAACGAAGTTCTTGATTATATATATGGCTACCTATTTTTCACTCCCTTGTCTGCTCCTTCAAGATCCTCAGTCGGCTTCCAAAGGGCTTCCAAAAAGAGGCAATGTCCTCATGGAATAACATATGAGATCTGCAGATGGTGGGTTTCCTCTGCATGTAGATCTCTGGGGCACAATCTGGCTTAGCTAAAGCTTTATAGTTAGTGAGTGGCATGAGGGAGATACTGTAAGTGCACCACCATTCTTACTGAGACAGAAAAACAGTTAAGAATGTGCACACAACCTGACTGCCGCAAAGCGTGACTTTAAAGTAGTGGTTTATAACCTCTAGTCTGCAGAACCACGGGGTCCACAGACTATGTCCAAGGGGTCTGTGAAAAATGACTATGGTCAATCAAAAGTATCTGAATACCCACACTTACAGTTCAAAGGGGTTCGCACCTCCATTCAACATTTTTTAGGAGTCCACAAATGAAAAAAAGTTCAAAACTACTGCTTTAAAGTGTTTATCCATGATAACAAAACATTCTTTTCATAAAGACTTTTGGTATGGAAGAGAAACTAAAGTTTGAGTTACCCTATCATATTTTTCTGTCCTATTGCCTGAAATTGCCCTCTTGGGACCCTGAAAAGAATCTGAAGTAGAAATTTAAAAAGAAAAACAAAGCTTCTGCAATGAGGAGAGGCCAGTTTATTATACAGCAGGGGTTTCTCTGTGTCTCTTTTTTTTTAATTCTATTTCCAGCTAAATGAGCCTTTACTTTTGCTGGTTTGATTGAAAGAAAGCAGTAAAAAAATACAGAGTTGCAAAAAGGGCTAGAGAAGAGAGACAATGCTTACAATCCCCAGAAGAAGGAAGAGGAGTTAAAAATAGCAACATTAGACTCCATCATATTAATACTCCTACATTTTTGTCCAGAACTAGTACCCATGTACAGAAGATTGCATCTGCCAGCAAGGAACAATTCAGCCATCAACATTTCTGAAACATATGGACCATGTTTCTGATTTACTGATTATTATCATCTCTCCCAGTACCTGGCCTCTGCTATGTACAAGTAAGCACTGCACCCTTCACTGCTAGGCCAGCTGCCATACATGCTGTGCTGAAACACTGTGCTGAAGCAACTCAATACATAGCCGAAGACCTGAGCTTTCTGAAGCATTGCTTTTAAGTGTGAAGAGCCAAACTCTTCAGAATAGGCTCAAGAAAATCCAGGGAGAAATGAGAAAAATAGAAAGGCGAAGTTCAGCACTAGATGAAGGGAATGGTGGGAGAGTTGTTTTTGACACCCATGATACTGCAGACTCAGCCAAAAAGTGCAGATTTTTTTTCACAACAGTACCAAATGTGGTTCATAATCAGATGTCTGTGTTATAATGTGAACAATCGGAGTCTTTCCAAAGGGAAAAGAAAGTGAAATATTAAATGTTCTCATTAAACTCTAGAGGCATTCCCATTAAGATATTTGGCTCATTGCAACCTTGAATTTACAGGGATGTCATTTTAAAAGCTTGGCAGAAGATTAGGTCATCAAGAAGGACCCCCACAATACATGAACCTCAAAAAATGAAGTGAGCAAAAAATGAAGGGAGACCCCTTCGATGCTTGAAAAAATAAATGGTATGGGTGTTCAAGGATTGCCTCAAACACAAAAAGCAGTTTTCAAGCCTTGTATCAGAGCAGAGAATGCCTGTTGCTGCTTTTACAGTGCCAAATCTGTATTTGGTTGTTTAAAAATCCCTAAGAGAGAAAGGCAAGAAATAAATGATTGTGACGTGTTGAGTATCACGGAGACTGCTGAGTTTTTCAGTGAATAACCCTATCACTTGGGCCAGGCCTCCAGTCCTCCTTCTGTGTATTCCTGTAAATTTGCACAAACTAGAGGCAACAGAAAAACCATTTCATGTTACAGAAATTGGTCCCCTATCCAACAAACAAACACCTGAGACAGCTTCATCTCTCTACGCAGCCCAAAAGGATCTTTTTGATTGCCGAGCTCAGTATGTTGGTGTTACAGCTGCATATTCACTATACAAGGCAAGGAATATCAGCCAACTGTTCTGAGGCATAGTTATGCAAATACTGACTTCATGAAAGTGTACACACTTGGCTTACAATGCTCTAATAAGAGTCTCAGTAACCTATGCATGGGCCAAAACTGATCTATCAACCTATGTAAGATAGGGCACATGAGAGGGATATAAAATGTAGCCTACGAAGGTCTGCAAAACAAGTACATTTATATTATTTCACCTCTAAAACACAATCAGTATTTTCATGTTATCCTGCATTCTAGATGTTTGTAGCAACAATTTCTCAAAGTACAATTCACATGATGACTTCTTCTAAGAGGTACCAACAGAAATAACAGTCTATTCCAAATTCCAAATCAATAGCATACATTTCTGTAAGGCTTTATTCTATTTTCACTATTCTCGGAATCCAGTTGTCCACCTCACCAGTATACAAATCAAGACTTGAACTCCTAATAGTGAAGTGCAGAGGGCCGGTGCTCCAATAACCAGAACTTTAGTATGCCCAAGTTCTTTAACCAGTTACAATTCATTTTTTCTCACTGAACAAGGAAGCACCATGTATATTTAAAAACAAAACAAATTCAATACAATGACAGCTATGATAAAAGTACTCTATTTTTCTGCTATACCAATTGATACATTTTGCACACTTTGTAAGATTTTTATAATCTAAAATCCTACAGTTTTCAAACCAGATAAATTCCATTAGCTGTTAAAGGTGAGATTAATGGAATTTCTCATTCTCCAGTTCCTGGAAAATAAATTGAATATAATGATTTACCATAACATTGTTGTCCATTCATCTCTTAAGTGTCAGGCACAGATGGTACATAAATCTGTCCTTCTGACTAAAATAACTTTACTTGATAACACATTACTTGATGCCTATTTGGTTTTAATAAATGTTTGTTATTTTAAAAACATTAGCAGTCTATTTCCAAAATGCTCACTTTTAGTTTAGTTTTTTAATAAGAGTAAAAAGAGGCTGTATAGGTATACATATGCAGTATATCATGTGGCAGTAACAAGAATATGGAGGATTTTGTATATAATAGTGGGGGACTATACTTAATGACCCAATCATTTGTTCCTAGGCATGGCTCCCTGATATAAAAGCAGACCTGTGATCATTCTTAACTCAAAAGGAAGAAGATTTTAATTTAAAAGTTCACAAGCCTGCATAAAACAAGGTTATTTTTTTATAAAACTGGATTTAGAGAGAGATTTCCTGTTGGAGCTGTTCATGACTGTATATTTAAGTCACTTACATTAAAATCAATTATAAAATTAATTGAATGTGATAGAGTCTATTAAAAACTCATATGGCTCGGAGAGATGAAGCATAATGTCCCATGGGTAGCCACTACTGGCAAGAGAAACAAGTGTTAGTAGAGGCAGGAGAATGATATCTTAACTAGTAAGCCACGGTTAAAGGTTAGCATGGAGTGTGTTGATTCACATACCAAAATTATACAGTAATTATATATTAATTCAAGATAAATTTTACCTATTTGGGTAATCATATTCTAATAGACCAAATTCATGAATGGTCTCATTCTATCAACCACAGAGGATGGTACTAGGTCTTAATTTAGACCAGGGACAAACTAAGCAAGTCAATGTTCTTTCAATATTGTCAAATTTAACAGAGAATGATCTCTTTTTTTTAGAATTTCTACAGCAATTTGTAAAATTCATAGTCGATTTGCCATTCTCCATTGTGTTCTAGGGGTTTTTAAGAGTAATTTCTGTTTAACTTTTTACATTTCTGTAGAACACTTTGGTTTCAATTTTATAAAATTCTATGGGATTGATCCATAATGGATGAATTTCCTCCAGTATTTTAATTGACTAGATTTCCTACTGTTGTTATTAAACATCACAATTAAAAGCAATAGCTACATATGTAATGTGAACAAATTCCAGTCTTCCCCATCACATACTCCAGAGAGATATTCCACTTAGCATTAGTATTACTGCTCATTGTAAGATATTCATGTCAACACCATGTCTGATATTTTGTTTCAATTACTAAAATAAAAATACAATTTAAGCATAGCAAATCTTCAGTAGACATCTTCTACATAACAGTAAATATCTTTTGAATTTCTGTTACATAATAATACATTTTAATAGCTGAACAGAGCTTATGCTTTGCCTATGACACTTGACAAGCTTGATCAGGCAAGAATCAAGTTCCCTGTTGCCACTCCATTGCTAACTCGATAAAGCCACAGAAAGCCTCAGGAGAGGCATTTTTGGAGAAGAAGAGCAGTTTTATTCTTTTGTTCATTATACCAATGGATCAGTAACCACAACCTTATCAAAGACTCTGAAAAAAGTCATTCATTTTAACAAAACCAAAGACCGCTAGCAAGATACTTAGCTATAAATATTTACTAAAATTTCAAGGATTTTTTTTTCCCACGCTGCCTTTTCATAGTCTTCCTGCTTGGCAGTTTTTGTTATCTTCTAAAAAGGCAGGTCACACTGTAAAACCATTTCTTGTAAAAAACCATGTAATTTGCAGATAATAAAAACTTTAAAGTTAAGAAACAAGAAAAAATAATCTTATGAGACTGCACAGGGACTTAGATATCTGGATGGAATCCCCACTGCTCTGCATAACCTTTATTGACACATAATCAGAGCCACTAAAGACTCTATATTAGAGGCAGCACTGGTAATGACTTTCATCATTGAAGCTACCCAATCCTGATTAGGCCCCATCTGTTAACCTGTAAACTATTAGGCTGAAATCTTCAGGAAAGTTCCAATAAAATGGTATAGCTTTTTTATAGGACAAATTAAGGGTAATATGTTGTTTTGCCCATTTTTATATATGTTTACAGTTCTCATCACTGAGAAATACTATTGACCCAGTGCCTTAGAGTCACAGAAGAAAAACTGTATGAACTGTATACCAGAGGCAGGGGGATAACAAGTAGGGGTGTGCAAAGCAGGCAGTACTCGATTTGGATTTGGCCCAATTTGGGAGATAGTGATTTGATTTGCTGATTTGGATCACTGTCCCGATTTGATTCGGCTGAATCTGAATCTGAAGATTCAATTCTGATTTGGGAAATCGTCGATTCAGCCATAAACACAGCTTTATATGTTTTTTTCTACATACCTCGAGGTACCAGGCACGGCTCATGAATGCTGAAATGGTGGGACAGATGGAGCATCCCACAGGAGCACAGGGCGGCCCCCCACGTGCTTGGCAGCGGACCTGGAAGTGGATCAGAAGTACTTCCAGTCCACTTCCGGGTCCGTTGCTGGGCACGCGGGGGACCCCCCCATGCTCCTGTGGGATGTTCCATCCACCACACCATCTCAGCATTCTCGAGCCATGCCTGGTACCTCGAGGTACATACAAAAAACATAAAGCTGTGTCTATGGCCAAATCGTCGAATCTCTCCAAATTGATTCAGAGGCATTCGATTCAGAAAGATTAATGGGTCTCCTGATTTGATTCAGAATCAGAGATTCAGCCGCCAAATCAGGCCAAATCTCCTCCGAATCGAATCAGCAACTGAAGCTTCGCACAGCCCTAATAACAAGCCAGTTCTCCAGGGCAGCTTAGAGGGCACCTATACAAGTGATGGACCTCTGCTCCAATGTGTGCTACAAGTCAGCTGGAGTGAGCTAATTAGCACGCTCCAGCAGCCTCCACATCATGTGTATTCAGCATCCCCACATTTCAAAATGGCACCTGGGACACTTTAACTAAAGCTAATCAAACGAGCCTTAGTTAAAGCATTTTGAAGCATGGACGCTTAATACACATGACACTGTGGGCACTTTAAAACCCCTGGCACAGGTGCCAGAGTGTGGCACTTGAAAGCATTTTGCTTTGCACATGTACCTCAGGGCAGATGGCAGGGAAGCAGCTGGGGCTACTCTGCTACAATAAAGATCTGGCCCCTCATGGCTCCTCCACCGTTTTCCTCTGGCACACCAACATTTTTCAAGTTGAGATTGCAGGTATTTTAGGCACTCTGCCCAACAATGTTGCTGACCCCTGATCTAAGCCATAAAACCATTTTTTCTCTTTTTGCAGTTCCCTGCCTCGTTTACATACCTTTCAATTCCTGCAACATGTAAGGCAGAATAGGGCATGGCAAGCTGGCACCATACAGACTAACTTGTTCAGAGGCATGAGCTTTCGTAGGCTATTATCTGCTTTGTAAGAAGTCTACAAAAGCTCAATTTTGTCTAGACAAGTTAGTCTACAAGGAGCCACTCTGCCACTCTAAGTTCAGACCAACACAGCTAACTACCAGTCTCTATAGCACAGGGATAGGCAAAATAGGGCCTGCAGGCTGCATCTGGCCCACAGCACACTCCATTACCCAGCAGCCACAGCAGCAGTGGCTCCTTCTGGCTGCTGCTGCCAAACCAGGCCCCGCTGCCCAGGCACCCAGGCCTGTCTGCCCTGCACCCACTGCCAAGGGTGGGACCCAGATGAGCAGGCACACGGCTAGACAGCTGGGATGTAGCTGTGGCCAGGAGCAAGATGGGTGGGCAAGACTGGAGAGACCCTGAGATCTTGGGACAGTGATATTGCAAGGCCGGGGCTGAGGCAGAGCCACAATCCACTGCCTGCACATCCCTGCAACAGGATGTACAGGGAGCAAATTGTGGCTCTACAGGAACATGCAGGGAGCAGATCACAGCTCTCCCCCAGCCCTGTTCTGTCGCCACCCCAAGATCCTGGCCCAGCCCTGGACACAGCTCCCCACCTAGCCACACACCCTGCCCATGCAGCTCCCAGCAGACCCCAGGATCACAGGGCTGTGATACAGTGGGCAGGAGTACCCTGTTTCTGTCTGCAGGGGTGTGCAGGGAGTGCATTACTGTTGTGCCCCAGCCCTACGCTGTCACCACCCAGCCACGCATCCTGTCTGTGCAGGTCCCACCCCTGGCAGGGGATGCGAGGCAGACAGGCCAGGGTGCCTGGGCAGCAGGGCTGGATCTGGCAGTGGCAACCAGGAGCTACTGCCGGTGAGGCTGCCAGGAAATGGAGTCCAGCCATGGGCTTGGTCTGCCGTTTTGCCCACCCCTGCTATAACATGTGAGGTATGAATCTACAAAGAACTGGTTCCTCTTCAGCACCGTGAGTCCTTCCTAGAGCTTCACCTATCCTGTGTACAAATGAGGAAGGAGTCTTTACAGAAAAATAATGCCTCCCATTATACAGAAGTAAAGACTGCTTCATAATGCATGGGAAGAAGGGATTGGATTAAAGTTAAAAGGGCAACCTTAGTTTTTCTTTTTCATGGGACTGATTTTGCAACTTCAGAATTCTTTTAACACAATTTTTCGGATGTGAATGACTAAAACAAAGCCATGAACAACATCTCAAACAAGGTTTGTTCACAAGTATATCCTCTGTGCATTAAGGCAATCTGATAAATTTTTCCTTTTCAAGTATCCAGTCACCAAAGGACAACCGAATCACGTACAAGCTATTTGGAGCAAATGTTGCAAATCTTTTGGATAATATAAATATTTCATTTTAAAAATTTCAGGCCTATTGGTCAAGCCATAATCTATTTTACAAAAAAAAATATATCGCTGGAGCACATCAAGGGCTCATTGGATATAGGCTGGAGACTGTAGTCAGCTAAGCAACAGCTCTGCAAAAAAGGACCTGGGGGTCACAGTGGACAATAAACTGAATATGAACCTATTTAATTTAATGAGGATTAAAACCCACAGTGTGTAAAGGTGTCCTGAGGCACTGTTAGGGTTCCAACCTGCTTTAAAATTGTACATATGTTAATAAACCACTATATTAAAGTGATTCTGATATATAATGACATTTAATTTTAATCACGGAAAAAAGCGGATTGGGGTTTTTAAATCAGAGAATTTGCCATTTTTAAACAGAGAAAACTAAGATCCCTGCTTATGAGGAGAGGCTGAGGAAACTGGGCTTATTTAGTTTGGAGAAGAGAAGACTGAGTGGATTTAATAGCAGCCTTCAACTACCTGAAGAGGGGTTCAGAAGAGGATGGAGCTAGACTGCTCTCAGTGGTGACAAATGACAGAATGAAGAGCAATGGCCTCAAGTTGCAGCATTAGGAAAAACTCTCTCACGAGGAGGGTAGTAAAGGTTACCCAGAGAATCTCCATCCTTGGAGGTTTTTAAGACAGGGCTAGACAAAATCTTGTCTAGGATGATACTGTTGGGGATGGTCCTGCTTTGAGCAGCGGACTGGACTAGATGACTTCTTGAGGTCCCTTCTCACCCTAACTGTCTATGATTCTATGATCTGCTACAAAAATAAGCCAAATTTTCAAATGTTTAATATAATGTCCAATCCTTTCTCCCTTGCACATCCAAAATTCTTATTAAAATATTAAATTTCTAACATACAAGAAATGAACACCAAGAAAAAAATAATATTTCTGTGCAACTAAGATATTCACTTGAAACAGCTTGGGTTTAGCAGATTTTGAAATAGGTGAGACAAATGAACAATCTGATTGACTAATACAAATTTCAACCATGAGTGCAATCAGTGCAATTTACCACCAGCTGTAAATTGTACTGATTACATTTATGGCTCAAAACCCAGCCACCTCACTGCTTAATTGCCAGAATAAATAGTTCTTAAATATTTCATCATTTTCACCACTATAATATTAGATTTCTATTAAATATTTAAACAACACAACAGGGTATAAACAATGCTTTACAGTATGAGGTGTGTAGATTCAATGCACAGTTCTATACCCAGCACTCCAAAATCTATTAATAAAGAACTGTATGTTTGCCAGTAAGGGTGCACTAATAGAGATTTTTGCAGCCGATACCAATAGCCTATTTTTAAGGAGACATATCAGCTGATACATATCCAATTTCCAATACCCAACCCAGCAGCATGGAGAGCTGCCTCCAGCTGGTAAGTCTGGTGTGGGGGGAGGGGCGAGGGAGAATGGAGGGAGCATGGGGGGGCAGATCAAGGCCCCTGCCATGAGGGAGGTGTGGGGCTGAGGCTAGGGAAATCGCTGCCTCGCTGAAGCAGAGTGGGCGGGTGTGGGACAGTTCCGCGGCTTATCTATGGGGCATGGGGGGGGGGAGGAGTGGCTCCCACCACTGCACGCCATTCGGCTGGGAGCCACTGGCTTGGTGGCTCATCCAGTGCTTGCCCACTTGCCCGGCAGCTCCCACCACTGCTCCCAACACTCGTCTGGGAGGGCATGGGGGAGTGTGTGCCCCCGGGTCTGTGCAGGGCAGGGTGGGCTGGGGCTGTGCCAAGCTCTTCCTGGTGGGGCAAGGCAGGGCTGTGCTGGAAAGGGGCTACGGGCCAGGCTGCAGCCAAAAATCACCATAGCCCCTTTCCAGCGCATCCCCACCCTGCTGGGAAGAGCTTGGCGTAGCCCCAACCTAGCCCAACCTACCCTGCGCAGACCCGTGGGCACTGGCCCCCCCCATATGCCCTTCCGGATGAGTAGTGGGAGCAGTGGCAGGAACCACCAGGTAAGCTGGTGAGCACCAGATGAACTGCCAGACCAACAGCTCCCGGCCAAGCAGCACACTACAGCAGGAGCTGCTCCTCCACTCCCCACACCTCTTGGATGAGCTGTGGCACCATCCCATGTCCATCCACCCCACCCTGGCTGGGCAGTGCTTGCCTCAGCCCCTGCCCCACAACTCCCTCACCACAGGGGCCTTGATCTACCCCCCTTGCCCCTTCCCTTCCCCCACACCCCTCACCTTGCACCACACCAGACTTAACAGCTAGAAGCAGCTCTGGACTGTGCTCCTTACTGCCTGTGCTGCACTGTGGCTGTGCATATGCACAAGCCATTTATCAGCCAAATTATCGGCATGATATGGCCAATTTCCAATGTAGTATATTTTCTTTATATCAGTGCCAATCCGATATCGGATCAATGCATCAGTGCACCACTACTTTCCAGAATGCTTTATTGTTTTCACGGCATTAAGAAAAGTAGGGGCAGATTTGCAGGAAAGAGTGCAGTGATATGGCTGCACCTCCCCTTGATTCTTGCTGCACCCAAAGTTTAAAACCAGCTGTTCAGCAGCACACCATCTGCACCTTTTCAAAACCCTAGATCTATCCATGAAGGAAAGGTTTTATAATGTCTAAAAGCCACCATCACAGGAATTTTAGTATGCTAATTCATACCTAATTTTGTATTTGTTCTACTCAAACCTTAGCGTGTGAGGCAGAACTCGTAATGTCAACCTAAAATCATTCAGTCCCAGCCCTGGGTGAGGCAGATAGATGGCAGGGCCAGGCTGGGCTGGGCTGGACTGTGGGGGCAAAGCCCTTCCCAGCCAGCTGTGGCTCAGCCTGGGGCCACAGGAGCTGTGCACCTGGATTGCTCCCAGGTCCCTGCACCCATGCCAGGCCTGGCTGGGCTGTCACAGAGGGGCTAAGGCAATGCTGCACAGAGTCCCTACCCCCTGCCCTGTGATGAGGGAGGAGGAGGGAGAGAGCCCTGCCTGCTGCAGCAGCTCCCTGACAGCCCGGCCTGGCCTGGGCATGGGGAGCCAGGAGCAAACCAGGCGCACAACTCCCATGGCCCCAGCCTGAGCTGCAGCCAGCTGGGAAGGGCCCTGTCCCTGTGACCCAGCCTGGCCCAGCACCACCATCTACCCGAGGCTGAGGCTGGAGTTGGGCCTGTGGGGCTGAATTGGGGCAAGCTGTGGCAGCGGCAGGGCTGGGATGGGTGGCTACGGGGCGCTAAGCAGCAGCGATGCTAGGTGGGACCTGGGGGGGGCTATGGCCACCCCAAAATTTACCTTAACCCCAGAGCCACCCCTCCAAGCCCTGCCGCTGCCACTGCATACCCCATGCAGGCTGCACAGCACAGTCCCCTCTCAGGGCCCCCACCCCACCAAGAAGAGGGAAGAGGCTTGCAGCCCCCATGGGGCTTCTGCCCCTGTCAGGAGTCCTGTCAGGCATGCCCAGATGCGAGCCCAGCATGGTTCCCTGATGCAAAGGGGGCAAGGAGAGGGTTTATTCCCTCCTCCTCCCCATCCCCCCTGGAGGACCCCAGCCAGGGTCTGCCTGGCTGGGGCAGAGCAGCCCCTGTCAGGGGGTGCTCAGTCTGCATGGGGGCAAACAGTAGAGGTGGTGGCCGGGGCTGACAGACGTCACCTGTGGTTCCCCGGTGGGAGAGGAGAGGTAGGGAAGATAAGCCCCCTCCATGCCCCCTTTGCCTCAGGGGGCCATGATGGGCCAGCATTTGGTCAGACCCCTGCCCTTGCTCTGGCTAGAGGGCAGAGGCAGGGCCAGTCCTGCTGTCTGGAGCAGAAAGCACAGCACAGCTCAGGGCTCCAGAGCATGCTGGGATGCTGGGGGACTCTGATTTAACTTAAACCAGGTAGGGGCCTGGAACAGAAGTTCTATAAAGTGGTTTGTCCTCAGTCAGTTTAGTCTGATACTACATTCAACCAGGTTTATCTTAAACCAGTTTTGGCCATTTTGAAACTGGTTTATGTGCACTGAACTTCTGTTCTGCTACAGGTTTAAACCAGTTTCTGATCACTTAAACTGGTTTATGTGTAACTTCTGTCCCTAGCCTGAGTCATATGTGTAATCAACACTGACTGCAAATTACGTTAATATTACAGTGAAGATCAAAAAAAGCATTACTATATAGAAATTAGGAAGAGATCATACTGACACATTTGCTAATAGCATTATCAAGGCCACAGGGATGCAACATCTTTGCAACAGACATAACTTGTGCTATACTGTGTATAATCTTCTGTTTGGATTTCAAACCCTAATCTTTATCGGCTTATTATACTAGGTTCAGACAGTCAGTCCCAAACTGTTCTGAAGGACCAAATCTTCAACAGTGTTTTGATGTACCATTGCGCATAGATATTTGCCTCTGTTGACTTAATTCAATTATACAGTGTTACAAGGTAAACAGAAATACAGCGCTAAAGGATTCTAAATATCCCCATTTCATGATACTCCTTTCAAGTATGATTTGGAACCTATACTTCTGACAGAAACAGAATTATTTTTACATGTAATTTTTTGACATGGTGGCCTTAATGTATATTTCACAGCTTAAACCAACCCAGGAAGTACCCAGCAGAAGTGAATATCTCTGTGATACTCTGCAACCATCTGCATTTTTAATGTTTACAATTTCTCTTCAAAATTCAAGAGTCCCAAGAGTTACGTACATAAAAAAAATAATCCACTGAACATGGTTCCAAAAGGTCTGATAAAGGTTATTTGTTTGGTAAAACAGGTCCCCTTAGGGCACACTGTCTTTCTTATTTACTGTGCCAAGTCTGTTTCTTAAAAATCCATCTTTTGTATGTTTATTTTATTACTTGCCTGATGATAATAAAGACAGGCTCAAACTCCCCACATTTGGCCCCACTGGCCCAAAATTACATGATGCCAAAATCTTAGCAGAAGAAAGACAAAGGTACTGAGAGATGAGGAAGCTGCAACCTATCTCACATCATCTCTTACTCTGTCTAAACAAGCTATTGATCCCCTCTTCGTAATAACTGCAGTGGCCCTTGACAGCATAAGAATACATATAAAGTACAGGCAGTCCTTGACTTATGACGTTTCAAGTTGCAACGCCTCGCACTTACAACGTTTATAAATTGACACCCTGTTTCAACTTTATGACATCAGTTTCGACTTTACAATGCTTGATCTGATGCGATGCCATGCCAGCGAACAAATTCGCTGCATCAACCATCTCCCTGGAGAACATCTGTCCAAACTTCCTTGGACACTTTCTTTAAGAAAGCAGACAAGACTCCAGAAAAACCTGCAGCCAAGACTCCTGAGAAGACTCCAGCCAAGAACCCTTCAAAAAGTCCAATCAAGAGCCCTTCCAAATGTCCAGCAAATAAGTCCTTCCAAATCAGTATGATTGCTATTTACAATATAAATACATTAATATAGCTATATTATCTATAATTGATTGAGTACAAAATTCTGGGTTATTTTTGGTGAAAATAGGGTATGGAGCCTTGGTTCAGGAACCAATCCCCCATTTATAACATTGTTTCCTATGGGAAAATTGGTTCCGAGTTACAACGTTTCTACTTAAGACATGGTTTTCAGGAACCAATTGTGTCATAAGTCTGAGGACTGCCTGCAAGTCGGACTGGTAAGTAGAAAAGCAGTCTTCACCCATTACCAAAAACGGCAAGGGAAAGCGTACAAAGTAAATAAATGTAAGTACTACACAAAACACTTGTGAAACCTTGAGTAGAAAACATTGGAACACTTCCCTATTGTGACTGTCACCAAGCCAGTAGGTAATTATGAACTTTAGCTCTAATATGCCTTGAAGAATCTTGCAAAGAAGATTCAACAAGCAGACCTGGATCTTTTGCAAAAAACCAACAAGACAAATATGAACACTGTGCTGCGCTCTAACAAAAACCATAGCTGCTTTGATATGTAAATGTTTCAATATATTCCGCACAGGCCGTCTGCATGGGCATGTGTTCTGCCCTCATTGCAGAAATTGCATTACCACTTCCACTTGAGTTCAATGGCAGGACACCCATGTCTCAGCTGGCAAGACACTAAGGTGACACTGTAAGACTTCAGAGAAGTGTGCTGAGCTACACTTCTCTCCCATAACACCTTTATCGGTTCCATATCAAGTAGCATTATGTCCTCAGAAAAATACATCAGCTTACTGAGACACCACATTTGTGCACGCGCTGATATTTTTCCAAACATTTCAAATTGTACCAAATAATTTTTATTTCTTTTTGTAAAGGGCAGAAAGAGTGGTTATAATTCTTCTCTGATCTACCAACCACCTTCTAAGCCAGGGGAGGGCAATTATTTCAGCTGAAAGACCGCTTACCCAGTTTTGGCAGGCTGTCGAGGGCCGCATGGGTAGCCCCACCCCTTGACAGGTGCCCCGCCCCCTGGTCACCATCTTGGGACCAATGTCCCAATGTCTTAGGACCAATGTCCCAGGGCCAGCATCAGTGAGGCCCAAAGCGGGGCACAGGCTGGCAGAGGTGTGTGGAGATGGACTGGGCTGCACCAGCAGAGAGAGTGGGGAGCTGGCCCAGCTCCATAGAGCCCCTTCCGGCTGGGACCCCACACTCCCGCCACCCTGCTATGGGGCCCACTGACACTGGCCCCGGGGCACCAGTGTGGGCCCTGTGCTCCCGCTGGCTCCCCACCCACACATTCCCAATGCCCCCCAGCCCCACGGTAGAGGCGGGGGGGTAGCGCACAGCCCCGACCACCTGCTCGCCAGCAAGGAAACAGCTGGTGCTGAGTGCAGGGAAAAGCGGCCCCTCGCCCACCCCATGGCCAGAGCTCCTTGCTGCAGGTGCTCACAGCCCACGCAGGGCTGTCTGGAGCAGGCATAGGCAGCTCCACATGGGCTATAAGTGGCTACAGCGCAGGGTGCTGGCCATGGGACAAGAGAGGGGCTGCTTTTCCCCACACTCAGCACCAGCTTGTAACCAGGCCCCACTGCCAGCCTGGGCCCTGTGCCAGCTCCAGACTTGCTCATCGGCAGAAGCAGCTGAGGCCCCACAACTTGCCACGCTGGTCAGTGTTGGCTGCTGCTGCCCACCCAGAGCTCGCGCACTGGGCAGCCTAGAGGCAGCGGTGGCAAACACTGCACGATGTGGCAAGTGGGGGGGCCGCAGCTGCTGTCACCACGCACAGCCCAGATGTGAGAGCCCGGAGCTGGTGTGGGGCCCAGGCTGGCAGTGGGACCAGGTCACAAGGTGGTACTGAGTGCGGGGGGGGGAAACGCAGGCCCTCCCCACCCCATGCCCAACACCCTGCGCTATTGCCGCTCGCAGCCCACCTGGGGCTGCTTGTGCCTGCTACGGACAGCCCCAGGTGGGCTGCAAGCAGCTACAATGCGGGGCGCCAGCCACATAGAGGGGCCACTTTTCCCCCGCCCCATGCTCCGTCCCTACCCAGGGTCCCCCCCAGCCCTTCTCCCCCACCAGCCCTTCTCTTCTGCCCTTACCTGTGGTTCCGGCGCAGAGCAGCCACATGCTCCCAGGCCAGAAGCCCCGGCTGGGGCTTCCGGCTGGGAGAGGCGGAGCCAGGCAGGCCCTGCTGTTGTGGGAGCCTGCCGGGCCTCCCCTGGGTCCTACTACCCTTGGTTCCTGTCATTTTTTACAAGAACCAAGGGTAGATAAATATTAATTTTCTACATTTTTAGGGGCCCCGTGGGTCAGATAGAATGGCCTCGCGGGCTGGATGCGGCCCATGGGCCGTATTTTGCCCACCCCAGTTCTAAGCATTTCCATACTAAGAAACTTATTGGATATCTTGAAGGAATGGCTGCTAGACATATGCCTCATGGAAGCAGCAGCAGCAATATAGTCTGGAGACAAAAATGGAGAAATGGAGACAATCCAATGGATAAGCCATGTAGGAGCATGAGAAACTTACAGCTACATCTAGGAGAGTCTAATATCCTGATTCCTAGGCTTGCAGTACTATAGCTCTACTGGCATTGTTCTATTTCACATCTACGTATTCATCTTGATTTGCAAAAGCAAATCTGCTATCTAACCATGCTGCCTGTAGCAGCGTGGGTGGCTTTAAGTTGCATGTAAATCAGGAGTGAATATAGTTCTGGGGAAGAGAGGAAGAAAGGAGAGCTGGTTATAGCTTCTCCTGTAATTCTGAAATTACAGCAATTGTTAATCCATTAATGTATAAATAATGGAAGAAGAATCTTGAATGTGATAAAATAGGCATAAATACAGCAATCTTAAGCCTACCACCTTCAGATGAACTTTCAGCAGCCTTACATAACCCCAAGAAAGAGGAAAGGAAGAGAAGTTACCTCCCTAAAAATATATATTTACATATATGCATAATTATATATCCACAGCAATTACAATAGCAAGAGTTTCTATAAATGCAAGCAGAAAACACGTCTGGGCTGCTAAAAAGGATTCATAAAAGAGCATTTATACTACCATCTGGAATGTGTAACAAGATTAGATCAGAAAAACAGAAGTAAGCAGTAGTCTTTTTGCTCATGGGTAATGCAGAATGAGGCAAAATATTAAGTCAGCATTGTTAACCTAATGCAAAACGAAAGTTGATTCATGTCAGCTATTTTTCATTGTTTAGCATTACCATCATAATGTGTCAGATACTTTAGTATGCAGATAGGAAAGGGAAATACAGATGATTTAGATCTGACCAAAAAGAGTAAACTATGCTTTAAAACCAGTCAAACAAGATCACCAAAATTATAACCTGAATAGGTTACATTTGAAATATTAAACTGGTATAACCCTTGGATCAAAATTTAAAAGAGTGCCTAAGAGCCAGATTTACAAGTGGATTTGGGCACCTAATGTTACAGATGAATGCCTAGTGACAGTTACAAAAAACAACTAAATGAGTGAGCTGTCTAACTGCCACTGGCTGGAAATCTCCAGTCTTTTAAAAAGGATTAAGGTGGCGAATTTATTTTGGCTCTTTTATAAATCCTGGTAGGCTGCTATCTGCCTGTTTAGGGAAGTAACTGGGTTGTAAATCTGTCCTTTCACCCACATTGGATTTTTTCACCCATGTAAATCACCCCAGCGGGCAGTGGACAAATGTTTAGCTATCTCTGGGCAGAGCTGGTTATAGCTGCAGCAGGCAGCTATTACAGTGCCTCATGTCTAGGTGTTTGGGGAACAAGTAATAGCTAGTTTGCCTTGTGCAAACATATAACCTAGAACAAGGGTGTCGAAGATATGGCCCACCAGGCCCCTGAAGGGGCCAGCAATTCATGGGTAGAACCCACCACCAAATTTCTAGATACAGAGTCCTACTGGGGATATGTGCAGGTGGGGTGGAGTGGGGCAAGCAACAGCTGTACCAGACAAAAGTTTGGATCCAGCCCAAAAAGCTCCTCACAGTCCAGATCCATCCCAGCAAGCTGGCAAGTTTAACACAAGACCTAGAATAAGCTGCATACACACAACATACACTGATATAACTCACATTAATGCGGTTTTATCTCCAGATGCTTCCTGAAAAAAAATGACATTAGGATTGAGTAAATTACACTAATGCGGGGCTTCACATCATGTGTCTGTTCTCCACTAGTTTTAAAGCTGCGTTATGTATCCATGCCCTAAGTTTCACTGCAGATGAACATAACTAATTTATATTTGAAAATGGGTTATAAGTTCCTAAGTCACTTGGAAGCATCTGCAAACTGTAGTGAAAAGCCAAGAAAAAAAATTGGGGACAGGACTGGGAATGTGGAAAAAAATCATCCTATGACCATAAATTCCAGTTTCAGCCAGAACAACAGGTAAAACATGCGCAATGAGTAGCAGACTGCAAAATTACGCGAAGTGACTAAACCCCTCTAACACAGTGGTCTCCAACATTTTTATGGTGAAGATCACTTTTTGGAAGTAAAGGGCACACCGGATCTACAGCGCCCCCTTCCACCTCACCCTGCCCCCCACCCCACAGAGTGTCCCAGACCCAGCTGGGCTGGGCTGAGGCCCGATCCCACTTCTGTGCTGTGGCTGCACTGAACCACGCCCACTCAGCAGCCAGACTAGTGTGGCATGGTCCCTGGCCTAGCCAGATCTAGGACTGTCCGTAGTCCAGGGACATGTGGGGGCAGGGCTCCCGCCACTGGGCACAGCCTGGCGGAGGCCCCAGGGACCTGTGCCCCCCCACTTGTGCTCTGGGGGCAGCGGGCAGGCAGCAGCAGCCGCCGCCTTGTCCAGAGCACAGGTTGTGGGGGACACAGGCCCCCAGGGCCTCTGCCGGGCTGTGCCCAGCAGCAGGAGCCCCCACCGTGTGCCCCTGGGTCACAGAGAGTCCCAGACCTGGCCAGGCTAGGGCCCGACCCACTTCTGTGCCGCCCCTATGCTGCACTGAGCCAAGCCCACCTGGAAGGGGGAGGAACATGGTGTCTGCCCTCAGCCCGGCAGGGTCTGGAAGTCTCTGAGACCCAGAGGCACATGAGACCCAGAGGCTCCCGCTGCTGGGCACAGCCTGGCAGAGGTCCCAGGGGCCCATGCCCCCCCCCACATACACACACCTGTGCTCAGGATGAGGCAGCTGCTGCTGTGGGCTGCCCACCCCAAGCACAGGTGGGGGGGTCAGAAGCCACCCCTTGCACCCCTGAATGACTAGATCTTCCCAGACCCAGCTGGGCCAAGGCCACCCCCACATGAGTCCCCGCTGCTGAGCTGAGCCATGTCTGCACTTGGCCACTGCAGCGGGACTCAAGGCACGCAGCAGCAGCAGCTGCCTCTGTTGCCTCTGCCCCCACAGACATGGGCAGGGAACCCCTCTCCGTGGCCCTAGAAGAGCCCCCCAGGCTACAATCATTCGATCACCCAGCCAGGCTCGGGCCCTACTTACCTTTCCCTGCTCCTGGCTGGGCCACACGGTCAGTCACTCACCGCCAGGGCCTCAATTTGGCCCCTGCCCCTTCCCTCCCCCACAGATTGACCTGCTGGGGCTGTGGGCAGTGGGTGTGCATATGTACATGTGCCCAGCAGTCTCCCCAGCCCAAGACTGACCCAAAGAGGCTCTGAGATCTACCTGTCAATTGGGGTCCCCGGGTTGGTGGCCACTGCTCTAACATAAGGCTAGGCAACTAGTACCACAAGTGACATGGACAGCTTATGTGTGTAAGGCAGGCAGCACAGTGGAAATAGTGTGGGGAGTGGAAAGCAGAGCAGCAGATTGGGTAAGAGAAGGAAATCAGAGTGGCACTCAATGGGAACAGGGCTTAATTTGGGCGCACCTACCAGAAAGGCTGGCCCCCACTGCTCTAATGTCTAGATGCAGAGAGTAGCACAATGCGTTAGTATACTGGCTTGCCACCTCCTGATTAGTGGTATTAAATCCCGGCTTAATTCAGGGGAAATTAAAATTTATAGCAACATCCTATTTCTCAATTGTGTCATAAGCACATATTATGACATGACTGCCTGTCTCCAACAAACAGAAGCTTCTGAAAATATCAACAGGACCATTGGCACAGAAGGATATTGATGTTTGTTGGTGCCAGCTCTGATGTAGTATGTGTGGTAAACTGTACCTTTTCTGAGGCTCTTGCAACAGCCAGCAGGTGCTAGGTGCTGTGTTTCCCAGAGACTCATATTACACAATGCTGAATTCAAACACTGACTTAGGCCTTTTTCAGACTCCTTGGTTCTGAGTGATCACTGAACACTATCCCACAAGTCTGATCTAGCTCTTGGTGATGCTTTATTTGATGATAGGGTTGTGAGAGGTTAAACAATGTTTAACCGATAAGCCCAGTGATAATCAATTAGCTTACCAGTTATTGTTTAGCTCAGGATAGCACAGTCTGGCAGAGAAGTGGGGGAAGAGAAGCTGTGCAGTGCCCCAGCAGGACCCAAACGGTGGCAGGGCAGGAAGTAAGGGGGAAGGCAGGAGGGGTGGGGAGGGCAAGGGGGACTAGTACCAATAACCTAAGAGGAAAACAGCAGGCAGCCTAATAACTGATCGATAAAGTAATTAGATGTTCATTCACAGGTGCTCCCTCCTTCCCAGCACAGGGCTTCATAGGCTGTGTTGTGTGGCTCAGCTCGCTACCGCCTCCTCCTCACCCTTAAACACTATTTACGTCCTTAATTGTAGGGACCTCAATTAAACCATACTACATGCTGAGGACTTCTGACAAGTCATTTACTTAGGTACTCAGAAGCACACATCTAGGATTAATTTAAGATTTTTCTAATCTAAATCCTATGGGGACTTTTACACATGCTCTGGGACTTGAGCCCGGTGTTTTAATTAGAGCGGCTCCAAGAGCCATGGGGGTGTTTAAACTGAAGCTCCTCAAACGATCTTTAGTTCAAGCATCCCCGCCATCATTTTTAAGTGCAGGGACGCTGATACATGAGACACAGGAGGCTGCTGGAGCACAGTAACTGCCACGCTCTAGTAGACTAGATTAACTGTCTGCTTGCTCCCATGTGCTGGAATTCCAGAGTGTCGAAGCGGCCTCTGCACTCATGTATAGGCACCCAATAAGACAACAGCCACTAAGAAAATACACTTATAAAATGAAAATCCACCACTAAAGAGGTAGCACAGTTGCCACCTAGTCAATTTGCTGCCACAGAACCTGTCCATGAAATCCTTCAGTAGGCAAGGCACCCCTTAAAGGTAATGGAAATTTTGTCTAAGTATGGTCTGCATATTTATGTTCATAAGACCTAGTTATTCAAATGAATCCGGTGGGCATATCCTTATGCCTAATCAATAAGGTTCCTTATAGCACAAGGGATCATCTAGATAGATTCAAATGAAAAATTATGGCCGTGGTTTATGACCAAGGTATCACTCAGCATATGAATGCACAAGAAAGACAGGAGACTTTTAGAGTGAATTTTCTGTCAATCGTTTTAATTTCACATTGCTTTAACATAAACACTTATGTAGTGTCCTATTTGCATCCTAAACTATAATAGAATTTTTTAAATCTTAAAAACTACACTTTGCACTCTGGAAAATTGCTTGGGAAGTTTCAAATATCACCACTATACCAGACCAAGAACTCAGTCCTTACCCAAACCAAAAATACAACAATCTTTACTCTTCATAAAATGTGTGACAGGCTAGTTGGTAGTGACTAAGCCCAGGGGTTCTGAAAGGGCAAAAGATGATTGGAGGACTTGGGATTCCCTTTCCTCACCAATCAGGCCCCAGAGACTCACCCTCCATGTCCCCTGATTGGCCCCTTGGGTCACCTGGATGGGGATAAAAGGGCAGCACGGCTGACTCAGAGAGACCAGTGAGGGACCACGAGGAAGGAGCTTCAAAGAGCTGGCAAGAGCTGAACCAGCGGGGCAGGAGCAGTTGCCCCAGAAAGGCCTGAAGGACTGGGACCTGCAGACAGGAGTTGGACCCTCAGCAGCACAGTGTGCAGCCAGCAGGAGAGGCTTCCTGCTGGGCTCCAGGATCCCCTATGAGAGGCTGCGGCCAGCAGGAGAGGCTCCCCAGATCCAGCAAGGATCTCAGCAGCAACCTGAGAGGTTCCCAGCTTGGTTTCCAGCTCCTCCAATCCGAGGCCAGGCAGCTCGACGTGAGGCCAGGGCTTCAGGAAGGTCAAGACCCTTAGCAGTGCTATCGCTGGTGGCTGTGTGGTAGAGTTTCTACCTACCACATGGAAGATCTGAGTTCAAGTCCCAACTGGGGTGACTTGGGATGATTGAGCTATACAAGAAATGAATCTTCTTGCAGTGGAAAGGGGCCATTGTGCTTTCCCCTTTTTTCCACCTCCAGGTACCTAGGCCCTATAGTTCCTTGTCATTTGACATTTTGTATTTTGTGCCTTTTTATATTTCACCAACCAGTAGTGTTTGCTCTGCTGTTTGTGGTTTATATTTTGTTAACCCTGTCTTTTGTCAATGATTGTAAGTGTCTAACCTTTGTTGAATCCTGCCCGCTTGGGGCATTGTAGTGTCTACTATACCCCCTGATTTATGCCTGTTATGTTCCCAGTATTGTTCCCTCATTAAAAGGTATATGGTTAAGTCCCCATTGGTGGTATGGCTCTGCTCTATAGGGGGAGGAGAGTCCCTACACCTCCCACAGCACTTGTGTACCTGCTTTGATCCCTTCAATTGGAGAGGGGGTACCTCTTGGAGTACCGCCTGGGTTACAAATGTATCAACATTGCATTCATAATTACTTTCATTATAAAAAGTTAATGTTTCTACTCTAGTAATTTTGATTTTTTTTTGTGGCATACCCCAAAATTATTTAGTAAAGGACATAAAGGCTGATTAAGGAAAGATATTCAAAACAGAAATTATAAGAGCAATTTAGGATTTCTCTGGACTAGTTACTGTTGTAATAGGCAGAAAGTTTTTTATTGTACATCCCAGATAGTTTGGTTTATTTTGAATGACCTTTCTGTATTCTCCAATTAGTGCTTTCCTATAAGTGCAAAACTCACAGACATCAAGTAAAATACACAGACCAGAAAGCTAGACCGAAAACATAACTCAGGAAAAAATCGTATTAAATTCAGCAAGCGCTATTAAAATAACTTGCAACAAATGACTAAACTTGATAAATTGCAGGCAATTAATTCATGTGGCAATTTTGTTTTATAACTTGTATCCTACTTACTGTTTCCTTGGCTATTCTAATTATTCCTTGATAGGGTAGTAAAACTCAGAAATCCATTTAAATGTATGAAACATCTCTCCTCAAAGGAAACTGTTAAAAACTATTATGTAAATATATCCATTTAGAAACAGTTTCAAATATATATAATACAACTGAGTGGGTAACTGTAGTGAGCAACTGAATAAGAAGGCATCACAATGTGGACTCCTGACACTACAGAAAAGAGTAGCCTCTTCAGGGCCGGAGATGTCTATCATATTGAAATCCTTACGGAAATTTCTCAATGGAACACTACCTTCATAGAACATAACTGCTTCAGATCAGATCACTGTTGGCACCGTTAATTAAAGAGATTTCAAAACTATTGCAGTTTAGCTTTGGCTCTGTCTTCATGCATCAAAAGAGTGTGAGTTTACATTAAGATAGCTAATTCAATGTGAACTCCAAATGAAAATAAGGCACTATAGTGAATACGGAGGTAAAAATTACATTCCTTGCCCCTGTGTTGTTATAGCCTTCTTGATGTAAAAACAGTGGAGACAAGTTACAGAAGTTCTACTATGAATTAAAGGAAGTGTGATCAACCATGGACATGAGATGTATTGCTGGCGTTAGCTTGCTGAATGCTCGTAAAACTGTAGATGCCTTATCTTTACTTAGAACCCAATGGTGAGGTAACTACCGTGTGTAAGCTATATTGCTGGGGGAAATAGCAACGCTTTAATGTTGTGGATCTTTGATGAAATAGATTGTAAATGTTTATACACTACTATCTAAGTTAGCTTTTCTGGTAGTTCTAGTTCTATGTACCTATAAATAATTATGACATTTTAGAAACAAAGCTTGCAATAATGTGTCTTTCAAAGCTCTAGTTCATTGGGTGTAAATACTGCAGACCAGCTCACTATCACAATAGGCATACATTTTAGTTAAAATACATTAATTTTTATAGCTAAAGCTAAGGATAAGCAAAATGAATTTTAGTTCATTATTTCTTTGTAAAGTAACCATGTTTTAAGGGACTATCAGACCAGAAAAACAAAAGGGACACATCTCAAAAATTCATTTGTCCTAGCAAGAACAAACCATTCGATTACATGCCGATACAGCATCTGAACCATAAGAAGTAGTCAGTCAACAAAGCAACCAATCTTTCTGAAGTAACATTCCACAAGTTTACACCCACAGCATACGGACTATACTTTCAGACAGTAATACAATGCACAAGTCCAGAAGTCTTAAATGTATCAACAATTTGCTATATATGAATTTCCTCCATAGGGGACCTCCAGATCGGTAGCCATTTGGGAGACAGTGATCACCTTATAATAGAATTCAACATAAGACGGCGAGTGGGTAAGGTAATTAGTAGGGTGAAAGTGCTAGACTTTAGGAAAGCTGATCTCAATGCACTCAGGCGATTAGTCAAGGACGCACTGCAGAGTAGGAGTTTTGAAGGGATGGGAGCCCAAGAAGGGTGGCTGTGCCTAAAGGAAATGATCCTTCGGGCACAAAGCAAGACAATCCCCGAGCGAGGCAAAAGAGGGAAAGGGGCCAGGAGGCTTCCATGGCTGACCAGAGAAATCCAGGGCAGCCTAAGGGACAAAAGGGGAGCACATAAAAAGTGGAAACAAGATGAGATCACTAAAGATGAATATACCTCCTCTGCTCGTGCTTGTAGGGAGGCAGTTAGGCGGGCCAAAGCTACCATGGAGCTGAGGATGGCAACCCAAGTAAAAGACAACAAGAAATTGTTTTTTAGATATATTGGGAGTAAAAGGAAGGCCCAGGGAGGAATAGGACCACTGCTAAATGGGCAGAAACAATTGGTGACAGATAGGGGGGACAAGGCTGAACTCCTCAACGAGTTCTTTGCCTCAGTGTTCCTACACGAGGGGCAAGACAAGTCTCACGTTGGGGTTGTAGAGAGGCAGCAGCAAGGTGCCAGACTTCCATACGTAGATCCTGAGGTGGTGCAGAGTCATTTGGAAGAACTGGATGCCTTTAAATGGGCAGGCCCGGATGGGCTCCATCCGAGGGTGCTGAAGGCACTGGCCGACATCATTGCAGAGCCACTGGCAGGAATATTCAAACGCTCGTGGCACACGGGCCAAGTCCTGGAGGACTGGAAAAGGGCTAACGTGGTCCCCATTTTCAAAAAGGGGAGGAAGGAGGACCCAGGCAACCATAGGCCAGTCAGTCTCACCTCCATCCTTGGTAAAGTCTTTGAAAAAATTATCAAGGTTCACATTTGTGAGAGCCCGGCAGGGCAAATTATGCTGAGGGGAAACCAGCACGGGTTTGTGGCAGGCAGATCATGCCTGACCAACCTAGTCTCTTTCTATGACCAGGTTACGAAACGCCTGGACACAGGAGGAGGGGTGGATGTTGCATACTTAGACTTCAGGAAGGCCTTCGATACGGTATCCCACCCCATACTGGTGAACAAGTTAAGAGGCTGTGACGTGGATGACTGCACAGTCCGGTGGGTGGCGAATTGGCTAGAGGGTCGCACCCAAAGAGTCGTGGTAGATGGGTCAGTCTCGACCTGGAAAGGTGTGGGCAGTGGGGTCCCGCAGGGCTCGGTCCTTGGACCGATACTCTTTAATGTCTTCATCAGTGACTTGGACGAGGGAGTCAAATGTACTCTGTCCAAGTTTGCAGATGACACAAAGCTATGGGGAGAAGTGGACATGCTGGAGGGCAGGGAACAGCTGCAAGCAGACCTGGATAGGTTGGACAAGTGGGCAGAAAACAACAGGATGCAGTTCAACAAGGAGAAATGCAAAGTGCTGCACCTAGGGAGGAAAAATGTCCAGCACACCTACAGCCTAGGGAATGACCTGCTGGGTGGCACAGAGGTGGAAAGGGATCTTGGAGTCCTAGTGGACTCCAAGATGAACATGAGCCAGCAGTGTGACGAAGCCATCAGAAAAGCCAATGGCACTTTATCGTGCATCAGCAGATGCATGACGAATAGGTCCAGGGAGGTGATACTTCCCCTCTATCGGGCGCTGGTCAGACCGCAGTTGGAGTACTGCGTGCAATTCTGGGCGCCACACTTCAAGAAGGATGCGGATAACCTGGAGAGGGTCCAGAGAAGGGCAACTCGTATGGTCAAGGGCCTGCAGACCAAGCCCTACGTGGAGAGACTAGAGAAACTGGACCTTTTCAGCCTCCGCAAGAGAAGGTTGAGAGGTGACCTTGTGGCTGCCTATAAGTTCATCATGGGGGCACAGAAGGGAATTGGTGAGTATTTATTCACCAAGGCGCCCCCGGGGGTTACAAGAAACAATGGCCACAAGCTAGCAGAGAGCAGATTTAGATTGGACATTAGGAAGAACTTCTTCACAGTTCGAGTGGCCAAGGTCTAGAATGGGCTCCCAAGGGAGGTGGTGCTCTCCCCTACCCTGGGGGTCTTCAAGAGGAGGTTAGATGAGTATCTAGCTGGGGTCATCTAGACCCAGCACTCTTTCCTGCTTATGCAGGGGGTCGGACTCGATGATCTATTGAGGTCCCTTCCGACCCTAACATCTATGAATCTATGAAATCCATAAATGCAGAAAGCAATCTGCAGAAGGGAAGGGGATTAAAAACTGGGGACTAGTAGTTAGAGCAGGAAGCAGTCAGTAATGGAGACCTAGGATTCATGGGTTCTACATACCTGACTAGCAGGTATGACCTCAGGCATTTTACTGGTGAATATTCTCAGTTCTTTATTTCCTTCAAGTGGGAGCTGAGAATAAACAACTCCGCTGAACATCAAGCTACTGAACCTCCCCATGATTTACTTCCCCCATTGGCTACAACAGTATAGATCAGAGGTGCCCGACTTATTTGGTCTGTGGGCCAGATGAACAGTGCCAGGTCCACAGGTCCAATCTGGCATGCAGTGCTGGCCCAGCTGGGGTTCGATCCAGCTGAGCAGAAATGGCCCAGCCAGGGCTGATGCAGCTGCAGGGGACTAGAGCCTGAAAGAACTGTGCAGGAACAGATCAGCTGAGACCTGAAGTAGCCAGCCACAGGGGGCTGGGGCCCAATATAGGCACATGGGAAGGGTCCACCCAAAGGCTGATCCCACGCGACTGCATCAGGCCCTGGCCAGGCCATTTCTGCATGGTTCAATCAGGCCCCGACTCAATCTAGCTGCAAGGAAACAGGGCCTGATCCCTCTGTGCAGAGCCAGCCCAACCAGAGCAAATGCAACTACGTGGGGCTTGGAAATTTGGCAGCAGGGGAGCAGTGGCAGTATTCATAGCCACCGCCCACCACTGCCAAATTTCCAGACCTATGGGTCCAATGACAAGCTTCCACAGGCCAGATCTGGCCCATGGGCTGGCCATTGAGCATCTCTAGTATAACTACTTAAAATTATAGGCAATGAACAGACAAATGCGATCATTTGTCCCATGAGAAAGCCCTTTGCCCCAGGATTGTACAAACTTATACACTGATTGAGGGACAAGCCTCTCAGGCTGCATGCTGATCACCTGCTGGCAAAGGAGCAGCAATGCATATCAGAAGGGTGACATTTGTTAAGTGACTGCATTCATCCTGTTTTGATCCAGGTCAAACTACAGGACAGTCAGTTGGTCAATTAAGGCATCTGTTTACAGCCACAAAAATCTAGAGCTGAAAGTGCCACCCATCCTTTTGCATTTAAGGCAGGATCAAGTGTATCTGGGCCATCCTAGGCAGCTGTTTATTGAATCTATTGTATAAAACCATCAGTAAAGGAAAGATTCCACACCATCTCATTCCAGTGTTTCACTACTGTAATGGGGCCAGAGGTTCCTGTAACCTTAATGAAATGCTGCAGCAGAGAAAGGCAGGCTGGTCATCAGGCCTAAAATGGAAACCCCTGTGGGTGGCTGGAGAGCCACCTGACCGGAAGAGGTGGTACACTAGGAGGCACATGAGGCTAGTGCCTGAGACCAGGCAGTCAGTCGGACCCTGCAGGCAACAGGTAAAGGAGCTCCTGAACAGGATGGCTGCAGGTGAGGGACTGACCAGCACTCAAGACATCCCTGTGAGCTGCAAGCAAAGAGGAAGGGGGGCCTTATAGCATGCAGGGCAGTTATGACCCAGTGCAGGGAGAATTTGTGTTACACAGCCTATGGGCTTGTGTTTATGTTATGATTAAGACCAGAGAACCAGATTGTGGCTATGGAGGAGATATGGAGACACAAAGGGGTGCTGACGGGGCACTCAGAAGCAGGCAGCCTAGCTGGGGGTCAGGAACCCAGAGGGCTGGAACTGGTGTGCCATTCTAGGCCAAGGCCAAGAGGGCTAAGGTCAGGATCAGACAGCCTAACCTGGGGTCAGGAACCCAGGGGGCTGTGAGCTGATGCAGGTGGAGGCCAGGAAGCCAAGGCCAGTAAAAGCAGTCTAGCCTAGGGACAGGAACCCCCAAGAGCAGAAGACTGGTAGCAGAAGCTGTCCAGCCTGGGATTTGGGACTATAAGGGCAGAAGACTGGTAGTGGAAGCATCCTGGCCTGGGGTCAGGGACCCAGAAGGCTGATGGCTATGGTAAGGCTACAGCTGCTGTGTGAGGGTCAGGGAATCAGACAGCAGAAGGTTGAGGCCAGATCAGGTTTAAGTCAAGAGGGACAAACCCTGGATAAGGGGCCTAGAGAAAAGACAGTCTTGCCAAGACCAGGGGCTTGTCAGATTGACTAGAGAGTGACAGATGGGCCAGAGCCCAGACAACTTGAAATAATATCTGCAAGGCATGGGTGCAGCTGTAGGGGCGGAAGGAAGCCACAAATAGCCTTAAGGCAGCTGGCACCCTGAGACACAGGGTCGGAGGGCTCCACTTAGGGCTTGAAGGTCAGGACTGGGGTCAGCTTGGTACAAGAGGGACCTGCTGGCCAAAACAGGCTAGGGCTTACCCAGGGACCCTGGGGCAGCCTCTCTTTTTAGAATCAAATAATTCCATCAAGGCATGGCAGGAGGGAGGAAAGGGTATAACTACACTTGAAACTTGTTTTGTGCATCAAGGTCAAATGATCTTCAGCAACAGTTGTTTCAGCAATGTGCGAATGCTTTATTATGATCCTGCGATTAAGGTACTTGCACTCCACACCAGTGGAAATATGTAGTACTGCAATGTTTGGAAACAAGCACTTGATATTCTGGGCAGACATGCCCTGGTGCACTGTTCTGCCAATGTGCTGAATACAGTCTGGCATTCTTGAACTGCATATTGGGGAATATTTACTGGAAGGCAATAGAATTCTGGGGTTTTGGCTCAAGGCACATAAATCCTATGTTTCCTCCTGTTTTACCGTCTCATTCATCTGTTTTTATGAGTCACCCAGCAGCATTTTCAAAGCATTGCCAGACAATGGGCACATCTACACAAGACATTTACTGTGGAGTAGACTAATTAGCTCCGCAGTAAACATCCTGTGTCTACACATGAGGCCCCATGAGGCCAAAAGAAACTAATTAACTCTGCAGCAGGGTAGTACTTGTAAGCACAAGTACTACCCTGCTGCAGAGTTTTCTTGTGTGCAGCAGTGCACATGTAGATGCTGACCCAGCTAGCTGGGGCATGAGGGTGCTTCAGTGTGGGGGCTGCCTGCCGGCTAGTCCTGCATTGTAGCACCCTTGTGCTCCTCCCAGTTCCTCTACAGCACATTGAGCCAGGTTGGAACAGCTCCAGGCTGGCAGGCTGAACCCACAGCTCCCCTGTTAGCCACGCCTGCTCCAACCTGGCTCAACGTGCTACAGTCCCAAGCATACATTCAAACAGTACTCCTGGGAGTGATAAACTCTGGTGTGATATACACCAGAGTTTATTGCTGGCTGTGTGCTAATAGCACATGTAGATGCACCCAATCAGTAGGAAACTTGAGCAAGTACTCAGATCGTAATGGTGATGAGTACATATAAGTTGAGTATGTAAATGCACTGAGTGCACTGAGAGATGAAGTATGTAAATGTTCTCTCTGCAATTGTGTATAAGCTTTATAAATTTTAACTGGGAGACTGTTAACTTCAGCTCTACCAGCAACCAAACTTACCTGGCTACACATCTATACTGTGAGGACTGTGCAAAAAGAAAATTAGAGAATTTAAGCTTTAATGGCATGTTTAAAAGGAAGTGCCAACACCAAAAGGAGCTGTTATCCTGACAGCTTTACATATACTAACTTAGTTTATCATAAAATATTAAGTCACCAAATCTTTAAGGAACCACAGTTTAATTACTAAGAAAACAGCTATGTACTGGAAGAGCTTCCTGGAATGCCCTAGCAAGGACCTAATCACCAAGGTGAAGAGTAGAGGTTTAGAGTGATTTTTCCAGCCAGTGGAGTTGATCTCCCTTTCTGGATACAACCACAGTTTCTCTACCAAAAATTGGTTGTTTGTGGAGCTTCAAAGGATAGTTTTAAGATTTTTTTTTAAAACATCTGAATGGAGCCCACTGAACTATTTGCAGGCATTTATAAAAATAACTAGCAAATTGTCTGTCAAGAATGACAGGAGGGGGGCAGGCAGGGACAGAAGCCTGTGTCTGGCCCCACCCCTTCAGGGCTGGGCCCACCCCCCTCCTCTCCCCTGCCACTTCAGGGCCAGGACCACTCTCCCCTCCCCCCCACCCCTTCAGGGCCAGGCCCGCTTCCCCACCCTGCCCCGCTGCTTCAGGGCTGGGGCCAGGACCAGGCCCACTCCCCCCACCACTGGCCCAGCCGCTCCTCCCACCCCACTTTGGGCCTAGGGCTTTTCCCCCTGCTCCATCGCTGTCGCCATCTCCAGGGAGCAGGGCTGTGCAGGGTGGGAGGCCAGCACCATTGGCCTCACCCCACTGCTCTGTCCCCTCCATCCCTGCTGGCATAGCAGCACATCACCACCACCTGTCCACAACACTGTTGGAGCACTCTGATTGGTTGTTTCAGACAATCAATCAGAGTGCAAATAAAGCGTTAAAAAACAGACAGACAGACAGACTAAGGCTTTTATAATATTAGAATTCCCAGGGGATGATCCCTAGTATCACCCATTACACAGTCTACACCTGCACATTCAACATTGTGCTACCCTATCAATATTACTAATGTACATCCCAGAAATAGTAAAGTGTACTTTATGAGTTTCTGGATAATACTACCTGCTAAGTCATAAGGATCCAGGTTTGTTTAAACAGGGAAGCAACTTAACTCTCTTGTCCCTTATTTCCACTAAAGACAGGTATCCGCTCTCACAAGGCATGAGATTTATCACAAATCAAGTGGGAACTCACTACTAAAATACTGGTATAATATCACTGCCTTTTTCTTCATTTTGAGGAATATATTGTTTAACTGAGGATTGTGCTAGTATGCCATGAGCAAAAATCCTGCAGTTGGGTGTCAGAAAAGACCTCTTAAAATGCAAAAAAGATTTGTAATGAGTATTACTATATTATAGAATAAGAGTGATAATATTTCTATTCAGATGTCATTTAATATAGAAATAAAATAATGAAAAAACATTTATTTTTCTTTGTGCGATTTCCAGGGATTTTTTGTATCATATAGTAGCATTGCAGAAGACCAACCAACAAAACAGAAGGATGATATTTTCCTGGTACTAAACAGACTGAGAATGAGGACAATGTAAGACAAATGATAAATACTCATTTTAAAAGCACTAACCCTGATTTTAAACTACAATATAGTTGCATTAATACTAAATATAAATGGAAACATGTAGACATAAACATTATGTTTACTGTCAAAAACAAATTCTATAGTACATGGAATTTTTCTGTTCAGAGTAATCTTTCAGACAAGGATGAAATTAAATCAAACCTATGACCAAACCAAACCAGTTGTGATATATATGCAGATAAATTCAAAAAAGATGGGCGGTCAGGAATATCAACAGAAGTTATTTGCTAATACAGGCAGTCCTCAGACTTATGACACAATTGGTTCCTGGAAACCACGTCTTATGTCGAAAAGTTGTAACTCAGAATCAATTTTCCCATAGGAAACAATGTTATAAATGGGGGATTGGTTCCCGAACCAAGGCCTGATACCCTATTTTCACCCAAAATAACCCAGAATTTTGTACAGTACCCACTCAGTTATATAAAATAAATAAATGTAGCTATATTACTTGTCTATATGTATTTATTTATGTATTTATACAATATTGTAAATAGCAATCATATTTATTTGGAAGGATTTTAAGGTGACTTTGCTGGACTTTTTGAAGGAATCTTGACTGGAGTCTTCTCAGGAGTCTTGTCTGTTTTCTTAAAGAAAGTGCACAAGGAAGTTTGGACAGATGTTCTCTTCTTTTGCTTGTAAATTTCTCTGTAGCAGCTGTACATGCTGGATATGTCCCTATTCACTGATGCACTGAGTTCAATGTTGGGGTCATGTTCCTCAAACAGGGACATGGCAGCTTCCAAATACTGAAATGCCTCAGTCAACACTTTTGTTGTCAAGACTTTACGAAGAGGAGTCTCTTCAACAGAGGGTGCATCTTCTTCCTCTGCCACTTTTTGCTGTTCCAATTCAATGAGGTTCTCATTGGTTAATTCTTCAGAATGGGATGCCAGCAACTCATCAAGATCTTCTGGTGCAACGTCTAAGTTGAGTTCTTTGCCCGTTTCAACAACATTTTTGGTCATCTCTTCAACAGTGTCTGTAAAGCCTTGGAAGTCGAACACAAACTTAGGACACAATTTTCTCCAAACACCATTTAAATTTGATTGTTTGACTTCATTCCATCCCTCACCAATGTTCTTAACTGCATGGTAAATGTTGAAGCCCTTCCTGAAGTCCTTCAGAGTTGGTCTACCTTCCTTCTCAATTGCCCTGATGGCCTGGGCAAATGTGCACCTAAGATAGCAGGCCTTGAAGGATGCAATTACCCCCTGGTCCATAGGTTGCAACAATGGTGTGGTGTTGGAGGGCAGAAACACCACTTTTATAACAGGATGCGTGTCATCAAGGATGGGTGGATGACCAGGAGCGCTGTCGAGGATTAACAACACTTTAAATGCAAGATTGTTTTTGCTGCAATAATCCCTGACACTTGGCACAAAATGATGATTAAACCAATCCTCAAAAATGTTCTTATTGACCCATGCCTTAATTGAACTGCCATATCACTGGAAGAAATGCCTTGGAATGTCCCTTCAAAGCTCTGGGGTTTTCCGAATGGTACACAAGCAAAGGTTTAAGTTTAAAGTCACCTGCAGCATTGGCACCAAACAAAAGAATGAGCATATCTTTAGCAGCTTTGTACCCTGGCATGGATTTCTCCTCCTTGGCAACGTAGGTTCTCAACGGCATTTTTTTCCAAAGAGTCCAGTTTCATCAATATTAAAAACTTGCTGAGCACAATAGCCATTCTCTTCAATGATTTCAGCCAATGTCTCAGGAAAAACATAAGCTGCCTCTTCATCAGCACTTGCAGCTTTGCCTGAGACCTTGATGTTATGCAAATTTGCCCTGGCTTTAAAAGGCATAAACCACCCCTTACTTGCACTAAAAGTCTCAGCATTAGAACTCTCCCCCTGTTGTTTCTTTAGATCATCATAAAGACTCCTACCCTTTTCCTGAACGATGCCTAAACTCACAGGAGCACCGCGTTTATTTTGAACCTCCAGTCAAATGATTAACAGTTTCTCAACCTGAGCAATAAGTCCAACATGCTGCTTAGTTATCACAGTGGAGTGCATAGGAGCCGAGTCCTAAACATGCTCCTGAATTCTTGCCTTGTCTTTCAGGATGGTCACGATAGTCATTCGGGGGATATCCAAAGCTCTACCCATTTCAGTTGGGGTCTCACCTTTTTCAGACCTAATTATTTCCATTTTTGTTTCCATAGTAATTGTTCTACGTTTCTTAGAAGAAGAAACATCACTTCCACCGGATTTATGCTTTTCTGCCATTATTATGGGCAGTTTGGAAAAAGTATGGAAACAGAACAGCGCGCTGGCAGCACAGTGAACTTGTAAAGTACAGTACAGTACTGGGACTTATACTTTATTCAGTACAGGTACAGTACTGTACCACAGTGCTGTAGTGGTAACAGTAGCAGTGATGACTAAGCACCAGAGGAGCTGCCTAGCAAATGGCTCCCAGACGAGCAGCACACTGCTGCTCTGGCCACATGTCCAGAAGTGCATAGGGGGGTGCCCCCAGATCTGCCCCGAGCGCAGCCCGCCCTCTCTGACCAGACCAGATCTGGGGTTCACACTTCCCTCCCCCACCCCATCCCACCCCATGCCCTCCTGGACAAGTGGCAGGAGCCACTGGACAGGTCACAGCTTCTCCCGCAACCTCCCAGCTCAGCCCAGAGCTGCCTGCCCTGCCCCAGTGGGGGCAGCTAGGGGAGCAGGCAGATGAGCTGTGGCTTGAGCTGTGGCTTCTCCCGTGGTCATCTGGCGCAGCCCTGGCACTGCCTTCTTTGCCCCAGCAAGGACAGCTGGGGGAGCAGCCAGACAAGCTGTGGCTTCTCCCAGCACCCATAGCCCCCACTCCCAGAGCCCACTGCAGCCCCAGCTGCACAGCATTTGCCCCACCTCCTGTTCCAGCCCCAGCACCCCCCGACCAGCAGGAGCCCTAATCTGTCCCCACACAGCCCTTTCCTTCCCCCTCCCCTTCCACCAACAGACCTGTAATCCTGCATTCAGCATTGTAAAGTTGAAACCTGAGTCGGAACTTCGAAACCCAGATGTCAATTTACAAACATCATAATTGCGGTTCGTCGGAACTCGAACCATCGTAAGTCGAGGACTGCCTGCAGTTGATGGAAAGTTGAGATAAGAAACTTGCTTAATCACTCTAATTGTTCCAAATCTATTTTCCAGAGAGGACCATAGAAAACATGGTCACAGGAAGACCCCACCCCCCATCAGAAGTTGCATAAAGCACAAGTAAGTTTCTTTGCATTTCTTTAACCCAAAAAATGTTTGAAGTCAGATCAGATGGGAGTCCTTTTTAGACTCATGTCCCCTTGAAAACCCGTAAAATACAAGCTCTTACTGTGGTATTTCCCTTTGTAACAGAAGGTCACAGAATTAAATTTACAATTACCTATCATCTACAGCCCCCACACTGTAGCACCCTTGTGCCCCACATGTATTGCAGCAGAGTAAATAACTCTACTGTAGGATACTACTTGTGTTAGACAGTGCTAACATACAGAGGAGTTAATCAGTTTACTCCAAATTAATAGCTTTGCACATGTAGATGGTGATGCTTTACTGCAGAATTAATTAGGCAATTCTGCAGTAAGTATCTCATGAAGATGCCCCCTTTCTTATATTTTGCTTAAATTCTTAAAAAATACTGAATTCTTGAAGACTCAACATATTATCTAAATAATGACTATGCACTATGTCTTTAGGTACCTTGGAAATACTATGCTAATGCAAACATATGTTCTTTGACTAAGTACAAATGGCTGAAAAGCCTGAGGCTGAACCAATTCAATCTTCACAGGTTAGTCTAAACTGTGTAGATTGAACTGATAAACAAGTTAACGGGCATTCACTTTTGATCCCAGAAATGCAGCCACATGCCTGCAGTGGCCAACGCCAGAAGCTAGGGGGCACTAGAACATGCCTCCCTGCTGGGCTGGAGGAGACAACTTGGGCAAAGGCTAGCCTGCCCACTCTTCAAGGGGGCATTTATGGAGGAGATGAAAAATATCCCGAGATGCTGTGGGGACTATAAGTTAACTTGAATCTGGAGGGGATCTGGGACAGAAGTTCAATAAACTAATTTAACCTAAATCAGTTAAGTCTGATACTACATCCATCTAGCTTTATCTTAAAATTGCTTCAGCCATTTTGAAAGTGGTTTATGTGCGCTGAACTTCTGTTGTTACATATTTAAACCAGTTTCTGATCACTTATACTGGTTTACGTCTAATTTCTGTCCCTAGCCTTTGAGACAGGAACTGCATCTTCATATGTCTGTATAATGCCTAGCATCAAGCAAATATATTCATTTTCTATGGTCCTTGTTCTTGATTGCTACCACAATACAAACATAACAGTGGGCGAAATACCCTGCTAATATAAATGGAGGCATTTCCATGGACTTTGCCCATTTAAAACAAAGAAAAATGTCCCTTGTTCTAGATTTTTTATGCTAGATTGTGCAGAATGCTTAGAATTAAGGATATTATACATACTGAAAAAGAAAAAGGTTGGGAGAGGGCTGTTTTCAGCTACTTCCAAGTTGTATCTAGAGATATATAAATTAAAGAATTAATAAATGTTACAAAAAATATATTTTCCTTGGATCAAACCCTGAGATCTCTACATACACAACCTCCCACTGAAGATAAGATACCTTGAAGCAGTGATTCTCAATCAGGATACTGTAGCACCTTGGGGTGCTTTGAGATCCTTTCACAAGTGCTTTGCAAGATTAGCAACTTTAGATGTATAAAATGATTCATAAAATAAACCCAGATATTTCAAAGAGGAATCCATAAAGTTAAAAACATTCTGTCCTGTTGGGGAATTTCTGAGTTTTGTAACAGAAGAACTGGTCCATTATTTTTCTGCTAAGAGCTGGCGTTTTCTGATGGATGCCTCAGGCCTAAAATGGGTAAGAACTACAGTCTTAAACTGTTGAAATTAAGGGTGGTAGTAACAGTCTACGCCCACCAAAATCAATTCTTCCCAATAATTTTGATATGAGTTGGATCAAGCAACTCCTGATTTGAAAGCTAAAATGAATGAATATCCATGTTTAAGCCTAATTCATAAAGAAATATTTAAACAGTTTAAATGATTCAACATTAACATACTGCATTAAGAATTGATACATGAATATTAAAACATCTTCTCTATGCATACATAGATAACTTTGTCTTTAGTAATTAATGTCTAGAAAGATTAATTTAGAATCAAATTAATCATATAAATAATTATAGAAATTATCCAAGATTACTGACTGGACAGTTACAGTAATAACTGAAAAATATTAATATACATTCAAAATATCCTTTATTAAGGTAACCCAAAATTAATATTTATAATAACATCATAGTCACCAAACATGTTTAGCAATAATGTTGATTATTGGCTTTGTATTAATAATACTGTATATTTAAAAAATCCGATTGATTTTGAATATTCTGTTATGTTTGGTCTCTATTAACAGCTAATCATAAGCTATATTCATTTTATCATTTTGATGTTTATATGAACCAGGGTTCTTGGTATTAATATATCTTTGTATTTTTCTGATCTGACTTAAGCAAAAGACCGTCAGTGGGTATACTGCTAGATCAGGAGTGCTCTTCACTGGACAAGGGCCTAGAAAACCTTTGGCATGCATACCAATCAGACAAGGAAAAGGTGAAACTGAGATGGACTAGAGGGGTCTAGCAAAAGAAAATGCTTCAGTTTTGCCCAACGATGGCTGAGACTGACAGCATTTCCAGAGGAAGAAGTATCTGATTCATACTAAGAAAGACATCCAGGCACGTTGTCATTAGATTCACACCAAGAAGGAAATTTCACGCTGACACAGATGTCTCTCCCTCTTGAAAAGAATAAAGAATGACTGAAGGAAATTGATTAGGGTTTTTGTGTATATTGCTGTCCTCCTTAAATATACTGATGGAAAGAGGGGACACCTACATTTGTCAGACAAACTGTCTGACTAGAGGAGAAGGAAATCATCTGCCAAAATGCACAGGCACCTCAAGAACTGAGCTGAGAAATAAGGATGGAGAGATAACGTTAAGGGATTTAAGAGAATCCTTCTGGGGAAAAAGCTGTCTAGAAACCTTGTTTTTTAGTGGAAGATTCTAGACCCGAGAGGCCAATAATGTCTGTGGAAAGCAGAATAGAAGATTTCTGATTTGATTTCGCAAATTTGTCTCCAAACTTAACAATTCCTTCTCCTTGCATCTTCTATCATCCTACATCATAAACTTTATTTATGACGTAGGATGAAACTTTATTCCAATTTTATACTTTATTGTTTGTCTTGTGGTAAGAGTGACTTCAGCGCAGCTGACAAGTACAGACATTCTCTTCCCATGGAGATGGCAGGCCTTACTCATTCTTTTTGCAGATCTGGGGAGATGCTGAAAGATGTAAGATCAAGTAAGGCTGAAGTTCTGTCTGGAAAAGTAGTATTCCTGAAACAAAGATCTGGTAAAGGTGAAGTTTTGTCCAGAAAAGCAGTCTTCTTGGAACAAAATCTGACCTGTACCTGAGGACATGCAACAGAAGTACTGAGGACAGAGCTTGAACCGTTGGAATCACTACCAGGATAATCAAAGAAAAATATGCTGTTGGCTTCTTTACAAAGCATACATCACATCACAGGTTTAACTAACTTCAGGATCAACCCTGCAATGTACTGAAAGACTCTGCTGTCAATCCAGCAAAATGGTTAAGTATGTGCTTAACTCTGGGTTTTGAACTGCTCTATTAACTTCAGCTGTTGCCTTGGGACCTCTTAGAGGACCAATAGGAGATGACAGTAAGTGTTCCTCCTAATTTAGTATCTCATATAAGATGCTGAAGTCAATACTGCAAAAAACCCAGAAAAACATGTTTGGGCCCCTGCATCATAAAAGCAAAACAAATCAATTGAAACTATGGTCCCGCTGAATGGTAGACTTCCCACCGACTTCAAAAGGAAAAGATATTACTTTCAACTGCATGTGGCCCTATATAAGATTGTACATTCAGTGCTCTGAATTCATCCAAAGGGATAATACTTTGTAGCTAAGATGAAATGCAAATATCTTGTGTGGGACTTCTGCACAATGGTGAACTGCACCCTTTTTTGAAGGATTTCAAATGCTTTAGAAAGACAGGACTGAGGCACAGTATACTGCAAACTCTTCAGAAACAAAATGTGTCTAGCTGTATGTGTAAACTTCTCTGGAAATGTATGATGCCACATATTTATTTTAAAAATAAATACATAAATCATAAATCAGTAAGTCAGGAACAGATCCCAAAGGTCCCAAACCATGGTAAAATCACTACAATGATGGTGATTTTGAATGAAAATCAAAATGAAATCACTACAACGATAGTGATTTTCTCCTTGGAAAACCATGCTTCTCCAAAAAGAAAATCACCATCATTGTGCTTACTTACTACACATACTAAAAATATGATGCCTTTCAGATTCCCCTCCTGAGCTCTAAAGCTAATAAAATTCGAATATCCTGTGTAGGTGTATTCAAAGAGTAAAGTCCAGATAGTTTGTAACTGGAATCACATCATCTCTAACATATCTATAAAGCAAAGAACATTAGACATTTTTAGAAAAGGAAAAAAAAAATTCAACCCAACATGCATGCCTTTCTGTTTACCTTAAACCCCACTTTTCCACTGAATCCCTCATCCTTTCCTTCTCTTGAGAGAAATCTTGTAAACTCATTTATATGCCTGACTTCCATCACTTTTCTTGATAATATACTTATTACCCTCTATGTAAAATAGCCGTCTCTTCACTATTTACTCTCATTTTCCTAACTTTCATAGTATATCCTCTCTCATTTTTCTTCCTCTAACCAGCATATTTTTCTTCTCTATATTTCTCATGAAAGCATAACAATGTTTGATATCCAACTTTGAACAAGTGCCTGTCTGTACCCAGTGCTTTGTAGCAAGAGCATTTTTCCCCAAGTAGAACAACCCCAGTAGAGATTCTCAGTTTCCCACTAGTGGACCATGAGGAAAATGATTGCAACAATTACTGCTTTTCACTGCTGCTGCTGGGATCAGGGAAACCCACTGAGCAGTTTCACTAACATGCTCTTCCTGACAAAGCGTACTGTGGGTAGGAACAGGTGCACCAGCACCATTGCCTCTGCAGGGCTGTCTCATAAAAGGATTTCTTAAACTCTGGATAGTCTGATCATCCAAACAGGAATGTGGGAATGGGATCAGATGGGAGGTCCATCTAGTCCAGTGTCCTGTCTGATAGTGTGTATCGAATTCTACAGAGAAAGATATAAGGCCACAGAAAGCAGATTAGCTCACATCTGCCACAAGTGGTACTGGATCTCCCTGTCCTCATCTGTAAAAATTAAACACTATTATCAGTAATCACTCTGAAACTTGAGGTTTAATCTCTCTTCCAGACTTTTTAAATGAGTAATTACAAGAAGTTGTGATATTCTCTTTATCCCTATAAATGTCCAGTTCCTTTCTAAACTTGTCAGTTTTTGACTTTCCCACTTTTTTGATTAATAAAATACCTCCCTTGCTCTTTAGTTATGAGGCAAAATAATACAAGTGTTCAATCTACTTGCATTATATAATATTGTGCCAGTATTTCAAAGAGTTAACAAGGAACTATTGGCCTGTGAGCCCCTCATTGATCCCAGGCAAAATAATGGATTGGTTGATACTAGCCTCAATTAATAAAGAAATAAAGAATAGTTGTATACGTACAAGCAACCAACATGGGTTTACGGAAAATGGGCCACGTCAAACTAACCTGACGTTTGTTATGAGATGACAAATTTGCTGATATAATACATTTAGACTCCTATAACACATTTGACTTCCTATTGCATGACATCTTGATTAATAAATTGGAATAATACAAAATCAATATGGTGTGCACTAAATGGATTAGAAACTGGTTAAATGATACATCTTGAAATGTAATATTGTGCCAGTATTTTAAAGGGGTTAACAAGAAACTACTGGCCTATCAGCAATTCATGGGCAATGATCATAGAGAGCTGTGCTTCTAGAAGGGTCCTGTAGGCTTCAGCTTTCATTTAAACATTTTTATCAATAACCAGAAAGAGACTATGAAATCACCACTGATAAGGTTTCCAGATAGCACAATGACTGGGTGAGTGGTAAATGATGAAGAGGACAGGTAAAAAAAATGTGGGTTTACATATAGTCAAATATTAAGTCACTTAGCAACATCTAGAAACAAAGAATGTAGAGCATTCCGACAGAATTGGGGAGCTTATTGCGGGAAGCAGCAACTGCAAGAGTACATCTATATTGTAGACCAAAGCATAGCATAGAGATACCTTAACTAGTTTTATATGAGCTAGTTCATACAGTGGGAGCAGTCTAGCATCTATTATGGATATACAGGCTATTTAAATTACTCTATTTCATAGAATCATAAAAAATTAGGGTTGGAAGGGACCTCAGGAGATCATCTAGTCCAGGGGTGGGCAATTAGTTCAGGCAGAGGGCTGCTTACTAAGTTTTGGCAAGCCATCGAGGGCCGTCAGGGTAGCCCTGCCCCTTGACAGGTGCCTCACCCCATGGTCACCATCTTGGGACCAGAAGTCCCAACCCTTAACTTATGACCTTTGCCACCAGAAGTCCCTCCTCTTGCCCCCCCGCCCCCGAAGTACTCCTTTCAGCAAGGGGGTTTGCCATCTCGGAACCAGAAAAATATCAAATTATATTCTAAAAATCAAACATTTATTAATTTCATTACAACATTTATTAATTTCATTTCAAAAAATATTTTTGTCCTGATTTACATGTGTTTGTGTAGTGTACATAAAGGTGATAGTATAATAGCTTAAACTGAAGTCTTATTATAGAAAGGTGTGGGTAGGTGGATGGGTATAGGTTTGTGGGTGTGTTGGTATGTGGGGTATGGGGGAGAATGTGGGTGGGTTTGTGGGGGGATGGATAGGCATGGAGTGTGTGGATGTGGGGTGGGGAGGCATGTGGGGGTGTGTGTGGATGTGTGGGGTGTGAGTGGGTATGTGGTTTGTGGGGGGCTGTGTGTGTGAGGAAGGTACATAGGGAGGATTATGGCATGCATGGAGGGGGAAGGTTTGCCCACAGCCCTCTCCCCCCAACCCCCATGCCAGGCAGAGCCCCTGCCAGCGCTCCTCTGAGCCTGGGCTCTGAACTCCTGCCACTCCTAGTCCCGGGGCACCAGTGTGGGCCCTGTGCTACCACTCACTGCCACTTCCCCCTCCCCTTTGCCACTGCTTCCCTTCTCATACTGCTTCCCCATCCCCCCCTGCTTGCCACTCTGGCACCACATCCCAACAGCACAGCTAAAACCACAGGACACAGCAGGAACTGGAACAGCCCAGCTGGTGTCGCATGGATCCAGCCAAGAATCACTGGGGCTGGGCCAGATCCTGCTGAGTCCTGCAGCCGGGAACCACATAATGACAGAGCAGCAGCAGCTATGGGTAGGAAAGCAGGGAAATCGCTGCAGCAGGCGGCGGGGGAGTAGCAGCGAGCAGGCGCATGGAGTGCAGTAACAGCTGGGCAGGAGCACAGAGAATGTGCTGGTGTCAGTGGGGGCCTAAGGTGGGGTGCAGGCCTGAAGGGGCTCTGTGGAGAGGGGGAATCCAGCCCAGCTCCATTGAGCCCCTGCCAGCCCGGGCCCTGTGCTCCTGCTGTGGGGCCCCATTGGCACTGGCCCCAGGTCATTGGCGCGGGCCCTGTGCTCCTGCCCAGCTGTTGCTGCACTCCATGCACCCACTTGCTGCCCCTTCCCCACACCTTCTGCAGCCATTTGCCCACTGCCCACCCCGCCCACCAGCTGCTCCAGCACCACATGGTTCCTGGCTGCAGCACCATGACTGCAAGAGCTGACCTGGCCCTGAGGACTGGGGCAATTGCCCGCAGTCCTCCCCTGCCTCCCTCCCCCTCTCCTTATCCAAGTTTCCCTCCAGTGCAGGGAGGCAAGGATAACCCCAGGGTCCCAGGCCAGAAGCCTCTGCTAGGCTAGGTGGGGCTGTGGGGATGGGGGGCGGGGGCTGAGCCAGGCAGGCCTTGATGCTGCAGTTGCTTATTCCTGCTGCTGGCTCCCCCTGGGTCCTACTGCTGCTGACTCCTGTCATCTTTGGCAGGCAGCCAGGGGCAGACAAATATTAATTTTCCAAAAATTTTAGGGGCCCCATGGGCTGAATAAAATGGCCTGGCAGGCAGGCCAAATCCAGCCTGTAGGTCATATTTTGCCCACCCCAATCTAGTCCAACCCACTGCTCAAAGTAGAACCATCCTCAAAAATATCATCCCAAACAAGGCTTTGTCTAGACCTCTCTAAAACTTCCAAGGATGGAGATTCCACCACCTCTCTGGAAAACCTGTTCCAGTGCTTTACTACCCTCCTAGTGAGAAAGTTCTTCAAGGTATACCAAATCCACTGGTTTCCCCACATCCACAGAACCGGTCATCTCACCATAGAAGGCAAGCAGGTTGGTCAAGCATGACTTGCCCCTGGTGAATCCATGCTGACTGTTCCTAATCACCTTTGTCTCCTCTATGTGCTTAGAAATGGATTCCTTGAGGATCTGCTCCATATTTTTTCCAGGCACTGAGGTGAGACTGACTGGTCTGTAGTTCTCTGAATCCTCTTTCTTCCCTTTCTTAAATATGGGCACTATGTTTGCCCTTTTCCAATCATCCAGGACCTCTCCCGATCACCATGAGTTTTCAAAGATGATAGCCAGCAGCTCTACAATCACATCAGCCAACTCCCTCAGCAACCTTGGGTGAATCCCATCCAGCTCCATGGACTTGTACAGACATCAAGTACTCCAGGCTTTTTTGCATCCTCTGTCACTAGGTTGCCTCCCCCATTCAGTCAAGGACCCACACTTCCTCTGATCTTCCTCTTGTTGCTGACATACTTTTAGAAACCCTTCTTGTTACCCTTCACAGCCCTTGCTAGCTGCAACTCCAATTGTGCTTTGGCTTTCCCGATTTCACCCTTGCATACCCGAGCAATACTCTTATACTTCTCCCTAGCCATTTGTCCAAGTTTCCACTTCTTATAAGCTTCCTTTTTTGTTTTAGCTCACTGAAGACTTCCCTGCTAAGCCAAGCTAATCTTCTGCGATTCTTGCTAGACTTCCTGCACATCAGGATGGTTTGTTCCTGTATCCTCAGTAACATTTCTTTAAAATACAACCAGCTCTCCTAGACTCCTTTCCCCTTCAGACTGGCCTCCCAGTGGCTCTTCCCTGTCAATTCCATGAGTGAGTCAAAGTCTACTTTTCTTAAGTCCATGGACCATATTCCGCTGCTCTCCTTCCTTCCTTGCCTCAGCATCCTCAACTCAATCATTTCCTAGTTGCTGCTGCCCAAGCTGCCACCCACTACTACATTCCCCACCAATCCTTTCCTGTTTGTGAGCAGGCCAAAAAGAGCATGGCCCCTAGCTGGTTGCTCCAGCACTTGCACCAGGAAGTTGTCTTCAACACTCTCCAAAAACTTCCTGGATTGCCTGTGTACTGCTGTATTGCTTTCCCACCAGATGTCAGGATGACTGAATTCCCCCATGAGAACCAGGGCCTGTGATTGGGAAGCCTGCGCTAGCTGTTTGAAGAAAACCTCATCCACCTCATTCGCCTGGACTGGTGATCTATAGTAGACATTCATCACAACTTCACCTTTGGTGTTCCCCCCTCTAACCACTAACCCAGAGACTTTCAACAGGCCTATCTCTAGTTTCATACTGGAGCTCTGAGCAATCATACAGCTCTTTTACATAAAAAGCAATTCCTCCTCCTCTTCCCTCCTGCCTGTCCTTCCTGAACAGTTTATACCTATCCTTGACAGTGCTCCAGTTACATAAGCTATCTCATCAAGTCTCTTTTTATTCCAATCATGTCATAGGTCCATAACTGCGCAAGCACTTTCAATTCTTCCTGCTTATTTCCCAAGCTCCATGCATTTGTGCTCAGACACCTGAGGCAACTAGCCAATTGCCCTACATTCTCAGGAAGAATGAGAATGCCTACCCTGTTGTCCCCTCCTGCCTGTGCTTCCTCCAGGTCACCCACTTCCCCACTTACCACAGGCCTTTGGTTTCCATCCCCTAGTGAACCTTGTTTAAAGCCTTCTTCACTAGGTTAGTGAGTCTGTCTATGAACATGCTCTTCCCTCTCTTCATTAGGTGGATCCCATCTCTTCCTAGCAATCCTTCTTCTGGAACAACATCCCATGGTTGAAGAAGCCAAAGCCCTGCTGGGAACACCATCTGCACAGCCATGCACTGATCAGTAGGATGCATCCGGTCTTACTCAGGCGCTTTCCCTTGGACAGAAGGATTGAAGAGAGCACCATCTGAACTCTGTCCCCCACACCCTTGCACCCAAAGCCCTATCACTTTTGATCTGCTCAAGGTCTCCCCATCACCAGTGCCCACATGGATGAGCAGCATGGGGTAGTAGTCAGACAGCCAGATGAGTCGCAGTAATTCTTCCATGACATCTCAGATCTGAGCTCCATGCAAACAGCAGACCTCTCAAGACAACAGGTCAGGCCAGCAGATGGATCTTTCCAAACCCGCAGGAGGGAGTCTCCAAGAACCACCACCCATCACTTCTTCTGGGTGGCAGTGGTCTCAATTCTTCCAACCTTGGGGATGTCTGGCCTGGCCTGGCCTCATCTGTTCTCCAGGCAAACCACTGCAGGTAAAGATGAAGATTTCTGCTTGCTGCCAGAAGTCACAAGCTTTCAGCTTGTACCTTCCTGGAAGTCCAAGTCCTCTTCCTTCTCCAGCATAGCTTTTGGCAGTCCTTCCTCCACAGTCCTAGAGGTTTCCTCCAGCATTGAAATGATCAAGTCCTCATGGCAGAGGATGCTTCAGAGCCTCACCACCTCCTCCTGTAGTGATCTTGCCTCCTACCTGAGACATCACTAGGAGGCACCGCTCACATCACAGGCACTCTCCCACCTGGCCATCACTGGAAGAAACCTGCAACTCACAGTCTTCACAGTACCAAACCAGGACCTGTGTGGAAACCTCAACAGTGAGCAGTCCTGCCTGAGCAGACACCTCACCAGTACAAGCAGACAAAGAGCTGGAAGTGGCAGTGGCTCTGGCGTTGCAACGTCCTCCAGCTACTTCTGTGGGTCTCTCAATTTACCTTCCCTAGTAAACTCACCTATAAGCTGGCCTGTTCACTGCTCCTTGACCTCAAAAGTTTCCTTTTTCCCTGCTCCCTCTAACCAAGCTTACAGTGAAAGAGGGCGAGAGACAGTTGCAGTGAACTCCCCCTCACTCAGGACTCTAGTTACGCACGGGGCTTAAGTACTCGTCTAACTCCTTAGTTTTAGCTGCTTACACTAAATATATGTAGGTTAGCTACTCTTAATTAAAAGAAAGAGCTTACCTTAAAGACTCCCCTTCAAAAAGCTGAGCGGAAAACTGACCACCAAACTGCTTGCCCTGTTTGCTGTCTCTGTTTACTCAGGGAGTCTCCTTTCCTACCCTGCTGGGCCTGGAAAGGCTCTACCCCCTTGTTAGGTTTTTTTCAGACACAGACAACAGTCACTAGGGATACACCGATAGAGATTTGGGGGGCCGATACCAATAGCCAATTTTTAAGGAGGCATATCGGCAAATAACAATCTGATTTCCAATAGAGCTGCATGCAGCTGGTAAGTCTGTTGTGGTTAAGGGGGAGAGGGGAAGGGCATGGAGGGGGGCAGATCAACACCCCCTATGATGAAGGAAGAAATGGGGCTGGGGTAGGCACTGCCCAGCTGGGGCGGGACAGGCATGGGACAGAGCTGTGGTGCTTGTCCAGGGTGGGGTGGGGAGGCCCCCACCGCTGCTCCCACTGCTTGTCTGGAAGGGCCGGGGCAGGGAGCATGTGGCCCTGAATCTGCATGGGGTGGGGCAGGGTGGGCTGCAGCAGCAGGCTGGAGCCGGGGGCCACCCTGCACTCAAGGAGGGGGACTATTGGGGGGAGCTGCAGCTGCTCCAAATTCCACCTTAGTTACCCCATTGCCCCCTCCCAGCACTGCCACTGCCCGCCCCAAGCACAGCACAGCCCGGGCCCCAGCCCACAGCTGCAGCCCGCCTGGCCTGCCCCACACAGATCTGTGGCACACCCGTGCCCTCCCGGACAAATAGCAGGAGCAGCGGCAGGAGCCGCCAGATGAGAGGCGCACAGCAGTGGGAGCCGCCCCTCCCCCCCTCCCCTGGATGAGCCACAGTTCCATCCTGTGCCCACCCGGCCACAGCTAAGCAGCACCTACCCCAGCCCCACTCCCTCCCTCACCACAGGAGGCACTGATTTACCCCCCACACCCCTTCTCTTCCCCCTCGCCTTCCACCACAACAGACTTACCAGCTGCATGACGCTTTCCACACTGCCGGGCTGTGCTCCTCGCAGCACTACAGCTGTGCACACACACAGGCATTTATCAGCCAAATTATTGGCCACTTCAGGCCAATTTCTGATATAGTCAATTTTCTGATATAGTCAATCTTCTTTATATCAGTGCTGATCCAACATTGGTGCACCTCTAGCAAGCACCCAGCAATCACTCAGCTAGCAGTACTCTCAGGTATTTATATGCTGCAGTATGCATGCCCTAATAAAACCTGGAGGTAGCAAATGAACATGAGTTCCTGATACAACATTGTAGCCTCTTGCTAAGAGTAAACTTAACATACTCCTTGGATGTATTAGCAGGAGAGTCACAAATGTTACATTACCTCAGTATCTGGCCCTGCTTCAACAACTTGTAAAACAGGGTTGAATCTTGGTATCCACATTTCAAATGGGATGCTAAAAACTTGGAGATGTTTCAGAAAAGAATCATGAACTTCTCTAAAACATTATAAAAAAGTGGAAAACAAACTTTACAGTGAGAGACTTGATGAGCAAGCAATCTGTCCAATTTATTGACGAGTGGTGAAGATATTATTTGAGCATGATCTCTAAGAAAGTTTAGGGGGAGACAGCTTTGAGGGTTCTTCAGTCCACAGACCAGTGACTAGAAGTTAAAATTAGGCAAATTCAGACTAGGAATAAAGGTACATATTTTTAACAGTAAGTACAATCACTTTGCCAATGGTCATGGTGGATTTTCCATAACTGGACTTTATTTAATCAAGGTTAAATGTTCCTCTAAAAGGTATGCTCTAGCTCAGCCACATCTATTGGATGTGATGGTGGGTAATCAGATAAAAGGGAGGTCTCAATATGATGCTGCAGCTACTTCCTTCAACGTATGAACGGTCAAACTTATAGCTTCTGTGACACAGGAGGTCAAGCTAAATGGTCACAACAGTTCCTTTCTGGCCTTAAAGCCTATGAATGTTACATATACTTTTCTCCTGTCCCCTCTTACTAAAATAATCCATCCTAATGTTGCTCATTTCCTTTAATCTGAGAGTTTTACCAGACACCTAATCATTGTTATTGCCCTTCATTACCTCCCTCCAATTGTGCAATAACCTTTTTAAGACAGGTGACCAGAACTGAATGTTGTATATTAGATGACCTTCCAGGTGCAATGCAAAATACATCTGTTCAACAGAGTTTCTAGAGAGGGCATAACAGAATGATGTGAAGGTGGAAGAGAGCTTTCTGCCATCTTTATTCTTACTTAACTCTTCCACGGTTTGGTGGGTCAGGGCGGCGGGGGGGAAGGGGGGGGAGGGATTGGGGTTTTTTTTGTTTGCTGTTTGTTTGTTTTTGTAATATTAATGATGTGCCAGGATATCTGGAGTTTTGTATAATGTCTTTTTATTAATCAAAACTTTGATTTTTAATATTTCAGTAGTGCCCAAAGACCCCAGTCAGGATTAACATACCATAAGAAGCACTGTATTGATAAACACATCCTACTTTAGAGTGTTTATTTTCTGTTTTCCTATATAGCATCCTACAAAGGTATAAACACCACTGAATAATGGTCTTCCACCAAGTTCTTCTTCAGCTGATGTGCCACAGACAAACATAATCCCACATCCCGTTAAGAACCTCAGGTCATCACCCCATGTATGAAATAGGGAAGGGCAATACAAAATTTAAAACTATTTCTAAATAGTTTTATTCAAATTTTACTTTTAAATAGTTCTATTTTTAATCTCCAATGAATAATTTTTAGTTTCTATAACAGCAATAAGCACCTTTTTTCTGGTTAAGACTTGAATGGGTTCAGGAACAGTACCTGAATGACAGTATATACTGTGCTGTGATTCAGGGATGGTGCCAGTACTACCAGAATAAGGGACTCTGGGTCAGACTATTGAATAATAAACACTGAATAGATGTATATTACAAGTGGAGCCATCTCCTTTGTGAAAATATCTGTAAATAATATTCCATTATTTTGTAACAAAACTATATAGATTCTGTATTATGCAAGCTTGCGTTTTGAATTACGCAGCTGGCAAAAAATGATAGTTATTTTAAAGTCTATTATTTATGTAAATCTCATATACATTCTATTATTTCTACAGATATCATTAGTAAAAAGTTTAAAGATTGGATTTCCAAAGGTGTAGATCATCTACAGCTCCAGCCTCCAGCTGAAGCCAACTGTGGAAACCAACACTTTGTAATCAAGCCTTAAACCAATGGTTCTTAACCTTTTTTAGACTCAAAGCCCCCCTCAGAATATGCCAGCTTTTAGTTTTCACTCATTTTTTTACTACAGAAAAATAATATAACAATTCTTCTGTTGCACAGAACTCAGAAAGACCCCAACAGGACAGAATGTTTTTAATATTATGGATTCCTCTTTGAAATCTCTGGGTTTATCTTGTGAATCACATTTACAAACCTAACAGTGCTAACTTAGCGTGGAACCCCATGGCATCCTTGAAAAGATCTCAGGGCACCCTGGTTCAGAATCTCTGCCTTAAACTTTACCCTGGGTAGTAAAAACTTCCATCTGTCATATCTGGTTACTAGATATGACAGAAATACCAATAGCAGCAGAAAGATATAACTACAAACTCATACCACAGAATGTTAAAAATAAAAATGAAAAGAGTTTGAGGATTTTTCAGTACCACTCCTGGAAATATCAGTATAGACCACAGTTCTCACCACATCGTGCAATCGTGGGATGTTATGAAGTTGCACATGATTCCATTTTCTAACCAGCCATGACCCCTATAAAAATTCAGTCCCTCACTAGTAATGTGTCCATCTGCCTCAGTAACTCATCAGATTAAAATGAAACTATATAAAAAGGACCAGACAAGTTTATAATGGTTTCTTTTAAGTCAGCTTCTCAGCACTTCAATTGCATACAAACTAATATAATCTATTTCTTTCTGTTCTTTTTAAAACAAAGAACTACTATTTGATAATAAACTATTCTCAAGGATACACTTCAACTTTAAATCCCACTTCTTACCATTGTAGTATTAGCAGTTTCTGCATTCAGCACACTTCTTCCTTGTCTTAAAATAAGGTGAAGAGCTAATACATTTTCCTTTACTTTAGTAGATAAATCAGAATGTCATTTCTTTAATTTTACAGGCATACATCAATTTTAGTGAGGCTTTTCTCTCACTCATTCTTTAAAAATCTAATCCACGTCATTCATGACCTGTATGTCATTACAAACAACTACCCTGTGTTACTCTTAGCAAAGAGGATCAAAGGGTTTCAGATCCTTCCAAGTTCTTCATTATCTAGTGAAAGCTTTTTCATTTATTCCCACTGCAATGAGTTTATTGGCTCTCTAAAAGGTAGAATACTCCTGATGCTTTTGCAGAATAATGCAAAATACTCCTGATGCTTTTGCTAACAGACATAAAAATGGCTTTATTGTTTTCAAAATTTTACCTCACATAAAATGAATACAAAAGCATATATTTTAACTTGTTGTTGTGTGGCCTGTTCATACAGTCACAGACAATAATACATCCAACATGATTGCATGAGGGAGAAGATAGGAGAGATTTCACAGAAAACTGCAAATCCCTAATCAACAGATCTTCACACTGTTCATAGCAGCGCATTCAAACTTATATAGATCAGGTGCTGGATCATGACTGAAAATGTGTACTGTAATACTGAATGATTCTTTTCACCATAAGAGATCAAATAGATTCTCAGATACAGCGATGGGAGTGATTTCACAATGGTAGAAGAGTACAAATAGTACTTTTGTACAAACGTACTGAAACATCATCCAAATATGATTGCCCATTCCATTACATAGAATGGGTAAGCAGGGGAGTAAGAAGTAGGAATATGTAACTGATTTTACCTCCCTATACAGTGTTAGTGTGATGACAGTAAAATACTTCATGCAGTTCTGATAGCTACATTTTAAAAAGGATAATGAAAAACTGAAGAGGGTGCAGAAAAGAGCAACCAGAATGATCTGAGGGCTGGAGAAAATGTATTACAGTGGGAGACTTCAAAAGCTTAATATATTTAACTTCCCAAAAAGAAAATTGAGAGGATATTTGATTATAGTACAGAAGTATCATCAAAGGGAAAAATGCTAGGTAAGTAAAGGGCTCTTTAAGCTAAAGGAAAGTGGCAAAGCATGAACCAATAGCTGGAAGCCAAAGGCATAAAAAATGCTATTAGAACTGTAGGTACATACATTTAATAGTGAGGAGGAGTAACCACTGGACCAAACTACTAAAGGAAATGGTAGGTTTATCATCCTTTGATGCCCTTAAAAAAAACTGCAAGTCTTCCTGGAAGATACTCTTCAGCCAAACACAAGTTGCTGGGCTGAATGCAGGAATAACTGGGTGAAATTTTAATGGCCTGTATTATACAGGAGTTCAGATGAAATAAAATGATGGTCCCTTCAAGTTTTACACAGTTAATGTTTTCTGCTACATAGAAGAATAGGTGTTTCCAGTTTAGACTTAATGGTACATTTAAGCTACATTTAAATCTACTCTAAGTAAACTGGCACTCTAAACCTCCTCTGCTTCCCTTTCCCATTTTGGTTAACTCATGTGATGTTGCTTGGCATTCTGTTCCTTGGCACCAACCCTCCTACATTTACTATACATACTATCTCCATTTAACAGCTGATTCAATGTCCACTGAAATCAATTGAAGTCTTTCCCTTCAAAAACCCTGGTGGCCTGATAATTGATGATGAAATGATGAATAAGATACAGTAAATGACTTCCCCAGAGCTATACCATAGTGTGCATGAGATTATTTGAAAGCAGATGCTGAGAGTTGAATGTTTATCTTAGAACACCACCAAGTATTCTTTCACTTATTCTCCCCTCCTGCCTGCTCCCACAGTCCAGGAAGGAATTTTTTTTGGTCTAACCATAAGGAATATAAAAACAGTATGTGCACTCCATTTGTAAGTCATTCCCAGCACAAAGCCCTTCCTATTTGCTCATGAAAAAGTGTTATCAACATTCATTTTTACCAAAAAAGAACCCATTACAGAGAGATGCAGTCAAACTCTCAATGGGCTGGTGCTAATGGGTCTGCAGGAGGTTGGTCTAAAAATGACCTTTCAAGGTCCCTTCCATCCCTACTTCTCTGTGATTCTATGAAAAGTATCACCTGTGTTCAAAGACCCAAAGATGTTCAGGTATTTACCAACATCTTACTTATATCTCAGATTTTAAGAGCAATATCAGCCTTTTTTCTTAAGTCGTAATGGTCATGGGATACAGATATTGTGCTAAAGTTCCACTGCCTGCAACTAAAGCTACTCCTTAGATGGCAGTGCACTGCAAACATGTTTTCTTTCTCGTTTGATTTTTTAATGTCTACACTATTTCCTTGTAGAGACTGTCAGACCTGGCAAATATCAATTCACTTGGGAGTTAGGTTTAAAAGTGGTTTTTTTCCAAAGAATCTTTGCTTGTTGCCTTTATAGACATCCAGGGGCAATTTGTAAGGCCCAAACTTTTACTACAGGTCTTTGATTTCTTGAGGTGAGTCAAATAGATACCATTTTTTCTCATATACAACACTCTTTCCCCCAAAAAATCAACCCTCCAAAATTGTGATGTGCACGTTAAATAGAAGCGCCCTACTTTGATTCCTGTGCTACTGTGTAACAATTATGGTATTACTATTGAGGCAGTTGAGGGAGTCAATTGACCTAATGGCTTATTGCTCTTAACTTCACTGGTATTAATTATTATCTCTCATTTTTACTGGTCTTGATGTTCCACTAATGAAGCTAACTTTTTTAGTTAGCAATTTTATTATCTGCTAGTTGCTCCTGGTCTCTTTCATCCTATTTCACAGCCCTGGAAACCTTTTTGGCTTGTTTCAAAAGTATGGATCAACCCATAGAGGAAAGTTTTCAAAAACAGCTAGGGTTTCAACTTTAGTTAAGCAGGAAAGGGAGAGTGAATCAGCTGTAGACTGGGCTCCACTCCTGCTCTACACAGCCATAACTTTAAAAAAAAATCTTTTTTTCCCTTCATTCTGCCTTCAAAAAAAGATGCATATTATATTTCAGGACATCCTGTATGTAAGAAAAATGTAGTAATCATCCAATTTGTGATTGTTTGACTCTATCTAGGCTTCTCTTATAACAAAGTGTTTACCACTGCTGTCCCATTTCCTGTAAAATTCACCCATCTTTGACTGCCAGTCCAGTCTCAATGGCTAGGACTGTTCAGTGGTGACCTTGGACAGGTCACGTAACTCATCTTGTGTGTTAGTTCCTCAGCTGTAAAATGATGATAATTTCCCACCTACACTATAACTAGACAGAGGTGCCTCAGATGTTAAAACATGGGTAGAAGAAAATGAGACCCACAAGTGTCCTATTTTCAGCAGCAGTAGCACCCCATCTTCTGAGATAGTTTAGAAGTAAGGCAACAAAGCGTGATGGGAGATTTGGTCCCCTAGTTTGTGGCTTCTGCCACTGGTTTAGCAAAGAGGCTACCCTATCTGCCACAGCCTTTTTACATAATTAAGTCATATTTTAAAGGTAGGGTCCTACTAAATCTTAGTTGTGTCTATTTAATGTGGGCAGTTTGGTTAAGTGGACAATAGTTTTCAGACTGTTCTGAATTGTTTTTATCTCCTCTTGGGAAGCTCCTGTAAAGTCCTGAACTCAAAAATGACAATATTATCATGCTAATTTATGGAAGAACTGGCTGTCTTGTCCTCAGAAACTGCCCTTAATAATTCGAGGTGTTCTCAATCACTAAGACCCACTGTGCCAAGAACGTTACAACAATTTAAGCATACAGGAATAAAAAGCACTGCCTTAGATAGATAGACATTGCACTTTTTTATCTCCTTTATTTCTGCTACCTTAACAAATACCTACATTTGGAATTTTCTCTGTGATATGTACTAGCTGACATTAAGGTTAAGGTTTTTCCATCTCAGCAGAGAGCGAGTGTCAAGAGACAGCAAAATGAAGTGTATCTAATGCTCAGACTGAACAGGTATTAGACCCTGAGGACTTCAAGAAAATGTGGATCAATTCAGTTAGCACGACATTTCCTGTCCAAGTCTACAGAGGGAAGCCAAAACAGTAGGGCTATAACTAGGGGTCTACTCAACTTGAGGAGGCAGCCAGCCAATTTTGCAGGCAGATCACGGAGCCAGCTGCCATTTTCAAGGGCTTATTGTGGCCGGGGCTGGCTGGGGTTTATCGTGGATGGGACCATGCCGGCGGTCCCATCCCCTGCCACTGAGTGGTGGAAAGGGCTGTCCATCGTATGGCCCTGCCCCTCACCACTAATTAGCTAAGAAAGCTGTCCATCATATAGCCCTGCCCCTTGCCACTAATTGGTAGGCAGCCTTCTCAGCGGATCAGCAGCAAGGGGCAGGAGCCATCTTGCCTGATCAGCTTTGTGCCATCAGCCTCCCTCTGCTCTTCCCATGGGTAGGTTGCATGGCCAGAAGAACTGCTGGCTCCTCTTGGGGAGCTAGCATTTAATTTTTAAGGTTTTTTTTTTCAGCAGATTTTGTGGAGATCACCTGATTTCGTGATTTCCATGAAATCTGTACAGTTGTGATTTGGGTAGGTCCCCAGCTATAACACTGAAATGCCCCTATTCATTTAGGAGAGGTTGACTCTAACATAATAATGATGACATTTTACATTCTCATTAGCTATTTACAGGAATCATCAATTCAGCAGAAATGGCCAACTACCAAGCAAATAAGAGAGTTGCCCAAGTAAAGGGTTACTCTTCACCCCTCCAACCTGACCCCAAGTAAGAGTGGGAGGGGCTTTAAAAAAGATTAAGAGAGTAAAACATACAGTATCCAAAACAATACTGAAGGGTACAGAAAGGTTCTACCCCATAGTCAGTAAGAGGTGGAAGAATCAATGAGTTGTGGACACCTTTAAAAATACAGCACTAGTCTACATTATTAATGTTACTTCTACATAGAATATAGCATCATGTAACACAGAAATGCCAAGAGCAAACTCACTTTACACCAACTAGTGTGGGATTACTGAGCCTATTCCCTTGAGTCATGTTGTAGCAAAGCTGCTTCATGTGGATGCAACTGCAACCTGAGTCTCTCTCAACCCATAAGGAACAGGTTTACATGATAGATTCATGAAATGTATATCTAGCAGCTGAAAAGACCCACCCATCCAGGGAAGCAGAGGAGAATAGATCCATCTTCCTCCATCTCATGCAGCAGAAGCACAGCAATACTTTTGTATTTTATCTAAAAAAGAAGCCAGCATTCAAGCTCTCAAAAGTAATATTTCATTGATTAATTCCCAAGCCCATCTGTGCTATTTACATTTACACGCACTAGGTTCTATTTAAAAGATCAAGCCACTAAAAATAGACATTTTTTAATTTTAAATTAGTAATTCAGAGCTCATAAAAATGTGGGATCAGTAGTCATGGAGAACAAACGCGGAAGTTGTATCTTGGCCAGTGGGAATGCAAGCTTCCTCTAGTACCCCACCTAGTGCATACTCAACTGAACTCTATTTAAAGTCTAGCTTACTTTCCATGCATATATAGTCCTTAGCCTGGCCATGGAAGCACAAAGCCTGGCCATGGAAATGGCAACCAGGAAGTCATTTGTAGTGCTAGTTTTTATGATGTAAACTCACATCTGCCAGAACTTCAACTATGAGAATGTGGTCCTAGATCTGTCCCTTCTTGGTGTGACCTTATTGGTTCTCATAACCTAATCAGAGTTGAATTATACATGGAAATCCTCAGACCTCTAGAGAGTGGTACTGGCAATTCAGCAGATTACATACAATTCTTTCTAAGTTACTGAGGAAAAGTTTCAGTTAGAATCAGGTGGCATGGTGCTAGAGGTGTCTTAATTATTTATGCAATTCTTTTTAATTATGGTAGGGTCTCATTGTGCTGATACTCCACAAATATACAGAAAAATATGGCACCTCTCCTGACAAGCACACTGTGTAAGCAAACAAACAAAAAGTAGTAAACTGAGCAAAATACTCAAAAAAGGGGAAAGATTTACAATTTTTACAATTTCTCCCAAACCTCTCTTGCTGGTACGTGCTCTGCATTCAAGTTCTTCAGGCAATGAGCTGCATCACTGTGAACCAACAATCCCCCTTCCATGTGCTCCTGCCATAGAAGATGAGTCAAGCTGAATGTGGAGAAGATAAAGCAACCAGCTGAACCACCTGTCTCTGTATCCTTCCCATGTAACTTAAAAACTGCTTAGCCAAAAGGCTCCACTATCTCTGAAGCAAATGGCTGTTTTGTTGCATTTCTGTTACTTATTATTTTTAAAGGCTAGGTTGTTGTCCTAACATTTAGTCCTTCATCCAGAGTTGCAATGGACTGTTTTTAGTCTGGTCCCCACCCATTCCACCTGGGTGACCCTACCAAGAGTTAAAGGTCCTACCATCACAGTGATCAGTGTTAATGGAGCACATAAACCTCCTCACCAGGTTAAGGCACAGTCTCCAAAGAAATCAAGTGTGCTAATGAATGTGTCCAATAGTGTCTCCTGGACAGCTCTACCTGCTCTTCTTTGTCCCTGCCCTATCACCTTCCAGCCCCCCGACTCCCCACCCCCCGATCGTGATATGTGTGGAGAGAGCCATATTTGTGCAGAGATTGCCCTAGATGGAAGCAGGATCAGACCTGTTTTATCCCTCTGAAGTCCCTGCTGATAACCTCAAATGGTTTCTCACCTGTAAAGGTAGACTTGCTGCTTTCACTAAGATTTTGTCCGGCAAGACTTAAGAGATGGCTCCATGAAGACAAACTTTTGATAGGTGCCTCACAAAACCTGATCCATTTTAGAGTCTGGATTTCAGAAACTAGTCTGTTCATCAAGTAAAGTGGGTGCTGATGAGTCATACTCCTTGCTTATTGAGGAAGATAGTTTTACCTAGTTGGGTGGAGGTGGAGTTTTTTTTAAACCTGACTCCAACTCCTTCACTTCTATAAGTTATTCAATATTATTTTCTTGACAGATATATTCAGCCTGTCACAAATGCATTATAAATGGTTTATTTTTTGCACTCATTATTCCAGAATGTATCAATAGTCACTGATACTACCACCATACCATGAGGTTTATGATGCTAGGTTTTACTGTTTTAGTTGTAGAGCCCTTCACAGTGATTTAAACAACTCTTCGACAAACAACATGATGATGATAACATTAGATCAGTAATAAACAATAGTCTCAAATAATTTTGGGTCCCTTCCCCACAAGAATTACAGCTGAAAACACCCTTCTCACCTGTTCTTATTCTTGTCTCTCTAGCTATTTTATATTTACATGACAACAGCATGCAAAGACTCTGATCAGCTCTGTGGCCCTGCTGTTTTCAGCTCTGTATGAATGCAGAGGTAGTCAGTTAGTCATCATTCAGGTTCACAAGAACTTTTAGTCCTAACCCTCCTCTATAAAGAAATCCTATAACCAGCCCTCAAGACATAACCATTGTTTAAAACTAACTCAGCTTTCAAAGAACTAAAGCTCTTCTTTATGAATTGCTTGCTATGGCATGGAACTTATTTCCACTGCACATGAAAGCTCCCACACATCTTATCTTTGCCTTTATACCAAAACAGGCTTCTTTGCCTTCACATACAGCACACTGCAAATAAAAACAACAACAAAAAGCACAAACATGCAATTTTTTCCCATTGGAGAAGATGAGAGAAAGGAGCCACATATGAAAAATGCTGGTCACATTGTTTAATGCATTCCTGGATGTCATTCAGATATCATAGTGGTGGGTCTATAAAAAAAGAATCTAATAGAATTTGGGAGCAGGGGGAAGCAGAACAATGAACTCAACGTAACCGAGTCTCCAGCAGAGAACTTGGCCTCATTCAGAGAATATAAGATCTGGCATTAAAACACAAACCGATGGAAGTAGTACTAACTGCTGACAGTTAATATTACTTAACCAAAAAGGAAAAATGTTTCAAGTGCTTCTTAAGAAAAACTTTATGTCCTGAGCTGAAATCCTGGCCCAAATGAATGAAGTTTACCATTATCATTGCCTTCAGTGGGGCCAGAGTTTCACCTGCTGTACCCACATGGAAAATAAAGGTGTTCTTTTTATGCAGATAAGAATTGAAACAATAACATAAATTAAAAATAAATGTAATAAAACTGCATTTTGACTTTGCTTATTTGAATATTACCTACAACCGGCTTAGCTACCTTAAAGATGATTTAAAAACCCATTTGCTTTCCACTGGACAGAAAACTTAGCTCTTACAGGATGAAATATAATTTATTATTTTCTACTGTCCTGACCTGTTTCCTCGTTAGATAATCATATTGTGCCAACCTAAAATTCCCGTTTTCAATTGGTCACAGTGCTCCTCACTTCCTATGCTACCCTGCTCTTAAACAGTTTGGCTGTGCACTCTCACCGAATCCGCACCTCTTCATTTCAGCGGTCGGCACTGTGGTGCCTCCACATTTTTTGCAAATGTTTTAGCATCTAACAAAATCAGAGGTAAATCACACATGTCAGATCATTATAAATGAATGAAGACCACAAAATACTTCCTCCACTGCTGCCCAGACCAGGCAACCCAGGCACAGGGAGAAGACAGGCATCACATTTCATTGCCCTCCATACCTTTGATTTTTAAAAGGCACACACTGGATGGATGCAAATGGATCAAAATCCCAAGCCAAGCGTACTGCAACAACGAACACGAAACTTAAAGCCTTGAGCTGCTGGGTACAACTGCGTCGGAGCAAAAAGAAAAATACCCGCTGCCCCTGATCCCTCGCCAAGCAGAATAACAGCTCTTTTGGAGATAACCCGAGTGTCACCGCATCCACCCCCAGAGATGCCCGAAACGTTGCTTTTCAGCAGGCAACGTGGACATCCTAACCCACGGTCCCTTCCAGCTGCCAAGCCACACACCTCCTCGCATCCCCCGCTTCACCCGGCAGAGCTACATCCAAGGGACTCGGTGCTCTCCGCCTGCCCAGCTTCGCCATGAGCCAGGGGCACGAGCCGCCCCTCGCCCCGCACGGCCCGGGGGGAGAGGGGGCAAAAAATGAAGCAGGGAGGGACAAGCCCAGGCTTCTCCTCCAAGCCACGTCTCTCCTTCGGGCACCACCGCTCCGGCACACGGGCGCGGGGAAGTGCCCACCCTGCAGGGAGGCAGCAGAAGGGGCCGGGCGGGCGGGGAACCAGCCTCTCCCGGCTCGGCCCCGCCAGGCGGGAATCCAGGCAGCCGCTGCCCCGTCCCTTACCGTGCTGCGCGCGGGCCCCGGGCAGCAGGACGAGCAGCAGCAGCAGCAGCCGCCGGAGGCGGGCAGCCCCGGGCCCCTCCGCGCAACGCCCTGCCCGCCACTGCCCCCGCGCCGGCCCGGCGCCCTGCTCCTCGCGGGCGGCCATCGGGGGGGCTCCCGCATCAATGCCGCGGCCCAGGGGTGCCCGGCTCGGGGGCGCCTCGGCGCAGGTGCGGGAGGCGGGCGCTGCCCATGCCGGGCGCGGGGCTGCGCTGGCAGCGGCACAGGCGCCGCAGCGACCAGGCAGGCGCGCAGCCACCGCCCGCCTCCCGGCGCGGGGCGGGGAGAGGCGGCGGCGGCGCTGCCGGCCAAGGGAGACCCCTTCTGGGCTCCGCAGCCGGCTCGGACGCCTCCGCCGCGCCCCTGCGGCGGGAAAGCAAGCGGCGAGGGCAGCGCCCGGCCCGCGCGCACGGGAGGCGGCCCAGGCAGCGCCCCTGCTCCAGGCGGGAGGGCGCCCTGCCTCAGCCAGCACCAAAGACCATGGTGGGGGTTTACTTACCTGGCAGGGGAGATACCCTTCTTCTGGGCCTTCAGTGACTGGGTGCAGAGGGTGAAGGGCAGTTCCTTGCGCTGCAGGCCCTGTCTCTTGCACTGAAAAAGGGTGAAAGCTAGGCACTTGCACTGCAGGTTTGTCTCTTTCGCCGGGTGAAGAGGGCGAAGGCCAGTCCCTTGCACTGTGGGTACTGGGCCTTGTACAGGGTGAAGGCCAGTCCCTTGCACTGTCCCAGAGTCTACAAATGCCTCCAGGCACAAGGATCTCGGCTACACAATTTATGGCGATGGGGGATTGCTCTTGGACATTCCCTCTGGCTCCTTTTGGCTAGGGGTAAGTGAGACTAGGGGGCATCTGAAGACCCAAGCCCCTGGGCTTGCACGTAGGATGCCTGTCATGAATTTGGAAGTATCTGAAGCCCCAGGCTGACGAGGACACTGGCTGGTGGTAGCACCACACAGACTTGAACGACTGAGCTGTGCTCTGTCGATAGATTTGGAACTGATTTGGTCCCAGACAGGAAATTTAAAAAACAGAAAGAGGCAGTATCTGTCGAGCCTGCCCCTGAAATCTGCTCTTCCACAGCTGCTCTAGGCAGCCTTGTTTCATACTTAGCACCTCTCCTAAGTCCAGGCACCTTCAGAGGGAGGGGGAAAGGCAATGAGGGAGGATCACACAGGATGGAAGCAGGGGAGAGGAGAACTACTGGGGCAAGCCACCAATTTCTTTATGTGCCATAGCAGCCACCCCGCAGGGCAGTGTGGGTATTTGGTACTGGGTGGCCTCCTCACCTGTGGTTGTTCTTGCAGGCAGCAAAGCTTTGACTCATGGAAAGGTAGGGCTGGAAGGGAGCTCCATGGGTCATCTAGTCCAGTGTTTCTCAATCTGTGAGTTGTGACCCAAAAGTGGGTCACAAGAATATATGAAATGGTCACAAGCAAACTTTAAAAATGTTTTATTATATTTTGCATACATTTTTGAAAAAAAAAAAATCGATGCTGTTTGTGCTTCACCATATGTTTACACATGCATACTAATAAGCAGGGATCCAGGTTTTGTTTGCCCTGGATTTAAAAATGGATTTTCTCCTTTAAAGGAGAAAAATGTGGGAAACCACAGGTTTCCCCTTTCAGGCTGGCAGAGTTCAAGCCTGCAAATAGCTGCTTGGGGTTGGGAGAGCAGGAAGAGGGCAATCAGGCAGAGGGCACCACATTGCAGCCAGGCAGGCAGCGTGGAGAGTAGTTCCCACAACTCCCTGCAGGAAAGTCTATGGGGCTGGGGAGCATCAAGAATGGGGTTGGGTGGCACAGTGGGCATGGGGGTGCATGTGGGAGGCCAGATTTGTGCACCCGCAGCGGGCATGGGGCTGCAGCCTAGTAACACCAGCATGGGCAGGAGCCACCTCCACAGCCCAGCAGGCAAGAGGGCAGAGCAGGGCAGCGAGACTCATTGCTGCTGTTGCCAGGACCCCCACATCAGCTGCACTGCCAGAAGTAATGTGGTGGGGGGCAGATGCTGCCCTCACCTCCTCCTACCTCCCCCCGATTGTGTACTGGGCCATGGCTGTACCTTGCTGCCATGGCCCAACCTCCCCTCAGACCACAGAGCCGCGCGTACAACCAGCCATGGGAAAGCATGGCAGCAGCAGCATGAAGCAGTGGGTGGCGGTAGTGGGTGCCACATGCGAGCCCCCCCACATCTGGCCACTGCCACCAGAAGGGGTACACTTGTTAAAAAAAGGTCAAAAACCCCTGATCTAAATGAGTGACACTCAATCTTTTGGTGCCACAGGCTGGATCAGTGGCCCATAAACTGGATTGGATCTTGCAAACCAGGATCAGGCCCATGCTGCCAGACTGGAGGCCCCATGCCCTGTGCCACCAGATTGGGGCCCTGCACTGCTTTGCTCAGTCCCATGTTGCAAGACCCAGGCCTGGCACTACCTCCAACCAACCACTGCACACTCAGATAGGGACCCAGGCCACCTCTAGGCACTGATCTAACATGCTATCCAGCCACAGGACTCCCCACAAGAGTTCAGAAATTTGGCAGCAGAGGAATTGTTGCCTGTTGTGGGGACCCTTGCAGGCTAGATGGCATGGCTCTGTGGGTTGAATCTGGCCCGCTGGCCAGGGGTCGAGTACTCCTGGTCTAAACAGGGACTATGGATTTTTATTCACTACCTGGATTAGCTTTCATAAACCCTATGTCCCTCAATGGGTTAACTGCTTTGTCTGTCTCTCCCATCTACCTTCCCTCTCTTCATAGTGCTCCTGCTTTCTCCTCCCCTTCCCTACCCTTTGCATTCTAATCACTGCTTTCTATTTAAAAGCTCTGCTCCCTGCAGTTCCTTTGCAGCCAGTCTCTGGTCAAGTAAGCCCTCTGCTTACGAAAGGTTATGCTATACATCTCTGATTTAGTTAGTCTATAAAGTGCAAATCTATCCTGCTTTCTTCCTGACTAGAAGTCAACTTTAGGATCCTCGTTCTGTTACTCTTCAGCCAGGAACAACAGGGACTGCTAAGGAGGCAAAAGACCTGAGGGTGGGAAAACATCTCAGATAATTAGTCCTCCAGCCCCATTTAATGCTCAGAGTCGCACTAAAAGCAATCAAGTGAGTCAGAGCAAAAATAGTATGAAAATAAGAATTGTAAAACAAAGCATATACAAGTGGGCTAGGTACATAACAGGTTCTTTCCCTGGCCACCTCCATACATCCAGTGATCTAACGTATTCTCCTTTCCCCGATACCTGTGCTTGCCAAAAGGTGTGCCATGAAAAAGTGACAGAAGCGTGCCACAACAACAATACTTTGGGGGTTTTTTCGTATTTTAAACATTTTTATGTTTGTACATTTTAACATGTTATGTCTTCCAGTCAGAATTTGTAAGACTATTTGCTCTTCACAACATTTGGAATTTGCCGCAATATATCACTACACAGGACAATTTCAGCAAGCAAAGAAGTGGCACAGCTTATATATGCCTGTGCAGGCACTTTGGTAGGGTATAGAGAGAGGGAAGTGGAGAAGGATGTCCGTTGTAAGACGTTATGAAAGACAAGTGAAGTCACAGCAGTCATTGCTTGCTATAGTCCACACCTACACCTTTCCAATTCAGGAAAAAAATCCAGGTGTCGAGAGTTTAGGAAATGCTGCCCAAAACTCTCGTCTCTTAGTCACTATCTAGGCTCACTGCTCCCCTAGCACTTCCCTTCTCTTTGGCATATCTGCCTACAGTGAGAAGTTGGAAAGCTGAACATTTAATCTGGGCTGTTTAGGATCCTGTGCTTTTCTGTATTGTATAACCAAATAAATGAAATAAAAGAAATATCTTAACTCTAAAATGATATGCTCCTGAATGCAAGTGGCTGCAATTGCACTGAGGAGGGGAAAGGGGAGAGCTCAGAAGCTCCAGAATGGTCTCCTTTGCAGACTAATTACATAGAAACATTTCCTTTTCTTCCTCTTTCAGGTCTTCTTCATTGCCAGGACAAAGTCCAGAGGTCCAACTGCCTAGGATTTCTAGAAGAGCAAGTTTCTGTCCAACTGTCTGAGAATAGGAAGACAGGCTCTCTGCCTGCGAAGTTATTCCTTCTTCACCAATCCTGAAAGGGTCCCAGGGCCTGGGGTGCAGGTTAGTATTGTTTCTTGTGTCAGGGACCCACATATGACCTGAAGCCACAGTAGGTAGCAGGGGAAGGGACACAGATGCACACACTTTGGCCTGCTCAAAATCTAGGCTGTGTGGAGGCAGGCGGAAGTTTGCAACTGGTTGCCAGCCTTCTTCTTTAGCCAACACAGTCTCTATTCTTCTGCCACACCTCCATCTGACTCCCTAGTTAGGCCCTCTATTATTGGGCCACCTAAGTTCATTGATCTGCTTGGTCCCTTTAGTTAAATCTGTCCTCAACACAAAAAATGATGACAGGAGGTAGCGCATGAAGGAGGTAAGACCTTGGAGAGCTCAACAAGACCCTCTTGTAGTAGCTGTGGTGAAAGGATGAAAGTGAAAGGACATAGACGGACTTGGGGACAATTCTTCTTTCAAAATCCTCCAAATAGGTTTTTTTCCTAAAGGATGAGAACAGTGCTTGAAAGTAATGGAATAACTTTAAAAATAAGGGCAGTTAAGTTCTTTTTAAAAGTTTACAAATCAATTCTGAGGGAAAAACAAATCTCAGTTTTGGCTACTCACAATTGAAAATCCAGTTCCCAGTATCCCTACAATAATGATCAAGTTATATTGCATCTGTCTTAACTTCAATATGTTCAGAGTGATCTCTCTATGACTATTTAATACTTAAAATAGCCCAATTGTGCAGTTTTACTTACATTTTCTCAAATCTCTAATTCATCCTGTGCAGAATTAGTTTCTATGTGGTAACTGGTAGTAATTATTCACAAGAAAAGGATTAGACATATGATGATTATAGTTATAATAGCCAGACTGCTCATACTCCAGGTTGTTAAAGCTAAATTCTTTAATACAGGGCCCTCTAGTGGTATTATTTGTTTATAGGATCTTTCACATAAATGAATGATCCAAGTAACAGGTTATGTTATTCTGATTACTTTTAGCTCTTGTCACAGTCAAATCCCAGTCCTGGGTCAGATTGCAATCTAATGCATTTCTTTTTATTTTCTAGAGTATCTAATATAAAATTACCATTTACTTGGTGTTCTTTCGAGTTTAAGTTGCAATTTAACCATTAACCATTTTGACTATGTTTGTACTCTGTAGATCAGTGATTCTCAACATTTTCATATTCAGGGCACCCCTCCACCACTTTTTTGCAGATACCCCAGTTTAGACCCACTGTTGTGTTCAAATTACTGCAGTGGTTCTCAACTGGGGAATACTGCTACCACAGCCAAGATTACCCTGGACAGTACAGGAGGGGAGAAGGACAAGGCAGAACTAGAAGGGAAACTGTCACTGGCATATCCAGGAAACGCTAGAATTCAACAAGCTTTGCATGCAGCAGATATGTAGTCTGGATGAGGTATCCCCCAAGTGCATAAAGCCACAGGCCCCAGAAGCAATAGGCAATTTTTCACGATCATATGTGGACTGTCTGTTAGCTGTAAGATGCTTTTGCATAGAATCTGGAACCTGCCCTGAGGGCCTTAAACCCTGGCTGACAAAGAATCCAGGATAGCTCCAAAGAACCCAAATCTCTGCATTGAAACAAAGTTAAATTTATAGTTTCTTACCCTCAATCTTGGCTCCAGAAGGCGGCAAAGGAGCCATAGTTTCCAGATCCTTCTGGAAAGATCTTCACTAGACAGTTATGTAGGCATGGAACTTAAGTAGATGGCTTCTAGGGCTGTGCTAAGCTTTGGGTGTTGATTCGATTCAGAGGAGATTCGGCCCAATTCGGCGGCTGAGTCTCCAAATCTGAATTGAATCAGGAGACCAATAAAAAGGTCTGACTTGGTTTGAAGCCTCCAAATCGATTTGCAAAAGATTCAGAGATTCGAGCAGCCCCCGCTCACCTCCACCACAGGGAGCTGGACCTGGACTCAGTGCTGATAAGTAGAGGGCAGGGGGGAAGGAAATTGGGGGGGAGGGGACCATGGGGACCCCTGCCAGGCCCCATCCCTTGCCTGCTCCCCCAGCCCCCATCAATGGCTGTCCTGCCTGGCCCCAGCATCCTGGCACTTTAAAAAAAAAAAAATAATAATAATAAAGCCCCACACTCACTGGCTGCTGCAGCAGTTGTCAGGGCCTCTAAGGGCTCGTGGCAGAGCCCCCCATTCAGCCCAGGGCAGTGGGGGGCAGCAGGGACTGGCCCCCATCTGGGAGTGTGGGACTTTTTTTTTTCTTCCTTTCTTTCAATTTTTTTTAAAAGAGCCAGGACACTGGGGCTGGGAGAGCAGGTGGGGGATGGGGCCTGTTCAATTTGGAGATTCGGCCAATTTGGCAGTGGCCGAATCTTCTAGTCAGATTAAGCTGAATCGATTCAGGACAGCGATTCGAAATACTAAATTGAATCACTGTCCCCTGAATGGGCCGAATCCAAATCCAAAGTGAATACTAGCTGCTTTGCAGAGGCCTAATGGCTACCACCCAAAAGGACTTGGCTGCCAATTTAGGGATGCTGTTAACTGGCCAGACAGCAAGCAGGACCTTGTACCAGTAATGACTTTGCCCTACCATAAATCTAAAGCATTTCCTTACTGTAAGTACAATAGAAATATGGAAGAGAAGCACAAACCTGCTTGTTGACTCCAGGGAGGCGAGTATGAAGGCTAGGGTCACTATGTTGAATGTAATTTTGCAGATAATTAAGTTGAGCTGCCTCAGATCTAAAATGAGTCAACCATCTTCCTTTTCTCCATGAGATTAGGAAATACTGGTAGCTGCTCTTTCCCACAGCCTGTGCCACATAGCCTTCCATCACGTCTGGAGATGTTTTATGAGTTAAGGCAGTGAGTCTCTCATATATCCAAAATCATGGCTCACCAGAACAACATGGTAGTTTACTGCACTGATTTGGAGGACCCAAAAGAATATGTTTTTCTCTTAGTACGTCTAGCTCCCTAGATCTCTTGTATTTCAATGCTTTTATCCTCACTAGTCTTTTCATTTGCTACTGACATGACCAAATAGAAAGGAGTCAAATGAGTAAAAAAAATATTATGCCTCTCTTTAACTGAACTTTGGAGAGAGACACTATGCATGCATTGGCTATATACACTTTAAGATATTTCTGAATTTTCTTTCTTTTGGCATCGGTAAATCTTCTACCAATATGCTAGGTCAATACTGTAGTAGGTTTTGGCCCTTTTTTGTTGCTTCAGTCCTTTTGGGTTGGATTTTGGTCATGGAAGACACTTTTCTACACAGTATAAAATTCAGAAAGGGGGAAAAAAATCTTTTTGACTTTCATGTAGTGCTTGTACATGGCCAGATTCTGAAGGATTCACTTTTTTGGGTAGAGGGCTGGAGTCAGAAGCCAGAATTCAGGGAACTGGACTCAAGAAAAGTCCCTAAGGGAATTAGCATAGACGTTACACAGGCAGCCTCAGCCTACAACAACCAATCATCAGCTCCTTCTCTGTCCAAAAAAAATGAGCAAAATCAGTGTTTGAAATGGAGCACCACCAAATTCAGACCAGCTCCATACAGGTGCCATGAGTCTGAAAAGGTTCAGAACCCACAGAATTCCACTGTTGTCAACTGTCCTTTTGATATAAAAAAGAAAAAACTTGATGAGACTGAGGTTGAATCTCATGTGCATTAGTAAAATCCAAAGCAATTCCATTGGCAATAATGGATTTTTTTTTTTCTGGCTCAACACTTAAATACATGCATTTTAATTCAACCCTTTATATTGAAGTGCAGAAGAATTCATTTTTAAACTTGAAAACAAATACTCATCAGTAAGTGTGTTAAAGGGATAATTATGTACCAGCAATTTTTTGTCGGTCTTCTCACACCTTAGGGAAACCAGTAAAGACAACTGGCATTATGGTTACCATTAGCTGAAAGCAGAGACAAACAATTCAAGGAAGAACGCTGCATACACAAGGCCCAGACAGTCTTTCCTCTCTTTAGTTAGGTATTTCCAAAGTCAAATGTGCAGAGCAAAAAAAGGAGAAGTGTGTGGAACTCCTTTATGAATGGAAGAAGGCATGGAGACAGGATATGATTAGCAAGCAAGAAAGAAAAAGCATATCATTTAAAAGTAATACCCAATCATCAAAGATCAATACAACCAATGCTTACTGTTCAGCATAGTAAAACTTAGTAAAGTGTTTGGTATCGGAGTATGTTAATATTATGTTCTAGTTTATTTATGTTATGACAATTTGCCACTTTACACATAAGAAACATGCTACCCAGTACTCAGTAAGATGCATGCACCTTATGTACAAACTGCGTAATTCGTTATATGATTAAAGAAATAAATTATGACTTTTCAATAGAGATCAGCACACAGGATCTAAAAAGGGGATGGACTGCACTATCTGGAAATGTATGCAAACCCAGTATAGAACAAACCAGGGCTCCCACCTCTTCCCCTCAGCACACTTGCAGTTGTGTCAGTGGCCCCTTCTCTGATCCCAAAGAAGCAGTGCTGTGAGGTCCTGTTCCCTCTCCCAGATCAGAAGCAGGGATAGTAACTGGGGCTCTCTCCATATATCCCATAGTACAGGGGTGGTCAACCTGTGTCATGCATGCCACAAGTGGCATGGGCAACCTGTGTACCATGTGGCAGGCTAGCGAGGGAAGAGAGCACAGCAGGAGATAGGGAAGGAAGCAGAAAGCAAAGGAGCAGGTCAGGCAGAGGAAGAGGATCAGAGTGATGCTTGGGGAGGGTGTAGAGCTAATTTGTGGCATGCCTGTCACTGCCGCAGCAGAGAAGCCATATCTACTTCAGCAGGTGTGCATGTCAGGCCTATTACACTCTGCTGCTGCCACCATACGCAGAATCCCCTGTTAGGGTAGTAAAGGTGGGCACCACTCAGTACAACAGATCTTGGAGTTAAACACTCTGTGGAAATGCCTGGACCTTTTCACACCCTTCAGTGCTATTTTCTCTGGCTGTGTACTTAAAATATGGGCATCACTGGTTACTGTCGGTACTGTAACTGTACCAATTACCTTCAGTGCCCTTTCTCAAGCTTTTAATACACTTCGTAGTTGGAAGGAAAAGTTTTTAATACAAAGTTTATACGTGATTACATCAGAATACAAGACCTGGAGAGCCCTATGGAGTTGTATTGTCCATGCCTTAATCTGACCTTGAGCAAAAATAATGAAAATAAAAGGTACCAACAACTTCTTTGCTGCAATATATATTTTAATTCAAAGTGAATCTCGACAGTAATACACCATAAATTCTTATTTTGACACTCACCAAAATAGTCACCTGGAAAACCCGCTTTTTGTGACAAAGTACAGAAGGCTTGGTCACATTTAAATCACTGAGAACTAGAGAGAAATACTATCGCAAACTGTAAGAGACATTACATCCATAAAAATTTTTCCCAGTCCTCATATTGTAATATTGCACAGTGCAATTGCTACATGGCAAACTAGTGTAGCTTAGAAATCAAAAGCAAAAAAAAAGCCACAAATCTACAAATTATTAAACAGAAACAGTTCAAACTTAATAATCAAGTCTATATCATTGGGTATTTCTAAAACAAACCTTCCTACAGCTTGCAGTGTGATTTAACTTTTACTTAACACAAACCAAGTTAAAATTAGCAGTAAGTACAGAAACTTTAAAAATTAATCCAAAAAATTGTAAATACAGTAGCATAATTGATTAATAAAACACCCTGAATTAAAGTTAAAACAGAATACAAGGAATTCATATAAAAATAATTTGCAAATTAAAGTAGTATGCAAGTATGCACTTCCGTACTCACGCAGTGTTTTATTTAAAAAGGCATTAAAACAATAAAATGTATAAATGCTCCTTTGCTGGGTACCTTTTCAGCAATCCTGAAAACATTTCTAGACAGATGGCCCCAGGCACCCACACAAAGTCACAGTAACATCAACTGGGCTCTTCACAGATGCAAGAGTCCCCTTTCTTAGAGCATACTGTAGGATCTGGGCCACTTGTCATTACTCTGAATTTAGTTGTGGTAGAATCCTAAATGCTTTGTTCTCTGAAATGCAAATACATTTCTAATAATACAGTATATCAGAGCAGCAGGCTTAATTTGGGGCACACTACAGCAATTTTTTTGTGTGTTATAATATTGTGGCATACAGGTAAATGTTTCAATTTAACAAGCATATTAGCTTTTCCTCCTAAGCACAGGGAAAGAAAATGAAATGCATTACAGCAATGACGATTGCAATGGCCCCAAACAGAGATAACACAATATTGTTTGTTATCATGATACACAAGTCAATTAATCCTTTTGTGCTGGTGGTTCCTGGTGCATCCATTGCCTGCAATGAATTGAGCACCAAGAAAACTCAATTCCCAACACCAAGAAATTAACATAAGACAGGATCTGTTGGACCATATAGTAAAAGTTTGAAGTGTTAATGTGTATGTCCAATTTACTTAAGTATTTTCTTGACTCCATATACTTAGGCTTTATATAAGATTTCAAATTGATCAGGCTACCCTTAATTTCTAGTGGATACTTTGTATATACATTTATACTTGTATAAAATGCATAGAGTTGATTCCTAAAAACACTGAAATTTGTGGGAATAACTAGGTTTCTTCATTTTCAGTGTGATTAAAAATGTACTGCTGGTATTGGTTTTATGATCTAATACTGTTGGATTTCAGCTTTTATTATTTAAAAAGTAAATCAAATGTAGGCACATTTATTTCACTCAGACATTCATTAAATAAAACACTGCTTGCATTAGTGTAGTAAAGAAAAAGCCTACCAGTTATTAGCTTATTGACAGAGTTAAATTCAAATGCTTTGCACTCTTGTTCCAGTCAATGCTGCAGAGATTGTATTCCAGATTTTTTGTTTAAAAAAAAGTTAAGTCAAGCCTGCAAGATACAGCTTCTTAAGTGTCTACACAATGCCATTATGAAAACATAAAAAATTAAGTTACATTGATACATCCACTTATATGCAGTGATGAGCTCAGAGTTAATGGAGATAAAATACTGATGCAAATAACACACCCCAAAATAACATACGCAGTTATCTTCCATCATTTACAATATAGTAGTTACGACACTCCAAATATGAAAGCAAAACAAAAATCAAAACCCCAGCTTCTATTTCATGTAATTAGACGTATACAGAAATTAGAAGACTAAGAAAGAACTAGTTAATCACCTAATTTCACAGCTATCTGAAGTGGCAATCATTATATAGCAGCTTATCTATGATACATTCAAGATAAATGATACAATTTATTACTTGCCCATAAGCTAAAACACAGCCTCAGTTTAATACCTTCTTCAAATCCCATCTCTACACTACAGTATACTTGAGGTCTATGAAAAAAGTAGCTACCTTTTATAGGAAATGGATGATTAAGTCTTTGGTGCTGCAAAAGCAACTTCATTTGAACAAAACAAAAAACAAAAAAAGACACTTTCTAGAAAAAAAATGCAAAAAGCATGTAGTTTACGTCCCTGACGGAATGTATTAAATAAGCAAACACCCCCAAACAGGCTAAAACAAATACTATAATGTAAAAAGGCTAAAATCTCTCCCATGCATAAATGAAAATTGCACACAAAGAACTCGCATCTTTTCAAGCTTCAATAGTAAATATTCTGCTACTATTAAATACTGCATGGTTTGCTCAAGCTAAGATGAAACCACATCATGAATCAATGAGCATTTTGCTTTTTTCTTTCAAAATCTAGTCAAAGTCATGCCTACTACACCTCTAAACAAGTTATTAAATCCAATTAGACAAAAACACTTTGAAAATAAACTACTTAGATTGTATTGCAGTTCCATTTAACAGTATAAAATACTGTATTGTGTCTGTCACTACTCAATAGCTACTGAATCAATTTCTCTTAAGCACTACTAAATTCTTCTCTTGAAGCTAGGTCATTCTGAAAAATAAGACAGCAGAATTCAGCTACAGCAAAACATGCTGCCCTTTTGATAAGGAAAAACACCCAGTACTAAAATCATACCACACAAAACCCAAAATGAGCATTACTCTATCAAAAAAAAATCAGCAGATCTGAATTTTAAGTGCTGCAGTCCTCAACATTTATATATAAGTAATAACATTAACAACCTCAAATATTTAAGGCACTATGTGTGGAAACGGTTTACAATGCAGCTGAGATTATTAGAACAACATTTAAGAGCAATGTTTAGGCAATTTGTTTTTGCCCATGCAAAAAAGACACATGCAATGTGAAGAACAACAGCTCAACTTTTTAGATAAGTGACTCAACATTTAAACACCAAGATACATAATACAAACAATTTACTTGTACACTGTACTGCTGACATATGTGCATCTGTTGCTCTAGATCTGTACACTGAATGGCTTCCCAAATGTAGACGTGTCTTGCACTAGTTAGAAGGCAATTTTATAAAAAATAGCAGGAGCAAAACCAGATTTCTGCTCCCACAATTCACCTGTCTAGAGTTACTATATAAGAAGATAACATGACCAAAGACAAGTTATACCAAATGTGCAAAACACATTAAAAGTGAGTTTTTTTAAAGCTCAAGGTTGTTTAAATTGCACCCAAGTCTACATGATTCAAAAAATAATTTTCTTGTTGTGCCATGGCTAATATTTATTAAATACCATGTTTCTTCTCAAATCAAATGTTTGTATCATTGAGCTTCCTCAACATACTGTACTTGAATTCTCACATAAACGGATACTGGCTGAGTTTTGTTGGACTCAATGGAAATCCTGTATAAGCAGGTGATGCTGCAAAGTAAGAATGTGGTGGGAAAATTGGTTTGTATTGAGTCTGATGAATGGTTGGGGAAGGTAAAAGACGAGGATTTATGCCCACTGGGACTTGGTGAACTATGCCACTGGGATGAGATATACTGTACGTTGGATGCTGTAGTATAGGTCTTGAGGTACATGGTGAGGCTAAAAGGTGGGCTACAGGTGCAGCAGTACTAAGTGGTGCAGTTGGTGGATACGGAAGAATAGCAGGCTGTCCTCCAAGGTGTGTACTTCCAGATAAATGCGCATGCACTGTAGTGTGATTTGGACTTCCATGTGGAAGGGAAAATGGATGACTGGCAACACTAGCTGGGATGTATGCCTGCTGTCTTCGATGACCATAGTTTCCATTCCACTCTTGAGGCCCAGATCCAAAGTGCTGAACCTGTTCATACACAGAAATAGTTTAATGTTACTATTTGAGTATAAAGACCGTATGGGCTCATAATCTGGGGAAATGGGTTAAAATTAATAGACTAAAAATCAAGAAAATTATAAAATAGGAGAAATCAAATGCACAAACGAAAGGGGGAAAATACCAGCTATTTGAACAGTTCCACAGTTGGAAAATTTGAAGGTTACGAGAGATGATAAACAGAACAAAACTTATGGTAATGCTCTTGCAAATAAAAGTAAAAATGCCACATTGGGCTGGTTTAATAGAAATATCATACTTCACATGAGCAAGAGCCAACACTGGCATGGCATCAATTGGAGTGCTGCATTCGGTTTGGGCACCATAACAAGATGCAAAGAGAACAAACAGGAAAGACATTTTAGAGGGAAAAATAAGTGGCTTGGAAAAATATCTATGAGAGAGAACTAAGCAAACTGAAGTTGAAAGTAACAACCATATGAAAACATCATGATAGTTTACAACCTGTAGAGCAGGGATGGGCAAAACACAGCCCACGGGCCAGACCTAGCCCACCAACTGATTGTATCCAGTCCACAGGCCAGCAGTCACAAAGTCATGAGATCTGGCCTGCAGGGAGCCAGCAGCTCCAGCTGCTGGGTCATGCTGGGCATGTCCTGGCCCTTATTGCAGCTTATACCAGTTCCCGCCCTACACACTGCAAACAGTGCCAGGTGGGCACTTGGCATCAGCTGCGGATGTAGCCAGTGGATTGAGGGTGGAGATCAGGGTATTTACCTGGGTCTGCAGCTGAGGCTGCTGCATCAGCAACATCAGCTGCAGTCCCAGGCAGTCACTCCTATTCCCACTGGGAGATTTCTGGCAGCATCCACAGCTGATGCCTGCCTGCTGCTACTTCCAGCATGCAGGGCAGAAGCTGGTGTAAGCAGCAGAAGGGGTCAGGACACTATGGATCAGGGCTTGCTGTAGTTGCAAGGATGGTCTGGGTTGTTTGGGGGGGGGGGGGGGGGGGGGGGGGGGAGTAGAGGAAGAGGAAAGTGCTGTTGTTGTGGGGATGGACCCAGGGCAAAGCCATGATCCGCTCACTGCATGCCTGCAGAACCGGCACCCATCCCAGGGGCACAACGCAAGTGGATCACAGCTCTGTTCTACACTTGGGCAGGATGGGGCCAGGGCTGGGATCTGGGGGAGTGGCATTTGGGAGTGGGATGGGTAGGCAGGGCCAGGATCGCAAGGTGGCAACAGTGCAGTCCCATGATCCCAGCCCTGGCCCTGCCCGCCCATCCCACTGGGCACACCCCTGCGATAGGTGCCAGTTCTGAGGGCAAACGTATGCAAAGAGCAGATTGCCCTGGACCCTGGCCCCAGCCTGTCACCACCCTGCAATCCTGGGGTATCCATGGAGTCTGGCTCAGACCCGCCCAGGCAGGGTGTGGGCCCAGGTGGAGGGAATGAGGCTGCTTAGGGAGTTTTGATGAGCTGCTGCAGGGCAGTGTGCTGACCCGGTCCATGACAGCTCACCAAAACTCCTTATGTGGCCCACAGGCCCAAATAATTGCCCACCCCTGCTGTAGGTCAACACACTAATATTCAGTTAATCTCATTAAAATAATCTGGAGAAAACAAGCAGTAATGGGTTTCAGCCACAGAATCAAAAATAATAAAAATGTCTACAACTACAATAAAATTAAACGGTGAAACTATGTCAAGAGAGATGAGAAACTGCGATTTTTGGGAGTGGCAAAAGTTCGAGTCTGATCCTATCAGGGCTTGCACAGAATTAAATCTGTCCCTTCATGGAGATGCACAAGAATGAAACATGTGACCTACTGCCAATGTTCCCTCTAAGGAGTAGCAGTCCATGAGCGCGCCGCTTCAGTCTGTGAGTACACCACTTCGGTCCTGCCTCCCCCTTTCAGTTCGGCGTGGGACACTTACAAAAGGTAAGTTCCTCACTCTTCACCCCCAGGGAAGGCAGTGGGGCCTTGGGGGCTGGAGGGGCAGGAGCCTGGGAGACTGGAGCTGAAGGCTGGGGGGCTGGAGCCTGGGGGGCAGGGGCTAGAGGGCTGGATCCTGGGGGGCTGGGGCCTGAGCCTACCTGCCCCAAGCAAGGCTCCACTAGGGGCTGGAGGCTGGCGGGGGCTCCCGGAAACTGCTCCACTCCCCTGCATTGCCTCAGGGAGTGAGGAGGCACGTGGCATCAGGGCTGGGGAGTGGACCACTTCTCGGAGCCCGCGGAGCAGTTCCCCAGGGCCAGCAGAGCCCACACCAGCCCCTGCCTCAGCCTCCATCCCTGCTTTGCCTCACCTCAGGGTGGAGCCACTGCCTGCCCCGAGTGAGGCTCCTCTGACTCCACAGGCTTCACCGGCTCCGGGAAGTGCTACACTCCCCGGCCCTGAATCCACGTGCATCCTTGCTCCCCTTGGCAACGTGGGGGAGCGGAGCAGTTCCCCAGAGCCAGTGGAGCCCACGCCAGCCCCCGCCTCCGCCTAGGGGAGGAGCTTACCTTTACTAAGTGTCCCACGCTGCAACCCAGCTCCATTCCCGGCAGGTGCGCAGCCTGAAAAAGTTTGTGCGTGGCCAAATTTTTACTCGTGCGCAGCCATGCACGCGCACACCTTAGAGGGAACTCTGCCTAGTATGTTTTTTTCAAATCTGAACTACCCTAAGCAATCAGTAAAAAGACCCTTACTTGTATATAGCAAGCTTACATTTTGCCTTAATATTTACTGCTATTCTATAAAGAAGAAAAACCATGCAGGGTTTTGTTGTGTCCTACTACCCTAGATGCCTAGATATTAATAAAAAGGTTAATTTAGATATAGCCCAAAGTACAATGTTTAAAAGCGCTGAAACACAGTAAACAGTTTTCCACTATGAGTTAGGTCTTTGGCCACAGATGTGCCTGATGCAGTGTTGGAGGGTAGTGCTCTAAGTTACATCCAGGTATCCCTGGCCACAAGAGGCCTTTCTGGTAAGTTGAGGAACTGCTGGAACAGAAACATACATACACAATCCTCTTTTCTCCAGCCTTGTTCCCTACACTAAGGGAAAACTGCCATGCAACTAAGTATGCATGACCTGCATCATTCTTGGGCTTGCTGAGATGAGAAAAATTTCCACCTAACCAGATCTGCTGTTTCATGTTGCTTTGCACTGCTGGTGAGGGCAAAAAAGGTGGGGAAAAACCTAAAAATGTAGTCCCATGTCTCTAACTCCAGAGTATGCATACTTCAGCATTTGGATGGGGGAAATGGTAAAGTACAGCAAAAGCTCTGTTATCTAGCACCCATGGGAAATGGGGGATGCTGGATAACCAAATATACCAGTTATGTGAGAGGCATCTTTGCCTGGTCAGGCCACCACCCCTCCCGCTGCATCTGGTGCGCCAGGCTCTCAGTCCCTGGCATCAGTGTGCTGGGTGACAGGGAGGAGGGCCCTGCGCAGGCTGCTTTTCCCCGGGCTCTGGCCCAAAGTGGGACTCGGCAAAATCAGAAGTGGGACTTCCGGTTTTGCTTTTACCGCATTGACCAGCATGCCGGGTAATAGAGCATGCCGGTTAACGAAGTGTCGGATAACACGGCTTTTACTGTAGATTAGATTTTATACTAGGCTTTCTACTAACAATTTTTCAATGTTGTTTTTCCATTGCCTTTAAAAAAATTCAGCCTGTAAAATGATGGTTAATTCAGGTGTCTATTAAAAGTGAAAGATATGGCTGACGTGTACAGTAAGTCAGAGAAGTCGATGGCCAGGGTTTAAATAGCTCGACAGAACTTGGGCTTTCATTTTAACTTAGAGTCTGATTTTCAGAAATGCTGAGAACCCATTTAGCATCTTTAAAATGGTGAGTGTTCTATACATTTAGGAATCAGGCCCTCAGGCTCCAATATAGCAGAACAGCTTTAGGTTATGAATCTCTTACCTGACTGAAGTTTATATGTTGCTGCTGGAATGCTGATGCCAGCTTTTGCTGACGGTTCCCAATAGCAGAAGGCTGGTTTATTTTTCCCAAGGCAGATCGACCTTTTATAAGAGGCTGGCATGGGGCATCTATCAAAATATAAATGGGGCACACTTGCTATTTTGATATTAAGTATTTTAACTGTCCAAAGGCAAACCATCAATTGTTTTAGCTACTAATATCAACAATAGTCATATACTACAAAATAAGAAAACGATGAACTTAAAAAAAATTGAAAGTTAATTTTGTGCGCGCCGGGTCTGACCCTGGGTCGCTTTCGTCGCTCTGCACGCGGGCTGTGGCCAGCAGCCCGGGCAGGCCGGGTCGGAGAGGGAGGTCGCCGAGCTAGAATTAGGCACAGACACATAACGGTTGATTTTAAGATTATTTTACTTACACCGAGATGGTCGTGGTGTAGGCTGAGAACTTGCTTGAGTTGCGGTTACAACAGAAAACATGAACACACGTGGAGGTTGGAAGGCTCCACGCAGACAGAACATGAACAATCACGTGGAGCTTGCTAGGCTCCATGCAGACAAACTCCAGATGTCCAGGACAAGCGCGCATAAAACTCGTCGTTACGTCTTATAGTAGGCTCCGTTCGAAGACGGGAAGAGGTGGGCGGTGGATCAGGCCACCAAACCCCTCTGAGCGACACACAGGGTTTCTATTACCCTGCCGCACACACCCAGAGTCCCCACGAGATGGATGCGGAGTCCTCTTCGGCTTGGGCGGAAACTGCTCAAGCCTCTTATACGGCTAGCAGGCCAATCGCTAGCCGCCACATGTGAATAATTTAGAACTAGCCAATTGCGGAGCACAAATTTGCATGCGAAGAGCGGGAACTCTCTGCATCGTGCATTTCTGTGTTGCAAAGGAAATGCACCCTGCGCAAAGATCACTGCAAAGTGGCGGGAACACTCCCCTGCACGCGGGTTCTCTGCACAGCAGAACTCCTCCGTGCAACGAAGCGGTAAACCCACGGGGATAATTCTTAGTGCCGAAGCACACACAAAAAATCAGACCTTTGGGTCATGACAAATTTAGGACCGACCATTCAGGTAAAAATACATAATTAAATCAGAAAGAGAAATGTCTTAATTTTGTGTTTCATACACATAGCCATTGGAAGGACTGCTCAGATTACTACTCTTAGTTATTGATATAGAAGAGAAAACCAACAAAACTAGTTTACCTGTATTTACCATCTGCTCATCTAAATTTAATCTGTTTTCTATTCTCATTGGTGGCACCACAACAGTACAGACGGCTGGTTTGGTTTCTGGGTTAACTGAGGCTCTTGTTTCCGTATTTTGATTGGCGTTGTCTACAAAACTGCTTTCTACAAATGGGCTGTCATGTCCTGAACAATCAGAGGCTGGGGAGCCATCCACAGTATCACAGCCACTCTCTTGTTCATCATCTGACATACTATTAAAAACACAAGGTTTGCATTATTGCTTCCATCACATTCAAGATGACAAATTATTTATTCAAAATGTTTAAAAATAAATTCAAAGGCAAAAAAATTACATTTTGATTACACTTAGGGTATAAAGCTAAAAATCACATAAGCACAGCCATTACATGGAACTAAAAAGCCCAGAATCACGTTCCTGTCTTAACTGACAATTGTGACAAAGGTTGAAATAAGATTGTCCTTATGCAAATACTTTGGGTTTTTTTTTAAAAAAAATAGTGATACTTATGGTAAGTTGAATATCACTCTTGCCCCAGTTACTCTCCTCAAATCCATATTATTTTTTAGATGGTATCCTCACTGCACACATGCACGTTTATGCATTGCCATCTGACTCAAAGAATAAGGGCCTCCCCATGCTTTGTGCCACAAATAGCAGAGGAGACGCTTGGGAAAAAAAAAGTCTCCCACCTGAAGAGCTTTTGAGAGCCTTTATCTGACCTAAAGATAGTCACAGTTAAGCAGAGGAGCACAGGGAGATACTTAGCAATAACTACCAATTATGTGTAGATCAGCTCTGTGTTTCCAACTTGCTTGTTTTAAAAGATCTTATCCAACAAGAAACATGTCTTGTGCAGAATATTTTTTGCTTAGCTTTAAAAAAATTTCATTGTAGTTTTTCATACAAAATGCTTGATACTCTTGTGATTGGCACACAACCTTATGTAACATAGCAGAGCAAGGTCAGGGACTTCTAATTAACTAAATGTGAAATTGTGATGTTTGTGATAACTCGCTAAAATTAATGGTTTTGTTTACATATGTGGTTTATGGTCCATCCAAAATCAGTGATATCATAACTATGATAATACCACTAGATACTGAAACCTTATTTCTTCTGCTAGCTGAAACTGGATTTTGGCCATAAGCATTAAATATATATAATTTGTCTTCACACAAGTGGTACATCTACATTTTCATTTGTTAATAAGTGAAGGTTAATGCCCTGGCCAAATTGAGGGTATAGACATTTGTACCAATTGTATAAGGATCAAATTACAATGTATGTTACAGCCATCATTTTAAAGCATACAACAGTAGCAAAATTGTTGCAACTTTAGCTCTGTTTCATTCAGGGTCAAAGCTACAGCAAATTAGCTTGCTTGTCCTGCTACAGAAGCCTGAGATCATAGCTGTCATATTGTAGTAGCTGGTACACATTCCTCAGTGGCAGCTTCCCTTCCCACAACGTAAGTTAAATGTGCATACTGACAATCTATTGGTTCTTCAACAGAGTTGCAACCACACAATGCATCAAAATTCAGTTCTTGGTTGCTCAAACAGAAAAGAGGTAAAAAGATGCATAGGCTCTTAAACATAATGCCTCCATAAAGTTTTGGAACAACAGACATTACAGAAATATTATCATGGGCAGTGATAAAGCACCACTGTCATTAAGATGCCCTGACATTATAAAATCTAGTCCACACTTGTTTCAGTTATTTGGACTAAAATTTTAGGTCAGGCATCTTCCTCAGGTGTGAGGGGTGGAAGGGTCTTTTTTTTTGTTTGTCTTTTTTTTGTTGTTTAAATCCCAGCCAAAACAGAAAATAGTTAAAGTCTTTATGAAGATGAGACTAGGGAGAAAATGTTTTGCCCTGATTAAAAAATCCTTTCAGTCTTTTCTTTGGCAAAGATTTTTGGGGTGATATCGTTTATTGGATCAACTGTATAGCTGAGGAAAAGTCAGACAAGCTTTTGAATGCAAAACGTTCTTCAGTTCAGACTTCTTGCATAATTCCTGGACCAGCACAACTACAACATCACTCTAACCCTCATAATCTTTTCTTTGAACAGGTCTAGTGACCCCACATTTTGGGAGCAGAGAGTTCAGGTCCTCATGAAAATCCATTCGATATCCATCTCTGTCAAACACTGACATCTGCAACTGATGATACTGGGTACTGGCCTTTTAACAAATAAACTCACATGCAATGTTATGCTGGGTGGAAACAGGGGGAGGAAATTAGCCTTATTTGCTTTACAGAACAGAATTTGAATAATGTGCAATAAAGGAGGCCTAGGCCACAATGACCAATGAAGAGACCAATAAGCAAGTGCTCATTAACATGAGCATGGCTCATCCTGGACACTGAATGAAGTTGTGTTCCTCTAAGAAAAATATGCTGACATCATTAAAGACTTACATGATGTACATGCAATGGGAGACCAAAGCCCAATTGTAGAAGAAATCTTAATTCTGGCATTTTCTATTTTTGAAAGCTTGACTTTGCAAGCATAATATTATTCCTTTAATAGAGCTATTTGTTTATATATTATTTATACATTTGTATAAATGCCATTCATTTCAACACTAAGTTCAAGGAGATGACCAGGATTTCCCAGAAACAATTAAATTATGTTTGTCCCATGTACACGTACACACACACACAGGACAAACATTCAATGAAAATATGTGACTAAAATACATACTCATCAGAAATTCCTAAAAGTAGTATTTTTTCTCCAAAACATAATTTAGCCTGTGAAGTAAAGTGTCAATAAGTCTGGAATGGTCATCTACAACTTCCAACACCTTGCATTTTCAGGGCTTATACTTTATTTTAACACAAACTGAGGTTTATTGTAACTTGAAAATAATAAAAATTCTTACCTGTTGGGTCTCTTGCAAGGAGATGGACTAGACTGTCCGGAGGAGCTAGTGCTCAAAGTGCTGTCAGGACTGCTTAATGAACACACCCGGTCAATATTCAGAGTACTCTGGCAGGCTTCACAATCTAAGCTACCTTTACATCTGACACAAAGAAAACAAAATTAACACACACACAAATTCTACCTCTCATTCTTCTACTTACAATTAAACTTTAAATCAATATAGGCAGATCCTTAACCTGCTGCTTAACACTACAAAGGAAATGGGATTGGGCTTATAACCCAAAAGGTAAAAAGTAATGATTCTCATTTCTTTCTAGTATTCTATCCATAACATATTTTAAAGCTTCCTCAGGTTTCTTCAGAAACTTTGACCTATATTTTCAAACGTGGGAGCTTAAAATAGGACTCCTAAATCCATGTTTATATAAGGGTGGTTAATAAAAGTACTGAAAATTCACAAATGTTTTAAAATCAAAAAGAGAACTGCAGGTATACAGGTGCTTTGAGACCCAGATAACTTATTTTGGTATCTATATATGAATGGGGAAAACTTAGGCACCCAGGAAAAAGAAGTGGCTATAGGCCAGACCAAGTGATTCTGAACTGGGGCCCCATGAGATCCTTTGGAGGGTACCCCGACCTGTGAGGCAAGCACTGGCTCCTCCACATGGGAGGTACCCTGTGCCCATCCCAGCATCTGTGCACAATTCTCTGTGGACCCTCCCCACCAGATCTGGGAGCATGGAGGGGAAAACAAGCTGATCTGAAAAGCTCAGACCCCACCCCCTGGCAGACTCTGTGCTTCTAGCAGCATGCTCCAAGGGGAGGTAACCTTCACAAATTTTGTGCATTTATTTTCAGTTTTTGCACATGCTCACTACTGTACACAAATGGTAAAATGTTCTCTTTACCAAATGTGCTTCCACTCAATTTATACATACAAATGAACTTTTAATATTCCGAATTTAGTTTGCGTGCACAGGTGATGCGCAAATATTTTATGTATAATTCCGTTTCCAAGAGATTAACAGACACTATATGAAAACCTATTTTGAAATAGAAGACAAAAATTTGGGGTGCAATATGCCTGTTTACTATTTTCAGGTTCATAACTTGAACATTTATGGAACACTTTTTAATTCTCAGTCATAAGAAATAAAAGGAAATTCAAACAAATATGATCATTTTTATTTGAGTACCTGTAAATTAAGATGGAAAACTAATTTCTTTCACAGCTCAGTGAGAAAAAAAAAATCCTTTTGAGAACCAGGATCGATATACCATTTTGTTCCTAAATACTCTTTAGTGTAACAAAATAATTTCTGTGGGTAGGTGACTGTGGGTGTGTTTACACGAGACACTAACAGCACAGCAGACTAATTCTACTGTGTATTAGCGGGGCACTAACAATGTGCTAATGTGCTAGTGCACAGTAGGATTACTCTACTGTGCATTAGCATCACAAAAAGCATGCACTGGCACCAATGTGCAGTAGTGCCAATTACGGCACATTTAGTTAGTACCTGTTATTACAGATACTGAACTAAGTATGCCATAATTAGACTGCATTAATGCACGTGTAGATGTGTCCAGTGTATGCATATATGTATTCATAAATGAACATGGTAATGTTAGAGCTAGCTATCACATTTGCTTAATTTACTTCATGTACAAAAATAAATAAAACTACTCTGAGCTAATATTTAATGGTATAAATATACAAATAAATAACATATAAAAAACAATAAATTAAGAAAGCTTTTTTAAATCCATAAATATACCACACAGCTGTAGTTTATTTCAAAGCAAATAATGTTGTAAAAACAATGCTAAAATTTGGTCTGTTACAATGCACAGCTCACACTGGTTTCTAGAGCAGAATTTCAGAAGCAAGCCATCACATCCCAAGAAGATACTGCTGCAGAGTAACTTTTACAAAATTTCAGGTGAAAGTACACAATCATCCCTTTATTTTTAAAATCAAAATACTGACTACATATAGAAGCTGCACAGTTTTCTTTTCAATGCATATCCCTTATTACAAATAATAATTTAATGAACCTATACATATAGTCATAAACTCTTACTCTCTTAGTGAATGTCTTTGTCCTGTGTCTTCTTCATCTGTGTCACTACTGATGGTTATCACGCTGACTGCTGGACTCGGGGAATCTGCAATGATGATAGCCTGGCGCTGTTTGTTTGAAATAGATGAATCAGGGTCCTGCCTGACAGATGTTTCACAACAGTTCCTTTCCTGTCCTTCTGAGTTATGATTGTCCTGTGCTTCTATACAACTTACTCTCTTGACAGCCTTCACATTAATTATCTTTGGAGATATAAATGCTGAATTTTGAATATTGGTATTTTGTAATGCATTACTCCTGTGAAGAAGACATCTCATTAGACTTTTTGTGAAAACTCTGCATGAATGCCAAAAACTTAACCCTACTCTTCTTTCTCCCAATTTAAAAAAAGCAAACTAAAGCATCCACTTCATACATCAATGAAAGTAAGAAGTAGAACATAGCAGTGCGCATACACGTAAATACATTGTATGTACATTATTTTGGAAAGATCACTGTAAATCTTCCAGAAAACTAGTGCAAATCGCAAGCAGGGCTGTTTTGGATGCTGCAACTTAAGGTCCAAGGCTGAGTTTCTTTAATGAAACGTAATACAGTATGTTGAAAGCACTATTTTCTTATTAATAAAAGGAAGAGTGAAGAAACACTGAAAAGTCACCACAGTTATTTTAGCCACAGTCTGCTTGAAAGACTCTTACTTCCTTAATGTGTTTTGGATGCAGCCTTGCCTTAGCAAACTCTAGGAAAGGAGTCCAGTAGTGTAACAACCATCATAACTGTTCTTCATAGCCTTAGGTTTCTAAACATCCCAAACTAAAACAACCTATACCTTTGCAAACCATTTCTGTAGTGATGGGGTACATGTTCTCCGGTGAACAGCTGAAGTGTTTCTTGCTGCCAGCAAAAGAAAAACTATTCTTAAAACTATTCTACCCATATTATGAACATTATATATAATTTCTCTAATTCTCTGAACCTGAAAAATCCTCATGCACATAGAATTACAAACAACTAGTTAGGATTACCTCAATATATTTTAATTAATCATCAAAGGCCATGTAAGCACACACATAGGTTCTGAAAATATAATTTACACCAATCAAAAAAGTATCAAATACCCACCTGTTCTGACACAGTTTATTTCTCTTGGTAGCCACAGGCTGAGGCCAGACAACATGTGCAATTCCCACACTAATTGGCTGAGTTGCAGACAAAGTTATTTGATTGGTTAATAAAGGCTGTGGGATTACTGAATTATAATGGTTGCCATGAGTAATCACTTTCCTAGGGAGAGATAAGGGGAGTTATTAGTTGGCAACTGTTTCAATTAGATCCACATTCTTCCTTACACGTAAGAGCACAAAAGGTGCTCTACAAAAAAGTCTGAACTTACCCCCAGTCTCCAAGCCTTTGTGGACCAGCCACAGGATCAGAGGCTAGAGCTGTAGTAGAAGCAGCCACAGAAGCTACCTGTTGCCAAGCTGGAACCAATATTTGCTGAGTTCGATTAGACCACGTCTGCTGTGAAACAAAGCAGATTTCTTTAAGTAGCAAATAGTCTGTATTGGCTTTAACTACTTGAAACTCAGCAAAAGCACAAAAAAGTGATTACAACAGAAAACTTAAAGAACATAGTAAAAGCAGGCTTTTTTGGATACAGGGTGTCTTAAAGTTCAGTAACATAAAATTTATGATTGTTATCATTAACATTTACAATTCCACATCAACTAACCTGAGAAAGGATTCCTGCTCGTATCTGTAAGGGCTGAATTGCAGGTGCCTGTGTTACCAAAGGAACAGCATTATCTACCCTTACTGAGAAGCTAGTGGGCTTGCCATGGTTTCTAGGAATTCCTAGTAGGAAGGAAAAAAACAAACGAATCATACAAGCTTCATACAAAACATTACTATGAAGAAATTTCTGAGAATCCTGCAAACACAGAAAATAATTTTGCAAGATTTAACTAATTTTTCTAAATGCTTATAAATTTAATTGCGCTAATGACTTTTAACCCTTTCAAACTAGATTTATCAATCTTATACATCTTAAAAGGAGGTTTCAACTACTTTATACTAGTTAGTATGTGTGTAAAAGACCGCACAACAACTACTCTGAAAACATATATGATTAAAAAAGAGCCAGCAATATTTTACCTTTGGAAAATAAATTTACACTAGAAGCTTTCTTCCATGCTAAGTTTTTTAGCGATTTATTGAATTAATTCATAAAACTACCCTGTTTGCAGGACAACAAACAAAACAGGAGGGCCATTAGCTTACTTCACCATCTTTTACCAGGACTCCCACAGATCCTAATAGTCTCTCTCACATCCTACTTATTAGCTTTAGGTACAATGTTCCTATTAGATCCCCTACCCCCTAGGTAACACCACTCTCTCTAAGGAACCCATATACATGCAGCACCTTTTTCCTTCTTCAGTAAGGATCTAGTAATGGATTTCCTCTGTATTCCATAAAATCTTTGAGGGCAGCTCATCCCGGCCACTGTACATCATACTATGAACTGCTGCACACCCAGAATATTACAGGAAAAGCAGTCTAGAAAATACATATATTTTAATGCTTCATGGAAACTTTTTAATCCCTGCTGGTGTGTCATCCAGGTCAAACAAGCAAAGCATGCACTAAAATGCTTTAATATTTATTGTAATCAATTCTATGACTTCCCAATTAAAATAAAGAAGGAGATGGTTTATTTTTTAAGACAATGGTCTAATAGAACAGTTATTTTTTTGCAGTAGGCTCTTCTGCCAAAGGGAATATATTCATTTTGACTTCGGGTCTCACCTTTTATGCGTCTCACATTGCAGCTGATTGCCAAGTGATACATATATAGATGTTAGGGAATGATTGCCTAAGATTAAGAGTTTATCAAATCATTAAGAGCTTCTTTTTTATTCTTCATTTCTATCCATTGACGTTATACTTTTCAACAAGCCATCTTGCTATTCCAAGTTCTATGTATTTGGTCAAAGGCTTGGAATTTAAAAAGCATCAATGAGCAATTTTTTCCATGCAGCCATCTACAGCAGCAGCACCTTAACTCTGCCAAAAGCAGCAAGACTTAACACTTAGGATATTCTACAGAACAGCCAAGCAGGGAATGCTGTACCAGTGCCAAATAGCATTAAAATCCCTCTCCTGTCACCCATATGTGATGAAATCAGTATACTCCACTCCATTCAAGCTGTGCCTAAATCAGGACCTAAGTTTGGCAGTTAAGTGCCCTAGAGATTACAAAGATGACTTTTCCTGTACTAGTCCTTTTTCAAAAATCACTTTATTAACTCAGGTATTACTAAAAAGAGTAATATGCATATTTAAGAAAAAATAAATGTAGACTACCTTCGCAAAGCATGCGTAGGTTCCCATAAACAGGGTCCCATGTTTGTCCTATAAAAGGGGATTGCTTACCTATAATTAGTACATTCAGAAGGAAATAAGCTATACGTTTGGTGCTCATGGTCTAAGATACATTGTACTGTGAGTATCAAAGCTTTCAGAAATCTCTGGAACTCAATATGGAAGGGCTAGAATAATGTAGGCAGATAGAATAATGCTAATGATAAAACCTGCTGGCTCTGTCTCTAATAAAGGTCAAGAGTTCTTGGCCTCTTATGTAAAGGAGTTTCCACAGCCTGCATTTACCAGGATCCCTATGACTTTGAAATGATGAGAGAACTACAGAGGACTTCAAAAATCTTTTTTCTAACACCCATGGCGCACGTATTCCAGACATGGTGGCACTGCAACCTTTTCAGAGAAAGTAGATAAAAGAACAGAAAAAATTTAAACCCAAGAAGTAAAGACCACCCAAACTACCTTTTCTTTTTCATACTGGTAGTTATTTGAAATTAGAAATTGTTCTTCAAATTAATAGGTTGACTTTAAACAACACAAAATACAAAAGCAAACAGTTTATTCTACAGATACTAACTCTTAGACTAAAGATACTTGATAAAAACTTATCAACAGTAAAATCTGTGTTGGCATGATGCATTTGTTTGTTCAGAGAAACTACGCTCAATCTGTTTTATGTGTTTACAAAAGTGTTCATTATGATGGCATATGACCATTTTTCTAGACTAATACTAAAATATACTAAAAGTATTTTTCTCTTCAAATTTTTTTTAATCATTTCATATCATTATTTAGGAAATTCAATCAGTGGATCTTCAAAAACTGTATCCAGCTTTATCATATTACCTATACATTTCTCTAATTTTATTCAAAATATTCCCTGCCATGACTTGGCTTTCCATATCAAAGCATCTTCATTAGTGATATTAAAATAAAAGCTTCTGGCTTCCCAGACTCATCATTTTTATTATAAACTCTTAGTTTTGTAAGCAAGACTACATTTAGTTACAAGTGGGTTTCAGATTATTAAGAAACTGAGTTTTCAACATCAGAATTATAGTCCCTCAAATATAGTTTATAAGCAGAAATACTGACAAATTAATCAATAATAGAGTCTATATTTAATAATTCAAAAAATTAAACTCTGTGAATTAATCATACCTTGGATAGCTGGGGGGCATATAATCAGTGTCTGTTGAAAAGCATCATTGCAACCAAATTGAGCAGTTCCTGCCTGCAGTGGTATTCCGTGGTGCAAAACTGAATGAGCAGATGCAGTTAATGCCTGCAAGAGATTCAGCATGGATAATCAGTTTACATTAGTAAATGTTCCAATATTTTCTCTTGTGCACATACATACAGCTACAGGAAATAATAATTAATAATTAAAGTTTCAAAACATTTCAGAGTGAGGAAGACCATGGGACCGCTAGAGGGCACTACTGTACAAACAAAGTGCTTTCACAATGACAAGTCAAAACTTTCTAGCTTTAATTCTGGATAATATCAAGTTTAAACAAATTGAACAAAACAACATTAGAAAGAGAGAACCAAAGATATTTTGCTACTAGTGTCAAATGCAGTGATTTCTAAATTGTCTCCGAAATCAAAACAAAATACTAAACGCAACAGACTGAATAGCCAAATGTTTTACCTGACTCCTTACTGGGCAAATTTTGGTGAAGTTTGCAGTCAGATTTGCTGCACTGCATGAGGCAACTGGTCTCATAAGTGATGACTTATTGCGATTATTTATGTCATATGAATTTGATCTGCATTTGCACACATCCATGATATGAAAACATGACTTCACTCTGTTAAAGGAGAGAAAAGTTTTAAGTTGTTTTGACTAAAATGTCTTCTTATAAAAATAAAAATTAACTAAACAGCAAAAGAAAACATGGTTTCTGAAAACAAATTCATAAAGGGGACAGTACACAAATAAAATCAGGAGGTGTATCACCTTTCTGAAATAACATAACTATTACAATCAAGTGACAAACTTAATAAATGTATACAGTTTACTATTGAGAAAGAAATGGCAACTATTACAACTAGGACTGTCAAACAATTAAAAAATGTGATTGCAATTAGTTGCACGATTATAAAAATAGTCTCAATCACAATTTTAATTGCACAGCTAAAAACAAAATTATGCGCAGAAAAACTCAAAGTTATGCAAAATTATGTAGGTACTTTGTATGCCGGGGGGGGGGGGGGGGGTGGCCCAGGTAGGGTGGTTCCCTCATAGCCTGGCAGGATGTGGGATACTGTGGGTTAGGAGTGAGGGGCAGCAGCAGGGCTAGGGGAGTTGTGGCTTGGGAGTGACTAACAGACAGACACCCCCCCAGCAAGTAAGTCTGTGGAGGGAAGATCAAGGCCCTCACAGTGAGGGAGGGAAAGGGGCAATTAATGAGAACAATGATTAATGCATTAATCACAATTAAGTGACAACCCTAATTATAACTGCTATAAAGAGAGGGTGTAAATGGATGAAAAGTTCTTTCCTTTAAACTTCTGTGTATTTGTTGTTTCAACAACCTTTATCCAAACATCTAATTTCCGCTATTGGAAAAACAGTATTTCCAATAAGCTAACATGTAAAAAGAAAAGCTCTGAACTAGGATTCAATCTTCTGAAGCACTTCCCCACTTCATTTCTCATGGAATGAGAAGAAATGATGGTATTTAGTGCACTACAGACTCAAGCCTTAAGACTGAAAACTACCATGGGCATTGGAAGGGGGAGGGGGAAGAAGGGGGAGCTGTGTTATAAGCACCTAAAGCACGAATTGGTAACCACAGGCCAGATCCAGCCTGCAATGGGAGTGGATCCAGCCCCCAAAAGGTGTGACCCAGTCTGCATTTTACTAAGGGTGTTCCAATTCCCTAACCATCTGATCCAGCCTGCCTTTTACTAATGGTGTGCCAACTGCCTCCAGCTGTTCTAGCCAGCTGCTCCACCTCATATGGAGGGCTGCTCTTCTCTGCACCCTCCTTCACTAGAGCAGCTGGAGGGGAATGGTGACCCACAGTGCAGCTAAGTTGGCAGCCACAGCCCTACATTTGCAAAACGTTGATGACCCCTTATCTAACACACAAAGTCTCAGAATACAATACTCTAAATTTAAAACAGAAATATTCACAGAAATAACTTTACAAGCAGTTTCTGCCACCAAACAACAAATAAACTACATCTATTATGCATAACATGCTTTTTTATGAAGGCTATAAAAATTTAACATACGTAATCAAATATTCAATGATTTCAGTACAAATTAAAAAACGAGTCAAAAGTCATTATTATACACATGAATTTAATTTAGAAGACAAATGTAATACTAATTTTTAAACGTATTTTATACAACATACTGGTTGCTATGAGGAAAATCTAGGAGGTGCTTCATGGTAACAAAGGGATGGTTCAATGTCTCAGCTGGAGTGATTCTTAAATCAGCGTCAATCAGCAACATTTTCTTCAACAGACTGACAAATTCTCTTCTATCTGCCTTCTCTGCCAACAGATCACTTCCTTCCAAATCCATCATCGTGTTCACCTGGTATGGAGTAAAAAAAGAGTTAGATAAAAATGTTTCTTCCAGTGTAAAGGATAAAGAATTGTTGGGTTGAAAAAAAAGGGCAAATTGGAACACTGGGAATTTGCTAACTTGACCAAACTTGCCTGGCTAGGGACAAAGGAACACTTTTGGTTTAACCATATAAAACAGGGGTAGGCAACCTTTCCTGGCTTCAGGCCAGAATGATCTGCCCTTGGGATCCTGCTACGGCCACCACATGTCCTTGTAGCAGTGCGTGGAGAGCACCCTCATCTGGAGCTTGTCCCTAACAAAGAAGAAGCGTCTGCAGCCAGGGCTTGCCACCAAATACCACCCAAGCCCTACACCTGCAAGCTGCATCTAATGATTCTGCAGGGTCACAAGTTGCAGACCCCCGACATAAATAACACCTCTGCACCCACAACCTGCCTAACAGCTCCTATTAGCCTTATACCATTCAACTGCTCCAAATCTGGAATTTGGAATTTAAGCAGTATGATGGTCAGGTGGGGAAAAAAAAGACAAAAAAGAGACAAAAAAAAAATCACTCGTTATTTTCTGGTCCTTAATCTGCCTCAAATAAAACAGTGCTCTGGAACAGAATGACTACAGTTGCTCCTCAATAAGAATATTATTAGGAAACACTTCTACCCAAGATCAAAGACCTTCTGTGATTCCTTCTGTTTCCAAACCACTAGAACAGAGGTATCAAACCATATGGCCACGGGCCAGATCCAGCCTATGAAGCCATGCCATATATTCTCCTCCCGCTCCCCCGGTGATGCTCCTGTGCCTGATCCCCTTTTCCTAATTAGCCAGCATACCTAATCTAGTGGCTATGTGCAGCACAGATCCCGAAGTGGCCAGAATGAGCACCATGTGCAGCAGAGTAGGGTCAGAGTGGCAGGTGCACTGCACACAATGGCAGACCCGGCCAGACTGCACCACATGCAGTGCTTGCTCTAGGAGACATGCCACACATGGCATCTGCTCCAGCTGGTCTTGGACCTGCACTGCACACAGCACATGCAAGCCCCATGCACAGCACAGGTCCTGGACTGGCTGACTCGGGCGCTGTATGTGGAGCCACCATGTGTAGTGTGGCTGCCCCTCCAGCCCTACTGCACCACATGGCCCCAATTCTGGTCATTTTGGGATCTGCACCAGGTCCCAAAACAGCTGGAGCAGCCACTGGATCAAGTATGCTTGGGAACAGGAAGGATGTCCATGGGCCATATCTGGCCTGCACATCAGCTCCATGCCATGCCCATGTGGGTCTGATCAAACCCAGGGCAGCACTGGGGGCCAGACTGTGGGGCTCTGTGGGCCAGATCTGACTGCACCAGAACCTGTATTGCATGCAGTCCACAGGACTAGACAAGTTTGACACCACTGCACTAGAAAAAGAGTAGAAAGATGATTGGTGTTGGTTACAGCTCAGAGCTAAGAACTAGATTTTGCTATACTATGAAAAATGAAGGGAAAACCGACCTAAACAAATGGACTACCATCCTACTCCAAGCCCTTTTAATGCAACTAATTTTGCCCTATAGACAGAAAGTGCTGAATAAATACTAAGCATTATCTATTTTTTTCAAAATTATAAAGCTAATGCCTAAACTCAAGCCTGAACTGAATCTGTTTAGAGACACCAGTCTTGAAAATGGAATTAAATTTGGTGTTTTTTCCTTCCTGAAAAGTATAAGAAATTCCTTTCTATTAGTAAATCAAGTCATATAAAGCAGTGAAAGGAAGGGATACAGTTAGGGACAAAAGGGCATAGGAAGCTGCCACTATTTCCTGAAAAGGAATGAAGAGAGATAATATTGCCTATAGATAGAACCCAGGCTTAACAATAATTTTATCTAGACTGGTAACAGGCAAGATGTTACAGTAAAATAGGGAAATTATATGCTGCATACAGTATAACATCTTTCCTTCAGAACATATATGACTACACAGCACTCACTGAGTAACAAAGACAGACAACATCTTTGTATTCAAGAAACAGACACACGCAAATGAATAGCTTCTCCAGGAGCAAAGCAGGCAGGTGTGGATGGATGGATAATATTCTCAAATCGCCTTCTAATATACAAAAGCTATCTGATAAAAGTTTTAAAATGAGTCACCAGACAGTTCTCGACTGCATCATTTGCAAAGGAACAATACCAGAATACTCACATGCACTATATCATCCAAACTGTTGAAAATATACTTTCTGGCCTCTTTAGACTTCATTCCCGTCTCTGCCTCATGTTCTTCCAGTGTCTCAAAAAGGAAGAAAACCAAACAGCTTATACCAATCTGTTAACTAAAGGGATACTTTCAGGTATAAATTATTTAAAAGTATTTACTGTGTTAATAAGCACAGTCTATAAAATTAAAATGGGTGAACGCTAACTGGAAACTTAATTTGTTTTCATGCTCTTTGCTTACTTTTCGTATTTCAGTCAGTTTGGACAATGAAAATAAACTAGCCAATTTTGCTTTCCAGCTCTCCCAAATTACCATCATTCTGCACTGTGATATATGGTTTTGCAAATAACGTGGGAAGTGCTTAAAGCCTAGCAAAAAGCCATTTGATGGAAAATTTTCTGTGATGACATATTTCGCAGATAAAAGGTTTTCTATTTGTTCATAGTTTACATACATGCATGCACACACCCTGCTACCTTTTGGAATGAAAAATTAGGTGACAAGGGGCGCATCTACATGTTCATTAACGTACAGTAGTTACTGCACAATTAGTTTAGTACTCACTTAATGAAGTACTAACTGCAGTTACTGTGCAGTAGCGCTAGCGCACAATTTTTTTAGTGACACTTAACTGCACAGCCTAATACTGCTGTGCAGTAGCATATTCGCACAGGTTTTGGCCAGCACGCTCCTGCGCAGTGTTATTAGGTTACTGTGCATTAAGTGCCTTGTGTAGACGTGCCCAGGCTCACGTTAAAAAGGCAGAAATAGAATCATGCTCCATTCAACTACTTTCCTCTTACAGTTTTTTAATGCATTTTACTGGTTCACAAATATAGTGAACTTTGTACAAGTATCTGGAATATGAAATCATCATATAAACAACAAACAAAACTTAAAGGATGAGTACAGAGTGTGACAGGATCACAATGACATTAAATTCCTGAAACCTCACTTTGTTTTTTAAAGTAATAATGCCTCCCAAATAACACACAAAACAAAACACTACCCTGGCTCCCACCCATGATCTCCTGGAACATTACTTCTAGCAAGACCTGTAAAAGAAAATCACCACCCATATCTGGTGTAAATTATAGGAAAGTTTCCTGATCATTCCGTCTAATCTAAGCTCAGAATATTTCATTCCAAATGGAAAATGGATTGGCTAAGATCGAGTCTTCCTTCCTCCCTCTGTTTAGTTTGATATGACAGGTTTAGAAAAGTACATCTGCAGTGAGTGGCAAAAGGGGACCCATCTTCTGCCCATCAAAAATACATTTTTAGCTGTGTTAAAAGATCATGTTCAGATTCTCTCTTACTGAAAGGCAGGGTGGAAGTTAATATGGAATTTTTCAATGTATGAAAAACTGGAAACCTGGAATGACTGCAATTAAACAATTATAAAATTCTAATGTTATTCTGAGCCCCAAAAGGCACAGATTTGTGGACAGTTCCAATAATAGCACACCCCATCAGTGGTCTTTGCTATGTCTTCTAAATATACTAAGCTACATATACCAAATGATTTATTATGGAGAACTGAAATTATACATAATCAGTGCATCAGGAATTTAATTCTACATGTAACTGTATCTTTGTGCACATCTCCTAAGCCTTTCTGAGTCCCTCCCAGAGGTAACAGGCAATTCATTTTTTTTCAATAGGAAAAAAAACTGAACTTCTATTTAGACCAAATGGGCCTAAGAAAATATACCATATTTTCACAAATTCAGCATGCCCCCAGATAAGATACACATGTTTTTGAAGGCAAAATGAAGAAAAAAAAATCTTTCCTTAAAAATACTGGTAAGTAGCATTAAATAATTTAATTACAGCAACTGGGAGCCCGGCATGCTCATTATGCTGCCCCCTGTGGAGCACATGCAGTGGCACTTTTGCCACCTGCCAAACTTCCCCAGAGCTTGATATTGCAGGGGAAAAAAAGCTGTTACCATATTGTCTTGTGTATAACATGCACCCCACTTTCCAGCAGCTGGTGTTTGGGGTAGAGATGTGCACTGTATGCAGTAAAACAGGGTAGGCCATTCTCCTTCAGTATTACCAATTAGTGAATGAAGTGCAGATATTGTAAATAAGCAAGCTTTTGGCTTCCTTTTGCGCATATATTCTGATATAATTTTTAATGATCATGAGACATTTATTCTGATGTATAAGACTTTTTACCTTTAACCTCCATCCAGAATATGGTGCATCTGTTTCTCTACAGAAGAATCTTGTAGTTTTCGTTCCCACGTTTAACAATTGTTCTCCCGGCAAACCTTGAGTCTGTGAAATGTAACGAATCTGGAAGAAGAAAAAGGGCAAGGAATGAAACTTAGTTCTGGTTTTCAAATCATGATCTACATATTATATATATAATAAACCTATGCTTTGTCATTTCACACAATAAAATCCCACAGAGAATGAAAAAGGACAAACATCTACAAAGGAGAGAAACATCAATTCAACAGCTTTGTTCTACTCGCTCTATTTGCAATAAAAAACTATGCAGAGCCAAGCAGCTGAACTAGTATTGACGAACACACACATAATTGTGGTCACAGAACAATTATTTTCTTGCGTTACTTACTGGCTTGAAACTACTACAACCATGACTTCATACACATAGAACACACTCATTAGGGCACTCCCTTCCCACTTACTCATAACTTTTTCAAGACCCATACTGGAACCTTGCAGATGACCTTGGAGAAGTTCAGCGGCAACCTGACAAAAGTATTTCATTTTTTCCCTCCGATTAACATAAGTAGGCAATTAATGGTTACTGTTCTTTTGATATTTTGAAACAAAGTAATACACAGTGATTCAGCATAGGTAGCCTTTTATAGGGAAGTATATGTAAGCACTGATGATTTATACCAGTGCTTAATGATGATACTATACATATCCATTGCTGGAAGATGATTCAATCTTCTGTTTCATGTTTTCTCCCCAACAAAATTATGATAGCCATTTTGCATACCATATGACTTGCTGACCCTTTTCTGTTTTATGGGCATTACCCCCAACATTGAGAACATTTCATTTGGATAGTTATATTTCATGCACCTTAAGCTGTCCTTGTATTTTCAACTAGGTACAGTATTCTTTGGAAGATTTTATTTCCTGTATCGATGGCTGTTAAACAGTCATTATCTGTTTCATTCCAAAGATGACTGGAATACAGCTGTGGGTGCAATTTCTGGTTACTATTTTTAAAGTGCTCTGGAACCCTTCACAATATAGAGCCAGATCCTACATCTACTGAGGACAATGGGACTATTTCTGACTTCAACAAGTACTGAACAGGTCCACAACTCAAAATATAAACATATTGCCATTTCCTCTAAAGCAGCAGGTGTAGAGGAGATAATGGGTGCTGTTTATATATTAACATTTGCTTTTAAAAAAACAACACTTAAATCAGGCCATGATTATGTTATCACGCATTTTTACAATTCTCTGTTGAGTGCTACAATAAAAAAAAAAGTCTGGGCAAAAGAAATAATTTTAAAAGGTCAGAGGTTTGACCTAAATCCTTTAATAAGACAAAGTAACCAAGTTAAAATAATATTTTTGCTTTAACTTGCTTTGTTGTGCATGAGTGTCATAGGGATCTGAGAACAGTACGCGACAGCAAATACCAAACAAACAAAAGACAGAGTCTTCTCTTTACGTTTCCTATCTTTTAATTCTTTACTTAAGAACCCCTGTATCTTATCCTTAAAACAACAGGAACACAGATAAAGTTCCTCAGATTAAAAACTACAGACATCAAAATTACAAACTGCCCATTAAATAGACTTTGCTTTACAGAAACAGTGTCTCAATGTTTTTTTATTTACATGAATATAGCAGAAAATCTGCCAGACATCCCTGAGACACTGCAATGGTTTGATGTTGGCAGCAGTGAAGTGCTGGAATTAATTTCCATTAACACAGTTCTGTGAAACCAAGTCTCTTATATCAGTAGACAAATCCCCCTTGCAGAAGGATTCTTCAGTTCTTATTGTATAATGTTGCAAACAAACAATATTTACAGTAGCAGTAGGATCTAGAAGAGATTGGAGGGAGGAGAGGGGGGAGGGAAGGGAAGGGGAGGGGAGGGTAGAGGGTAAGCGTTTCAATAAACAGTCCTAAACAGTTGCTATATTCAGCCATGCATAGCCCAACATAGATACCAACACATTTGTGTTATGAAATTACTTTAAATAAAGGGAAAAAAATCCCTAACATTACAGAAATCCTGATCTCACCAAAGCTAATGATTATTTTACCACTGAATTCTATGGTAACAGTATAGATTATATCACAAATGTTATCAAGTGCTTCCTTTCCTTTTAAATTCAATTTGAAGAGAATCTCCAATCTTGTTCATTTTTAATAACTTTTCTATACAACTAATTGCATAAGGAATCATTAATGTCACTCTATAACAAGGGTAGGCCAGAGCGCCAAAAAACCTGCAATGTCTACCTTGTAAGGTGCTGGAGTGCCGGCATGCCAGAAAACTAAACCGGGGTGGGAGGTACATGACAGGATGCAATGCATATTAATATAGTTAATAATCATAAATGTTGCTTTTTATAGCAAATACCAGGTCTTCTAAAAATTCTAAGCCTGGCAACAATAAATAAAACTTCATATCCTACCTGTGTTCTTATGTATTCTTTTTTGTTAAGCATGTGATGAGAGAGAAAGACAGAGAGAGAGAGAGAGAGAGAAAGAAAGAAAGAGTGAGAGAGAGATAGGGAAAGAGAAAGAAAAAAGAGAAAAAAGGAGAGAAGAGAGAAGAAAAAGAGAAAGGTAAAGACAGAAAAAAGAAAAGAAAGAAAAGGAGAGAAGGAGAGAAAAAAGAGAGAGAAGGAGAAAAAAAGGAGAGAGAAAAAAAGGAAAAAGCAAGAGAGTGTGTCCCTCACCACCAGCATCTCCCACTGCTTCCAGATGAGGCTCAGACCCACTGGTCCAGGGCAGTGTCTGGTGGAGGGAGGCAGTGACACCCCAACAGGAGCCACCAGGGCTGGAGCCACTCAGGTCTCTCCAACAGTCCTGGAGCACGGAAAGCCTGGGCCCAGGGCTGGGAAGTAGGGCCCAGCCAGAGCTCGGGCAGACAGATGCCCCATTCCACCTGGGTGAGGGCAGCACCAGGGCACTGAGAGCCAGAGCCAGGTGCCTGGGGCAGGGTCCAGGCAGCACAAGGAGAAGCAGGTGCAGGGGGAGGTGCTGCAGGCAAACCGGCCTGGCAGGGCCCTTGAGAAGGCAGGAGCCAGAGGAAAAAGCAGGGATGGTTGGGATGCAGGGACTGCCCTGGTGCTCCATGGGCTTGGGCCATGGCAGGTGACTGCACCCAGCAGCACCCGAGATGGAGCCCGCTCTGCCTGGTCTACACAGCTCTGCAAGGATGGGGTGCAGCTGCCCTACCCGTGAGGGGACACTGCCTGACTGGGGCAGGATGCCAGGCTCAGGAGGCTGCCAGCTCGGCCTCTGTGCATGCCGGGCACAGTGCAAGCAGGGCATAGAACCCCAGGCCACAACAGGAGCCCCCCGGACTCTGGTAACAGCTGCTGCAGGCAGCACTCAGGGCCGAACCAGCCAGGAGCCTGTAGTGCAGTGACCCTGCACAGCACCTGCCCCAGCCCCAGCCCTGGCCCTTGTGGGGAGCTGCAGGTGGGCAAAACGGGCCCAGGCAGGCCAGGGCAGCTGCATCGGCTATCAAGGCCCTTGAACCAGAAGCAGCTCCACCCCACTCATGCTGTGCCCAGTGCACACGGAGGCCGAGCCTGGAGCTGGAAGCCCCCACCCCCCGAGCCCAGCATCATGGCCCAGCCTAGCTGTGTCCCCTTGTGAGTAGGGCGGCTGTGCCCCAACCCTGCAGAGCTGTGTGGGCTGGGCCGGGTCAGGCCAGGCCAGGCCCCACCTCCGGTGCCACTGTGCGCCCTTGCCCACCCAGCACAGGCTGAGCCCACAGAGCCCCAGGGCAGCCCCTGGTTTCTGTCCAGCCTTGCCTTCCTAAGGGCCTGGCCTGCCCACGGCACCTTCCCCCATACCTGCTTTGCCCCACCCAGACCCTGCCCTGAACACCCAGCCCCGACACTCAACACCCCAGTGCTGCCCCTGCCTGGGTAAGACAGGGCATCTCCCAGGCCCAGGAGCCACCCACCTGCAGCTCCAGGGCTTGGCTGGGCTGGAGGACACAGTCCAGGGACAGGGGATGAGGTCAAAATACACACAGCATCCCTGCCTGCGTTATCCTGACTCTGCCCTCAGTGCCTGCCATGGTGCTGTGACCTGTGGCTGCCCTGGAGAGCACAGAGCAGCAACTTAAAAAAAAAGTTTTTTAAACAATTTCCTTGCACACCTCCTGGTGTGCCGGGGAAAATGTCTTCGCGTGGCACTAACTGGCACATGTGCTGGGGGTTGCCGATCCCTGCTCTATAAGACACTGGGGAAACCTAATCTTGAACACTTTGAACTGGGCTGGTCAAGAAAGATGAGTTCAAACTAGAACAGGAGCAGAGAATGATCAGAGGAATGGAGATTCTGTTTTACAAAATAAGACTGAAAGAATTGTTTATTCAGCCTAACAAAATAAAAGCTGAGAGGTGATACTGTTCCCTCTAAATATATCAGGTTGTAAGTAGGGACAAAGAAGAGCTAGTTAACCTAAAAAGAATGGGTATGAACTAGGCATAAGTGAAGTCAGGCTGGAAAATGGAAAAGTTCCTGTGAGAAGAGTGAGGCTTTGGAACAGAATTTCTGGTAGAGAACTGTAGGCAAAACTGAATTAACTATTTTTAAGAGGGCACTTGATGACTGTATGAATGAAATTATGGGATGTCACAGGATGACAGCAGGAGACTTGACTTGATGATCCAGAGGACCATTTCAGTCCTGTTTTAAAACTTAAACCAAGTCAGCTGTAATGTTACCAAAAAAATCCCAATCATGCAGAAATATAGCAAATCTGATGACTCTAAAAGAGCAGCTATTATGTTAATAATGGAAGAAACATTCATATGATCAGACCTCCAACCAAAAGTGAAAGTGTTCATGCAGGAAGTTCATCCATTTTACATTTTGGTTGTTCTAAAAGTAGTATGAGAAAAGGTTCAATTAGGTTAGGATGCTTTGAGGATTGATGAAAATGGGATGTGGAGTCCTGCAGTCCCTGCTACTTCACAAAGGCAAGATGGTTCAGGCTACAGTTCACCCTAACTTATATCAGGAGTCAGCATATTCAGCAGCAGCAATTGATCTATCCCCTCCTTCCTTGCCAAGCCACTTGGAGCAGCAGAGAGGAAGCGTTTCTTTGTTTGGGAGGCTTTTTGTGTAAAAGGAAGGTTATTGGGAAAAGCAGGGAGACCAGTGGTAGAGAAGAGGGGAGAAGGGATTAAAAAATACATGGGGAAATGGAGTCAACCAAGTCTACCTTCAATTGGGCTCGTGTCTCTCTAAAACAGGCAACAGAATTTTGGGAGGCAGAAATATCTATGCTATCTGAAGTCAGCCCGAACTACAGCAAGTCAGCCCAAACTACATCAAGATCCTTTGCACCACTGCTTTCACCACAGATACTAAAGCAGAATGCACTGATTAACTGGACAGAACAAATCTTGTCTCTGGCACATATATGGCACCAAGGAGGCATAAAATCAAGGTAAGAATTTGAGTAATCAAAGATCAGAGCAAATTGCTTTGCTGTAAATCAAAACAGGGTGGCTAAGGAAACACCAACAATTCCATATATCGTGCTGCACTCAAAATATAGCAAATTGGTAACAAGTCAGTGCCATTACACCTATGACTTAGTAGGGCTAACGGAAACCTGGTGGGATTCATCCCACGACTAGGCGGTACATATTGAGGGTTACAGATTGTACGGAAAGGACAGGGTGGGGAAAAAAGGGGGAGGGGTTGCGCTCTATGTCAATGAGCAATATACATCAACCCTCATCAAGAAGGAATCAAAGGACGAGGAAGTAGAAGGACTGTGGGTTAGGCTACATGGGGGGCAAGGAGAAAGGGATTTGGTGGTAGGGGTCTGCTACAGACCCCCACACCAAGGGGAAGAAATAGATTCGGGGCTCCTGAGGCAGCTCTCGGAGACCATGAAAGCTAAAGAGGCGGTAGTCATGGGGGACCTAAACTACCCAGACATCTGCTGGGAGATGCAGACAGCAAAGTCCCACCGCTCACGCAGGTTTCTAACCTGTGTACAGGACCTCCACCTGACACAGGAGGTACATGGTCCCACTAGGGGGAATGCCATACTGGATCTGGTATTGGCAACGGGGGATGACATGGTAGGGGACCTACAGATCGGTAGCCATCTGGGGGACAGTGATCACCTAATAATAGAATTCTTTATAAAACGTCGAGTGAGTCAGGTAACTAGTAGGGTGAAAGTGCTAGACTTTAGGAAAGCTGATTTCAATGAACTCAGACGATTAGTCAAAGATGCACTGCAGAGTAGGAGTTTTGAAGAGATGGGAGCCCAAGAAGGGTGGCTGTGCCTTAAGGAAATGATCCTTCAGGCACAAAGGGAGACGATCCCGATGCGAGGGAAAAGAGGGAAAGGGGCCAGGAGGCTTCCTTGGCTGACAAGAGAAATCCAGGGCAGGCTAAGGGCCAAAAGGGGAGCACATAAAAAGTGGAAACAGGGAGAAATCACCAAAGACGAATATACCTCCTCTGCTCGCACTTGTAGGGAGGCAGTTAGACAGGCTAAAGCTACCATGGAGCTGAGGATGGCATCCCAAGTAAAGGACAACAAGAAATTGTTTTTTAGTTATATAGGGAGTAAAAGGAAGGCCCAGGGAGGAATAGGACCCCTGCTAAATGGGCAGAAACAATTGGTGACGGACAGGGGGGACAAGGCTGAACTCCTCAACGAGTTCTTTGCCTCAGTGTTCCTAAGCGAGGGGCACGACAAATCTCACGCTGGGGTTATAGAGAGGCAGCAGCAAGGCGCCAGACTACCATGCGTAGACCCCGAGATGCTGCAGAGTTACTTGGAAGAACTGGATGCCTTTAAGTCGGCAGGCCCGGATGAGCTCCATCCGAGGGTGCTGAAGGCACTGGCCAACATCATAGCAGAGCCACTGGCAGGAATATTTGAACACTTGTGGCGCACGGGCCAAGTCCCGGAGGACTGGAAAAGGGCCAATGTGGTCCCCATTTTCAAGAAGGGGAGGAAGGAGGACCCGGGCAACTATAGGCCAGTCAGTCTCACCTCCATCCTTGGCAAAATCTTTGAAAAAATTATCAAGGCTCACATTTGCCAGAGCCTGGCAGGACAAATTATGCTGAGGGGAAACCAGCACGGGTTCGTAGCAGGCAGATCATGCCTGACTAATCTAATCTCTTTTTATGACCAGGTTTCGAAATGCCTGGACACAGGAGGAGGGGTGGATGTCGTATACTTAGACTTCAGGAAGGCCTTCGATACGGTATCCCACCCCATACTGATGAACAAGTTAAGAGGCTGTGACTTGGATGACTACACAGTCCGGTGGGTGGCGAATTGGCTAGAGGGTCGCACCCAGAGAGTCGTGGTGGATGGGTCAGTTTTGACCTGGAAGGGTGTGGGCAGTGGGGTCCCGCAGGGCTCGGTCCTTGGACCGATACTCTTTAATGTCTTCATCAGCGACTTGGACGAGGGAGTGAAATGTACTCTGTCCAAGTTTGCAGATGACACAAAGCTATGGGGAGAAGTGGACACGCCGGAGGGCAGGGAACAGCTGCAAGCAGACATGGATAGGTTGGACAAGTGGGCAGAAAACAACAGAATGCAGTTCAACAAGGAGAAATGCAAAGTGCTGCACCTAGGGAGGAAAAATGTCCAGCACACCTACAGCCTAGGGAATCACCTGCTGGGTGGCATGGAAGTGGAAAGGGACCTTGGAGTCCTAGTGGACTCCAAGATGAACATGAGTCGGCAGTGTGACGAAGCCATCAGAAAAGCCAATGGCACTTTATCGTGCATCAGCAGATGCGTGACAAATAGATCCAAGGAGGTGATACTTCCCCTCTATCGGGCGCTGGTCAGACCGCAGTTGGAGTACTGCGTGCAATTCTGGGCGCCGCACTTCAAGAGGGATGCGGATAACCTGGAGAGAGTCCAGAGAAGGGCCACTCGTATGGTTAAGGGCTTGCAGACCAAGCCCTACGTGGAGAGACTAGAGAACCTGGACCTTTTCAGGCTCCGCAAGAGAAGGTTGAGAAGCGACCTTGTGGCTGCCTATAAGTTCATCACGGGGGCACAGAAGGGAATTGGTGAGTATTTATTCACCAAGGTGCCCCTGGGGGTTACAAGAAATAATGGCCACAAGCTAGCAGAGAGCAGATTTAGATTGGACATTAGGAAGAACTTCTTCACAAGAGTGGCCAAGGTCTGGAACGGGCTCCCAAGGGAGGTGGTGCTCTCCCCTACCCTGGGGGTCTTCAAGAGGAGGTTAGATAGGCATCTAGCTGGGGTCATCTAGACCCAGCACTCTTTCCTGCCTATGCAGGGGGTCGGATTCGATGATCTATTGAGGTCCCTTCCGACCCTAACATCTATGAATTAGAGTAGGTTCTAGGATCTCCAAAAGCTTAAATCACTTACAGCCAGATATAAAGGACAAAAACTGGAGTTAAATTTCCAATTAAGCTTTTTACAATGCAAAGAAAAGCTGACATATCTATCTTCAAGACTGTCTACCGGCAGACTAAGGGTATGGACAGGTGTTATACTTCTAGCAGGAGAAATGCCTTCCTCTCACTAGAAACTGGAAACCTACAGGCATGCATGCAGTTTTTCCCCCATAAGAAACATGCTGGATCCAGGAAAAAGGTCTTTCTCCTTCATATCAGGAAGACCTTGCCTGTGCAATTTTCTTGTGCAGGATCAAATGCCTGTATGCTCTCCTCCCCATCCCCACTTGACACCTAGCATGAAATGGGAGGAGTTAAGCAGCAGGAAAAGGCTGCCCTGCAACTTCCCCAGACTGGGATGAACACAGTCTGGTGAATACATGGGGAACGCAGGCTGCTCAACTCCTCCCAGAAGAACATTCAGGTTCTGCACAGTTTCTATTGCAATGTCTTACGGTGATAATTCTTCCTATTTCCACTCAACATTATTGACTTCAAAGCTGACTTCATGATGGATATCCAGAAAATACTAGAGGAAGTCAGGACAGCTTGCAACTGCTTAACTAAGATCTATAATGACACTAAACAGAGATCCTAAAGACAATCAATTCATATAACATGCCCACCAGAAATGATAAAGTAGTGGTCATTAATCAGCTTTGATTTCTACTAGCAACAGCCAAGCAGCTTCATTTCTAACACTCTGTAAGATGCAAAGAAGACAACAACTAAGACAACTACCCAAACTTAACTCAAAAAAGCAGCTCTTAATTAACAGAGCTAACAGGACCTAAGCATTAAACTACTGATAGCATGAATCCTGATGAAACAGAACATTTTATATTCCCCTTCAAATGACAAGAACCAAGGAGGATACAAAAAAACTCCTTAGAGCTGAAACAGAAAACTTCAGTACAGCTGCAGCATTCAATCACAGCAGCCATTGCCCTTTAACAGCCACAAGGAAAGCGACTAGAAGTTATTAGAAGTAATAGTATGTACCATGTTTCTGCCAGGGAGAGGACTCAGAGAAGTACAGAATTTGGATTTCTTGAGCTATAGGAATTTCTTGTCTGGTTTAGGCCCTAGGAGCACAGACAACAGTAGAGATCTCTCTGTACATGTATTTTTCCAAAAGGTAAATATATTAATTATGAACATTTTTAGGTTAGTTTTAATTAATAAAGCATGGGTTTTAAATGAGTAAAATACAGTGCATCCCTGTACAAATAATATTTACCTAGAATATTCCGAAATACAATATAGGGTCAGAACCTCCACTGCTGTACAATTAAGATCAGTAGATCAGCAGCTGAAAATTCAGTCACATAACTAGCACAGGGCAAACTGGGCACCAGCCTCAGGCACCAACTACTATGGGGCCACCCAAGTTACTCCCTGACCCTGGGCCGCCCTGTGCGGCCCCTGCCCAGCCACAGGAACAGGGCAGGGTAGTGCTGCACCCAGCAGTGTATCTGGGAGCAGGGGGCAAGTAGAATAGTACTCCCCGCCCCCCCGCAAATCATCTTTGTCACAGTAAGTATAGGCTACTAGGTGCAGGGCTATCTGGGAGCCTCGGGGAAGGGGGGCGCAATCTGAGCCAACAGACATCTGAGCCAATGCTGCTATAGCAGTGGCACCACCCACAGAAGAAGTCTTTACTCTGTGGAGAGTAGTGGTAGGCAAGACTTATGCCTCAGTGAAAATCTGACCCATACCCTCAAAATTTTTAACCTAGTCCTTTTTTTTAGAAAATTTGAATAATATTAACATTTTATTTAACTGAACTCTATTTCAGGCAATTTATTTCCATTAAACCATGTGGTGCAGGTTGTCTTTGATATGATACAAACCTCACAAAGTATATGGTTCAGAACACATGAAGTAGTACGACTATCAAGAACCCAAGGATTAATTCTACAGGTAGCTCCTTCAAGTGATAGTTGAACACACTGTGTAGGTAATTTGTGTAAGTTTATACTAGTGATGACCATGCTATACCCCTTCAGCAGATAAAAGGATTTATGTTTCTAGGATAATCGATATGTAATCTTTCAATGATATTAAAATGTGTTCTACAGAATCTAAAATAAATACTATTAAATGTGGACAGAATTATTGGCATTTTGGCTCCTAGGGCAGGCTTTCTGATTGTCACACCGTCAAAAAAAAAGATGCAGTTTTTCCCAATACAAGGTAATTGATTAAACTATTTGATTACCTGGTCATATTCCAGTGCTCCTGGGTACAGTGGCCATCCAAGGAACAGCTCTGCAATCACACACCCCAGTGACCACATGTCTATGGCTTCACAAAACGGCAACCCCAGTATAATCTCTGGTGCTCTGAAAATTAAATACAGTTGTTGAATTTTTCTCCTTCAAAAAAAAAAAAAAAAGAAATGTGAAATTCAAGCAGACAAAAAGGACTATTTACTTTAGAGGGCTTTCCCTCCTCAAAATCGTTCAATTTAGGATTTTACAGTAGCATTGAGAGATTTTCTCCTTTGATGTCAGCATGTTGTGCTTAAGTTATTAAGTCTTTCTGCCCCATGTTTTACGGTCTCAATTTATTTCGAGTCTTGTTGTGAAAACATAATTAAATGTGAAAACAGATATAGGATCTACTAAGAAATAACTAATCCTGCCATATTTAATAACCTAAGATTTCTATTCTTCCTCCTATCCCCACAAAATGATTTGCCCTCCTCAAACTTCCTAAGCTTATACTCTACTACCTAAGCTTGATAAACATGTTCTATGTAACATTATTCCATTTGGCAATATAAATTCAACTCTTCTTTACTACCAATATGCATTGATGTACCCATATTAATTATTTCAAACTTAATTTAGTTAAACAGTTGCAAATTCTTAATGTGGCACTTGCAACCCAGTCTGATTTACACCAGTTTATCTTGATTACATTTTAAATCAATGTAATAGGTCTAATATATGCGTCTTAGGTAAATCAAGCCTTATCTATTACTTAAGAAAAGGTACATGTATGTGGACTACTGCTATAACCAAAGAAAATAGGCAAATTGTTGCAATCTAGGTGTTAAAATTAAGGGGTTGTAACATTTCCATTCTCATGGAATAAGACTTCATATTTTATATTTATCCTGATACACTTTTAAAAAAATAAATCACCCTAAAAAGTCAGTTCATTCATCTACAAATGAAAGTGAAAAAATATAGTTATGTATATGTTATACTAATATAGGAAAGAGGCTAGAATTAGTTTAAATTATGGCCTCGTACAGACATTCTTTTTCTCCTGGGAGAGTTGCTATTCTCTCAGGAGAAACAATGTGTATAAAAGAAAAAGCCTGAAAATCTGTAGAGTAAGAATGGGCCCCTCCAAGAGAAAAATAACCTGGGTAACAACCAGAGTTAAATTATTCCCAGGAGAGTTTCTGTTAGGAGCAAATGTCTGTACATGCTGTGCATTTCTCTCAAGAAAACATAGTCCTCCAGCATCCCCCTCTGCACAACCCAGGGAGACTGTGTTGCTCCCTGGACTCTACTGCTCCAGCAGGTAATAGAGCATGCTCCCTTCACAATTCCCACATTGTGCTGCCAGGAAACAGGTTGACCATGGGCATTAAGAGGCAGCAAATAAGGGCTGCCCTATGCACTGCTGCCATCTGTCACCAGTCACACTAAAGGAGTCTGCAAACCATGCTGAGATGTGCACAAGGTCCCCCCTGGCTGCACAGTGTCAACACTGCAGGCTCTCCAATCTACAGGGTCTTTGCATTTGCATGTCCATACACATGGCTCTGGGTAAGTTTCTCTACCAGAAGAGCAAACCTGGGCAAATTCTTCCAGATTATTTAAATGTGTGCAGGCAGCCTTCATCAGAACCAGTCTGTTTTTTAAATAACAAATTATATTACAAAACTCTTCGTACAGCAAGACTTCAGACACTTTAGAGAAGGTAAAAATGGATTTCAGAAGTTGCCTTTTGCTTGCATCACAAAATCCACTCAAATGTTCCCAAATTAAAACTTAAAGGAAACTTCCATATTGCTCCACCCACCCTGGTGCATAAAAAGCTCACACAAAGTAAAACTTCTGAACAGGAATCAGGTAACAAATCCTTCCACTCAGGCCTTTGTAAGGTAGCAAAACCACTTTGCAGTCACACTCCAGACTTGGTCCCAAGGGTGTCTCCTCACTCTTTATCTACCCAATGCAAAGAGCGAGAGGTAGCTAGTCATATTTACTCTGAAGTCAGGCATAAGGCAGGGCAAGGCAATACTTTAGAGTCTAACTAATTACAAGCAGGGTGGTTAGCAGTGGCTAACAAATTCAGCATTAATGTGAAGCACTGGCTTCAAAGCCCTGTTCTACCATGGTCTAAAGCAGTGGCTCTCAACCTTTTTTATACCAGGACCCATCTGTAAATATTGATGGCCAGTCCCATCCCATTTCCCCCCAGTGTGTGGAGTGGGGGAGAGGGGCAGGGGGGCTGGTTCTCCTGGGTGGTAAATTTCATTTGTAAAACAGTTTTTCTGTGAGTATGCAAATTAGGCTCAAACAAAGGCTGGAGCCAGTTGTTTACTTCAAGGTGTCCAATGGCAGACAGGCCGCTGAATTTTGTTTCTTTTTTGTTAAGTTGTTCATAGACTGTAAGGGGGCTGAAAGGGATCTTGCAAAATCATCAGGTCTAGCCCCCCTGCACTAGGCAGGAAAGACAACTGGGGTCAGGTGACCCCAGCAAGGTGACCATCCAATCACCTCTTGAAGATTTTCCAGGGTAGGTGATTACACCACCTCTGGAGGGAGTTTATTCCAGAGTCTAGACACCCTAACTGCGAAGTTTTTCCTAGTGTTAAGCCTGAAACAGTCTTCTACGAGTTTGTGGCCATTACTACTGGTTTTCCCCAAGGGTGCCCTGGTGAACAGTTGTTCACTGAGCCCTTGATGTATTATTCCCTGATATAAGTTGCTACCAAGTCCCCTCAGCCTTCTCTTTTTTAGGCTGAAGAGACCCAAGTCCCTCAGCGTTTCTTTGTATGGCTTGCCTTGCAAGTCTCTGATCATACAGGTGGTTCCTTCTCTGGACTCTCTCTAGTTTTTCCATGTCCTTGTTGAAGAGCAGTTCCCAGAACTGGACACAATACTCCAGCTGTGGTCTCAACAATGCTGAGTGAAGTGGAAGAATCACTTCCTTGGTTTTGCTCAAGATGCATCATTTCACGCATGCCAGAGTATTGTTTGCCTTGCTGGCTACATCATTGCACTGACGGTTCATGTTCACTTCATACTATGGTCTATTATTACCCCAGGTCCCTTTCTGTCATGGTGCTAGTCAGTTTGGTGCCACCAAGCCTGTAAGTATGTTGGGAATTCTTTGTCCCCAGATGGAGCACTTTATACTTCTCAATGCTGAACTTCAACTTCTCAACTTGCCAGCCTGTCTAGGTCCACCTGTATCTGTAGCCTATTTTCAAGCGTGACCACGTTCCCCCATTACTTGGTGTCGTCCGTGAACTTGGCCAGTGAGCTCTTTACCCCCACATCCAAATCATTGATAAAGGTGTTGAAAAGCACTAGATCAAGTACAGACCACTGCAGGACACCACTGGCCACATCTCGCCAGAACAACGCAGATCCGTTCATTAGAACTCTCTGGATCCCCCGCAGACAACTTCCTACCCACCTAACTGTCGAGCAGTTAAGCCCGCAATCCTCCAATTTTCCTGTGAGAACATCAAGGGATACCCAGATCAAAGGCCTTCTGGAAGTCTAGGTATACAATGTCGACCTCCTCTCTTATCCAGGTGGCGAGATACCTGGTCGTAGAAGGAAATGAGATTTGTAAGACAAGACCTGGAGATACACTGGTTGGAGATGCACATCTTCATGTTGCACAGGAGAACTAAAAGATGGTATGGTTCATGAGCGTGTTTTGTTGGGGGGTTTTTTGCATAGTTAGGCAGGCATAGTTTTGTCTGCCTGTGCCTTTAGACCAACACAGCTACAACCAATATCCCCAAAACATGGAAGATAACATAATTATCCATTTTGAAATGAAAACTTCACAACTTAAGAAGAAGTAAAATTCAGCATCCTGCCTGCCATTGGACACCTTGAGGTAAACAACGAGCTCCAGCCTTTGCTTGAGCCTAATTTGCATACTCACAGAGCCGTTTTTTTTTTTTTTTTTTTTTTTTTTTTTAAACATACTAACTTTACTAACCAGGAGAACCATACCATCTTCTAGTTCTCCTTTGCAACATAAACAACTTAACAAAAAAGAAGCAACGTTCAGCAACCTGCACGCCATCCGACACCTGCTCCAGCCTTTGTTTGAGCCTAATCTGTATACTTGCAGAGCAGCTATTTTACCAATGAATTTTCCTACCCAAGAAAACCATACCATCTTTTAGTTCTACTGTGCAATATGAAGTTTCATTTTTCCCTGGAAGAAATTTTACAACCTTTGAATTCTCCTTTGCCTGGCAAAGGGCACTTGGGCCCGAAAGCTTGCGAGGAAAGATTTTTTTTTTTGCAACTGACTAGTTCATCTAAAAGATATTACCACTACCACAAGAGTTCTGTCTGCTTATGCCTTTAGACCCACAAGGCTACAACCAATATCCCTAAATGGTATTTACAACTTCATGTACACATACACACACAATAGGAAATACACACACGTCTATTTTGTTACTGCTTTTTGCACCTGCAAAAAATGAACAAGAACATCTATATATTTTTTCACAACGTAATATAAATTAATATTACATGGACATTCATTTATATGAATATATTAAACATCAGTATTACACTCTGAATGTATATATTATATTACAATGTAATATTGATGTTCTTGTTCACTTTTTGCAGGTGCAGAATGCAGTTAGAAACAAAATTGAGGAAAGGGACAGCAGGATACTTTCTCCTTGGAGAGGAAAAGAAAATCCTCAAAATGAAGAAAACCCACAATACTATCTGTATGACTGAATGAACTCTGCAAATTTCTAACTTCCTAGAGAGAAAGAACAGTAAGTTGAAAAGTAAGGATAAACAGTAATTTAAAAAGGAGGTAACAAAGAAAATTTGTGAGAGAAGAGCTCACAAATAATCACTATTGGCCCTAAAACAGGCCCCTGGGAGACATTATTTTTGTCAAGCAACAAAGTTTGTAGAACAACAAAAAAAATAAAGTGCAATAGGCAATCACACATGCACATCCTCACAGCTGGAGTGTGACAAAGGCACACGCTCCAGACAGGTTTAGTGACAGCCTTGTAATCCCTTTAGGTTAGGTACAGACATTTAAAAAGCCAGAGGAGGAATCAAAGTTACGCAGTTTTCTGTAAGCAGCATAGTCTAGATTGGTAGCGAACAGAACAGACATTTGCCCGGGGCGGAGGGCACGCAGGGGAATCTTAGACCACAATGAAAGGCTTCTCTATATACAGGTATCAGTTGAACACAATGTTTTCTTGATATATTTACAATTTTAAAGCAATTTAGAAGCCTACCAGTGCCTCCATCACTATAATAAAATAAATTCTAAATACCTATAGATTTTGCTATTTGATTTTGGATTTTTTATCATGGGAAATCAGGAGTTCCCCCTGCCCTCTTAGGTCACCAGGACACAGATCCAGGCCCCTCACTCAAAAGCTACAACCCGCAGGCCCTGGACTTCTGAGAAGAGATGAACAAGTAAAGCACTAACCATCTTTTATCCCAGTAAGGGGTTTTCACATTACATATTTGATTGGCAGCCCAGCTACTTTATTCCACTTCATTTTTAGCCTCATTACAAATTTGTAGGATTATCAGCCAATCCATGCGACTTTCTGCAATTTAAAATACAATCAAGAATATTAACATTTCCCTTTTGCACATTTTCTCTCTGGTATCCTCATCTTCGATCTGCAAAGCCTAGCTTTTGACAGATGCCTCCCAATTGTTTTCTAAAAGCAGACTGATGCAGAGAAGCTATTTAATTTCTTTACAGCAACCCTATCTTCCTTCGCTGTTCCTTTAATTACTTGATTGCAAAATCATCACTGACATGCTAAAAATGCTTCTCACCTCTAATTACAAAATAATCATTTGCTTATCTGATTTTCTATTGCTGCTTATTTGCTCTTTAAATTCCCTCTTAACTCACCAATATCCCACTGTTGTGAGGCTTTTTTTTTGTGAACTGTGCAAGTTTCTTTGCAGTATCAAGAACTCACAGAAGCCAAGGAAAATTGGTAGTAAACAACAAATGAAATGCAGCACAAAGCTAATAACGTGACCAACAGCATATAGTGTCAGCCGCAGCACATCTTCTGCAAGCACTAGAAGTGAACCAATACATTGGTCAAATATTGGATCAGCACTGATATAAACAAAATTGGTCGTACTGGAAATCGACCCGATGTGGCCGATAATTTGTCCAATAAATGCCTGTGCATATGCACAGCCGCAGCACAGCACATAGGTGGCAATGAGCACAGCCTGGCAGCTTGGACAGCTGCGTGCTCCTGGTAAGTCTGGTGTGGTAGAAGGGGAGAGAAGAGGGAAGGGGCATGGGGGCAACTGTGGGCTGAGGCCAGGGCTAGTGCAGGATGGAGGCATGGCTCAGGAAGGGAAGGGGGCACCTCCCACCACTGCACACGACTCGTCCAGTGCTCGTCTGGCAGTTCCTGCCGCTGCTCCCACCACTCGTCTGGGAGGACAGTGGCGGCGGGGTATAGCCCCAGATCTGCCCTGCCAGGAAGAGCCCAGCCCCAGCCTGCCCCGCCTTGCAGAGATCCGGGGGCATGTATCTCCCTACCCCACCGTGCCCTCCCAGACAAGCCACCAGACGAACACTGGACAAGCTGCCCCTCACCCTCCGATGAGCTGCGCCTCCATCCCATGCCCACCCAGGCCTCAGCTGGGCAGCCCCTGCCCTAGCCCCACAACCTCCCTCACCACGGGGGCCTTGATCTGCCCCCTTATGCCCCCTCCCCTTCCACTACACCAGACTTACCAGCTGCATGCAGCTCTCCACACTGCCAGGCTGTGCTCCTCACTGCCTACATGCTGTACTGTGGCTACGCATGCGCACGGGCATTTATCGGACAAATTATCGGCTGCATCGGGCCGATTTCCAATCCAGAAAATGTTCTTTATATTGGTGCCAATCTGATATCACACTGATGTATTGGTGCACCTTTACACGGGGGTACCCCAAACTCTCTAAACCAAGGGCATCAAATTCAAATCAGTTTAACACTGCACCTAGGGGCTTAATGTAATTTCCATCGCTCACTCCCATCACTGACCGCTACCAATTTGCATCACCAGCAATCAAAAACAGTATACTGTATTTTCTCACAAATCACACTCTCCCTCACCTCCAAATAAGACATGAACATTTTTTCTGAGAAGGCAGAATGGAAAAAATATTTTTTTTTCAGAGTTATAACTGTACAGAGTGGGGACAAAGCCCAATCTTCAGCTAATTCACCCTCCCTTTCCTGTTTAAGCAAAAGACAAAACCCTGCTGCTGATAATGACTGATCATGGGTGGATCTATGATTCTGAAAAGCACTAAAGAGTCTGCAAAGATGTAAACTAGGAGGAGAGAGTACTCTTCTAACCCAAGCATTATTAACTAGGGCTGTGCAAAACAGCACCGTTTTGTTTTGATGGGACAGTGTTCTGTTTAAAGTTTCGTTTCGAAAGAACTGTTCTGTGTCGTTTAGTCGAAACTGTTTCGCTGTTTCAACGCTGCTTCGCCGTTTCACCCATAGTCTGTAATGGGGACGCAAGAAACTGCCTATAACTTTGTAATTTCTAGCCTGATTCAGATAAAACTTGCAGGGATGTGAGGCCATGAAGCCTGCCAAGTTTCAAGGAGATAAGTGCAGGGGGTTCTGGGAAACTGCACCTCAAACTGTTCAGAGCAAAACTTGTGTCACTTGTAACTGTGAAGGCACAGAGAAAGCTCAGTTCAAACAATACTTTTTATACTGTTTTTCTGATCCTGCCCCAGAGCACTGGGATTGGAAGGGACCTCAGGGAAGGATCACAGTCACTGGCCAGCTACACATATCAATATCAGAGCAGTCCTTCCCCCACTCTTCCTCCTCCCTCTCCTTAGTTTCTCTTTAGCTGCAAATAAGCCCAGCTTTGAAACTCGAAATGTTTCAAAACTTTCAAAATGTTTCTTTCTGAAGCTGTTTCAAAGCCTTTCGTTTTGTTTCAATTTTGCTGTTTTGAGCTTGAAATGAGTCGAAACAGCATCAAAATGAAACAGCCAGCGAAATTTTGCACAGCTCTATTATTAACCTCTGATATTCAATGCTGCTACAAGCTATTATGAGGCAAATAAGTTAGTAAGACTCTGAAAATTAATTTTTATAGGATTAAAAAAGGAAACAATTAAGGCAATGAATAAATGTATTAGGTAAGTAACCATTAGTTGCTTTAAGTGAGAAAAAAAGTTTTCCTAAGGGCCCTTCTTCACGTGCAGGTAAAGGCATGATGGGATCTAGTGTGCAAGCCACACAATCATGCCTCCTGCCATGGCACATATGCATGCCAGGAGGGGCAATTGTGGGATTGCACATTAGATCCCATCACACCTTATTGCCAGTGCAGGGGGAAGCCAATCCCAGCTGTCATCTTCCTTCCATGGGGAAACCACGGTGCCCCTATGGCTGGAACCCTGGGTCAGTTGCTATGTCCCAGCTATGGAGGTGCACTGGGTGCCCCCAAAACTAGAAGCCCCGTCAGCTGATGGAGCTACCAGGCGCAGGAGCTGGGAGCCAGCGTCAGCTAGGAGCTTCCAGGCTTGGGGGTGCATATAGGACTTTTCCCTGCCCCCAGACTGGGAGCTCCAATCAGCTGACAAGGTCCCCAGCCACATGGGCCCCTGGCCATACGCTTGATTAATGGTGTGATAAGCAGCAGCTACCAAGTTATACATATGCTCTGTCAAATAACTTTATAGTTTATTCATCTTTTTATCGCCCCATTAATTGACTTAACATGTGGCCAAGTGACCACTTAAGGTGAGTAACTGGTTAATCACGCCTTAAGTGTAACATGTAGATGGGGCCTTATAAATATATTATAAAATATTTTTCCATTATGCAGGATTTATAGATGCTCTGAAACATTTAGCACTGAATATTGCTGGATAACAGATACCAAAATATGTGGACAATTCTTCTGATTCAGTATGCATTTTCTCTTACCCCGTATATCCTATTAAAGTGAACATGGTTACACAAAGATAAAATTTAAGTTCCAAAGCACTACTATTTGACCGAAATTACAAATAGCAAATCTCTTCAATCTTTCTTTTCTTATTGCCATTTCATTGATACAAAGGAGAAAAATACAATCCTTTTTAAAATTCATTTACATATGCTTGCTCTTTCTGCAGCTAAGTAAATACTATTCCTTCAGAAAATCTCACAATTTAGCCATCTTTTGCTTCTAAGGGTTTATGGGTATTAATACCCAGACTGCATATAGTCCTGGTATATTTTCTCCTTGAAATATAACTACAGTAGGAAAAGACAGACAATTAAACGTAGTAGAAAAAACTATTAACAGTTAACTATTCATATCCTAGCTTTCTTTAAAAGGTAGGATTACAGATCACCATTTGCATAATCGCACCACTTCACTAAACTTTCGGAAGTTATGCCAGATACAGAGTGCATGAATTCTCAGTAAAAATACACTAATACAAAAGTAGAAGATTGTACACTGAAAGAATAATAAAAGGCTCAGACTTGTAGGAAAATAAATAAAGTGGGCATGGCTTCTTAAACTTGTGGATGGTTACAGAAAGAAATCCAAAACACCACTCTCCATTTTAGGGCTACAAATACTTTGCTCGAGGCCTCGGAACAGAAGGCCGTGCTTTCATTCCTTCCTCTGCAGAAACTTGGTAGGGGGATGAGTATAAGTAGGGAAGGGAAAACAGGCGCAGAGGAGGCATCATATCTTATGAAAACATTTGTGCATGAATTGTGCACTAATTCAGACAACACAGCAGCATTAAAGGGCATCATTATCTGAGGAAAACTTAATTCTAGGTCAAAGTGATTTTTTTCCTTACATTAGATCATGCTTACAGGTTAAAACAGATGTATTAGCCAACTCATTTACAACATAACAAGATGACGTCAGAATGTTACTGTGTCAGTTTTGAACCTCGATTCAGATCTCACCTGAAAAAAAATAAATCCAATATAACAAAATATACAGCATTAATGACCCTTTGACTCATTACAAACAGCAGTAACTGCACAAAACTCATGTAATTTATTGAATTACATAACCAAAGGAAAAACAAAAACTGATTTGGAAATCAAAACAGATGAACAGAATACTGCAATGTCTGGTTTGTCTAAGGAAGTCTTTTGAAGGCAGATTAATTATCCTGATTATAGTCTCAGAAGCTAATCCCCAAACTCCTTCACATACCACCTCAAATAAATTCCTATTTAAACAGTTAGTAGAAGTTTTAAATTCATGGTTATCCTCCTACTCTTTAAAGATAACTACTGAGGACCAGAAATGTTCTCATTATTTTGCTTGCCTGCATCTCGCCACAAGAAAAAATGAATGGAGAATGAGAAGACATGTTGAAGAAGTGATTTCAAGATCTTCTTAGAGCTTCTTTCCTAATTATTCACCATACCTGGTGAAGACAGGCAGATTTACTGATAATACAACACATCTGTGCTTCAGCCCTTGTTCATTCATTTATTTTAGGCAAGGCTGAAACTTAAAATGTATATGTTCACTATGCTAAGCAGTTTTGAAAAGCACCACAACAGGCAATGAAAAAGGAACCTAAACAAGCAGATACTGACATGGCAAATTAATGAAGGATATGGTACGTACAGACAAAAATATAGTTATATTCCCCAACCTGCAACTCATGTTAATGATAAACGAAGATGACTTCTTATATTTGAATATGGTTACCTTATTCTAAGTTTTGGATGGTATATCTTCAATATTTGACATTAAGAGATATTATTGCTAGTAACTGTTCTTTGATAGTCATTTCTTTGAACTCAGTTGTGCGCCCCAGTATCAAGTGAAATTACCTTGTCTATGGAAAAGGGTTTACAGAACAGATGTGACAGCAGAGCAATACCACCATCTTAGTTTACAATTAAGGGAAGGGTTAGCAACTTGTTCCAGCAGGGGGCTGGGAAAGACCCAACTTGGGTCAGGGTGGACCTCCACTTTTCCCTTCTGCCCAGCTCCCCTCCCTTTGCCAGAGCTTATGCCACCTCCCTGTGGCACAGAATGGAGCTCTGGTGTGAGGGCCTCTGTCCAAGTGGCCAACTGTGGCATGGTACAGGCAAAACTTCTCAGTGCCGAATGCCACCAGTCACAGCTCTGCATACTATAGATTTCCAGTCCCTGACATAATGGAACTCAAACACCTGCCCACCTTGCTCCTTGGAGGTGACACCAGCCGGGGGCGGGGAGTGGGTCGGGATGCTGGGGAGGGGGGGCATCAAGACCAGCAGCACTGGCCTCACCCCCTATCTCTCTCCTGCGCTGCTCCCACCTGACGCGGGGCAGAGGAAGGGAGGGGAGAGTAGTGGGCCCGGTCGGACACAATGGCAGTGGGGGAAAGGAGAGGAGCAGGCCTGAAGTGGGAGAGAAGCCGGCCCGCCACGGCAGCAGGCAGTGGGGAGCAGCAGACCTGGGCTGATGCGGGCAGGGTGGGGGGATGGGAGGAGAGGGCCCAGCCCCGAAACGGTGGTAGGGAGGGTAGAGGGGAGCAAGAGGCCTGACCTGGCCATGAAGCAGCAGTGGGGAAGGAGGGCGGGACTGGCACTGGCCCCAAAACAGTGTCACAGAGGGCGCGGGGGGACCACACCTGGTCTGGCCCCAAAACAGAGGATATGGGCGGGGGGCATGCCAGGCCCAGCCCAGCCCAGAAACAGCAGAGGGAAGGTTGGGGGAGGGAGTGGGCCCAGCCCTGAAACAGTGGTGGGGAGATGGAAGGAGGGGCGGGCCCAGCCCCAAAGAGAAAGGGGGAGTGTTGAGGGATGGAACCGGACGCAGGCCTCTGTCCCTACCCATGATTTTTGACAGGCAATTGGCTAGATTCATAGATGTTAGGGTCGGAAGGGACCTCAATAGATGCATCGAGTCCGACCGCCTGCATAGGCAGGAAAGAGTGCTGGGTCTAGATGACTCCAGCTAGATGCCTATCTAACCTCCTCTTGAAGACCCCCAGGGTAGGGGAGAGCACCACCTCCCTTGGGAGCCCATTCCAGACCTTGGCCACTCGAACTGTGAAGAAGTTCTTCCTAATGTCCAGTCTAAATCTGCTCTCTGCTAGCTTGTGGCCATTATTTCTTGTAACCCCCAGGGGCGCCTTGGTGAATAAAACCTCACCAATTCCCATCTGTGCCCCCGTGATGAACTTATAGGCAGCCACAAGGTCGCCTCTCAACCTTCTCTTGCGGCTAGTTTTACATATCTCCTAATCCAGCAACAACAGTTCTACTTGGTGATGCTTTTACCTCTGGCATATGCCCCTATGTGATCCAATTTGCATACTGGTCTTTTCCAGACGGAGAAAGAGAATCCTCTAGAGCAGAGGCAGGCAATTATTTTGGGCGGACGGCCGCTTACTGAGTTTTGGCAAACTGTCCAGAGCTGCATGGGTAGACCTGTCCTTTGACAGATACCCTGCCCCCTGGTCGCCATCTTGGGGCCGGAAGTCCTGCTCCTAACCTCTGGCCTTTGCCACAGGAAGTACTCCTTTGAGGAAAAGGGTTTGCTATCTTAGAATGGGGAAAAAAACAAATTATATACTAAAAAATCAAACACCCATAATAATATATTTTAATTTAATTTAAAATATTTTTGTCCCGATTTGTGTGAGTTTATGCTGTATGTGTAGAAGTGATTGCATAATAGCTCAAAATGCTCTTGTATAGTGGGTGGGGGGTGCAGGGGTGTCAGGAGTATGGGTGGGTGGGTGGGTGTGAGGGGTTTGTGGGGAGCTGTGGATGTGTGCATGTGTACACTATTTGTGGGGTGTGTGATTGTGTGTGGGGGAGGGTGTAGCTGTGGGATTTGCGGGTATGTGGGGTGTGCATGGGAGCCCCTCCCTCAGCCACCCCCCTGAGCCAGTAAACACCCACCCCGCAACAGCCCAGAGCCCAAGCACCCTGTGGCACCTCCCCGCTACCACCAACAGCATGCAGCCCCAGTGCACCCACTCTGTACCCCCTGGCCACATGCAACAATAGTGCAAGGGACCAGCACATACAGCCACAACCCTGTGCACCCCACACCGGCTCCAGGCTCATCTGTTGGGGCTGAGCAGTGGCAGCAGCATCTGGGCAGGAACTGCTGTATGGCATGGGGAATTTTTGCTGTGGCCACTCAGAGCCTACACCACACTAGGCTGCAGTGCAGCTCCTTCACCACTGCCTCTGGGCTGCCCAGCGCAGCAGCAGTGACAGTGCGGAGGAGCCGCAGGACAGCTCACAGCTGGCTGTGAAGGAGCCACACTGCAGCCTAGCACAGCACGGGCTCAAGGTGGCCGCAGCAAAAACTGCCCACTGGTGGTGGGGGGAAGAGGCTGCTTTCCTCGTGCCGAGCAGCAGTTTCTGCCCAGCTGCTTTGGCCGCTGCTGCTCAGCACTGATGGGCAAGCCCGAAGCTGGCGTGGAGCCCAGGCTCAGCAGTGGCAGTGCGGGACAAACTGCTGCTCAGCATGGGGGGAAAGTGGCCACTCCACTTCCTGCTTCCAGCACTTCCTGGTGTAGCTGCTCAGACCCCATGCAGGGTGCCTTGTGTCTGCTCTGCACTGCCACCACTGCCCCATGGGGCAACCCAGAGACAGCAGTAATGCAGTGGTGATGCAGGACAGCCCTGTGTGAGCTCTGAGCAGCTGCACCAAAAAGTGCCAGCATTGGGAGGGGAGGTGGCCTCTTTCCCCCCACGCTGAGCAGCAGTATGTCCTGCACTGCCACTGCTCAGCCCAGATGGGTAAGCGCAGAGCACACAGGGTTGGAGCTGTATGCACTGGTCCCCGTCTATACCACGGAGCAGGGGCAGGGGGCACTGGGGGCGAGCGGGCACGCAGGAGCCAGAGACAGACAGACAGGAGCGTGGGGCTCGCACTGGTGTTCCAGGGCAAGCACCAGCAGGGCCCAGAGCAGGGTGGGCAGGAGCTCAGGGTCCCAGCCAACAGGGGCTCTATGAAGCCAAGCCAGCTCCCCTCTCTCCCTGCTGGCGCAGCCCATCCCCATGCTCCTACCATCCTTCTCTGGGCTCCACCAGCACTGGCCCCAGGACACCGGCATGGACCCTGTGCTCCTGCCCAACCATTTGCTTCCACTTCCTCCTGCCCGCCAGCCTCTCTGCACCACATAGCTCCAAGCTGCATTGCCAGACCGCCAGATTCAGCAGAAGCAGGCCAGCCTCGAGGACTGGGGCGATTGCCCCCGGTCCTCCGTGCCCCTGCCCCCGCTCTTACCTGAATATCCCACTCCGGCGCAGGGAGGCACAAACAGCCCCACTGTCCTAGGCCAGAAGCCTCTGCTAGATGGGGCTTCCAGCTGTGGGGGCAGGACCAGGCAGGCCTTGCTGTTGCAGGATATTGCCATGGCTTCCCCTGGGTCCTACTGCCCTTGGCTCCTGTCATCTTTGACAGGCAAACAGGGGCAGATAAATATTTATTTTCTAAATTTTTCAGGGGCCCTACGGGCTGGACAGAATGGCCTGGTGGACTGGATTAGTCCCACAGCCGTATTTTGCCCGCCCCTCCTCCAGAAACCAGAGAAGAAATTATTTTGGTTGAGGTCTAAGGAAGGAAATGCATTGAGACAGGTGAGAAATAGGAACATAACCTAAGCACAAACTAAATTGATACACATTTGTCTTTTACTATTATACAGAAAAATAGTCAATGTCAGAAGTGGTTTTGCTGGCCTTTTGCAGGGCTTTCATGTAGTTTTACATATAAAGCCACATAAGCAGATGAAGAGAGCCCTGAATAAGATCCTTTCCCAATGTTTGGATATGAAGCAAAGTGGAAGGACTGGGATCTGGAAGCTGATTTGAGGAACCCTTCCACTCTGGACACCAAGTCAAAAGGTAACCCACAGTGATTCCAGATGCAGATGAGATAAATAATTTCAGTCAAGCACTGGAAAAACAAGTTGTAGGATAGCTAGAAACCTCAGAAGCCCCATAGGTAGGCACAGAGAAACAGAAAGTATAAGATGTCAACCCAGTGACAAGTCATCAGTGCTGATGTTCCAGACTTGGAAGAGCATTTATGAGAAATAATGGAAGTGTCATTTGGAAGTTTTTATAGGCATCCATCATAGGTTAAGAAAGTACGAAGGAAAAGAAAATTATTCCTTGTTTTCTTTGTTTGTTTACTTGCATGTTGTGAGAGCAATGGCAATGCGCAGGGGGTGCATGTGGGTGCACGTGTACCCCCTGAGATCAGCCATGCAGCCCCCAGAAGCACTTCCAGTTTTGCCAGTTTTGCCACTGGCTTAGTGATCGGCCACTGGAGGACTCTGCCCCCCTCCCCCGCCTGTCGGCAATCGGCTGCTAGGGGACCCTCCCCCATCAGCGATCTGGTGCCCCCCCAGACTCAGGAGGTACCAGTCACTCATGTGTGAGAGGATGTTCTTCTGTTTTTCTTCCTTTTGCCCTAATGGGCATTTGTTGATTGTGTCAAAACAGATATGTTGGCATATACAGATAGATCCAGAGGTGATGCCACAGATAAAGCAACAAAAGAGCAATAGTGGAGGGGTATGCTTCCCCCATCAGCACCAAAACTATCAGTTTTTGGTATGATTGGCAAGCTGGAGGCATAGTTCGTATGGGGCTCTGGGCTAAGCAGTGCTGGAAATGTAACTAAATCCATTGCACAGCCATACTTCATATACATATTTTGCATAGGTAGTCAGCATATAAGGAAAAGGAAAATTGGTGGGATCCTGTTCTAGAATGGGACTGTAATTCAATATCACTATGTACTTCAAATGAAGCATTGAATCACTTTCATAATGTGACTCAAACTGGTATAATCCCATTTAAATTATATCAATTTCAGTCTGTTTCAGTATTATGGACTTTATTAAAACAATCACTAAAATCAGTTGAAATACTCTCAATAGGCTTTGATTTAGACCCTATGCCCTTTATTTTATTCTTGATGTGAATTTAATTGTATTATAGTATTAATATAACAACAGATTTAGAAGTTAGAACTACGTATTGCATTACCCCATTTTATAAACTGAGCTTTGTATTCAAAAAAATGTTGGCAGAAGTTTTTTCATAATAACTTAGAAGAAAGAGCACTAATTTTAGAAAGGAAAAGATTGTGCTTTCATTATACAACACTTCTATTTGACATAGCAGAATTGTATTAACCCACATTCACCGTTTACTAAAGCCATAACAGTATATACCAACAGGTTTTGACAGTAAGTAGTATGTGATGAAAATTAAAAACAGAACCAGCTGTAAACAGTTTACAATCTGAAAAAAAAAATCAAACAAGATATGGGATCCATAGAAAGAAGCTAACAGATTTTTTTAAAAAATATCTGTTGGGTTGTAGATGAGATTTTTACTTGTCAAGTATTTAAAATTCATGAAAGGAAAGTATTTTAGGAAAAAACAGTAAAAATATTGATGCCATAGCTCTCCATGTAAAACTAACATCCTGTTCTCTGAAGCAGCGGAATACTGGGATCCATTTCAGCATAATGCACTTGGATTTCTTCCTATATAAAGTTTTAACCAGTCAATCACCAGCTATGTCAGCTACTAGAAGGAAAGCAAATGAACTGAAGTATAAGTAGGAGGAAAGGGAGGGTCTAAAGATTGACAACTTGGCAAGGAAACTTTCAGAGTATATATTTCATTTAATTTATAAAATACGTTTGTCTTTCTGTGAAGTAGAACATCTTAAAATTGTATAGTGATAGATTTACATATGCTTATTTCATAGTTATAAGGATAATCTGGCACATCATCTAGTTGGGGACTTATGAGCTGGCAAAATACAAACAAGCTTGACTTGGGTATGTTTTTCAAGTCCAGCAAATTTAAGTGAAACATAAGCATCTGCTTAAATAAAAACTAAGCACAAACTTAAAACCTATGCTGTTCTTGGGCCCACTTCATGCAGTAGCAAGCGAATTAACTGGATGACCTGGCAGGTCTTTTCTTTCTCCATTTCTGTGATTATATTGGCAGTTATGTATATTACCATAATTAGGCAGATAACTTGGTTACTGCTACTACCTCCCCACTGAAATAATCATGTAATTATCAAAACCTAAACATGTGAGTACTGTTGAAAACAATTTTTAAATTGAGAACTAAAGAACATGCTGTTTTATGTCCCTTGACAATGCTTTGACAAAAGAAAGAAATTCCATGAAACAGAGTAAATATTTTTCATATTAAAACTACAGGCTGTTTGAAAGAAAAATATATACACCCTATTCTGGTAAAGCTAGAATTTAACACTTTAACTTTCAAGTCTGTCACATAATCTGCTTGCTATTACACTGAGTAGTTTGCTTACAGAATCCATATGTAACAGGCATCCCTTCATGTATCTCCACCCCCAAAAGTTTCAGTTTATTTTACATTTTTCTCCTCTGATACTTTATTTCTTTTATCTCCTGCCCTGCCTGCTTTCCTCCATTTTTCCTTTTTGGTATCATGGTTTAAGTTATCTTTCCTTTCCTGTTGAAAGAAGAGCCACTCTATTCTTAGAGGGGGGGTTAGATCCTAAAATAAACTGCTTAACTATGTATCTATTACATCTAGATTGATGTCATATCAGAATCTGACCACAACATGCTGCAACAGGAATGTGACTAGAGTTAAGAAACTGAATATTTCTGCAAGTTCTATTTCATAAATATTTTTAAAATTAGCACCTGAGGCAAACACTTAAAGGGATACCATCATAAAGCTAAAATCTAACCTATTTTTTTCCTTTTTAAATAACTGTAAAACTCATAATGCATAAGATTATGTGGATCTTTTTTGAATGTCTTTACAAGCTCTTTCTAGACACCCAAAACTCAAGGGAAACCTATAAAGGAAAAATAAGCCAACAGTGTAAATGTACTAGAGGGGGCATATTTTGTTAAATCAGTATAACCACCAAAATATACAAATTCTAGCACACAAGAGTTAAAAATGGACAGACTTGTCCAGAGAAAGACAGATAATGTGATCAGGAGTCTTTCCTCTGGGTAAATCCTGAGTCCAGTCCAAGCCAGCAATAACTGAAAGCAGTGATGACTGCAATGTCTGTTCAGTTACTAATATAGACAGATATTCACATTGCAAAAGCCACCCCCACAAGGCACCCTTATTAACAGTCTTAACAGAGGCACCAAGGATCAAATGGGCATGGAGACTGAACTATCCTCTCACCCTTAGAAGTGGTCCTTCCAAAATAGGCACAATGATAACAGTGGCTTGTGTTGTTGCTGTGTTAGGATTCAGTTACCTGAGAGAACAAGAGGATGTCAGCTTCAGTGTACAAGTTTTTTGGTTTTGTGTTTTTAAATATAGAGAAACAATTATAAAATATAGTTACATAATATCTTATAAGAAACACTGCACCTCAAAATTAAAGGACAAGTTTAAAAATCTACTACATTTAAGCAAACAGATACCTGCGAAAAAACGCAATTACAAACATATGTATTCCTTACATGATGAACTGACATGATGGTGGTAAATACTGGTATCACATCAAGAATCTTAAGAAACTCTCAAATATGTACTAAACAAACACCAAAAATTCAAACCACGTTATATACTGTATTTACTCAAATATAAGATGATCCTAATTATATGAAAACCCTCCAAATAAGTAGATTGTATATATGGAAAATAAATATAAAATTGTTATAATTTTCCAGGTATAGAATCTAATTATTGGAGGTTTGCCTTGAATGTGTTCTTCTCTCACTGCTACAGCAGGGAAAAAATCTGGAGGGTCAGATAGCCTCCCCCCCTTTTTTTCCCCCCCCTACAACCCTTTCCTTACTGTCAAACCCAAGTACATGGAAGTAAGAAAAACTTGAGAACACTGACCTAGAAATAATACCTTCAGTTACTTGCATATAGGGCAATTACTACAGGTACCCATAGACTTAGACCATCCAGGATTGATATAGTTTACCTCTTTTGAAACTGCTGCAAGTTTTAGCTCAGGTACTCCATAAACACATTCTTAAGCAGCACTTCTATACCTACTTGTATATATTACAACCTATGCGTGACATTAGTCCAAAGCCAAAAGACTCATGAATTGCCACACAGTTCATTGGGCTAGGCCCCAGCAGAGACAACAGTATTTCAAGTCATGGTGACACCACAGATGAGCACTGCTCAGTATGTGTGATATCCACCTCCCCCCACTCCAAGATCCATGTATTAATTGCCCCCAATTCATGACTGGAACCAGGTATTCTTGTCACAAGTCCTAGCATCCACCAAAAATTTAAGTGTAGATGAGGCACAGGGCAACATGGTCTGGTGCATGTCATGGAGGGCAGGGCCACAATCATCATACGAGACAGGGGACAACAGACAGATTCTGAGTAAGCTGTTTGGGGCCCCATTAAGTGATGCTTGCCAGACATTTAAGGCTGGTTAAAGGGCTCATTGGAAATGGGAACAAAATGTGCAGCGCACCTGTGGGAGTGAACAGGAAGTCAAAACGTATTCAATGTAGTGCCTCACCGTGACTTGAGTCAGTGCTGAGGGTGACTAAACACAACGGGCACCACCATATATCTGATTCAGATATATTCACCATATATCTTATTCAATCCCCACTGCCCCATTCTGCATGGGGGAGCCCTGCCATGAGCCCTCAGAGGCCCAGATGCCCATGGCCAGAGCAGGTGAATACGGGGCTTTTTTTAAGTGCCAGGAAGCTGGACACAGGTGGGGGGGTGGGGCTGGGCAGGGCAGCCATGGGGGGGGGGGGAGGTTCTCCCACAGCTCCTCCGGCTGTGTCTGCCTCTGCCCCAGCAGGGGGACCCATGGTGCAGTCATGGCTCACTCTGGGTGGCAGCAGGGCAGAGCCCCCACTCCCAGCGCTGCCATACCTGCATCACCGCTGGGAGCAGGGGCTCTGCCCTGTCACCACTTGCTGGCCAGCACAGAAAGCACAGGATGCAGGCGTGGCAGCAGGGGCCCCCTTCTGCCTGGAGCAAGCTGCACCCACATCCTGTCCCCCCCAGCCCTGGCTGGGCAAGCGGCAACAGGGCAGAGTCCCTGCTCCCAATGCTGCTGTGCCCGCATCCCGCACCCCCCCACCAAATAACGTGCTCCCCCCGCCCCAGCTGGGCAGCTTGTCCCAGCCCCAATCCCTCCCTCCTCCCCCAACCCCAACAGAGTTACCAGCTGGAGGCAACTGTGTCAGCTGCCTGTTTAGTCTATAGCCAAATCGCCAGAGTGGCCAAATCTTTTCCAAAGCTTTTCCGAATCACTTTGGATGCTTCAAATTGATTCAGAGCTTTTAAATGGTCTCCCAATTCAATTCAGATTCAGAGATTCAGTCCCCGAATCGAATCAGCTACTGAAGCTTCGCACAGCCCTATTGTAAAGGTGTATACATGCCAGGGCCTGTGAAGTGAATCAGACCGATCATGAGACAGGGCTCTGAAAGCAGGGGAATATATATATCTATATCTACATAGAAATATATTTTTTTAAAGAAAAAAAGGTTTTCATCAATATGTCTGCCTCATATAGGCTATGTGTTTTATAGTCATGGCTCAGTGTTGGCTGCATTTAAATCAACATTATAAGTGGGTTTCCATTACTGAGCACATACTGCTTTTGGCAGCAGTTTACTGATAGTCAATGTATTTAGTGAGGTTTACTATTATGTGAATGTAAGATGAGGGGCTTTTTTCCCCCCCATGTTGCCTGGTGGGGGGATGCTATCTTGTATTCAAGTAGATACAGTACATTTTCAGTGACACCCTTTTATTTGATATGATAAAAGTTTTTTTTAAACTATTTATAGTAAGGTACATATTCAAAGCATGTGAGCAGAATTCTGGACTTCATTCTGATTTACTACAAATAGAAACTACAGAAGAATTTAAAAAATGGTACTGTTATAAACTCAGCCAATTTTATATATAGTCTGTATATGGACAAAACAACTTCCAGAGTTCCATGTGATGCTGGGCAAGTTACTTAAATCAAATTTTTCATAGGTTGGACACTAACAGCATCTTCATTCACTGAGAGATAATCAGAATCTGATATATAGTACCATTAAGCAAAGTTATAACTAAAGGAACCATGCTTTTTAAATAAAGAGTTACAAAAAATACAAAAGTATAGTTAAAAGCACCTAAAAGTTCAGAACCCAAGATTAGTGTATATTTATTTGATAATCTGAGTCTTAATCTCTTGCTCCTTTCATCCCCAATACAAATTGGCAATATCAAACAAACTCACAGGGATACTGTGAACATGAACTAACTGATGTTTGTGACTCATTCAGATACAATGCTGATAACAGCGCAGAAGTACCAATGAAGAAATTAATAACTTTGTGTTCAGTGTAGCACTCAAATTGTGACCCATAGAGACAGCCTGGGAGAAAACTAACTACCCTGTCACTGAAGGAGGCAGGAATCTGTGGAAAATACAGCATATGACTATGTAATTAAAGAATACTGTAATGTTTATGTACAAGGGAAACAAAACTGTACCAACAGCATTAACTCTGGAATTAGCCAAGGTCTCATCACTAGACTTTGCAAACTTAACACAGGTTTGATATTTTCTATTTTCCTTACATAAGTTGAAAAGGATAAGTGCTAGCATGTAGAACCATCTTAGATCACTGGTAGGGTTCAGACTTTTGAGATCAACAGGACAAACCTCTACAATTGAGTGGTCCTTATAGTCAGCTGTTGTTTTCTATGCTTAACAAGGATGAGATACTTGGCTCTAACCCCACCTCCCACCAGCTACTGTCCTGCTCCAATGCCTTTCCAGCTTCTACTTCATTTCTCCCCCTCAGCCTTTGACTCCTGCATACACTTCACTCCACTTCATTCCAGTCAAGTATTTTCCTCCTTTGCTGCCTAGGTGTCAGCAGTGGGAACACAAAAAGCATAAAAAAGTCTGTGTGTATCCCTAGAAGTTCATTTGATACTGCCAATGTTTATATCCAACACCAAAAAAAAGGCTGCAACAGTTTGAAGCAGCAAATTTAGGGCAAGTCCTACTGAGCTCCTAGCAGCCTGAAGATTTGGAAATGCTTCAGAAAAGTACATCTACTAGAGATGGAGTCATTTGTCATGACTTAGCTGGGGTCATCTGAGCCCAGTTCTCTCTCCTGCCCAGGGCAGGGGGTTAGACTAGAAGACCTGCAAGATCCCTTCCAACCCTATATCTATGAATCTATGAGTCTTAGCAAATTAGTCTCTCCTGGGCATATGCAATTTACAGCTACTCAGAAGATTATAACCTGGCTGAATTTAAGCATATTTTCACAGGGAAAGCAAAAGCCACATGCCTGGGACCTGGACAACAACTGCCAAATATCAGACCTTTCCTCCAAATCATGGATATGCCAGATCTCAACAAAGCGGTTGCAATACTACTTTTAACAAAAATATTGTTTCCTAATTTGTTTTTCCAAAATAGCTGAACCCTTTTAGATGAACATATTAAAAATACTGGTAATCAAATCTGAGGCAGACATCTGGCATGGTGAATTACAGCACAAATCTTTTAAATTTGGGAAATGTATTTTAAAAACCCAATAAAATGTGGCTTTATGATGTGAAGTGTTAGACAAACTTGGTACATGGTGCTACCAACCCCAACTGTAATAAACTTCCACAAACTTAAAAATAAGTTCTGTTCTATGGAAGAGAACGTTGTCTTGCATCTTTGACTGGTATTAATACACCAAATCAGATCTGAGACTACCTAAACTGAAAGGGCATGTCTCACCTGTTAGAATGAAGACTTTATCCACACGTAGGCTATACTTGTCTAAACTTCAAAGGGTTATACTCCAGTAGAAATTAATCAGAACTGAAGTAATATTACATGCTCTAAGCACTGAAATCCTTGTGATTTCACACAGGTGTTAAATATGAAATGAAAGAAATTAGCAGCTAAATTATTCTTATGCTTTGTAGCGGGAAAGTCGTATCTACAAGGCTGCTATATTGAAAACACTGATATCAAGAAAACTCAATTGATTAAGAAGGTATATCATAGCTGACAGTCTTTCAAACTTTTAACTACTAGTCAGTATGACTAAAATGGCTTTTTTAGGACATCTAAAGGACGAAAGGACAGTTCTCATACAGCAATATATCTATATCTATCTATAGATAGATATAAACACATGACACCTCAAGGCACCCTTTAATACTAGTGCCAATATATATCTATACCTACAGAGATCACTGTAATATCAATATCCATATATATCTCTATAGATAGCTATACAGATACAAAAATAGAGATATATGGATACTCATATTACAGTGATCACTGATCACTGTATATCAGTGATTCTCAACCAGGGTGGCAGTGGATCCTTTGAAGGGTGTATTTAGGAGATAAACAAGGCATAAGAAGGTAAGCAGGTAAGCTAAGCAGCTAAATGCAAATTCAGGCTCGTCTCTGCCTGGACGATACCCCACCTGCACTGCCCAGCCCCTCAATATCGCTATAGTTCTTATCTAAGGTCAAACATGAAATTATTCCTTAGAAGCTGATGGAAGCCAATAAATCTGATCATCACTTAAACATATTAAATTTCTTTGTGTCACTGATATTGTCAACATGTTTTTTGTCTAATAACCATGTCACAGAAAAGACAAGAAACACACTCAGACACAATGTTTACAAGTTCTATTGTTGCTTTTAAAGGCAATTATTTTGTTGAAGCCTATGACTATCCTATTTCCCTATGAAAGGTTTTCTACTTAGCTGGATTAACATGCTATTGATAGCTAAATTCCGCTGTCACAGGCTACTGTTAAGTCATCATTTCTAGAACAAACCTATAAAGCTATTTTCTTTATCCAGTGTGTCAATTAGAACAAACTCACCAGAAATTTGCTCCAAAAATGCATTAAGAATATTCTTTACAACGTTTTGTTTTTTTTAAGAGATGTATGACATGGGATTAGCCATTTCATTGGAATCAGAGCACACATCAGTAACAATTTGAAAAGTTTAATATAATTTGCAAAAAGCAAAGAGGTTAATACCCTGTTTTCCAGTACTTGCTCTTTCCAGAGAAAAAATAACCCATTTTTACATTGCAAAAATTGACTGTTGGCCAGGCAAATTCAACATGTTGCCTTGGACCAAATAAATAAATAAATAAATAAAAGTAAACAGTGTCAGAATTTTCAGACACAGTTACAATTTCTGATCATTCATGTGTGTCCTCTCAAAAATTAAATTCACTGGATAAAATTAATCCGCAACCAAAAAACCCTCTGTTCATCACAACCACTTTTATAAGTACACTAAACCAGCCGTATCAAACTCCATCCATCCTACACACCAGATCTGGACCTTGGGGCTCCTTGCTGGCCAAATACGGACTCAGGAGCAGCTGTGGGGCAAACAATCACTTTAATGCAGCCACTTTAAAAGGACTACTTCTTGCTTTGCCCCCTTCCCCAATTAACTATATTGTATGTCCAGGGGCATACAATGGACTGTGTAGCACACACATGCACAGAGTCCTAATCTCAGCCACCAGTCACTGCTTATACCAGTGAGCTCTCCACTGCACCACACTTCAGGATCCTAGATCTATCTGCTCCTGTGTGTATCTTCCAATACTAATAGAGTAATGCTTCTGGAGACAGGCTGCAGACAGATAAAACAATTATGCAGATGGCGAAAACTGAGGGGGTGCGGATTTACATATATCAGATTCAGTTATTCCACTGCAACTGTTTCTTTTGTCCACTCTTTCCCCACAGGAAGTGGAAGTAAAACTATAATGATTTGTCTTTACCTCTTTCATTCAGCATAAAATCATTGTGGGTTAGCTTCAAGTCCTGTAGGATAGAGAACAGATGAAACAGCTACAATAGATTACTAGACCCACATTTAGCTCTGGCAAGCTCCTTCGTACAGAATCATGGACAGAGTTTAAAGAAGTGGTTCTCAACCTTTTTAAACTCAAGGCACCACTCCATAGCTTTTGTGAATTAAGTGGCATCCCATTTCAGAAGCTTACTAATTACAGTGCTTACCTCCCTGCAGAGGCCAGGCAGTGGGAGCAGGGGAATGGCCACGCATGGAGAGCCTGAAGCCGGCCCTTATCTGTTTATCTCCTCTCACCTCACACTTCCTGATCACCCTTCAGAGGATCTCATAACACCCCAACACACTGGCTAAGAATCCCTGCTTTAAAGCAATATAACCGTCTGTCCATGTCCCTAGGCATTAATTTGGATATGGAGCCACATGACTCAAAAATGTTGAAGTTATTTTATGTGACCCGTGCTGAAATGGGGGGGGGGGGGGGGGGGGGGAAGCTGTTTCATTACAAGTTAACAGAAGAGAAAATGTAACATTATTTCCAAGTTAGCGTAACTATTACAACTTTTGCAAAACTAAGATTCAACAATACAGGCAGTTTAATGTTTCAATTTGAATTTAAAAACAAAACAAAACAAAAATCAAGAAATTGACAATGGTACGCCAGGATCTAATCTCTAGATCAGTGGTGCCCAAACTCATCGTCCCACAGGCTGGATGGACAGTACCAGATCCAGCCACCTGTCCAGTGGTCTTTATCTGGTACACCGGGTCAGCACAGTGGAGCCTGATCCATCTGCTGGGGGAAACAGGGAGGGGAGAAGGGCCCAGCTCAGATCTGGAAGTGTGGTGGGGGTGGGCATGAACAGCCCCAATCCAGACATGTGTGGGGGCAGACCCAGCCCTGATCCCACTGCACAGCAATGGCCTGGGGCTAAATATGGCCACACACAGCTTCCACTGGCAATTTTTCTGACCCCTGGAGATTCCTGCAGGCTGGATACCATGGCTCCATGGGCCAGAGCACCCCTGTTCTAAATTAACATAAAGAGACATAGCTTACTTGTTGGACCTTTAAAGCATAGTAACATATCCTTCCATTATACTGAGTGGCCTTACCCTACATATTTCCTCTATATTAATACACTGTGGCCAGCAACTTTCAATTCTCTTTTAAAATGGAATAGTTTTTATACATACACTTCTAAAGGACCAGGATTAAAAAAAACCCCACCTAAGTATTTGCTTGAAATTTGGACAAGCTCATGTTATTACCCTGAATACGAGGGATGTAAATATCCTTTTAAAAATTATTTGTTTAACCTCCTCTATTTTAAACGGTTAACCAATAACACAGTAGCTCGGAAACAGTTGCTATTGGGAGCTGCTCCTGGGGCCTTTTGATGGTGGGGGGGAGGCAGAGGTGGCAAGCCCAGCCAGACAACCCAAGCCTATGTCAGCATTTCCTAAGCAGTGTGCCACGGCACACTGGTGCGGAGTCAGGCACGTCCAGGTGTGTCATAGCATTTTGGGCTGGAGTCATGCCCCACACCTGGTGCTGCTGCGGACACAGACAGACAGGGAGCATGGGTCCAGCCCAAAATGCCATCTGGCTGGCCACGTGCCACCCTTCCTCATCAGCATCCGGCTGGCTGCGCACTCCCCTCCCTGGTCAGTGTCCAGCTGGCCACACACCACCCACTTCCCCCTCTCCACATCTGGTGTGCCACAGTGCTTTTTTATTTAGGGAAGTGTGCCATGAGGCAAAAAAGGTTGGGAAATGCTGGCCTATGTGAAACCCTGCGCTGGGAAGGAGGGAGCACTGGTGAATGAACAGCTAATTGTTTAATTGCGAGTCATCAGGCCACCTGCTGTTTTCCCCTTTAACTTCATAGGCTATGGACCTTTAAAGCATAGTTACATCCCCTTCTCTTCCCTCCCTCCCTCCTACCTATCCTGCTGCCTTCTGGTTCCTGCTGGGGCACCATGCAGCTTTCCTTTTCCCCGCCACCCCTGCCAGACTGCGTCCCACCACCCAGTCTAAACAATAATCCATACACTAACTGGTTATCATTGAGCTTACCAGTTAAACAATTAACTGTTTGGTCTTTCGTATCCCTACAGAATATACATCTACACATTTATTCAAAGAGAAAATAAAAATCAACAGCATCAATAGCATTTATAATCCAACATGATAATGCAGGAGTAGGCAACCTATGGCCCACAGGCCTCATCCTAGTGAAAAAAAGGTTGGTATCCCCTACCCAAACACTTTTTAACCATCTGTCAATACTTCATCCTCTCAGGTTTTTGTAAAATTATTCTTCTGAAATCTCATAACAGAAAAGAATTGAAGAAACATGAAAAGTCTCCCTACCTTCAGCTACAAGGCTAAAGCAGAGAGAGACCTTTGCTTTAAATCCCATTTAAGCTATAAATACACAAACAAATAAATAAAGAAATAAAAATAAAATTTGCACAATTTAAGATACCAGGAGTTTATACACATCATGTTTCACTCAAATGGGTCCTCCTGCTCAAAACTGAAATAAAATGTGATAATAAAAGACAGTTTATAAATACTCTGTCTAGTGATTTGTTTCCTAGGAAAAGTGACTGCAAGCTTTGGTTTTATTGATTAGCCAATACATCAAGTCCTTTCAATCCTACATGCAAATACATGACAAACAATTTTTAAACAACATTCAGTATGAATTTGACAGATGCAGCCCAATCATTCATATAATCTTTGCATAATGGTCAATAAAATGGAACAATTTAAAAACGATAAGCTTGTAGTTCATGAAACGAACTTGTTTCCTTACAGAACAAATTCATATATATATGACTTTTACTAAGGCAAAAATAAATGCAAGAACACAAGATCATCTACTATAGCTTTTGTTTTCAAGGAATAAATACCACATATTCCCCGGCATGATGTTTACTACTGTGACTCCAAGGAATAGTCTGCTAATGTGGTGTACTAAATAATCATGGATAGTTCACCATCCAGTTGAAAGGTTATCCCACTGCTGAAGATCAAATGCCTACTAAACAAAGAAGTGGTTTCCTTCTGTTGCAATCAAATATTTAGAGTTTCTCAGACAGGGATGCAGTATGCACATTATTTAATCCTTTCTAGACGCAGGTGTAGCAGTGGACGTGGTCTTTCTGGACTTTAGGAACACCTTCGGCACTGTCTCTCACCCCATTCTCATTAAAAAACTAGGAGACTATGGCGTCGACACCTACACAGTCAAATGGGCCACTAACTGGCTGGAGGGCCACACCCAGAGAGTGGTGGTGGATGGGTCTTATTCGACCTGGAGGGATGTGGGCAGTGGGGTTCTGCAGGGTTCGGTCCTCAGGCCTGCACTGTTCAACATCTTCATCAGCAACTTGGACGATGGGGTAAAAAGCACCCTGTTCAAATTTGTAGACGAAACTAAGATTGGGGGGGGAAGTAGGCACCCTAGAAGGCAGGAATAGGCTGCAATCGGACCTAGACAGGTTACAGGGGTAGGCGGATGAGAACAGGATGGGTTTCAACACTGCCGAGTGCAAGGTGCTGCATCTGGAGGGGGAAGAACCAGCAGTGTACCTACAGACTGGGGAACTCCCTTCTCATCAGTGCAGAGGCAGAAAAGGATCTTGGAGTCATTACTGATGTCAAAATGAATATGGGCTGACAGTGTGGAGACACGGTCAAGAAGGCCAACCGCACCTTGTCATGCGTCCACAGATGCATCTCAAGCAGGTCTAAGGAGGTTATCCACCCCCTCTATGCAACATTGATCAGGCCACAGTTGGAGTACTGTGTCCAGTTCTGGGCGCCACACTTCAGGAGGGATGTGGACAACACTGAGAGGGTCCAGAGGAGGGCCACTTGCATGATCAGAGGGCAGCAGGGCAGGCCCTACGAGGCGAGGCTAAGGGACCTGAACCTGTTCAGCCTCCACAAGAGAAGGCTGGGGCGGGGGGAATCTAGTGGCTGTTTACAAACTAGTCGGGGGGGGACCAGCAGGCATTGGGGGAGTCCCTGTTCCCCCGAGCACTACCAGGAGTGACTAGAAATAATTGTCACAAGCTGGCAGAGGGTAGATTCAGACCAGACATCAGGAGGCGCTACTTCACTGTCAGGGCAGCTAGGATCTGGAACCAACTTCCAAGAGAAGTGGTGCTGGCTCCTACCCTAGGGGTCTTTAAGAGGAGGCTGAATGAACACCTTGCTGGTACTCTTTCCTGTCATGGCAGGGGGTCGGACTTGATGATCTGTTCAGGTCCCTTCCAACCCTACCATCTATTAAACTATAATATAGGACATGTTTCCACCCTTTTTTCTAAGCATACTGCCCATACTTTTCAGCTTCAAAAAAAGTTTTGCCATTTACAATGAATACTTGTGTACAGGTCCAGGTTGGGCTGAAAGAAGCCACCCTCTCATGCTCTTACATATGAGAATCAGCTTTTGTTGTACATGTCATGAGGAATCAATTTACCTTACTTTTTCCAAACCCCATGAACAACACAATTGACAAAAAGCTGCATTTTTCCCCCAGGGTACAGTCTAAAATAGAAAATTCAGCCTGTCCCTGAACTTAGAGCAACTGACCTTCAAAAAGTTTAATGTTCCGTTTTAATAAATTTAAACTATATCTTAGTATCTATGCAGAACAACACAACTGAGGTTAGAATCATGCCTAATCAAGCCAGATGTTATCACTACCACAGAAGATGAAAACAGTGCTGATTTTGTGCCCAACATCCAATTTCACCACTCCTACAGCAGATTTTCCTCTATCTGCAATATCAGGAGACAGGCCTTAGCTCAACAATCACCAGAGAGAAGTGATGATTCCCACTTCTAGAATACCCTTAAACATTACCCTGAACTGGGGTAAGTTTCTGAAATCGGCGGGAGCCCATGGATATAAAGGAAAAGAGCTGTAAAAAAAAACAAACAAAAAACTGTGTTCTGTTCTGCCTTCTACCTAAAAGATGCTCTTAACCTGGTGTCAGCCAGGAAAGGAGAGCTTTGAATACATCTGAAATTCATTTAAAAGCCTGCCCTAACAACTATTTATGATAGTGATAAAGACTACAATCCTCTACAGGAAATACTCCTTAGTCATATCAAAAAAAAAATTGTCAGTACCATAAAATATATATGTATATAGCAAAGCTGTCTAAGTTCTCAGCAGCTGCATGCTGCATGGGCATGTCTACATTCAGTCCCTCCCACCCCAACTGGACCAGGTACGTGGGCCCTTCCCCTCTCACTTTCCCTGGTACACCAGGCACATGGACCCTTCCCTTCCCATCCTACACTGGGCATGTGAGCTCTTCTCCCTTCTCCCACTGTACCAGGCATGTGGTCCACTTCAGCTGCACTGAACTTGGGTACACAGGCACAGGTGCCCCAGACCTATCCTCAGCTCCATGGACACAGGCTCATTCTCTGCTGTGCCATGGACTTCTCTGGCACCATGGGGTGTGCCACACTGCTCCATGTCCACCTCTCCCTACAGTGGAGAAGGAAATAGAAATGGGAGCCAGGGGGAACCCAGAGCCTCCATCTGAGAGAACAATGGGGAGAGAAGCAGTCTGGTGATAGCCTAGGGACTGCAAACTAAGCCCTCATGGGCCATGTGAGGCCTATGACTTGCTAGTTGGACAGCCCTGGTATATAAAAAGTTCCCCTCAGGTCAAATTGCTGTAGAGAATGGCTGCCACGGTGAATGTCAATGAGTCCATTTAAATGTTTATGTTATTCTTTGCGTTCTTCAAACCCAAGTAAATCTGCTGCCTCCTAACAATGAGGCAAAACTGAATGTTGCTCAGATGCCACTCCAACCCTGGCACAGTTTCAATAGCCTTTGTATATCTGACAATTAGGGAAAGACTCTCCATCATTTGAAAAGGTTGAAAGAAAAAACACCCCACAAAGATAATGCTACCAATGACAGAAACTAAAACTAAAGGCATCTGCTTGTACTCACTACTCGCCCCTTGTAGCACAGGCTGGGAAACAGCCCCTGCTATATCCCTGAAGGAGGGGCCATGCCAGGGGAAACTTCCCTAGCGGGGCCCAGACAAGCCATGACTTACCGGCCCACTGGCAGCAAGCCCCCATGGAAAACTTACCTGGCAGGGTCCAGGCACACTGGAGAATGACACCGGGGGTGGGGGATTTGTTTGCCGGAGCCTGGGCAAGCCACACTTCCTCGGTGCACGAGGAAAGCTTGGAGAGGTAGACAAGGTAGACACTCACCAGGCAGGAGCCAGACAGGCTGCACTGCCCGACCTGGCGGGGAAGAACATTGGGGGAGGGGAACCCACCGGACAGATGGCGCTGCCCCAGCATGCCAAAAGGATAAGTAATGCTGGATGGGGGGGATTCTTGTGGGTGGACCCACCAGTCGGAGGGTCGGGGACACTGGGAGAAAGAGTGCCCCACAAAAGATTAAGCCCATCAGAAGAGAGCATGAGTGGATGCCATGGGCGGATTAGCCAGGTGGGACCCTAGATCATCCAGGCAAAGGAGAGATTTGCCTGGAGGTATTGAATAAAAAGTCTCCAGGTTCAGAGTTTTCCCTGAGAAAGTAATACCAACAAAGGGAACAATGATCTGTGTTCTTTTCACTTAGTATTCAGTACTCCTAAGCTAAGGACAGAGAACAGGGGGAATGTTAGATCCCCTGGACAACCAAGTTGTAATTAATTAAGTCATAAGATGTACACCTGAGTTCTAGTGAGTCACCTATTTAGGGAACCACCAAGACTAGCAGGTGGAGACCTCATCACCCAGTATCCACCAATCCCAGAGAGAAAGAAGATTAACTCAAGTGAGATTAAAATACTCCAAAGAAAGAGACCCGTCTTGATGGTAGGGTCACCAACCCGTCATGAAGTCAGCAACCAAACTGGGTTGGGAAGAAGCCTAGAGCTGGTGACTCACATTCATTGCGAGTGGAGAAGGACGACTCGTCACCCAAGAGGAGAAGGGCAAGGTGTAGGGATGGTGGAGCCCTGTAGAAGACTGACCCTGGTCAGTATGACCATCACCCTAGATACCATCCACTGTCCCGAAGAATAACTTAACACAAGACATCGCAGGTGAGAGGGAGAGAAGACGAGGCAGAGGTCCCAGTAATTCCAACGTGATGAGAGGAAGCGGGTGGCCCACCTGCTCGCACCCCTCATTTTTAAACTCTTAGGCCTAGTGAAATTAACACAAAAATGCATCCAACTACCTACACATGCATTCTCTCTTTCTGTTGCTGAAAAAAAACAAACGCTTTTCAACTAATGCATGTTAGAAAAAGCTTGAAATTAATCCGCTATCATGATCTTAATTTTTTTTTTTTTTTTAATATCTTTACTTTATCTGACTGAAGAGGACAACTACTTTCAGACCTTTACCTTTCACTGGCAACAGCCTCTAAGTAGGAGCCTACTTAATACCTGATTTCGCAGATTTCACAGAAACTGCAAAATTCAGGATTGCCCACAAAATCAACCCCAAAAAAACCCAAACTTAAAAACAAAATGCTGACTCCCTAGTGGGAGCCAGCAGTTCTCACTATTGGGAGGGGATGTTGTCAGCTGGTGGTGTGGGAAAATGGGAAGCAAAAAGGTTGGCTATCGTCCTCTCACTCTCGTCCCCCGTCCCCTCCCAGAGGCCGCTCTGCCAATCAATGCGGAGGGGTAGAGCCACACAAAGGGCAGCCAGAAATCCAGATGACAGCCACCCCCTCGTCCCTCCTTCCTTCCCCCTCACCCAGGGCCTCTTCGTCAATCAGTACCAAGGAGATGGGCTGCACAAAGGGCAGTCAGCAATCAAGATGGCAGCTGCCCCATTGTCCCTCCTCCCCCCTGGGCCTATGCCAATCAGTGCTGACGGGTGCAGCCACTGCAAAATGACCATGGAATTAGAACTTTACACCATGATCAACCTGATGAAATTGGTAAGTAGCCCCACAATTTAGGCAGACCCCTATCATCAACTTATTCAGAAGTAAGAAAACATGCCAAGCTTTTCAACTGATCTTAACTCCTGAACAAAAATACAAGGAATGAAGCAAATCTCAAGGAAGCCAGAACTTAAAACCATGGAAGAGTTCACATGCTAAACCCAATGTTCCAACTTGCACCTAGAAATGAAGCTGAAAGGTTGTGTTTCAAGTATAAATTATAATACCTGTTATACATCAAAATACCACTCAAACATTCAAGTAGCGCATACAGCAACTGAAGGTATTGAATATTCTATTAAGGTTCATGGTAACAATTCTGTTCAAGGAAAACTAACACCTAACTTGAAGGAATTTGAGAGATTAAAAGTGTACAAACTTTCCCCCTCCAAAGAAAATGTACAGTTTGATCATTTAGTTATACTCTTCTTTGAAAAAAAATCTAATTCAGGATTTGAGTCATTAAGGAAAATATTCCTATAAAATTTAAGACCCTACTCTAATGCTCTAACTGGAAGTGGAAGTGAAGGAACAGAAAAAAAATGTACGCATTATATGCCCCTACCAGATTTTAATGTAAACGCACCATTGGGATCCAAGGAATTTTGTGCCTGATCCTAAATATTGCACAACCTGCCATGCCAGATGTATGTGGGGATTGAACATAAAATGCCTTAGATCCTGATGGCACAATTACATTTGCATCTGCCAGGGACATATGATACAAATTGTTTCTCCCCCTCCCTTTCAGGGTCATTTTATCTTTCGCCTCCTCAGGTTTGTTTGCTTCATTGGTGCAATGGGTGAAATCTCTCTCAGAACACAGCTCTTCCTTAAATGCAGTCTCTCCCCATGCTGCCACATGAGCAAACGGACCAGCTGGAGATCGACCAGCAACACTTGTATACCAAGACAGAAAATCTCTCTTTCAATGGGACTGGACTAGCCACTGAGACAATCCAGAATGAAGGCTCAAGATTACTCTGTAATAACCTCTGACTCATTCAGTTAGTAGCACAACCTTTTCCTAGGCAGGTTATCTGAATAGATGAGCAGTTTCTAGAGCAGCACCACACAGTGAACCACCACCCCCATCCCGTGCCCCCCTGATGAGCCGTGGCTCTATCCCACACCTGCTCTGCCCGGGCAGCGCTTGCCCCAGTCCCTGTCCCAGCCCCAGCCTCACTCCCTCCCTCACGGCAGGGGTGTTGATCTGCGCTCCCCACCCCAACCCCTTCCCACCCCCCTCCCTTCCACAACAGGTTTACCAGCTGGACACAGCTGTATCAAGCATTGGAAAGGAAACAATCCCCCATTTATAACATTGCTGCTATGGGAAAACTGGTTCCGAGTTATGATGTTTCAACTTAAGACATGGCTTTCAGGAACTAATTGTGCTGTAAATCCAAGGACCACCTATACATATCCCATTCTATTATATGAAGTGTTTCTCAGTTAAGCTGTACACTCAGTTTTGTTCTGTTGCCCTGAAATTTATTTGCTTATCACTTCCTAATTTTTCCTTAGTCTCATAGCCAGGGTCTTGCTCCTTTCATCTCTCTGCCATCTTAGGCTTCCTCTGTCTCTACTGCTGATCCTTCCAAATACATAAAGGAACCATTTCCAAAACTTTTTTTTGCATGACCTTGCACATACACACACTCACAGCTTCCATCTTCTGCTCTTTCTTCCCCTACACATTTCCCATTTCCCTCTTCTTCTGGCAGTAGAACAGGTGGAAAAAAAGTGAACATCAAGCTGAGGATAGCCTGTGCTCTCAAGTCCCATTAAAAACAATGGGAAATGGAAATAATTTTCAATTTAAAATAGCAATAGGATTTTTTTTGTAACATCTTTTACTAGAACAACTCTGTAGTTGGGAAAGGTGTTAGACTGGGTTTCAAGCACAAAATGCCTTCCATCAGCTCTGGGAAAGAAGCAGATACAACCTAAGCTTAGTATCAGGTAAAATAATTACTTATATAAAATGAAAGAGGTCATTTTAGGAAGGAACCAGGCTGTAAATCTGTAAAAAAAGAAAAAAGTTACCAGTAGGGACAGACCAAGTAAAGAACAATTAAAACACACGCACCTAATTGATGCACCTAATTACGTACAATAACAAGACAATTCAACGGGAAGACAACCAATATTACCTGTGAAGCACAGAGATTAGCAGAGGGTGCAGATAATTAAATCCTGGAACAGTGGTCACGACCAGTCGATGTCGATCAACTGGTCAATAGCGGAGCCTCTGACAGTCGATCTCAATCTCTCAGAGGCTCCACAACCGGGAGAGGCAGAATGCATGTGGCTGGGCTGAGCCATGCCTGCCACCCAGACCGGGCTGGGTGAGTGGGGTCAGAGCCCAGGCAGCTTGTCTGGGAGGCAGGGGGGCAGGGCAGGTGGGGGGGGTGGAGGGGGGACAGATCCTGGGGTGCCAAATAGTGATCTTCACCATAAAAAGGTTGGAGATCACTGCTCAAGGATTTCACTGTCCAGTACAGTTTTACTGTCTAGGATTTCTCTGTCCAGTACAGTTATGAATTTTTGTTCCCAGGTCTATCTTCTGAAGATACTGCATAGGTTTTCTTAAGGATAAGGACTGATGTGGTGTAGTTTGAGTGGTGAAATTCCCACTGGTGATTTGATGTTTTTGTCCTTCATTGTTGTTCTGAGAGAGTTTATTCTGGAGCACCGTGGTGGTGGTTTACTTTCCGAAGGGCACTCACTGCATTCAATGAGGCATTATCACGATTTGTGACAGGCATGTCTAGGATCCATGGATTCTGATGGTTTTGTTATGAAGCATGCCGATTGTAGCAGTCATGAATATGTGTTGACAGGTTTTGCATTTGTTATTAGGCTGGGGCTTTTTCTGCTTGATGCAAGGACACAGATCTTGTTTCTGGTGATGGGTTTGGTGAGGCCTGTGAACTTTCTGAAGGCCAAGGGGAAGGAGGGAAGGAAGGATTGGGAATATTTATTTCAGGGTATGATACTCTTCAAGTATAGGTTATAATTGTCTTATTACTTGTCTTATCCTTACAGATTCCAGAGTGGAATGGTATGCGATTGTCAGGGGTTTCCCTTTTTATATTGTAATAGGTTTGCATGGGGTACTTTGGTGGCTCATTGAAAGAGGCATTCTGTTTCTTTCTTGGCACTGTCTTGTTTGGCAAAACAAAAATTTTGATTGGTGAGGTAGGTGTCAAATATTCTCAGAGCAGATGCAAGTATCCAAGAGCCCATCTAACATCTCTTCCAATTATAATTAGTCCAATAAAATATTTTAGTAGGCAAACCCTGCTTCTCGCCTACTCCATGGATCATTACAGCTATACCGCCCACAACACTACTATTTTGAAATAGGGAATTTTTTGGCAAGTTTTCCACAGGATACTTTTGTAGCACATGCTACTGAAAAATATTTTTCTTTCCCTTCCCAAAAGTTACCGACTGTACTGGATTTACTCATGAACTCACTTTTACTAGTCACAGAACCAGAAAAAAATCTTCTGCATCAAAGTTCAGGATCTTGCATTCAGTCATGTCATATAACCCCTTTCAATAAATGATCAGGCTACATTTTAAAAGCAGTTACTAGTATTCTTGTACTCACTACTCTTAGTAGACAGTAGTTCTTCATACATGCGAACTGTTTTTAATCAGCTGACAGAAAATGACAGATTCCAGTGAGAAGGGGTTTGTTTTTTTTAATTTCCTTTCCTCTTGCTCAGCAAAGAGAAAAGAAAAAAAGTATACACACTTCTAAAGCAAAGCTAAAAATCAGCAAGGCAGTGTTGCAGAAGGAAACACTCCTTCCCTAAGTGTGTGTGTATATATAATGTATAACATACAAATCTATACAACAAAGAGCAAGAAACTTTCAAAATGCGATTTTTTTTATATTAAAAGATAATCCAAAAACATTTAAAATAGGCAAATGTTAGGTGGCCACATCTCTTAACAAAATAAAATACCTCTATACCCTTCTTTGAATGCCACAACTTGAGCATCACAAAGAGACAGGTGGAAATGAAAAGGATCCAACAAAAATATAGAACATAAAACAGTAGACAGTTCATCCAAAATAGAAACGTTTTAAACAATTAATCAAATATAGTATTAGGTAGCGAACTGAGATTTCAAAGGTAAACTCTGATATGATGTTAAACGTTTTTTTCCATCAGAAAAAAAGAAAGTTACCTAAGTCCCTATGTAGTATTGCAAATTTATCATAAAATACTAATTTTCTTCACTGTGTGAAAGACCACAAACAGTTGATATACCAGTAGGTTATCTGTTCTGAGTAATACAATCTAGACATGCTAGCTAATTACCTGAATTATTTATTAGCCATTGCACTGGCCCTGTTCTATACTGACCTACAGGACTCACCCTGCGTCATGGGAGCTAGAATCTGTGCCAATAACAAATGAAAATGCTGAAGTGTCAGGAAAACACACACAAATACAGAATTGCATAAGAGCATGAACTTCATCGAATCCCTGGTGTCAAATGTAAATCTATTTTGTTATAATGCCAGACTGGTTTTAACATTATATTACAGTGGATAGATACCTTTTCTAGAGCAGAAGGGAAAACAATTCATTTGATATGGTTTAAAGCACACATTAGGAGTGTTGCCATGGACATAAATGTAAACACTAATACCAACTTTATCAGTTGTTTGTTACTACTTAACAAGCCTAAGCAATGCAAATATCCTTAAACCAAGCAGACTGATTAAATGAAATTAGTGTTAGTGTGGCTCATTCACTTTTGCTTTTGTTATACCAAGAGGACATCTTTCCATTGCCACAAACTAAGGCCACTTCAGAATATTTTTAAATTATGCACTACACCAGCTTTCAATCAATAGTTACTTGAGTAACTGCTACTGCTTTTCTAGTCCCATTAATTAGTGCTTATTTTACATACCTTAAAATACAAGTGTGTTACAACTTTCCCATAGATTCCAATTTCTTTTGACAGCAATCTGAAAGGATTGGTATGAAACGATTAACTAAAGAAAAGAGTTCCAAACTCAACAATAACTTAAGTAATGTTGCAAGTCAGTGGTGCTCAATCTTCTACCTGCACAGGCCAGATAACTGGCATGCGGACAGTCTGCTGGCCATACAGTATTCAATTCAGTATTTGGGGTCACCATACATATCAGATCTACCCTGCACTGCCCAGATCTGGCCCTGTTCTGCTTCACTCTGTGGGCCTGATCCAGTGTATCAGCCACGCTATCCGTCTGCGGGACTCCCCACGGGTCTGGAAATCTAGTAGCTGGGGCAATTAATGCTGCTCCTGTTCCCCCTGCCATCAAATTTTTGGAGAGCCTGGGGAGAGCCTGACTGGCTAGCTGAGCACTTCTGTTGTAAGTTATACACAGTGAGTACATCTACATGTGCAATTAGGGTGATGTGATGTTATTTCCAAAAGATTAGGTGTTTGGGTGTTCTTTACGCTGTGTGTTTTCCTGTTGCTTGTTGTTGAGAGGTTTGTAATGTGTTTTTTTTTGTTTGTTTTTTTTTACAAAATGATGAACATTATACATAATCACTTCCACCACTGTAAAATGTGAAACTCTCTAGTGTTACATTTCTTCAAACACAGCTAATAAAATGAGACTAAGTTGTTTTATCCAGCATATGGAAAAAAGTTAAATCTTGAGTGAAGCATGGGATGACAAAAGGTGGAGGATTACTTATGTTTAAGAAATTTAAAAAACAGTGTGAGAACAATTATCTAAGCAAAGCAGTGGTTAGAATATGCAGCACTATGAGTAAGACTAGTATAATTCAAATGCAGTCATTAGAAAAAATATTCTGTTAATAAATGTTATCATTACCATTCATGTTTAACATTTTCAGAAGCTTGTCCAAATACACTGTATTGTATACAAGCAGATTAAAGTCAGATGTGTCAAATTTATTAGACTTATTACATTCAACTGAAACCTTTCCATACATTTCATGCCTGATAAGAAGTGTGCAACCTTAAAAATATTTGTACGTAAGTCATATGGGCCTCTATCAGTTAATGAATTCTTTCAAAGTAACTTAGAAATACAATTAACACACAAAACAGACATTCATTTTCCAAACAACATCTAAGAGACAGTGATTAAAGGTAGAAAGAGAAAAAAAAAAATGTACCCCAGATTCCATTCTAAGATGTATTAATTCAGATATATAAAAGGCAGAATGAACTTAACTAGGATCTGTGGGATTTATAAAGCAGAGATTGTTCAAACTGTATGGTACAAGCATAGTAATCTTTGAATATGTTCTTACACCATATCAAGAACTAGTCTGTGTGTTCAGTAATTTTATTCCCTGAAATGTACACACTCTCTTCACTTAAGGCTGAATACATGTTGCATAATATCTATGTTATAGAGCTGAAGTACTTCTGCAAATTGTATAGTAAAATATGTAAAGAACTCATGAAGTACCTTCTTTAAGCATGTTTTACTGTAATCTGTCCATTCTTTTAACTGTTCAAATTTCAAAACATTTGCTCTATTAATAATCACTGCTAACATGTATAACAATCTATCTAAATGTCTTTAAAACAGTATTTCTGAAAACTCTGAAAAGCAGTGTTTAAAATAACTGAATTAAGTGCAATCATGAGTTTGAAACAGAAGGAAGAAGACTGATGAATCTAAAACTGAACACCAGGGTATCCGAGTGACTTCTAGTACTGCTTTCGGCAGTCTAATAGGTTTCACAAATGTGTTTGTTCTTTCTCCTCTCCAAAGCAGAGACCTGTGTGTGCAATGCTTCGTTACTTTCAAAACACTCACAACTCTACTGAAAAGTAACACACTGCAGTGTCACAGAAAACAGGTGCAAAGTAGCAGGCTTCTGATGGTTTACTTCCTGTGGGACTTTGTTTCAAACCTGGAAACACTGCCCTCCTCTTTCACCCCCTCCAAAGAAGAGAGCTGTCACCCAGTCTTCAACTCCAGTCCTTTAGATTATTTTAAGTATGATAGGTCCAAGTCACCAAGTACCTGGAAGATGAAGCCATGGGCTAAGAATATCACCCAATAGTCTATCAAATGCCAGTGCTGAAAGAACGGAGGATAGATTTTGATGTACTTGTAGTACATCACGTTGCTACGAAGAAGTGCTGCATCATTCTAAGGACTGATGGCTTCATATCCGGGTGTAGTGTGTTGCTATACACACACCAACAGAAAATACATCTCCAAAACTAACTAAAATTAGCTTTGAGGGAGAGAACTTCCTTTCCCCCCTTTTTTAAATTTAAATTCTTAGGAAAACATATTGACCATACAAGGGTCCTCAAACTCATAGCTAGAGAAAGCTCAGAGTTTTGGAAATTATAAGAACATGAAATGAAACTTGGCAAATGGTAATTAAGTCAAAAGACTGCAGGCATTGCCATGGACTTTTTCTCTTCTCCACTTTCTTTGTGGTCTTGTGATAGTTCAGGTTAATAAGAATAATTTCTTAAAGCTCCTTTGCATGCAATAGATTGTGCCTCCCAGCTCAGTAAGTCAAGGGGCACTGATTTTTTTTTTTTTTTTTTTTTTTTTTACATTTTCTTAAGGTGGTGTGAAATTTTCAACCTTCATTTAAAATAAATCCTCATTTCTTTTTCAGTCTACATGCTGTATTACAGATGGACATTATTAAATTTCTGCTATCAGGCAACATACAGACATGATTTCAAAAGCATGACTATATCTTATATTTATTTTAATAATAAAAGCCAGAAAAAAGTTATTTCACTTGAAATCATAATCTCAACTCTAAGTACTGTGTTAACTTGTTCTTTCACTTACATTTGTCATAAGTGAAACAAAATAAATCCTCTAAAAATACAAATATGTAGTGAAGTCAGGGAACCTTAAGCAGGGCAGAAGTGGAAAATCTGACAACACACACACCTAGGACAATTTATTTTCATATAAAATTCTAGAATCATATAATTACCTGCCAGATTTCTATTTTTGTCTGGCAGAATTACTCCAACCACTTTTGCCAGTGCTTGTTTAAATTCTAAGAAAGCTTTGTAATATGAAGTGTTTGCTATGCCTCTTGCATTTTTACAATTGTTTTTGTTTTTTGGTTTCAACCAATGGCTCCTAAACTTTGCTTTGGCAAAAATACCCAGCAAGTAATGTGCTACAGGCACATAATACTTTATTTTCTCTGTCAACCTCAATTTAAACTTTGTTTCCAGACAGCTATGAGCAATGTCAGAGCATATTTCCCATTAGCCATGGGTTAGTGACCATTAGACCAATAAAACAGGACTTAAACCAGTCTATGTATGCCTCTATTAGACTGTCCGCGCTGATATAATCAGACTGATTTTTAAACGCATTTTCCTTTTAGTCTAGTCTAGACAAGGCCTAAAAATAGAAATGCAAATCAAAAACTAAGCCAGATTACAATATTCAATGCTGGGAACTACTGGATCATCCGATTTTGGGGTTTTTTTAATTTGACCTGTGGTATTTATTATTAAATGTTCTCTACAATGAATTATAATCCAAAATGTCACTTTTATATTGCATGTAAATCAGGGCATAACTAAAGCGACACACATTTTAAGTGTCACACCTTTTTTTCCTGAGGCAAAGATGATTTCCCATCACTTTGCATGTGACATGATTAAACCCACTTGTTGGCCATCCCAGCAAGGATGTGCACAAAGAGCTCTTTCCTTCAAAATCAAAAAAGCTTAATTATACTACGTGTTCAAACTACCTACTAGTCAAAAAGACAAAACAAAAAACAAAGCTAACAGGGCTAGGTCCAACAATACCAGCAGTTCTGAAGCCATGCTGATGTTAGTTGAATCATCTAGCGGATGTGCTGTAGAATAACACAACAGAAGTTAATGCTGCTTAAAGTACCCCTATCTGAATTCCACTGGGAAATCACTAAGTCAGCAGGGGATGATGGCAGAGAAAGAAAGGTTGGCTGCTGCTTCATCCACTTTCATTCCTGTGATATCTGAATGAAAGATTTCTGTGATGTCTGAGAGACCCAGAAGAAAATACTGCAGACTCACAACTCCCACCCCTCTTCCACATAATGCAAAAGATCTGTTGGATTCACAAAAGCAGGGAATATGGATCCAGCCTGAAATCTGGTGGAAACTATAAACAGACAATTAATTAACTGAACCACTTCATATGCGATTAACTCAGTGCTGAAGAACTAATGAAATTATGCTTATAATCTGACAATTTAATTTTAAAATATGCAGTTAGTTAAAAAGGATTAATGAAAAGTGGAGACAAAAAAAAGATGACTGCCAGGTAATTAAAGTAATTTTTCAACATGTACAAGCTACAGCAGTTTGTTTATATCTGCTCTTCCAGCCAGGAAAGGGTAAAAATTAAACCTAGTCCCAATTTGTGAAACTTCAGAGGAAATTTCTTTGTAATAGTCTATTCACTCACAAATGTAACTATCCCTTATATTCATAAAGAACCCCTACATGTTCCGGACACTAGCCATGCTGACAAGCATAGCAGCTGACTTTGAACATGCTGACCTTGAGCAAATGAATGCCCTTAGCAGCATGCACTTCTGGCTTATTTCACTGCTACAGCGAAACAGCCTCACCATCTATAGTAGTCAACAGTTTCTGGCCACCACCCCTGACTATTTTAAGATATCCCACTACATTTCAGTGATGCACAGTTCAAAGTGATAGAATAACATCTGCTACCATGTTCAAGTGCAAGTTGTTTACAGAGGAATTTTGGGCTCGTCTCATAATGTGCTTCTCTTACTGATAAAACAAAACAAAACAAAACAAAAGCTGGCTTATGAATAAAGGTTTACTTCCTGGTTACGTTTCTAAAAACCCAAAGATTACCTCCTGTTCAAGGAATACTGTAAACTGTGAAATGACAAGATAACCAAGGTTGAAATGTTTTCTAGAAAGGCATATTTGAAACATGCAAACGTATGACAACAGCCAGATTTTAGGTAGCAGCAGCTTCACGGATAGTCACAAAACAGGATTACAGATGTGTACAAGAATAAAACTACAGTGAGCTGTCATTCTTGCATGGCTTTCCCATTTTTATCTCTCTAATAAATCATACTTTAACATGTGTATATTACATTTGAAAGTCAATTTTCTCTAAAATGAGTATAATCAGAATAATATTTCAAACAAATTCCAACACAAATATTATCAAGCATATTCCTATATTCTGTTGATATACAGCTTCATTTCTTGTTAAAAAAGAGAGAAAAGGAAGTTTCCTGTCTAAAAACGGAGTATAATATTGGCAGCGACAAAGCAAGCTCCCTATCATCCGTGCACAAGTAGTAAAAGACAGAAGTGGAAAAATAAAGTAAACTCTAATTAACTAATCACTCCAAGGGGAATGCAAATCATGGCAAACTAGCCAATGTGAGCAATTATTAGGAACTGATCATTCTGGGGGAAGAAGAGCCAGAACACTGGTGAAGAAATAGGAAAAGCCATAAATTGCACCATAGTGGTGACTTATCCCTTAAGCAAGTTACCCAGAATTTACTACAAAGTCATACTACCCAGTGAATCTAGGGTCCTCTTCTAAGAATGTTACTGTTAGTTCATCCTAAATTTTATAAGAACTCTCCAATAGAAAAATGCATCTAATTTAAAAATATATAAGAAAGAAAAACTCTGCCTCCAGGAAGCCAAGACTTACTTCCTTACCATAATTTTCACTTCAAGCAAACACCTGTTCATTCTCTATTTCAACCATCTCCTTCCCTTTCTAGTCAAACCCTGATTCTTCAAGAAATCAAGGCTCCTCTCCATTTTCTTTCCTCCCACATTTCTGATATAATGCCAGCAGCAGAGGGAGCTGCTCCAAGTATTACTTGGCTCTCCAATCCCCTACCAATGGCACTGCTGATTAACAGAGACTGTAAAATATTATCAAGTTCCAAGTATGATCCCTTGTTCTTGTACCTGCCTCTTTTTTTAGAAATAATCTTAAAACCTCTCCCTCTCCTTACATCAGGGCTGTCCAACTTCCAAGCATACAGCCTGCAGGACATGCGGTCTGACCAAGCAAGGACTGAACAATGTGAAGGCTGCACAAGGGCTAGCCATGGGCCCCTGTGCCACAGACAACGGGCATTTGCCCCATTGCTACAAACCATGCACCCTGATTTCCCCAGACACACACTCTGCTCCATAGGCTGTGCGACACTGTCCCACCTCTTTCAGAGAGGGCAGGAAGCAGCAGCTGGAGAAGACTGGGAGCCCAGAGCCTTTGGCTGGAACAGGGGAGCAAGCAGCAGCTAAGCAGGAGCCTGGAGGCCATAATTTAACCCCTCGTGCCACATTCAGCCTGCAGGCTGCTTGCTGGACAGTACTGCTTTACATAAATACTCTTCAGATTGGGGGTAATAAAAAGGGATAAAAATAATTCCCCCCTCCCTTACAACTCTCAATCCTCATTTTGAAATTAGAATTAGGCAAAAACAAACAAAAAAAAGATCTCACAGAACAAGGGGTATATATTCTCTTGATCAAAAAGCCTGGAGTAAAAAAACAAATTTATTTTTTTCCCCTCAAAGCACCTGTTGCTTTGTAATTAAATATAACTGGAACGTTATCTCAAGTTAAACAACACCAAAAACAGGAGGGAAACAAATTTCAAATTAGAAATGCCATGAGAAAAAAAGTCTCCATTTAACTGCTACTTTCTATATTTTATTATGTACTGATTATCTCTTCCTGAAGGGTTTTATTTGGGGAAAACCCAATTAAAGACAGAAATTTGAGATGCAATATATTTTATATTGCTTGGTAAATGCACATAAAAACGATATGCACTAAAAGCTTCTTAACTTAAAACCTATGCTATATTTTTCAGGGAGTAGTTATGTGACTTGGTGAATGATGCCCCCTGAAGTAGAGGAATCTTAGATGAACAACTTGTAGGCCTAAACTGCCCAGTTTATCTAGGTAAAAGTACCAGATATGGAAGAAAGGCACCTTTGAGTCCCTTCTATAATCTTAAAAAGTACAAGTTTTCTCCAAGGTTTATTTCTGCATTTACAGAATCTGACTACATAGTTGGGGAGATCAAATTACACACTTGTTTTTCCCAAGTGTGGGAAGCCTTGGACTAGTAAGACAGCAAAGAAATAGACTGGTTAAAATAAAATGTTGCCCGTTTTGTAGGGAAGACATTCTATAGAGGGCCTATCAACAGGGGTTTCAAAAGTTTCTGGAAGATGGCTAAAATCCTTAATTTTAAGCCTCCGAAACAATGTTATTATTAACAAAAAATCTGTTAAATGGAAAACTAATATTGGGAAGACTTCTTTGTATATCCAGGATTGGCGATGTCCCATAAAACCCAAATTACATTAATATAATGACTAGAAGAGCCTACAGGCATGTAGCTTTAAAAGAACTGGGAAATACAAGGCTGTCTCTAATAAGAAAAGGCCTAGAAACAAAAGAAATAAAGCCACAATGCTCCTTACACTGAGATTTGGACTCTCAGAAGACTAGGTATAAAATGTAATCAGAATTGAACCTGAAAAATTCAATACATCTCCATGGTCATGAGATGTAAGGGCACTATGTGAATTATGGTATCATAACCTCTTCAGACTTCCAAATCAGCAAACTGTTTTTATTTTGGGGTAGGAAGTCCATGAATGTGCTAGGAAGCAGACCCTCATATCCTTACAGTAAAAAACTAGATAGTCCCACAGATGCTAAGCCTGGAAGGGGTGAAAGAACTCTGAATACTTGGGCCACTGCTACTTACTTCTTGAAGACACTGAATTAGTTAGTTCTCATTTTCCTGCACCCAGGTGCCAGCTGTCCAGCCCAGAGGTTCTCAACCTTTTTGGTATCAAGGCACCTTTCATTAGACTCAAGGGGCCCTGTGGAAAATGTCAGCTCTTACTTTTCATTCATTTGTTGACTATGGAAAAATAATACAACATTTTTTATATTGCAAAGAACTCAAAAGACCCACAGCAGGTCAGACTGTTTCTAACACTTTGGATTATTTGAAATCATTGGCTTTATCTTGTGAATCAACCTAACAGTGCTAACATGTGGCATCCTGTGGCACCCTAAAAGGATTTCAAGGCACCCTGGCTGAGATTTACTGGTTGAGTCAGTAGGTCCCACAGACAAGTTCTTGTTCAAATAAGAAGCCTTGATCAACAGGCTTCTGGACCAAAACTACTCCTTTCATTTTTAAATGGGAAAGGGGGTGCTTTCATTTCATTCTGACACACTAGTTATGTGCTTCCGTTTGAAAAGGCATCGGCTCCAGAGGAGTCTTAGGAGAAACAGAACATCCCTCCTCTGTTTGATACTCCAGAAAGGTTGTGATGAGATCCCCAAGATCACCATCTGCCGAGACAGAGGAGAGCCCATATGAAATAGGCTGCTTAATGATTCAGCAAATTATATTGATAAAAAAGAAAGAAAGAATGTTTTGAATTTAGGGATGCAGTTGTGCCACAAACCAGTTTCAACAAAGGTCATCATCTCAATTAACTGTGACTGTGGAGATGCCTGGAAATGGAATCTCAAATTTTTTGGTCTCATATTTGCAGAAATGCGTCCACCCAGAGGAAGTTCTGTCTTTAGGTAAACTAGGGTCTGTTTCAATCAAAGGGATTCTCTATGATGAGAACTAAAACCTATAGAAGGCTGGACATCCACTGAACCTCAAAATAAAAAGTCTATGGCAGGCAGGCCTTCATTAACCAACCGTTCAGCCAAAGTTTTGGGTCTTAAATGCTGCAACTATCAAAGCCTCTTCAAACTATCAAAACCTCTGAGAGATGAATACACTAGAAACTGTGGGCAGAACATAATGGAAGGATAACGAATTGGAAGACATTTGTTTCTATAGCAAATCAGAGGTGTTTGATACGGGCAGGGTTTATTGCTACATGGAAGGAAGTACCACTTAAATTGAGAGTTGCACACCTGCCCCACATGACCCGGGCAGGCTGATGTCCCTTGGTGTTATATTATTGAAAAACAGCAAAAAACAAGAAAGAAAGAAGATTGCCAAGCACATTCACATTCAAAGGTTATCTATTGAGGTTTCTCATGTCCTAAGTGACACCCTTCTTGGACATAGTCATGTGAAGTTAGTTCTTCTATCTTGGTGTTGCACAGGAGACAGAGCACATCCAAATCTACATAAACTTCCTGTCTCACCAAATAAAGACCTACCATACATGTGTGGAAAATATTCTGCCACCCCCTGCTTACAAAAGAGGTGAAAAAAGATTATTAAATTTGGAAGATAACCCAGTTTTATGGAATTAAGAGGGCATATGTGCCCATGAGGAATACTGAATGCTTTTCAAATACTCTCCAATCTATGACAACAGCTTGAGTAAATATAAAGATCATGCAAGTCCTTCAAAACGTGTCTTTTCTCTTTTCAAAATTTTGTATACTGCCTACCTAAATGAAGCTTCCATTTCTAACTAACACTTTCAAGCATTACAACAATATAGTTACCTATAAAAATATTTACTTACATAATACCTGAAGGTCATATATAAATAAATCAGATCACCAGTGGAGTGAGAGAATTCTGGATCCAATGTCCCTTTACCAGAAAAATCCTGCCTTCAGCCCCGAAGATTAAAACCTAGAAACCAGTCTGGAAATACTGCCCATAACTATAAAAAACATCATACAGAAAGAGAGGCTTTCAGGTAACTAAAACCAACCTCATATCACTTTTACATCAAAATATCCTAAACTGTACCTAGAATCCAAGAGGAAATTACTGCCCGCTTAAGAGCATTATACGCTATTTATAGTTCACTGCTCTCTTCACGCTGTTACTTTTAAGCAGTCTTTGTGTAGCCTAAAGTGGCAAACAGCTCTTTTGGACATCTAATAACTCTTTCCAATTACCTATATGAATGTGAAACCCTTTTCTGAAATCTAGTAAACTTAAATCTCAATACCACCATGAGACAGTGAGTTCTACAGATTAAATATGCAGTAAGTAAAATTGTATTTGCCTTTCAATTTTAAGTTTGTTGCCTTGCAATGTTACTGACGGCACAAATTACCTCCTTTATTCCATTCCTTTTATGTATTTCTGTCATGTTCTCACTTGTTCATCTCTGTCAACTATGCATTCCCAAATCTCTAACTCTCATGTATGTGTTTCATTCTGTCTCTTACATTTCTTTTAAGATAAGATGATAAAATATTAACAAAACAATTCCAAAATAGAGAAGTATAAGCCACATAAGAGGCCAGGTGAATAAGTATGTAAACCATGCAAATAGCACTAACCATTTGCCAAACTACACTGATTTCAATATAAAAAGGCACACAAGTCAATTTAAGCATGTACACTAAATTCAGGACTGTCCAACTACGGTCCCTAGGTACACAGTCAGGTTTCACTCCCCCTGCCACCACTACAGCTGCTGCACTCCATGGACTTGCACTCCCTCCCCTCCAGCTTGTACTTCCTGCCCCCATCCCTGAGAGACCATGGTCAGAAGGCTCATGGGACCTATGGACTTCACATGGCATGAGAGTGCTTGTGCAGGGGTGGGAAGGGAGGGCCACATAACACAATGCTTGAAGTGCTGTTGGGGCGCAGTGGGGGCAGGGGGAAGAGGAGGGAAGATGCAGCCCCCAACCACTCGCAAGTTGCACAGCCCTGTACCAATTCATGCAGAAAAAGCTTGCTCATGTCAGTAAGGTTTTTTACTCAAGGAATATGCTCTGCCTCTCAGTTGTGTGCTCTTCATTAAGGCTTCCTACACCATTAATCAGAATGCCTCATCTACAATAGCAGCCTTGAAATTAAAAGGACAGTCAGTTGCAGGACAGCTACTAGCAAAGCACTGACAGTAGTTGACAGACTAGGAGAGTCCAGCCTGCATTTAGAGGAATTTCTGCCTGCCAAACGAGCCCACTATTTCAGTCAACTGAGCTTAGATGATATGTAATATTATTTGCCATTCCATTCCTTACAGGTTTCTCTCGATTTATGTGGTAGATGCATTCCCGTAAAAGTGCACATACATCAAATTCACATAAAGGGAATCTAGTTTACAATGTAACAAATAAGGATACATTCCCACAGTCATGAGGGAGGGAGGCTGGGGCTAGGAAAGGAGTGGGGAAAGGGCACAGCCCAACAGCTAAAAGCAGGTGGGCTGCAGCAGGGATGGCACCAGGCTCTTTCTGGTGCTTGGGTTGGGCGGCAGCCTGGTCTCGTCCCACTGCAGGCTGGATCTGGCAGCCACTGCAGGGTGGGACCAGTGCTCAGGGTGGGTAGCAGCCTGCTTTTATCCTGCTGCATGCTGAAGACAGCAGTGGCACTGGGCTTTTCCCAGAGGTCAGTGAGGCCCATGGCAATGGTAAGGGACCTGCTGCCACCCCAAAATTCATAATGATGCATAAGTTTGTTTTCTGAATGACTGCAACTAACTTAGAGCTGAGTAGTAAGTCTGTGTGTTTCTTTCCAATGTGCAATAGACTTGTCTACACTGAACTATATACGTTAATAGGCTGCAGCCTGCTGTCACCTAGCTTTATGATGTTCCTTTGCCCTGCAGTTCTGTGTTATCTCATTTAGGATCAACTAACCTTACTAATTATGTTGTTCCTAAATTTTTCCCTAATCATTGCTTGCCTCTCCTTTTCAAGGTCATTTGATTTAATATAAACCGACACAAACATAATACAAATAAGAAAAATGACCACTATAGCAACAACAGTTGCAGTACAGAACTTTGTACAGTAAAAGCTGTGTTAACCAGCACTTTATTAGCTGGAAAACTCTATTAACTGGCATCCAAGTGATGCGGCAAAAGCGAAACTGGAAGTACCACTTCCGAGGGACTTCCTGTTTCATTGCCACAAGCCGGAGTTTTTCTTCACCACTTTTCCGGCCCACGGCCCAGGGCAAAGCAGCCTGCGAGGGAAAAAGCAGCCTGCGCAGGGGCTCCCTCCCTGTCCCCCAGCACACCATCATCGGGGAGTGCACCAGATGGTGCACATTTGATTAACCAGAACAGCTGATTAATCGGCATCCCCCATTCCCAGGGGATGCCGGATAACAGAGCTTTTATTGTAGTACCTGCAGTGTTTTGCAATGCTCCCAACTGTCTAGTTAACTACTACTTCTATTCTTATTTAGTCTCTGGTAGTTTATCAGATGACAGAAAAACCAAGTGGATGGACCCAGTGTAAAATATCTACTTCTCACCCATTCAACAACTTTAAAAATGTTTATACAGGTTACACTAAAGGCTTAGCAGTAAATTGTTCTGTTGTATAACGATGTTGAAGTTTCTTTTCAAGATGTCTACATGACCTAATTTTTTATGTCCTGTTTCCAAAATAGACTCTTAGTAGGCCAAGTCCCACTGACTTTTAATGACACTTCAGTTCCTCAGGCCCTTTTAAACGGTATTTCAGGAGTGGTCCCCAAAATACTGGATGTCTAAGGCCATGGCAACTGCTGGTTCATGGAACCTCCTACCTCTATACTGTCCTCATGTTCAATTATAAGTTTGATGCTAATGTTATGTCATCTGCAGGTTCAAAACGTTTGGAGGCTACTATGTAATATATATTTTTATTTATTTATTTATTTTACTTTCCTGAGATAGCATGGCAAAAGTAATCTCCATTCACCAGTTAAACAGAACATATCAAATCAGAATATTCCTTTAAGATATATACCTACACCAGGGATGTCAAACTCACCTGGCCCCATGGACCCCCTGTCTCCAGGGACCTGAATCCAGCACATGCAGCACACACTCTGGGTAGTTCAGGACATGTGCCACGCAGTGCTTGCTCTAGGACCTAGACCGCACACAGCGCCTGCCCCTGAGAAGCTGCCTGCAGTCACTGAATGCAGAGCAGGTCCCAGACTTGCTGGGGTGGGAACTGGGTGCAGCACAAATTCTGAGCCCTGTGCACCAGGCCATGCTTCAGACTTTGCACCGCGGGCCAGACAATGGGGCTCTGCAGGCAGGATCCAGCCCACAGGCCACATCTTTGACACTCCTTATAAAAACATTATTAAAGTTGTTTTCTGGATAGTATTGTATACTTTATGTGAACGATTGGTTGTGGGGGGGACCCCGGGTGCCACCCCAGACCCAGGAGGCACCAGCTGCTGAGCCAGGGGGCAGGGGGGTCCTCACGTGCTGCGCAGCGGACCTGGAAGTGGACTGGAAGTATTTCGAGCGCATGTGGGACCCCACCCCCATGCTTCCACAGGACGCTCCATCTACCCCATCATCTCAGTGTTCATGAGCTGCACCTGGTACCTCGAGGTACGTAGAAAAAACATATAAAGCTGTGTCTGTGGCCAAATCGCTGAATCTGACAAATCTATTTGGATTCGGAGATTCGGCCGCCAAATTGGGCTGAATTGAATCAGCAACCAAAGCTTCGCACAGCCCTACTATAAATACAAGGTAAAAAATAAAAGGGATTAAATATTTAAAGAAGACTATGCTATTCATTTTTATTAACGGTTTTATTTTAAACACAATGATGAAGCGACTCTCCCCTCCCTTCATTGTACTCCACTGCCTGGACTTTAAAGGGTTTGGTTTAAGATGTGGTTCTTTAGCAGGGTGACAAGAGGCACAATAATACGAAAGAACTGAAATAACTTGTCCCCCTACTTCCATTTTCTGTGCACTCTACTAGTAAACACTCTGTAAATGCCTTGTTACTCCCCTCCACTTCTGAAGTTCATGTCTCCAAATTACTTAGGCACCCTTGGCTCCCACTGCAATCAGTGGGAGTTGACCCAGCACTTTCTGGGAACAAACCCTTGCTGTTCAATCCTATGTACACTACCCAAGTGCTCCAAAAAGCAGCACTAGTAGCATTACACTGCATGCCAAATACCCAAAAAGGAATCTAAATTGCTAAACTTCCAAGTGCTATGCACCCATCACAACCCAACATGCCAAAATGAAACTGCAGTTACATAAAACAGACACAAAATTCCAATTAAAATTTGTTCCAAAGGTTTAGTATCTAACTGGATGAATCAACCAATGGGTACATAATAGTACAAACCTTAAACCAGAGCTTTCCAAAACAGATCTTATTTTAAAAAAACAAACAGATTTTATTTTAGATACAACTTAAATTCAAGATATTTACTCAAATCCAAGACACTGTTGTTGTGCCCCCCACCCCGGGGGGAAAAATCCCCTCATCTTTGATTCACATACAAGGCTGCCATAGCTGACTCTGGCCTAGGCAAACCAGGAACAGCTGCCTGCCCCACCTCCACTTGCCCTCTACAGCTTCTGCTCCCCACCCCCAGCCCCATCATTACTGTCAGGTGCAGCTAAGCTCCAGCTCAGGCTGGATTTACTTCCAAGCATGGAAACTCCACCCTTGCCTCACCAATCAGTATCACCACCACTGCTGCAGTGCCTGGCAAGTGCTGTGCTTCCATGTGCTGTGCTCCAAGGAGGGAAGAGAGTCTAAGCAGTGTCTGAGAGTAAAGGGGGAGGTGGGGAAAACAGATTATGGGGAGTGGAAGGAAGGGGCAGAGGCTACGGGGAGAAGGAAGGATGAAGGAGAGAGAAGGGGGGGCAGTGGGCAAGGGGGCATCTGACCGCCCCCCCTCCCTCCCGTCAGCTTCCCCTGCAATAAAAATTTCCCATATATAGAATCTGATTATTGGGGTGTCATCTTAAATTCAGGGTTGACTTAGATGCGAGTAAATATGGTAAATGTTAGGATTCCCTTAGGCTCCAATCCAGCTAGCAACAGCATGCAAGTGAATGACGTTGCGCATGGAGCTTCTGAGATGACTAACGTATAAGATTCAGGGGCTTCTTTTAATATATTCTGATAGGTTTAAGTATGTCTCTGTACAAAATTCTTCAAGACAAATAGGACAGGTGGTAAGCATACAAAAAACAAGAATCATTTCCCACAAAACTGCACCCTGCATAGAATTTTAGATACATTTTCCTTGCACAGAAGCAATTTTGAAAAAATGCGTTTGCAAGATAACTTTATTCAACAGATGCATGGTTCATCAGGTACAAGGTGCCCTGCAAATTCATAGGCTTGCTCTGTTTGGCAAGTTTGTGTCAAAACACTACCCAATGAAAATATTTATGAACCACTTAATTTCCTTATTTATATTAGGGGTTTTTTCCATTTAAAAGTAAAAATTACCGACAAAAAAATTATTATGTGCACATTTACTCAATATTGACAACCAGATAGTAAACTTCATCAGGTTCACAGGAATGTGGATAAAAGGCTTACAAAGTTAAGAACATCCCTATGCTGCTGTCAATTCCTATTCAAAATTAAAGAGAAATGAAAAAAACAAAACAAAAAGTATCTGGAAGTTTCAAAGACCATAAATATTAACCTTGAAAATTCAAATGGACTGGTCACATACTTTCAGAAAGCAACCCTCACTTTGAAGTCACTACAAGCACCTGTCCAAATCCCACCACATTACATTTCAGCAGACCCTGAAACCAAAAGGAACCAAAGATGCCTGGCATTTAGCAAGCATAGGTAGATGCAGACACACTCAAGAAAATATAATGGAAGACCGTACAATCTTTTGTACAGGAATCTCATGATAAATCACTCGAAATGCAATCATCTTTCCATCCAGCTGCTCAAAAGCTAAATCAGTTTATCAAAATAAAAGAGGGAAACGTAGAAATTCTGCATTTCACACACTGTGAATTATATACAAGTTGTTAAAAAAAAGACTAAAACAAAAAGTAAAAGAGGAGTAGACTGTTCAAAATGAAAACATAACCAGACATTCAAATCAGAGATCTTTTCAAAGGATGACATTCAGTTAACATTCAAAATATATTTGTAGGAGGAAACTCAATTTCAGGTGAAAAAATAAAGCTATTGTCAGAGCAATAATTACTCTTAAAGCAGACAGGCTTACATTTAAAATGGTGAACTGCTTTATTTTTGTTTCAAATTATTTTTTTATGAAGCAAATTTTTAGCATTTATTGAAAACAACAACAAAATGTAAGTAAAAATCAAATACCTACCTATAATACCGAGACTGTAAATAGGTTGAACAAACAGTCTTTGATACATGGCTGGCAGACCCAAAATCTATTACTTTAACCCTGTATGGCTGCCGGACAGGATCCACCAACATAATGTTCTCCGGTTTGAGGTCAGCATGAATTAAACCAAGACTTTTTAGTTTTTTCAGTGCAGTGGCTACCTGTTGCAGTATAGGCCGTATTACTTTCAGTTGGAGAGGGCTGAATTTGTTTTGTTTCAAAAAGTCATATAAATTCTGTTCCAACATTTCAAAAACCAGACAAGTATGGTTACGATGCTGAAAACATTCATAAGCTTTCACAAAATTAAATTCATCTGCATTTTCAGTACTCAGTCTTGCTAATATGCTCACTTCTATTTGCCCTTGGCGTGCATAAGAAGGATGATTCTTCAGTATTTTGATTGCCACAATTTCATTTGTCCCTCTTTTCCAACACTTTACTACTTGTCCAAAGGTTCCTCGCCCAAGGAAATCAAGGACCTCATAAGTGTTTTTCACTGAGCACAACACCTCATGCTGTACTAACTGATAATCTCCATCTCCACTGGTACCACTCTGTTTCGAAGTTGCAGTAGTTGTCACAACTGTCACTGAGTTTCCCACACTGGTTTGCAACATTGCAGGCAATATGGACAGCTCGTCAACAATCTGCATCGCGCTTTGATTATCCAACTCTTCACTCTTACGCTTCAATCCACATCGCTGGGGTCCGTCCTGTAAATCTAACCCGCTTCCCTGTGTCCCGGCCTGAGGTGCCTCCACTTGAGGTTGCTGCGCCCGCGCTGCTAATACCTTTGTAGCACCTGCAGTATTTTTTAAAGCAACAGCACTTGACTGCAACAAAAAGTTCTGTCCTCGAGGTCTGTCAAATGGGTTCTTAGTCTGAAAGTAAGTACCAACTCTGTTGGGAGTCTGAGTAATTCCAAAGTTTTTACCATTCACATAGATCCGTGGGTAGGTTCTTTCGTGGTACACACAACTGCTTGGCTCTACTTTGAGTTTCTTCACACTACAGAAGGCACTTGACTGGGTTTGATAAACATATGGTGGGTAAACCAAGACTTGTGAGGCCATACCTGAAGAAGGAAAAGAAAAAAGAGAGTATCAGTAAGAAATCCATACTGAGGTTCATTGAAATTTTTCCCCACAAGAAAATGAGCATAAAGTGACCGCACTTTAATTGGCTGTTAAACAGTTTGTTACTTAATTTTATGTTATTTCACTGCGTTTCCTTTTCCTTTCAATACCCATATTTCATACTACAGAGACTGTAGTAGCTGAGAACTGTATCTACTTTGTGTTTCAGATGATCTGTAGCAGGTAAAACTGGGGTGGTTTATAGAAACTCTTGTCAGTGAGAGACTTTTTAAGGTGGTAATAACCAACTTTGTGCTCCAGAAATTAAACTTTCATTTAAAAGTGGTTCAACACTTATAATTGCAAAGATAACCTTCAAATTACGAGGAAAACTTGTGACCTCAACCTGGATCTATGAACAGCTTGTAATAATAGCTGCGAGAGTTGTCAGTCGATTCATCCAAGGCAGGGGTCAGCAACCTTTTAGGAACAGCAGGCCAAAATAACACAGCTGAGTCCACATACAGGCCACTGCTGCCACTTCCCCTGCCAAATTACTACCACCATGCCTGCAAACTGACTGTTGCTTTCCACACCACCGTGCCCCACAAACTAGCCGCTGCTTCTCTTGCTGCCAAATGCTGCTGATTATCCATTTAGATTTACCATGAAAATCTAATAGTATAAATCAAAAAGTACTTTATTAGCCAACAAAAGAGGAATTCCATGGCAGATAGCTTTACAAAGAGACAAAGATGTAAAAGAGAAAAGCCAGACCTAATCTCATTATACACTGCATCAAGTTAAAATCTCTTCTGTTTTCAAGGCCCTAAATAACTTCACTTCTGTTTACATTTACTTTTCTCCCTTTACATCCGTCAATCCTTCTCCTCTGCCAATTATGTCAGCATTAATGCCTCATTCACCCATTTTGTCTACAATAAATTCCTTGTCTTTCTTTTAAAATGCTCCAGTCCATATCGTATGGAATATTTTCCTAAATACAGACCACATCAAGCAACCTGCTTTTTTCTTCAGTTTCCATCTTAACTCATTTTAATGATACCTATAAGCATAGTCAGCCATAACAATTAAAACAAACAATCCTAGTCATTCCCTCCTTTGGGTTTTCTAGTGCATCTCATGTACTCCAGATGTGCTATGGTTAAAACTATTCAGAACATGGACTGTCCATACCAGTGGCACCGGCACCGGCCACTGAATGTGGCACACAGCAGACTGGAGAAGAAGGAGCAGAGTAGCAGATCAGGCAGGCAGCAGAAAGCAGAGCAGCAGCCTGGGCACAGGAAGGGGACTGGGGTGGCAGTTGGGGAGTGTACAGAGATTTATACCGTGTACCTGCCAAAAAGGTTGGTCTCACAGGTCTGTATCATCTTGTACAGCACCAAACATTAATGGTGATCAAGGATTCCAGGCACTCTTATAGTACAATAAAGAAACAATTTTGGCCTGATACATTCTAATGCAGGTAGAAACAAGTACTGTATTTTATTTGATCATTAAATTTTGAACATCAAAATAAATTCTGAACTGATGGCCATTAATGTTTAGAGGCTGACTCAGTTTCTACTATTAATTTTTTTTTTTTCCTTGCTAGGACTAATCCTGCAAAACTCAATGAACTTTCCCCAAATAATACTAAATGGTTCAGTGAACATTTTTTTTAAAGCTAAAACCTCAACATAAACTGTATTCACCTTGTACTCACACTGACAGAACATGATGAACTAAACTAAATAAATCCTGCAATAAAATGACAAAAAAAGATGTTCTTTTTTTAGGGATATGAAGAACTTGTTATCAAGATAAGCACTTATTTCCGTACCCGCATTCCATAGCCATACATCAACTTGGAATTTAAAACAGACCAACATATGCAACAGGGGACTGATTCAAAATTAAATTATGAAGAGAAGATGGGGGGAAATTACACAAATTTCTGACAATACAATCATTTCTTGACCCCATGAAAGGAAAGGTGAAAGGTCAAATTACCATATATTTAGGATATTTTGGGTATAAAGCCTTATCCTCTGTAGTATTTTACTAAAAAATAGTTTGTGCAAAAATTGTGCATGCTTATGAAATTTGCAAATGAAACGAAGATGAGAGACTTTCAACAGGGAGGAGGATCAGATCAATATGCAAGAAAAACAGGAAATAAAATGAAATAAAAATGGTATGAAATTTAGCAATGCAAAGTACAGTCATACACTCAATACATACTGTAGTTACTTGAATTCAAGACGAGGTTTTCTCCCACATCAACATGGGGAAAAAGACTTATCTTGGATTTAAGTATAAGATGGCTACTGTAGCTCTGACTCTGGCCCTGAGCTGCACCAGCAGCCTGCACCCCCTTCCACCTGCCCTTCCCTGCAGCCTCAGTCCCCTCTCCACCTCCCACCCCAATCAACCAATCAGCAGTGGCACAGCTCCAGTCCCAAAATGCTTCTGCATGGCTGGGCAGGGGCCTGAATCTGCATGTGGTCTGTGCCCAGGAGGGAATGGAGCTGGAACTGCGCCTGACAGTAAGCTGGGGGGAGAGAGGAGGTAGAGGCTGTGGGTAGGGGAGTAGGCAGGGCAAAGAGGCTGCAGGGACCAGGCAGTAGAGTTGCAGGGGTCAAGGCTGTGTTGCAAGGGGTGACAGGCTGCAGAGAGGCAGGCAGGGAGCAGACAGCAGGAGGGACAAATGGTGGGGGTTACCTGCCCCCCCGCTCTCGTTTCCCTGCTGCAGCAGCATGGGGGCCAATTTTAAGACAAACTTTCCCGTAACTAGATTCTATACATGGAAAATCATTTATCAATTTTCCATATATAGAAATTTATTCAAAGTCACCTTGGATTCGAGTAAATATGGTAATATGAATAGCAATACTTCTGCTATCAAACAGTGCTCACTGAGGAAAAGAGAAACCTGGGTGTATCAGCTGATTCTGAATAGCAATAAGCTACAAGTGGGATGCAGCCATAAAAAGGTTAATACAATTCTAGGGTGCATTAGTCTGGATACTTTTAGTTGAAACAGGGAAGTATTGGTACTACTATAAAAGAAATTAGTAAGACCTCATTTCAAAAATTGTGGAGAGTCTTGAAAAACTATTTTCAGAAAACATTAAAAATTGAACACAAAATAAGTACAGAAAAGGGATAGAATAAAATCCCTGTTCTCTGACATGAGTGGGGAATGGGGGTGCCAGTAGCCTAAAAATGCCAGTTACATGGAGAAAAGGGATTTCTGGCTGGACATGGCGGCCCCACACAGAGCAGGGGGGTGGCAGCAACCACACATGGAGCAGCAGTAGTGCAGGATGGTAGGTGGAGGCTACCATGTGCGAGCCCCCCCACCATGTCCGGCCAACCAGAAACTCCAGTTAACAGAGTGTTCCAGTTACTCAAATGCTGGATACCAGGGATTTTACTGTACTAAGATAATTAATTAAACTAAAGATTCAGAAGAGAGATGTTTAACTCTTTATAAATAGGTGTGGGTGAAGAGGGGTGCCATTGGGAAAGGAAACAAACCATTTAAGTTAAAAGACAATGATTGTACAAGCTCAAAAGGATACAAACAAGTAGCAAACAAATTTAGCTGAGATAAGGGGTGAAGCTTTCTAGCCATCACAGTAGTGAAGTTCTGAAGTGGTCTCTTGAACATAGTGAAGATAAGGAAATTTCCAAAAGGACTTTAGTAAGTTTATGGAATGGATTTTATGACAGAATAGGGGCATTCTTGGAAAGCGATGAGAACATATAACATGCAGTTTTATGTTTTTGATACCCCTAGGAAGGAACAGAAAGGAAACAACCTCTCCGAAAGTTGATAGCATGCAGGAGATATTTAATAATCCCATGCTCCAAGGCATTTGCTGTTTGCCTGTTGGATATACTGCTGGGTTTTGTTTGGCCTTCCTCAAAGCATTTGACAAAGACCATGCAAGAAATGGGAGACTTTTTTAGAACTGCTGCCATTCCTAAACAGTACTGAGAAACTCTCAGATGCAATTCTTGCCAATACACTCAATATGAAACAGACTGACAGATTTGAAGTAAGGAAGGAACAGTTTCCCAAATTAGACTCGCAAAGTCCTTTTGGAGGAAAGGGGCTGGGAAATGCAGGGAGCTGTCCATTTCCTAGAATCACCTGAGCTCATTTTACCTAACAAGATGCCTGTGCCACTGCAGTGGCGCAGGCATGAGATGCTCTTGTCTCTTCCTTGCCCTTTTTTACCCAGGAGCTTTATGGCTATGGCTCTGTGTAATGGGAGCTGGAATGCATGTTCTTCTGGACATTTTTCAACAACAGTCTCTTGTAAATGCAGCGTCTTTATGGCAAAGATCTCTTCCAGGCCTATGGTCTTACAACAGTGCTGTCCAACTTATAAAGTGGCATGGGGCCAAATGCCCCAAAGGCAAGATCAGAAGGGGCTGTATGCCTGCGGGCTGCACTAAAGCAAGCCACAGGTTGCGCAGACCATACCTCCCCATTACACCATGCACCCATGACTTCCCCCACTGCTGCTCCAGGTACCCATGACCCACCTCTCTCCAACTGCTGTTACACTATGCACCCATGAGAGCCCTTCCTGGGGCAAGGGTAGTCGGCAAAAGCAGAGGGGAGGTTGGGGGGGGGGGGGGGACAGAAACCCCAGCTGCCATTGCAGCCAGAACAGCAGCCCAACATGAGTCTGGGGGGCTGCAACTTTACGCCTCATAATCCACATGCAGCCTGAAGGCCGTTACTTGGACAAGCCTGTCCTGCCTTAAATATCTATCCATCAAACTTTTCATATCATATTCATATTCAAAGCTAGCCTCAGAAACAAATTATTTCTTGTTACCTACCATATTTCATGGGTTAGGATTCTGCCCACTCTTCTACAAAAGACAATCTTACCACTGAAATTAGATATGAAGGAGTCCATTTCATATAAAACTTATGCACAACTGGTCCAAACAGTATGTTCTCCAGTTCAAACTAAAGTACAGGTTTCCCTCATTTTATGCAGGTTCTGTATGTTTGAATTCGCTCTTATGCGATGACCCTTTTTATTCCAAAAATGTGTTATTTGCAAGGTAAATTCACTCTTTTGTGATTAGCATGGTGGAAGCCTGCAGTCACCTGCTTTGTGCAGTGCATTGTGGGAGTGACACGCACCAAAATATTGTCTCCTGTATGGATCTGTGCTCCTCACTCGTTGTCTGAGACGTGTTTCTGTAGTTGCGGTCCCCATTACGATAGTGCCCTGTGCTTGTACGTACTGTCTGCTGTTGGCGAGTACCCAAATACTCTTGTAAATGTGGTAGAAATGGGTCTGGAGGTCAGCACAGTTGAGGCTTGGAACATATCCCTATTTGTTACAATGTAAAGTGGGTTTCCTTTATGCAACTCACAGTTATGCGCTGTTTTCCAAGAACGCATGTACAGCACAAAGCAAAGGAAACCTGTAAATCATTTCACTAGACCACTATCTTCCAAGACTTATTACTAGTTCAGCCAGTAAGAACTGGTAAGGACATCCCAAGGCAGATCTTCAGGAAGTAGAAATTGTATTCATTTTATTGACTTCATTAGTTACGTCATTTCACATTAGCTGAATATTTGCCTGAAGAGAGTGGAGTCAATGCATAGCAGCTGAATAATAACAGTAATATTCACATTAATATCTACAGCCACTGCTCACTCAAAATGGCAAAATAATCTTATACAGCAACATTCTGGTTGTATCAACAAGAACTGTGGTAAAATCAATTATGTAACACAGCTGTTCTATTGTTGCGTTTCGGTTTATGGAAAAACAAAATTCATTACATGCTAACTGTAAAAAAAATAAAACCAAAAAAACCCCTCACCTTATTTAACTAATCATGGCAAAGAGTAGGATGGCTTTTTATTCAGTGTTTAGAAATTATGCACTACTTTCAGTTGAACAGGAAGCTCAAAGACAGACGGTTCTTAAAGGCAAAGTAAACCTTAACAGCTATACAGCATACAGCTGCAACAAGAAGTAATGTCAAAACACACAAAAGTACATTTAGCACTCCACAGTAGCTAACAAGCATACTACAATACAAGGCGGGGGATGAGGGTGGAGGTGGGAGTAGACCCATTTGGCCCCTTCCCCCAACCAGATGAGAAGCAGGGGTGGGGACAGATGCCGCCCGCCATGATAGCAGGGAACATGCCACCACTGCCCCGCGGGGCCCTGACAAAAGCTGGCAGGGAGGGGGAGGAAGGGAGGGAGTGGGGACATGATAACAGCACCCCACCACCCCCTGGCCCTGCCAACAGCCAGGAGGGAGAGAGGGAGGGGAGGCAGGCAGACATGGGTCAGGTGGACCCGGAGTGCAGGGTTGGGCAAAAACTGGCCAGACTGTAAGGGGGGGGAAGAGGTGTTGAATGGGTCCCACCAAAGCACGGGAGTCAGGAGCCAGACACGGGCCTCTGTCCCCACCTCCACTGCCCCCCATCATTTTTGATGGGCAATTGGCTAGTTTAAAACATATTTCAAACAAGCCTTTAAAATACCCACATCTTTACATACTAGCAAACTGCCTTTCAAGAATGACAGGAGAGAGGGGAAGAGGTGCTCTACCGCCTGCCAGAACCAGGGGGTGGGGGGAGAAGCTTACCCTCCGTCCCCTCCACCAGCACCTTGCACCACCACCTCCAGTGCTGCTTTCCTCAACCCCCGCTGACCTGCTCCTTGGAGGTGGTGGATCGCCATTATGACAGCACAGATGAAGCAGGGGGACGTCCCCTGCTCCTTCCTCTCCGTCATGGCTGAGATCCACCCTCTGATTGGTTGTTTCACTAACCAGAGTGCTCCAGGAGCATTACGAACAGACAGATAGACGGACGGACTAAGCCCTTTATTATATAAGAATTTTGAAACATAAGAATAGGTCCGAATAATACCTCACTTTATTTATTTGAAAGGATGCTTTTATATAAAATAACACTGCCTTATAGATTTATATTTCATCACCATTACAGTGCCTCCCAAATTAATGTTATAATTTTGACATTCTTTTAAAAATGCTTACATATGCTTTACAACCTTTATGCAGAAATTTTACTGATAGCTTTAAAACAAAAATACTGAAAGCAGAAAACTATGATGTTTGTCTCTTCAACTATAACTGGATATAGAACAGTTTTGTTGTTGGATCCTTACAAAACAAATCCTTTTATAAAATTCAACTAAATATCATCACATGAAGGCTACATTCCTATCACACAACAGAGAAACATGTAATTTGTAAAACAAATCAAAGGCTGTGTGTGTTATGATACAACAGTTAGGAAGTATTTAATGTTATATACAGAAAACATTGTATTGTACAAGTCATTTCACAGCAGGTTTGAAGTTTAACAAAGCTATGCAATCTTCTGTACTTTCCAGAAACACTCCCTTGCCCAACCTTGTATTGTTCAGCAAAGGAAGCAATTCAGAAACATTCCCTGAGTACTAGTTCACATAAGACAAAACTCCATTACCTCTGAATCTGATTCAACCAAGTTCTTAAGTACGTTATCCAATAAACATACTCAAATACTTTCCTGTATCAAGGGCTATATCATCATGAAGCTCAGATACAGTTCAAAAAGTGTATTACATTTGACAGAAGTTCCTTTTGATAGATAAGGTATTTTGGCATTTATTTTACAACAGAATGCTAATTTAATCAAATATTTCTTTAAAAATATTAGTTTATATTCTACCTCATTACTTAGTATTCACATAAACTCATAAAATTAGCATTATAAAATTAAAAAAATTTTTAAATGTACAAAAGTATTTTGCTTACTTAGGGCCTACATCTTTGCTCTCTTACAGTTCTATTTTCAAGGGGTCCCTTTATGTTGATCTGTATAGTCATAATTCCAAATATCAGCTCTTATCACATACCAAAGGCTTATATTTAAGTGTATTCAGTTAGTTATAGGGGCTTCAGTAGTAATTCCACAGTTAAGACTGCTGAAATTGCCAAGAAGTATATTTAAGATCACCATGTCAGACCTGAGATTTTAAATTGGTCTAGGTTTGGCACAGTAACTCCTAAGAAAATAAATTTTAAGGAAAGTAAGTTCCTTTTTAAAATCGTACCTTGTTTCCCTTGGTTTTTTGCTAAACTACCACAGTTCCCACAAACCCCATGCTTCTCTCTCTATCGTATACAAGCATAAAAGCTGCAACTTGAGATACAAAACATTTTTTAAGTTGGCCCCACCATGATAACTTCTCACCAATTCTCTCTAAGATTTAGCGAGGTCAGATCCATTGCTACACATCCTCTTCATTTACCAGCCATGCTCTGCACACCTTATTGAGTTACACTGAGATGACATAGAACCTGAAGAAGAAACTGGGTCTTTACACACACAAATGTGATGCATACAAAAGAATAAATCAAAACATGACTTGAAATTAAAACCAATTTATTAAACAAAGGAAGTATCTGGAGTTAATGAACTAAAGAGATTATTTCTGGTCACCACATCTCTCAAGTGTTTAAAACCAGAAGATCACATGCTCCCACACATCTTTTTCTATTTAAAATTGAAAGAGAAAAACAAGATTTCTTCCTGAGGCCCAACAGTCTGTCAGTTTCCTGTTCAATGACTAGTTCATTGAAAGTTAGAACTACAGTATAACCTCATAAATTCAGAATTATCGAAAATCTGGCACTTTAAAGCTACACTCCACTGGGGAGTAGCAGCAGACAGCCCCGGAGCAGCAGAGGGTAAGCTTGCACCCAGCAGCTGCCACCACCATCCACCAACCTGTGCCGTCACTCCGTGTACAGCCACTGCTCCAGGACTGGCTGCCACTACCACCTCCACTCCCTACTCCGAGACCAGCCGCCGTTCCAATTTCAAAAATCCAGAATTTTCACATTTCCAGCAGGTGCTCAGACCTGAGTGTGCCAAATTTATAAGGTTATACTGTAGTTGAATACATTGCAAAAGAAAAAAAAAAGAAAAGAAAAAAAAGAAAAATCCTTCCTGATTCTGCAAAAGAGACTACTGCTTCTGTCAAAAACTGATCTAGAACATTATACATTTAAATTATTTTAAGTGATTATAGTAAAGGTAGGGCTTAACACAGGTTGTCAATATCAGACTGAATTTGATATATACTATTCTTAAGATAAACCTATTGAAATAAAACTTTTTTTTTTTAATAGGGGTGAACCAATAAAGATTTTCTTGGTCAATACTGATAGCCGTTATTAACTAGCCATATCAGCCAATACCAATCTGATAGCCAATTTACAGGAATGCAGCTCAGCATCTTGGAGAGCAGCGTCCAGACAGTAAATCTATGGGTAAGAAGGGGCATGGGAGAGAGTGACAGGGTGCGAGGGAGGGAGAATGACACCCCCCCCCCCCGGGTGAAGGAGGGAGTGGGGCAGGGACAGGTGCTGCCTAGCCAGGTCAGTGAATGCAACCCTGGGGCCAGGAGAAGCAGGATGGAGGAGTGGGCAGCTCATCTGCACAATTCAGGGGGTAGGGAATGGGAAAAGCTGCCTGTCACTGTGTGCAACCCTAGGGGAGGCATGAGGGGCATTTGCCCCCCTGGTTTTGTGAACGGGGTGAGGGCAGACTCCCTGCTGCAGGCTTGAGGCCAGAGGCTGTGCCAGCCTCCTCCTGGCCAGAGGTGAGGGTTGGGCCGGAGCTGGAGGAAAGTGGTGTGGACTCAGCTGCATGGGATGGGTGGCAGCAGCGGTGGTGCTGGGAGGGGTGGCTATAGGGGGAACTATGGAGAATTTTTAGGTGGCACTTGGCCCCCTAGCACCACCCCTGCTCAGGAGCCCCCCACTGCAGGGTGAGCAGGGGATGCTCAGCGAGCACAGGGTTCTCAGGGGAAAGACATCAGAACAGTGCCCCAAGCAAGTCAGTGCTATTAAGGGGCTATAGCCACCCCAAAATTCCCCATAGACCCCTGCTTAACAACTTGTGAAGCTGAGTCTGCCCCACAGCTGCCAGCTCCCAATACAGCTACAGCCTAGCCTCCCCCCAGAAGAGGCTGGCGCAGCCCCTGTTCCCAAAACCAGTGGGCAGCCCACCCTCACCCCGTGCATGAATCTGGAGAGACTCATGCTTCCCATGCCTCCCCTGGACGTGCATGCAGCAGTGGGAGAAACACCCCCTCCCTGCCCCTCCCACCCTCAGCAAGCCACTAGCAGCTCCATCCCACTCCCAGCCCTGGGATCACATCCACCACCCTGGCTGGACAACACCTGCCCCAGCCCCACTCCCTCCCCATCACTGAGGGCACCTCGATCTGCCCCCCTCCCCATTTGCCCCTCACAGACTTACTGACCAGACGCCACTCTCCAAGCAACCAGGCTGCATTCCTGGCCATGCACGTGCTGCGGCTGCACACATACACACATTTATCGGTGACATTATCGGCGAAATATATCTGATTGCCAATAATGTTATTTTTCCCCGTTATCAGTGCTGAACCGATATGAAACTGATATATCAGTGCACCTCTTGGGTTTTTTTTATCCACCACCTTTCAACAGCTCTTCCCTAAAACATCAACCCCCTTGTCTTTATAACAACCTTTTACCTTGATATACCTGCAGAAATATACCAAGCAAGCCACATTACCCCACTCCAGCCCACTGCTCTCAGCAGCAGCACCATGGAGACCACCATAGCAGTGAAGGATGTGTAGTTACATAAAGGAAGGACAAGGATTAAGTAGCAGCAGAGTAGGTGAGAGGAGATGTTTGTATGAGGGGGGAAAATTCTGGAGTTAAAGAACTCCACTCACAGTGATTCATAAAAAAAGGGCAGTCATGCAATTAGGGTCTGAGGAATTGTATGCCCCATTTCGCACATTGTACAACCTGCCATGCCATATATGCATGGTGGGTTATGCAATTTAGGAACCCTATTGCACAACTGCCAGCACAGGAAACTCCCTTCCACAAATATGGAAGTGGCAGCTGGAGAGCCATGAGCTCTCCACTTCCCAGGTATTGCTCCCATGTGTGCACAAAAATCTAAATGAGTGAGCATGTATATGAGGCTCCCAATTAAACACCCACTTTTTAAAGGTCTGTGGTGCTATGAGTCCAACATTGGGAAGCTTTTCCCTGATGCCAGGCTCAGTGTCCCAGACCTTTATAAAGTGGAAATGCAACTAGAAGATCTAGCTGCACTCTCACTTTATGTTCCTGAACACTATAAGCCCAACATCAGGTACAGACTCCCTGATATTGGACTCCCACTGTCCCCCATGGTGCAGCCGGGGATGGAGGAGCTATCCCATGCCCTGCTGCACACACCAGTTTAAAAAGACACCCACCACAGGCAACGGGGGATGGGAAGGTTCTCCTGATCTTAGGTACACACTCCAGTTTAAAGAGGCACCTGACCCAGACCTGGTGCCCAAAGTCAGAGCTGCTCCCACCCCAATCCCTCTAAGCAAGGGGTGGCTTTGTCCCCAACCTTAACCTGCCCAGTACCAGACCTCAACTAATCAGGATTCAGCACCAGGCAAGCCCAGTCTTGGTTTGGACTCAGGGCTGTGTGCCAGACCTTGGAGCTACCTCATGTCCTGAGGCTCACAAGTACCCCAGCACCTTAAAGAGTGATAGCTGCAGGACAAGGCTCCTTAAGGTGCTGGGCCCTGGTGCAGACAATCATGCAGTTGATTTATGGCACCATATAAACCAGCCACAAAGATATTGCACATTTTTTCAGAAATATCTTTGCAATTGGTTTGCCATTTTATGGTCCCATAAATTCAATGTTGATTAAGCCATAAATGGCAATGTGTTAATTGTACCAGAAGTACAACATGTGCCAGGGGCCCAGGAGATATATTCTTTGATGAACCACCTTAAGTAATCTTTGCTCTGCTTTTCCCAATTTAATTCACAACCCAAGTTCCCCTTCAAATCTCATAATTAAGTACTAGCTCAGAATAACCCACTTCCATTTCCTCTTTGCCCCATTTCCCAATATATTTCCTCCCAACACCCATATCCCTATGCTGTCTTTTAAAAAAAATTATGAAGACAATCAAGAATTAGAAGTGCTAGAGCACACCTTAATGGAAGACTAACTATACTAAAGATGCCAAATCTGGATTGTGGTCTAGATGACAAATCTAAGCATTAAGCAGACACAACCATGTAGCTGCTTTGCTAAGCTCCTAGACAGAAACAGATCTGAGGCTAGCTGCCAAAGTTGCTCTGCCCCAAATGGAATGAGCCTTGACATGACCTTCAAGCTGAAGGCCAGCCAAGCTGTAAAAGCATGAGAGAAACAGCTCACCATTAGCCATAGCTCTCTTACAAAACAAATGAATTTATTCTACTGGGTTAAAGGGAAACAAAATGCTGGGTGAGCATTCCAAAGGCTCTTGTATACCCCAAATAAAAGCCCCTGAACCTTTCCACATTAAGCTGTGGATATAGAAAACCTATTTGCTTGCATAAGCAAACTGATGGAAAGAAAACAAAGGGCAGACAGATAGTTTATTACAATGCAAATTTACCGCCACCTTTCGCATAAGCAGAGGGTCAAGATTTTCTTACGTAGCAGAGGAAAGATCCAGCTGGAGGAGGATTCCCTCTAGCATAGTGGAATGAGTAGTATATAGCAACTAGGGCTGCGAAGCTTGGGTTGCTGATTCGATTCAGAGGAGATTCAGCGGCCTAATTTCCAAATCCAAATCGCATCGGAAGCCTCTGATTTGATTCAGATAGATTTGACAATTCAGACATAGACACAGCTTTATATGTTTTTTCTACATACCTCAAGGTACCAAGCAGCTTGTGAATGCTGAGATGGTGGGGCAGATGGAGCATCCCATGGGAGCACGGGGTGGTCCTCAGTGCACTCCACAGAGGACCCAGAAGTGGAATGGTGCTTCCTAGGACTGGGGAGGCACCTGGGGTTCCCCCACGGCCAATCATCGAGCCGAGGGGTGTGCGTGGATTGGGGGGGGGGGGGGGTCCTCTGAATGCTCAGCAGCAGACCCGGAAGTGGACCAGAAGTACTTCCAGTCCACTTCTGAGCCCACTGCCAAGCATGTGCGGGGGGGCCCCCCTGTGCTCCTGTGGGACACTCCATCCACCCCACCATGTCAGTGTTCACAAGCTGAGCCTGGTACCTCGAGGTATGTAGAAAAAACATATAAAGCTGTTTCTATGATCGAATCGCTGATTCTCCAAATCAGAATTGAATCTTCACATCTGGATTTGATAAAATTGAATCGGGACAGTGCTCCGAATCAGTGAATCTAATCGCTGTCCCCCAAATCAGGCCAAATCAGAATCCAAACTGAATACAGTCCACTTCGCACACCCCTAAAAGCAACCATCTCTATGCCACATACACGGTAACTGAGGGGATGTATTTAGATCAGTGGCTCCCAGTCTTTTTTAGGCTCAAAGCACCCTTTGGCTGATGCAATAACAATCAGCTAACTTTTTTTTAGGCATGAGAATATCTTCTCAGATGTATTGTGGAGAAAATATCTAGAGAATGCACTGACAAAACATTATATCAGCATGTTTCACTATTAAAAGAAAAATTTCATATAAAAATTTCATATAAAAGATTTCCAGTTTTTGGAAAATAAGAGACACTGGATTCTCCTTAGGGTTGCAGAAATGTTTGGTGCAACCAATGCAAAATGTTTGTTACAACTAGAGACCTACTTAAATTGCAGAAACTGCGAAATCCAGGATTGTCCACAAAGTCCACAAAAACAAAAAAAAATTAACAAGAATAAAATGATGGCTCCCCAGTGGGAGCCAGCAGTCCCTGATGGCAGGAGGGGAAGACACCAGCTGCCTGCGCGGGGGGAGGGGGGGGGGGGGGCAAGCAGACAAGATGGCAGCTAACCCCTCATTCCTCCTCCCCCACCAATAAGCTCCGAGGAACAGAGTGGCACAAAGGGCAGCCAGCAATAAAGATGACTGCTGCCCCCTCAGCCCTCCCCCAGAGAGCCTCTCCACCAATCAGCACCAAGGGGTATGGCCACACAAAAGGCAACCAGCCATCAAGATAGCAGATGCCCCCTTGTCCCTCCTCCCCCCTGGACCTCTCCACCAATCAGTGCCAATGGGTGGGACCACTGCAAAATGTCTGCAGAACTGGCTCTGCACACTGCAAGCAGGCCGCAAAAAACCCTGCATCTCACTGCAGTTTAGGTAGGTCCTTAGTTGTAAAACAAGCAATTTTATATCAATCTTTTTTTGACAAATATTTTAAACATTCAGGTCAACTCACAGAGGTAGCATACGACTAGTAATTTTAAAGCTGAAAAAATTATTTCAAAGTGTTAAATGCATGTTTCAGTCTTGAAATAAAAAACTGGGAAAGCACTTCATATGAACAATCAAAACTGGATGTAAAAGCAAATATTCAAGCACCATTTATACACTAGCAATTGAAAATAAACTGGCCAAGAAGGAAGGAAGGATGGATAAGGGATCCAGGGTGTTTTGTTTTGCTTTGCTTCTTTGTGAATAATAAATGTAGGACTTTTTTCACCTGAAAAACATCATCAATAATATCAAGTGCAATCTCTAAGGTAAAAAACAAGCAAGCAGGTCTGCTTCACACGTAGGAAAGCAGCAATAAGCTAAAGCAAGAGGCACAAAACTAATTTTGTTCTTCTTTTGTAAATTGCCTTTAGGGTATCAACACAAAGCAGATGTTTCTCACTATAACTTGTTGCACTTCAGCAAAACCTTCCATGCAAATGCACTGATGCAACTATTTAACTTAGCCTTCATACAGTCCTTTGCTTTTTCAAACGTTGTACATGCATTAAATAAACAGCTGTACTCAAAGAACCCCAATTCTGTAAAACAACGTGTTGGACTGCAGCATTCTTTGCACATGTGAGCTATTACGTAATCAGCAAAAACACTGCCACTGTCGTTCATACTCATTTTATCAAGGAAAAGCAACACTGATCAGAACATGAGGGTTAACACCTACTGATTTCAAGGAACTACTTCAGATCTTGATTTACTGGTATTATATAGATCACCAACCAAGCACACCAGAAATTAATTTTGGTTCAGTGTCTCACTAAAAGGTAACCCTTATATAATTGACAGCTAGACGAGATAGGGAGGAAAGAAAGAGAGGTATGATATTAAATACAACACCATCACACTGCAGGACTCATCTCAAATTATTCTGCTGTGATAGGCTACAGCAAAACTGATGATAGTACACAGAAGCTATGACATCCTTAATCTCTCTCTAAGCATTAGACTGTACCAGTGCTACCAGACTGAACAATTAAGATTGGAAAGGGGAGAAAACAAATACAAACTCGTTAAATTGAGCCTTGACATATCTATCTCTGCCCTCAAACTGTATTAAAAGTACTCTTCACCCTTTTTGGACTCTCTTGCTTCCTCAGGTACCTAAAGTCAGTCAGTCAGCGCTTCAAGTTACTAGAGAAGCTGAACTTGCTGCTTCCACAACAATCTTAAACTCCAGCGTTTCATTAACAGTTACTTAGCCAACAGAAGAGTTTCTGTTCTTAGTCCTTTCATCCCTTCTCTCCTCTTTCTGTTACTCCTTGCCATTCACGTCTCACTCCCATCTGTACTTTCAGAGTTATTATCTTCCCTCCTTCGCTAACAGCAACAGATCATGTTTCCAGCACACAGATCATCTCTTAGGAGACACTAGTAAGCACAAACTCAGGTAAACTCCACAAGTCAACTTCAGGCTCAAATGCACTAAGATGGAAATAGGCAGGAAGGAATTAATGATTTCTCTGGGGGACTGTTTGTTCTGCCCCACAATACCTGCCAGCAATATCAGGGCTGGCAGGATGGCGCTCCCAACTGAAGGAAATAAAAAGCAAGGAAGGAAACTTCAGAGCTAGTACTCCTGGACAGAGAGGCCTTACATCTCAAGTAGAGAGAAACTAAATAGACACACTGAGCAACCAGATACAGAAAAGGCTTGGACTGGATCTACTAAAATATCCAAACCCTAGGAATGGTATGACTTTTGACCATACCAGGGCATTTAGAATGTGACCTCTAAGCAACTGGGAAAGAAACTGTTCACATAGCTTTGTTCAGGAGTACAACAGGAATTCTCTCCAGGTTTACAAATTAACAGGACTAGGAACTGTTTTACAGTTCTCATATCCCACCAAATTTAAAAATGTATAGAACATAACTCTCATAAATTTTTTAATAACATTAAACAAAATATGTCTTCTAATATACTGTCAACTCTCATATGCGGTGCAATAGAGGTGCTTAGAGGATTTCCCAGGTTCATCAAAACTATTTTTGCAGTCTTACAAATCTTTCACAGCTTGCTCTGAAATGGCAGCAAACCTGGCAGACTTTGTGACAACCTTGAACAGCACAGACTATTCCAAGTCTGACCACCATTAATAATTAACTTTAAATGACATTTTATTTCCCTATCTTGGAAAAAAGAAAAACCTCACACTACAAAACATTTAATAGTAATAGTGAATTAGCACTATTTTAGAACAGATGTGAATAAGGTATAAATAATTATTTGAAATTCAGCTATAATTCAGTATAATAATGAAATGCGTTACTACTGCTGTCATAGCAACCATAATATGCAAAACTTCACCAATTACTACAATGTGAATATAAAGCACAGTTATATTTTAACTAAAGAAAACTTGTATTTTAACAGCTTTCAGATACTTTCATTAATACAAATCTAGTTCTAAAATCATGACTGCATAATTCTCCAATTCAATTTCTACAATTAAAGACCTAGATTTTTCTAAAATAATGTTTATCAATATATTGTACAAGTTAATTCCAATTATGAATTGTTTTTAAGTAAAAGTACTTACAAACCCCTACTATAAAGCCAATTTAGTAGACAATCCCCTGTCATAAAGTCACTTCAAGTTTTCCCAAATACAGTTATGTTCCACTTTTACTAGAAGTGGTCTATCTGGTTTGGGCTGATCTAGTAATACTGGTGTAAGAGATAAAGCTAACAAAAAAGAAATCAGTTAGGTGGACATAGTACAATGAGATAAAGGTACTGACTGTATCTGTTGCAAAGCAGCATATAAGACAGGCCATGAGAGATACGGACATGAGGGAAAACTGTTCTTAGGGAGAAGTTAATGACAACAGCTTGACCACAAGAGATGCTTGCAAGAGATATAAAGCCATTCAATTTCTATTTTCTCCATAGCTTTGCTGAGAAAGCTTCATTTAAATGTAGTTTATGAGAAGTTAATACCTGAAGTTCAGTGGTTTATTTTAAATTACATTTTCTTTTCTGTTCAGTTATTAACTAGACAATTTTGTACAGACTCCCAAAGAAAAAAAAGCACCCTCAGGAAAGGAAGTAATGAGTAAAAAGCTTGTAGGGACTATACTTCTCTCTCATTCTCAGTCAAGAGGCAAGTACAAGTGTGTCCTTTTCTGAGATGTGCTACCATCAGGCTGCTGCAGATGAATACAAAGAAAATCAAAACACCAAGGCAAGAGACAAGATTTTTGTGAGAATGATAGTTACAAGGTTACATAAAGTATACGTTTAAATTGAAAAATTACCAATCTAATTCACATACACACTAAACATGTCTCAACATCCAAGGCAACAGCAGTAGAAATGCACAGGAGGTTATATATGTACATGTATACTTAAACCATACTTTTAGAAAAAGTGTATGTTATTGCTATGCTTTAGAACAGAGGCTCCCAATTTTTATTGGTTCATCAGCAACACTACTGAGCTTGTAACATACTGCAAATAGCATTAGACTTTGTTCTCCTTGCCAAACTCTATTTAATTTTTTTAATTCCTGTGGCTATGAGTAATGTAAGAGGATATACAATTTCAATTATGCAATTTCTGTATTCTTTTGAAACCCAATAGTTTTCATTACCAGTTACTTAACAGTAACACTACAGTTCCTGATTTATAGGATCAAGTATAGAAAGGTAGATTCCCACACTAATAAAATAAAAGGTGGAAAAAAAAAACATTGAGATACTAAAATAAATGGGTTATGTCAATGGTGCGCAGCGTCACAGCCCCACGAGCCAGAGCAGCAGCAAAAGGCTAGTCTGCAGGCCAGATCCTGCAGGTAGGACCTGTCCATGTGCTAGATACAGAATGGGGAATTTTCCAACATCCACAAAACTACTACATGCTTTGAAAATAACAGGCACTAGCCCATTTCAGGGGTTACAGTACCATAACACCAACAGAAGGACTAGCAATGCTCTTTAAGTATACTGTGTTATCAAGTTCTGTGGTATTAGCAGCCCCAAACTGACTAGCTCACCTCATTTTTAAGGCAGCTATTAGATACCTTGAAAATAAGGGAAACTACTCAGTTTGGAGCTGTTAATACCAAAGAAATGACAGCACAATGTACTTAAAGACCACTGTTTACTTGAAATATCTGATAAGCGTATACTCTGGGTAAGGGCAGTCAGTTTTGTAGTCATGAAGCTATACACTTAAATGGAATACACTGTATAATGTTTCACATTTTCAGATTGAATACAACTTTCTGAGCAAAAAATGCATTTTAATGACATTTTAGTAGTTTTCACTTCTATCCTTTACAAACCTTTATATTCCAAACCATAAGATACATAAATAGTTTGAGCTATTATTTTCATTTGAATAGAAATTCCAACAAGATAAAACATTTACATCTTAAAACTAAGGTAATTTGCATGGTGGGGTCTACAAGTTCAAAACAAATTTGTCACAACTCCATTGTTTCAATATTTGAATGTGAAATTTCTAACCTAGATGAGTGTTAAATTTATAAAATGTTGAAAAGGATAAAAAGAAAAATCACATGACTCCCTGGTGTCCTACAAGTCAATTGAGTCAACAGGAATATGAACGGAGGCAGAATGGCACAATCTCTGCATTCATTCTGCACACAAATGTCAAAAGCTAAATCTTGTGATTCAAATATGACTTTTATCATAATTAAAAGTGGGATAAGCAACCTTTAAAATGTATTTGCTGTCCCTCAAGGCAACAAATTAGTATCCAACAGGGAGAAAAATGAATTACCTTCCACCAGCTCCAAATCAGAATATGTATCCTCAATACAAACAGTAACGCTGAACTAGCTTGGAGCTCCATAGGAAAAATTTCTATAAATCTGACCTCTGCTTTTAAAAGTTTGGTTTATGATTCATGAACTGAAAACAAAAAACAACATTTAAATATAATCCTTAAATATCTCCCAGTGGTACTTAGACAATCCATCTTAAGGTCTTGTCTAACGATGCAAGTACAAGAAGGTAAAACCTGTACCTTGCTTGGTTTCGTTTTTCCTTTGGTAAGATGGAAAGGAAACAATAGAAAAATGGCTTAGTCCTACTAACTTGTTGTCACCTGACTTTTTTTTTTCTTCCAGTTTTCTTCACTTATATACTACATTTTGGAAGGTTGCGGTCTCAAAAAAGAAAAAAAAAGAGGAAAAAACCCAGCCACTTAGATTAGCCTGTATTTATGTTGTAACTTCACATTCTTAACCTGCAGTTTTTGCTTTAACTAGAATCAGCGTAATCCTGGCTTTTAATCATTTGGGGCTTCTATGTTTGAAGAATAATTTTAGAGAATGTCAGTTTTACCACCTGTTACAGCAGCCAATAAAGACAAGATGGTATTTATCTCAGGATTACTCCACATTCATAAGTTGCTTGTTCTTCTGCTAATGTTTAGACAGCATGTAAAGCAAATGACCTTTTAAAAGTTCTGGCATCTCCACCAACTCTAGTCTCAAAAAAATAATTTCGATTTTTAAAAGGAGTTGTCAAGGAACCAAACTATTATTTAGGTGTGTTAAGTTACATCAAAAATACTACATTCTTTTCAGTCTCCATTCATTTAAAATAGAAACTGAGATGAAAATAGCAGATACCAATACAATGACTTAAAATGACTGTGGAACAACAATGGATGAAGGCCCTGACCCTGCAAATATTTATAAACTCATTTGGTTCAATGCATTTATTCACATGTAGTCACACATGTGCACAAGCATTTGTGTATTAATGCTTCACTACCCTAAAGATAATACATTCTTGTATACAGAGTTGTTTTTTGTTTTTTTGCCCTCAAAACACCCGTTTGAAACTGGGGTGCACAATTTAAGTGAGGCAATATGGTAACAACAATTTCTGCTGCTTAAATTTCTATGGGACAAAAGTGAAACTAACAATTAACTCCACACAGGATCCACAGGAAGCAGAATGATAAGTGGGTCCAGCTCCCCAGTTTCTGTTACTCACTTTATCCTTCATTATGTCCTTAAAAATAGGGTGGGTATCTTATTCTATGTTGCATTGTATACAAGAAAATAAGGTAATTCAAGTATTATGAACTACATTTACTTAATTATAAAAATAAGGATTGAGCATTTCCTAAAACAGTAATTAGTTTAGAAATTTCCTCAAATGCCTACAATCAAACTGCATTTTGAGCATATTAAAATGAGGTGTTATATTTTAACATGAAAAGGTTTTCCTAGTTGTGAATGATCTCATTGATTATATTTATTAAGAATCTTCAGCTTACTTGTTTAATGCAACTTGCCTGTCTTTGCAATTTTGATTGCAAAGCATCAGAACAAATTTTAATTCCGTTCCTCTTAATGTCTTTCCATTTAACTCAGACTGGGCATGTCTACATGTACCCCTATGGCACTGTTGTTAATGCACCATCATTTAGTACTTCCAAAAGGAGTACTAAATTTAGTACTTTTGGAAGTACTAAATGACAGCGCAGTAACAGCCCATACTGCACTGTGCTAGTGGCATGTGGTTATTTTTAGCCACTACATCACCATAGCAACGAACTATAGTGAGGGAGCGCATTGCTAGGCGATGTAGCTGTGGCATCACAGTTTATGCCCACCGACGCCAAGGAGATGTAGCAATTAGTGTAGACATGCCTACTGTGCATCAATCACTACTGACAGTGCTCATAGTTTTAGGTATGGTTATAGCCGTGATGGTTCAGGGAATATTAAATAAGTACAGTTTGTTAATAACTTTTATAAGACCAACTTACAACTTCAGTTAAACACCAAGTTAAGGTGTAAACCAATTATTTTTAACTCATTATTTTCATAAAACTATAATTTTTTTTAAACTCCATTATCTGGTATTTAGCTTAAACACTACCTACTACTTCCTATTTTGTGCTTGAAAATTTGTCTAACCTCTCTCCAAAAACATAGCTGGTGCAATAAAAGTCATTACCAAACAAATCTTGCTTCTATGCTCACTTCTGTAATAGCATATGTAAACACTGGACCCAAAAGACTTCAAGCAATCTTCTTGGATTTTTTTTTTTTATTAAAGAGAGATTCCTTGTGTACAGGCAAACTACTAGACAAGCAGATTTGGTTGAATAGTTTTTCAATTACTTCAGCCCTCAAGGTCATCCACATGAACAGAAGGTACAGGTCCAAGCAGTAAGAAGGAAATAAGCGCTGGAAGAGTCATCCTCAAGAACCACCTGGTCCAACCCCCTGAACAAATGCAGTACTGATACTTTTAAAATCATTTCTGTTCAATGCACATCCAACCTCTGCTTGAAAACCTCCAGTGAAGAGGATTCCACAACTTCCAAAGTAGTCTATTCCACTGTCATATTGCTGTAACAGAAAGGAAGATTTTTCCCAGTATCTAATCTAAATCTACTTTGCTGCAATTTGAAGCCATTGCTTCATGGTCAGCCATCCACAACAAGGGGGAAAGTCATTCTCTGTCTTTATTAGAGAGGTGATTTTTAGCCATGTGAGGAAGTTGTCACGTACGCGAGCTTATGCCTTTCCAAATGACTTAATCTCTAAAGTGCCACCCTTTCTGCCTTTTTCTTTAAGCCAGCCTTTCAAATCTTTGAAGGCTTCTATCCCCTTACTCTCCTTTTCACCAAGCTAAACATGCCTAGTTCTTGTAACTTGATTCCTCAAACAGGTTGTCTTCCAGGTCCTTTATCATTTTTATCACCCATCTCTGAATCCTCTGTAAGTTATCCATATCCTTAAAATGTGGAGATCAGAACTGCACATTGTATTCTAGACAAGGCCTATCTTACACCTAATACCCTTTTAACGTAGCCCCCAAAATGCCTTTTCTTTTTTTGCACTGGCATCAATCACACTGCTGACTCACGTTGAGGCTGTGAACACCATAACTATAGATCTTACTCAGCAATACTACCATCCAGCCATTTATCTCCCACGTTCTGCATTTGTGCTTTTAATTATCCTACCCTTACATGCTAGTCCTATAGTCCTAGGGAATAATAGCCACATAGTTTGACTAGTTAAGAGGACAATTATGCTAGAAGTGTTTTTGCTTTTTATCCTCTGCTGTGGTGGATTCAATTTTTTAAAGGTACCCTATTCCTACATTTTGTAAACTTACCTCTGCTTTTGCCTTTAAAACTTACATTTAAGAAATGTTAATCTATTTTATCTATGAACACTTTTAAATGCCATGTGACTTTCGATTAAATTGAGAGCTAACAAAAATATTCATAAAGCATATCCATTCCCAGAAAACTTTCTGCAGAGCTAGGAACTGCAGAGATAAAAACAAACAAACAAAATATATCCACACAGAAGCTATAAAGGATGCGTTTCAATTTAAATAAATAAATAAATAAATAATCCTTTGCAAGTCAAGTAAATGAAAGCATCTTCTAGACTGAATATTGACCAACTTCTAAAAGAACGTATGTTAAAGGAAAAAGAAGGAAATGTATTTCATCATCTCTTAAAAAAATGAAATCTACTCCAGCAGAGAGGGCTTCCACACAAGGCCCTCCCTATTTGCTTAAGTTACCTTTTAAGTTCTTAATGAAACTATAGTGATATAAAAGGATCTTGTATAAGCCTCCTCTACATGGGTGTATTTCATTTCAAATAGAAAGCTTCCATGTTCCAGAACAGAGCTTGAAAAGTCTTCTTAGCTAAAACAAACAAAAATTTTGGACAATAGAGTGGGCTGAAGAACTACCGACTCACAGGAGGAGGAAACAGGATGCAGAGTGATGAAAGGAAGAGGGGCAGTAAGTGGTAGAAGATCCAGGTGCAGTTGGGAAACTGAGAGGCAGGAAGACATCTATAAGACAAGGAGAGAAGAAGGGTATGTAAAACTGCTACAATGATGAGGATGAAGATGTAGCAACATAAGTTTAAAATCTGCAGAACAAGGAAGGCAAATACACACACGTTCACTGACACTAGCAGATTCATGGCTTGAATTTACCCTATACTACTTAACTTCTGACCAAGAACCAAATGTATGTGTCCAGTACAGGCTATGGGGGAAACAACTAAGGATATGTTTTTACAGTCTGAATAAATTTAATATGTTGTTTACCTGTTGAAAGCTTTGGGTTAACACTATTTATCTGGGTTGTTATAATGATCTCCTACACCTCTTGGTTACTATGGTCTTATGCTAGGAAAATCTATTTGTATCTGTATTATTTTGCTGTAACAACAAAGTATTTCATAAAAAATATCTTCACTTGGTGAATAAAAAGTTATGAAGTTGAATTCTTCATTTCTACTTTTGCATTTTAACTATAACATCCTCATTAGGTCCTGACCCTAGTAGCTCCACAGGCACAAAGTTATGCCCATGTTTTAGGGCCTGCAGGACAAGGGTTTTAATGATTTTTTCATTCTAACATAAAAAGTAAGCATCTCTGCAATAAAAAGATATTATAGCATGCAAAGCATAGATATATCACTTGAAATGTGAAATAATATATATATTAAACTATAATTTAGTTTGTTCTGTTTTCAAGTTATCTGTACTGGGACCTAGACCTTTAATTACAGAAGCCGTTTCATCATCCTTCAAAATGAAGCAAGTACAAACAAGTTTCCAGTTCATGTTCTGTACAATATATTTCTTCCAAAATAAAAATGCTGTAACAAAACAAGACAAGGTCTGTAAAATTACCAGGCTCCATATCTCACTTGCCTCAAAACTATGAACACTTCATACAGTTGTAATTTCAACAAAATTCATTTTAATCTTGGCCCTGCTCATGCAATATCCATCAGATAGACAGACTGCTGTGCCCACAGGGACCCTCAATTTAAAGTCAACAGGGTTTTGAACAGATGCAGTATACCATCCATGCATTATTAGTTTTAAAACTGAGGTCTGGCATATTAAAATTCTTGCATGTTAAAATCATTTTATCTTAGTAAGAGATAATACCACTCTGTTATACTGAAATAAATGTCATTTTCATTATTTCAAGGGAGGGTCTCTCAGAAGTTGGAATATTGCTTCTTGTACAATATTTCACACCTTAATTCTGCAGTCACATCCACATACTGTGTCCTATAAGTTTGCAATTCCCACTGAAGTCAATGGAGTTTGGCATGGGCATCAAGGCCTCAGCTGTTTCTGTCAATAACATTACTACTATATATTCTGAACACCTAGTTTCTGCCTTCATGCATGTACCCAGCATGTTCCATCTGCGGAAACACAAACCTTTCTTATTCTCTAACAAATGAACAATCTTCTACTTTAAAAAAGCATCAAAATAGTAACTTAAGTTAGACCTCACTTTAAGTAAATGGTAATTTAAGAGGTACTACATGGGCCAAAAATTGAAATGCCATAAAATTAAAACCTATACTTTCCAAAACTATAGATTTATGAGACAGAGTTATCCAATTTTCAACAAGCATTCTATAGATCAGTGGTTCTCAACCTTTTTCGTACTAGGACCCACTTGCAAAGATCAATGACCTGTCCCAACCCACACCCCCTTGGCCTACGTATGCCAGACCCAGTGTCCCCTGCCATGCTGGTGTCCCTCACTTCCAACCTGCAGCACCCTGCCTCCTCCCAGTCCTGCTGGAGGGGGCCCCCAGATTCTCCCATCCTGCTCAGGACAGAGTGTGGTGGCTGCAGGAGCAGCAGAGCTGGAGGAAAGACTAGGAGAGGCCTGCAGCACCCCCACCTTGGGCCACAGCTCCTGCACCGTGCCAAGCAAGCTGGTCACAGCCCCTCCTACCGCCTGAGCAGTGTGTCTCAGACACCCCACCCCTGCAAACAAAGGCACCAGCCCCAGTGCCACCAGCAAAGCCACACAACTCCCCCTTGCCCCACTGGAGGGGCAGGCACCTCCCTCTCGCCAACCTGCCCTGCTGCAGCCTCAGCACATGGCCACCTTCCTGCCAGCACCAACAGGCACCCATCCCCCCACACACATACACACCCCCGGACAGTACCCAATGCTGGCCCTCCAACCCCTGCCCCCCATAGGCTGACCAGAATGCAGCTGCTGGGACTGCTCTCACCCCCCTGCTTGACTGCATGCCAGCCACGTGTGTGCATGCTCAGATGCACTTGCGCCTGCTGCCTCCAGTCACCCCAAGCAGCCCCTTGCAGGCTGGAAAGCTGACAGCCTGAAAGGAGAAACCCATGCTTTCACACATTTTTCTGGAACTTGCTCCGGACGCTTCCAAGTATTCTTGTGACCCACTTTTGGGTCATAACCCATGGGTTCAGAAGCACTGCTACAGATCACCCATTACAAGAAAGTTACCATTCATCACTATGCTTCACTCCTTTAAAAATGGACTGAACTTTTTAATAGTTCTTACTGTATTCCTGAGAAGCTTGAAAAGCAAGGACATTTATACACATATTTTTTTGTCCTACAACATGCTGGAGATCCACCACTAGGTGATGTGCAGTGCACTGTGCCACACGCAGTTATATAAGTGGCAAAATGCATGTCAGCACACAGAAAACAGCAGCTGTGCAATTTTGAACTAAAGTACCTGCAATGTGTTTTAGTTCAAAAGCGCACCACTGCCATTTTCTCAGCGCTGACATGCATTTTGCCACTTATACAACTGCAGGCATCGCAGCACTGGGCACTTTTCAAAGTGCCTGGAGCTGTGGCACTTGCATGTGTAAAAATGCCCTAGTATTTTTCGTAGTAATTCTGGTCTAAGGATTAAACATCTTCATTTATTACTATGTTTTGAGGGAAGCTGAAAGCAACCCTACTACTTTGTTAAGCAATAACTGCATCATCATGTGGTGCAGTTTTGAGGCCCATCGAACAGAGAACTTTGAAACCAGAATATATTGCCCAGTTGTTAAGACCTTAGCATCAAGATTCGCTCTCTCTCATTAAAAGAAAAAAAGTTTCTTTCCTTTCACAAGGTTATTGATCACTCTCTTAACCTTAAGTGTGAAAGTCTGTTGTGGTAATTTTTCCCAAATAATCGCTTTTTATTTAGTCTCCCAAGACAAACATACAAGGCTAATTTTTTATGCAATGATCTTGGTCACTCAGTTTTGGCAGATTCCCATAAGCCAGCAGTTCTCAACCTTGTCAGACTCCCATCTGCACTGCTCAGAAAATGCCACCTCTTACCTTTCATTTGTTTTTTGACTACAGAAAAATTATAAAGCAATTCTCCTGGTCACAAAGAATTCAGAAAGACTACAACAGGTTAGGAACATTTCTGACACTATGGATGTCTATTTGGAATTTCTGGGTTTATCTTGTGAATCATGTGCAAGTGTTTGTACACCTAACTATGCTAATGTTGTGCAGTTCACTATGGCATCCTTAAAAGGATCTCATGGTATCCCAGCATAGCACAACACCTGTTTGAGAATTGCTGCCATATGCTATCCCAGCTATCCTTAAATTGGTTATGGAGCAACAGCCAACACATCTGACACTCACAGAAGATGCAGTCAAGTCAAAAAGGAAGCAAAATACACTGTATTTTGGTAAACTGTGTAAAATTATTTCAAAACTTTTATTAAAACCACCTCTGAAATGATAGGTAATAATATATATTGCACATATACATGCATTATATTATAGATGTATTTGAAATGTGCAGCAATTAAGCCACAGGAACTTCCTGATCAGTTTTCAACAAAGTCAGATAAATGTTAAATAGGAGAAATCTATAATTAAGTTACTAACTGATTTTTAATACAAATTATTTAGCTCCCCACCTGATTTTAAAACAAAATAGGGAACAGTTAACCCTTAAACCTGAAGACTGTAGCTCACAAAATGATTCAGTGAAATATATTTCCTTATTTAGGCAGTAAGTTACCTATTGCCAGAACTGAAATGAATAATTTGACTGGTATACTATACAGAAAGATGAATTACCATGACAAAATAGAGTGGTTTTAAACTTTACTTTTCTTCTCCCTCTCTTCTAACCTGACTGCCTACATCAAATTAATGTCTTTCCTTTCTTAATTACATACTATTTTAGAATTAAAATGTTAGAAAAACTAATTTACTACATGCAGAGCTATTAACTTATTCCAAGTTATTACCTAGTAAGGAGAACTAAGCTTTTTTAAAAAATGATCTTGAACTGCTCCATACAGAACGATGTAAAAAAACACAAGACAAGAGATTTGAGTATGTGTCTTTCACTCGTAGTTTAAATATTCCTCATTTGCTTCTGAAAAGGTAATGCATACAGAAAATAAGATCAGCAGTGGTTTTTACAGGCCATGAAACATACCACCTATAAATGAAGAACACACATAGGAATGGGATGGCAGGATTTTTTTTAAACTACACACTCCAGTCTGGGCCTGCTTTTTCTGCCTCCTCTTACGCTGCAGGGAAAGCAGTTCAAGACATGCTAAAGCCAATACATTCCAAGAAAACAACTCAAACTGAATTTCTTCCCTTTGAAAGAAAAACAAAGCAATTCTACAAAGTATACTAACCAAAAATAGCTGAAAAATGCATATATTCATCTGGAAGTTCTGGAACATACAGTGGCAGATTGAACTGTTAAAAGCTACTAACTGTATTTACACAGATTTATAAGGCACACTCATCCCTTCTCTCAAACTGCCCAAAGTTCATTCTTCCTGCATTTCACAATTTGTAATTCTCAACTTCAGTCTCACATGCAACCAGATCATTTCAATCACAGAACACTTTGTGTTTTCTCCTCTTTTCAGGCTGCCTTGTTATGCTTCCCAACTAAAAGTGCACATAGAAAATAATGAAGTATGTTTTAATCTATTTCAAAAATCTCCAATAACCTAGGAACAGAAGTGATCCTGCTCCCTGCCCCTCCCCGTACCCCCAGTTATAGATCAACAGTAACAGTTGTTTGGGAACATTCTGTTACAGTAACTGCTTTTTTTAAAGTAATATATTTTAATGTTTTGGGAGAATAGGTGTATTTGCTTATAGTTATGGTTTTAAATCATTAAAACAGTTAATGTTTTAAAAAGTGACAGTAACACCAAGTGCAATCATCTGCTATTACTATGTTTTTAAGTACCAATGCAGTTAATATTTAGAATAGCTAGAGATGAACAGCTTGATCTACTGCATATTACGTTACTTGTAGATATAGCCCATATCATTCAAGTTCCAGAAATGTTATCTGCCAGGATATTTTTTTTCAATAAGTTATTTGTATGGCAAAATTCTTCTGTGCCTGTGAAGTAGTTAAAACTAGAGCTTTCCAGTGGGTGTGCCATAAAAGGCTTTGCAAAGCTACAGAAAACTAGAAGATCTTTGTTCATATGGGATGAGTATTATTTCATGAATTCATAACATGAAAAAAATCATTGAAAGTCAACATCATTCAAATGTTTCATTTATATTGCTCATATTACCCTACCTATTTTTACAACACTGTGTGTATGATTATGAACTCTCATAAAATACAGTAGGCTTGATAATCAACTTACAAGCAATTTAATAGACACTGTAATTAGTCAAAGGATAAGTGAACCTTGTAGTCTGTCATGGGGGGAAAAAAGTCCTGTATATATTTCTGGTTCCACAAAATCATCTGTAGAAACTCACAATAAATGTATTACCCAGTATAAAATAGCTGGATTGTATACAAAGTGTATCCCTCAAATGCCTTTTAGTGTTCATATAAACATGATGCCTGCTAACCAGTAATCAAATTAGCTGAAACAGTACCAGAATTCTGCAACTGAGGCTTTCTTCTGAATTTAACACTACATTATTTCTGAAATCCAGAAAAAATATACCCAGCTGTGGTGTGATTTACACGTAGTCCATTCCCAAAACATTTTCCAAACAAACCTGGAAAGACAAAATAAACTAACAGTTTTTATTTTAACTATGGCTTTGTTCATCAGCAAAACTAAAAAAAGAAAGCTGCATTCTGATATTAAAAAAAAAAGTGCCTATTCTCTACTCTAACACAGCGAGGCCTCAATGACAAAACCTCATATGTGCAGGTGGATCCCTACACATACTAGGTTTGTGATCGAGGCTTAAATTCTTTCTGCATCTAAGATATGATTTTTTTAAATGTTCAGTGTTAGTCCAACACTGTTTCTGCTGAAATCAAAGGTTAAATTCCTGCTGACTTTAATGTTCCACCCTCAAAATCACTGTGCTGTTTTAAGCAACATCCTCTAAGAAAACAACCCTCCCCCCAAAAAAACCCCACCCAAACCCCACTTGTATTCAAAAATCTGAATCTTGTAACTATGGTATTTGTAAGTAAATGAGATGTGAGGGGCAATTGTTTCTTCCCCTCTCCCCTCAGTTTCTTCATGTTGTGCAAAATCAGTTTCGCTGTTTCCTGTTTATGTGGGTCTCTCTCACAGAAACTATTGGGCAGGGGGGAAAAAAAACACCTAAAAATAGGGAACCAGAAGTCATGGCCAGGGAACTGAGACAATGGACTATTTAATTTTTTTAAACAGATTTCAAGGCAATGCAATACTACTTACTCTATAAAGTGTGTTTCAAAATATACAGAAGTATAATACCACAAAAGTCCTGGTTAGGACTTCTACCCAAGTAGATCTGTGAAGAAATAAATTACAATCATAAAAGACACCACACCCTGAATGAGCAGCAGGATGAGCATTGTAGCCAAAGTCTCCAACAGTTAGCACAGAAACAAAAGCATAAGTATCCTGATTAATTTCTCTTTTGAATTATAATTAGATACATTTGGTACATCACATATTTATTTAAATGTGGGATATATTTCAGCTGTTCCTTTTTTTTTTTTTTTTGTCTTTTACTGTGAAGCTCCCTAAGCCTTTTTCGGAGAAGATCAGCCTACTAATAAATAAATAAATAATGCAGTCATCAATATAACAACATATCGGTATCAATTTTCTCCATTTAAGTCACCTTCACAAAATTTGCATACTGCTCTATTTATTTGCAACCTCATCGTGCCACTTTATAATACAGCCCTGACCTATTTTCCAGCTGCTTAATTAATCTGTTTGGTGGCTGACACGCTTATTAAAGTTAAGACAGTTTTTAGTTACTGTGTGAATTTCAAACATAGTTTCTTCAGGAACAGTAGTAATCTGCAACAGTCTCTATAAACCAAAACCCTGGAGACAAGCCAGTCTCTTCACTTTGCTCAACTCAGTCCGTTTTTTTGAACAGATACTTTGGCAACTACCATAACATGGAAAAGGAATATTCAGAAAACACAAAGTTGGTATTTAAGTATAAGCCTTATTAGTGACTGCAGCTTTAGTCAACATCAGTAACCCCCACCTACTTAACTGGCAATTAGGGCTGGTGATCAAAGCAAACAGACATACTGAAGAAATAGGAATTAAAACAATTAAAGATTTTTCCAATCTCCATGAAGTCATTTTGGAAGAAGAGTAGGATTATATGCAGCTAGGAACAACCTGTTGAACTAACAGAATGCATGCTGTCCATGTTACTTTCTAATGTAGTCATTTTAAGAAGCTAGACATTTAACATCTAGTGCAACAGGACAACAACTCAAGAGAGAAAACCCTTCTTTTTGAATGATGCTGTGCTTACAGCTGACACATTACGACAGTCATATTTATTTTGCAAAACGAACAAAACGCACAGGCAGCAGCAGATGTTACAAGCCACCCAGTAATACACCAGTGCCACAAAAGCCGACATGCAGAATCCAGGGAGGGGGCAAGTTTCAAGGCAACCAAGGGACCTGCTCAAACTTTTTATTCAGAGCTGCTTTTGAAATCTATTTTTACATCGCTGGCCTTCTCCGAAGGACGAGGCCTGGCAAACTTCTCCTTGAAAATACCTGATAAGTCAGCAGGTCTGAAAGGCTGGGGCTTGGACCGGACAGTCAGTCACTTTTTTTAAAGGCACGTCCCTACACACACTCACAGAGGAACTTATCTTGGCAACCTTTGGCCAACACCTACATCTTTTGGAGCTTTTCGAGCAGCCAAACGCCAGGCACCAGCCGTCCTGGGAAGCAGCACAGCCCCCTCCCCGCTTCACCTTGCAAGAGCACGGCAGTAAAATGCCTGGTCACCTGGGAGCAGCAGCACCCGGTCAGCGAGCGGCGGCCCCACGGCGGACCCGAGCCCACACGTCCTTTCCCAAGCCCCGGGGGCGCTGCGCCGGGCGGGCGGCTGCTCCCCGAGCCTGCTTCCCCCGTCCCATGTCCAACAGCCAGCTACAGGAGCGCGAGTCCTGCCCCCGCCCCGCCCCCCGAGCCGCACTGCCGAGTTACCCCGGGGTCCCGCAGGGCAGCAGCAGCCCCCGCCCGCGTAACCGGAGCCGGGAACAGGCTACGCCACGCCCTGGCGCTGCCCAGGAGGAGCGGAGCCGAGCCGAGCCGAGCGGAGCAGGGCGGGGGGTCGCGTCCCTCGCTCGGAACCCCGCGCCCGGCTCCCCCGCGTCACAGAGGCGGAAAGTTCGGGGCCAAACACGGCCAAGTTCCGAGCGAGCCGCCCTCGCCCCCGCCCCCGCCCTTCCCGCGCCGGACTCGGGTGGAGCCGCACTGGGCCCGCTCCGCCTGCGGCTCCGCCCGCCCCCGGGGGCCGGGAGCGCAACAAACACCCCCCCCTCCCCCGACACCCCGCACAGGCCGGGGCCCCAGCGCTGCGGGCGGGGCGGGGCGGGGCGAGACGAGACAGGGCGAGGCTCCCCCTCACCTTCACAGCTCGGGCAGCGCTGGGGTCCGAGCCTCCGCCGCCCTGGGCATGCCCGGCAGCGCTACAGGGAGGCGCCTCCCCGGCTGCGCTCAGCGCCTCGCCGCTGCCGCCGCTGCTGCCGCCGCCGCCTCGGCCGCTGCCATCTTGTCCTGGCGGCTGAGAGGAAGGCGCCGCGGCTCAGCCCGGGCCTCCGCCTCATCTTCCCGGGGAGGGACCCAGCCCGCCCCCAGCCGCCTCCTTCTCCTCCTCCGTCTCCTCCTCCCGCCTAGGGGCTGCCACCGCCGCCCATGGTGTGGGCCGCTGCGAGCACTGCACCGGGAGCTGGCGGCAGCACTCCCCGCGCCTCAGCGCCGCTCCGACATGGCTCGGTTCCGCTCGGGGCCGGACCGAGCCGAGCTAGCCCCGGCCTCCTCCTCCTCCGTAGCTGCAGCGCCACCGCCTGGCCCTGCTTCGCTTCCCCGGCCCCGCCCCAGCGCCGAGACCGCCTCCTCGGCCTCCGGCGACGCCCTACCGGCCAAGGACAGCCAGAGAAACGTCTCGGACTCCGCGGCCCCGGCTTGGGCTGGGCGCAGGGTAGCAGCCCCCTGGAAATGGGGAGGCAGCAACAGCTTCCTCTCCTCCGTGTTACGTGGGGGCGGGAAGGGGGGAAACTGAGGCACGCCGCAGTGACTTCCACTGGGAAAGGGAGAAACTTGAGGCACATTCCCTTGGGACGGAGGGAAACTGAGGCACGCTGCAGTGATTTCCTTTGGGAACGGGAGAAATTGAGGCACCCTGCACTCATTTCCCTAAGGGAACCAAGCAGTCTTGTCTTGTGTCTCCAGTCAATGGCCTTTCCAGGAGGCCTGGCCAGACTGAAACATTGGCCTCCTACCTGGGATCTCTTGTGAGTAGAGGCAGGACATTGGCTGCTTTACCTGTGGCAGGTTCGGGTGTTAGGGTCTTGTGTTGTGTCAGGGCTGAAGGTAGTTTTACGATTAGGGATTGTATAGGATGGTTTGAGTAAGGGTCATCCTGCTTCAGGTAGGGGGTTGGACTCTCTGCCTTCTGGAGGTCCCCTCCAGCCCTGCTTGTGAATTCTAGGATTCATACAACCTTTAAACCGTACATACCGGACTGCTGCGGGGGGGGAGGGGGGGACATGCAGCTTCATGCTCTTTGAGGAACCCCATATTTTCCCATTTTTCCAGAGTTGCAACCACGGCACATCTATCACATACACACTGCTTTAACATCTGGAGGGAGAAAATGCTGATTTCTAAACAAAGACTGTTGTTCTAATTTGACTTCAGTCAAAATGATACCCCTTGCTGTAGGCAGGGAGCATTAACCCTAATTTCCATCATCATCCTGCATATGGTTTCTCGGCACCAAGCAAGCAGAGCAAGCTGGTAGGAGGGATAGCGGTTGATTCTTGACACTTGCAGCTTAAACTATGAAAATACATAAATGGCTTGTAAGAAAGCCCCAGATTTGTTTAAACCAGTATTATTGTTTTATAAGTTAAAAAGCTTTCATGTCCTTCCCGAGGTTCCACCTGGAAAGTAACTCTGAGCCAGTAAGGTGAGCTGCTAAGGACCAACTGCAGCAGAACACACAGACCAATATCATGTTTTTTCCTCATTTTTACAACTGCCACAGAACCTAATGAATCCCCCATTAATGTGGCATTACCTGAAACTGTCCTGCTTTGAATGGCAAACAGGCTGAGTGTAAGGAATATTTTATGCCCGCATTACAAGGTCAGCACTTTGCCTTGCTGTGACGCAATCACAGATGATTCCACAGTAGCAGCTAACGTAATGCAATAGTTGCCCTGGAAATGTCAGTCTCGGCTGCAGGAGTGACAAGCTGATGAAATGGATCCTTGGCCATGGGTGGTATCACTCAGACCACATGGGAGTGAAGAAGGCATTGAGAAGGAGCTACTATCCCCCAAAATAGAAGCCACCTTCATGATAAATCCCAGTTACAGCTAATAATTTGACATGACATGCTTTTGTTTCCATTTTCCACTTGGAAAAAAATACAATCTATTCAAGCACTTATACAGCCATGTGTACTCAGTACTATTATTGTTGTCTTCTACTCCCACCACACCCTCCACTGTCTGCAACATCCACCTGCTATGTCTAGTCTTTATTTAGTCCTTCAACTTGCAATTGAATCTGCCTGGGCACAGATCCAATAGCAAATCTGGAAGCTTAGTTAATTAACATGGGGGTAGAGCCTCTTATTGTATGCTTATTCAGCAACAAATACAATGAAGCCCCAACTGTGGACCTGAGGTACTACCGTAATACCAGTGATACTTAATCTTCACATTAGCCCTTAACTTGTGTGATGCATTATCTTCAGATCTAGACTTACAGACTAATAGACTCAAAAAATCACATTTGTAAATGTCTATATTTTAAGGATTGTCCTATCACTTTAACTGTAATATAAACTGATTCTCTGACCTGGCTTACAATACATACTTTTCCTGGCAGAAATCAAGTACACACTTAAAGTGTAGCCACACTCAAGGTTACTCTGTGGCAGCAGAACAACAGACCCTTTCCAAGTGGAAAATAGCTTCTATTACCATCCAGCAACTGAAACAAACTATGTGCAGATATACCAAAGTCTTCTGGTTTGCTACTGTGGTTGGTACAGTTGGCACCTTCCCTGGGGGCCACATTGGCCTTGGGAAATAAGAGCTGTCATAAGGCAGGTACATGTAAATGTACTAAGGCAGCCTCTCTATGGCAAATGCTGAACTTACGGCAGCAATAACTGGCTAGCGTAGACAAATCCTTCCCAATTCTTGTGGTGTTCATAAGCCTGAACATTTCAGGAAGATGTAATTTCTTTCTTTCTTTCTTTCTTTCTTGGCAGTTCTTCACAGAGGAAGATATTAGGAAGATTGCAGGCCCACTGGTGCAGTCCAGCTGCAGAGAGGGAAATTCTGCTGCATTCGTCTTCAGGTTATCATTGGAACGACCCATAATCCTGAGCCGCTTACATGCAGAACTGGGACTGCGGCTTCCAATATCATCTTACACCTGCCTTTTTTGCCCCATTCCCTGGCACTGTAGGATTTGTGGGACTTGTTTCCTTCCTGCCTGTATGTAGAGCTTTAAAGTGGAGTATAGTTTGCACTGACTGGCCCCACTCTTTAGACCTGAAACTCATATACCGTGGCCTAGTGAACTAGGATGGCAGCAGATAGATTTCCAGGCTGTAAGTTTAGTTTCAGAATATCCTGCTCTTAGATGGACTGCCAAACCAGGGCTAAAGAGTTCCACCTACCCTAGTTATTTAGGTTGGGTTGCTATTTGTCTGGAACCTCACCTCTGACCTTGCCACCATGGGAGACCCTACCAGGAAAGATTTCCAGATGGCATTGCTCTCAGGATCATCGGGACACAAGCCTCTCCACCAGAACAAGGTTGCAATCCAGGGAGAAGGTGATTAAATTAAACACTAAATATATAATATGATTGACTTTGCAAGCACATTTATGGTAGTGTTCACACTTGAAATAGTACACCTATTGTCCAAAGTGAGACTCTTGTAACCTGTAAGAATAACAAGTACCAAAGTCAAGTTCCCATTCTATTACCTGTTACCTAGTTATCCCTCAGATACTTTTGTATCTTCTGTTAGATACAATAGTGACACATTATTTTTACCGGTCTGCTTGCTTTTTTTTAGCACCTAAGCTATTACAAATTTGTAGCCAAAGCAAACTGACAGTATTAAAAAAAAAGATTGATTGCTGCTGAACTGGCTGACTGCAGGTCTTTTATAAACTGACAGCATTCTGAAGTCAATTGTCCAGACACTTAAGTGATTTTATTTCGACATCCTTCCCCATTGTCATGCCATAAACTGTGGAATAATCAAAAAAAATTGAATATTTAATTGAAAGGACTTTGAATTAAATTTATTAGGCTTCAGTTTCTGCTGAAAACAGACTTCAAAGAGATCAGTTAGGCCAAAACTGAGCACTTTTGAAATTACCATTCTTTATTAAGATGAAAATAAGGTTCAAGCACACAGTGTATTTACTGTATACTGCATTACTGTATCTTTAATGAGTGTTAGAATTAGACGTTTTCAGAAAGAAATAGAAAATAGGAATTTTACAGCAAGTCACATTCAAATAAACCTACTTCAAAGTACATTCCCTTGCAGATTTTCTTTTTATACATATCTAAAATACAAGGTGACTATAAATATAATATAATATAAAAATATAAGAAAACTGTGAAGAAAAATCACTTTCAAAAGCCACGTAAATATGTGTTTTGCCCTTCTTTCGAGAATCAGAAATTTAAATGTGGCTTACTGTACATTCTTCATTAACAAATTACATAGTTTTATTTTTAAGCTATTTTATATTATTAAAGGCATTTGCAAAATTCAGTTTTGCATATATCAATATGCAATTTAGCAATATATATGTATGTATATATTTATTATAGTAAATAGATCAATTTAACTTTACTGAAGTTTCTTTGCGGAGCTTCAAGCTGACTTCTGTTGTAGAACAAGCAGGCTTCTGTAAACCATCTGAGGTCTGTAAGAAGATAACCTACACACAAGGACCTGATCAGGAATCCCTTCCTGGGAATCTAAAAGGGTGGTTCTGCAGAGAAGAGGGAAATGTGGGAAGAGGCAGAATTGTAGAAGCAGCAAAACCTAGAGAACACCCTTTCTCTCTTTTCATGGAGCTCCTTAGCTTAGCATAAGATTCTGTGAAAACAGGAGAAAGATGAAAAGGGTTTTTAGAACATATTTTACAGTTTATAAAATTTAAAAAGTTCTGAGCTGTGAGTATTGAGCAATGTTTTAAGCACAGTATGGTTAACTGTATACCTGCCTCCCCAAATCACTTCCTGCAATATAAAGTATTCCCCAATCATGTGCTATCCAACATAGTCAACCTTAATACTACATTTCCTGCCTAATGAGATTTGTACATTAGCAAAGACTGCAGGATCTGGTTCAATACCTTTGAATCAATTTGTCTAGTCATTCAAACTTTCTGAAATATTAACTCATAAGAAACCTAAAAAATCCTAAAAATCTTCTTGCTTCTCATTCAGAGAAAACTGAACATAGTGTATAAAGTATAAACCCAACCTGACGAGATGTGAGCAGTGGGGTACCCCAGGGCTCAGTCCTCGGACCCGCACTGTTTAACATCTTCATCAGTGACTTGGACAGCATGCTTTCCACCCCCTCGTCCATGTTTGCTGATGACACTAAGATGTGGGGCGAGGTGGACACACTTGAAGGGAGAGAGAGGCTGCAAATAGATTTAGACAGACTACAAAAGTGGGCAGATGAGAATAGGATGGGGTTCAACATAAACAAATGCAGGGTGCTGCACCCTGGAGAAGGAATCCACAGCATACATACAGGCTGGGGAGTTCCCTTCTTGAAAGCACAGAGGCAGAAAGGGATCTTGGAGTCATTATTGACTCCAAGATGAACATGAGCCGCCAATGCCAGACCGCAGCCAGCAAGGCCAGCCATACCTTGTTATGCATCCAAAGGTGCATCTCAAGTCAGTCCAGAGAGGTGATATTACCCATTTATGTGACATTGGTCAGGCTGCAGTTGGAGTACTGCGTCCAGTACTGAGCGCTGCACTTTAAAAAGGATGTGGCAAGCCTGGAGGGAGTTCAGAGGAGGGCCACCTGCTTGGTGGGAGGGCAGCAGGACAGGCCCTACAAGGAGAGACTGAAGGACCTGAACCTGTTCAGCCTCAGCAAGAGGAGGCTGAGAGGGGACCTGATGGCTGCCTACAAGCTCATCAAGGGGGATCAACAGCAAATAGGCAGATCTCTTTTCTCCCCAGAACCATCTGGGGTGACGAGGAACAATGGTCATAAGCTGATGGAGAATAGGTTTAGGTTGGAGATCAGGAGGCAATGTTTTACAGTTAGGGTGGCCAAAATCTGCAACCAACTTCCCAGGGAAGTGGTCCTCGCCCCTGCCTTGGGCATATTCAAGAGGAGGTTGGATGATCACCTGTCTGGGGTCTTGTGAACCCAGCATTCATTCCTGCCTGTGGCAGGGGGTCAGGCTAGATGATCTGTTCAGGTCCCTCTTGACCCTAGCTACTATGAAACTACTTAGAATGAACAATTATTACTTCTCTCTTCCTAGTCAACTCTTTCAGAAAGATAATGAGCAATCAATCATCTGTACATGTGTGTGTGAATACAGTCTCTGCCAGAAAAGTTGTATATAACCATTTAATCGCAAAACAGCCTTGAAGATCTCCTACAGTTTTGTTTATTCATTGGAAAGAAAAACAGCTCACTGAGAACTATCTGTGTTTCCCTTTTTTTAAAAAACAGCATTATGGAAAGACAACACAATTGCAGTCTATAGTATAATATTTTTTTACATACTGACATAGCAAGCAGCAGAAAGTATACAGAAAATGAAAGGAACTTAGATAAGTTTTAAACACTGCTGTCAAGGGTTTATTTTGAATCATATGCATAATCACAATTAAATTAACTTCCTGTAATGTATTTTGTTCGGATGTTTGCTTTCTTGAATATCCTTATTCTTTTTAAACTATGGACCATAGCTGCTGAAAGTGCCAGCTGGGACATGCAAACAGAAGCTTACCACTTTGCCAAATGTTACAGAATATTTCATTCTGGAATATTGTAAAAATGTTATTCCTATGTATCTACCTCTTGTGTTCATATTACAGCAATGAGTATTGACTTTGCATAATTTTGTTTTGTTATAATATAGTAAAGCAAGCTTATAGCTTTTGTTATTTTTCTAAGATAAATGTATAAAATGTAAGAATACTGCTGGTTTTCGCAAGGGCTTTCATTGAAAAGCTAAGTTGAAGAGGTGGGCTTTGTATTTAGTTTCAAAAGGTAACAAAGGTGGTAGCTATTCTTTATTGTGTTTCTGTTCCTCTGTTATATCATTTGTAAAACTGCTTTTGTTAAGCACTTGAACAGTACGGCAAAGTGTGCTTGGAAAGACACCTCAGGTTGATCCAAAAAGTTAAGGCACTGACTTAAAACTCAAAGGATCTGGCATCACTTGCTGGCTCTGCCACAGAATACCTGTATGCTTTTGAATTAGTCATTTAGGGCCTGATCCATCAACCATGGGAACTAATGAAAGGACTTTCATTGGCTGCACTGGGCCTCGGTTCAGGCTGTTAATCTATTGTGTCCCAGTTTTCCAGCCATACATAAAGAGATGGTGTCTGTCTCACATGGGTTTTGTTAAGATAAATCCATTAGTATTTGTCAGGCACTCAGATACTACAAGAACCATATAAGTAGGAACCTACCAAATACACAATTTCATGGAAATTGTGTAATTGTTAGTGCCCCATGAAATAGCCAGTTCCCTGTGAAAAAGCCCACCATACTTAAACTGTTTATTACTCAGTAATTATCTTGAAGAGGGTGATAATGACTGAATTAACAGGCCAGGCTGCAGCTAGGGCTTTCAGTCAGTGCCTGGGATTGGCCTTCCCTCAGCCAATCAGAGGGGGGGGGGTGTGATGGCAGGGGGTGACACTTTGCTCTGCCTCCAAAATGGTGGCCCCGGCTGTGATATAGCTGTGAAATCGGGGGTACTGGGCATGTTACAGCTGCGTAATCGGCTGCTGGGACCCGTGAACTTGGTAGGTCCTACACGTAAGTATTAGACGGATTGTACTAAGGATGTACTAACTAACTTACTGTTTCATTATGCTGAACAAATGCAGACAAAAATCATCTAGGAAAAACAAAAGCAGTATTTAAACAAAAACAGTCCAGTTCCTACTATGGTCACATAACAACAAAGCCATGGCATTTGGCAACAAAATGTACCTTTCCTGGTAATTTTAGCAGAGAGATTTAAAGCACAGCAATGGAGACTAAAATATCACCTTGTGGTAGTGGTTCCTTCAGATCAGAACTGAAGTGCATTGCTGAGGTCCTATGGGGAAGCCTACACCGTTACTTATTTAAGAGAAAATACCCTTCATGAGCCTTGAACAAACTCAAAACAGAAATGATGCAAGAAAAAAATCAGAAAGTATCTCCGGGGGAAAAAAACCCTTTAATAATAACACCGCAGATTGTGTATATACAGCATTTTTCAACTTCAGAGTAATGTACAATGTATATAAAGATTCCTGTATGTAGTATTTTATAAATAATAACAAATACAATCAAAGCCTATTGAAGTAAATAGTGAATCAATGAGGTCCTTTGGGAACACTCTGTTTTCCCATGTAAGAGTCCTACTTCAAGCTGATCTTATAACTCTTTGGTCATGTAGCAAAATACTAATGTGAGGAATTCATTTATAAATTAAAATTTGGTATTGTCCCACACAACCAAATGGCCAAAGCATGCTGGGTTTCACTGATACAAGGCAAGTTAGAGAAATTTTGCTTCTGCTTTAACTTATGCTAAGGACTAAATTCGACGCAAACTTCCCCCAGCCCTGAGCAAGTAGAAAGGTAGGGAAAGGTTTCAACTTCTAAAGTCTACTGAAAGCAGCTGATGATCTGGTGCTAGTGCTCTGTAATATGGCTGAAAGAGCTTGATCCTTTTCACACACTAAAACAAACAGTTATACTATTCATACTATGTTATGGCCCTGATTGTATTGACACAAGCTCTTTTCCTGAATCAGTCCTATCTAAGACTACATGCACCCATTTTCTGATGTTAATTTTATGCTCATCATACAGTAAACCTACTGTAGTTACAGTATATTTCTATTGTATGTATTGATTTGTTTTTGAAAGTTTGAAAAGCCATGTAAAAGTTAGTCACTTGCCTTTATTTTATCAATGAGACGTAACTAATATTTTATTTATAGGAAACTTCTGGGTTCTTACTATGATAGTAGATAGTAAAAGGTCTCTTCCTGACAAAAGCAACAAAAAAAAGCAAGATTTAATCATGCAAGTTATAAAGCTGGGAGACTGACTGCACATATTTAATGAGAAAAACATTTCTATTAATAGCCAAGAGCATATTTTCTCTAAATTCCTGTTTATTTTGAGTTACAAATATTTTTTAATTACATTTGTCCAATATGTTACAAAATAGTAGATAAGAGTCTCAGAAAGGACTTATGTTTATGTTTTGTTAGTAATTATTTTCCTGTTCCAAGCCAATAGGAATTTGACTGCATTCCAAGGGGAAACGTGACATTCAGCTGCAGTTTAATGAATTACTTTGACAGAGTGAAATGCACCATGTCCACTCTTAGTAACGAGACACTAGGCAGAAAGTATCACATCACAAGAACAATAGCAGCAGATTGTCATTACGGTCCACAAAATACTTTAACCTTTATGCAATATCCCTTTAAACAACAAGGAAATATAAGGTTACATATGTTCCTTAGCAAACTGAATTTTTTAAAGGTTCTGACTTTTTTTGTTTCTAACAATATTACATCTCTAGTTCTAGTATTTTAAGTTGTTGATCTTTTTTACATATATTAACAGCAAACCATACCAGCTTAGCTGATTATGTTTTTTTGATAATTTTATGTGTACAGACACCTAAATAATAAATGTTTAAAGCATTATTATATCATAACTTAGTGGTTTCTCTGAAAGAGATATTATATCCATGTGACATTTAATCTAAATGTTTCAGGGGACAGTTAGGAAACAAATTTGCTTGCCTTCCTCTACTGTACTTGCTTTACTGTACTAGTGTTCTTATTCATATTTAAAGAGTGAATGCTTCATCACATGTATAGTTTGTGATCTTTAAGTCTAAAGCAATATATTAAAAGAGTGATAGAAAGAAAAACAATACATTTCTATCCATAAGTAGCAATATAGTCATATACATAAGGACCTACCGAATTTAGGGCGGAAGTGGGCTCCATGGCAGCTCCTTTAATCTTGCGGGATTCACTGTACCTCCCCCCATTGCTGATTGGCTGAAAATACCCTGCTGCTTGCTGGCCAGGAGGCAAAAACAGCACCATGTTTAAAACCGTGGTTTTTGTCTCCCTGTTGATCAGGAGCTAGTGGCAGGGCCCCTCCACTAATTGGCAGTGGATGGGGGGGGACTTGGGGGAACCTGGAAGATTAAAGGAGCTGCCATGCAGCTCACTTCCACCATGAATTCGGTCGGTCCCTACACATAGATCACAAAATGGGATATAGAATCTGAAAACCTGAATGAGTCAAAATTCTGAATCTGATGCTCCTACACCAGCAAATACTATCTAAGAGAAATTATAGTAGCATTTTATTGAAGCTGTACATGTTTTTTCAAACCAGAATCACAGAGTGCCCTTTCAAGAAGGAATAGCAAATAACTGTGAAATTATTATTAGGAAATAGAGACACAAGAACAGACTCATAAAAAATACTTACAATTTCTATCTGATATAGATTTGTGGTTTGAGAAAACCAGGTATTTGAGGAGTCTTTCAAAACAATCTCAATTTGCCTTTTTTGTAACTTAAAATTGTACTAACCAAACACTTTCAAATATACATGCTTAAACATAAGAGCAGTTACAGATCTCTTTTCATACAAGATTCGTTCCATGTTGGCACAATGCAACACAATAAAATGTCACAAAAATAATGCCTGTCTCCTGGACTAAACCATTTTAATTATGTATAGTTATGCCTTTTCTAAGACAGAAACATGGAGTATCATCCAGAGAAATATAACTGGAGACGTACCTAATTCACAGGGAATATCCCCTGATTTTGTGATCTGATCATGGCTCCAGTCACCATTTTTATGACAGAGCACAGCAGGCCCCCCCATGCTTCTGACTGGTTTGCAGCTCCTTTTTTTCCCCTCATGTGGCAAGCCACATGAGCTGGGCCCAGAGTGGGGCATAGCACAGCAGCTGCACCATAAAAGACCACCCAAAAGCCAGGGCCAGGGTTGGGGGTGGTGAGCACCCAAGCTGGGATCTGTTACTGCCCAAGGCACCATTGGCATTGATGTTGCAGACACTGCTGCTACCATTACTGCCTCTATTGCCAATGCTGCTGCCACTGCTGCTGCTGCTGTGCTACAGGTAATGTTGCTATAGGTGTCGCAGTGGCCTTTGTGCATGCTGCTGCCATTCCCACAGATGCTGCTACAGGCTCACAAATTGGGGAGGCCAGCCCCAGCCCTCAGGGCCAGAGGTAAGCCAAGGCAAGTGACTAGGCTCCAGCCCCAGTGTGGCACGGTGCTCCCAGACCAAGCAACTCCCACCCAGCTGAAGCCCACGTGGGTGCAGGCAGACCCTCATGGGGAAGAGCTAACCAGGCCTCAGAGAGGAATGACCTTGTTGGGGGTAAATTACAGGACCCCAGCAGCCCAGACTCAGAGCCCACACATGAAGTGCATCAGTGGAGAGCCCCTGAGAACAAGGGGCACTAAAGGAGGGAGGAGCAAAGGGGGCAAAACTGGGAAAAAACCCCTGAAACTCCAATGCTTGGGAGCAAGCAGCTCAGCGTGGGGCAACGGAGCCCTGCCCCGCCCAGGCTGGTTATTCATTTAGTTATTAATTAATTTATTATTAACGTTTAGTTATTCATTGTTGTTTGTGTTAGCCTTTCCATCCCAGTCACAGTACTGTATGACCAGCATCCACAGATGGGACGTCATGCAGCTGTGCCCAGTTGACTACGACAACCACACAAGCACAGCTTGTGATCCATCAGAACACCCGAAAAGAAAGGGGTGGATTGTAGGGGAGGAGGAGCCCCACAGAAGACACCAGAGGGGAACCCAAGCCAGCAGGAAGATCTTTACATCATTCAAGGGAACAGAGTGCATTCCCCATAAATGGTGGCAGGTGAGTCGGTTCAGGACAGTCTAACCCCCAAGTGGTAGTGCGTAGGCCTGCCACATCCCTCTTGCTGGTGGTTTCCCAGCTTTTTTGTGTTCCCCACACTTTTTCATGGGTACCAGGCTTTTTCAAGTGGGACCTACCAACTTCTCAGTTTCTGCAAAAATGGCAAAATCACGAATTTGATAAGTCCCTAAATATAACTAACTAAAAGCAAAATTGTTCTTTACCCACTAAAACAACAAATATGCACTTATATAAAGATTCCTATATGTAGTATTTTATAAATAATAACAAATACAAACCCAGCACTTAAAGAGTTTGAACACTACTTATGAAAGAAAATAATAAAATAGGCTGTTCTGTTATTCAGTATGGTTTCATAAATGTTGAACACTGCATATAGCATTGTAGCTCTTTCACAGTACAGGACTTTTATATTTTATACTGTCACGGCGGGGTCCTCGCGGAGGGCCGTGATCTCCTTGAGGCCCTCTCACCGCGCTACTCCGGCCCGAGGGCACCCTCCATTCTCGCCCGCCACGTCTTGATGGAATATATGTAATAGGCTGCCTTGTGTTTCCTCGGGCCTGTCAGCTCCTGGACCCCTCGTGGGTCTCCCCGTATAATGGGCGCTACCCAAGCGCCCTAGCCTTATGGGCTATGCGTGGCTCCTACCTCCCCTGATACCACGCCCCAAGCCTCGCAGATGTAATGGATGTTGTTTGGTCTATACGCCCGCTTCCCGGGCCTCCTCTCTCATGCCCAGCCTCTTGCTGGGACTCACGTCTAGCCCACTCTGGGCCTCCCCTGCCGGTGTGGTTCCGCTCCGGGCCTCTCCAGCAGGCCTCCGGTCCTATGGGCCAACCGCATGGACACCCTCCCTGACTCTGGCTCCCTGCGCTGCTACTCCCTGTCTTAGGGGCAACCGCAGCACCCTACCTTGGTCTGAGGGGTATTACCGCACTAGCCTGCAGCTGGGCTCACTATGCCCGTGCGCCCACACTGGGCTACTCAACAAAGCACAATGGCGTTCCCCCTTTCTGGGGCTCGCCGCGCCCACACTGGGCTACTCAATAACGTACAAGGGCGTTCCCCCTCTCTGGGGGCTCGCCGCGCCCACACTGGGCTCCTCAGTAATACCGCCCCTTTCCTGGGGCCGGGGGCTATGTTCCCCCCACACGCAATCCGGGGTCTCGGTCCCCATCTGCAACCTACGGGTTGCGCCCGCGACCCACTGGCCGCGCTCCTCGCCGCCAGCTGCTCGTGCAGTGGCGTGCGAGCTGTGCCTTCGGGGTCTATGTTCCCCCACACGCAATCCGGGGTCTAGGTCCCCGTCTGCAACCTACGGGTTGCACCCGCGACCTGCTGGCCGCGCTCCTCGCTGCCAGTCGCTCATGCACCGGCGTGCGAGCTGCGCCTTCCCTGGCGCTATGTAGATAATGCACCCTCTTGGCGCTAGGGCACCCCACACTCTCTGGGGTCCCTATAGTTGAGGCCTCCTCCAACCCCTACAGCCTCACCCAAGCCTCCGGGTGTAATAATACAAACACAAAGCAAAACCACAAGCCCCTAGGCTGTAACACAAATGCAAGCCACCTGGCCATAACTCATCATCATAGCTCAAGCCTCCAGGGCTATCATGAGCTGTCCTTGCGACTTAGGCTCCTTCCCATATCCCGGCCGAGGGAGCTCCTGCCTCTCCGACTACTGGCAGAGAACTGCCAGCCTGGCCTCAGCCCTGAGCTTTATAAGGGCCAGGCCCTGCCCCCTACAGGCAGCTGGCTCCGCTTAGTTGCTCCGGCAACCCGCAGCTGTGCTCACTTGGTTCTGCCAGGGCTCTCTCCCTGGCAGTTTCTCCTCTCTTAGGAGCAGGGGTACCGAGGTGCCCTGCGACATATACCTTACCCATTTTACACCCATTCTTCAAAAGGCCCCTGTAGTCAAATGGAATAGGTGATATGAAGAGAAAACAGAGCTTTATATTTGATGATATATGAAGCTATATTAAGAGCCATATTTTTTAATGACACTGGAATGGCATATTTCTTAACACACTGGAACAGCCTAAGTAATTCAAAGGAGTAGTATCAGGACACAGCTTCAAAACCCTTAATCTTCCCTGCACATCTATTGTGTCCTAAAAGATAAGAGGAAAAACAGTGCTTATGCAATAGATGTAGATTTTCCAATTTATAGCGTTGTATATATGGTAGGTACAGTGAAGTTTACTTCTATGTCTCCTTGAAGAATTTAAATTATTATTTTAGTTTGGAGACATTTTGGATAGATGTGCATGAAAAGGTTTTAGACGTATATAATAAGACTAGCCAATTGCCTGTCAAGAATGGTGGTGGGGAGGGGCTGGGATGGAGTGCTGCCACCTAACACCCCATGATGCCACTGTTCTGCCTCTTGCAGGGAGTGGGGTGCGGGAACCAAGGCCATCACTGCTGGCCCTGGCTCCCCTACCCCCAGTCGGTCCTTGGCGCCACTTGCAGGGAGTGGGGTGGGGAAGCTGCTCCCCCCACCCTCTGTTCAGTCCTTGGCGCAGCTTCGGAATCATAGCAGCGCTCCCCCATGCTTGGAGCACTCCGATTGGCTGTTTCCATCGGCCAATCAGAGTGCAAATAAAATGTTATGGACAGACAGACAGACAGACAGTCTTAGGCTTTTATATTAGAATTTTAATATTTATTTTTTATTTGTTAGTCTGTTTTACTCTTTGAAGAGATAATATATGAGAAATATTTGAAAAAACATAATAAAACATTTAAAAAAAACCGACAAGGATGCATCAGCTTGCTGAAAAGGCTTTTACCTAATGGAACAAGTGGAAAAATCACTTGGATAGTGGCCTCATGAAATATGTATTGAGGATTTCCCTGTATTACAGGTGTTCCACACTGATATAATGGAAAAGTTTCCAAGGCAACAACTGTGGGAACTGCACATGTAATTCTACATACAGTAAATGTATCCAAGGGTATCCTTTTTCTTATCTCCTTTTTTCCTCTCTTCTCTTTATACATCTCATATGATACTCCTTACTACGTATTCTGTTTTTTTATCATGCAAATATGAATTAGCCTTATCAGCAGTAAAATTAATAGCCATTAACTAGAAAAAGTTTAGGAATAAGAGAATAGGTTACCTATACTGTAGTTTAAGGTAGGTTTAGGCAAAAACTTGCTTCTCTTACTTTCTGAGATCAGACAATTAAAAATTGGCTACAAAGAAGAAGCTAGTGGAAGTTAAAACACCAAACAAACAATGCGGGCTAAACTTATCCCAGGTGCAAATTTACCGAGATCAGTGAAGTTACTCCAAGGATGAAGAGGGCTTCATGTGCTTGTCAACAAAGCAGCATTGGCTTCCAATGATGTGTTAGTGATAGCTGTAGCACTTGGATAATCTTAAAATTACCTAGCATTTTTGTCCAAAGATCTCAAAAGTGCTTGATGTATCATGATAGCTATTTTATAAATGTGCAAAATTGGGCCAAAGTCACAAAAAGCACAAATAATGAGTCTATACTAATGCTACAGATAGTAGGGTAGCGGCAGCATTTTTTGTATTATAGTAATATTTAAAACCCCTCATCATAACTGATTGTGCCGGGAGTCCTACTGATACAGAACAAAAGGTAATCCCTACCCCAAAGAGTTTACAATTCAAGTAAGAGATGAGACAAGACATAGATATAAGTAGTATAGATATAAGAAGCACAAAAACATGAGATAGCATTGGTCAACATGAAAGGCAGTGATATCAGTGTACGAACGTCTGTCCCCAGGGAGTAGAAAGTTTGCCAGGTATGTGAATGATATTTATTATTGTATGGATCTCTAAAATATTGCTCTCCTGAAAGACCTGAAATAAAGCATACCCAGCCACCCTCCTCCCACCTTCCTGTGCTGGGTGTCCTGGTAGCCAGAGAAGGCACCAGGGATGGTGCATGGGGTGCTGGAAGCCCGGGTGGGCTCAGGGAAGCATTGGATCAGGTGTCTCTGAGTTGAGGCAGCACCCGGCCAGTTAGCAGCCCATCCAGGCAGCCCCATGCCTGCCGCCTTCTCTGGCCACCAGCAAACCTAACCCCTTCCTGCTGCCTTTTTGCACTGCCTCAGGGACAAGCTAGCCCATTCCCGGGCAGTCCCAGGCTTCCTGCCAGACATAGGAGCCAGGAGCAGTGAGGGGCCCAATTCTTTTTAAAAATTTTTTGTCAGAGCCTGCACACCTCTCCCGCAGCCATAGGGCAAACTGCTGGTGGGCCAAACAGCCCCTAAGCTGCAGGAGGCTCCAGTCTTTCCCTTTGCAGCAGTGGCAGCCCCTTGGGCTGCCTGTGCAGGCTGCTAGAGGCCCAGGTTCTGCCCCAGCTCAGGATTAGGGAAGAGTTGGATTGGGCTGGGTGCTGCCTCTAAGCTGGGGCAGCACCCAGCCCCCTAGCAGCCTGCCTGTGCAGCCCCAGGGGGTGCTGCCACCAGGAAGGGAAGGACTGGAGCTCCCCATAGCCCCCAGGCTGTGGCCAAGCTCTGGCTCTGACAAAAAAAAAAAAGGATAAGGCCCCTTGCCATAACAGCCTCCACAAGAGAAGGCTGAGAGGTGATCTTGTGGCCATCTATAAATTCATCAGGGGAGATGGGGGGTAGCAGGGGCAGCAAGGAATAGAAGATACTCTGTTTAACAGAGCACCCCTTGGGGTAACTAGAAACAATGGCCACAAACTGAGAGAGGGCAGATTTAGATTAGACATCAGGAAGAACTTCTTTACAGTAAGGGTAACTACAGTCTGGAAAGGGCTTCCAAGGGAGGTGGTGCTTCCAAGGTAGCTTGGTGGTCTTTAAGAGGAGACTGGACAAGTACCTGGCTGGGGTCATCTCACCCCAGCGCTCTTTCCTGCCCATGGCAGGGGGTCCGACTCAATGATCTACTGAGGTCCCTTCCAACCCTAAAAATCTAAGAAATCTATAATGTAATGGAAAAATTGAAATGGTTTAGTCCTCAGGGCTCTATTCTATGCCCCATAGTTTCAATTTAGGGGACATAAAATAAAACCCTGAGGACTAAACCCCTGTCACATGTACAAGGCTCCCCCACAGACCAAAGAAACAAATAATCTGTAGAGATGCACCGATATATTGATCCATATTGGATCAGCACCGATAAAAGGAAAATTGACATTATTGGCAATTGGCTTTTTTTTGCTGTTGTAGCCAACAATGTATATGTCACTGATAAATGCCATGTGCCTGTGTGCAGCCACAGCATGCATGTGGCCGGGAACGCAGCCGGGCAGCTTGGACAGCAGCGTCTAGCTGGTAAGTCTGTAGGATGGAAAGGAGGGAGGGAGTGGGGCTGGGGCAGGGGCAGGTGCTGCCCCGCTGGGGCCTTGTAGGGTGTGGGACAGAGCCATGGGTGGCTCATCTGGGAGGTGCAGAAGGGAATGGGAGTGACTCCTCGTGGTTGTGTGCACTCCCAAGGGAGGCATTGGGAGCACAAGTCCCCAGATTTTTGCACAGGCTGAGGGTGGGCTTCCCACTGTGGGCTCAGGGCTAGGGGCTGTACCAGCCTCTTCCTGGCAGGGGGGTTAGGCTGGGGCTGCACTCAGGGTGAGCAGGAGCAGGCTGAGCAGTGGCAGTGCTGGGAGGGGGGATTACAGAGAGGGCTACAGCCACCCTAAAATGCCCCATGGTCTCCCCTTCCAGTGCCACCATTGCCTACCCCAAGCACAGCCCCGGCACAGCCTCCCCGCCAGGAAGAGGCCAGAACAGTGGGGGGGGGCCGTGCACAAATCTGAGCTGCACATGTCCCCCATGCCTCTCCGGGGGGTGTGCACAGCTGTAGGGAGCCTCCCCCACTCCTCCCTGTATCTCTCAGACAAGTTGCCTGAGGCTCCATCCCACACCCTGCCCCACCCCGGCTGGGTGCACCCTGCCTCTGCCCCACTCCCTCCCTCACTGTGGGGACCTTAATTTGGCCCCTTTTGCCCCTTCCTTCCCCCACGCCTCTTCCCCCACACAAACATACTGGCTGGATGCTGCTCTCCATGCTGCCAGGCTGCATATTGGCTATCAGATCAGTATCAACCAATATGGCTGGTTAATAATCATCCATCGGTATCAGCCAAAAAATATTGGTGCACCCCTAATAATCTGTGTAGTCACACACACAGAATTATGCTCCCTCAAAGCCAGACTCCCCTGAAAAGGGACGAGACCATTTTCCAACCCCTGATTCGGACTGTTACTGTGGTCAACAGTCCTAAACATGTTTAGAAGGTTTGTCAGTAGTATTAAGCAAGCAACAACTGCATGGACCTGCAAAAAAGATAGGTAAATTTATTTAAACCTACACTTCTTCTGAAGTGCCAGATAAAAATGTCTGTTTCAAATCTCAACTGATTTTAATAAGGCTGGGCCCTCAATGTTCCCATTCCCCTTTACATGTCATAAAAACCATGGAAAACATCACTCTCCATACTGGCCTGATGACAACTATTGTCTTGTGAATTTAAAGAGCACACAATAATTTTGTTTTAAAATACAAAGTGGAATGATTGATAATCATATAAAATGTTATTCTGAGATTTAATTGCATTTCTTCAATACCTGCAGAGCTAAATAATCTACTATACTAGAAACTAATAACTCTTCACAGTAGGGCATGTATCTCTCTCCATCTATCTTTTGTGAAATAGCTGTATCTATTGCATTCTCTGGGAAAGGCTGATTTATCTATTTATATCATATTTTTAAATCAGAATAGCAGATTAGTAAGGGGATGCTAGTGAAGCACACTGGTTAATGCTTAGTGGTTGCTACTTTAGCGTTTTCACTCTTTAGTTTCAAGCTCAAAATACTACCTTTTAATTATAATACAGTGAAGAACTGGCTACTTACCTAATGTTCACAAACATGTCCTTCTGAATTACATGTCTGGTGCTTTAATGTTGTAGTCTATAGTTTTTGCCTACTCTAAGTACTAAGTAGTGTTAAAATGTGCTTATTAACATACCACCAGTTGTAATCAGTTAATACATAACTAATGTCCAGTTATAATGCAGCCTCTTAACCCTTTCTCTTCTTTCTTCCTTCACTGCAGCTAGGCTGCATGCTCTTTTACCCTGTAAAGACAGACAACCTTCATTCTGGTCATTCCTAACGTGATTGCTGGATTTGATGTACTAATTTGATTCTGTTTTCATAATAATATTATTTTAACCTATTCGTTATGTGTAATGATTATCATCATAACTGAATTACTTCAGAGTTAAGTGTATTAGTTAATATTATAAAGCCATTTTTGGCACTCACACTTTTGATTTCCTGGAAAAAACCCAAAACACAACAAAAACTCCTCCTTTCCATTTATTTCTCACGTACTATAATTTTTCCCCAGGTATAATTTTCTAACCTATAATACAGTTTGCCCAATTAACCTGTGTTAAGCAGGAAAGTTCTTTACTTCACTAGAAAAGAAGCAAGCCTAGGGACACTGTCCATGCCATTATAAGTTATGAGGCTTCAAATGCCATAGGTTATGAGGCTTCAAAAGTGACATGATTTCACTTTTTGGACTTCAAGCTTTCTTGTTCAAATCTTAACTCAAAATTGGCTTTGTGTAACAGAGTTAACCTTAGTTTTAACCCTAAGCTTCAATGAAATGTAGCGAAGGTCATTTTTACTAACTTGGAATAAAAGTTCATTGTTATTAAAGGCAGTCTGTGGAGAATTTATAACCAGAGAGCTGCTTGAAAAAAAACAAACAGTTTTTCCATCCTGTGGAAAAATTCAACATTTCAAAATTCCTTTTAGTCCTAAGTCAGAACCAAAAATGCCAAACAAACAATTTTTAGATGTCCTGAAAGATTGTGTTTAAAATACTTTATTTCTTAAATATCAAGAGAAGCTTAACAAAATGCTTTGTTTTGGTAAGGTTGAAACGCTTTATTTCAACTTTAGCATTTTGGCTATTATAATATTGAAAGATTTTGGTATATTTAAAAATTAATCAAAATGTCAACATATTACTATTAAATGTTTTGTTTTCATCCAACTGGTCTTTTCTAAAATATTTTGTTGCAAAACTTTTAACCAGCTGTAACTATTACTTCTCAAAACAGGATGGCTAATGTTACAAATGTTGGTATACCTAATCTAGTTTTTAATTAAAAATAAGAATGTGTATCCTAGTGTTTTTACTGAAAAAAAATCCTTGAAACTGAATGCAATCCTATCGTATTGTTAATGTAACAAGGAGCAAGCAGCATTTCCCCCACATGATGGTGACACTTCAAGCCACACAGCATCAGAGTGAAAGGAGTAAAAGGGCTCAAAAGGAAAAGACAGAAAAAACCCATAAACTTTATAACTCTAATATTCAAGCTCCCTAATAGTGCTTGCAAATAGTTATTCTCAACTGGTGTGCCATGTCACCCTGGCATGCTGTGAGTTCTGTTGAAGGATGCTGCAGTGCATGGGTGAATCTAGGATTTTGAAAAGGAGGGTGCAGATGGTGTGGCACATCATTACATCTAAAACACCACATTTGTTTTTCCAGTTATAGAAAAACTAGAAGCTTTACTGATAGGCTAGGGGACTAGCAAAAACACAACAAATTTGGTAAAAAATAATCAAAAGATATTGTGTCATTAGTCCTGTAGTTATGATAGTTAAATGTACATCTCATTCAGGTTCATAAAATAAAATCTAACTATCCTAAGTGTCTTGACAGTGTCTCCAATACTTCACTGTCAGTCATTTCTACACCTGAGCTAATATTAACACTCATGAGTTTTTAGCTAGAGCTAAAAACAGTCTGTATGGCTGTGAAATAGAAGAGACACATTATCAGGAATGGCTAAGATGGCAAAATTGTGGATGAAAGGACAGTTTGAATAGTGGAACATTAACACCATTTAAAAGGTTATTAACACCTGTGGAGTGGAGAGAGATTAGCAGGAATCAGGAAGACAATAAAGAGCCATAAAGTCAGTTGACTCTTTCACCACTGCCTGAATACAAAGGCTGCTACCCCTTCGAGGCAGTTGGTTTTAAAGTCTGGGTAGAGCAGGAATCAAAGGGGAGCACAACTGCACTACTGCACCCCCTCGAATCTTCCCCTGCTGCAGGGTGTGAGGAGGTAATGCAGACTTGTTCCTGCTCAGTCACTCTTCCTCCTAACCTCCTTCCCCCTCAACATATGCACACTTCCTAGCACCTGTGCGAGGAGGTAGATACGTTTGTCACTGCTTAACTGCTTCCCCACTTCCCCCACATTCCATAAGGAGGTAAGTCTGATAATCAATAATAAATTACCATATTTTATTGCATATGACACCTCCCACCCAATTAAAAAAACACACCTTGATCTTGGAAGGTAGACTTTAGGGGCACGTCCACACATGCAAGCACGTGCGCTTCCAGCAGCTCAAATAGAAGCGGTGCAAATTTGAGCCAGGGCTTTTTGCCTCAGTGCACGTGCTTGGACATGCACTTTGGTGTGGAGCAAATTGTGCCACTTGGAGCAAAATAATCCTGCCTGGCTCCTCTCGGATCTGCAGCCAGAGGGAGCTAGAGCCTGGGGCCAGCACCTGTGCTGCCCCCAGCAGTATAAAAAGTTGCCCTGTCCTGGTCCCATCCATACAAAAAGCTGCCCTGGCAAGGAGTTCGGGGCTACTCGCTCTCTGGAGCTTCTGGGGCCCAGCCAATTGATACCTGGGGACACTACACCTTGTGCCAGTTGGACTGTTGCAGCAGCATCCCAAATCCATTTTTTAAAATACCCCAAAATCCATGTTCTTCCACATTTAAAACAAAAAACCACTCTACACACACACACACACACACACATCTAGAGAGAGAGAGAGAGAAGTTGGGTAATGCTTTATTGGTATATTTACAATGTTAAAGCAATTTGGAAGCCTACCAGTGTCTCTATCATCATGCAAAAATAAATTCTAAATACCTATATGTGTTGATTTGTGCTTTTGGTTTTCTTCATACATGATGGGTGTGTGATGGGGGGATGTGGTGTTTGTAGACGGGGGGGGTGATAAGGGGTGTGGGGGAAGGCAGGTGGGTGGATGTGGAGGGATGTGGGTTGGTCTGTGGGTAGGAGTGGGGCAATTACTGGGGGCACTGTGGGTGTGGGGGACCTTGTGTAGGGGCTGCTCAGGAGGGGTGGGTCCCCTGGCCTCCACAGGGTCCAGCCCCCACCCCCTGCAAATGGAATGTCCCCCCTGCACAGGGTCCCAGCTCCCCCCTGGAGGGCCACAGCCCCCATCCCCCACAGGGCCCCAGCCCCCCTGCCCAGGGCCCATAACTAACCTTTAACAGGAACAGCGGGGGGACCATGCGCTGAGCCCAGCCTGGTTCTGCCAGCCCTGGGGCTGCTCTTGCCGCCCAGCCGGGCTGGTCTTGTGGCAACAGGACCTGGTGCAGCACACAGGGACCATGTGCCAGGCCCAGCTGAGCCCTGTGCCCCCTCTGTAGCCCAGCCGGGCTGGGCCCATAGTGACAGGACCCAGTGTGGCATGCAGGGACTGCGTGCCAGGCCCAGCCAGGTCCTGGGGCCCCTCTGCAGCCCAGCTGGGCTGGGCCCAGATCCCTAAGGCTCACTAGTCTGGCTTTGCACTGGAGCAGGTTGCATAATCCCCGGGCAACTCATGCTCCCCAGCCCAGCCTGGTGCGTGGGGACTGTGTGGAACCGAGCTATGTCCTGCTGGCCCCAGGCAGCTTGTGTTCCCTGGCCTGGCCCAGCACACAGCAACAACACAGAGCTGAGCTGAGTCCTGCCAGCCTTGGGGCTACTCATGCTGCCCAGCTGCCAGGTGGCACAAGCAGCCCCAGGGCCAGGAGGACCCGGCTCAACTCTGCATGGTTGGTGCAGGCCGGGCCAGGTCCTGCAGCTATAGGAAGGACCCGGCTGCGGCAGGACCCAACGCGGCATGCGGGAACCACATGCCGCGCCGGCTCCTGTCAGTATGGGCCAGACCCCAGGTCCGGCTCCTGCCTCTGCCCCCTGTGCCTGCGGGGGGGGTGAGGACCTGGCCCAGCCCCATGTGGCTCGCTAGTCAGGTCTTGCACCAAAGCAGGTCACAGGGCTCCAGGAGGCGCTGGGAAGCATGGCTCCCCACCCTCCCTCCGCAGCCCCGGGACATCCCCCCCACCACTGTCCAAACGCCCCCCACATCCCCCTGCCACCCCTCACCCTCCTGACACCCATGAACCCCCTCCCCCCATGTACCTTGGACAGCGCCGGGGGGCAGCAGGAACACAATAGAGATGCTCTGGCCAAAATCACAGTGTCTCATTTGGAGGACTGGCTCCAGGCATGGTCTTGAACCGTGCCTTGCTCCGCTCTGTTGCTGAGTGGTATTTTTAGACCCCTGGATATCCAGGGGTCTAATTTTCTCCCTGCGCTGCAAACTTTCAGCGCGGGGAACATTTTTTCATTCCCACACATGCCTGTTGCCCCGCCTCAAAGGGGTTTGAGGCGGAGCAGCAGGCACGTGCGCGCTCATCTGGATGTGCCCTAGGGGGGGAAAAAGAAGTTTGCTCTATGGGAACATAGAGTATTTAGGAGGTTACTGATACCAACTGCCACCCTGGACTATTTCATGGGCACACGACCAAACTTCCAGGACATTCTGTCACACACAGTTAAGCTCCAAAACCTTGCAAGGGTAGTACAAAACTGTTACATCTTTACTATAAGTAGTTCTTTATATAAGTTCCTGTAAATAAAATGTTGTTTCCACATGGTAAGCTTCATCAAGATACTACCAGCAACTCACTTGTTGCTTCAAGCATAAACTACAGTTAACACAGGACTCTGCCATCTTGGCAGCTGCATGACATGGACATTGTCCCTAGGCTTGCTTCTTTTCTAGTGAAGAAAATAACTTCCCCGCTTAACACACACACCTCAATTTTGGGGGGTTGATTTGCGGGGCAAAGGTGCATAACGTACGTGAAAAAATATGGTAGCTTTTTAAATGAGGTGCTGATCAATTCATAAAAGTTATAGAGAGGTGCCTGGATTTGAAAACGGTTGAGAACCACTGAGCTGGAGCCAGAAAGTACAATAGCTAGAGATGAACTCTGACTTCTTTTGAGTAAGAGTTAATTGCCTTAGGGTCCTTGTGAGCCAGGCCATTTTGTATCAGCTACCAAGAAACAGCCTAAAACTACTTAGATTTAAATCCTTATTGAAACTGATAATGTTTAATTATTTCCCATTGAATATTGCAAACAGATCACTTATCTAGCTCCCATAAGATATGATGTCATAATTGGCTACCCGTTTTTAGAGGCTTCACTGGTCAGGATTGCTGAGGTCAAGTCCTCAGCCCACTTGTCTGGTTGTACCAAAAATCTGGCTTGCCCAGGATTTCCCTGGTATAGCTTTTTTGCCACTGCCATTGTAGCCTCACATATGCCAGGAGTGTGGAAGGAAGATCACTGAGGTCCAATAATCCCTAGCCGCTGGCAAAGTCCACTAAGGTAAAACAAAGCAGCTCCAATTTTCCTACAGGACCAAGCTGACCTCCTGCATAATTCCCAAAATGTGGAAGCTGCAGAGGGAGTACTGTATTTTCTTGCATATCACATGCCCCCAGATAAGACAGGCACCTTGCTTTTGGAAGGCAGAATATAGGCAAAGATTACTTTTTTCCAGTCATGGCCTAGATCTAACTTTTTTATGGAAAGGCTATATTGCAAAATGGCCACCAAACAGTTTCTCGGGCAACAAGCTAAGAGTGACTATGAAAACACTGGACGCCATCCCTCCTGCTTTCTTGCTGAGAGAGAAGCTGGCAGACATTTTGCAACACCGTATCTTCATGCCTCTGTTCAGCAAAGAAAATCAGCTTCCCTGTATAAGACATGCACTCCAATTTTGAAGGGCTGGCTTTAGGAAATGGGTGCATGCAGGTAATTTTGGTATTTAATCACCTTAATTTTCCCCTTTTCCTTCAAGTCTTGACACTTACTGTGAAGTTTCCAGTAGCGTTCTTAGAAAGAACTATAATACTAAATTATTCATGTTTTAAAAGGCATTATATTCTCAAACTTTATACAATGAAGTTTTATTAGGAAAGTAGCTAACTCAATTTGTTCTTATAGATAAGAGGTGAAATAGGTCAGGGTGAAATATTTTTTGCAGAGGAAAAACATGGATGAAAATTACGCAAATTATTTATAATGTATTATAATTAATGCATAATTTGTGTAGGATAATTACTAGTGAGAATTAACTTCAGTATATTACTATTTATGCTTTTGTGCTAAGGGCCTCACAGAAAAATAGGAAGGTTTCTTTTGCACTGAAGATTATCTAAGCTTTACATAACATGTAGGTGGAATAGGATGGCACTTAGGTGCCCTAGTCCATTTATACACCTAATAAGCAGGGATCCTGGTTTTCTCTGTTTAAAAATCCCAAATTACCTGATAACCCCCCTCCCACCCATGTTTTTCCACAATTAAAATGAAACACTACTATATATATTATACATATATATATATATATATATATATATATATATACACACACACACACACACACACACATACACATATACATACACATATCTATACAGAGAGAGAGAGAGAGAGAGAGAGAGAGAGAGAGAGAGAGAAATATCTGTTGAACACAGTGTTATATTGATATATTTACAATTTTAAAGCAATTTGGAAGCCTACCAGCCTACCTATCATTATAATAAAATAAATTGTAAATACCAATATGTTTTGGCATTTGATTTTTTTATTATGGAAAATCAGAGTTCTCCTTGCCCCCTTCACTCACCAGGATGTAGGTATAGCTGCGGCTATCCCCCTCACTGCTTTGTGACACTGAGCAGCCCAGATATGCCAGTACCCTGCCCATGCCACTGCCCCTCAGTCCCAGCCCACAGCCCTGCTGGTGCCCCTCACTCCCAACCTGCTGCCCCCAGGACCACCCCCCAGCATGTAAGGAAAGGGGTGGATATGTGGGAAACAGGGTGGGGAAGGGGGGTGTGAGCATAGGCAACACAGGGGGAGCACAGGTGACACATGAGGAGGGCACATGCCCCTCCAGATTTCTGTGCCCACAGCAGGGTGCAGGGCTGCAGCCAGGCTGGACCAGCTCCAGACACGAGCCGATTCCACCACATAGCAGGTGGGACCTGGCATAGGAGGAACCACTACATTGCCATGGCTGCCAAAGTTAGGTGCAGCATGGTGGTGTGGCACTCATTCCCATGCCAGGTTCTGCCCGCTGGGCCGTGGAGATGCCTCCTTCCCAGAGCTGGTCCAGCCCAATTGCAAACTCATGTCCTGCTGTAGGTGCAGAAATCTGGGGCGGGGCATGTGCAACGCCCACCCCCACCCCATAGACTTACCTGGAGCAAGCTGTGGGAGCTGCCCTCTTCCACAAAGCCTGGCTGCTATATGCATGTGTGAGTGTGCACATGCACATGGCCCTCCCTGCCCCCTGTGCCCTGCTACCCCCAACCCCAAGCAGCCCCTTGCAGGCTGGAACTCTGTCAGCCTGCAAGCGGAAACCTGCAGTTTCCCAGGTTTTTAAAGGAGAAAATCTGTATTTTTCTATAGCAAATGGAAAACCCAGATCCCCTGCTACCAAGTGAAACAGAAGCTGGCCTTATATCTTAGTATAATGGAGACCAAAGGAAAATGAAGGAATGATTAAAAAAAAATCAACAATGCACATTTTATAAACTGTATCTTCTGAGAGTGATCTCATCTCCAAGAATGAACTATTCACTGATTCTTGTTAGCAAATAGCCTGATCCTGTTACATAGTATTCACAAACAAAATTTGATATAATACCTCATTTGCCTTAAGACCAAAGAGAAATTATGCATGCAAAAGTTCCCTTGTTAGATAAAAAATGAGCTATTAATGAATGCCTATATTATTTGTGAGTTGGTGTATCTACCTGTATTCTTTTTCTTTACTTTGGGAGGTTATAAATTTAAACGACAACATTTTCCATTGATACAGAAAAAGCAATGATGCAAAACTGAAACCAGAGTAATCAGCTCTTACAGCAATAGGATATTAATAGGAGCAAGCACTGAAAAATAAACTGGGAATCTAAGCAATGGCTAATCAAGTCTAAGAGGATTTACCTAATTAATCTGGTGTTGTGGGACTATCCAGACTCATTCTTAGTCCACTCCATATGTAACTATTACATACTGTTCACTTTAAAGATAAATAAAACATCACTAAACAGACTGTATTATCTATATTAGAAGTAGTTTTTTGTTCTGCTGCATAGGTAGTCTACACTGCTACAGCACAACGAAAATATGTCCTTCATTTCAAACATCTTGGAAGCAATCTGTATCATAATCCAATCAAAAACTACATAAAATAATAATTTTGTTTACAATATTTTTTTCTTAAACTGTTACCTATTTTTAAAGAAAATGTGTAGGATGACAATAGTTACTGTCATAGGACAAGATGGTTTGGGACAGATCCCATTGCTGGATCTAACCATTTTAAAAGTGTAAACTATGCTTAGTTTCTCTTCTTCAGAGAATTACATCATTTTCTGAAGACAAATTTACAGACTATGAAAAAGTAGGCTTCAAGAAAAAAACCCAGAAGGGTACAATTTTAAGAATATTATTTTTCATTAACTTAAGATATCTGGAAAAAAAAGCTTCAGAATGTGGCAGGTGTGTATTATGGATAGTTTTACAGTCTAAGTAAAGAAAACATATGAAGAGATTTAAAAAAATAGATTAAGTGTTTTATAAGCTACTGCCTGCCTCCACTAGCCAGCTGAAAGCTTTAAATAATTTAATCCCTACAGCAACTGCCGGCCCCAACTGGGATACTGAAACAAGGCCTGAATTCAGTTTGAAACCCAACAGGTGCAGTATAATACTGCTTCCTTAATTCAGCTACTGATCTATGGTTATGCTTGTGGAGGATACTATATTCTTAAATTCACCAGGGCATTAATTAAATTAGTCTAAGTGCCTCTTGTTTTTATCCCATCCTCTACTATCAAATTTACCTCAGACGTTGCTCTGTTGTCTCTCCCCTCTCTTCTAGAAATGTTTTACATGCCAGATGCAAGACAAATAACTCTTGAAAGGCTGTTTAAAAAGAATTTATATATATCTCTATATATTTTTCTATATAAATTTTATAAAATATAACATTTATAAAATATAAAATATAATATTTATTAGTATACTATAGTATAGTATAAATGCTACACCATAAAACTTGAATTAACTTTTACTTTGGTTAGTACAGTTTTTATTTTGTTTAGCAGAGATTTTAATAATACTTTCAAGCACAAAGAGGCATTTAGAGTCTCTCTAGTAGCATGGAGGGAATTTTCCATTTGACTTGTCTCTGCAATGGCAGCTGTCACCTCTTCTGTTGGGAATAGCTGTCAGGTAACAAGAATAATTCGGTGGTATCTGATAAGAGGCAAGAAATTCAAGTTACACTGTATATAAGCTATCCGTTTTCTAATCTTCTTGTGCTTCCTTGTTTCTGCCAACATTTCCTAGTGGAGCAAACTGCCATCGAAGGAATCCAATGCTACTAGTTCAACAACACGACTATAAAATTTCCACTAGTAGCAATAAGAAGTGAGGTTCATTCCATTCTTCTCTTGCAAAACATAGTTTAATCACCAGCAAAGAAAACACGAGTAAGCATCCCACATAAACGTAGTGAATAACCCTACATTCTTCTTTAAGAGATGGAAATGATATTTACTACTGAACCACCTTTTTTCCATGCACGTGCAGTCTGGCTAGAAAAAGAGACAACTCATGGCGTGACTCAGAGGCAGATCCATTGGGGTTACACTGGTGTATTTGCACCCCCATTTTGATTTTTAGTCCACCCAAAGTTTCAAACCAACAGCCTGGCAGTAGCAACAACATTTCTAGTCAGGCAGTGCTGAGGGAGTCAACTGATTTCATGGCTCATTATAATCTGTCTGATCCCTTCTTAACATTTCATTCCACAGGTATTGACAACCCTCTCTTCTTTTTAATGGTCTTGATGTTCCAAAAATCAGGCTATCCTTTGTTCTGAAATTCTGCTGCCTGTTAGCTGCTCCTGGTAATGAAGTTTGTATTTAACACCCCTGCAGATTTTTAATTTATTCCAGTCAAGTTACATTTGTTCTTGTTTCATTCTTAAATTGAATAATACAGCTCTAGGCCCCTAGCATATTAGTGAAGTTCCTAGTTTATTTTGAACTGGAGAAAAATATGTGCTGTTTTATATGTGATGATGCACCTCACCATGTGCATCACCCTTTCCAAAATTCTAGATCCGCCCATGGCATAACTAATATGATTTCCTCCACTTGAGGCCTGGTCATACTTGGATTCCATAAGGAGAGGTCAGCTCTGCAGAACTGCTGTTTAGTTTGTTGAAAATGAAAAGTGTTACTGGCAGTGTTAACATTGTCTCTGGCATAATTTCTGATCCAGATTCTGGCATGCTAGAGGCACTGCTATAATGAGGTCATCTAAGATAATAGAAGCCAATAATTTAAAGATATAAGTCCGTCAACCCTTGGCAACTCTAAAATGTTCTGCAAGTGACATCAAAGCTTGCTTTGTGAATCTAAAACCAGATTAAATGAACATTAAAACAAATTATATTAGAAAGGGAAAACTAAACAGCTCAAAACGTTTAACATTGGCTAAGATGCAAACGTTGATCTGTGAAGGAAACAAGTCTTATAACTACAAAAAGAAGAGGGAGCACAGAATTCTGATCAACTGGCACAGTCCTCACTCTATGAATAGTCTGCAATTCAGTGACATCCAATGAAGCTTTGAATGAAGAGTACTCCTCTATGAATATAAACTAAAAATATCTCTGAAACCTGGTGGAAAAACATTATTTACACAGCTTTGTATATGAGGAATAACATCTTTAAAAATTAACGCACTGCTGTTCTGTGAAATGACTTTTGTGCTCTCAGTCCATTCCCCAGTTTACAATTAAATGTCTTGAATTGTATATGATTGTCATTGCTTTTCCATAATTCATGTTAATGCTCATTTAATCTAATTTTATCTTCTGCAAAACATTCATTGATCTCACTTGGAGAGTATTTTACAAGTGCCATAAGAATGAATTATTGCAGCACGGAGTGTAACCTGGAAATGATCCAAAGCTGGCAGCAGCACTTTGCCAATCAGTTTAGATGAACCTGAAATTAAGAGTCAAGTTCAAAAAACACCTACTCTACAATTACGTATTTTGAAAGCAGGAAAACAAGAACTGTCGTGAAAGAAGAAAAGAGGAGGAAAGATAAGAGCCCTTCCCTGGAAGAGGCCAGCAAATCATAAATATTTTCTTTCAACAAATAGTTTACATGATGCTTTGAACATTTTGATTTCTGAAACCCATAGATGCCAGATAATAAACAGTATTCAGGACATCTCATTTAAGGCCCAGTCATGCAAACACTTATTTATATGAGCAATCCTTAGACACCAGAATAATCCTTATGTCTGTATTTTCACTGAAGTTTGATGTAACAGTTTTCAGGATCAAGCCCATATTGCATGTTAGGCATTGTGGGTTTGACTCTCATTTACACAGGCTAGAGACAGGCATTCAAAAAGCCCAAGCCTGAATTGATTCAATCTTTGCAGTTAGTCTAACCTGCAGATTTCATAGATTTCATAGACATTAGGGCTGGAAGGGACCTCGGAAGATCATCGAGTCCAGCCCCCTGCCCAAAGGGCAGGAAGTAAGCTGTGGTCATAGGATCCCAGCAAGATAAGCATCCAGTTTCATCTTGAAGGTGTTCAATGAAGGCGCTTGAACCACCTCCGGTGGCAGGCTGTTCAGACCTTGGGGGCTCGGACAGTAAAGAAATTCTTCCTTATGTCCAGCCTGAAACGATCTTGAAGTAGTTTGTGACCATTCGACCTCGTCATCCCTTGGGGCGCTCTGGTGAACAAACGTTCCCCCAGATACTGGTGGTCACCCCTGATAAACTTGTAGGTGGCCATCAGATCACCCCTGAGCCTGCGCTTTTCCAGGCTAAAGAGCCCCAGGGCTCTCAGCCTGTCATCGTAGGGTCTGCTTCCCTGACCTCTGATCATGCGCGTGGCTCTTCTCTGGACTCTCTCAAGCTTCTCCACATCCTTTTTGAATTGTGGAGCCCAAAACTGGATGCAGTACTCCAGCTGCGGCCTCACTAAGGCCGAGTACAAGGGGAGAATGACGTCCCGGGATTTGCTTGAGAAGCATCTATGGATGCAAGCCAGCGTTTTGGTCGCTTTACTAGCCGCAGCATCGCATTGCAGGCTTATGTTCATCTTGTGGTCAATGATGACCCCCAAGTCTCTTTCTTCCATAGTGCTAGCCAACATAGCACTGCCGAGCCTATAAGGATGCTGCGGGTTTTTTTTCCCAAGGTGGAGAACCTTGCATTTATCGGTGTTGAACACCATCAGATTCTCGTCTGCCCACTTGCTGAGCCTGTCCAGGTCAGCCTGGATCACCCGCCTGTCTTCTGGTGTGGATGCTTTGCCCCAAAGTTTGGTGTCATCGGCGAACAGAGGTCAAATCAATTTGCAAGTGCATAGACATTCATTTTTTATCAGGAAACGTAGGCATGTGCCTGCAGTGGCTCAGGCTAGAAGATGGTGGGGCACAAGAACAAGCCCTTCTTTCCCTTTCACAGTGTTTAGGTGAGGGCAGGGGGCATGGCCAGGCCCCAGCAGGATGCTATGATTACAGAGGGGTTTAAACCCACGCCCTGGCCTGCACAGTCCCCAGCTAGGGTGTACCTGGAGGAGGAGAGGGAAGCAGCCCTCACCAGGCTTCCTCCATCCTCCGCTCGCTGCTCAAGGGGCAGGAAAGTTACCAGACCCCAGCCCCTGGCTAGCACTCTGAGGCAAAGGGCAGGGGCAGGGGCAGGGGCGGGAAGGTGGGCAGGGAGGGAGGACTGGTTGTGTGGACTTCATGTACCTGGTGATGATACTGAGCTTTTCAGTCTCCCTCTCCTTCCTTCTTCATACTGTCTGTAGCAAACTGACAATCACTGTATTAATTGCAAACCAGGTCATTTCTCACTCCTCTCTCTATCCCCTGTAGAACACTGACAGCAAGCCCGCAGCCAGCAGGGAGCTTATCAGAACACAAAGCTTATCAGCTCATCAAGAAAATAAAGCCTCTCTCATTAGTTCAAGCTCTTCTTCAATGGCTTTTTTGCAAAACATTTTTAAGGAAGAATGGAGGGGCATTACCAGCTGATCTATTGATTAGCTTCAAAAAGCCCTAAGTGGATAGTGTTCTGTCTGCCTTTGTTCCAGTGAAATTGGAGACACACACACATAGACACTTCTCAGCATTAATTAGTATGGGGGTGGTGTGACTGTGACCAAATGCTGGCTGGGGTTTGTGCTGCTGGGGTCTGTGCTGTGGGAGAAGTGGGGGGAGGGAGCAGGGTGGAGCGGGGGGGGGAGGGGGGGAGGTGGAATCTGCTGCTCTGACTGCAGTTTCCACTCCTTCTCAGCCAGCTGGAGCTCTGACTAGGGAGGAGGGGCGTGATTCCAGCCCTGCTCTCTAGAGCAGACAGCCTAGCCCAGCCTAGAGCTAAAAAGCATTCTGGAATGCTATGGGACACTGATTTAACTTAAACTAGGAAGGAGTCTGGGAAAGAAGTTCCACAAACTGGTTTGACCTAAATCAATTAAGTATGATACTACATTCCACCAGGTTTATCTTAAACCAGTTTCAGAAAATGACACCATTGGCCAGGGGTGAATGGGGGGGGGGGTACAGCGGTGCAGCTACATCTTTCTTTTAAAACAAACACCCTGGGAGGGACAGTGGCACTTCCATTTAGGCAATACTGAGGGACTCAGTTGAATTCATGGCTCAGTATAAACCACCTGACCCCCACCAATGTCTCTTCATTCCACAGGTGTTAAAGACCCTTTCTCCTTTTCAATGGTCTCAATGTTTTGCTATTCAAGCTATCCTTTCATCTGCAATTTTGCTATATGTTAGCCATTCCTGGTATGGTCTCTCTTCTGTTTTACAGCCCTGAAGACTATTTTTAGCTCTAGCTAAAAACTTTAACTCGGGGGTAGTAATATTAATTCAGGTATAGAAATGACTGACAGTGAAGCATTGGGGGCACTGTCAAGACACCAAGAAGACTAGATTTTGTTTTATGAATTTGAGTATGAGCTGTATATTTAGCTATGACTACAGGGACTAATGAAACAGTATCTTTTGACTATATTTACCTGGTTTCTTGTGTTTTTTAAACTTAATTTATAATCTAGCAAATAAGCTAACATTCCAATATTATATATATAATACATTTATATTTTATATATATATACACGTGTGTGTGTTTGTGTGTGTGCATTAGCTAACATTCCAATAAAATTATATATTAAAATGAATAATATAGTGCTAGGCCCCTACCATATTAGTAAAGCTTCTAGTTTCTCTTTAACTGAAGAAAAATATGTCAAGTTATATGTGATTATGCCCCACATCATCTTCATTCCCCATTTCAAAATCCTACATCTGTCCATGCCACTGGCTACAGCCAAATATGATACATACTGATGCAATGCAACTTCCCCTCAAAGCTCTGCCATTGTGCAGTCTTACTGACTTGCAATATTTTTGCTATTTCGGTTATGAGTATTTCCTGAGGAAAGGCTGCCAAAGTGTTGTGATTCAATGATGTGGGTAACTGCTCAAAACTGCTCCATTGCATGTTGCTCTGCTATATTGAAAACTTATTCTTAGTGCTTTAACCTTGCCATTATTGTATCAGGTTTGTTTGAAGAACACAGCCATTGCCTTGTTATCTAATCAGGGTGATCTTGTTATAGTGTTTATAAAGGACTCTGCCCCTCAGTACGCCTAGTTGAGCCACAGTTATTTGTGTTTTGTTTTTGTCTGAAGGCCTACTGGGATATGTTTTGCGTCATGGTCTGAAAACAGCCAACTCAGCTTAAAAACAGGTACCGAAGGCTCAGCAGGGAGAACACTTTTCCCACTCTTGTGCTGTATTGTTTATCTTTCTGGTAATGTTTTAATAGTTCATGGCCCAAACTGCAAAGTCCTGACCAGCTTTAACTCCCTCAGTGAGGTTTTGTATATGCATTGCGTTCTTGCAGCAGTATGGATATATGCTTGGAGATGGGTCAGAAAATATGAAATAGCAAATAGAGTGTGTACATCAGTTACTGATAATAGAGGCCACATAAATGTATTTTAAATACAGTAGATATCATATGGACTGGCACTAGAAACATCAACACTACAATGGAGTCACTGTCAGCTTCTGGACTGTAAAAATCCATATGGGACTAATTGATTCCTCTCTATGGAATACCTACATTTTGTGGCAGGTAGTTTATGACGAATTAAAGAGCTGTACCTCATCTGCATACAATAAGAGTACCTTGTAAGGCATCTATTAAAAATGCAAATAAATTAAAAAATACAAATGTATGTACTTAAAAATACAGACTCTCTCACTACAGATTATAATGTTCAAATGGGAAAGCCTGGCCCTCTGATGTTGATGGAAGATTTACTATTGATTTCTATGGGCTCAGGTTCAAGTTTCAAGTGCCCACAGCCTTTATGAAGGTATTACACATATATTATGGACACCAGAAATAAGGCAGGAGAAGGATTGATTTTTATTTAAAATGTTTCTTAAACTGCACTCAATATCTGAGTGCCTTCCAGTGGTGAATTAAGTGATGTGACTAACATTGTAGCTTGTTTTTTCATCCTCTCTCCAGAAGTGTGTGTGGGGTTGCAGCGAAGAATTTTGCCAAAAGGGTGTGGTTCCAGTGACTGGTGCTGCAGCCCTGCTCCCAGCCTCCTCCCTCTGATTCCTTCCCATTAGGGCAGGCAGACAGCACTGCATGAGGAGCAGCCAAGGACTTAAGTTCCAAGGAAGGTAAGAACCCCCCATCCCTGCACACATGCCTACTACTACCGGGTACAGTTCTGGGGGTGAGATGTGTTCCTGCCATTCCAGCTGGGCTGTATGGAGACTGGATTCACCAGGGACTGCAGAAGCAGCAATGTCCAATGGGCATGTTCTTCCTCCCTGTGCCGCCTTCCGGACTGGCAGGAACCACTTGGAGGGAGCAGGCAGGGAGGGGGAATACATCTGCATGCTGCCGCTGCTGCCACAGTCCGGGCCTGAGCACAGTTCCCATGCAACCCAGCAGGAGCTCCCCTCAACGCCCTGCAAAGGTTCTGTCTCTGTGGCAGGCAGGGAAGAGGGATTTGGACAGGAAGGAAAGGCATGTCCCCTTCTCTCTAGCATGGAAGTGAAGGGAGAAGGGGAATGCTTACTTTCTTTGAGTCTAAAGTAGTTTCTGGCTGCTGCTCCGTCAGTGGGATGGCATGGTCAGAAAGCAGGGGTGCAACTGCACCCCCTCTGGATCCGCCCCTGGAACCACTGTTCTGGTCTATGCACAGAATTGCACTGCTTTAACTGAAACTGATGTAGATAAATTGTGCAATTTCAGCATGATTCAGGACTCCAAACTCCCAGTCCCCATTAAACACTGTATTTTGCAAAATGTACAGAACTGTATTTGCCTATATTTTAATCTCCCTTCATAAATATGCAAGATTGCCAGTTGTTTGATTTACCTAACAATAAAAACTTGTAAATTTCTGCACACTGTGGTCCCAATTAAACACATAGCTAACCTAGTTAGCACAAGACTAATAATTTTAGGTATACAAATAGTTCCACTAACTTCAATCTGACATAACTAGGTTAAACAAAGCAATTGTTTTAGCTTCTACTTAGCTTGGACTGTGAATGTTTCTTTCCCAAACCTGATGAAAGGCACCAGAAGTCTAAAACCTTGTCTTCTGACTCCCCCTACTCGAGAAATTGGTCCAATACTTCATATGACTTCATTTCATAAATCTTGCTTCTTTCTCATCTATGGATTATCATGGGTACACCACGACCATTAATTAATTGTAATTATTTTGTATATTTTATCTAATGTATCTTGTTTTATTTAGAAGAATAAAACTGTGCTAGATAACAACACATAGGGTCAGATTCTGATACTGTTATTTGGATTTTAAAGGCCTTCAATATGGTCTCCCATGACGCTCTTATAAAAAAACTTGGGGATTGTGGGCTGGTATAGTCCATGGTCAGGTGGGTTGGGAACTGGGTAAGGGGTCGAACCAGAAGAACGTTAGTGGGCAGGTCTGTATTGTCTTGGCAGGTGGTGATCACTGGTGTCCTGCAGGGTTGAGTTCTTGGCCCCATGCTGTGCAACATCTTTATCAACAATTTAGATGAGGATGTGGAAAGCATGCTGGCCACGTATGCAGACAATACTAAGTTATGGGAAAAAGCTATCATGCTAGGGGATAGGATGCAGATCCAAGTGGACCTGGACATGCTGGGAAGGTGGGTGGAGTAAAACTGGATGCAGTTCAATAAGAATAAATGCACAGTGCTTCATCTGGGGAGAAGTAACCAGCAACATAAATACAGGTTAGGAGGAGATGTCCTGGCCAGCACAATGGCTGAAAAGGACCTTGGGATTATAGTTGATGCCAGGATAAACAAGAGCTGCCAGTGCAACGCTGTAGCAAACAGAGCGAATAGCATACAGGCAGTTCTCGACTTACAACTGTTCAAGTTACAACAAATGGCACTTATGACCTTTGTAAATTATGACAGTTTCAAGCTTCCGACGGGGCTTCAACTTTTTGACACTAGACACAGTTGCCACCAGCTGGTTAAGTCTGATAGGGTCCAGAAGGGCATGGGGGGGGAGGGGCATGTGCCCCCAGATTTGTGCAGGGTGGGCGAGGCCAAGGCTGTGCCGGGCTGTGCTCTGGGCGGGCAGCGGAAGGCACTGGGAGTGGGAGCTATGCTCTCCTGCTGCTCACCCAGCCAGGGCAGGGTAGAGCTGCTGTGCTGCCTCTGGACAAGTGGCGTCCAGTAGCCAGAGCCACCCCAGCCTCCCTGTGCCTCCCGGCCCCACCCCGCCCCAGTTGGGCGCTCAGTTGCAGGGCATATGGGGTGGGGGGGGCATGAGCCCCCAGCTTTGTGCGGGGCAGGCAGGGCCAGGGCTGCACTGGGCTGTGCTCTGGGCAGGCAGCAGGGGCTATGGGGAATTTTAGGCTGGCTGCAGGCCCCTATAGCCCCTGTTCTGCCACCTACCCCACCCTGATCCAGGGACACACTCCCCACACATGACCTGCTGCTGCTGTCGCTGCTGCTCACCCAGCTGGGGTGGGGCATGGGGAGACCATGGCAGCTCCAGCCACTGCACTGCTAGTCCATAGGCAACACAGTGGCTCTGCCTTGCCCCAGCTGGGTGAGCGGCAGGAGGACACAGCCCCCACTCCCAGCACCTTCCGCCACCTGCCCAGAGTGCAGCCCAGCACAGCCTTGGCCCTGCCTGCTCCATGCAGATCTGGGGGCACATGACCCCGCCATGCCCTCCCAGACTGGCAGTGAGAGCAGTGGCAAGAGCCATTGGACCAGCTGCCAGATGAGAAGCTCCCGGACCAGTGGCTCGTAGTGATGGGAGCTGCCCATCCCCTCCCCGTGCCCCCTCGGCCCCCCCTCTCCACCCTGGCTGGGCAGCCCTTGCCTCAGTCCCAATCCCTCCCTCGCTCGCTGGCCATTGATCCCCACCCAAAACAGACTTACCTGCTGGAAGAAGCTGTGTCAAGCATGGTAAAGGAATCAATCCCCTATTTATAGCATTGTTCCTATGGGAAAATTGGTTCAGAGTTACAACATTTTCACTTAAGAAGCCGTTTTCAGGAACCAGTTGTGTCATAAGTCTGAATACTGCTAGTACTGGAAAGCATTAGCCAATGCATTGTGAGCAGGGCTAAGGAAGTGATACTCCCTCTCTACTCGGTCCTGGTGAGGTCCCAGCTGGAGTCTAGTTCTGGGCACTGCACTTCAAAAAAGACATGGAGAAACTTGAAAGGGTCCAGAGAAGGGCCACAAGAATGATTAAGGGCCTGGAGGACAAACCTTATGAGCAAAGACCAAGGGATCTGGGACTGTTCAGCCTGGGGAAGAGAAGAATGAAGGAAGACTTGGTGGCCAGCTATAAGTATATAAGGGGTGAATATTGGGAGCTGGGAGAAAAACTGTTTAGTAGTGTGCCCCAGGAGAGGACAAGGAACAATGGCCATAAACTGATAGAAGATGGTTTCAGGTGGAATGTAAGGAAGAACTTCTTTATTGTAAGGGTGACCAGAATCTGGAATAGACTTCCCAAGGAGGTGGTGCTCTCCCTAACCTTGGAAGTCTTCAAGAGGAGAATGGACAGACACCTTGCTGAGATCACTTATCTCAGCAGTACTCCTGCCCAGAGGAGTGGGGTTGCACTCAATAATTCTCTGAGGTCCCTTCCAGCCCTTAATTTCTCTGATTTCTATGAATTTATATTATTCATGCTAAATCTACCAGTGTACTTTAAAGGTCCTACATAACATGGGTTAGGATGCTATGGCCTAATCCAAAGCTGAGGGAAGTCCATTGGAATTTATAAAGATGGATATTTATATGGATACTACAAAAAGATCTTTAAGAAGTTGACTAGAGGTACTTGGGGAACTAAGCAATCTTTTTAATAAACTAAATGCAATTAATAAAGCAGGTGCATTAAACATTTAAACAGGTGCATCTAGAAGCTTAACAGACAGTAGCAATGGTAACTAAAAAAAATCCTTATTGATTAAAACAATATTTACATACTCATCTCCCCAAATTATTCTCTAAAATTAGCTTACCAAAAATTGAAATTAAATTGGGCCATTTTGTGCAGTCACCATGATCAGCTGACCTATCTGTCATATCTGTAAATGAGATATTTTTATGCCAGTATGACATAGAAACTTGTAACATATAATTTTTGTGGGAAAAGTATATGCAATCAGTATGAAAAACTTGAGAATACATAATATTAAAATGTCTCTGCTTTTTAGGTATAGGTAACACTGACATTACTATTTATTTCCTGTTTATTTTTCCTTATTTTTCTTCCAGTTTCCTTATTTTTCCTTTTTAGAATTTGTATTCAACCTTTGTTCAAATTAATGATGTGTAGGGGTTTAATTATCTACTCTGCTTCTACTTTTGGGCATTACAAGATTACTAATCATACCACCTTCTGGGGAATTACCAAACCCAGTGATTACCAACAAAATTGTAGCTGAATGCTTGTTATCCATATTCATTATCCAATTAAGAATATGCTGGAGTTGTCAGCAGGACACTTCCACATGATGGCTTGATGAAAAACTATCTTTCAAAATAACTGTAAAGTAATTTCTTTTGGTACTTGTTTTTCAGACCATAACTACCTCCTGTGCATACACATTGATACAATAAAATCTGTATACAGTGTGGGCATTAACAGCTGTTTATGCAAAACCCTCTGGATAGATGTGGAGGGTCATTTTGATACTTGACTTAAATTATCTTCTGTCCACAGAAAGGTGAACAAAGTAGTAAAGATGGAAAATATCTACATACATTTGTCCTGGGTTCATAGCTCGGTTATTTTGGAACATATGCACATCACAGGAGATGTTCTTTTCCTAAGGCTCTGCTTTTTGCTTTTTTATTTTAAGCAAAAAGTTCAGGCCTAGGTTAAAAAGGGCTAATCTGAATTTTAGTTTTCCCAGACACCCCACTCCTAAAACTATCTCTTCCTCTTTGCAGAACTCCTCCTTTCCCCCTCCCTTATCTTTGCTTTTTTCCTACTTTTTAACTTTGATTTTGATCTGGAACAAAGATGAACAACGATCATACCATTACTCAAGAATAAACCCTGTACTGTTGGTGGACTTGCTTCTGACTTTCTACTGTATCTGGATCGTCTAGTCCCATAATCCAGATTCAGGGGTCCTCTGACATTTAATTCCTGGATCCTTAGGCTTTTTTAGCATAGAATCTCACTACTAGCACTGGGGAAGACCATATCCCTTGGGCCAAAGCCTACTGTCTGCCTGACCACATAGGCTAAGTACAAGGGAGTTCTAAGGGAAATAAGATACTGAGCCTTAAGAGCTCTGCCCATTGTGTCACCATATTGTTTGTGGACCTACTGGCCTTGTCCCAAGTCTCTCTACTCTAGGCCCAATGTTGGGGTAACAGAAAGGTTTGCTGAACTGCTTAATACACCTGGGCCAGATTCAGATTGGTAGCCTAACTCTTGCCTAAATCCATTATGATCCAACAGAAAGGTTGTATCAATTGGTTTAGAAGTTTCATAAACCAGTTTGATCCAAATCAGTTCAGTCTGATACTACATTCAACTAGGTTTATCTTAAATAAGTTTCAGCCATTTTGAAACTGGCTTATGTTCACTGAACTGCTGTTCTGTTACAGGTCTGTGAGAGAGAACCCTAGCCCTGTCGTGAAGAAGCAGGTGCGCCCCTATAAGGCCAGAACCTTCTGGGCACAGAGGGCTGGTGAGGAAGGGGTTAACTAAGAGGAAATGCCCTGTTGGACTTGGTCCTGGCCACAGGTGATTATCTGGTAAGGGGGCTCCAGGTCCTTGACCACCTGGATTATAGCGATCATCGCTTGCTGGAATTCATCATCCAGTGCAGGGTGACAAGAGCCTGCAGCAAGGCGGTAGCCCTAGACTTCAAGAGGGCCAACTTCAACGAGTTGAGGAGATTGGTGGGAGAGGTGCTGGGGTTCTCAAGGGCAGGGGAACTCAGTGCCCAAGGTGAGTGGTTGTTCCTTAAGGAGACGGTACTCGGGGCCCAAGGGGTGACAATCCCAACAAGAAGCAAGGGGGGCAAGAGTGCCCGAAAGCCTCCCTGGCTCACCAAGGAAACCCGAGAATGCCTGGTTGCCAAAAAGGCGGCGTACACCCGGTGGAAGGGGGAGGCTATCTCCAAAGAAGAGTATACCTCCACTGCTTGGACCTGTAGGGGAGCTGTTAGGAAAGCTAAGGCGGACATAGAGCTAGGACTAGCGTCCAAGATCAAAGATAATAAAAAGTCCTTTTTCAAATATATAGGGAGGATGAAGAAGGCACCAGGAAATGTGGGGCCCCTGCAAGATGCGCTGGGCAATCTGGTGGTTGCGCCAGAGGAGAAGGCAGACATCTTTAACAAATTCTTCACCTCTGTTTTCTTGTGCAGGGACTGGGACTCCCCCACCGTGTTTCAAGACGGACTCGAGGGGAACGCCTCAAGACTTAAGGTTGAGGAGGACCAGGTTAGAGTGCTTCTGGAGGGGTTGGACGTGTTCAAGTCAGCAGGTGCAGATGCTCTCCACCCCAGGGTGTTGAGGGAGCTAGCAGGGGTTATTGCTGGGCCCTTGGCAAGGCTTTACAAGCACTCGTGGTGCTCGGGTCAGGTGCCATATGATTGGAAGATAGCCAATGTGGTCCTCATCTTTAAGAAAGGGAGGAGGGAGGACCCGGGAAACTATAGGCCCGTCAGTCTTCCTCAATCCTGGGGAAACTGTTTGAGAAGATCATCAAGGAGCACATCTGTGATGGGCCAGCATCGGGGATGATGCTCAGGGGCAACAAGCACGGTTTCATTAGGGGCAGGTCATGTCCGACCAACCTGATTGCCTTTTACGATCAGGTCACAAAAGCATTGGATGCAGGTGTCGCCATGGATGTAGTCTTTCTGGACTTCAGCAAGGCCTTTGACACTGTCGACCACCCCATCCCCATTAAAAAACTAGGTGACTGTGGCATCGATGCCTACACGGTCAGATGGATTGCTAATTGGTTGAAGGGTCATACTCAGAGGGTGGTGGTGGATGGGTCATATTTGACCTGGGGGGGAAGTGGGCAGCGGAGTCCCCCAGGACTCGGTCCTTGGGCCCGCACTGTTCAATTTCTTTATCAGCGATTTGGACGACGGGCTGAAAAGCAACCTGTTCAAATTTGCTGATGATACCAAAATTTGGGGTGAGGTGGGCACACTAGTAGGGAGGGAAAGACTGCAGAAAGACCTGGATAGGTTGCAAGGGTGGGCTAACAAAAACAGGATGCATTTCAATATGGATAAGTGTAGGGTGCTGCACTTGCGCAGTAGTAACTGGCAACACACTTATAAGATGGGAAACTTCCTTCTTGAGAGCACGGAGGCAGAAAGGGATCTTGGAGTCATCATTGACTCCAAGATGAACATGGGCCAACAATGTGAGGTCACGGTCGGCAGGGCTAACTGGGCCCTATTGTGCATCCACAGGTGCATCTCAAGTAGGGCCAAGGAGGTGATCCTCCCCCTCTACGCGACACTGGTCAGGCCACAGCTGGAGTACTGTGTCCAGTTCTGGGCACTCCGCTTCAAGAGGGATATAGACAACATTGAGAGGGTCCAGAGGAGGGCCACCCGAATGATCCAAGGACAGCAGGGCAGACCCTACAATGAGAGGCTACCTGAACCTGTTCAGCTTTCACAAGAGAAGGCTGAGGGGGGACCTTGTGACCATCTATAAACTCACTAGGGGGGACCAGAAGGGTTTGGGGGAGACCTTGTTTCCCCTAGCGCCCCCCAGGATAACAAGGAATAACGGCCACAAGTTGTTGGAGAGTAGGTTTAGGTTAGACATCCGTAGGAACTACTTCACAGTTAGGGCGGCTAGGATCTGGAACCAGCTTCCAAGGGAAGTGGTGCTGGCTTCTACCCTGGGGGTCTTTAAGAAGCGGCTCAATGCCTACCTGGCTGAGGTCACTTGAGCCCAGTTTCCCTCCTGCCCAGGCAGGGAGTCAGACTTGAAGATCTACAAGGTCCCTTCCAACCCTACTTCTACGATTCTATGAACTGCTGAACTGGGATGGCTAGTCAGCTGACTGGAAGAGGCAGGACTATAAAAATCCTGGATTGAACAGCAGTAGGGGATCAGCAGCCGAAGGGGAAGGAGGGCCCCTGACAGCTCCAGGAAGAAGCTTGGGGAGCGGTCCATGGCAGGAAGGGGGAAGCTACAGAAGCCCCTGTGAGATAACGATTGCATCCACAACCAGGACTGTAGCCGGTGGTGCAGAGCCGAGACTCGAAGAGAATTCATGTAAGCTGACCTGCTGCGTTGATTGAGCACGTGCAGTTATTATTATTATTTTTTCGGTAATTATTGAACAAGACCGGATGTTTGGGTGAGGCTATTAGGGTTGGAGGCGGCCTCATTTTTGGGGACCCACCCCAGAGTGGGAGCCCTGGCACCAGTGAGGGAGCAGCTCTTGGGGCACAGACCCTGGCACCAGTGAGGGCATGGCTTTTTGGGGGGCACAGACCCCGGCACCAGTGAGACGCAGATTGAGACAGGGCTGCGTAGAGCCCGAGTGCCAGTAAGGACGCAGTTTGGGATGACACAAACCCTGGCACCTGAAGGACGATCTTAAAAAAAGGCAGGGAGGCCTGGTGCACCTTGGGGTGCAAGTGTATTTTCTTTGCTTAGACTGGCAGGGGTCACACCCTGGTTTTGAACTTGTGGTCCCCTTGCTGTGGGGCTGGCACCCATGCCTTTGGGCCAGGGAGTGCCATGTTTCAGAAGGGAGCAGAGAAGGGGGCCATGAGCCTCCAGGCACTGGAAGGAAAAGCTAGAACCTCAGAGTCAAACCTTGTTTGGTGGGTTTGGATGGAGAGGCCTAGCTAGAGAAAAGAAAGGAGTCAGGCCACCTGAGGACAGACCCCAACATACCCCAATATAATAGGCAGTCTCCTGCTCGCATAATAATTTCCATCAAGATGTGACAGGTGAGATTAGGGCAGGACAGAAGAATTCCAGGAGGGCTCCAAGGGCGCCCCATGTAAGGCACGGATGACCAGGAAGATGGCGCTGGAGAGCGCAACTTGTGACAAGGTCTAAACCAGTTTCTGATCCTTGAAATTGGTTAATACATAACTTCCGTCCCTACCCGAAGAGAACAAACTGAAGGAAGCCTGACTGTAGCTTAGGTATGAGGGAACTCAGCTGGGAGGAGACTTGTGTTCCTGTGTCTACTGCCAGGGATTGTCTAGTTACTAACCAATGGCTATCTAACATAAAATATGTAAACAGTTCTGAAAGAATGGACCCAGGACTCTTCTTTGCCAGGTGAGTATCCTAGCCAGTGGGATAGAGTCAGGCTCCCTCTTGCTTGTTGTCTTTCTCTGCCTCTCTGAATCTTGCATCCCTTTCTACACAGTGGCCCAACTTTAACAGCAGCTGTGGAAGCAGTTTTCCCCCTCATATTATTTTATAGCCTGGTTGGTACAGCACTCTCCTGACTGCTGGGAGGCACTGAGGATTTCAAGCTCTACCCATGTGCATCTGCAGACAACTTTCAAACTCTCAAGTATGTTAGTGATTGTTCTGGGCTTGTCCCTAGTGTCTGCTTTCAGTGGACAGATAGAGATGAGCCCAGAGCAGACTTGTTCTCATGCCTCTGGGTTTGGAGCATTTTTATGGTGGTAGAGGGTGGAGCATGCCTGTCACCATGGTTCAGAAAAGCCCTAAAAAGTCAATCTGGATTCTACGGTATGTTCTGTGCCTCTTTTTCTTATGTAGTAGAAATATGCTGGTTCCAGTGTATTTGGATCCTTCCTCAGTCACTCTACCAAAGGAGGATTTATTACTGAGGTCCTATGACAAGTAGTAGCTTTGGAAGGCAGCAGTGAAATAATGTTAAGGTGAAGGATTCTATAGCTGCATATTTTTTCTTTATTAAGCAAATATAATGGGGATAATCTGCAATAACTTGTATTTCTCGTACATAAAGCACTGAAGAAACTACAATACCTAAAATAAGATTTAAAGCATTGTACTTCAATATTGTGTTTCATCGCTTCTGTGAATTAAATAGGCTTGCTTCTTTATGATTCCCTGCCACCTTTTTACGATAGTATATACTGTCTCTGTTCATGTCACACAGCCAAATCATCTGTCTACTGAATTTCAGAAACAGCATTAGCCATGTCAGGTCCACTTAATAGGTATTAAGAGTTAGGGTTTTAATAGATATAATATTCTCCATAGTGTCACTACCATCATGATCACTTTCATTATTTTACTCAAAAGTGACAACTGGGGCATTTAGATGTATGATTACATTTTATATAGGCAATGAACTGTTCCTTAAGATACTATAAGAAACAATGAGTCAATGTAGTGAAAAGACTCAAGTGTTAAAGGGCTCATTAAGATGTTAAGTTATATTATTTTCTGGTAAGCAGGGGTGATAGGGGTAAAGACTTAGCAAAGCAAAGGCCCAGTGTAACAAATGTAGTAAGTTTCAGTCTTCATATTTTAATGCATGTTACTGTCTATGGAACAGAGCCAAGGATGTATCAAGATTAGACAAGCCATGATAACAATATATGAATTATTATGAAAGAATTGTATTCCTCATCTACCTTTTCCCTAACCTGAATTTGTCCCTAGAGACTGTTCTCTCATTTTGGACTAACTGAAAGAGCCCTCTGCTACATTTGTTTTTGTAAATAAATTAATATTAATCAATATTACAACAGAATTACATTTATATTAACCTTAAAAAAAAAATTTGGAAGACATGAATTTTCTGATTTGAAGCTGTACATTCTCTCTTTTTCTTTATTTTGTATTGATTGCCTCAGCAAGAACTGTGTGACCTAGGAATTTTTTTTTTTGAATGGACTAAAAGCAAAACCAAAAATGAAAATAATGGCATACTTTGTATTCTGCAGTTTACATTTTTTTACTTCATTCTACTTTGTAAAATAAATTATTTTTCAATAATTTAAATGTATGTTATGAAGAAATTGACTAAACCCTTTAATAAATACTAAACTATTACACTGAAATTCTCAGGCATTCACAAATTACGTCATGTCTGCAGAGGTAATGAAGATTAAATATGCTCATTCAAATGCTCTGTTGATAATAATTAAAATTGTGCAAAACACAGCAGTTTCAATTTGCTGCATATACGTATGTAGAGAGACCTTTTTTTTTTATCAGATTCAAAAATTCAATGTAAACTTAAAAACAATTTTACTTGGCATGTTGTTGTAAACATTAGAGTTAGCTTAGTTTCCACCGGCTAGATTAGCTCAAAAGCCAGCACATGATTGCAAAGCTACTGATGAACCTAGTCCTAGTTTTAGGTTTGTAATTAATCTCAAACTCAGTCATGTTTCACCATGTTTTGCATTTCAATATGAAATATCAGGATTATTTTAATAACTATATATTTTTCATTGTTATAAAATAAACTAGATCTTTTCTTTTAAAAAATCTTGTTTTCTTGTAGCACTTAACTAAATAATGCTTATCCATAAAATTGAACAAAGAGTATATATAACCAGTACATTTTTCCTCATTTTTCTTTGCTGCCCTTATTCATCTGGATGTAACCTGAGATCAGAATAATAAAATATCTTCATAAACAAATCCACAGAAAAGTTCTCCCAAGCCTCACCAGTGAGTACGTTGGAGAAAATTGTTGCTGTTGCAGTCTGAAACATACTTTCTGTTCAAACACACAAATAGTTAAAACGGTGGACACGTACTGTTGCAATTGTACCTGTAAGTGTGGTTGCAGCATGCCTTAGGTCATTCAGCACCATTGCAGGGTCAGCATGGATAGGACAACTTGCTGATGTTCCAGCTGACATAGTGAAATTAGTCTTTCCAGTACCATTTCACAGAGCCCTTACTGAACTTTCAGTGACCACTCCAACAGGCTCACCTATTAAATCGCCACTCACTCACTAGCATCAAGCAGACATACTAGTTGAAGCAGTGGGTAAGTGGGTTGTCAGCCTGCATACATAAAAAGGTAGAAACAGCAGCAGGACACTCTGCTTCAGCCACCCCAGAGATGGATCTGAAGGAAACTCTCAAAAGCTTTCCAGGAAAGATTAAGGGGCAAATAAGACCCATGCACTAAAGACTTTTATTATTTTACCTTTTGCATTTCATGGTCACTTCTGAGTCATAGAAAAAAAACCCACATTTGTTTTGAAGAACCTGTTTTAGAGTCACTTGAATTAACTGCTTGCTGTCACAGACTTCACGGCTCCAACCACACTAATAGTCTAAGAATTGTAGCAACATCTGGTTCCTCTCCAAAAGGGGCATTACATAATGAAACTTGTCCCTGCAGTTAAAAGTGAGAAGAGTAGCAGTTGTTATGCACCAACTTTAGGTACTGGTCTGGGAACTGTTAACAATCCACATGAACTATCATAGTTGCAAAAAACACGGTGTAGTGGTCCATCAAAATGGGATACCCAGTATGGATCTACTCCTCCCCTGCAACTTGCATTGCTTTAATCAAATCATTGGTTTCCAACTGACAAAAGACAACTCTCTAATTCAGACAGAGAGTGAAATCCTTAAGTGTCTTTTCACTTGTTTTAATTGAACTAGAATTTCATCCAAGATGTCTAAGAATGAAGAAGCAAAAGACACAGAAAGATTCTAAACCATCCAGCTGATACTTCAGTTACCACGAAAATGAGCAGTCATTTTGAGTATCAAAATTGTCTAGGAAGAGGGACTTGACCCCACCTTTGTTAATGTCTAGACTTGATTTGCCTGCCTGATTCACACTACTGCTATCCATCTCCTAATGGGGTTAGAATGTTGTAGCTGTGATAGTTCAGGAAATGTATGAGGGATGACGGTTTTTTGCAATATATTTTATTGGAATGACTGTATAGTTGGGAGATAAGTTAAACAAGCTTTCAGGTCCGAACTGCTCTTCCTCAGGTGACCCCAGTATTTTTCTGAAAGCCTGTCTAACTTTTCTCACAACTGTAAACTTGGTCTAATAAATGATATCATGAAACCTTTGCACGAAAACCAACTTTTTCTAGTATTGCCAGGTTATGATCCAAGTCTTATAATCATCTGATACTTTTTCATTAGCTATAGGTTTTATTCATAAAGTTCAAATTTGGATCCAAGATTCTTTGGAGCTTGGTGGGGAAAGAGTTGGACCTGGGATGTTGTTCAGCCTTCTGTAGGACCAGCTCTGACATGTGGAGTTGGATTTGGATCCAGATTCAAAATTTATAATAAGTTTTAATTAAAAAAAATAGACAATGGAAAGTCAAACAGAAGACTTAAGAAGATTGTTTTCTGGACTTTGTGATCTACACTTTATTTTAAGAACACAGTATCTGCCATTTCCCATGAAAGGTTTCACTCACACCTTTTGGCACATTGCATTCTAAACATTCTTTCAGGATAGTATGAAAAGTTTGTGTCTCCCTCTATCCAAAAATAAACCGCAGTAACACCCACACACAGGCCTACTCAAAAGGCTAACTATGGAGCTTCTCTTTCTCTTTCTGATAAGGAAGTTAGGCAGTCCCTTAATAGAAGTCTTGTCTTTCTTTAAAGTGTTGAGTGCTGTAAAGTAACACAGATCTTTCCATAATGATCACTATTGCATAACATATTTCCTCACCTTGCTTTCCAGAAACAGAAAAATGTTTGTCTAGAACCTTCTACTAATATAAAAATAATCCTTAGATTATTTTCCTTCCATGCCACATATTCAGACAAACATTTGTGAATCTGTGAAACATATTAATGATAAATTAAATTTATAAAATGGTTTGGACATGTAACAGGAAAGCCTGGCACCCTTACCAACACCATCTTGCAGAGTGTTGTGGATGCACAAAGAAGAGAAGGAAGATCTAGGACAAGCTGGATCACCAACATCAAAGACTAGCCGGGATTAAAACTGACTGATTGTACAAGGATTCAAAAGACTGGGAAGAATGGAGGAAAGTTATTGTTACATTAAAGGTGTCCCAGTGGTTGGCGCAGCCATGGGACTGACTTGACTTGACTTGAAAGTATACAATTTCTGAGCCCAAAGAAACTTGTATTTCTTTTCTCAACTCTGTTGTCACAGTTTCTTATTGGTAGTGATTTAGTTCTATACTTTGAGCCAAAGCTAGCAATCAAATTAAGTTTCATAGATACCATGAGGCAGAAGGTAGGGCAGGGTGTTATCTTAAAAACTAACTGGTTGAAAGGTGTGAGCTTTAGTATGCAACAACCTACTTTTTAGATGTTATGACAAAGAAGGTTGTTGCCTATAAAAGCTCAGGCCTCTGAACCCATTAGTTTCTAAAGTGTCACCCTCCCCTGCCTTCTGCCTGACTTCAGACTAATACATGTAACCACCTCTGGGATACCATGAATGAAGGTAAACTTCATTCATACAGAAGTGGATGGTGGCAGAATGGTTAAGGTGTCATGCTATGGCTCCAGAAATGTAAGTCTGAATCATACTCTAGACTAGAGCTATTTAACTTCTGAGTGGCTAGAAATGACAGAACCCCCTGGCCGCAGGCCACACAGGCTGCACACCCCTCAGGCTGTGTGCTACATCATGCAGCCCCTCCCTGCAATGGACCTCCGTACTGCACCATGGCTGTGCTGTTGCATCCCACACACTGTGCTGTGTGGTCCCCTCCCGCTGTATGGCAGGTGCTCCCATGCTGCATGAGGTCTCTGGGTCCCCCTAAGTCCCCTGGTCAGAGGCTTCCTCAGCCCTGGAGGCCACAGCACACCATACTGCCCCTGTGCACAGGAGCAGGAGGCAGTAGGAAGAGGGGGAGCCCAGAGACTCCAGGGACAGCAGCAGCCAGAGTGGTGGAGAGAACAGTGCCTAGACTGGGAGCCTGAGGGCTGCAAGTTAAGCCCCAACTCTGCTCTAGACTTATGCCTAAACATGACTTTAAATGGGTACTTGGTTATTCACACTAGGGAATCAAAGGAGTCTGGCTGTAATGCTGGCCATACTACTCCTTTGCACACTGGCTACAAAAATTCATGTGCCTTATTCATGTTTGTCCTATGAATTGCTAGGAATGAGAAGACCTCTGATTTCATGCAGAGTGGATGAACACACTCCCGGCAAGTAACAGGATATTGTGAAAGTACCATCTGCTTTAGTGTGGAATGGCAGTCCAAGCTCCTACAGAGTTATAGCCAGAAAATCTGCAACTATATGAACTGTTCTTGTGAGAACTTGAACCATTATTAAAATGGGCAAAGAACTCTGTATCTTCTTTTTCTTTCCATATTCTATATAATGATCATTTGAAATACATGATTTTGGTGAAGTTACTGAATGGAGGCTACATCCAAAAAAAGTGTGATTTACATTTCATTCCGGCACTGGCTGTGGTTCAAAGTAATTCTGATGTTTTCTGAAGGTCAGTCCAACTATTGTGTCCAAGTTGTTCAGAAATCTCTGTCAGGAACTTATTACACAAATGCGTAATCACCTGAAGCCTGTATGCCTGACTCCTCATGTCAGTTACCCAATCCATTTACTTTCTAGAACCATGAGGCCAACTAAAATTCTTAACTAAAGTATGAGAATAATTTATAAGCAATGCCTTGAAGTATTAAGACACAAACAGTATTTGCCCAAATATGTCACACAAGGCCAGTCTACACTGATATGTACTTTATATTATGAAATTTTTTTTTAAAAATACAGTTCTCAAAAATAGACTCCCAGATTCAGAACTGGACTCATATTCACAGACACACTACATCTGAGTTTAAAAATGCTTACACACACCCCTTTTACACTGCTTCTGTCATGTGCTATGAGGCCTCCTTTTAAAAATGAGCTAAATATAAAAACCGAATGAAAGAAATACAGCTGGAAAAGTAAAACTACAGATGCCTACTTGATTATATATAGGCATTTAAAAAAAGTTAGACATTTGAAAAATGTATTTAATCCATCCAGTTGGTTCTCTCAAGTGTCAGTGTTTCTGCTTTAGTATTAGTGATGTATGTTCAAAATTTTAATTCGTAGGGCAGGGCTGAAACTAGTTTAAGCAGCACTCAATTAGAAATCTTGATTTCTGAGACTTTGACCAGATAGAACAAATATATTTTAAAGGATCATAATGTAAGAGTGATTCCTCACCATATATGTTTCTTTGTATTAATTTAAATTTCATACATCTGGTTCTCGCTTTATCAACTTGGAAAGCAGTGCTTTCCCCTCCAGACTCAGATGCATTTGAAAATGGGGATGCACAAAATAATTTTGTAAATATCTTTGCAGGTTTCCTTTTCTGACACTATGGTTTGTAGTGGTGACTTGTATGCATAAATAGAGAACCTATTCAGTGAGAAAAGCAGAGAAGAAGTCCAGAATTTAAAAGATATGCATCATCCTGCCCCAAATTCATATATTCTGAAAATGAACCTGAGAAAAAAACAGCAAGGAGAAGGCAAAAGGAACTACTGTAGCAGCAGTAAGAGAGAGTATTGTACAGGAGAAATGTAAAAGATAAGTCAGGCAAAAAGAATACAAAGCTAAATTCTGGAGCCAAAAAAGGTGTAGGCAGATCAAGAAATACCTGGGTTAAAGCAAAGTAAGCCAGATCAGATAAGAAGTATTTTAACTCTTTTAACTATTGTATATAAACACAATCCTCTGAACCTGCTATCTTCCATGTATTCTAAACACAGTCACTCCATTGTATGATGATCAGTAAATTAGCCTTGACACTGTTAAAAGCTCTATCTTTCACATATAACTCATGTCATCAACAGTTATTTCATTGGATTGTTCTTGGGCCTCTAAGGACATTCCTTCCTCACCTGACATCCACAAGGCAGGTGATCACATTTGTCCATCTGTGGTGGCTTAACCCATTATGACACTATGGCATTCTTGATGTCAATACAAGAGTATTCTGTGTCTGCAGAACTGTTAGAGATCACAATGACAAGCCCTTTGACTGTCTGAACAGATATTTCAAGACATATAGTGCCACAACACATGGCATTACCTTATTTTTATATTTTGGATGGTGTTAAGAACATAAGAAGTGCCATACTAAGTCAGACCAACAGCACCTATAGCTTGGTATCCTGTCTGACAACGGAAGAGGTGGATACTTTGGTTCAGAGCAGTGGTTTTCAACCTTTTGCAAACCCTTTTGGAAATTCTGAATGGGGGTGCAGACCCCTTTGAATTGTAAGTGTGTGTATTCACATACTTTTGATTGATCATGGTCATCTTTTGCAGACCCCTTAGACATAGTCTGCAGATCCCCAGGGGTATGTGGACCACAGGTTGAAAAACCACTGCTTTAAGATCTGGAAGAACATGGAACTAGATATATACTGAATGATCTATCTCTTATTCATTACCCTCCCTGGCATCCACCATTGTTTGTTTAGAGAGGCCAGAGGAAATATCTCCAACCATAATGTTCAATAGCTATTAATAGATATATCAACCATGAATTTGTCAAGTCCCTTTTATGAACCTAGCAATACTATCTGCCCCTCTCTCTCCCAGGGTAGCAGGATGCTTAGGGTACCTGCCACTTTAGGATGTCTGCCAGCCTGCGGAGCAGCCTCTGTGTAAGGCCAGGGCTAATTGTGGAGTCATCTGACCCAGGAAGCCTGCAGGTGGGCCTAACCTGATGGAGGAGTCATCTGACCCAGGAAGAGGGCTGGGCTTGGACTGGATATTGTCACAACCCAAAGTTGTGATTTTTTTGTTTGTGTGCGCGCTTCGGCACTGCTAAATTATTTCCCGCCAAATTTGTCGCTTTCTTTGCACGGTAGAGTTCTCTGCTGCTAGAGAACTCTGGTGCAGCGGGGGATTTCCCACCAGATTGCAGCTTCTTTGCAGTGTGCATCTCTTTCTTGCACCGTAGTGATGCACGTTGTAAAGAAGTTCTCGCCATTTGTATTAGGATCTGCGCCATGTTATTGGCCAATTCCTAATTTAGGCACACATGGCAGCTAGCGATTGGCTTGCTAGCTGTACAAAAGGCTTGGGTAATTTCCGCCCAAGCCGGAGGAGGGAGGAAAAGAGAGAGAGATTCTGTGTGAAGATCTCTAAGCGCTGTGGACCCTCGCGGACCTGACGTGCCTCCCCTAAGCAGGCAAGAGAGGCAATAGAACCGAGCCTACGGAGCTTTCGCTTCTCGCCTCTCCCCTTTGCCGAGCGCAATCCTAGACGTATCCCTTTCCTGTAATTTCGGACCCTGCAGAGCCTAGCAAACTCTGGGGAAAACATATCGGACCCGCGGAGCCTGAATAACTCCGGGGAAATTTTCGAACCCAACTTAACTGGACCCGCGGAGCCTAGCAAACTCCATGGGAGCAATCGTTCTGTCAGAATCCTCCAACGAGGGTTCAAGCGGGAGCTGTGCCTGGAAACTTGTCCAGCCTACACTGATACCATCTTTGGGTGTAAGTAAACAATCTTTTCAATCAACCATTATGTCTCCGTGACTAATTCTAACTCATGTGTGCAAAACCGCTTCGCGGCTCTCTCCCACCCCGCATGTCCGGGCTGCTGGCCACAGCCCATATGCACTGGAGACGGGTCCGGTACGACCCTGGTTCGCCCCCGGCTTGCCCATGGCGGCCAGAATGGGATCGGAATCACCACCGCACATGGCAACGAGGGCAGGCTCAGGGCCCGGCCCGCACAGACATAAGCCTAGGACCTGAGCAGAGCTGGCAGTAAGATCCTCGAGGCTGCTGAGAGAACATTGCCTCAGCAGGATGGCTGCAGCTGTACAAGATCAGCATGTAGAGTAACACTTGGTACAGTCTGGAGATTTAGGAAGGAATTATGGAGGTGGAGGAGGGTCCTGGGGAACCCGTGTCGGGTCCAGAGCCCTAAAGCAGGGCTGGTGAAGGGTTCAGGTGAGCCCAGAGTGGGGCTGCAGGCAGGAGATCTATTAAGGGGTCCAGATGAATCCAGAGAGTGGGGCTGAGTGTGTAGGACCTGATGAGGGATCCAGAGGTGGTCTGAGTGTGAGACACCTATGGAGGGGCCCAAAAGGGAAGACCCATAGATGAGAGAGGGCTAACCACCGGAGGACTTACCCACAAAATCTCACTGGCCTAGGCAGGGACAGGGCCTAGGGACCATTGCCAGAGATTGCTGGAGCCAAGGGAGCCTGGAGATCTTGGCGGCCCAGGTGGGACCAGGGCCTAGGGTAGGCCGAAGATTAAAGAGGACCACAGGAAGAGAGGAAGGGGTCAAGGGGCATGCAGCCTAGGATGAAGATGGCTGATGCAGGGTCATCTGTAAAGGAGGGTTCTAGAAAAAACGGTCCAAGAGAGAGAGCTGGGGCCAAGGGGGCCTGGAGGTCTGTAGCTCAAGAGGGGCAAAGAATGGGGCTGGAAGCCTGCATCCCAGAAGGGGCATCTGACATCAAGAGGGAGCCCAGGAGGGCCAGGGTAGTTAGAGCAGGATGGCCTAGAGATTGATCCTGGGTAAGGCCTAAAACTGCACCCTACTGGGGTTGGTCAGTGCAGTGGGGCTGCCTGTGGTGAGGCAGCCTCCACAAAATGCCACATGTTGCAACCCCAAGGAAAGGTGAGTACAGGGCACCTGAAAGCCTCAGCTCCCACTGTCTTATGGATTATCCCATGGAGCGGGGACAACACCCTAACAGAAAAGGAGGGGAGAGACTGGGACCAGAAGGGTCCAGAGAATGGTTGGGAGAGAGTGGGACCAAAAAAGGCCCAGAAAGTGTGTGGGAGAAAGTGAGACCAGGGGTTCGAGGAGCCAGAGAAGGGGCGAAGCAGGAGACTGAGGGCTCTGGCAGCCCCGGAGAAGGACTGAGTAGGAGACCAAGGGGTCTGGCAGCCCCAGAGAGGGAGTGAGGGCTGTATGTGTAAAGAGAGAATGACAGTGAGAATGACATCTGCAAGGCATGGGGCATTGTGTAGGCATGGATTGGAGCCATGCAGTTAGCCCACAAGGCGCAGACCGCAAACACCTGGTGGTCATAAAATTAAGACCATGGCAGCCTCCTGCATTTAAAATAACCATTTTGCCTCAAGGCATGGCAGGTGAGAAGGGCGGACTACCTGTAGAGCAGGATAAAAAGATATTTTTTTAGCCTTCAGGGACTTTATGGCCACCCCTGGAGATAGTACCCTGTGACACTGTGGTGATGAATTCCATAAGTTAAGTATGCGTTGTGTGAAAAAGTACTTCCTCCTGTTTAAGCCTGTCTTTTAAGCCTGTCTTCTACTCATTTCAGTGGGTGCTCCCTAATTCTAGTATTCTGGGACTTGGAGAATAACAGTTCCCTTTTCATTTTGCCACACCCCTCATGATTTTATAGACATCTATCATATGTCCCCTCAGCCTTCTCCTTTCCAAACTTAAGAATCCTGCCATTTTAGTCTCTCTCCCTGTGGAGTCTTCCATGGTCATTTTGGTTGCCCTTCTCTGTACCTTTTTCTAATTCTACTATATCCTTTTGGAGATGCAAAACCAAAACTGCACACAGTATTCAAGATGTGGGCACACCATGAATTTGTATAATGGTATGGTGATGTTTTCTGGGTTTTTTTTAATTCCCTTCTTAATGATGCCCAACATTTTATTGGCATTTTTGGTCACAGCTGCACACTGAGCTGATGTTTTTAGAGAACTATCTACAAGGACTCCAAGGTCTCTTTCTTGAGGCATAGCAACTAATTCATAATCCAGCATTGTGTACATATAGTTGGTTATTTTTCCCCATGTGCCTTACCTTGCACTTGTTCACATTGAAGTTCATCTGACATTTTTTTCCCCGCTCTCACTCAGCTTGGTGAAATCTTTCTGCAGCTCCTGTCAGCTTGGGATTTGACTACCCAGAATAATTTTGTATGACCTGCAAACTTAGAGGTTTCATAGTACACCTCTATTTCCAGATAATTGATGCAAATATTGAATAAAATTGGGTCCAGTACACATCCCTGAGGAAACCCATTTCTGATATCCTTCCATCCTGAAAAGTGACCATTTAGTTCTATCCTTTGCTTCCTACCTTTTAACCAGCTCTCAACCCATAAAAGAACCTTCCTTGCCATTCCATGGCAACACAGCTTTTTAAAAATCCTTTGGTGAGGGACCTTGTTGAAAGATTTTTGGAAGTCCAAATATATGTCAGTTGGATCACCTGTGTCCACATGTTTGTTAACACCCTCAAAGAACTCCAACAGATTGGGGAAGCAGGATTTCTGTTTACCAAAACCATGTGGACTCTCCTCCAGCCAATCATACTTTTCCATATGACTGCTGATTTTATTCTTTATTATAGATTCCATCAATTCACCGGGGATAGAAGTGGGACTTATTGGTTTGTAGTTCCTAGGATCACCTTTGGAACCCTTTTTGAAGACTGGTGTTATGTTGGCAAACTGCCAGTCCCCTGGCAAAGGCCTTTTGTAACTATAGGTTACATACTATTGTCAACAGTTCTGCAATTTCACCTTTGAGTTCCTTCATAACTTTTGGATGAATGCAATCTGCTCCAGGTGGCTTATTAGTATTTAGTGATTTGTTCTAAAACTTCTTCTGTTGTCACTTCAGTGTAGTCCAACTCTTCAGACCTATCTACTAGAAAGATTGATCTGACATGGGAATTTTCTCAGTATCTCCTGCAGTAAAAAAACAAAGTAAAAAATTAATTTAGCTTCTCTGCTATGGCCTTATCATCCCTGAGTGCATTTTTTACACCTGGATCATAATGGTCCCATCAATTCTCTCACTGGCTTCCTGCTTCTGATATATATTTTAAAGTTTTTATTATTAACTTCAGCATTCTTTGCTAGATGCTCCTCAAATTATTTTCTGGCCTGCCACATTTACACTTGACCTGCTACAGTTTGTGAGCTTTCCTGTATTCCTCATTTGGGCACACCTTCTATTTTTTGAAGGGTGCCTTTTTGCCTTGAATGGGGGAAGGGGTCTGTTCACTCTTAGAATTATATGAGGAAATGGTTTCAGCCCATTTCCTAGCAGTAACCAAACTAATGTGGTAGTGTGTTTTTTCATGCTGAAGGCATGCACGCTACTTTTCCTAATTACCAGGTCTGAGACCTGCCGCTTTTTATGGAAGCAGCATTTGCTTTTTGTGCCTCTGCCAGGAGACATTGGCCCGTTTCAGAAGCTGTTTAGCAGCTGGAGAACATGGAAACAGTGCCTTTCAGTTTGGAATAGCACAACAGCAGCAGCAACTGAATGAAACTCTATGGACATGGACAGAACTGATATTGTAAATGACTTTTATACAGACCACTGCACACACTGGAGGGACCACATTTTAGTGGAAACATGGAACAATTAGCAGTGGACCCCAAATTTTCATATGAGAAAAGATACACTCACAAAGCTATGAGTGTCCCAGCACTTTTGAGTGGCACAGAATCCAAATTCGAGAGAATAATGGTCCAAAGCATGTTCTTGTGGCCCTTTGCAAACTGAAACACCCAGACAATTTGAGATCTTCTGGCAGGCAACCAGTTTGGAGGTGGAAAAACTATAGTTGGCACAGGGAATGTTGAGGCAACTAATGCTGTATTATCCCCAACTTTGTCAAAATTGGAAAGACACCTATGATATCTATGGCAGTTTGAACAGATAGGATGTCCCAACTGTGTAGGACCAATTGATGGGATACATACATACATTTATTCCAACACCATGATGTCAAACAAATAAGCATAGTAATGGGAAATATACACTTTCACCCTTAGGTATCTCACCACAGTATATTTACAGACATGTACATGAGATACTCATTAGGGATGCATGACGCTAACTTGTTCAGTAAATTCTGTTCCAATGCAGGCAGCACTGTTCCTCTCCCTCTACCCTGTAACAGTCATTAATAAGACATCTCTGCCAAATATAATTTTAGGTGACCCAGCATATTCTTTCTGTATTATCTGATCAAGCCTAATTCTGAGATGTGCCAGCAGGACAAAAGACAGCTCTAAACAAGTGTAGGTGGTGACAGAAGGTACCTTTGGCTGACTGAAAGCAGCGTGGTGTTGCTCATTAACTCATTTGCACTCCAAAATCTTTAGCAGTGTGACTGGATTATGTTCTGTGCTTTATACAATGCAATCTTATGTAAAATTAAACCAGAATGGGAAGGTCTTTGTAGACCATTATACACTGATACACACTGTAACAGGGAGCCTAGGATTCCTGTTACTTCAAGGTAAAAACTTGTAGTAGATACAGTCCAGGCAGGTGAATTGAGGTTAGCTGCAAAGGAGTAGATAGTAATGAAGCACTTAGCTAGGCAGAGAGCTTCACATTAAGGAAAAGGGGAATACCTGCAGCCAGTCAAGGGAACACTGCCCAGAGTAAACTGGCTGCAAGAGAGCAGGCAATTAGATGCCAAAGGCTAGGAGTGTCTATTGCAGGGGTAGCTACACTGCAGTAGGACAATAGGGCAGAGCCTAGCCAGGCAACAAGGACCAAGCTGAAGCAGTAGTTGTAAGCTCCCAAGCCCTGATGAGAAACCCCTGCAGGTGGCAAGAAGAGTCACCTGACCAGAAAATTGCAGGGTTTGGGGAATGTAACAGGGAATCCTAGTCCTGTTACCAAGAGACAGGGGGGCCCCTTTAAATCCAGAACCTTCCAGTCACGGCTGGCCAGTCAAGTAGGGGTTAAGACTCAAGCCCCGCCAGCTGGTCAGGTGACAGGAAGGGGAAGGCCAGAACCCTATAAATGGTGAGTGGAGAAGGCCAGAGGGGCAGCAGAGTGGGGGAACTCCCAAAGATCATGGTGCTGCAGCGGTAGCCTCTTTCAGAAGAATGATCATCTAGAGTAAGCGAGCATATTGCCTCTCTTATTTCTTTATTATTATTTTTCCATTATATGGCCATAGAAGCCTATGGTTTGAGTTGGATGTTAATAACCGGAGGACAGGGCTCAAGCTATTTGGGGAAGGAGAAAGCCTTATTGGGGGCCCACTGCAGAGTAGGGGTGCAGTATCCAGGGGTGAGCAGACCCCAGAGAGGGCACAGGAGCCCAAGTGAGTTTTTTTTGAGAGCTAGAGCCTTGGAGTCAAGCCCTGATTAGTGGGGGGTTTTTGGCTGACAGGCCTAGCTAGAGAGAAAAGGGGTAAACCCACAGCAGCTGAGACCCCAACATAAAGAGGAATTTATAAATACCATCTGCAAGGCTTGGGCTGTGGTATGGGGGAGGAACAGAGCCGCAGATAGTGTCCCCTAACATCGGGACAAGAAATGGGCAGCCTCCTGCCTAATTAAGATCATTAATCAATTAACAACAAGGCATGCCAGGCAAGAAGGCAGGCGGTTGGCCCAGAAACAGGTGGGCAGGCCAAAGGCAAATCGGCCCCCAGAAGGCCCTCCTGTTACAGGGAAGAATACTTAGAGCAGGGTGAAGACGGGGTCCAGGGCTGGGCAAAATCCAGGGCCAGGGTCCTGCAGCCTGAGTGGGTGAGGAGCCTGAGGAGGACAAATAAATAAGGCCAGGGCCCTGAAGCCTTAAAGAAGCAAGATTAGGGCCAGGGGTCCACTGCCTAGGGAGGCAAAAGCAGGCCAGGTGGCCCACAGCCCTAAAGGGATGAGACCAGGACCAAGGGCCCCAGTCACAACCTAGACAAGACAAGAGCTGGAACCGAGATGCCAGGACCAACACAGTGGGCTGAGGCTAGAAAGCTCAGTGAGAAGAAGGGGGCAGAGGCTGGGAAAGCTGAGGGCAACTAAACAGTAACATCTGTGAGGCATGGGCTTGGCCATAGGGGAAGTCAGAGGCTGTGAATAGCCCACAAGGCAGCAGTTGCCCTGGGGTATGCATGAGCTAGGAGGGCCCACCTAGTGAGAAAGATAGATATATTGGGACTATCCGGGTCCAAGAAGGATCCACTGGTAGGAAGGAAGGATGGAGCTTACTCTAGGACCCTTGGGCGGCTTCCCTTTATAAAATTAACTAAAAATATCAAGGTGTGGCTGGCAGGAATGAAGGGAGAGGTCTCTAAAGCTAGAGCAGGACAGGAGCCACATGGCCCCAGAGGCATTACAGCAGTCCCAAGAATGCCGATCCTGTTATACACACCTACTGACAACCAGCAAATGAGTCTTGGTATAGCAAAGGCTGTTAGGTGCGCCACTTGTGCTTCTGTGTTTGAACTGCATACTAAATACACTGGGACTGAAAATAGAATTGAGTAGTACATTTGGTCATTAGTCTGTTATACCATGCACTCAGTCTGTACCTTATACTCAAATGTTGATGTAAACAATAGAAAATAGAATGCTCTCTCTTTGCTTTAATTAAAATGCATTGTTCTTTAAAAAATGGGCAAATCAGCTGTCCTAAATTGGTGGAAGTATGTGTAAACATGCAACACAGATGAAACTTCATCATTTGTAAGGACTGTGCAGATCAGTGTGCCTACTCTTCCTAGCGCACTTGATTTGATATAGGATGAAGCTGATACTGCTGAGGATGTTGATCCATAGCTCTTCAGCTGGTTCTCCCAAGAACCCTTCCACATAGACTATAGTATAGTGTATGGTAATCCCATGGTTCACCATTTTCTAGTTTCTTGAATATGTCCCTGTGTAACCCTGCCAGGTTATCCTTTCATTAACCCACAACTGTTGCTCTTGTTCCAGACAGATTTAGGGGGAAAAAAAATCTTGGCTGTGCTTGAGTTCAAACAATTGTATTCTTAGCCCAGGGAGACACAGGTAAAATGCAGAAAAGTAACATTTTTTAACCTCAAAATAACACTAACCATTTTGCATTTTTATTCTGCCATAAAGCTTCTGCCTTGAGGTTTTTACAGAACTCCTTTAGCATTAGTTTTAATTCAATTTTACCTTCCAGCCATCCAAAACATTTTTGGGAGTGAATGGCTAGTTACTTATGGATGTGATAGCAGCAGTGATGATGATGCACCTTTTTAGGGTGCTGCAACCTTGAAAAACAACGCAGTGCTTCAGATCATAAACTAAGAGAAGGAGAAATTATTCCATGCACCATGGATAAAACTCCTCACTTACCAAAAAAATTTTTTCTGTATTTGTGACAAATGAACTGATAAGTGCCCAGACAGGATTGTAAACACAAATAAGAGCAGGGGTAGGTACACTTGCCTTACCAAGGACCATCAAAGAACACACAGATATTTTGCTGAGTAAAACTGCTATATTACTACTCTCCAAGAATGGCAAAAATTTGATCAGTAACAAACTGACTGTGGAACTAGTGACAGAATTTCAAGTGACTCGAGAATGCCTATGAGCTTAGTTTTATTGCCACTTCTAGACATTTTGGGCAAAGTGAGACTAGAAATCTTATAATATTTATATTAATTTATTTTCATTAAAAAGCTACTTTATTCAGTCACTGTGAAATGCCAATTTACATCTTTCCCTTTGCTTATCCACTATTTTGAACACTGTGATTGGGAAAGAGAGAGCCAGCATATGTATGGACAAGTCTAATAGCACTGCCACACTGAATCTGTGGCTAGGATTATAATTTAAGAAACCTAACTTTCAAAATAATACCAAAGATGTCAGGCTCTACCTCCCTAATGTGATAGGCTAAGTCCTTCCCTGCTTCTTTAGTGTAGAAAACTTTCTACTGTATTCTTCACGGAATGTGTAAAGAACAGGTCCTGTAACCAAGAACTGAAGTCATTTCCCAAGATAAGGCTATTACCCATTTACCTCTTCCTCCACTTTCTGGTTGTTCACTGAAGCTTGGGTAACACCTTAGTATATCTCCAGGTTCCAAATCCATCCCAGCTTTGCTGACTAGTTCATGTCAAAATGGGCTCACCTGAGGGAACAGTGCACAATCCATTTCAATACAAAACCAACTGGTTCCTGGGGCATCACCACTTCCCTTATTTTTGGCCCTCATCTCCCAGTAGCCTACCTTGGGCCTCGTTATTCTTTTCCTGTGCATCTGTCTAGTCTGCTTGATCCTATGGTTTCTTGCAGCTAGTTCAATCTTTATAGTTTGACCACATTCTTTGTACTCTTTAATGTGATGGGTTTTTCTCACTCCAGTCCCTGGCTACACCAAGGTTCTGGTGTGCTCATATGGCCAACAAATCGGCAGCTATTTCTCTACTGTTTCAAGTATCATAAATAGATCCTATGCAAGCAGATTAGTATCACAGGTACTGAGCAGAGGAATATGAAAATGGATCACTTCTGGTAAGAATCAGCTACAGGTTTCCCTTGCTTTATGCAGGTTCTGTAAATTTGCTCTTATGGGATGACTCTCTTTATACCCCAAATTCATTATATATGAGGTAAATTCACTTTTATGTGATTGGCAGCGGGTAAGTTTGTGGGGGGAGGGGAAAGGGCCGTGGGCAGGGGGGCAGATCAAAGTCCCAGTGGTGAGGGAGGGAGCAGGGCACAAGGAGGGGCTGGGATGAGTGGGGCCTTGATCTGCGCCCCCGCGGGTGGCGAGGGAGAGGATGGGGCTGGGGCAGGGACAGAGGCAGGCACTGCACAGCCAGGGTGGCGCACAGGATGAGGGGTGTGGCTTCTGCTGCTATGGGGTGCCACTGTGGGCTGGGGCCAGGCCCTAGCTCCAGTCCCAGCCCCACTCCCTCTGCCACCAGCAGGAGGGCAGATCAAGGCCCCACTCACCCCAGCTCCTGGGGCCAGGCTCTTCCTGGCGGGGGAGGGATTGGGTCATGCTGCGCTCAGAGCAGGCGGCAGTGGCACTAGGAGGGGGGGTCAAGGAGGCTACAGCAAATTTTGGGGTGGCTGTAGCCTCCCATTACCCCCTCTTAGTGCCACTGCCACCCGACCCAGCCCCCTACCAGGAAAAGTCCATCACTGTCCCAGCCCCAGCACACTTACTTTGGAATGTATCCCTATTTGTTACCTCGTAAAGGTAACAATTCCCTTTATGTGAATTTGAATTATGCTCAGCTTTTCAGGAATGCATCTACTGCATAAAGCAAGGGAAACCTGTATAGTCATTAGCATTATAGATAGTTTTGCTTGAATATGAGGACCAAACCACAAGCATAACCCCTAGAATATTCACCCTTTGAACTCACTGCTCTTGTGATTTTTAGCATGTCTTTTCCAGTGCAAATATTTGTTTAACACTGCTAAAAATTATATATAAATAAGTGCACAAGTATAAATTAGGATGAATCTCAATAGAGGATTTGTTTTAGGCATAGTCAATATGTAGTTAGTGGAGGTTGCCTAACAATGGCAAAGCCCTTCAGCAACTTGTTGACAGGGTGAGTTTTATTCTACCACTGAGATCATGTTTTGCCTAAGAGTTACAGCTGTGATGGTGCCTTGTAAATACCTTGAGCTAAGTGATATCGTCTAAAATTCTAGTCAAGAAAGACTAGACTATTTAAGTTGGTCTAATAAAAGATATCAGATTCACCCAAAGAACTTTGTCTGCCTATGTCCTTAGACCAACACAGCTATAACTTATACCCCTGTAGTCAAGAAAGAAGCTTGTTATACTTCAGTATATGTTACAGTGGTCTCATTAAATCCTGCTTTGATTATATTTTAGAAAGTATTAGATTGTGCTACTCAACATGATCTTGTAGCCAAGTCTTTACTAGTCAAAGTCATATTAGCATATTTTTAAAATACACTCTTTTCTAGTGAAAATGCAGTATTAGTCTATACAAAGCCTAGATTTTTCATGGAAAAGAGCCCTAGCACTTTCAGGTAACATTCCATTTGTGTTTATCATGTATTTATAATCCACAGATCTATAGTCAATTTATTCTGCAGGATTACCTTTATAAGCAAGTATAAATGTACACTCTCTGATTTGAGGGGCTTACACTTTGCATAAGTAAATTTGCAAGGTCCCTTTCAGTTATACTTCCCTCAATCCTAAAGGACTACTCATGTGCATTGTTATGCCAAGATGTATGAAGTTAGAGCTTAAATTTTAGACTAAGGTCACAAGAAATGAGAAACTCTCAAGGGAGAGGCTATAGATCTGCTTGTCTATAGATCAAGGGGTTCCAGTACCCCATGCAAATGGTGCGGAGAACAACTGCTATTCCTGTCAATGTAGGGCACTGTCAACAATATTACCAATCCCGAACATTCAAACACCATGAACTAATATCCCCAAACTCATGAAATTGTAAAAAAATTAATTCTTTGTTTTGGAATTTCTGAGATTTTTAGAATGGACTAAAGTCCTGCAAGCTTTTACCCACATATTTTTAAGTTTTAGCTCATAAGGGCTAAAAACTTACTTTTAAAAAGAAAAAAAGTGAGTTCCTATGTAAACAATTGTTTCCAGGAGCTGGGGTTTTCAGTGAACTACCAAATACCATAGCTGCATAGCAACCTCCCCACCCACATCACCAGACTGGGTGACTGGCCACTTTCACCTTCCTGGTCTCTAGACTACATATGCAGAGAACCTGAATCCTCTGCAGAGCTCCCATTTAAGAAACTAAAGTTTTACACACAACAGCTACAAAATATGGTCCCTATGATGAACAAGGGTTTCTGTGTTGTCTATATTATAAAAATACAAAATATTTAATGGCTTTAAAATGTACTCGTTCACCCAAGTCATGCAGCAGTTGAATGTTTTTCAACTCAACTATAAGATGCACAGGAATAACTCAGGCAACACTACATTTATTGTCTATGATGTCAACTCCTCATTCCCTATAATTCCTGTACTCACTAAGATCTGTAGAAACAAATGGACTTAAGTCATTCCTGATCATTCAGTAGTCGATAAACTTTGCATAGGTTCCCCCAATATATAAATTAAAAAATAAACAGACAATGTGCTTTTAAAAAGCTTTACCTGTATGTTTTTTAACCTGAGCCAGTACTCACCAGTAAGCAAACTAGGCTGATATTTGATATGCAAAACTGTATGACACAAAATATAAATATGTACTGCTCTGCCTCATGCTTTGTTCTCTGTTTGAATTGGTGGACAATGAATACTGCTGAACCTATGCTAATATGAGGAAGCTGTTCCTTCTCTTATTTACATTCTGCCTTTAAAATCTCTGTCCTCTTTCACATGTCCGTCTGCTTTCTACTTTCACTTCATCTGATCATGAGAACAAATGTTTTAGAACCATGCCTGCAAATGACTCTCTGAAATAAAACATAGTTTTAATACTTGACATGTGATCCATCTTGGCAGGACACAGCTGATGGTAGGATCCATAGAAAGTTGCATTTGATAAAATATTGAAGGATATGGTCCTGGAATCAAGACATACAAGCACCAGAAGTTGTTATGATTCCATTTTCCCTGTTGGACTGTTGCCAAGAATGTGCTTGGCTTCTCCCTCACGCTTTCCAGGAGTTTTTGCTGAAGCTGTGTTAGTCTGACATCTGCTGGATTAGTGATCACATGAAAATAAACACTGGCCAAAATACAAAGTTTTTAAAAATGGAAGAAAAAGATTTGATGATTAGCTTGTGGTAGCAATGAAACATATTTTAATATGCATAAAAAGGTGAAAACAATGTTACTCTGGTTGCAGTCAGGCACTCAAAAATTAGGAAATGCCAAAATTAAGATTGTTTATGCAACCTTTTAGCTACTCCAATCCATGCGGACTCTATGGTGGCTGACAGCAGCACAATGATGCTCCCTGGCACAGTCAAAAGAGATAGAGGCATGCCCAAAAAAGGTGGACAATCGATTTAAAGCATGGAGAAGAGGATTAATTAGTAAAAAGGGAACAAGAACTAGCAAAAAACAAATGAACAAACAACAAATCAAATTATATCTGAACTATACATCTTGGAAAAAACTCAACTGTTGCCAAGAATGTTTATTTTCATATTTTAATATTGCGAGAGCCCCATTGAGAAAATGAATCTTGGGTTTTCCTGTAGAAAAATCTTTGAAAGTATCATCCCACTGTAAGACAAAACCTGCTTATTTGCAAGGCTGTATCAAGAAAGAGACAAAATCAAATATGCTAATTTTTAGGCTAAACTCCTATGGAAGTTCACATTTTTTCCAAAAGGATATTTTAAAATAGGATACATATTTACAAACAAATCTGTTTCTTAAATAGGACAGTAGGTAAGCCCTTGCCTACAGTGCCCCAAAAAGGACTGTGACCACAATTTTTGAAAATAACAATGGAGACGCATTAAAGGAGCCTAATTTTCAGAAAGCACTGTGCATCTGCTGTAAAAATCTATTTGAATCTCAAGCTGGGCACTCAAAACTGAGGCAGTCCACACCATTAGTTACATTTGAAAATCTTGCTTTATGTTGCCTCTGTCCTAAAACACAGCAAAGTTTAGAGGAAAGGTCTTTCAGTTAATATAAACAGATGGGTCTTGTTCCTGGCTTGGCTACCGCCTTCCTTTTATGGTCACGAGCAAGTTACTAACTCCATTTTATTGTCCTAAGCAAGCATTTGAATCTTGTTTGCATGAACGTAGATGCTTAAATCACCCATAGATTATATTAAATACAAGTAGTTTAATTTTTAAAGAGGTTGGTTGTAAAGAGAAGTCACTAAAGTCAACCCAAGTTTAAAAATGCTAGTTTTAACCTTCCTTTACCTCTTTCTCCATTTGTGCAATGAGAATATTTTCCTGCTTCTGTAGGTCTTTTAACATGTTAATGTTAATGTAGTTAATGGTAAATCTTCCACCCACTTCAGTGAAACCACAAATTCACTCAGTATTTTACTTGTGATTATATCAATGAGATAAATTACTGCAGTTGTGTGCTACGGTACATTTTTTATTTTGTAACTTTCACTTCTTTCTGATCATTATGCACATCTATTTGGATCCAAAACTACTTAAAATCTCTAGGCAACTCAAGCAAGGTGACTAAGTGGATATATGGGCTGATATGAAGCATGAGTTTGTGTGCTGGTCTTATAAAATAAGTAGGTCCAGTCTATTGTGCAAAATAAAATACTTTGGGTGCCTATACATGTGCATCGAGGCTGCGCATTGGAGCAGACTCAATTAATCAAGTCTGCTGGAGCATGGTAATTATTACAGTCCATCAGACTCTGGGGGGGGGGGAAGGGGACACTCTAACTAAAGCTCGTTCAATGACCTTTCATTAAAGTGCCCCTGCTGCCATTTGTCAGCACCAGGATGCTGATAAATGTGACTCTCTGGGCACTTTAATTAGAGTGGCTCTCAGAGCCGCTGTAACACTCTTGGAACTGCTCTAATTAAAGTGCCCCTCCTGCCTCCTGGAGCACATGTATAAACACCCTTCAGTTGTATTATAGCCTGGATCACTTGACATGGCTGGGTTTCAGAGATGTATTTATATTTAAAGTCACAAGAGACCATTGTGACTGCAAACTGAGTCTCTGTGTAACTCGGGCCTTAAAATTCCACCCATTTGTAGTGCTGACATAACTAAAGTAACCATTAATAATTCAAATTGGGCCTAATAATGAACTGGGAGTAAGCACAAACACTTGAGTCCACGTTATATGCTTCCAGGGACCCATTCTGTTAGTGGAGTGTCCTGCATCATACGAAGTTTCTAGGTGAATGGGTAGGCTCTCTATATAAAGTGCATTCTAGTAGTTAAGTCTCAGGGTGACAAAAGTATCAATGACCAGGAAATAGTCAGCATTAGAAAGAGGCAACTGTAGTCTCTTTGGCAACCAGAGATGATACAAGGAGTCACCACTGAGAGTCTAGAAGCTGCAACAGGCCCAATGGGAGACCTAGACTGAATTGCTTTGGCAAAACATGGACACACAAAAGGTTTCAATACACAGAACCTAACTGTCTTTTTAGAGTGTATCAAACCTATTTCATACAGACAGACAAATTCTATACTTAATTATGCTCTGCAGGAGATATAAAATTAAGACCACATTCTCCTTTCAAGCCACAGAACTCCAATGTCACCAGGAAGACTACACAAAGATTAAGAAAAGACTATAAACTCTATGTAGTAACTGGGTCACTCATAACAGTCACCTGCTGCTTTGACCATGAGGCTTACCACTGCGCTCATTAACAGTTAAAGAGAAGCCTCCCACTCTCTGGATCACTGCTTCCTTTTCTTCCGGGCTGACTCTGCTACTACTCAAAGTCCTCTATATGGGAACCCCTGCCAAAGTCACTTTAACAGAAACATGATGGTGGTGACAGCAAAAGCTGCACAAAGGATCTTCCAGATTGTTTCCTGGGAGCTTCCCAGAACCCTGGTTTTCAGTATTAATCCCTAGAAATTAACAGAACAGTTCACCTTACTTCATGATCTCTCTCAACTCAAGCAGGCATAATTGCATTGGTTATACTCGGTTCACTTTTAGAAAGATTTCTTTACAACTGAGAGACTAAAAACATTTTTTTTTTTTTTTTACATGCCTACAATCTGAACAATTTAAATCTGTCACAGAGGCCATATAAATAAGTGGAGCAGGCTCCATTTTTACATGCTCTTTGGAGGGGAACTCCTGAAATGCTTAGGAATTAATTGTCTGAAAAACCACCTCTTAAAAGTCTTTCAGTAGTCAAAAAGCACATTGAAGACTCCTGTGTTATTCTTGATTTATAACCAATATCTGAACTTTCTCTGAGAACAGATGGTTTTGAAATATACTGCATTTTGTGGTGCACCAAAGCCTGAGTGTAGCAGCCCTCAGGATGTAACAAAACTTGTTTATTTTACTTAATATGCAACTGAGTTTTGGTTTTTAGTTATCTTTCTAACCATCAAGTCATTTGTATTTTTAATGTTTGTAACTGAAGTACCCAAGTACTAAATTAATGGTTTCTATAATGTAATGTAAATAAATGATTTTGCCTTCAGTCTCTAGTGCATTGATTCTGCCAGGTCACTTTAAAGAACAGTACAGTCTGCACTGGATTACTCAATAATTTACATTTAGTTACATACTTGCCCTTCAGCTTCATGGTTAATATTAAACTAAGCCTGAATCATTGCATTATATTTCATATTAGCAATGCCTTGTTTTGACAACACGAGCCTTTGGAGAAATTTAAGCGCAGTCCTGTACAGCAAGAAAGCTCCAGCTCAAGAACTAAGGTTTGCCTTTGCTGTAACAGTTCAGGTCAGAACCTTGAGTCTCTCCACTTGAAGCACTGCAGCTTGAGCTAGTGTTACTATACTGAGAAACACACTTGAGCTACACACTGCAATCAGATTAGCAGTTGAGGAGTTGCTACCACTCAAGTTGCCTTGTTCCCACCATTACAAAATCATGCTTCAGATAAGTCCATATCTCCACTTAGTCACCTTGCTTGAGTTTAAAGTAATACAGGAGACCCTCACCATTTGTGGGGGATATGTTCTGAAGATCCCTGTGAATGGCAAAATCTGTGAATACTGAACTGCATGCATGAACATTGTCTGCATTCATGAATAGCACGTGCTCCCAGCGGCTGGAAGGGGGTGGGGGGGGTGGCACAGCTGTACTGGCGGCAGTGGGAGCACGGCAGCAGGAGCCTGACAGTGGCAAGCATGGAGCTCCCGCAGATGCCGGCACTGTAACAAGGTGACATCATGCTGCATACGGAATATTCGGCACACTCTGAATATTTGAAACTGCAAATGCTGAACCTGCGAATAGTGACGTTTTCCTATATTTAAACATTAGAATGGCCTATTGAGACAGAAATGTAGTTACAGTTAAGAGTGAATTATACATTACACTTAGATTATACTAGAGCACTTAAAACACAACTGTCTGCATGTTAAAGTCTGTTAACTTATTCTCAGTGCCCCCGAGCATCTTAAAGTTATGCCACTTCAGGTGAGGGTTAATTCTGGGCTGTGCTACCTGCCTTGTGTTATGGTAGCTTTGGCCTGCTCTATGGTGATAAAACAAAGAATATGGAGTCCTCCAGTATCCCAGGATGCACCACTCCCAGACTCCCCTCCCCCAGCTAAAGCAAGGCTAGAGCCCACTAGCCACACTCCTGTTTGCCAGCCCTCTAGTGGCATGTCAGAGCCATGCAGGCAATAAATGGTATTAACTTTTAACGTAAAACGTGCTGTGTGCTGTTGTCACTTTAATACCACTTACCGTTCCACAGATTTTGTGTAGCCCAAGGGTAACATGTAACTTCATCCCAAAATTTATAGCATAACTCATGCTAACAACATTTAAGCAGAAGTTGCAATAGTCAGAGATTCATAGAATCATAGAGAAGTAGGATTGGAAGGGACCTCCAGAGGTCATCTAATGCATCCCCTGCCAGACAATCTTTGTCCAATCCATCCCATATAAAACCATTATCTATGCTCTTAGCAAAACCATGCAGTCAACCCTGACCCACCACAAGATGTAATATCCTAATCTGCCACTGGTAAGCAGGGAGATCACCAAAAAAACTCAACATCCTTCTACTGCAGTTTGTTAAAAATATACTCAAGAGCTCCCAGAAACAGGGCCATGCCCCCTGCTACAAAGGAAGGTAAAACTTCCCACAGTCCATACCAATCTGACCATGGGGTAAAATTCCTTTCTGACTCCAATGATGGCAATTAGTCTGACGCTGAGCAGAGGGACAAGGCCTGCTAGCCAGGAACCTCTGGTTTTAAGTTCCAGCAGGAGTGCTGACACTCCTCAGTCAAAATCCCCAGCTTGGCTACAGTCAACATCCAATTCCTCTGAGGAAGGCTTAAAAAACCCTGAGACATGTAGCAGCAGGATGGGAAGAAATCTTATTCCCGGCCCCATGCAACAATAAGCAAAACACACAAGCATGGGAAATACCCATAGTAGAAAATAGGCATAGCTATTCTTAGATCACCTTCAACCAATGTCTGTCCAACCTCTTCTTGACTACCTCCAATAATGAAGAATGCATAACTTCCTTAACCAGCCTATTCCATTGACATGCTGTTCTAACAGTGAACAAGTTTTTCCTGATATCCAATCTAAACCTACGTTTTTGCATCTTGAAGCCACTGATTCATGTCCTACTCTCTTCAGCAAGAGAAAATGTGTTTTCTGTCTTCTTTAAGGCAGCATATCTATAGAAATATTTTAAAAGGAATTATATTTCTATAACTATTTCTTTGACAGATAGTTACATTCCCCTGATGACTGCTGTGTGTGCATTTTATGAAACATTGCACTTTGTTCTCCTCCCCCCCACTCCCATTTTCTACACTGCAAAATTATCAGAATACTGAGACAGCAGCAGTATAAACCTTAAAAATATCCACAAGCATTCCAATTCTCATCTTCATAAGTACATACATGTGAACTTTAAAATGACAGTTAGCTTGTTTTACTATTTAAGGTAGCTATGGAAAAGCCACCATTTCAAACATTTCATACAAAAGTAAATCTTCCAGATAATGAAACATTTTTTTCTACAAGACAATAAAGAGTTCCCTGCTGTTGCCAGACCTAGAAAGCTAGGGAGTGTCTTGACAGTTCTGACATAACTGAACAGTATGGGAAATATCCCCAGGAAACAGTTAAGTCATCAAAATAAGACTATAGTACATTTAAATACAAACAATAAAACTGGATCAAAACAGTGCCAAAGCAACTGATCTGTAGGCTCAGTATATTTCTGTAGGCTCAAAATATTTAAGATATCTATTACTTAAGAATAACTTGGTACTGGTAGCTTCAGTGGGCCCTACTTTAGTTGAGGGGTTACCAATCTTTTAGGAGCAAAAGGCCAAATTTTAACATACCTCAGTCCAAAAGTGGACTGCCATTTGCAACCCAGCCACGGCCACGAATTCTACCAAGGCCAAAATTGCTGCCAACCTGCTTGCAATCCAGCTACTGAATGCTGCCCCTTCCCCCACTACCAAATTGCCACCAGCTTCATGGGCTAAAAAAAAACTGCTTGTTTGGCTGGATCCAGCCTATGGGGCTCCCCATGTGGTTGGAAATTTAGTGGTAGGATGAGCAGTGGCAGTGTTACTTATGTAACAGCTGCAAAAGCTTGCTTGGCTGCAAGCTGAGTGGGTGAGCTGTGCCTAAGAACTTTGCAAGAAAGGCAGTAAAAGTTTACAGAGGGTGCAATAGCTTTTCCAAATGGAGGGTATGCTGTGCCGAAAGTATGCTTTTTCCTGGAGGATCTGAACCATAACCAGAGCCCCCATTGCAAACCCCAGGCTCTGATTGGCTACTATGGAGTCATAAAAGCTGAGGGAGGGAAAACCAGCTGGAGAGAGAAGCTGTAGGAGAGCTATACCATCCTGGAGAAAGGGGCAGACACAGCCCCTCCTTCCCCATAGGCAGAGGAAACAGAGATGAGGCTTGCTGCAGAGCAGGCTTCACGATAGAGGGCAGTCTGAGTCATCCTAGGAGGAGCTGATTCCCCATCCAGGTTGGAGCTGTGCAACCAGGGACTTCAGTACCCAGAGAAACAGTGGGGAGGGGTTGGTAAGCTAGCTGAGAGCTGGGAGAAGCTGTCTGGTCAGGGACCTACAGAGGGAAGTCCTCTGTTTTAGCTGGAAAGGCTTGTACTGCAAGGTCAGAGACCTGCAGAGGGAATCTATTACAGAGGGAAGCCTATTACCTGCAGTGGCTGATCGGAGACTTTTGTTTCTTTGCTGAGTTACCAAGAAAGGGCAAAGAGTCCACCTTCCTGGGAGCAGCAGAAGCCCCTCTACCACCTAGTGGTAGATCATAGTTAAAACTGTGTTGCCATTTATTATTATGGGAACAGGAGTGTGAGCAGAGGGAAATTAACCTGGGTTATGGGGAGATGGGGGAACTGTTTCAAAGTGTTATAACCAGGTGAATGTAATCACTGAGGTTGTTTGATGCAAGTATGTGGAATTATTCATCTATTGTTGCAATTGCAAATTCTATTCAAATTGTTGGTTTTATTATTAACTATAAATATATATCTTCTCTTGATTAATCATTTCTTTTCTGTATATAGTTGTGTATAATAAAGAAACCCATTTGTTTATTGGACTTAAAGTAAATTCTTGGGCAGTGAGGTTGAGGAACATACCTCTCCAAGGGATGCCTCAGTTAGCAGACTTGCCTGAGGGGGTTCTCCCAGGGCTACTGGTACCCTGAGGATCCAGAATCCATCATATTGCCTTGTCTGGTGTGCTGGCAAAGGTTACACTTGCCAAGGCTTTCACTGGTACATTTCTGGCCCTAGGGGGACCACCATGGGCCAGATCCATGCCAGAGCCATGTTATCTGACCCATGGGGCCAGAAATGAGGTAGTGGGAGAAGCAGTGGCTACCACAGCTCCTGAAGCTGTAGCTTTTAATCCTGCCACCACCCAATTTTCAGCTGTGCAAGCAGCCCCATGGACCATGCGGCATCAGTTTCCTGGACCAGTCCCACGGTCTGGTTTTGGCCCATAGATGGAGTATCAAACCTCTGCTTTAAAACAAAGCTGTATTTGTACCCAATATATTTTCCCCCAATACCATCTGCTGTGTAGTTGAAGAAATTACTATAACAGTTACGTACCTCCACTCAGGGTCAGATTGATCAACATATCTGGGGACAGGAAGGAATTTTATCCCATGGTCAGACTGGTATTGACTGTGGGTGTTTTTGCTTCCTCTGTAGCAGGGGCATAACATATCTCTTGAGCATATCCTGACGTTTTATAGAAGCAGGACATTGGCTGCCATGGTTCCTCTTCTTCACCTGTGGCAGGCTAGGGTGTTAGGTCTGTGTTGTCAGGATTGATGGTAGACTTATGCAGAGCTTAGATTATGGTCTGGAAAGGGATGATCCTGCCTCAGGCAGGGGGCTGAATTAGATCAGTGGTTTTCGAACTTTTTTCATTTGTGGCTCCTAAAAATTTCAAATGGAGGTGTGGACTTCTTTGGAAACTTCAAAGTGAGGTGCGGATCCCTTTGAGTTGTAAGTGTGAATATTCATATGCTTTTGATTGATCATAGTAATCTTTCATGGACTCCTTAGACATTGTCTGTGGATCCCCAGGCGCCCACACACCACAGGTTGAAAACCACTGGACTAGATGACCTCTAGCCCTATTTCTCTATATTATATATTAGGTATTACATGGCAGGACAAAGGGGCACAGAGCAAAGTATTTTGATGGTGGCTTGTCACGTTCTTGATTTGGCATTTAGGCTAGGGCTAGCATTGGAAATCAGACTGCTGTCACAAGCCCACCGTCGTCTCCAGATTTTTAAGGCCTTACTTGTCAGGGTAGAGAGCTGGTTTTGGTGGCCCGGGCTGGAAGGCTATCGGAAGCACAGCTCTTTGACAATAGTCAGAGGGAAGCTATCGTTCCCCCGCAGAACGCTCTGCCAAGCTGACAGAGATCCTATGTCAATCCCTTATCTTCAGTATTGCCTGTCACAGCCCACCAGCGCTTAATGCCCTGACAGATGAAAGATTAAAGCAGGGGAGAATGGGATTAGAAGTGCTAGTACCTGATGTCATAGCTAATGCTGAATGACTGCACCCAGTAACTCTGTTAGGGTGCAGGGCAGGGATGGTAGCAAGGAGGAGAGAATTTGGGCCCCTCTTCACCATTCTGCAAAGCCCTGTGGGCAGTGGAACTGCTTTGTACAGCTAACTCAAAAAGCCCTGAGTGCTCTCCTGATTTTGAAGGGCTTCACAGGTAACCATGAGACCTACTGAAATGTCGACTTCTGTGTAGCGCAGAAAATTGCCTGTCTTCTCGGGTGGATTGACCTCCCTGAGGTGCCAGACAATGTGCACCATTTCCCTGCCTTCCCCCCTCCCCCTGCTTGTGTTTTCACTCCACATTGATGTGGGGGCTTGTGGAGGAGGTGCACAGCAACCCCCCTGCATAAGGCCTCCTTCAGGCAGCCCTCAGGGAGGGCAGTGGGCTCAGCTCCCCTCCCTCTGGGTACAGCTGTGGAGGGTGCCAGCACGTCCTGCCTCCCCATGGGTAATGCTAGGGCACCGGATAGGGCAACACTGGGCTCTGCTCTGGCTGGGGCTGCTGCTGCTGCTGCTTGGCCCAGAACAGCCCTGCCAGGTCTTAAATATGATATCGTTGTATTGGAAGCTGAAAGTGATTGTATTTGCTGAAAAACTATTGTACACTGGAAAATATGCACATCTTTTTCTTCTGTATTTTATATTGCTCACTGCAAGGTACCAGCGAGTAAGAACCGCGTCATCAAAGGTGAAGCATTTATTTATTTTGGGGCAAGCAAGAGCTGACCGCAAGCCCAAAAGTCAGTAAGTCTCCTTAAAGAGGGACTTGAGTTTTGCATAGGCTCCATCAATGAGCTGCCTCCAAAAATTACCAACCACTTTGAACACTATTACTATGAGTCGTTGTACATCAGACCAGGGTCCAAATTCTTGCACAAACACAGTAATTACTACACACCCAGCAGCACTTGCGCACAAGCACGCTGAGGGGGTGGGGCAGCCAGGAGCCGGCCGTTTTCTAAGCCCCGCCCCTTTTTCAAGGGAGCAACAGTCCCTGCGTTTTTAAATCACTTCCACTCCGACGCTGCGCGCTGGAGGCGGGTTGTGTGCGTCTGGCGTCACCTCCGCCCACTTCTTCCTTTCCCGTTCGCTTGCCTATGGTTCCCAGCAGACCTTGCGCGCCCCCTCCCCTCCCGGCAGCCCACGCGCGGGGGCGCTCCTCCCCCCCCGCTTGTGAAAGCCGGACGGGGGCGGTGAGGCCGCCATTTTGTTCCCTGGGCTGCTGCAGGCGGTCGCGGCAGCTGGTGGGGCTTGGGGAGCCGCGGGGGTGGCAGGGGCGACGGCAGCAGCCGGTTTTTAAAGAGGGTTTTTTCTTTTAATCGCTGCGGGGGGGGGTGGGGCCCGTTTTAACTCGCCATGTCCGGAGAAGGAGGCACTGGCGACCAGGTGAGCGCGGCCTGGGCCCCCCTCCCCCGGAGGCGCGGCCGGGTGGGTCCGATGCGCGGGCGGGAGCGGGGCTGCGGCCCCCGAGGGCAGGTTCCGTCCCCGCAGCGCTTGAAGCCGCTGGGGCCGAGCTGGGGAAGCTGCCCCGGTGTGGCACCGGGGCGGGGGGCGGGGGGCGGCTTGGATGTGGCCCACACAATGGAGAGAGGCACTGGTTTCGCTTCCTCGCCCCTTCCCTCTGCCGGCAGCCTTCAGACTTCCCCACCTCATGCGTGTTGCAGCGCCTGGGAGTGTGGCACGCCCCCCTCCTTCCCCCGCACCTGGGGGGCTGGTGTTGTGTGTGAACCAGCCGCGAGCCATCCAGATGTGACACCACCTACTCTGGCTGTCACGCCCCTTCCCTAATAGCAGCAAACTTCCTCCCTTGGGTCCCCCGGGGCCCCTGCTACACTTGAATATCTGACACCAGAAACCGGTTGGTAGGTTTGGACCAACCACATGTGCCAATAGTTGTCACACCCTAACTCTCTGGCTATAGGAAGAGTCAGCCGGCTGCCAAGTTAGTGCTGGGAAATGTGTAACAACTTCATAGCTGGTTTCTGTGCAGCTTTAATTTGAGTGTGGTGTGAGGTCGTCCTTGTCAGAACAGTGCCTTATTCTGGGGTTGAGGAAAAACGCTTGGTTTCTGAAGCAGCAATGAAATTGAGGGCAGGGAACCTAGTGTGTTGTTGGGATGTTAGCTGTCACCTAAACACTTTCAGGGAAATGGTCTAATTTTATGTCAGCTCTTCCCACTGTTGCCCCAGAGCGGAGGGTAAAGCGCTGAGCATTGGTGTTAAGTAACACACTTGTCTTGTAGGGGCGCTAGTTTGCCGGACAGGGGAAATCCGTTATTTAAATATCGTGTGTCTAGATTCCGATCCGTTTTAAAAACCAAAGGCAGTTGGCTTTCCACAGGGCCATGTAACAGACATCATCTGATCCCTTTCACAGTGCAGTGCTTCTCCCATTTAAATCTGTTCACAAGGGAAATGGCTCCAAGTAGTAAAATTTGCTGTAATAGGATGTTGGTGCTCCTGTACCAATTCTGATTTTGGTGGTGTAACAGTAGTGTAAGGATACATTGGGGACCCAGGGCAAACTGGAAGTGCCAACTTCTAGCTTCCTGCCCCCCCCGTCCCCTCCCCACATGCCCCTGTGTACCAAGGCAGGATCTGGGGCAGTTGTTCCTATAGTACTTTCTTAAGTACCCCACTGTTTTGGTATTCAGGAGAGCAGTTAAGATTTTCCTTTAAAAATTAACAAAATTGTTTCCGAAAGTTCGTTGTGTTTTTAAATTCGTGAAATATGTATACATCATTACTGAAATTTAACCTGAGAAGGCAAATACTGTATTTTCTGATATACAACATGCCCCAAATAAGATACTTGCCTTTCTAATGAAAGGCTGAAAAAAACCCTCTTTCCTTGAAAATATAGGTGAGTAACATTTTTTTTTTTTTCCCCCCCAGGGAAGACACGGGTAGTTGTAGTAAGTGGGGAGCAAAAACATCAAGGCTGCTCTGTTAATCCTGTAGTTGCAGGGTGCCCAACTCTTCTTTCCTTCTCAAGCTGAGCTAGGTGGGTAGTCATCAGCACTTGCCAGGCTAGCTCAGGGTCTGATCCTAGCCTCTACCTTGGCATCACTTAAGAAATACAGAAGTGTCTCAGCTTCTGCAACTAAAGCCTCCTTGACTGGAGGAGGGGAGGTTCCTACTTTCCAGCCAGCAGCCAGGGAGTCCACATGCGTACTGTGCTGCCCTCTGTGCATTAACAGCAGCATTACTCTTGCCCCTGTAGAGGTTCATTCTTCAGAAGCTGTTGTTGCCATGTTTTCTTGCTTAAAACATGCACCCCAATTTCCAGCAGCTGATGTTTTTGGGGAAAGGTCTGTTGCATGCAAGAAAACATGGTATTACTGGACCATGACTTTTGTTTCTTTCTTCTGCTACAAGACTGTTAAGAAACTGTGCTTACAGTGAAGATAGTTCTGTTCTTAAAGGTACCCACCTTGGCATACTTGTTCTTGTGTGACCATGCCACAGAGCAATGGCTTCCAGTCTTTCCAAGTATGCAACTTCACTTCTAGTGTGAGACCAGCTTTTCCAGTTGAATTTCGGTGACGTTTGTCACCATACTTTCAGTTTGATCCCTAGTTTAGAAACTGTTGTGATAAAGGGTTTTCATGCTAAAGAAATTTCACAAATCATTCCTTGTGGAAAGTGTGTTGAAGTTATCAACTTTAGTTTAAATATAAGTGAGATTTTATAAGAGGGAAAGTATTTTCATTTAGTATCTATAGAGCCCCAGTCCTGAATGAGCATTCTTAACTTACTTGCATGGTATATTTCAAGGAATCATTGAAAAGAAATCCTTTTGGACCCACCGCAAGTTTGACTGTTGAGAAATGTGTGCAGTACAATGGTAAAAATGCAGTCTGAATTTTTGTCTACACTAGCTCTCAAACCAGTTCTGCTACTAGATGCATCACTAAAAATCTTTTCTTAAAACTATCTAGCGTTGACAAGGCTCGCTCCTGTGTTTATGTATTGGATTTTTACGCATATGTAGTTTGAGCGTTGTTTATGGCCTAAATCATGTAAGGTTTTGAAGTTTGGTAGGTGTAGTTTGTCTTGAAGGTTAGTAATAAAATCTTTTCCTTGTTCTGCTGAATTCTAAGTGTTTTTGAGTCATGGTCATTTAACTCAACAGCGTTCTACCTTCTGTATGCCACCCCCACTGCCATATCAGTCCCTGCCCCCAGCCCAATTGTTGCTGCTCTTCCTGTTCTTCACCCTGTCTCCCAACCAGTTACTGTGTGTCTTGCACAGAGTCTTTGTGTGCCACTTGTGCATGTGCTATAGGTTGGTCATCCCTGGTTTAACTGAATCCAAGCTAGTGTACCCACCAGTTTTCTATAAAGGACAACGTAGTTCAGTGCGGCAGTGTGCAGAAACAGGATTTTTCCTGTGAATCTAGTTGAAGGATAAGAGTATCATTTTTTCAGCATGTTGGATAAGTTTTTAAAAAATTATGTAGGTGACTTGGATGCCTCTGTCCATTTGTTTCTGAAAATTTTAACTGCTGCTTAGATGTTTGCAACTGCACAGGGTTTTGGAATAATTTTGAGAACAGAACTATCTGCGTCTATGATTACCACTTCCAAGTTTCTGAATACAGTTTTCTCATATGACACACGACCCCAAATAAGACCTGCATCTTGTTTTTGGAAGGTGGATATAGGAAAAAAGAACTTTTCCAGAACGAGCAGTCAAAAACTGCTGTCAGTTTGAGCTGATGTGAAAGGGTCATAGCTGGACTCTGCCCCTTCTGCTTGCTGTTCCAGAGAAACTGGCAGCCATCTTGCAGCACAGTGTCTCTATGCTTCAGTTCCAGCAAAGAAAATCAGCTTCCCTGCTTAAGTCAAGTACCCCAACTTCGGAAGGCTTATTATATTGGGAAAAGATCTGTGGGGTATGTAGGTAAATGTGGTGCATGAGATGAGAGTGTAATAGGGTTTTATTTCAATCATCTGGATCAAAATAGAATGTCTGATTACCATTTCAGTGATAAAAGAAGAGACCTTTCAAAACTAAAGATACCCGAGATTAAAAACAGAATTAACGTAATTTCCCCACCTTCCAAAACTATGTCTTCCTACTTCTTGGGATGGTTGCTTTTTAAAGAATTTGGTAATCCTCAACTGCAACCCATCTCTACTGAACTGAGGTGAAGTGGAGGAACAATTAGACCTTCCTGATTTTTTTTTTTTTTTGATTTTTTTTTGGGGGGGGGTGGCGTGCTAGCTTCTGACTTGCTACCTCCTCCTTGGATGTTATAGAGTAGTTACAGGATTGCTGTAGGCCTGAGCGATGGCCTGAAATAATGAAAGTTAGTCCCAGGGTGGGTACTGCCCCTCCTGCTTTACCATGGTGTTGAAACGCTGCTGGTACATATGTTGTGCAAATGCTGCAGAATCCTCCTGCCACTCAAAAAATGGTGATGTGTTGGTGTGGCAGGCCAGATCCAGCTCATGCTGTGCGAGTTGCTGACCTATGCTCTGGGCCAGGGGTGAGCAGAATATGGCCTGTGGGCCAGATCTGGCCCATAGAGAGACTTTGTCTGGCCTGCAGCAGGTCCTCTGGTCCTGCCTCGCCCAGGCGCCATCTGGCCCATGGCACATCCTGCTGCCCCCTGGGCTGGGATGGTTCTGCAGCTGGACTGCCTTTCTTGGCAGCCCAGAAGGTAGCAGCTCCTTCTGGCTGCCGCCACAGCTGGCCCCAGCCCCATGGTACTGGTTAGGGACCTGCAGCACAGCCCTGACCCTGGCCTGGTCCAGACTCGCCCACTCATGCTGAGCAGCAGCAATAGCAGTGGCTGGGCAGAAGCTGTTGCTTGGTGTGGGGGAAAAGTAGCCCCTTCCCTCACCACTAGTAGGATCTTCTTGCTGCAGCTGTCTGGAACCCGTGCCTGGGCTGCTCTGTGGCTCCTCTGCACTGCTGCCTTGCTGGGTGGCCCGGAGGCAGCAGAGAGGAGCTATAGGGCAGCCTGGGGGCTCTGGGCAGCTGCAGCAAGAAGGACCTGGCAATGGTGAGGGGGAGGGGCCACTTTTCCCTTGTGCTGAGCAGCAGCTTGTGCCCAGCTGCTGCTCAGCATGGGTGTGCGGTCCGGAGTGGGCCAGGGTCTGGGCTGTGCAGTGGGTTCCGGCTGGTCCAGTCCGGCCTGGGTGAGTCTGGAACAGGTGTGGTATGGGCCAGAGTTGAGGCTTGGGCTGTGCGCTGGTGGGGGGGAAGGAGCCGCAGGGTGCATGGGCTCCAGTCTATTGGGGGGGGGGGGGGGCGCGAGGGGGTACTGACTGTCCTGCAGCAGCTCCCCAGAACTACTTACATGGCCCATGGGGCCAGATAATTGCCCTCCCCAGCGCTAGGCTGTGCCTTAGCTTTCAGGTACCTCTAAGTCAGTGGCTTTTAACTTTTCTGACTCCTGGCACCCCTTGTTAGATTAATATACCCTTTAGAAAATGCTAGTTATTCACTTTCATTTGTTTTTTTTAAGCAGTTCTTCTGTTGCAGGGAACTTGGAAAGACCACAACAGGTCAGAATGTTTTTAACCATTGTCAATGCATATGTGCACCCCCTGAGCATGGCGGTGCACCCCCTATAAAAAGGTGCTGCTAACACCTGTGGGCGGTCTCTGCTCAGCCCCCCCCCCCCCCCCCCCCCCCCCCCCCAACACCTCCAGTGGCATCTGTGGGCAGTCAGCGATCACTGCCACTACCCCCTCCCCCTGCCACTGGCAGTGCCGTGGCTGCCTGCAGGAGCTCCCCGCTTACCACCACTGTGCCCCTGCCGCCACCAGCGCTGCTATGCTCCCCCAGCTGCTGACAGCACGTGTCACTCATGTGTTTAATTCTAAAGCCCTCTGGTTAAGAATTGCTACTCTAAGTGCTGGAATGTATCATGTTTTCAGGGGTGTAGGTTGTCAGTGTATTCTTGATGCTCTGTGATGAGAGCTGCCTATGAGATGGATCACGGCTGGTTTTACACCAGCATGTTCTGCATCCTGCGTAAGTCCATTTCAGCACTTGTCTAGCTGTTGTCTGCTGCTAGTCTTGATTGTCAGATGGCCTTTTACCACAAACTTATTTGTTTGCTTTCACACTGCCTTTAGGCATGGATCAGTGTGGGTAAAATGACCTGTAAGTAGAGGTGCACCGATATATCGGTCCGTATTGTATCAGTACCAATAAAAGGAAAATTGATATTATTAGCAGCCAAAAAAGGCTGATTGATGTGGCTGATAATGTCAAGTGCATGCACAGAGCCACAGCATGCATACAGCCAGCCCAACAGCTTGGAGAGCAGTGTCTGGCTGGTAAATTGGGGTGGGTGGGAAGGGGTTGGGGGGCTTAGATCAAGGCTTCTGTGGTGAAGGAGGGAGTGGGGTGGGGGCAGGTACTGCCTCACAGGGTTGTGGTGAAGGAGGAAGCTGCGAGAGACTGGTCCAGGGGATATGGGGACAGGAGGGCAGATCCTGTTGCTATGCACATCCCCAGGGGAGCCATGGAGGGTGTGCCCCTGAATCTGTGTGTGGGGCAAGGGTGGGCTTCTGCTGGGGGTAGCACTGGGCCCTTCTTGGCAAGGGGGTTGGACCAGGGCTGCGCTTGGGGAAGGCTGTGGCGGTGCTGGGGTAGGGCTATGGGGTGGGCTACAGCCACTCCAAAATTCGCCATGGTTTACCCCTTCAACCACCTTTCCAGCACCTCCGCTGCCCGCCCCAAACGCAACCCTGGCCCAGCCCCCTGCCGGGAAAAGCCTGATGCCACCACTGGCCCCAACCCGCAGCAGCAGCCTGCCCTTGCCCCTCACAGAGATCTGGGGGTGCACATAGTGGTGGGAGCCATGGCCCTGTCCCCACGTCCCCTAGACGAACTGCTCATGGCTCCGTCCTGTGCTGCTTCCCTACTTACACAAGCATTCAGCAGCCTGTGGATCAAATGCTATTAAACATACTACTATTGGAATTGCTTTGCTTGACCTTCACTAATAGATTCTGCATGCAGGATTTAATAAATTTACTTAGCTTGATTTTTAAAAGGAGCCAGAAATACTGTTTAATTCAGAAAACTATTTTCTGCAAAGTGTAACATTGAAAGCAAACCTTAACTTGTAGAATTGTGTAGGTGAGGCATTTGAAAGGCAAATACACAGAAGAGTCTCCCTTTGGATGGGATGAGGGACTGTGACATTCCTTTGGATGGGATGAGGTATTATGCAAGTTGGAGGAATGGGTATCATGGAGTATTGAAGTTTCTGGCCTGATTATGCAGATGTTATTTGATTTAATAAGTAAACAAACTGTTTGTAACCAGGTCCTGGTTATGATACAACATTGAGATATCAACTGGAAGGCTATTCCAGATAAGTTTTGAGCCTTTAAATTGAGCTACTTTAAAGCCAGATTTTGTTAGGATAGCAAAATACAGAGGAAGAGAGCTGTTTGTATGGGGTTGGGCTAGATTGCCTGCAGGTCTCGTTTTTGGTTATGGCCTATGTACAAAAATAGTATTTTTACCCATCATGGCCCAGTCTTGGAAGACAGAGGTGGGGCTTTCAGTTACGTTAAATTAGTTGAGTTCTGAATTGTGTGAACAGTGGTATAGTTTTAACTATGTTCAACTTGGAGAGAGATACAAGCAGGGGATGTTTTTCCAGTTTTGTGGGGATGCAGTCTGTACCTGAAGTAATGTGCACTTAACTGAGACAACAGAGTTAGGCTTATCTGTACCATCAGCTATACCAGAATAGAGTAGACCATGGATTTAAAGTACTGTAGGTGTTCTGGAAGAGCTGTCTGTCTGGAAATGTGTTTTGGAGTTGAGTGCCTTTTTTCTAGTTCAGTGTGTATGAAGTAGTGGGTGGGAACCCATTTATTCCATACAGTCCCTTTCTTAGAAATAAAAAAAATGTCATGGTATAATTATGGTATGAATTATTGATTTACATTGGTTTACAACTAGTTGTACACAGAAAAGATTTTTTTTTGGTATATAGTCATAATTATATCTGTACAAAAACTGTGTAGGATAGCACTTAGTGACTGAAAAGCTAGTTTATTGCTTTAATTATACTGTCAGTGGCCTTAACCCTGCCTTGTAGCCTATGTAGGACTATGCATTGTGTCCAGCTAACATCTTCAGTGGTTAATGAATAGTAAGGTAAAGTGAAATTGATATTATTAATATGGAAAGCTAATTTAAGCTAAAATCTGAAAATGCTAACTATCTGGCATTTTGCTTGTAGGCTCCCTATTCTTGTTCATGTAGTCTTCATTCAGTGTTTACTTGAAGTGGTTTTAAGGAAACTTACACAGTCAATTTTGAGAGCTGTTTTAAGTTGATGTCCTTTCAAAATAGGTAGTTTTAAAAGGCCAAACATGTTTTCACCAAATATAAATTTAAATTTGAAATGACACTTTGCCTTCTGATCTTTTTATGCCCTGTGAAATCCATTTCATCACAAAAACCAAGGGTAAATTATTAGATTTGCTCTTTGTGATATTGCAGAGGTAGATATTCCTCCTATTTTCCTTGAAGGTGACTGGACACAGTGGAGCATGTTTAGCATGTAGCATTTGGCATCTCTTGCAGACTCAAGTTGAGTTCAGATGTTATATAACCTTTTTAAAAGGGTCTTTAGAGTAAGCCATTTGGAAGAACTACAGAAATTTTGAATACAACAGTTGCTTGTCACTGCCAGTTGTTGTGGTTTTACAGTAAATGCCTCACCAAGATTGTTACCTTCTACTTTTCCGTATGAAAGGCCCCTGACAGACTTTAAGATGCGATGGGAACTAATTCTTGATTCCCAGCTGTTGTGTATCCTGCCCTGCCACACTAGACCTGTCAAAATCTTATGTGCTGTTTGGCTGGGTGATGCATAGAGTTTATACAGCTCCCAATACACAGGAAGTCTGGTATTGGGCTGCAGCAGCTCCCTGTAAATGTGGACCTGTCAGAACCCTTGTGGTACCCAGCTGGGCATTGTGTGGGGTTTTGACGGGTCCTGGCCACACTTCAATTTTAAGGCATGATAAAAACAAGCCACATGTGTTCTGTTATATGGGGAATAACTTGGTAGCTTGTTTATTGCATTATCATTCCTTGAATTGAGTTGCATATGTGGCCAAGTACAATTTAAGGCATGATTAACCTGTTAATCCGGTATTAAATGTAATGCGTCGGAGACCAAAGCAGCGCACCAGAAGGGTAACTGACCAATTTGGACTGTGAAACTGCAGACGTTAAGCATGGCTGAAACTATACAGCTGATTAATTTTATGAACTACAATGGAATAACTTGGTGAAAAGTTTACATTACCATTTCTGGATAGGGGTTACATTGAATATACAGGAGACCTTGATTATATAGAGTTGTACATCATGCAAAAAAAGTAAATCTTTTCTATACTCTGATTCTAACTATAGTGGGTACAGTATTTCAGACATTCGTGCCTTTTAAATGCTCCTTTAATCACTTTTATGACACCTTTTTATAATTGGTCAATTGTATGACATTAGACAACATTTTAGGTACCGGTATCATTTCACAAATGAGGAAGAGTAGTTGGTACTTGAAATCTTGCCTGCATCTCTCTACTATACAATTGGTCCAGTAACCTTTGGCATTTTTCCTGGATTTACATGGCTGCAGCAGCAACACTTGGCAGTAGTATGTCATTTTGAAACTGCCTTCACTGAAGCTAGCCTAGCATAAGCATACCCTCCTCCTCCCCCCCCCCACCAAACAGAACAATCCATTGATTTCAGCTTTGCTGGATTAGTGTACAGTATATAATCTGTTTACTTTGCTGTAGTGGACTGATTTTACACACATGCTCTGTGTAGCGTGTGTTGGATGTGTGAAATTTTGCTTTGTTTTGAAAAAAATCAAATTGACTTGAGTTATTTTTATTTGCAAGGACAATACCCCCACCCCCAAAACACCCAGCTGCAAACCCAGTGGAGGTTGTTTTTCTTCTCTTACCCAAATTTTATAGTGGTCTTGCATCATTTTCCTGAAAATAGTGCAACATTGTTTGGGATTGTGCATTTCTGGTACAGCCATCAGCCTACAGACTAATTTAGAGACAGGGTCTATGTCTTTTGGGGCCTTCTGCTGGCAAAGTTGTCCTCGTCAGTAACAGATCACTTCTAGGGAAGCTGTGCTGCCAGAATCCATTTAATGTGAATGTGGTTGTATGGGTAAAACTGTAGTTTTATGGACATAGCTTTTCACTCTTAATAGTATATGTACTCTGAAACAAAGTAATTTTGCTAACATTGGTCCACCTACACCAGAAGAGCTTTGTTTGTGCAATATATTGTGGAGTGCTTGGAAAGTAAACGCAAACTTAATCTCCATGAAAAAAAATAGCACAATACTTTTTCTTTACGCTTGTGTAGTCTAAGACCAGAGGTTCCCAAACTTTTTCTTATTGCAAACCCCCTTCCAGATATAAACTACCAGCATGTTTTATATTTTAACCCCTTAAATGCCAATTTATTATAATGAAAATTAATTCTACCTTTACAGTTTCTCCCATGTATCCCCCAGATAATATCTTCCATACCCCAGGGATACACATACCACAGTTTGGGAACCCCTGCTAGACTAACAAATTTTACTTGGCTTAAGTTAAAAATAGTATTGTCAAAGTAAGTAACAATTTCTGAGTAGTAAATTGTTGATTAAAAATATCTTTGTTAATGCAGTCTAATTTGACTTCAGCTTCAATTTTGGTCATGTTTTGTTTCTGGATAAAGTTTCTAGTATTCAGTTGTCTGTGCTTTGGAAGCTTTCCTCTCCAAAGGTTTTATGTAGCTTCCTTTTGAATTTGGAATACATTGTGCATAGAATTTTTGTAATATATTCCTTTATCATTAATTCAGTCCTAGTTTGTGTATTAGTAATATTTGTAACTAGATCTTGGCTTAAATTGGGAACTGTGTTTCAAATATGTAGTCAGGTAGCTTTTTCATGTCCTGCATTTTCATGCACCCTGTCCTGGATTTCCTTACCCTTGTCCCAGATTTTTTTTTTCTTATGTCCTCTTTCTATACATTTCAGTTATTACCAGTGGAAATATTTATTTTCATTGGTCTGTGTATGTGAGGTGAAATTAACGTTTAGCGATGAAAATCGAATCCTGCCAAGCCTGTGTATTTGCTTTTCTAGTCAACTTGAAGAACTTGCAGTGTTCCACTGGGGTTTGCAGAGTCTTATGCAGATCATTTTAGCAGGAGTCCTTGTTCTTTTCTTGGTTCAAGACCTAGTTAATATTACCTGGAATTTGTATTCTTTTGAATAACTATGCTAGGGGTGGGGTGGCATGGTATGTGACAGGGATGTCAGCTGATTCACATAGACTACTAAATTCTTCTGGTGGTGTATTGCAGTACAGTAAAAGATGTAGACACAGAGGCATTTGAATGTTTCGAAAGGGGAACATTTCCAAAGGGCAGCTAACATCTCTGTCACATTGCAAAGGCAGCAGCTCTTAGATGGATCCCAGGGAATTATGTGCAGAAAAAATCAAAATTGTACACAATTTTTATTTTTCTTACAAATTAAACTAAATATAACGCTATTTGAACCTTCTTTAGAAATATATGCAGTTACTTTATGTGTATGTGTGGGGGGGTGTATAGGGTTTGTGGGGGGTGTGGGTCCCCCAGTACAGCTTTCCTCGCCATATGCCACGCCTTGCCTGCTGCAACCCCCCCCTCCCCTCCAAGTACAGCCCACGCTGCTGCATGCCCTCCTCCAACTCCCCCACACAAAGCCCCCACTGCTGGTGGCAGTAGCAGGCAGCATGTCCTCGGGGTGCTCTTGGCCAGAGCAGGCAGAGCCCCCCAGCAGTGCATAGCTCCAGCAAACCCTGGGGGCTGCACATGGCAACATGGAGCTGGCCCAGCCTGTTGGTGCATGCCTTTGGACCAGACCAGGCTGGCTCCGTGCCAGCATGTGGGGCTTGCAGCACTGCAGGCGGGAGCCATGTGCAGCCCCTAGGATTTACTGGAACCATGCACTGCTGGGGGCTCTGCTTGCCCCAGCTGGGAGTGCCCCAAGGGCCTGCTGCTGCTGGAGACGGGCTGTGCACTGTGTGGTGGGGGGGCCATACCCACCCACAAACCCCACACACACCCCCATGCCAATCCCCCATTCCTGCCAGCAGGAGCTCCCCTTTCCACACACCAGCTACATCCCAGGGATTTGCACGATATTAGGTGACTATGTGCAGTCATATGTTTTGTGCACAAAATTATGCAGGCACATAATTGCCTAATTCCCTGGGGTGTACTTAAATTCTGTGTGTTGTGTGAACAATTAAAATTAAGCAAAACTGCTTTATCTTTAACCCTCAATGAGGTAGTGGTAGAGTTGGAGAGGTAGATGTTTGCATTGTTGTCAGCTCATTCAAACATAACGGAACAGGAGAGTTTCTGCCTTTTGCATACAGCTCCAAATGTACGTGTCCATTAGGGGTGTGTGAATTGGGCTGTATTTGATTTGGCGAAATCCGAATCTGAAGATTCGATGCTGATGCGGAGAATCAGTGGTTTGGCCGTAGGCACAGCTTTAAATGTTTTTCTATATACCTTGATGTACCAGGCGCAGCTCAAGAATGCTGAGATGGTGGGGCGGATGGAGTGTCTCACAGGAGCGCAGGGCGGGCGCCCCACATGCTCAGCAGGGGACCTGGAAGTGGACCAGAAATGCTTCTGGTCCACTTTTGGGTCTGCTGCCAAGCGCACAGGGGACCCCAGGTGCTCCCCCCAGACCCAGAAGGCACCAGTCGCTGAGCTGGGGGGTGTCCCCCATGCGTGCTCTGCAGCAGGCCTGCAAGTGGACTGGAAGTGCTTCCGATCCACTTCTGGGTACACTGCCAAGTGCACTGGGGACAACACCCCCCATCTTTCCCTGCCCCCTGCTCCTGTGGGACACTCCATCTGCCCCAGCATTTCAGCATTCACAAGCTGCCTGGTACCTTGAGGTATGTAGAGAAACAAATTTAAAGCTATGCCTATGTCTGAATCATCGAATCTCTCTGTATTGATTCGGAGGCTTCCTATTTGATTCGGAGAGATTAAAGGGTCTCCTGATTCGATTTGGATTCAGAGATTTCGCTGCTGAATCGAGCCCAATCTCCACTGAATCGAGTCAGCGACTGAAGGTTCACTCAGCCTTAGTGTCCATCCTTGATTAGTGTTGGACTTCTGCTTTAGTAATGGTTATAAATGAACCCCTTTTGGTTCGTAAGCAGAGATGATGGCTATTTTCATAACCAAGCATCACATTTTTTGCCATTCTAGGTTTGTACTAGCATGGATTTCAGTTCATCTTATGCCTAGTTCACAGTATATAAATCTGTTTTTGTTTCTTATCTAGTACTACAATTTTCTGTATGTTCAGTTGTCAAGTATTTAAATATACAAAAGTGTACATTTCAGATTGCAGGATAGATAGCTTTAAAAAAATCCAACTAAAATAAACTTTTTTTTTAATAATAAAGTCAAGCTATTTGTTATAACCCCTGTTGCTCATACGCATGAATCATACTGAAATGTCCAGTGCTTGGGTTAAAGTTTGTCTATCTGAAAGTTTAAGTCTATCTTGTTTTTGGAAATGTATCAGATTCTTTTAAGACTGTCCTAGTAAAGAAAACTTGTAATTACCTCGCTTAAACAGAGCCGCAGCAAAAAAGGGTGCACTTTCAAGGGTTCGTTTTACTGTTGGCCCTTACAAAAGTCTGTGTGTTCGTTGTTGCTAATGTAACGTTGATGGAACAATTGGAAAAATTGTTACTAAACTTACCATGTTTTCCTTCAATGTATAGGTGCGCACTGGGGCTGCTTACAGATGTATTTCCCCCCCCAAAACAAACAAACAAACAAACCAGCGCTTTATTTTAAACTCTGCATGTGCCCGTGCTGAGCACAGAAGAGGCATCTTGTTTAGCTGGACCTGGCTTGCCCAATGTCTGTATAGATCAGGCACTTCAGGGTTTTTATGGCACATTTATCTAATAGTTGATTGAATCATCTTTAGGTAAAAAGGCTAAAAAGCCCCACTGAAGCACCTGATCTATACAGACGTTGCGGAACATGGTCAAATTAATGTGATGCTGCTTCTAGTAAAGCATGTTTTTTTGTTTTGTTTTTTTTGGGGTGTCTGCTGCCCCCCCGCCCCCCACCCCAATCTACCAGCACCCTGGCTGACTTAAAGAAAGGGTTGGCAACCTTTGTGCCACTGCAGGCTGCTGGTTATTATCCAGTCCCTTCTGCAGGCTCACACCTCCCAGGAATCGGTAGAGGTTGGAAAGCCAACAGATAAAAAAAGGCAGGCAGTAAGATCCTGGGGATGCCTCCTCTCCTGCGGCAGAGAGAATAAGCTAGCCTCTGGTTTAAAGAATTGATGTAATCATGGCTATGCCAGCAGAACAAAACAGTTATAAAGCTTGGAGCTTGTAAACTCTAAACTGAATTATTTTAGGCTTTCCTAAAAAGAAAACATGAAGGAAAATACAGTTCTCAAATTGCATGCAGGCCTGTGAAATTACATCTGTGGAAAAGTGGGTGAGGGAATGAAATAAAATTACATCTTCACTCATATCAAAGTCTGCTTTTATGATAGTATTGTCCATGCTCAACAATCTTGTCAGATCTATAGCATTTTATGATGTAGAAAATACACTGCTTATAGTACGTGCGGTATGGGCATGCTATTTTTGTAACTTGAACTGTTTTCTGGCTTATAAGATACGTAAAAATTAAAAGTAAAGTTCACTCTTACGTATTCAGTACTTTGCTGCTGAGTAGGGCGTTGTAAATGCAATGAGAACTTGCTTTGCATTAAAAAATGCTCTCTTTCAGTGTATCTTCTAAAATGGCAAGGTATTTTTGTATGTTCAAAGATATTTAGCATGCATGAAATAACTGGCATTGGGCTTCTTGACTGCTATGTGTAATCTTATGCCTTTGCTTTTTTGTTTGTTTGTTTTTTTTGTTTTGTTTTGTTTTGGTTCTTTTTTTAGGCTGCTGAATATGTCCCAGAAAAAGTGAAAAAGGCTGAAAAGAAATTAGAAGAAAATCCATATGACCTTGACGCTTGGAGCATTCTCATTCGAGAGGCACAGGTTTAGTGACATAGGATTAAATTTCCTTATCTATGGGTCCACTCACACTATTTGGTTCTGGAGTAAAATCAATATATACATTTACATAAATCATAATACTGTAAATGCTGTTTTGATTTTCAATTTTTTAGAATCAACCTATAGACAAAGCACGGAAGACCTATGAACGTCTTGTTGCCCAGTTCCCCAGTTCTGGCAGATTCTGGAAACTGTACATTGAAGCAGAGGTTAATATTTTAACATTCTTTCTTATATAACATTTAAGAGAAGTTTAAGCTTACACTCTGATGAACGTAACTGAGTTAGGTACATAAACAAATAGAGGTAAAGGAGGGCATTAAACATATCTTGCCTTTATTTTGTAAAATAGGTGCAAAGGAATAATTAAAATGAATTCTAAAATATTTGGGTCTTTTTATGAGTTGATGATTGTTGCATTATGGAATTGCAACAACATTAAAACAGTTTCAATGGTATTGGAGTGCTTTAGCCTTTTATTTACTTGTCATGTGTCAATTTATTGCCTCCTGTGTCATTTATTTAGAACTCATTTTTTTTGTTCATACGTACAACTTATTTGAATGGTTTTTATGAGTGTGTGGATCTTTAATAATTTTGCTTCCTAGTGTATTTTGAATGTTTCTCAATATAGTTTTTGCCAGAAGGGTGTGGGAGGGAAGATTTCTGATATTACAGTTCTTGAAAATGCATGGTTTTTCATAAGCAATGACTAAATCTTAAAGCCAGCAAATTTATGAGCGTTTATATAACTATTCTGTTATGTCTAAACCACAGATGCTTTTTTGCTCCCACTTACATAGATTAGTCTAATATTTATTTAATGATGCCATGACATTCTTTTTATTTTTTTAACATTTTGTTTCTATTTGATAGCTTATGCACATGCTTTTCATAGGCATTTTTTTTAAAGTTTTTAAAAATAGAGAGAAATCTTCCACAAGTTCAACTCTTCAGATTCAGAAGGGTTTATTTCTGAGGGAAGAAATAAGTTAGCTGAGCCTCTTTTTAAAGAAAAAAATGTTTTATCTGGAATTTGCTGAAGTAGCAGCAGTCAGAGTAACAAGCAACAAAGCTGAACCTTTTAGATAGATAGATATTCTAAAGGTAATACAAAAAAGATAGGAACCATGGGGAGTCCATTGTAATTGCATATTAATTGGATGTATTGCTGCTTATAGTTGGGTGTAAAGTACGAAACATATTTCAGCATTAATCCTTAATATATCCTACACATGGCCCTTTCATATTTTATAAGTTGGAGAGTTTAGTGTTGTTGATAGAATGCATATCTGTAGTGTGTATAAACCAACATCAGGTTATGAGTTTTCCCCTTACTTTTTAGGTTTAGATCCCACATTTGGGTTCATTAGCTGGCCTTTCCCACCCAGGCATATCTAGTTGCTAGATCTAGCCCTTAGCTCAGGGTTTTGCAAAGTATCTTATTCTCTGGGAGTAGTTTAGAGCTAGTAAGCTCCCTAAAATATTAATATAATTAATATTAATATAATTAATACCATTAATATCTCCCTAAGACAGAGGTAAATGAGACCTCCTAATCTCTGTGCTGCCTTTCAGATCTTTCACCAGAAGTTGCTCTTGCGTTTTTTCAGAAATCTCATGCCACATCTTTCTTTTAACTTTTGCACAGCTATTATGACAAGATTATTTCTTCCAAATTTTAACAATACCTTTAATTTAATGGAAAATCCAGGAGTATTTACCAGCATGAAGATCAGTTAGTTTAGGGCAGTGTGCCCAACCTTCTAACCCTGTGGGTTGGATGAATGACAGTCCGCAGGCCAGATTCCATGCATACTTGACGCCCGCAGACCAACCCATGGCACCATCTCTGTACTGGTGTGTTACCTTTTGTTGGATGTGGCTGTGGAATGACCCACTTGCCATGTTCTGGACAGGGCCATGTTTCCTGGCCTGTGAGGCTACCCACAAGTCCAGAGACTTGACAACACAGGAGCAGCGATTAATGCCAGATTCCGCTCTCCCTCTGCCAAATTTCTGGACCTGTATGGAGTCTCATGGGTCAGATGACATGGCTGTGTGGCTCAGAGGTTGACCATAACTGTTTAGGGTACAAAAGAAGATGAGCTTTTCCTCCAACAAGGTACATAAACTGAGTATTGCTGTAATGTGATTTGGCATAGAGTAAGTAATTCTGGAGATGCTTATGGTGTATTTTAACCATATTTTACCTACAGTATAAATGGGATGTAGAATTTTTTCTTTAAAAAGATGGAAAATTCCATGTGTAGATTGTACTGTTTTGGCACAGGGGTCCTGAATATGTTACACATCAAGCAAACTTACATGTTTAAACCAAAATTCTGTTTTCAAATTTGGCTTGCAGTCTTTCTTTCTTGCTTTTTCTGTAACTGCTTACAGAGTAATAGAACTAGAAAACCTACAGTGTTTGATTTGGCCTTTTCAGTACTATAAGTTCATTTTTTAGGCATTATTTTATGTGAAATGGATTATTTTTGTCCATTTCAACTGTCTCATTTGGAAAAAAATAAACATGTAAATCAGATTACTTGGCAGTATTGCCAAAGTGTTGCTTTACAATGTTTCTTGTATGCTCGTAATCTAAGGCCTTAGATCAAATTCAAATGGAACTATTCTCAAATGTTTTGAGCAATGTAATTGAAATTTACTCAAGACAAGTTTGTTAGGGTGACCTGAGATGGACTAGAAGAGTTTGAGGTTTCTTTATTGCTGCTTTATAACAGAGACAGAACCCTAAAACGTCTTTTCTGCTTGTTAATTGTTTTGATCCTGTCAGAAATTACCAGTTTAGTCTTTCTGTTTTGATTGAAAGTTTCTGTAGGATGGTCCAGAAAAGAAGCCCTTTCCAGCCTGGAACTGGAGATGTTGAGTCTGTCTAAAATTCTGAGGTCTTTGGTCATCCTTAGCCTACACCTTTCCTCAAAGGCCAGATATGATGATTAATCTAAAAACACAAACATAACATTTTTCCTCTTTAAAAAAAATTCGTTATAGTTTGCTTTTATGCATCACTGAGAAGCAAAAAGTGGAAAACAATTCTTTTTCAAGTGGCTGTTAACACTAGTGAATGTCTTTGTTAAACCTAAAAAAAAAAAAGTGAGGGGTAAAAGCCTTTTAAGCTTTATGGAAGTCCCATATACCTTTAACATTTATTTTAAAATTTCCTTTTGTCTTCAGTAATTGGTTATTTTTTGTGCACTTTTTATACCCATGTCAAAATCACACGTAGTTGAGTCTACTGTAGACACATCTTTTCTTTTTCTACCTGCTTGTCCCTTTATTTCTCTTTTTCCAGTTTTCTTTGCTAGATGTAAACCCTACTAAAATATGTCACCTGTTTCCAAAACTACAGTAGGGAAACTACTTAAGGCAGGGATTCTCAAACTGTGGGTCGCAACCGCTCTACTTGGGTCTCGTGAGCAACTTAAAAGGGGGTCGCAAACCTGCGCACCACTGGCACTTCCACTTCTGCTGCTGGCACTTCCACTTTTGCCACCACGCGGGCACGACCCCCCTATTTATTGAGCGGCCACTGGGGGGGTCACAGTATCGCAAAGTTTGAGATCCCCTGACTTAAGGGAATGGGAGAAACGAGTAACTGTCAAATATTTTTAGGGATTGGTATTTGACAATTTAGGGTTTGTGATAATGCAGTTTGGTTTAGGGATTTGTTGACAACATGGCTTTATGTAAGCTATTTTGAATTCTGTGTAGCAAGCTGAAAAAAGTCACTTGCTAATATATTCTGCCTCCTTTTTCAAAATGATATGGCACAGTAATAGTTACTCCAGTGATCGAGTCTATCATTTCTCTCTTTTCAACTGTTAAAACCCTCCAATTGTCAAGAGTTCCCCTTGATGCCTTTCAACAAAAGGACAACTACCATGCTGCTTCCATAAATCCACATGCAGGTCTATTTTCTAATCTTATTAAGCAAACTAAAGTTTCCAGCATCCTCCAACATAAATGTTAAATTATTGGATCTGGATTTATATTCCTCTTCTGCTGACTTGCTGTGTCATCTTGGGGTAAGTTTATTTAAATAGTTTTCCTGCAGATTAAAAGAGGGTTGTAACTATTTACCTACCTCACAGGGTTGTTGTGAGGCGTGATTTAAGTGCATTAGGAATGCTTAACTAGCATGCACTATAGAAGTACAAAATAATGTATTCTGGTGATGTACACCACATGAGTCTGGGAACGGTTGTATAATATACCCTTAATCTCCATCTGCTTGGTGACTCATTTTAGAAGTTGAATTAGTTTAGAATAATATTCCTTTCTGATATACTTCAAGAATTTAAGTGCTTTGTAGTATCCTGAATGTTTCAATAGTACAGCATTAAACACATGAATGACATTTCGTGACTTTGTTTTTTCAGAAGTTTCTGTTCCCTTATAGTGTCCCATGAGAGATGGGTCAATGGAAAATCTTTCTTATTTGTTTTATGTTAAACTATATTCAAGTATTTAAAACATTCTTGATCAAGGGTATTACTCTTGAGTCCTTGGATTTCAGATCCTGTCACTTGAGGTGGAATCCTTGAACTTCTTAAGGGTCATCACTAGCCATATGGTCTTTGCCTCCAGTGGACCAGCTCATGTCATATTGATCTCAGCTTGTTATCATTTTAAGCTGTTCTTCTTGGGGGGAGTTCAAAAGTTTGCCATAACAAGGTATTTTTAAAAAAAATCAGTCACAGAGTTCTTAAACACCCCAAAAAGTAGGAAAGTATATAATAAATATAAGGCTAGTGATGATGCTTATAAATTTATTTCATGTGTATCTTCACTTTTACAATTTCCACAAGTTTAAATTTTGTAATTGTTTGCAATAGAGAAATGAAATTAGTTTTTAAAAAAGTTTTCAAATCATCAGTAGGCATATTCTGAGGGGTTTTTTTTAAGTATTTTAATAGTAATACAGATGCTGTATAAGAATTTATGGGTAGGTTAGAAAAGCATGAACTGTATGATCAAGGCTTAGGATTGATGGTTTTGCATTTCACCAGAAATAGTACATGAGTGCCTTTTAACTCGTGTAATTCATATTGGTGTGCAAACTAGTCAGAATGTACAATTTCATCATACTTGTATACAAAAATGAAAATAAAACTGTTTAGAAAAATAATTGTTTTTGTTTAAAATGTTTGTGTTTCTTGACAGTATTTTCTTCCCCTAATGCTCTAGTCTACCCTGATTTGGGAGAAATATTTTGTGAATATATACTTTCACAATCAGTGTTCGTTCTGCTTGAAAAATAAAACTGACTTCTGTCAGGATGGAGCTGGAGCTACTTCTAGTCAAAGTAATGTAGATTTTCACTGCTGATATTTCATTTAGTAGTACCTTATTTGAATTAAAAATGACAGTATTGGCTAAATTTATGTAAACTAACGTATTCAAACAACATTCATTTACATGGACATTTCTCAAAGTAAAGTTTTACTGTTGAGAAACTGTCGTACAGATTTTCTGTACAACACCATGTTGGACTTACTAAATCTTGGATGTTTCTATTCTGAGCTTTTAATCTTTTTACAGCTGTACTAATCTTTTTTAATTCTCTTATGGACTTATTCCCTTCCTGTTAATAAATGTTGTTCTGTCTGTGTGATTATTATAGACTTTGCTAGAAATCAAATGCAGTTATTTCCTGTCCCTTCTGCCCAATAGGCAAATGTAGGAATGAACAATTTCTAAAGTGAACATAATGTTTTCAGTTGTTACATCAGAAATACTTACCCACATAACCACAAGTGACACAAGCTTTTCACATTAAAAAGATTCACAGTACTACAGTGGTGGAATTTCTGTTTTTAATTTGACTTCTTAAATTATAATTCAATATACATATGTTCCTTAAAGTATCTACTTATGGAAAATTGATGGTAGGATACATGCCAAGACAAATGTGTAAGAGTAATATATAATCAAAGGATACCACTATGGCTGTGTTCTGTAGTATGTTGCCATTTTCATCTGAACACATAAGGACTATTTGCTATTCTTTCTTCATTCCCCTCTGGGGTTGTGATTAAAATATTGCTATTGCAATTGTTGGCTGTACAAACACTATTCAGACATCTACAAGTTAGATCAATTAGAATACTGATCTTAAAGTAAGACAATCTGGTCTTCCATTCCTTTGTTATGATTTTAATAGGAAAAATGCAAGTTAAGAAAAGTTTTATACACTTTTATTGGGTAAAAGTTTCAAAAGCACTGAAGTCTCACTTCTAAACACTGAAAATCTTACCTCTTCATTACTTTTATCACTACGCTAGAGTGCTTGTGCATTTTCTTTCCTGCGTTTAAACACAAACTAGCCTCTTTCTCTCTGGTATAGTTGTAAGAAACTTAGAGCACAATATCTAAGGGTTTTTTTTCCTGCTCCGTGGTTGATCTCATTTGGGCCTTTTTAATTGAGATTGAAATAGCCATAATTGGCTCAATGCTTCCCTTTGTCGCTCCTTCTTTTGCCAGCTCCTGAGAGATCTAGTCCTGCTCCCTAGGCTGCCTCATTCTTTAGTTTAAACTGTGACTTCTTTTCTTTTGTTAGTCAGCAAAATAATTTGAGATGCATGTAGAACCTTTAATGAGTTACCTCTAGGATAGAATACCATGGCCTCTGTGTAAGGAACTTGTTTTGACAAGTTATGCCATGGTGTATTAATTGAGTACTCTGGCATTCAAGTAAATTGTATGTTGTAGGTTATGAATGCTAATTCAAAACTTCACATAAGTTTTCCCCTAACTGTATCAGGCTACATGATATCTAGAGACAATGCATGTAAAAAGCTTTCAGTGAAGTGTTCAGCAGTTATTTACATAAAAATGGATTTTGCTAAGCTTACGGGCTGACACTTATCTACCGTTGTTTATAATAAAGTTAATACATAACAGTGATTTTAAATATTTGTGTTGTAATTGGTTACGGGGCCTTACTGCACTCTGATAAAATCAGCACAATTTCTTGAGCCTATAAATATGGACACATTTTCACACTGAAGCATAGCTATTCTGTCTGTCTTTAGTTCAGAGGTAAAAATATTTAAAATGCCTATAATTGGCTAGAGTATTGGAATTAAATTATGCATAAATTGTTCTATGAAGTGATATCCTATTGTATTTTAAAATGAAGCAAACAGAGTAAACTTGTTGAGGAAGGGGATAACCTAATGGCATATCAGGCTCTGGGTTCTTACCTTCTAGAAAAAACAATCTCTGAATGTTCTGAAGATACACACCTTCCCCAACAGTTTTTCCCTTATAACAGTTACTGTGATTCATCTTGAGCACTGGTCTTTTAAGACAAATGTATGCACAATAAATGTATCCTTTAGCAGATTTTGGTATTTAACATTCCTGTTTAAGTATATGCAATTGATCCATTGTACAGAAAGCTTACTATATTCTCTAATTTGGAGGTTTGTAAATACAACTGAAGTTTGATGCACAGGACTTCAAACCTCTTATTTCTAGGGGAAACTAGTGCTTTTCAGTATATTCAAGCAATCTGCAAAGCGTTCAGTTTCATGATTCATGCTACAAGCATCTTTAACAAAACATTTGTGAACAACTTGTGCAAGTATCTGCATGTAGGTGAGAGTTTTAATTATCAGCATTTCAAAACAGATTTCTCCAAATAAACCCCACCTCTTCAGTGGTTGATAGCCCGATGAGTTGCAGAGTACAACTGTTCTTGGTCCATGCCTGCTTTTCCAAGTTGTTTTATATAATATCTCCCTATTTATATCTCCTTTAGTGTAACTATGTAGGCCTCAGTTCTGCAAGTACTATGTATGTATTTAAATTTACATATCAGTAGTCCTCTTGAGTTGAATAGAATCGCTTTCATGCAGAAGGTAAGTATGTTTAGGGGTTAATAGGGCTGGGCCCTAACACAAAGTAGTGCTTTCAGTGACTCAAAATAGCCTGGTTTAATTTCTTCTTTAGTAGTCTTCCCCAAAAAAGTAATGGAAAAACACTGTTTCCTGTCTTATCTCTAGCCCTTTTCAATCTATTTTCCTCCCCTCCAAAATCATAAATGGTATATGCACATTGTATGGCTAGTAATTTAATGCATTCAGTGGGAGTGCAAGGCATCTGTTACTGCAAGAAATAGGGTTTACTTTAAGCCATCTGTCCCCTAGGCTGTCATTGGTTGCCCCTTGCACAGCAAAACTAACTTAGCTGCACAAAACTGTCAGCAGAGCAATGGAGATCTAGATGCCCTAGGAAGAAATGGGGTTGTGCCATTACTACATTGATTTTAATTTTTTTTAAACAAAATCCCATTTTTTATTATGGAAAAATGAGGTCTTGCGTGCACTGTGTTGCAAGATGCCTGTAAAGGACTGGAGACCATCAAGAAACCATTCAGTGAAATCTGACGTATATATTGATAGTCAATCTAACTTAGTGGTTCTCGACCTTTTTTAGACTCGAGGCACTCCTTTCTAACTTCTGTGAATTGAGTCATACCCCATTTCAAAAACAAACTTACTTATTTACAGTGCTTACCTCTTTGCAGCGGGAGCAGGGGATTAGCCAGGCAGGGACTGAGCCTGAACCTGCACTAATCTGCTTATCTTCTCATACTTCCTGATACCCTTCAAAGGGCATCCTGGTTGAGAATCGCTGATTAATTCAAACTGCTTTTGGAAAAATTCTTGTCTTTTTGTTAAATATTTGTGGAGTTCAGGCAACCTTACTGTGCACATATTATCTAGATATATGCATAAAAGTTAGAAATTTACTACTTTTTCCTCACATATGTAATTCACCTAGAAAATCTGGATCAATGTTTGGTTAAATTTCTTAGTGCAGCGTGTGTGCGCATGTGAGAATATGCCCCTTTGCTACAAAAAGGTTGTGTCTGTCAAAAAACCTTTTGGAAACTTTATATCTAGTCTCATTGCTCCATAGTATAATTTGTACGTGGTTGTAAATAGACGAAGTAAAAAGAAAAAAGCCTTTTATGAGGCTCATTATTCTAGGTAGGATAAGTTATGCTTAGATGGATCTTGGATTTGCACAGTAGTTTTGCTTCATGCCATGTTATGATGAATTTTTTTTCATTTCAGACCTCAGCCTAATACCACTTTTATGACACACTTTTATTAGATTTGTAACCTTATAGGATTTCCACAGATTACTTAATTATTTATGGTGTTGGAATAGCTTTTATCTTGGTTAGTGGTTGGTGTTCAGATAGGTAGTTAAATAAACGAACGAAGCACACGTCTCACTGATTCTAATCATGCATAGGCCCTTCTGGCTAAAGATTGTCTATGCACTAGAGATCAGGGCTATTCAACTGGTGGCCTGGGGGCTGCATGCAACCCTTGAGGGGTTAATATGCAGCCTCCAGCCTCCTTCCCCAGGCCATTCCCTTCACTTGGCCCTTCACTGCTGTGGAGGCTGCTGCGACTAGGATCTCTAGGCTTCCCTTCCTTCTCCAGCTTCTGCTTACACCTTTTGGATAATGTGGGGTGGCACAGCCTTGGGGTCTAGGACCCCTGTGCAATGGTGGGCCACCTGTCTATGCTACAGGGGGGACCCATTGCAGCATGTTGCCCTCTAGGTGCTTTGAAGTTGGACTAACATTACTACACTAGATCATGTTACTGCTTTTCAAGTGTAAGCTTGAAAAGTTCTTGTTTTCAGAACTTACTTGGACTTTATTTTGGTTCAGAATGCTTTCAACTTTTTCAAGATAGACCCAGGTAATAAAAAAAACCCTAACCCCATACAGCTCAAAGTACATACTGGAGAATGAAGAGCAAAGATGACCAAGCTTTAAAATCCAACCCTATATTTACTGTTACCTAAACCATCCATTTTTGTGGCTTTATCTTGAAAAATGCATTTTGCTATTGCTTATGGACAGTTCGAAAAGATACTAGCCTTCTGTGAAAAAATGTATTGAGTTAAACAGCTGGTATCAAGAACTCCAACAGCAACCTGTAAAAAAAAAAAGTTCAGCTTCTAGTACTGAAAAAGGAGAGAATAGCAACATTTCCCAGGACCCTATTACAGGATTTTGGATTCTGAGCTGGTGTTGGCACCTGAGAATACTTGTACCTGTTGTGATTCTGGGGACATACAAGTATCAGGGTTTAAACTTGGCTTTAATTTTAAAAATGTTCCTTTTCCTTTATGAAAAGGTCTTTACATCTAAACTGCTTGTAGTACTGAGTTTTTACTTGCTAATTTCCCTTTTCACATCCAAAACTCATGAGTTATTTGGTCTTTTTTTCCCCCATGTTAGCTAGTCCTTCGTCTCTGAGTTTGAATTGGCCTATGATTTAGTCAGCTAGGGTTACTGTAGATATAGGAAAGTGCTGCCTAACGGCCACTGCTTTAACACCAATTATTGCAAATTTTCTCCCCCTGAGCTCTTAATTAAAAAGCATGGGAACTAGGTTTAGATATTTAAATATAGAACTTTAAACACACAGGATTGCAAGAGGCTGGTTCTGGCTTGTTTCCACAACCTTCCAGTGATAGTAGTGGCTTTATTGGGGAGCTATTCCTCAAAAGAAAAAAAAATTCCTTATGATGTATTTGAAACCATGCATAGTTTTAAGCACTTGGAATCCATGGGTAAAATGTTTTAGTGGCTAACTCAAAATAAAGTCATTCTGTTGAACATAAGCAGGTATAGTGGGGAAAAGAAAACTGCCGATACTAGATTTTCACTTAAAAAAGAGTGTAGTAACACTATGTGGAGAAAGGGAGAAGATGGCGATTTATAGTTAGAGGCTTAGTTGAACAGCAGAAATGCGATTGTTGAAGTAAAATAGATAAAAGATTATGGTAGTTTAATTTAATGTTTGGATCTTACAGCATGTTTATAGAAGATTACGCAGGCAGATATGTTGTGCAAGTTGGAGTCTGAGAGATCAGCCATTGATTTTAAATGAAGTTACATTTTTCCCAAATTCTTTTGAGAAATGGAAATATTGCAGTTAAATGGAATAATAAGATGCTATCAGTTTTGCTTTTTTGTACAAAATGGTTCCTTTTTTCAAAATTTCTAATGTTTCCTTTGCTCAGCCCTAACAAAAATTACATAAAAGGTATTCGAGGTAGAGTTTTCTATAAGCAGGTATTTTTCTCCATAATATCCCTGTTTTTAAAACTCTGGTGGTCTTCCAAATATTCCTATTAAATGTTAATATTTTAGATTAATATTAAGGTGTTAAAGCTGTACCAAGGTCTCTTAACATGCTTCTATTAACTTGTATCTATGCAGTCTTGGATGCACTAGTGAGGTGGAAATGGTATAGGTAGGTTGTATATACAGGAAGAGGGTACATATTTAGCAGCACAAATAGTCAATGTGCAATGCATTTATGTTCAGTGGAAACTTTTTGGATTTTGAGATATTTACAATTAAGTTCATATTTCATGGTGTCAGTTACTCTGTATAATTTGGTAATAGTTTATACAATTTCAGAACATTGCTAATATTTAAAATGTCAGTTTTGTTTAATGTCTACAGGAAGTTGGGATATTGAGAAACTTAACTGACAATTTTCTTTTGTTTTGAAGAAACACATGACACTAAAGGTTTTACTTTATTGAAAGTGGTGTGCATTCTTAACAAACCTATTTATATAAGTTAAGAAAAGACCACTTCCATAAATATGAGTGCTCCATTACTGTATGAATGCCTTATTGTACAATTTTTCTGCTTTCTTGAATGTGTCCCCCCCCCCCCCCCCCCCCCCCCCCAGTTTTCCAGATGATTCAGGAACATAGTTTCAGTGCAGGCAAAACGTTTTCACACATCAGTCTATAAAATTGCTAACATTGACAAGTTTATGTAATCATTAAGGAATACGTCCTGGGAGAAGGTGAACAAATTTAGTATTGAGAAATGCAGGTTAGTGGTTTGGGCTACAAATTCATACTGTAGAGCTTCTCAGTGGCTTTTAGGAGCCAATTAGCCCTATTTTATTAATGGAAAGAGGGTAAAAATGCTTGTCTATTTCAGTCACAAAATTATTTGCAGCATTTTAAAACAACAAATCTTTGCTGCTACAGCAGCAGTTCTTAGACTAGTGGCTGTGACCTTTGTTGAGGTCACTGCACTTGTAAGTCACTCACAACCTACCTTATATTGCTAGTGTAGATGGGCTCAGTCTGAGCACAGGGTGCTGAACAGTCATGAGCTGATTAAAGTTTTGACCCCAGAAGTGTGGAATCCTGGCAAGAAAAGATTAGGAACCATTGTACTGCACTCAAGATGACAGAATCAAGTGAGCTCATCTTGAATCGACTAGATGCTAGTTCCAGATTTTGATTTTTTTTTTTTAAGTATTTAAGTGCCTAAAGATTAATGGGTACCTAGTAGGCTGTCAAAAGCATCTATCTGCATCTTTAGGCACCTAAAGGCCTGTGAATTTATTTTTAGTTTTGAACACTAAAGGATTTGCTCTTAAGAAAAATCTACCCATAGGCTTGAAGGGGCTATCAAGTCACCAGCTTTAGAATCTAGCATAACACTGTTAAATTTTTAAGAATCAAAATATACCTGAATATCTGCAAGGGAAAAATCCTAACGTAACAGGAGGAAAATAAATGGTTATGCTGCTTACGTTAACCTCTCCCGTGTTTGAATCTGAACATAACATTCAGAAATTGGCTGTATTAAGCCCAAGAAGGAGGATTGTTCTTTTAAAACAATAATCCACATAGTTTTTCAAGTGGAATATAGACCAATGGTTTAGCAAAAATTAATCTGTTAATCTTGAGAGTGTGTGCGCGCGTGTGTGAGAGAGACTTTCCTCTTCTAAAGTTAGCAGACAAAATAATTTCATTTTGTGGAATTATTTTTGTTGCATTTGTGGCAGATCCAGGTAAGCTGATCTTTCCTAATGCACGCAACCACCTCCTGCAGCTTTCGTGGGCTGAAGACAGGGCATAGGAGACGCATACTGCATAAGAAATCTCACTTACTGGAAAATGGGTTTTTGATTACTAACAAGTGGTCAGATCCTGCATAGTTATTCATCGTCTTAATGATATTCCTTAATGTCTACAGCTGAAAACTGTACAGTTTCTATTTTTCCTATTCCTGAGCATTTGGAGAAATGGATGGATAGGCTTTGCTATTTAATGTTTTTCTTACTTGGAAACACAATCTGTATTTTTTTCATTCATATGAGTTCAGTTCCTGTTAATATATAAGCTGCGATGAATTAAATGTTATGATTGCTTTTGTCATACACAATTTACGGTAGATTACTAAATCAGTCAATCTGTAGTACATGGTCAGTACACAAAAAACGACTGCAGTAGCCGTCTGCACTAAAACTCTTATTATTCTTGGACAAGCATTTTTTCCATGGATTCACTGAATAAAAAATCTTGATAGAGCTCTACGAGAAGGAAATTGATTTCTTGAACTCAATTCTTCCCTCCCACCCTCAGACTTCTGAACTTGATAGAATTGCCAGCCTTGCCTTGCTTAGACTGTACCCCTTATGTAAGCACATTTTTTTTTTTAATTTTGGTGGTTTGTGTTGGAGATCAAACTCCTGCTAAGATGTCATCTGCTTCAATATGGGTCCTGTTAGAGAGAACCCATATACCCTGGAACCTGGGCATATCGGGAACATTAGTGAGCATCTAGAATGGGGTTTGTCATCCACTCTTTCAAATGGGAGGCCAAGTACTGGACAAGAGGAGATGTACTTTCTTTACTTTGGTGCCTTGTGTGCCCTCACTGTTGTCTTAATCATTTTGAATCTTGTTACCAGAAATAGACTAGACTGTCATGACGGTTGCAATCTGTTCTTTTATTTAATCAACATTTTTTCAAAACATTTGGCCATCTAAGCTACTTTTGTTAATGTTATACTTAGAGTTTATGGAAGACAGATGCCAACTTACGTGCTGGGTACTAATGTAGCACCTACTTGGGTACTTACCAATGTCTGCATGGCAACCTGAACTGGCTGAATGGGACAATGGAGATGACTATGGCACAGTGTACCTGGACAAGCCTCATTCCTCTGGGGCAATCTGTGCACTAATAAATGGATACCACCTCTGAGCTGTCATTTGAGAAGCTAAAAGGTCTCTTCCTCCTTCCCCCCCCCCCCCCCCAATCCTTTACTTTAGAAATCAAAAAGGATTTCAGCATTGATGGAGTACCATGTGATATTCCTTTTATGCAGTTAGTGTCAGCCTCCAGTTTTACCTGCCTGCTACAGTACTTCTAAGACCCTGGCCGTTTCCATAGTGAAGTCAGTAACTTCTCTTTATCCTCCTCATGAGCAATTTCCTGCAACGTGTTAGTTTCCATTGTTGAATGTCTTGGACAACAGTTATAGATGTTGCAGTGTTTTGGAGATTATAGTCATTGCTGTTCACAATGGCTTCCACTAATCCCATGTGGCAAATAGGTTGAGCTGCAGCAGGACTTGCCAGTTTGTTCTTCAAAGAATACATTTGCTGATTTCTAAACTTCATCTATGAAATGTGTCAAAATGAGTATTGTGCGATATGGTGAGAAACACCCCAATAAAGAGAGAGAGATCTATGCACACACACTAATAAAACTCATGTCAGAAGAAACTGGAGCGGTGGTAGCTGAAGGATGGCAGTATTCCCTTGGGTAACAATGAGGAAGCCGGTCTTCAGAATAATAGAAAGTAATGACGCAATTTGTTCTTTACGTTTTTGTTCTTTTACTTCTCTTAGAGAGATGAGACTAGGAAGAAACATGAGTCCAGGAGTATTCTTTATGCTATAACCAGCCAAACACTTTTTCCCTGTGAAAGAATGGCGTTATGGCAAGAAATCTGTGTTGGTGTAACAACCAATGGTTATGAGGTGTTTTCCAGTTTCAACAATGTTTCCTTTGGCTTCAAAGCAGCAAAAACAAGCAACCCCCTCCATCTCCTTTTTCATAAAGTTCTGGGTCAAATAATTAACCCACTTACGTCTGTCCTGCAGAATCTCCCAGCCAGAGTGAAGTTTAGGCTTTTTTTTTTCTCTCCCTTCATGAGTTCGTAACACTGTCAAGTAAACAGTTTATGCTTTCATGAAAACCCACCGTTTTGTATTCATGCCTTTACTTCTATAGAAACATTGTTTTCTATATTGTGGCAGAGAAACTATAGAATGGAATCTCTTCTCCAGACAAAAAGTCATCAAACATGTTTTGCTTTGAAAGTGACAAAATTCTTCAAGGAGAACAGCATATCTTGTATATTTTAATCTCACCCAGTTTGTTTAATACACAGAAAGAATTTACCTTTTTTAGCTACATATTATAACTGGCAGGTGAATATCATTACCAGTTCAATCTTTCCTTTTGCATAGGTGCTTTGCCTACCAGCCATAGCAGCATTTCCATTCTCAGTCAGTGGGTATGGTGTTTACCCTTTTTCTAGGTAATCCATTAAGAATTGCACTTCTTAAAGAAATCTGACTTTATCCATGCCAACAATGGGTGCTGGAATCACTTCAGCTCTTTAATTATCTAGTGTCTTAGTGTGTCTAAAACAATTGGAATATATAATCCCTCATAGACTTGATTAACTGCTTTTAGTCCATTGACTGTAGAAATACACGTGAGCCTTTTAAGAAGAATCAATATGTGAGCATATTTTACTAAAGAACCAAGCTATCAGTATTAAAACTAAGGGTCACAGCTACAGTCATTGTGTCTTTTAATTCCCCTAAATTGAAATAGTCACAGGACATACAAGTACTTGGATTGCCATCCTAGTAAGATTTGCTTGATGGATCTCCAAGAACAATTTGCAATAAATAGGTTACTGCCAAAGTTGTTCTTTCCATAGACTATTTGACTACCCATTATGGCATTATTAAGAGAGAATTTTTCATACTCTCAGCTTTTAATTTATGCAAGATGTAGTATTTGCACCTAAATTTCCAGTAAATGAAAATGGTTCTGAATACATTCCACATTGCTTAGGTGCTACAGTAATAAGTAATAGGTTTTGATTGGAAAAAAAAAAAAAAATTAGTGTCCTAATTTCTTCAGCAGGAGAAACTGTATTCCCTTGTTGGGAAGCTGTGTATGTTTGGAAGCAGGCACTGTTCCTGACAATCTCAGACAAAAACAAGAATTTTGTTGGCCTGAAGGCAAAACTGATGCGTCTTGTTGCAGAGAGCCCTGTATGGTTCTATTGGGCTGTGATCACGTAGGCCCAGGGCATCTATCTACAGTTTGGCCTGGAATCGCACTGTCCATTGTTTTATAAGAGAAATCTTAAGAACTGCTTGATGTGTTGACATGGGTGTCTCCATCCTTTTGTTTGGTCTTACACAAACCATGTATAAATCTTGTACCTAACAAACTGGATAACTGCTGCCTTCCCCTGGCTCAGAGCCATTTTTGGTTATGTTTTCTGCTTTTTATGAACTGTTGAAGATGGAACAGTTTCTTTATTCATCAAGTTTGTGAGAGACTTTTTGTCAGTGACCAAGTACTCCTAAAAAATATATTTAAAACATTTATACTACTATACGAGAGACAGACTTTTATTAAGCTGCTCAAGTTTCCAGTGTTGCCAACTCTCATGACTTTTGGTGGTGTTCTTAAAGTCTACGCTTCAGGCATGTGAAAAGTTGTAGTTCTTTTATCTCTTATATAAATAAGTTTTTTACATTCCTAAAGTGCAGACTTTAAGAACAATGCCAAAAATCATGAGTTGGCAATACTCAGCTTCTGTGCTTGGTGCACTTTTTTTTTAAGCCAGTGGCTTCAGCTCAGGGTGTGAGATCTGAAATCTAGTTTGAATTTCTGCTCTCCTCCTAAAAGAACAACATAGAAATATCAGGGCGTATAGTAAATGAATAACTCTTGTATTGGGTTATCTTTGTCCGGATTCCTTAGTCTTGCTTGTCTTATGTTGTCCCTGTATCAAAAAACCTGCAGATCTTTTTTTCCTTGCGTACAGATAAGCATATGCCAAACTAGTTGAAAGTGCAGGAGTCTTTGCCATACCTTCAGCTCTCCTGTGAAATATGAATTTTCACTTCTATCTAGGAGAACTTTTACAATCTCTACTCTCTCCTATGCCTGATGAAAGGTGTGCACCCAAAAGCTTGCAAATAAAATAATTTGTTTGCAAATATCTATTTGGTCTAATAAAAGAGATCACCTCTTCCATGAATTTTGATTCCTAAGTAACTCTGGCATTTCTTCCAAAGATTGCAGAATTCTAATTTAAGCAGTCGAATGTCCTGCTAGTATGGCTTCCACAGCTATCCATTTCAACAAGACCTAAAAGACAACATTAGCACATGTCTGAATAAGATCATGTTTTTCTTTCATGATCAGTACTGGTGGCTCATAGGCATTCTGTGATTGACTAACATATCCAAGTCTTGCTTTTCCGTCTTTCTCCAGTTCATGGGAGGTCAGTTTAGAGCAGAAGTTCTTTTTTTCCAGCTCTTAAAACATGACCTTGCATTTGGTGGCATTAAACTTCATTCTGTTTGTTACTCTAGGAATTCATTTGCTTGGAATCATGTTTTACAATATACATCATTTAAATAAGAAAGTTTTCCTTAAATACCTTTATTTAGCATGGAACAAAAAATGAGCAAAACTTAATTGCAATTTGAAGAACCTTATTATAAAAACTGCCCAAACTTCCCAGCTGCCGAAAAACTAACTGTGTATGCAAGTAAAGTATTGTGGAAGTTATTGTGAGCCTGTAGATTGTTAAACATGTTTCCTCGAAGTGAGGAAGCTTGAAAGTATAATACAGTATCATTATAACACGCCCTGTTTATAACTTTCAGTTTTAGCAATCCTAACCGCAGGTACCACTTTGATGATGATGCAGCAAATGGACTAAGCTCATTATAATGAACACCCTCTTAATGAACTTGTCTCTTGGTCCCAGGGGGAGTCATTATAATGAAGTACTGTATATGCCATTCAAATTAAGTGCACTTTTTAAAAAATTCTATTAAATTTGGCATGGAATAAATTTGGTATACTGTGTTAGCACATGCTGCTGCTTCAATTTAGTATCTTGAAACATTAAGTTGAATAAAAAGTATTTCTTGATTTTATTCATTTAAAAAAAATTAATTCATCAGTTTCAATTAAAAGTAGCAAAGTAAAAAAACTGGCTTTCTCTTACTGTAGAAGTAGTTGTGGTGTTAACTTAAATGGACCAGATTCTGATATCTTTATTCATATGAAGTGTAGAACATCTATGGAAATTTCTGGGTAAAATTCTACTTCAGATTAATAAGAGGACTGACTATCTGAATATGGAGTTTTTTAGTTCAGTAACACCCTCAGAGCACTTGGTACATAATATGGAGCAAATGTCTACATGCTCAACAGTATTGATGTCTAGTCTTTTTGGCAAACATGCCACAAGTTAACTCCAAAATGAGATAAGTGACACTAATCAGCCACTGGTATCGCCCTGTGTAAGGACATTAAACACTTGATTTTGGTGGCACCTACTTACAGCTTCCACAGTGCCCAAACCTTCAAGCTAGCCCAGACTCCTCCTTCCCTGTTGTTCTGATCCCTGTTGGCTGCCACCCTGTCTTCTGTTGCCAGTGCCCCCTTTAAATTGGTCCTGAGCTTGTATGCCAGACATACCAGCTACCCCTGCTACTTGTGGTACATGTCATGGGTTAGTTACCACTGTTCTGTAGCCTCCAAAATAAATTTTGAGAAGATCACAGTTTACATTAAGTATTTTGTACTCCCTGCTGTTCATTTCAGGGCTTATTTTTATTGTATTAAAAGAAAATGCTTTAATTTTCTATATAAATGTTGTTAGAAATTTCACAGAACTGCGATATTGTAACCAATTTAAAGACCATTTGAATTACAGTTTTCTTACAATTAAAGTTCACACATACAGCACTAATACTGTGGTGGACGTTTCTTCTGCTATTTTTTATTGGCATGTATTTTAATAGAAAACTCTGTTGCAATGAGTTAAGAATTTTAAAGTGCAAAATACATTTGAACTTTTTGGCTGTCACACATTTTTAAAGCCAACAGTTATTTTGATTTTTTTTTTTGTTGTTGTTTCAAACAATGTACTGGACTCTAGATTTCATTTGCTGTTGCTATAATAAAAAAGTTTTTCTACCTTAATATAGACTTTTTCATTTTTGTCAGTTTTGTTTTCTATATCTTAAAAAGAATAAAGGGTAACCTTTCAATCCTTGTAATGGATAGCAGACTGTAGTGTAAAAAACTAGAAAGTATTTTCAGTAGAATTGTCATCCAAGATAATAAAGCTTTAAGGCATTATAAGAAAATACTTTGGGCTGCCTTTTATTTCTGTTGTTTGGTTTCATACATAAGCACTTCAGCAGCTGAGTATATAGATTTGGGTATATGAAAATTATTTAATAAATTACCATTATGCTTTAGTCCTTTTGATTTAGAAATAATCTATGTTCCCAAAATAGAAATAAAATAGGTCATACAAGGAACCATATATCCATTAAATTTGTTTTCCTTTCCCTTTGAATCCCTACATGATTCATGTATACTGTATTGTTCTGATGAGATGTATTTTTGTGAGAGAGCTCAGAGGAGAATAACCCTAAAAATAAATTGGGCATAAAGCTAATCTATAATGGGGCCAATGATGGTTTGGGATAATTGCACTGTACTGCCCCTCCCCCCGTTTCCCCCTCCAGTTGAGCCCTGCAGAAACAGTGAAACAAGGAGTTAAGGGCATCCTATAACAGATTATCAACGTTGTTTCCCTTTCAGTTTATATGTTAATATAGAATGTGAATGCTGCACTTTGTCTTTTGTCCTGGGACCAGTAGTCTGCTTGCAAGCTCAAGTTCTCTAACAGACAAATGCAGGTTATCGTTTTCTGTGTCCAAATCAGACTCTGCTATCCATTTGTATTCACATTAAGTATGTGAATCCTGATGTCTGTTATTTCCTCGTTAGTCTAGTCACTTATGCTAATTCTCATAAAAATTGAATTGAAGATTATTTAGGAAAATTAATTGCAGCAACTACACTAATGCATAAACATTTTGGGGATCAATATTTCACTATGAATTAAGTGACTTTTTGCAAATATGCTTGACAAAATGCATTAAGCTTGGTTGCAAAATTTAAATTCTTAATCATTAACTAGGGATTTTACAAAAAAGAAACTATAATTGTGGTTCTTACAACTTTTCTCATTTTAATGTATAATCAAACATTCATATTTGGTTGCAGTGACTTTTTTAAAACCTTTTTTTAATAAGAAAGTACCTTTTTAAAAGTTATGCATAAAATAATGCATAAAATAGTCCAAAGGAGAGCCAAATAGTCCAAAGGAAAGCCACTCGTATGATCCAAGGCCTGCAGGGAAGGCCGTACAAGAAGAGGCTGAGGGACTTGGGACTCTTCAGTCTGGAGAAGAGGAGGCTTAGGGGGGACTTGGTGGCAGCCTACAACTTCATAAGAGGGGTACATCAGGACCTGGGAGAACACCTGTTCACCACAGCTCCCCAAGGGTTAACAAGGTCTAACGGCCATAAACTCCAGGAAGGCCGATTCAGACTGGATATAAGAAAAAAGTTATTTACGGCGCGTGTGTCCAGGGTCACAGTTCAAGTTAGTGTCTCTGGCTTAGTGCAATACTATAGGCAGGCAGGCTAACTGTCTCTTGAACAGGAAGCAGAACAGTTGTATTCACACAGTGCTAGGTCTAGGCTAATTGGCATGCTTTTCAGCTGATCCAACATGACATCTGGTGCTGCAGGAACATTTGGGCTGGGGCTTGGTTAATTCAGAACCAAACTTGCATTTTATGGATGCCGGAATCTAGAATATATTTGTGCACAAACTAATGGATTGGCCATCCGACTTGAGCAATTTAGGTACTGACCTCTCACTTATTTTTAATGGCAGCACTATTTTGACTTGCTTAGCAGTTCTAGGCTATATTGGAAGCTTTGTTTAAAGTTTTGGGCCTCTGAACTTTTAAGTGTACAGGGTCACTTTACTCACACGTTTAGCTCTGAGTGAAGATTGTTCCCATATATACAAGACTGGCACCTTAGAAAAAATGATTTTTTGGGCAAAACATGGGTGTGCCTCAGTTTAAATATTTTTCCTACATTTTTTCTTAAATGCTCAGTCTTACATAACAAGAGACCGCTCTTACATAATTTTTAAATATATAAGTTTAAGTTGAGCACTGACATCTGCTTTTTACCATATGTTTTTCTTCATCTTTGGCTTAATTAAATACTAGTTTTGATATCTTTTATTCTATTCATACATTGCCCATCAAGGTTAGGTTTACTTTCTCCAGGCTTCTTATATATACTAGAGGTTATATTATAAAATTAGTCTGATCACTGAACTTCTTAAAATTTCAGCATAAATACTATTGGGGAGTGGGGAGAGAATACCTTTGGAGCGAGACGCTCCAACTTGTGGCCTGTAGGTCCACATGCAGCTTATAAGGTGTTAACTTACTGCATGCAGGCTCCCACTCAGCTACTGCTTCCACTCAAGTTACCACTCCCACCACCACTCCTGCTGCTGTTGCCTGGGGTCTTTGGGCTCCTACTCCTTCCTCCAGCTTCTGTTTCCTGTCCCTGCCCCTGGGGGTGGAGCTGTGCTGCCTGCCTGGTAGAGGACCCCACATGCTAGGAGAGATGACATGGGGGGGGGGGGCTACGCAGCTCACATGGCAGGTAGGGGAGAAGCTGACTGGAGCTTGATCACTAGTGTCAACAGAACTTTTTCAGTTGACTTGTTTTCTGGTCTCGTGCTCAGCTTGTAATGTTCAGTGTAACAGGTTGAGAAAGAGGCTCAGCAGTAAAATTCAGAAATTAGTTAACATTTGATCTGAAACTATCAATTCCCTTTATTGAATGTTAACTTTGTATTTCATAACAAGTTCTTTATCTGTTCTTTTTTATTGTCAAAAGCTAGTGCATTTGGAAGAAATGCTGATTATATGGGGTATAAACTTGATTTAAATGTGATCCTCCAGTTTCTAACACCATGTAAGAGGTGTCCTAGTTTGTCTGATTCTAAAGACATGCTTCCACAGAAAACAAATTTTGGGGAATATTCTAGTGTTCCAACAGACTTCTTATGAAAGATTTCAGTTTAGGGCTCTAGACTTCGTATGTAAGGAGAAAAGTTCATATTATGCTTCAGCAGGTTTTTCCTCTCTTTACATTGCCCTGTCAGTGTAGTATCTGAGCACTTCACAATTGCTAATTTACCCTCTAAATAGTCATGTCAGTTACATTTACCATTAAATGACTTGCTCAAGATTCACTGAAAGTCAGTAGTAGAGCCAGGAATTGAACGCAGACCACCTTAATCACAGGTCACTCCCTGTTTATATTGTAGCTTATTAAGTATTCTTTAATTAAAATGTTGTTATGGTATTATTCCACATAATGCAGCACATCTGTCATCCACAGCTCATTTGTTAATGTTAGCTGGCATGTGTTGTTAAGAGTATTCTCTAATAAGAGGATAACAAACAAGCTTCCTCTTTGAAGTAGTCTTAGAAATGTGTTTTTTTTGTTAGTTTGTTTGTTTTTTATTAGTTTCCTTGTGGTCTTATCTTGTGTTCTTTGGTCACATGGGAAGATTGGGAGATACAGAGCAAACTTTAGCATGTTTACATTCCATACTAGTTTTAGGAATCTGTTTTTTGGCCATTTGAACACTAAACTGTCAGAAAATAGAACTGTTTTCTATATGTTGCCATCATCAATGTCTCTTAAGCATCCTTTCTTACTTAACTATATTGATGTCACTTAGGTATATATGTGAGCCCAAACAGATGTAGCAAGAACCCTCATATATTGGCAGAGAATAGTCTACCCAGTTAAATACTTTGAATATCTTGGCAGACAAGGTTCTTTTGATAGATGTGATATCTTTTATTAGACAAACTGAGTAGTTGGAAAAAAGTTCTTGGCAAGCATTTGGGCATAGTCACCCTTCATCAGGCATAGGGAGTCTCTGCTGGTCTGAGACTCCAAGGAATGAGAGAAGCTAGAAGTGTGGTTGAATGTCAGTGAGAATGTAAATGGGTAGAGCTAAACAAGTCAAAAGGAAAAGCGGGGAAGGGAAGGGGGAAAAGTCGGAGGGAGACAACAGTGATAAAAAAAAACAAGAATATCTTGGGGAGTCCAAAGAAGGATTTTTGCTTTCTCCCTAATGAGTCCAGAGCACTGTCTGGCAGTTAAAATCTAGATTGTCAGTTTTCCAAATCCCGTCTGTAGTCATTTAACCAGTTCAGAAGTTGCTTGCTATGGTGGTTTTACTTAGAAGACAGCCCTTGGTGAAGGCTTAGCTTTTGTTATCATAGTCTTCAGATGAATTTGGCTGCCCCTCTGAGAGAGAGAGTGTGTAGTTTGGAGCTCTTTGTGAATGTTTGCTTCATTCTGTTTCAAGATTAGTTAAGGCCAGCAGGAATATGCAAAGTTAATTGTTGAAGAAGATAATGTAATGCTTTTGTGGGCATTGTCTGCTGTCAAATGTTTGAATATTCCATCACTCTAGGGCAGGGGCAGGCAATTATTTTGGGCAGAGGGCTGCTTACTGAGTTTCAGCAAGCCATCGAGGGCTGCATGACCGGCAGTCCAGGGCAGATGAATATTAATTTTCTAAATTTTTTAGGGGACCCACAGGCTGGATAGAATGGCCTGGTGGGCTGCATCCGGTCCCTGGGCCGCATTTTGCTCACCCCTGCTCTAGGGAGAAGAAAGATGTACTTAAGGAAGTGGTGCTCAACCTTTTTCCAAGACGGGCTGGATGGGCAGTGTCCAGCCTACCTGCAGCTGTATCTAGCCAATGGTTCTAATCCAGAGCCCAGGATGGGTGCAGTGTGCAGGTGGCAGCCTGGTGGTGGGACATAGCCCAGCTGTGCAAGAAAATTATATGCAAATATAATAAAATATTAAGTTGTGTGGTAGATTTATATATTAAATGATTATGGGGGTTAGCTCTTGATTCGTTGCACTTCCTCTGGGTAATACTGCATAAGTTACGTACACTTACTATTAAAAAACATTTTCAGTAATCTGATTCCTGCATTTCTTAGCCACAAGAAACTCAAACGTAGGTGTTTACAGAAGTTACACTTTTCATGTCGTGAGGCACCCAAAAGTGCTGTACAGCCGTAATGTAAAAAAAATTCATGGCTGCAGAGCACTTTTAAAATGCCTAATAGCGTGAAAAATTAACCCTCATTTGATGAAGTATTAAACAGGGGCACTCTCAGGGGGCTTTGAGCAGGGGGTTGGACAAGATGACCTCCTGGGCTTCCTTCCAACCTTAATTTTCTATGGTTCTATGATTAAGACAGAGTGCCTTAGGGAACCTGTGTATGGGTTTCCTGCAAGGGATACATTTGGGTGATTTTGCCTGCATCCCCGAAGGCTTCTCAGGCTGGATTGGTGCTTGCACAGGTGAGCAGTAGCCAAGCCTTGTCCCCAGGGCTGTCAGACAGGAGACCCCTGTCTGGAGCCCCCCCTGCACCTCCTGCCCAGCTACTCCTGCTGGGGTCTTGGTGGGTACCCAGACCAGGCCTGTTTGGGGGGAGGGGGGATGGGATGACTTCTTCCCACCTGCTGCACGAGGTTTTAACAACAGCAGAGGCTGCCGCACTGAGAGTGGGGGGGTAGGGAAAGAGCACCCCTGCCTTGCAGGCCCAACCTAGCTCCCTTCCCTTCCCTTCCCCCCAAAACTCTAGCAGGGGTAGCTGGGCCAGGCCAGTGAGGCAGGAGGGACTCTGTTCCTTCCCCTACCTTAGTCTCTTGACAGCAGCAGCCTCGTGGTTGTCACACCTGGAGCTGGGACAGGGGAGAGTAATGAAGCCCCACCCCCTACCTTGCAGGCATAGCCCAGTTGCCCCTGGTGGGGTTCGAGGGAGCTGGGCTGGGCCCATGAGATGTGGGGGGCAGGGCGGGAAGGGTTCTGTTTTTCCTCCAGCCACCTGAACTCTGGGTGCAACAGCTTCTGCCACTGTCAAGACACCCTGCCCTGCCCCCCACCACATGGGCCCAGACTGGCTCCCCCCAAGAGCCCATCTGGGGTAGCCTGGGGCAAGACTCCCTCCCCAGCCACTGCTGGCAGTTGCCAGCTGGTAGGGGGCATAGCTGGGGAGAGGGGCAGTCTGACAGCTTCCTGGGAGGCTGCTGGATTGCGGGTGCAGGCAGGCTCTGAACTCCCCCCCCACACGCACACACACACAACAGGTGAAGACCAGGTGGGTTCAGTTGTGCTCTAACTCATGATGATTTGCGTAAAGTGCAATGAGTTAAAGCACCTCCCTGACAAGCTGCTTGCCCTTGTGTACACACCCTATGAGTTTTCTTGCTTTTTTGCCAAATCTTAATCATAGACTTTAAATAATTTGAATGGTCTTAACAGTAGGTCAGAGACCTTGTAGTTTTGTTTTGTTTTTAATTCTCCCATTGTTTTCTGGTGTGTTCTGTGAATGAACTTACTTGATAGACATACACAAAACTAGAACTCTTGGTTCCAGAATAATACCTTTTATTAGACCAACTGGAAAATGGCAAGAAAATTGTCCTTTTCTGCAAGATTTTGGGAATCAAAGTCCCTTTATCAGGCTCTGGGAAAAGTGTAGATGGTACAAGACGGTAAAACGTTTTTTTACCTCCCTGCCTGCCATCTGACACCTCCAGGGAAGGAATTCTACCTGATCAACACATCAAAGAGCTACTCAACACAGCTCACAAAGACACTCTCATGGACCCAGAGGGACAACCTTCCATCTCCAGCTCCCTCTGTGCAAAAATGAAGTTTATTTCCTACCTATGGGGACTTTTTACCATCTTGTACCATCTACACTTTTCCCAGAACCTGACGAAGGGACTTTTCTTGCCATTTTCCAGTTGGTCTAATAAAAGGTATCGTTTTAGAACCAAGAGTTCTAGTTTTTTGTATGTCTTTTTGTCTCAGACCAACACGGCTATCAAGTACACCCTTGTACTTGATATGTATCCCCTGTCCCCATTCTCTCTTCGCCCCCTGATCCCGGTGATAGTATTATTCCTATTGTACAACTCTGACAACTGAATGACTATGATGTTGGAGGATTAAAGGGTCTATGGGCACTGTGCCTCAGCAGCTGGAAAGGATGTTGGTAGATTCACATGTTAATTTAATTACAAATACTATTTACTTTTTTATAGTTTTGTTAGTTTAAAATTTATTGCAATACAGGCAGAGATTGACAAATAAGGATGTGTAACAGTGAGCGACAGTAGGTAGAACCAAGATCATTAATGAGGAAGGAAATTAAAAAAAACTGTAAAAGGCAGGCTGCTGTAGCAAGTTTATAAAGTTGAAACCTTTGGTTATGCATCTGGAGGTGACTGTGTGTAAGCAGGCAGTGCAAGCTGTTTCTGGGGATGGAAGGGACATTGAAACTGGAGTTGTGACTGCATTAACTAGTTCACTAGATGGAAAACTGACTTGCCCATTTCAAGTATGAGAAAGTGATAGCTGAATCAAGGAAGGGTTCAATCAGATTGATCTCAGTCTGAATAATGAGAAGTGGGGTAGGAAGGGAGAAAAGATTAAAATATTCATAAGTGCGGTTATTTCATGCAGATGGACTTGAGCACATTCTCCTATTAAATCTGACGGAAAAATGGAGGGATCCAAATTATATTACAACTGACATGAAAATGCTTAAACAAAGTGATGGTTCAGTGAGTGGAGTAGAGTGTTTGTAAGGAAAGATGATGACCTGGATAATATATTAATATAAAAATAAGGAAAGGAAGGCATCAGATTGTTGGTCTTGTGTGGAGTGAAAAACTTTGAAATAAAGTTTTTCATTTGAGTACATGCATCACCTTGGCTCCAAGGCTGGCCAGACTTTACAGACATCTTTAAAATGTAAAAAGTGAAGCTGGCTGAGTTTGCATCATCAGGGACATGACAGAATGAATGGAGAAGACAGTTTCCTAAAATGATCATATGAAGAAGCTAAATTAAAGATACCAAAGAAGATGCAGTAAAGATGGTTAAGCAAGAAAATAAGGATAAATTTAGATAAGTTACTTTTCTTCAGGATACACATAATATAAGAATAGTGGCCAGACAGTCACCTCTAGAAATAATTATCCAATAATTTGATTCATCTGTCAACCATGATATGACCATTAACACAAGTAGATGTTTATTAGGAAGGCAGTATATTCTAGGATGATTAACACAAGAGGTTAGAGAGCAATATTTAGATTAAATTATATATAGCTGAGAGAATAAAGAACAGTATAGTGGATCAGCATGAAAAGGTGAAAAAAAGGAATTGTAGATGAGAATAAATGATTTTGACAGGGCCTATTAACTCTGAGCATGATCAGGGAAAGGAAGTCATATATTAATGAGGAATTCTTGGTGACCAAATGGAGGATGGGGAAAGGTAAATAATAAATTTTGATTTGCTAGATGATACCAGCTTTACCAATGTAGTACAAGAGATACTGATTCAGATTTAACACACTGATAAGCAATATTAAGGGAAGTAAAGGAAGAACAACTTGGGAACAGCAGAGACTCAATGTAACTTGATAGCTACGAGAGGAGGAGGTAGTGGAACAACTGAAATCTTTAAAAAGGACCCTTTTAAAAGGGTCAGAGACTGACTAAAGGGTTGCATCCAGACAAGCACGGATGTGCAGTATGTGGCACTGCACATGAAAGTATTCCCTGTGCTACTGCTTTGTACTGCGGGGGCATTTTTTGGCCCCAGGAAATCCTGTGGCCAAAAAAAATCCCATGCCTCCCCAAAAATGGGGCAGTGCTCATGGTGGCAGTGCGTACCACCCAAAACCAGAGCCTGGCTGGCTGGAATCACACTCCAGCTGCTGGCCAGGTTTCCTGCTGCAGGAGCACTGTCACTGCAGCTCCCAGAGGACCCCAGGTAAGGCTGTTGGGGCCAGCACAGTTGCTGGCTGCAGCCTCCCCTACCCCACCCAGGGTAACCAGCTGTGCACCAGAGCGCATGTGGCACGGGTGTTCCTTGGGGACAAGTAACAGTAGCAAACCTTGCTGCTACTTGTCCCCAGGGAAATGCATATTCCCGCTCACCTGGATGCACCCAAGTTGTAAGAATCTGTTTCTGCCATCCATTCTTACATTACTAAATCTGTGAGAAATACCACTTCTGCAGCTTTAGATTTCAGTTTTATTTGACAGGCAATAAGGTGATGGAACTACATGGGCAATCTTTGAACTGGTGTTGTACTTGGCACATACCAGAAGTACATCTCTCTTTAAAATATGTATTCAGGGATGAGCGGGAGAAAGGAAGCATAGTAGGCTTTGTTAAAGATTAAGTGAAAAATTAAATGCAAGATAGAAAGTGTGTGGAAAGTGACCTGAGAAACTGACTTGTATATTTTTATCCAACTTGACTGAAATGGCTAAAAAAGTAGAGCCAAGATGCATGGTGTTTGAGAAGAAATATTTAATGAATTAATAATTGCAACCCATTGCTGTTTTCTTTCTGGCTTCTTTGTTTTTTTGAAGTCCAGCATTGAAAATCAATCCAGTGAATGGATACATTGCTTATTTGCATTAGAAAGCACCCTCAAAGAGATCTCCATATTTTTCCATTAAAAACTCAGGTTAGGTTTCTGCGATCTGTGGCCTCTGAATGAATGAGACTTTCTCAAAGTATCATTGGGAACACAGGGTCTCTAAAGGGTATGGGTGTCTTTCACTTAAATTGGCATCTTGGAAGTTGATGGTATTCAGACCTTAAACTAAAACAACTTGCTCTCTGAAGTCTGTAGTAGGATGTGTAGTGTTGAGGTAAAGACCAGGGGATCCAGGTTTTCAGTTTTGTGTGGAAAATAGCAGATTTTCCCCTTTCGTGCCCAGAGCAGAGGGGCTGGACCCAGTGTTCTCACAAGGTCCCTTCCAGCCCCAAACTTCTGAGAATCAGGAAACTGCTGGTGGGGTGTGGGCAGCAGGTGGGCATGGCCAAGCCACTAGGGGGCTCTACCAGACTGCAGATCCACAGCTTCCCCTTGCCTCCATGGAGATGGGGCTGTGGACTTCTTGTGTCTGGATCCTGATCCCTCTGCCACGGAGGGAGGGGGAGAGGTGCCAGGCCCCCCATGGGGGTCAAGTGGGGCCTTCCCACTATGCCACCAAGACTCCCAGTTGCGCAGTGGGTCTGCCCAGCTCCCCTGCAGCAGCAGGGCCAGGGCAGGGCGATGGGCTCCTTGGACCTCCCACCATGCTTATGGCATTGCCAGGCTGGGCCCTCCCCAGCTCACCCAGGAGGGGTCTGGTTCCAGCAGTGTGGCTCCGCTAGGTGTGCGGCATCCTTTCCCCGACTTCCCATGGCGCTGGGAGCACTCAGGGCCTGGGCTAGCCCTGAGGTGGGGCTGAGTGTGTGGCTGGCTTGGTCTGAGAAGGTACCATGGCAGCTGGAGCAGGTAGCATCAGGTCTGAGGGATCACTGCCAGCCCCTCACTCAGTGAGTGTGGCCCCAGGGTGTCCCTGAGAGGCAGCAGCACAGCAGAGATCCTGGGGGCAGTGTTAGGGTTGCAATATCAACCTCCCAGGCTAGAGCTGCTGCACCACTGCCCTTCAGAGACACCCTAGGGTCACGCTTACCGTGCAAGGGGCCGACAGCGACCTCTTGGACCTACTGCCACCTGTTCCAGCAGCCATGGTGCCTCTTCAGGCTGAGCCAGCTACATGCTTATCCCCAACCCAGGGCTGGGCCAGACACCACGTAGCCCCAGCACCACGGGAGGAGGGTGAAGAAGGCAGCACACCTAGTAGAGCCACACTGCTAGAACCAGACCCCTCCTGGGTGAGCTGGGGAGGGCCTGGCATAGCGTTACTGAGAACTGTTGTCCAGGCAGCAGTGGCAGCAGTGGCACAAGCACAGTGGGAGGCACAAAGAGCCCGTTGCCCTGTCTGGGCCCTGCTGCTGGGGCGTGGGGAGGGCTGGGCAGACCGACCGCATGGCTAAGAGTCTTGGGGTCAGTGAGGACCTAGGGAACTTCTGGAGGGACTAAACGTGTTCAAATCAGTAGGTCCTGATGATCTCCACCCCAGAGTGCTTAGGGAATTGGCAGAGGTCATAGCAGGACCCCTGGTACAGCTTTACGAGCACTCGTGGTGCTCTGGTGAGGTGCCACAGGACTGGAAAAGGGCCAATGTGGTCCCCATTTTCACAAAAGGGAGGAAAGATGACCCAGGAAACTATAGGCCCGTTAGTCTTACCTTGGTCCTGGGGAACCTCCTTGAGAAAATTATCCAGGAGCACATCTGCAAGGGGCCAGCAGGGGAGATTATGCTTAGGGGCAACCAACATGGGTTCATTAGAGGCAGGTCCTGTCAGACCAACCTGGTTGCCTTCTACGACCAGGTCACAAAAACCTTGGATGCAGGTGTCGCGGTGGACGTAGTCTTTTTGGACTTCAGGAAGGTCTTTGACACTGTTTCTTACCCCATCATTAAAAAATTAGGTGACTGTGGTGTCAATGCCTACACAGTCTGATGGGTCACAAATTGGCTAGAGTGCTGCACCCAGAGAGTGGTGGTGGACGGGTCATTTTTGACCTGGAGGGATGTGGGCAGTGGGGTTCCCCAGGGCTCGGTCCTCGGGCCTGCACTGTTCAATATCTTCATCGGTGACTTGGATGAGGGGGTGAAAAGCACCTTGTTCAAGTTCGCAGATGACACTATCATGTGGGGAGAAGTGGGCACGCTAGAAGAGAGGGACAGGATACAACTAGATCTGGACAGGTTACAGAGGTGGGCGGATGAGAACAAGATGGGTTTCAATACGGACGAGTGCAAGGTGTTGCACATGGGGAGGAGGAACCAGCAGCATACCTACAAGCTGGGGAACTCCCTTCTTGTCAGCACGGAGGCAGAAAAGGATCTTGGTGTCACTTGATTCCAAGATGAGCATGTGCCGCCAATGTGGGGACACGTTCAGGAAGGCTAACCATACCTTGTCGTGCATCCATAGATGCATCACGAGCAGGTCCTGGGAGGTGATCCTCCCCCTCTATGCGACACTGGTCAGGCTGCAGTTGGAGTACTGCGTCCAGTTCTGGGCGCCATACTTCAGGAGGGATGTGGACAGTATTGAGAGGGTCCAGAGGAGGGCCACCCACATGATCAGGGGGCAGCAGGGCGGGGCCTATGAGGAAAGACTACAGGACCTGAACCTGTTCAGCCTCCACAAGAGAAAGCTGAGGGGGGACCTGGTGGTCGCTTATAAACTTGCCAAGGGGGACCAGCATGCAATGGGAGAGTCCCTGTTCCCCGAGCACTACCGGGGTAACAAGGAACAACGGCCATAAGTTGACAGAGAGTAGATTAAGGCCAGATCTCAGGAGGCACTACTTCAGTCAGGGCAGCCAGGAGCTGGAACCAATTTCCAAGGAAAGTGGTGTTTGCCCCTACCCTGGGGGTCTTCAAAAGGAGGCTAGACAACCACCTAGCTGGGGTCATTTGACCCCAGCATCCCTCCCTGCCCATGGCAGGGTGTCAGACTTGATCAGCTTAGATCCCTTCTGACCCTACCAATTATGAAAAGCCCCACCTGACCCCTGTGGGGGGCCTGGCACCCCGCTCCCTGTGGCAGTGGGATGGGGATCTGGGTACAAAAGAGGACCACGGCCCTGGCTTGGGCTCCTGCCCCTGCCTGTGGGAGTGAGGGGAAGTTGTGGATCCCCCTAGCAGCTCAGCCACACCTCCTGCGCCCTGTCTGGCTCACTCCCTGCCAGCGGTCTAGGACCCGCCCCGGTTCAGGAGCACAGTGAAGATGTAAGTGGCTGAGGCTATTCCTGCTGGAGGTCACTAAGCTAGGTATAACCTATCAGTTAACCATTTAACCAATATAATTGGAAAAGGTTAAACCGATAGTATTTTAAACAATATTTACATCCCTACCTGTGGGAAGAGCTGGCAGAGTAGGGTAGGGGGTTGTGGGTGACACTACCAGGGGTGCAGGGGCTGTGGCTTGGAAGTAGGGGCAACAGCATGGGGCAGAGACTAACGTGTCAGGACTGCTCAGGGCCACAATGCAAGGGGGGGAGGGGGAATGGCCACAGTTGTGTCCTGGTGCAGGGTGAGAGCTCCTGCCCGGAGGGAGTGGGGGAGCGGGGGTAGGCAGGGGCTGCAGGTCAGGGGTGAGGGCCACCCGCAGGACTGGGGTGGGGGGCTATGGCTTGGTAGTGAGGTGTCATATCAGGGGTGTTCAGTGCCACAAAGCAGAAGGGGGCACAGCTGCACCTGGACCCACATCCTGGTGAGTGAAGGGGGCAGGGAGAGCTTTGATTTCCCATGATAAAAAAAAAACCCAAAATCAAATGCCAAAATATAGTATTTAGAATTTATTTTACTATAATGATTGAGGCACTGGTTGGCTTCCAAACTGCTTTAAAATTGTAAACACATCAATAAAGCATCATATTCTGCTGACACCTATGTATTCAGAGGCAGTTTCATTTTAATTATGGAAAAATATGAATTTTGCAGGTTTAATCAGAGAATTTTGGATTTTTTTTTACCAGAGAAAACCAGGATCCCTGGTAATAACCAAATACCTACAATAATGTAGGTTGCTGCATCCCTGCAAAAAACAAAAGAACAACCCCCCCCCCCCCCAAAAAAAAAAAACAAAACTCCACCCAAAAAACAACCCTCTAAATTGAACTTATAAATGAGTTTATCCTTAGGATTTGTCTGTGCTTGAAAATTAATTGGATTAAGGTAGGATGTGAATTTGAAGTTTAACAACTATCCCTGAATACATTTCTATGTGGATTTTCTTATTCTAGTATAAGGCTACCTTGTTCCTGTTTATCTTAATTTTTGAATAGCTATCAGAGAAGGTCCCATGGATATCTAGGTTCTTATTTCAAATCATGTTCTTGGTTGTTAAGAGAGGTCTGTTTAACTGGCAGCTTTCAGACCTTTCTTCTTTACAGAAAGAAAGAAGGCTGGTAGCCCCTGTTTGACCTAGACATTAGAGTCTGTGTAGGCCAATTAAGAACGTGCATGTTTCTCTAAGTGCAGGTGGTTAGCTTATACCTCAGGATATTACATTTTCATGTGTGGCTGCAGCTCCATTCCTCACAGTGAAGATTGCTAGATAGACTGTGTTGTGTTAAGTTATCAGATTCTGTAACCACAAATGGAGAACTGCCATCTGCTGCAAACTTTTCTTTCTTTCAGATTTCTTAACCTTTAGCCTACATAGTCATATTTAGAAAGGCTTTAACTTGACTGCAAATGGAGCATTATTCATGAGTTTTTAGTTTCCAAATAAGGATTCTGAAGGTTAGTGTTGGGGGGTAGGGATACTGTTATAAAATGTCTTGTTGTCTCTTTCCTTAGTGGTAAGGAGGCAGATGGATAAAATGCATCCATCTAGACTGGAAACAAGCATGACTTAGGAAGGGGTACATCTTTTTCTCATTTGATTGTGTGCTCATAAGGAGGCTTGGGGATGAGAAGGCTGAAAACAGCAGCAGACTTCCAGGAGATTCTGGAAAAAAAGCAAAGGAAAACCATGCAGATCTTTAAGCCATTCCTGCAGTGGGCCTGCCGCTCTACATTGCTGTCACTTTTCTATCTTTCTGTGGCCACCTGGGTCCTTTGTATTACCATTTATTTACAAATGCACTTTTATTTTCTCTTCTTTATAGAGAGAGACTTCCACATACAGTAATGTTTCTTCACAGTTGTAATAAATAGGAAGTGATATGGCCCACATGTTGGTGGGAGAAAGTGCTTTCACTGCTTGCCCTGTAAGCTTTTGATGCACTCCTAGGAACCATATATAGTGATTGGTAAATTGAGAGTCCAGAGTTATTGTTCCCTACATGCAAAACAGCATTCTCTCTTTCTTTTTCTCTGTCAGGTAGTCATACATACAATGTGTTTATTTTACAAGTATGTACTGGTATTTGCACAGGTCCTGGACAGGTGCAAAAAGACTATTTACATGAGAGTAGAAAGAATATGGTAGAGCAAGGTCTCCTTTTTCAAACTTCCCCATCTCCTATTTCCTTCAGCAAAGAACTGCAATGTTTTATAGGGACTGTGGTTCACTCCCTGCTCAGGCATCTCTGGCCTCTTTGTGGCAGGTGTGACTCCTTTGTCTTACAAGCTCACCTTTCTTGGGAGACTAGACTTTTTTGTGTTAAACTGTTGCAGAATGAAGACTGTAAAAGAGACAGGTGACTGATTCCCTGCCCCACTTCTCCACTGCTTCCCCCTTTTCACCCCTGCCTTCCGCCCAGGATAGTAATTTATGTATTAGGAAGAATACAGCTTAACTTTTGGCTGTAGAGGTAACAGGTGGGGCTGCTATAGAAATAAGCAAGTGTAATAATACTCAATTGTTGTGCTATAAATTCAACAGAAATACTTGCATCTGTATTTAATCTGGAATCAGTGAGACAAGATCTATAGGTGTACATAACCACATTCAGAATCTGCTTCCTACAAAGGACAGTGGTGTAACTATAAAAATAAGTGCAAAATAACTGCATAGGTTATAATATAATTGTTATTACAGGTTTGAGAAAAATATTTTGAACATGGTTTTTCTCCCAGTTTTCACTTCCCTTATCTTGGCATTCCTTTTCTGCTGTTCATTTGTTGTTTATCCTTAATCTTATGCTTTTATGTAGCTTCTTGCATGTATTGGTGTTCTGTTTACTGAGGTATTTCGACTTCAGTGCCATCACAGAGTTTCATCTCTGCGTCCTTTATTTGATCGGAACATAAGTCAGTATCAACAAAATAATGGCTGGAGGCAGCCTGGTCATCAGGAAAAGATCTGATCCAGAACACTGTTTTGAGTAATGAAAAGCACAAGTGGATAAGACTGGCAAACAGTTTGTGTTGGTGATAAATAATTTATAGCCAAGCTATTTTATTTTGGAAACAGTACCTTGAAGTATCCCAATCTTTACTGGCAAGGATTTTATTGGATCTTTTTTTGGATCAGCTATGTAGTTGGGTTAGAGTTAGACAGGCTTTTGAATGCTACACTACTGATCTTTATTTAAATATGCCCTTGCATGAATATACATTTTTACACAAAGTACCATGGATTTTTAATGAAGAGAAAACTAGGACTTGTAATTATTGTTCAGAAAATCACACTTAGAATAACGTGTTTTCTTCACACAGATTCAAACTGCTGTTATATGCTCTTAAAGTGAAAGGTTTTGTGTCTGCGGAACAGTTTGTGATCCATCGTTTACTAGCAACGTTTCTCTGGACATGTCACCTGTCTTGTCCTGGTGAACAAAGCCCATGATAATTTCAACTGATGAACACCAGTTCTCTACTGTGATTATCATGGTACTCCATGATAATCTAGATTAATTGTTAAGAAACCAATTATTCCTATTATGGGTAACATCCAAGGACTGTGTATTTTCAGATTTCTTTCCCCTCAGGTTACTTGGTCACTCAGGTAGGTTTGGAAGGAGGATATGGTTTCTGAAAGGCATATTAACGTAATACCACCTCTTTCTCCAAGTCCTCAGCCTCACCTTATTCTGAAAAATATTAAGGAGTAGGTTACATCCAGCAGAGGCACAAATTGAGCATGAGGATGAAGACATTTTGATGTCAGATTAGCCACATGCAGGGAGCTCAGCTGGAGAAGGTGTACTGGGGACATTAGACTTTTTTGCTTGGAGTTGGTGGTGCACAGCATTCATGAAAGAGAGGTGGTCTCATATTGAAGCTGTACTAAGAGGACATGAGGAGGTAAAAAGGGCAATTTGGCTGAGGGAGCTTCTTCCTTAAGGAACAACAGATACTTTACTCTCAGTATTGTAAGTTATCAACAAATCATTAAAAACAACAAAAAACACACCTTCATGCTTGTTTTTATAGTTTTTAAATTTAATACTACAAATAAAATTATACAAAATAATGTGCTGTGCCCATCATAAATAACACGTACATCTTTTCCAAGTCAATGAAATCATGTAGTGCTGCACCATAATTTTTCCCTTGAACACTTATGAAGCTCACCGATTTTAATAATTAGGAAGTGTACAAGCATGTCCCAGGACAGAGTTTGACCCTGTAATTGTGAAATCATGTTACAAGAAGCTTACATTATAGTTTTGTAATAATGTAATTGGAAAGTGAAAATTACTTCCTATTGGATGCATCACATTCAAACCTGAAATGAAAATTTCAGTAAAGTATATGGCTTGATCACAGAACTAAAAGTGAGGCACTTTTCCCATTATGTTGTAATCCAGGCATGCTTGAGCTCAACTGTATTGACAACTGTACAAAAACATAGTGATGCTTCCTCTTTTGAAGAGTTAACAAATTGATTTAAGACAAAACCCCTGGAGCTGTTACACTTGGCCTGCCGGGCTTCTGGAAGGTCTGGGAATTTGGGAGGGGTGAGAGGGGGAGGCAAGAAGAGGTGGGGCCAGCTGCTGAAATCTGGGTATGGGAATGCATTCAGGCAGTGGGGTTTGAATAATAGCTTTGGTGACCCTGCACTGTTGCTGCTTGCCCCACAGCTGGGGTGGATCTGGATCCAGACCATGAGGCTTCTTGTGCACCGGATTGGGCTCAGTGTCACACAAGTTTGACACCCCTGATTTAGAAGAATGGTCTCCCATCTGTGGCCCTTTACTAACATATTGCCCATGAGATCCCATGACTTTGCTGCCGCAGGAGATTTTGCTTTCAAATATCCATTTTCCAGCAAATTCTGGTGCCTGTAGCATGTGACATGCTCTCTTATTTTTGCCCAAAAGCTAGTGGTGGGTTGGACAAAAGTGAAGACAGGGAGGACAAAAATTGCAACACAGTTACAAAGTGACAATATAGCCTCACTGTGTACCTTAAAGTTATAAATAAATGCAAGATTATCAGTAATTCCTAAATTCTGCGATCTAGACTTGATCACTATCTGCCAGGTGTTTGGGGGTAGCATCTCTCCCTCCATTTCCTCATCAGCGAGGTGGGGATATTTGACTCATGAAATTGTGAATTAGTGTTAATATTCATAAAACTTTATACCTAGATACAAATATTTAACATTTAAATAGCTTCATATACCCTCAATCACAGCTACAATAGAGGGACATATTTTTCAGTTAAATTTTAAATTACCCTCAGTATACTATTGCACTACACCACAAGCTGCAGCGAAGAATTTTTAATATTCTAATATTAAGGGTCAAAATTGGAGGTGAGTGTGTTAATTTGCATCTTTTTGCCTTCCCTCCCTTCAAACACGGGCAATATCAAGTCAGTCTTTTTACCCCTTCTTGTACACATTATTTCTGAGTTTTGTTCATTGAATCTAAGGAAGTTGGAGATAAGTAATGTTCCTTAAGGATTTAGGAAATGGGAGTGTAGCAGAAAAAAGTAAAGAACAGGGAGTGCAAAGGTGACAGTGGAAGTACCACTCTTTTCTCTTTAGTGAACAACGTAAATTCACAGTAAACCTTACACATGAATAGGGTGGGCAGAAGTTAAGTTTACTTGCACTGCCTTCTGTGTGACTTCTCAATCTATCCTAAAGTACTGATAAGGCTAATGTTAAGTATCTGGCATGTGATCCTTTGGCAAAATAGTGGCTAAAAGCAAGAAGCTCAGACATACTGGTTTTATGATGCCTTTATTTCTTATAACTTTATATGTGGAAAGAAGAATGCCCTACCCGTAAGCAATAAATACAAAGAGTCTTCTGCTGATCTCATCCCTTTATAAATAGGGAGTAACTCCAATAAAATTCAGTAGAGGTACACTGGTATAAGGTATGTGTGAGTTTAGAAGTAGCTACAAAAATTGCTAGTTGTACTTTTCATAGATTCATAGATTGTAAGGCTGGAAAGGACCTTGGAAGTTCATCAGGTCCAGCCCCCTGCACCAAGCAGAAAAGATAACTGGGGGCCAGGTGACCCCAGCCAGGTGACCATCCAGTCTTCTCTTGCAGATTTCCAGAGTAGGTGATTGCACCACTTCTGGAGGGAGCTTATTCCACAGTCTGAACACTGTAACTGTGAAGAAATTTTTCCTAATGTTGAGTCTGAATCAATCTTCCAGGAATTTATGGCCATTACTCCTGGCTTTCCCCACGGGTGCCCTGGTGAAGTTGTTCACCGAGCCCTTGATGTGCTCCTGTAGTGTACTGGTAAAATGCTACCAGGTCCCCACTCAGCCACCTTTTCCTCAGGCTGACTTTTCTTCACTAGGAAATTTTTAAAGAAATTGCATGTTATCTGTGGACTTTTAGAATCCTTTTTTTCTTCTAAACATATCTCTTTTTCTTGTTCACACATTTCTTCGTTTTTGTCTTTCTCAGTCGCCCCCAGATGTTTAAAAATATATACGTTCTGGAGCTGGTGGATTTTCATGCTGCTTGAGGCGAAAATGGCCTGCTGCTTTATCTTAAATATTTACATGAGTAGAAAGGGGTACCAAGTGTGCAATGCTGTCAGGTCCATGGTAGTTGATTTTCCTTCCTTTGATATGCTTTTAAACGCAGTCCCAACTTTCATAGGTATCTTTATTTTTCACATGTGGACAGACCTTTGTCTTCACAAAGCACAGGGGGGATGCTGGAGTTGGGGGAGGGAGTGGGAATGATATCAGGGACCTAGTTATGGCTCCTGGATCTTGAGGCTGGTCTGATGCTATCTCTGGCCCAAAACAGGTCGGAAGTATGCTATGTCCTGCTCTAAATGTTCCCCATTTAAAATAGCCAGAGTGCTGCTATTGCAGCCTTGACCTGCCCCTTACTCCAGGGAAAGCAAAGAAGTGTGCGACATCTTCATTGCAGTCATGAGCTAAATTTACTTCTGGGTGCTCATACCTAATAATCCACACATCTAATCACTATTGAAAATCATAGGAAAACATCACATTCTCAGCTTTGGACAAAGAACATAGACTTGAAGTCAAAATACTAGTCAGTTGTAGTAGCAGCCTTTGTCTGATCGCAAGAGATGGAAAAAACTGACTTGTTTCTTCATTTGATGACAATATATGCCAGCACAGAATAAGCTTGCCTAGTTTAATTTTGTACTCATTTGTATACATAGTTATCCTAAATATTTTTAAAGTAATTTGCCAAAATTGGGCCACTTTATTTAAAATCCATATAAATTGATGTTTAAATGTGCTCCTCTTCATGGGTCACAGCCTGTGTGCTGTCTGGAACCTGACATACCCTCACACACAATTAGCAGCACAGTGATAAGCGACAATAACAGGCCTCCTGTGTGCTCATCCATAAAACCGCAAGATTTCTGAGTTCAGCAGTACACAGGATCACCTTGTCATGCTGTGTGAAAACATTAATTGATCTGGGATCTTTGTGTTAACTGTATGTTGCCTGACCATGGTATATATCTGCCTGCACTCACTGTTTGTGTGTCTTATTATTCTCTCGGACAATGTGAATCACTGAAAATCTGAGAAATGGTGCTTTTGCATCTTTCCATGGGAGTTCAGATGAGCCCTTTGTCCTGCACACCTTTTGCTGCTTCCACTGTTTTGGGAAGTTCTGCACATAAGTGCCCACAAAACTACTGGCTATTTTTATGTAAATTATCCAATGACAAAGTAGTAGACTTATCCATTATTTTTGTCTTATCTAAATAAATGAATTGCTGGCATTCCCATTTATGGGGTTTAAATTTACATATTCAGTAGCTACTACTTTACATATTCAGCTTTAGGGTTGGTGTCTTTTTGCTGATAAAAGTGTACAGGACTAAGTGCAGGCAAACAAAAACAGGATGAGTAATTCTCCACATTAGAAACATGAAACCAAATAGAAGAGGACAAAAGGACATGGGAGTGTGTTAGTTGCTTAGCCACCTCTGGGGAGACACTGAGGGCTTTTAACTCTCATTACATTTAATAAGAGATAAGGGTTTTAAATAGAGACACTCAGTACTTTGGAACCACGATATAAAGAAAAATCCTGTGTTTTCAGAACTTCCAAACTTAACACCCCAGCACTCCTTTCTCTAATTGGGAAATATGATTCATATTTATCAATTAGAGAGAAATAGAATCAAAACCCTTAATGAAAGTTTGCATTGACTGACAGGCTTTTATTGAAGTAATTCAAAAGTATCAGGATAAGCTTTTTTTTAAAAAGAGCTGGAGAAGTATTGTAAGCCTGCAATTGTAAGAGGCTGTGAGAAAGTGAAACTCGATACATACCCATTCCTGGAGATATGAAAAGCAGATGTGTCTTATCACATGTACCCTAGGACACCAAAGACACACCCACTTTTACATTTTCTTTTTTTTAAGTATTAATAATATTGTATGATAGAGCAATACCTTTCTGATCTCAGCTGTTTCAGATGTTACTACAGAGTGCACCAAATGCAAACCTCACCAGAGGTACAGAAAGCATCCATGTGAGAGAAACATGTTTGATTTGGGCCAGGTCCTATTCCACCTATTAAGTTCCTAACTGGATTTAGGTGTATAATGTGATTTTATTTCACCCTTCTCATGTGAGTGAAAAAATGTTAATACTAAAGGTGAGTGGGTCCTCTTCCTCATTGCATCTTAGGGCTAAAATGATGGCAGGATGAAAACATACTAACAGTTTTTCAAGGACTTGAGAAAGGTGGAATGGGATTGCATTAAACACCAAAAGTCCCTGTAGATAATGGATGGAATAGGACTTAGTCCTTGGTGTGGAAAACCACATTGTCATGGGATCCTATGGCTTAATTCTCCATCAGTTTGGATTTTAAGGAAAAAGAGTGTACGTACTACTATTCTAATGGCACAAGTGCGAATTATGGAATGAAGTACAAGGCAGTGCAGAATCAGACCCACAGTCTCAGTTCTCTGTTTCCTTATTTGGCAGTCACATTGCCCATTTTTAATTTAGTCTGTTCATTCTGAAATTTATTTTTAAAGGTTCACAATTAGATAGAAACCAAGTGGCTAAGAAATATGAGGAGAAAGAGCAGGATCAAGAAGACTGGAGACAAAGCATAGTAGCATCCCTGCACAAGAATACTTCTGCCCCATATACCAATTAAATAAATCCTAATAGGTGGGAGTAAACCAAATTAGTTGCATGTTGGGTAAAGGCTGCTTTTGAAGTACTACTGGCCACTAAGCATTCAGTAAAATCGCAGGAGGCTCACATGTGTGAACAGAATTTCTGATTAACTTATTAGAAACCTATAAGTCAGAACAGTAACTGTCCAACACCTGCTCCTATCTGTGGATGCTAAATGAATGGGAGGTAGCAGTATCAGGTCAATGCCCTGAGATTGAGGGGGTCAATGCCCAGAGTAAAAATAAAGAATACTTGCTCTAGGTCTGCAGAGAGAGGAGGCCTTCCTCCTACAAGCTCTTCGTAAAACCTACTTCCCTGATGGTTTAAACCAAAAATGAAAATATAACCGCTAAAACAGAATTTACCTACTGTGCACAAATAACTTCCTACCTCAATACCCCTTGTAGAGAATGAAAAGGTCAGGGGTGTTATCTTCTGTTTTGCTACCAGCGTACATTTTGGAAAGCCCTGAGAAATCAAGAAAAAATGGATTTGAAGAAGAAGAATAAAACTATGACTTTTCCCACCCAATTTACAAAAGCAAATAGTCTGAGGTTAAAAAGCAAGATCTGACGTATTCCTCACTTTATCTGGTGATGTTAACTGTATGTGTGTAGAATAACAAACACTTCATCAATCTGGGAAAACAGCAGACTTAAACTCTCAAAGAGAATCAAAAGCTTTAGGGATGATGGAGCCGAATATTGAAGGGCACAATCCTAATTCTTCTGTTTTGTTTATAAATGTGGAACCTAGTCAGAGCCTCGAATCTTGCTGCTTTAGAGCAAGACTACAGGTTGCTTCGTACATACATGCAGATTTAATCCATTGATACTTGGTCAGAGGCTTGCTAATCTGTACCTGCTGTAGCTCAACCTGTTCTGTAGGTAGGTGAGCATGGGATAGAGTTAACTACTGATCTGTGTCCTATTTGAAAGGCAACATATATAGTCAAAGAAATCAGTGCGGCTATATTTTCTACCCTTTATTTGTATAATACTTTAAGGTTGTGCTGCTTCTGTATGTACATTATTTGTAAAGCAGTTACAATGGGGAGGGTGGGGCAGGAAGAAGTTTTTTGAGAGGAATATTGCATATCACGCTGAAAGTTGTAAGACTCATGACTATTCTGATATCTTGGAGAAATGAGTCCCAAAGCGATGCGGCCAATGATAAGAAAGACAGGTCCCTTTCACTTTGTCATTTTCAAAGGGATCAGTTTATCCCAGATAAGCACAGCTACAATCCTCATCAGCTCAGTGTTAGGAACATGATCATGCCTGTGGTAGATGGGACACCATGTACCAAAGGTCTGAATGATTGGTTTAATTGGATCCAGTACAGTATGGGAAGACAGCAAAGTTCAGAGTGCAAAGCTAATGTGCAGTAATTTACTTCAGTTAAAGCCAGGATTAGGATAGAGACATTGATATAATTAATGGGTTTTTTAACTATCCTTTAGAAAATATTAGAGGATTTAATATATATTCAAAGATTATTAAAAATGAAAATTTGATATTAACATAGGAGCAAATAATTCATTATGGACTTGAATCTCAAATGAAGCTTGTCAGAGTTTATAATTCACTGTAGACATAGCTTTTGTTCATAAGGTGTGGCTAACTGTGAAATATAAAGCAGGATATGTAACCAATAGGTATTTAAAATTTATTCTTACCTCTGGAAATAGGAATTTACTATAACACATACTCTTTCTGCTTCTCTATAGATTAAAGCAAAAAATTATGACAAAGTGGAAAAGGTGAGTTCTATCATAAATTCTATACTTCATGTAATTTTAGGCCCTAATTAAAATATTCTGAGCTCCATAAACATGGAATACAGGTTTCCCTCGCTTTTTGTGGGTTCTGTACGTGCGAATTCACTCTTATGCGATGATCCTTTTTATACCAAAAATTAATTATATGCAAGGTAAAGTCACTCTTATGTGATTGGTGTGGTGGAAGCCTGCTGTCAGCTGCTTTGTGCAGTGCATTGTGGGAGTGATGTGCGCCAAAATATAGTCCCCTGTGTGGGTCTGTGCTCCACTCGTTGTCTGCAACATGTTTTTCTGCAGTTGCCATCTCCATTATGGTAACATTCACTACCACCCTGTGCTTGTGTGTACTGTCTGCTTTTGGCGAGTACCAACATTGTCTTCTAAAAGTAATAGAAATGGGTCTGGGGTCAGTACAGTCGAGGTCTTGGAACGTATCTGTATTTGTTACATTGTAAAGTGGGTTCCCTTTATGCGAATTCGAGTTATGCACCATTTTCCAGGAATGCATGTACAGCATAAAGCGAGGGAAACCTGTATCTATTTATAAGGGATTCAGGTTTCTTGTGATTAGGCTAGGATAGTAGTTTGGAAAGAACTGTTGTTTATATTGAGCGTTTTGTCTAGTTTACCCAAGATTCTTAAAAACTATGATTATCAAAATGGGTTATATTATTAACATGTCGTAATCAGTCAGCTCAGCTCAGTAATTCTTTGATATTTTATCCCTATCCTTAGTCATTTTAGTTCTTTCTAATACAGTCCAGCTCTTATTAGCCAGGATTTTAATTGAGGCTTCAAAGAATTTAATGTATATAAACCTAATCTCTGTTCTTGATTCCTGATAATGTTTTCTTAATTTGTTAAACAGTTGTTTCAGAGATGCCTTATGAAGGTTTTGCACATTGATTTATGGAAATGTTATCTTTCGTATGTACGAGAAACCAAGGGGAAACTACCTAGTTACAAGTAAGTACAAATAGTCTGGTCTCTATTCTTTAGTATGAGGAATGTCTTCCTTTTCCTGTACAAGGCAGGGAGTAGGGGTTCTATCTTGGAAAAAATCAGTCTTTGAATGTGAAGGATCTGATCATAATTGGTCTTTGAAATATTTCTGCAGCTTGAGAACATTTTCTCTGAATTACTTTTTTTTTTTTTAATGTATTAGTAGGGACCTACCTAATTCACGATTTCATGGATTCTGTGAAATCCAGCATTGCCCATGAAATCCACAGCGGGGGGAAAAACTTATGGAAAATAAAATATTGGCTCACCAGAGGAAGCCAGTAGTCCTTAGGGTGCTGTGGCAGCCTGCCTGGGCAGGGAAGGAGGAAGGGGAGGTTGCCCACTCAAAGGGCTGCGGGCAAGATGACTGCCTGTCATGTGGCTCCACCAGTTGGCGGCAAGGGGCAAGGCTGCATGATGGACAGCATTCATATCCCATCAGTGGTGATGGGCAGGATCACATGACTGGCAGGCAGCCTTTACAGCCAATCAGCAATGAGGGGTGGGACCAGTAGAGGCCCCTTGACCAATCAGAGGCATGGGGGGGAGGGGGGGGCACTGTTGTGCTGTCTGCAAAATGACTTCTGACCCCGCATTCTGCCTGTGAAATCAACAGGCAGCCACCATGAATTAGGTAGGTTCCTATTTACTAAGTATGTGCTGCCAGTCCCCAAAAAAGTCTCAGGGAAGCTTACAATAACAGATGAAAGTACTAGAAAAACAGAATAAAAGTAGGATGAAATAAATGTCCCCTCCCATGACCCCCAAGACCTGCAAATTCAAAAGTAATCCATCCAAACCCACCCACCCAGTCCCATTTCATTGCATCTGAACTTCTGATTTGCAGTTGTCATGTAATGGCAGACTAGCTAAGCTAATCATCATAGGTGGTGATCTGATCAGGCAGTTGCACATAGAGCAATATCTGGTAGAAGAAAAGAACACTTGAAGTGGGGAAAATCAGCCCTCTTGACAATACACAAGAAGAACAATCCACAGAAATGTGTGAACAGAACAATTACATATTTTATCCAAGCAAATTCCCTTTTCACGGTTGTTTTCAAAAGATTTAAAATCTAGTAGGCTGGTTTCTAGTAGGCAAAGATGGTGGAACAGCACAGCAAATCCTATGCCTAAGGCAGATAGTACAGAGAGATTGACAAGGAGGTCTTCAACTGCTTCATTGACCTAAACTGGCAAATAGCTCAGCATGGCAGGAAATGGTATTGATGTGAACTGGAAGCTGTTTGCACTCCTGAAAAACGTTTACAAAGAGGAGAGGTTGGGATCAGCAACAAGGTAAATTACTTGTTCAGTATGATAATGGGCATCCCATTTGTTGTGTTTTGAAAGGCTGATGGATAGAGTCACAATAGGCAGAGGCCTTGTGGTAAATGCCCAGAGCAGGAGGATAAACACCTAAATTTGCTGCTGATGTTGATCTGCTGGTCAGTGAGAATAAAGGCTTACAGAACCAGGTCAACCTTTTGAGGACTAGCAAATTATTTGGTCTTCATTTCAGTGTGGGCAGGGCAAAGACAGTGGTCTTCTGTAGGAGAAAAGAAGAGAACCATGCATACATTAAAGTAGACTGCAGCAAGGTGGACAGTTTGCTGCACCTAGAAATCTTCATCCTATGAACAGGGACCAATTGCTAGAAAAGGGATTGTGAGGAAGGTCAGGTGGTATGAACAGCTTTGGTCAACCTGAAGCTGATGTGGAGAAACAAGGGAATCTCCCTAGACATGCAGTTCAATGTGTGTGTGTTCTTGACCCTCCTCTTTGTGGTGGCAACACAAACTTTCAAGAAGGCTAACACAAAGAAAGCAAGCTTTTGAAATAAAATGTTACAGACAGTTGCTCATGGTCAGCTGGTGAAACCACTTCAAAAGTGAGACTATCCAAGCGAGGACTGTTGAAGAAGAGAGAGTATTGTTGACACCGTAGTGAGGAAGTACTGGCTTGTTGACTGTATATACTGGATGAAGGATAATTCTGTTTCATCCTAAAGGCTGTGCCCTTTGGCCTGATAGGGTGTCGCAGATTGTGAAGGAAGAGACTTGATAGTGTAACAGAATGATGTGACACGGATGTAAAGAAGTTATCTGCTGAATACATCACAAGGGAGAATTAGAGTATGATGCATTACAGGCCTCTATTATCATTAGCATATGGGACAGAGAAAGGAAAACAGTGTTGCCATACTCATACTCCAGCCAGCATAGCTGGGTAAAGTTGCTTTTCTGAGATGGATTCATAAAATGTAGACATTGAAAAGATCTATTAAAATATCAGGTCCTTTTCCCTGCCAGTGAGGAATTGCTCCCTAGCAAAATTTCCTATTACTTGAAATTAGTCAAATATTTCTTCCCAGTCAGGTTCTACTGTTTGTCTCCATTGGTGAGACATACAGCTGACACACAATAACAGACTTAAAATAGTTGTGCAGCTAGAGGAGCTAGGAGGACTATCTTAGAACTTTATATATATCGAGGTGTTTGAAAGAATGTTTAGATGTTGATCTTAAACGTCCCTTTTCTTGATTTCACCCATTTCTCCTACTTACACTTCTTTAAATTGCTGTAATTCCTTTCCATTCTTGGGGTTGACTCCTTTAAGTAGCTGCAGGTTACACTTGGCCTGTATCCTTCTTACATAATTATCACTTAGTTAAGCTATGTATATGCTCAAGACTAGAACTGTTAAAAAATTGTAACTGTATTCCATAGAAAGAAAAAAAACCTCATATTTTTAAAACTCTTGAAACATTTCAATTAAAAATGAAAGTTGACTTGGGGGTGGGGAAGTTCCTTCATTTTTACTCTCATACAGCTTTCCAGTGGTGAAATACAAAAAGAAAATGTACCAAAAAAAAATTTAAAAATTAAGGTATCTGAGGAATATAAAAATTGAGAACAATTTTTTTTTCATTTCTTGTTGAAAAATTAGGAGAGATAATAGAAAACCTTTTTATTATTCTGAAAAAAAGATTATTTTGATTTTTGTAAAAAAAAGTTTAAAATTAAGAATTTTAGTCTAATTCTGTGTTTTTCAGAGGAAATGACTTTTTAAACCTTACTTTTTTGTTGCTTTTTTTTTCTAAACTTCCTACTCTTTGTTTCTTTTACATAATAACACTAAATGCATCGGTTAGCCAGAAACATTTTTGGACCTTCTGGTTGTATTTTTTCTGTCCCTGGTACATGGCATATCTGATCTCCTGTCATCTAAGTAAAAAGGGCCCCAGGCACATAAGAGCATGCTGCACAGCCACCAATACATTAGACCAGCTACTGTTTTCTGCAAATATTTCTTGTGTGTTTATTTAAAATTTGTTGCTCAAAGGAATATTTTGGAAGTATTTAGTAAAATGGTTGAAACCTAGTATTTAGTGTTTTCAATATTGTACTTTTTTCCCCAGAGAGAAAATGGCTCAGGCGTATGATTTTGCTCTCGATAAAATTGGCATGGAAATCATGTCATATCAGGTATATTATATCATCTAAGCAAAATGTATTTCTAAAATTTAATATACTAACAAATAAAACACAAAAATGATTCTTGATTTTGATTATATATTTTTACATAGATCTGGGTGGATTACATCAATTTTTTAAAAGGCGTGTAAGTATTTTTAAGTATTTTTTAAGTCAATTTATGTAACATTGATGTTTGTACAGGTTGCAGTCTGTAACTGCTGACATGTTAATGTCTCACCTCGCTATTTAGAGAAGCTGTAGGATCTTATGCAGAAAATCAGAGGATAACAGCTGTTCGTAGGGTTTACCAGCGAGGTTGTGTGAATCCAATGATCAACATAGAACAACTCTGGAGAGACTATAGCAAATATGAAGAGGTAATTTAAAAAGTAAAACTTGTTTTGTTTAGAAAATCTGGTCTTAAAATATGGACTCATTATTGTACCTACCTTAAATGTATGCGCACCAGGAAACTGATACTGAAAGCTCTTGTTTTCTATGTGCAATATTGAGCTCTTTGTTCATGCTTGCAAATATTGTAAAGGCACAGCATGTTAGCTGATTAGGAGTACATTTACATTACTTCACTTGCAGATTTTTTGTAGTAGAAAACATGTTTCCTTTGCTCATTCACTTTGCCACGATGTTTATAATGACTATATCCACCAAGGGGATGCCAAAAGACATGGACCCCAAGAAGTTTCATCTGAAAGACTTTATTAGCCTCCTTTTGGTTCTGCATTGCCAAGTCCCGTGCCTTCACTGCAAAGTAGCAGTCACCCTCTCCGATATCAAAAACTATCTAGGCTCTCACTGGACGGTAGAGAAAAGTTGAGAGATGCTACCCAGGAGGGGTGGATGGTAGCAGAAAGACCATTGCCACTGGTAAAGTGATGAATCTGAAATGGATACTTAGTACCTAGTTGTGGCAGCCAGGATGCATTGGATCTCTTGGCAAACAACTGTTGGGAATTCGGGAGGAGGGCCAAGTGACTGCAGAGGGCTTATTTATTTGGGCTATTGAATTCTTCCAAAAACCAACAGTAGAGGCGTTTTAAAAATCAGCCTGTTGAAGCTCAAACTACATGTTTATATAAGATGCCACTTGTCAGATTTCATCAGAGGCCACTGCAACTTTGGCAAAAGTAAATCTAGTCTACTTCTCTACAAGTCATTTGATATGCAAAAAAGTCATAGTACCACTTCACTGAATTTAGAGCACTGAATTGGTGGCTGTGTAAAGTTTGCTTCACTTTGTAAAACAATCATTGACACAACAGAAGGAAGTTTGAGAACTCATCTGGATAATCTGCAAACACAAGATATATGGTCCTCAGTGCCCAGAGCTACTTGGACCATGAATGGTATTTTCCCCATTTTGCAGCTCACAGTAGTGCAGGTAGTAGCAGACAGCATATCAACCATACACTGTATAAATAGGAAAAGGGCACCCACTCTTCCCCCTCTGCAGAAAACGATCAAGTTGTAGAATCAGTCTCATCAGTAGGAGCCAGGAGCAACCTTACACACATGGTAAGCAGGTAGCCTGCCACCAGTCACAAGATGATACCACTACAAAAATCTGTCACCAAGCTAATAATCTGTCAATGCAGAAGAGACCTTGGGACACCAATTGTCCCAGCCTCTATTCCAGAAGAGGCATGAGCGCATCTTCCTCCTTTAGTGGAATTAAATCCCTCCTCTACAGATTTCCACTAATATGAGGAATGATTGCCAAAGCCACATAAGTCCAGACCATGCTTCTTCTCAAGCCTTCCTTCTAACTGAGCCCATTCTGGCTGACAGACTCATTGCAGAGTCTACACAAGCACTGGTGAGGTTCTCAGATCACCCCAACCAATTGTAATAAAATAAAGGTCAAGTATTCCATCCAAATCCAAAGTCACTTTTTACATGTTAAGCAAATTATGACACAGAGCAGATTGCTATCAAGTGGATAGACATAGTCCTTCAAATGTCAAGAGATTTTTGCTATGATTACTTCAACACAGCCTGTGCTGATTTCAGTTTTGAAGTTTCTTGATGATTTGCTGCTACAGTTTAAATGCTCTAAATTTTTGTTTGCTCTTGCTAGCATCCCTATCAGGTTTTTTTCTTTGAACTATGATTTAATAGTTTTTATGTCTTTCTGGAATGGCATATTGTTAATTGCTGTTCACTTTTTCTCCCTAGGGAATCAATATTCACTTAGCTAAGAAAATGATTGAAGATCGGAGTAGAGATTATATGAATGCTAGACGGGTGGCTAAGGTATGGACTCCTGTTTACTTCATCTTTATGCTACCTAATTCTGTAGAAGCCAGATAGAATTTAGCTTAGTTAAGATTTTCAAGTACAGTTAGTGTGCAAGGCTCACAAAATTGCTATTGACAAAACTGGGTAACAACCTAAAGGATTAAATAAAAGGGATCACTTCAAGAGTGTATATTTCTGTCTTTGATTTAAAACACTGATACCTTTTCTTTTTCAGGAATATGAAACTGTTATGAAAGGTCTGGATCGTAATGCTCCCTCTGTCCCCCCACAAAATACTCCGCAGGAGGCCCAGCAGGTTGACATGTGGAAAAAATACATCCAGTGGGAAAAAAGTAATCCTCTGCGTACAGAAGACCAAACTCTCATAACAAAAAGAGGTAACATGATTAGATAATAAGGGCAATACTTGATGCTCTGTAGGACTTTTGAGACAAGGATGACTTTCAGTTGAAGCAATAAAGTTCATACTCAGTGTTCTGCTATACAATAAGTTGGTCAAGACATGTTTTTTTCTTCATATTCTTGGATTATATGCATTTTCAGAACTGTTGTTTATTTTGCCTCTAAAGTTCTGGCTGAGCTACGGCTGTTACATTGGTTTCCTGTATCCTCTAATAGTAATAGCCATGCACTGGTGACCTTCCTTTGAAAGGCTGTCACTCTTCCTTATGGAAGAAGTCAGATACAGACCCTTCAGCCTCTGGGGCTCTTGGAACAGCTTCACCTCCTCCTCTGTGAGGGAGGGTGGTTGGGCTTGCTTTTTTCCTGCAGGCTATATGGAGGCAGAACGTATTGCTAGTTGTGCCTTCTCCATTCTGTTCCCTTTTAGAATTAGTTGTGTCTGTATTATTGTTTGATACTTTGCTAGATATATGTGTAACTTAAAACAGTATTAGTAACTTTTATACTGTCATAAAACTTCTTTTGCTAGGAAGACTTATCACCTTAATTTTTTTCCCCTAGTTATGTTTGCTTACGAACAATGTCTTTTGGTCCTGGGGCATCATCCCGATATCTGGTATGAAGCTGCACAGTATCTTGAGCAATCCAGTAAACTGCTAGCTGAGAAAGGGGTAAGAGTCTAGTACAAAGCTTTCTTCTTTTTTTTCCTTTTCCATTTCATTTGTTTGATGTGATGATATAATGCTGTTAATTCTTCCTGAATAATTGGGAACTAAAGGGGAAAGTGTATATTAGGATCTTAAAATATGTAGCTTTCAGAATTTTAAATATTATTGAATAATGTGGATGTCAAGGAATAAAAAATTGCACTTAGGAAACTTAAGAGTTACAGAACTTAACTATAGCATTAGCATGGAATGTTTTGTATAGTAAAAATATCAGTATTTTATGAAAGATAGATAGGTGAGTATTATAAAGTGAATTGCCAGGTCCTGATCATTCAAATATTTATGAACACGTGAATCTGTGTGTGAATACTCCATTTAAATTCAGTAGATCTATTCACATATGTAGTAGTTGATAGGCATGAGTTACTGCATGAGCAGGGGTTGCATTTTTTTTCTGCAGTTTCATTATGTATTAAATGGTTTGTTACGATGCTTACTGCAGGACATGAACAATGCTAAACTGTTCAGCGATGAGGCTGCTAATATTTATGAAAGAGCAATCAGCACTTTACTAAAGAAGAACATGCTTCTTTACTTTGCCTATGCAGACTATGAAGAGGTGAGTAAAAAGATTTTCATATGGACACAGGCTTCCATGAGTCAAGATGCCTTCTCTCTAAAATCTCATTGAAAAGCATTTCATACCCAAAACTACTGTATAAGGAAAATATTAGCCTTGCCAACCTTTTTCTCCTCCATTAGTACTTTTTAGGCTAAAAAAAGGGTTATGGAAAAATATGTTCGGACTCTTCAGTCTTTCCACTTAAACACTGGATATACTTTGCAAAGAAGTAGGAAATTGGAAGCCTGTCCTAGAGGCCGACTTCCAAAAACCTCAGCTTCTTTTCTTGTATCTTAATCCTGCTTAAGTGTTGTGAGGCTTACTGTTCCTGTGACCATGGCTTGGATAGCAGAATGAAAGATATCCCATCCCCTCTCCTCCCTCAGATATATTGAGGAATTTGCCTAGTTTACCCTATAGCTTTATTACATTGACTCACTAATAAGTGATAACCAGCCTTGCACGTTAACTGTTGAAGATAGGGCCCTGCCCTATCCACAAATAGTCACAGATAAGGCCCGTGAACTACTGATAGGGTAAACCAGGTTGTATCGTGGCCACTTACTCATACCAGTATGAGAAGCATCATCCTACTGAGGCCTTGGGGTCTTTTTTGCAAGCAAATCTCAACGCAAGAGAAATGATCCCTCCTGCCTTGCCAGGAACAACTTTTGCATCCTGAATGTATTGACTGTCCAGCTTTCATTTGAGACAACCCAGTGCCATGGGCAGAAGGGACAACTAGAAACCCATAAGCACTAGAGTGAGGAAAGGGTTTCCTTGGCTGTCCTGCCTGTTGGTTTTGTCCTGGGTAAAGGAGACAGTCACAAGGTTCCAAACTCTGCTTCTGTTCCTTAAAAAAAATAAAATAAAAACAAAAACTTGCATTGCTTTTTGGGGATGTCCTATCACCATGCTAATGCACAAGAAGTACAAATGAACACTACAAACCGATTATAGGCACAAAGTGAGCAAATGCAAAAATAATAAAAACGTATGTTCTAATCTCTTTTTCTTAGGTGTTATTTGTAATAATAGAAAGTATAAAATATTATGCAGGTGTGATTTGTTTTTAAAAATTCTTCCATATTATGAAACAAGTTTCCTTTGTATTCCCTCAGAGTCGAATGAAATATGAGAAGGTGCACAGCATATATAACCGGCTCTTGGCCATTGAAGATATTGACCCCACTTTGGTATGATTCAGTATTATTCAGGCTTTCCACAGATCAATTAATGTTGGTCTTGGTGCAATTTTAGTAGCAGCAAGTGATTTAAGTAGACTTATAATTCACTGATTGTTCCAGCTTGTGTAAACTCGCATTCATCTTGCTTGCCTCAAAAACTTTGATATTGATTATCTTTGTAATTTAGAAATGAGCCTTGGGATCCAATTTAAAAATAAATTGGTAGAGAAAGCCTGTGGCACTGTATATGTTTCACAATCTCCTATAGTTCTTTCCTTGTTTGCATGTTTCTTTTATAGATTATTTTATTGTATTTTGTGGGAGGAGAGGGTTATAGATGTATCCAAAGAATCTTGTATCTTGATACTTTTCTGTTGTGTGAGAAAAGTATTGCTGTTTGCATTTTAGGTGTACATCCAGTACATGAAGTTTGCAAGGCGAGCAGAAGGTATCAAATCTGGAAGAATGATATTCAAGAAAGCTAGAGAGGATGCCCGCACTCGCCATCATGTCTATGTTACAGCAGCATTGATGGAGTATTACTGTAGTAAGGTATTTGAATATGCATAGTTTGAGATGAAAGTTAACATTTGTACTGTCTTTTTTAAGCTAATAGCAGTATTTTAATGTTTGCAGGACAAGTCAGTGGCCTTTAAGATTTTTGAATTGGGGCTGAAAAAATATGGAGACATTCCAGAATATGTATTGGCATATATTGACTATCTGTCTCACCTTAACGGTAAGCTTTGGGAATTGAGAGAGTTGCAAATGAAACATTAATCTCCGTTTTCTGTGAGTTTGGCTTCAGACCAAGTTCTTTGCATGTTGATTTTAATTCTTTCCTGGAGAACAATAAATCTTCTTCATATAATCTGTGATTTGAGAAGCTTTTATTTTTTTGGGCCCCATAAATTTCCAGACAGAAACTGACATTCAGTTTTATTACTAAACGAAGTAGGCTTCTAAAATCATCAATGTGCTTTCATTGTGGCAGTTTCACTGCATCTGTTGTCAACTGTGCAAAACATTTTGAGTATAACTTTGCAGGCGTTTAAAGCTGGTGCTACAGAAGTTCTCTTAAGTAGTCATGGACTGATCTTTCCATGTGGATCAATGCAGAATTCTTCCAGGGTTCATTGACCTTTACTTGTCTGGATTAAATTCATTTCCCAAAAACAAATGTGAAAAACATAATTCAGGCCAGTATTATGAATGAACTAGCAGCTGCAAGTTTACTGTGTCTGGTGTAGGGCCACGGTTGTCAAAGGCCCCAGTGATGAAAGGAAGAGCATGGAATGGTGCAGGAAGACAAGCCCGTGCATGAGTCATAGGAAAAGGAGGAAAGGCTGTCAGCGCAACTTCTGTGGAGCTGGCAGCAGAGCTCTGCTGAGGCAGTTTCCAGTGTGTTTTGCATAGTTGATAGCAGACGTAGTGAAAAGGATAAAAGGACTTAACTGCAGTTTTTACTGCTCTGGTCTTAGAGCGCACTCTACAGGAGTCAAATTCCACCATTCTGCGTTCTGATTCTCCTTTTTTCATGATTCCGGCTCTTGGGGACTGTACTGTCTGCATCCATCATGCTTATCCCATGGGGCGCTTTGTTGTCTGCGGTTCTTGCCTTCAGGACTTGTGGCAATGGTGATACAGCGAACAAGGCAGTCTTCACAAGCCAAAACCAATAAGTCTCTACACATATCTGTGTCTTGTATGGGTTTTTATCATCCCTTGGAGACTGTAGGAAGGCAAGTCATCCTAGATTGCTCTAGTTTTGGGTATTTGTCTGTTTCCTCTGTCTTTGGACCCTCCTGTCTGAAACTATTTTGATAAAACTTCACTAGAGGTAGAAAATAAAAGCATACATTATTGACCTGTATTTTGTTGGCAAGTGGAGGGGTCTTGAGCCACTGTCCTATTTCCTCCTCTATTTTTCCAGCAGCTTGCTATTAAAAAAACAAACAGTCCATACACTGAACAACCCAGTTACTAACCAGGTTATATAATAGTATTAATAAGTTACTGCAGAGCTGACATACTTCTTGTCAGCTGGGTACGTGGAGAATACTGAGAGCTACAGAGGAGGCCACAAGTATTGCCTGTTAGTGCACCAGTAGGACTGGCTTCCTAGACTGCAGTTTGGATGCATTTTTAGATTTATTTCATCCTATTTAGCAAAGATGAAAATAAAATGAAAGAATTGCCACAGTGTATAAGGCTTTTTACTTGAGTTATACATTTCTTTGAATAGAAATGGATTTGAAACCAGCTTTATGGTTTAATTTTTTAATTGATTTTTGGTTTTTCTTTTCTTTGTGTTTTGAAGAGGACAATAACACAAGAGTTTTGTTTGAACGTGTGTTAACCTCAGGAAGCCTTCCGCCTGAGAAATCTGGGTAAGTTTGCCAAAATATTTGTTTTGTTATCGTAAACCCCCCTATTATAGGCATCAAGGGTTAACCTGAAGAACAAAAACAGGGTAAAGTAACAGTGCTAAGAGCATAAGATTTGCTCAGAGTGAAATTTGACCAGTGTTCTCCTAAAACGTTCAGTACTTTCTGGCAGATGGCATTGCTCATCACAAATGTTGCTCCCTGATGCTTTGGGGGACATGAACACAGACACTTTAGGGAAGAGAAGGTGAGTTGGGAAGTGATAGAAAAGGATAGTTATGGATTAAGGACAGAAAAAAGGAGAGAAATAATCACAAAGTGAAAGAGCCATAGAAGAGCTTGTAGACACTTCTGCTCCCAGACCACGCTAGCAGTCACATTTCTACTCCTTCATAGTTTCTAGGGTAGGAAGGGACCTGAACAGATCATCAAGTCTGACCCCCTGCCTTGGGCAGGAACGAGTGCTGGGATCATAATACCCCAGCCAGATATCTATCCAACCTCCTCTTGAAACCCCCAAGGTAGGGGAGAGCACCACCTCCCCTGGGAGCCCATTCCAGAGCCTGGCAGCCCTAACTATAAAGTAATGCCTCCTGATATCAAGCCTGAACCTGCTCTCAATCAATTTGTGGCCGTTATTCCTTGTTATCCCAGGTGGTGCCTGGGGGAACAGAGCCTCACCTATTTTTTTGCTGGTCCCCCCTAGTGAGTTTATAGACAGCCACCAGATCCCCTGTCAGCCTTCTCTTGTGGAGGGTAAATAGATTCAGGCCCTTTAGTCTATCTTCGTAGGGCCTGGCCTGCCAACCCCTGACCATGCGAGTGGCCCTCCCCTGGACCTTCTCAAGGTTAGCCACATCCCTCTTGAAGTGCAGCACCCAGAACTGGATGCAGTACTCCAACTGTGGCCTGACCAGCACCCCATAGAGGGAAGGATCACCTCCCTGGACCTGCTTGTGATGCAACTGTAGATGCATGACAGGGTGCGGTTAGCCTTACTTACCGCTTCCTCGCATTGGCAGCTCATGTCCATCCTGGAGTCAACAATAACTTCAAGATCCCTTTCAGCCACTGTGTTGACAAGAAGGGTGTTCCTCAGCCTGTAGGTGTGTTGCTGGTTCCTTCTCCCCAGATCCAGCACCCTGCACTTGTCTGCGTTGAATTCCATCCTATTCTCATCCGCCCACCTCTGTAACCTGTCTAGATCTAGCTGGATTCTGTCCCTCCCCTCCAGTGTGCCCACCTTGCCCCACATCTTTGCATCATCAGCGAATTTGGACAGCGTGCTTTCCACGCCCACATCCAAGCCGCTGATAAAGGTGTTGAATAACATGGGCCCGAGGACCAAGCCTTGGGGAACTCCACTGCCCACATCCCTCCAGGCTGAAAATGACCTATCCACCACCTGTCTGGGTGTGACCATTGAGCCAATTTGCCACCCATCTGACTGTGTAGGAATCAATGCCAGAGTCACCTAGTTTTTTTATGAGCATGGGGTGAGAAACAGTGTCAAAGGCCTTCTTGAAGTCCAGGTAGACAACATCCACCTCAACACCCGCATCCAAGGACTTTGTGGCTTGATCATAAAAGGAAACAAAGTTAGTCAGGCAGGATCTGCCCGCAGTGAACCTGTCTTGGTTGCCCCTGAGCATTACCTTCCATTCTGGGCCCCCTGCAGATGTGCTCCTTGGTAATTTTCTCAAAAGTCTTCCTTTGTAAAACATAAGTCATTCTAACAAGGATGCACACCTTAGACTTCCCCTCAAGGAAATGGCCAGTCTTTACCAGGGGTGGGTAAAATATGTCCTGTGGGCCAGATCTGGCCCATCAGGGGATTTTATTCAGCCCACAGTGGGTCCCTCAGCCCCACCTGGCCCAGGTGTGGGAGGCAGTTCAGGCTATGGCACGTGGCCAGTTGTGCTGCCCCTAGATGTACAGTGAAGCTGGGGTGGTGCGGCAACTGGACTGCTTCCTGGCAGCTCCAGAGGTGGTGGCTCCTTCCAGCTGCTGCTGCCAGTGTCATCACCACTGCTGTCAGACCTGACCCCACTGCCCGGGCACCCTCTGCCCTGCACCCACTGCTTGGGGTGCTGGACCAAGCGGGCAGGTGGGGTCTCCATGTAGGGCAGGGTGTGCTCAGCCAGGCAGATAGGGGATGGGGCTGTGGGTGGGAGGAGAGTGGCATCCAGGTGCAAGTGGTCAAGTGGGGCCAAGCTGGGATTGTGGGGCAGTTACAGCCAGGTCACTGTCCATAGAGACCCTTCCTGCCTGCCCATGCCATCCAGTGAGTGCTGGACCCATCTAGGAATCTACCACTTAAGGAGTTTTGGTGAGCTGTTGTGGGGAGTGCTGACCTGGCCCACAGCAGCTCACCAAAACACCGTACTTGGACCTACAGCCCAAAAAATTGCCCATCTCTTGTAATCTTGAAACCCCAGACATCTTGAAACTTGGTAGTCACGTTACATTGTTCTGCTTACTTAGAGGACTGACAGTTGTTACTTCTAGTTGTCTGGTAAGCATTTGCATCCCATCCCTATTTTAGAGGAGAAAATAAAGTGCAATTTGAGTCTAATCCTCCTCAAAAATGGACTGTGAAGTTGCAATGAAAGTTGAATTAAGTTTAGAAATCTGTACTCGGAGCTCTTGTAATGAAGCCTCATGAGATTTTCTGCACAGCTGAGTTATAATTTAATTTTTTATTTTTTTTTAAGCTGTGTGAAATTGCAAGGCATTTCCCTCCTATGCACTGAGAGAGTGCATTCTGGTATATTGTTTTCACACCAACGTGTGTCAGGCTGAAAATGTAGATTACAATTCATTCTGTATTGAAAGGCACCTTGCATCGTGGCTAAAAGGAAATTTGTTGGGGTGGGGTAGGTCAGGCAAATAAACAGAGATCCAGTGCTCCCTATTGAATGCTGAAAATCGCTGCCCCTTCAGTAGAAGTGGGGATTTATTCTAATATTTAAAAGCTAAATTCCCCTCTCCCTCCTCTTTTCTATCATTGTGCAGAACCCTGCACCCCTGGTTAACTTGTCTTCTTTGCTACCCCCAGACCACTGCACTGCAGTGGTCCTGGGCACATAGTTTGTCAGGTGTTTTAAGATTTTTCAGAATGAAAGGTGCCATCAAAATGTGAGAAATTATTAAGAAGGTAAAAGTAGTGGTATTTATTTTGTCATGAATCAAAATTGAACATGCACTTGAATAAAGGACATCTTAAATGGGAATGATTGTGCTTCTACATCCCTGCTACTGGTGCTCGACATCTGGGTATCTCTGTGCTGGGATGGATTCAGCATAGCTTTCTTCCTAAGCAATCATTTACTTATTTTCTCTTCCAGAGAAATCTGGGCCCGGTTTTTAGCTTTTGAAAGTAACATTGGTGATCTAGCTAGCATTCTTAAAGTAGAAAAACGGCGGTTTACAGCATTTAAAGAAGAATACGAGGGCAAAGAAACTGCTCTGCTGGTAGATAGATACAAGTTCATGGATTTATACCCTTGTTCTGCAAGTGAACTTAAAGCTCTGGGTTACAAGGTAGGTGACTGAGAACATTTAATTTTGTCACAATTCTTTGCTTTGCCTTGCACTTAACTGATGGTCTATTCCATGACTGATGACACACAACCCCAAGCCTGGAACACTTATCAGCATTTTTATTCTATATTTTGAGGATGGCTCTGAGTGGATTGTTTTTTTTTTTACTTTTTTTTTTTTTTTAACTACTGCATTTCAATGTAAGCAATATTGGGCTGTTGCTTCCATGGGCTCCTTTTAATATCCAGCTGCTTTAGTACATAGTGAAACACATTTGGGACAAATTCATCCCTGGATTAACTTCACTCTGGTTAAACAAGGGGTAAATTTAGCTCATAGTCTTTTTCTTGGGCCTTTCATTGAAATTGGGTTGCCAACCAAGTGGAACCAGCCTGCTGCTCCCTGTCCTTTAACTAAGTGTCAGGCTCTAAGAGAGGTGGGATTGGAGGGTAAGGACATGACTAACACATACACGTCTGCTTTAGCATCTGATGTAGTAGGCTACTGCCTACGAAAGCTTACGCCTCTCTGAACTGCACTGCCTCTTTCCTTCTTCTCTGCTTTAACTAGTATTTCAGCTTTTGGCTGAGAGGCTGCCATAACAGCTTTGCCACTCAGCCTGCACCAGTTTAAAGCAAATCTATTTAAATCTGGTTTTGCACAGAGTTAAACTAGTGCAGCTTGTGTGTAGACAAACCCTAAATGTTTGTACTGTGCCTGCCTTCCTGAGGAAAAAGAAGGGCTTGCATTTGACCTTGTCTAACTAAAGCTTGTCTGACTTTATTCCAACTCCATAATTGGTCCAATAAAAGGTATCCCTCTTTAAGACATTCTTGTGCTGTGCGTGGAATAGGGCTAAGTTTCAGTTGATGACACAAGGCCATCTATAGTGACACTTTGTTATGACTGGATTGTGATATTACCAAGTTCAGTGCTCCCTAATTTGTATTTTCAGGATGTCTCACGTGCCAAACTAGCAGCCATAATTCCAGACCCAGTAGTGGCTCCTTCCATAGTGCCTGTTCTAAAAGATGAAGTGGACAGAAAACCTGAATATCCCAAACCAGACACACAGCAGATGATTCCATTTCAGCCAAGACACTTAGCACGTAAGTTCATGTTTATTTCTGATTGGGTTAAAGATACCACATCATACGCTCTATTCATTGGCCAGAAACAGCCTCTTAATTTGCATTGAGCCCTTTCATTGTGATTAATGGGACTAGTCAGAGATGATCCTTATTCAGCAAAGCACTTTAGCTTGTGCCTAATTTTTGGACACTTAAACGGTTAAATCCTGTTGGAACTATGAAACAATGTAAAGGTATATGTTTGCCCAGTTTGGATAGGGATGGTCCTGCCTCAGGCAGGAAGTTGAATTAGATACCCCTGGAGGTCCCTTCCAGCCCTACTTTTCTATATCAAAATTTAGGAATCTACTTATTTTGCTGAAATGGGACTGCATTAAGATATGGCCTGAGACTCTTGCTAGCTGCACTCAGCTCCTGTAGATTGTTTTATTGGGTTTAACTCTGTAGACCAGGGGTCAGCAACGTCTGGCCTGTGCAGCCACTGGATCCAGCCCAGAGAGCCCAATGGCTTTTTCCATTCCCCCTCCACCCATACCAGGGCTAAGCAATTTCTGAGCCACTGCTGTGTCTTTCTCTTCCCCCTTCCATGCTTTACCAGCTGCGGTGCAGGTGCAGCCTGCAGCTGGTGGGAAGCTGTGCTGGGCCCAGGCAGCTGGAAGCTGCATCCATACAGCTACCACTTCTTTGTCCGCCCCCCCATCTCAGATGTGGCACAGAAATGGCTGCAGGTTCCAGCTGCTTGGCTGACACAGCTCCCCGCTGCCTGGAAGCTGTGCCTGTGCCCCAGTGAGGAGCAAGGGGCTGGGAGAAGCCCTGATGGCATGGGCACGGGTGCAGGAAAAGCTGCCATGCTGTGGAAGCTATGCAGTCCACATCAACCTGGAACCAGGCTGTTCTGGCCCACAGCTAGAAGGTTGCTGGCTGCTGCATTAGACGAAGAAAATAAGACACAAGTGCTGTTGACATTTACTGGTCGTTTGTGTCAATGCAAAGGCTGTTCAGGTGGAACTGCTCACTCCACCGTTCACACACAACTGATTAGTGTTCTGTCCCACATTAGCTCCAGGTTTACATCCTGTACCAGGCGGCGTCTTCCCAGTGCCACCAGCTGCTGTAGTTTTAATGAAACTCCTTCCACCTCCTGTTTGTTTCCAGGTTTGTTTCAATGATTTAATAGATTCTGAAGGCTTACAAAAGTAACAGATAAAAATAATTTGTTCCATAAAGTGGGGTTGCATGCGGCCTGCATGGCATATGTGAGGGGTTAAACTGTGGCCCCTGCTTGGTTCGGCTTCCATTACTCGCACCTGTCCTCGGGTGGTGTGCAGCATGGAAGTCCATGGCGCAACAGGAAAGCCTGCAGCTGATGACTTGTGGAGAGGGGTGCCCATTGGGGCATGCAGTGTGGTGGAGTGGGATACCCACTCGTGGAGGAGTGAGAAGCAGGCTGCCCACACATGCTGTGCGAGGGCGAGTAGAGGAAGACAGGCATCTAGAGGGGGAGACCTTGGCTTACGCTACTACAGTGCCCCTGGTGTGACCTGTGCAGAGTGCAGCCTCCAGCTGCTGAGAAGTGGGACAGCCCTACCATGAAGTGTTGCATTTGAGTACAAGTTACTTTTATGTTTTTGGCAATGCAACAGCATCTCCTAATCAAGTATCTTATCTCCTTCAAAACCCAGGGCCCTTTTGTGCATGTGGATGAACTCATGGAAATTTTCCGAAGGTGCAAAATGCCAGAAAGTAAGTTGTTGCAATGCATCCCTGTATCTTACCCTCCCTTATTGGCAGGCAGTTGCCAGTTAAGACCTACTGAAGTTAAAGATGTTTGTTTTCCTCAATTTTATTTCTTCCATTAAAGTAGATACCCAGCAGCTCTGCTATGTAAATATGGAAGTAGTTATACCTTTCCCCCTGCCCTTCAGTAGGTCTCATCATTGTACCAAGATTAGGCTGCTGCTAAACACCAGAGATTTCCTATAAAGGCATGAAGACCATCAAGTCAATGTAAATGTGTAATTCACTGATTTATGATTGTTCCTGTTCAAACTGCTATAAGTAATACTAGACATTTCTGATATAAAACCACTCAACTAGCAAATGTAACTTGGCTAATAAAACTAGGCTGAAAGCGGGCATTCAGGTTGTCACTCTGCTCCTCTCACGGATTAAACATAATATTGTCCAGCTCAGAGCTATATCATATTTAGGTGATGAGAAACTTGGGTCTCATTTTTCTCAGTCCATGGAACTGCACAAAAAGCACCTGCTAACATATATAGCTTTCCATGGTTTATAGATGAGCTAGATTCAACCCTACTTTCATCTGAGAATTAAACTAGTCCGGAAGGATTGGACATATAGTGCGCCACTTTTAAGTCTGGACACTTGGTCTCTTGGCAGAGAGTAATTTAAATGTTTTTTGTAGTAGCAGATAGTCGCACACTCCAGAAAAATCAAACTTCCGATTTTTTTTTTTTTCAAATAAAAATAGGAAGTGAAAAAAAATCATTTAATTAAAAGATGAAAAATTTCAATAGTAACTTTTAAGTGCAGGTCAAGTACATAAGTTTGGGCATATGTGGAATCTGTCATTAAAACAATAAATTTCACTTGTCCCAGTGATTTCCCTGAAGCTGTTTTCTTAAAATAGTATAGTTTACAATCCACTTATTTTGTTATTTTCTACTTGGCATTTAACCCCAGACACTGCAGATTCTATAATGTCTCTACCAACAGTGCTTTTATTTAAAGTAACTTTTTAAATGTTGTCCTGAAATGTTACTGTCTGGCAATTTCCAAAATAATGGTAGGGATTTCACATTTTCTATTTGCACTATTTACTAGTAGAAATAGAGTAACACACTAGTTGCACTCTAAAATTCACTCACTCAGTACATCTGTAACTGTTGCTAAAATAAACCATCTTTCTTAGTGTTCCTGTTAATAGCCGCATCAGATGTAAAATTTCATGTCGCTTTCCCTGCTGCCTCCCCAGCCCTGAACCAGAAAAAATTAGTTCAAGCTGAGCTACACTATTCAATGATTTTTATCTTCTGATCTCCTTATTCTTTCTGGTTGACACGGCCTCTGCTGGAGGTAGTGTCAAGAAATCCTGACTGGCTCCTTGCGGTGATGCCATTCTCTGGTAATGTTTCCAAAAGTATGTTTAAATGAATTCACATGTTTTCCGGGGAAGCTTAATTTTGCTGACTGGTTTGTGCTTGAAGATAATTTATCTTTTCCTCATTCCAAAGCTGTTGATGAAGCTATAAGAATAATTACTGGAGGCCTGCCTGACCTAACTGTAGAAGGTAATGGACCTGTGGAAAATAATGCCATGCTCAATAAAGCTGTCAAGAGACCAAATGAAGATTCTGATGATGAAGAGGAGAAAGGATCAGTGGTTCCTCCTGTACATGACATTTACAGAGCACGACAGCAAAAGAGAATCCGGTGAAACAAGTTTAAAATCCTACTGATAGAAAAGGACTTTGAGAAATTTTTTTGCCTCTGAAGTCAAATGTTTAAAGGGACATCAGTTTTTAACAGATATCTTGGAGCGGAGGTTTGTTACTGAGGTGCCTCTTATACCATAAGTTTCTTGGACAGACGAGTCTTAGAATGCTGAACAGATTTGTGCTCTGAACAAAATTAGGTTTTCAAAAAAAAGTGCAAAATGTCCAACTTGCATTTAGTTCCTCTTCAAGTGTGTTCACATCTACCACTTGAAATCTTGTGGGGTTTCAACAGTTTTATTTTAAAAACTGGATGGCTTATAATTGTGAAACATTTTTAATTCACATTTTCTGGAAAACAGTTGTTCTCAGTTTGCTCATGTAGTGTCCTGCCTTATTGTTTGTTTTTATTTATGGCAGAATGTATGAAATCTGTTTTGTAGTTTAAAATGGAAAAACATTCCTTTAAAATAAAAGGATATCAATAACTTCATGCCTCATTCAGGTTTTATTTCATACACGTGGGGTTTTTTTGTTTAACATTGCTCAGCCAAAGCCACTTCAAAAAGGATGTTAGCAATAAGCCTTTCAGGGAAACCAATCATATCATACATATCTCAGGAGTTTAACTGTCCAGTACCCTTCAAAAACAGTGTGATAGTATCATTAACACAAAGGAAATTGTACAGATATTTACATACATGTGATCCTGATCCTCAAGTTCAGCAGAGCAAGGGTAGGAACTAAGGTAACTGTATGAAAAAGCACAGATAGATAAGCTAAATTCTGGCCTCTTGTGGTCAGCTGAGTGTAGCATTGCCATCAACAGTCAGCAAAATTATTAGAAAGTTGATTTGCTGTGTGTTTTTCAATTTAGCTTGCCAGCTGCTAGCACTTGAGGAAGAGAACATGGAGTGATAATTTGAGATGCATTATGGAATGTACTAGCTACTACTAAATATAAACACATGAAAAGGTTACTGTAATCACTGTAGGATTTGCTTGGCCTACAAAACCCAAAACAGTCAGTAGTTTTTGGTACAAAATCCTCTATTGAACAAGCCATCTTGCTGACTAAGGCTACATTTCATATTCCTGACAGTTTATGAAGAGTCAAACTTCATAACTAAGTCTTCAGAATGGGAACAAAATACAATGTACTGTACTGAACATGTGAACAACATGCAGAAGCAAAGCTCGGTGTCACAATAAGCAGAAGCTGGTACTCATGTATATCTGCATTTTTGTGGCTTTGCAGGGGAGGAGGAAGCAGCCTCCTAGATAAAGGAAGTGTATTTTTATCCACTGGCACACCAGTCATCCAGGATCTGTACTTAAATTTCTTTTCATAACTGCATTTATTCATACCTACCCATTACTACCACCTTTTCTTATAAGCAAGACCATTTGCTATTCTTTGCATTACCATGGGTCTGTAGAATAGGTGCTCAGATACCTCACTGTGACACATAGAGAATGGGAATTGAAACAGAACGGAGCTTGCATATTAGGGTAAGCAACTATTTCTTCCAATGTATTTTTCTGGAGGTAAAACATAAGCTTGGAATGCTACACAGGGATTTCATACCAGTATACAGAACAAAAATAATGCCCAACTACAAAGCAGAAATGCCAGTTTTTACTTGCATCAAGCAAGATGGGATAGGTCCTGTCTGTTATTTAACATCTTTGAACAACTGCAAAGTCAACGGTTACTCAAACCTGTTTCTTCTTCACCTGGACTCTTGGGTCAGGATTTCAAAACTTGATGCTTAAGTTTTAGATTTTTTACATGCATATTTAGATCTCTGAAGAAGTGACTTCATTTGCACAAGTGCTGAGCATGGAGCAGCTCCAAAGCGTAGAATTTAGAACCGATTAACCTCTAGTTTATTTCTTCCCTTCAGTCACCACTCAAAAGGGTAAAATAGCCCATGGTTTGGAAACTAACACAGTTTAGCACTTCTAAAACCAGGCTAGCAACAGCCTGGGAACAAGCTCAAGAGAGGCCTAGTTGGTTTCTTAAGGCCTCATAAAAGTACAAGTTAATGTGAAAAAAGAACCTTAATTCAATTCCACATAAAAATAATTCTGAGTCAGATTCACATCATCTTTTGGCATCAGTCAGGTTTGTCCAGTATTTGGCCTGCCCATTTACAGTGCTTTTGGCCTGCCATTTACAGCCCATTTACTGTAAAGCAGCATTATAAGATGCCTTTCCAGAAGGCAGTGATGCAAATAGTCAGTTACCACCAAGCATGTCTGTCTCAGTTAGCTAACATAAACTTGCTTAAACTCAAACACCAATCCATGTTTCTGCAAATGTTCTTAAAAAAACCCAACCAAACTGCATTAATCTTAAAAAACAAGTTAAAGGAGCTACTATTGTACCCACTATGGCCTTCACAAAAACTAACAAATGTGTTTTCTTCATTAGCGTTAATGAGTTCTTATGCATGGGCATAAAAACTGCAGATAAGTATGAATTTGAAATGTGAATTATAGGAGGTGCTCAAGCACAGATATTCTTCACTTCCACTATTTTATTAAGTCTTCCTCATCATTATGAAGCCATGGTTTTGTTTGCTGCAAGTGTCCTTCAAGCTCTTTGCTGTTTTTGCCATTGTAACATTTGTCATACCCCTATTTCTCAGTCATTAAAATTATCTCCATTCTGGATTTAAGAAGATATCAACTTAGCAGTTACACTGTATTAGATTCCTTCCTAAACATATAACCAGAAGAAAAAGTGCCTTGAAACACTAAGAAGAAATATAGTTGATTGTTTCTAGCTGGGCACCCTTGGCATATCCGAAACAGTGGGACAAAACTAATTGAAGAAAATCTTGTAAAAAAGTAGGAGGGCTTATACGTTAAAGGAATTCACAACCAGATTGACGAATCATATGAATACGCTGGAGGGTTCAAATCTAGAACTGGCTGTGGGGAGATGACGACACATATTGACAGTCCAAGTGTTATGCTGATTACAACTCTGGACATCAATTGTTATCTGCTTCAAAATCTCCTCACAGTCTCCTCTTGGCCTGGCCCTTCAGATTCCTCTCCCTATACGACCATCTTCCATCCCTCTCCTTCCTTTTACCCACACCATTCAATTTCTTCCTTACCTCACACTAACCCCACACTTCTGCCCCCCAAAGAATACAAAAATGAATGTAGCAGCACTAGAGAGGTGTACCCATAGCCCTGATAATCTTACTCGTGTATCCTTTTTAAACAATTGTAACCCCCACATCTGCTTTTGTATAGCACACAGCTCAAGTGACTTCAAGAATAAATGAAAACTTTAGGTAATACTGATAAAAAAACAATTTAAAAAATGTACACATTTAAAATCACATTAAATAGAATAGTAAAAGTCAAGCAGTTTGTTTTCTAACCTTCACTCTTTTTTAACAAACTGATGAGGTGTTGTTACATAGACGAGTTATTAAAAAAATAAAAATCACACAGAGCTACAACAGCATTATGGACTACTGCACTTCCAGAGCAGCATTTATATTGTAAAAGGTTGGAAGCATCCACTATGAAAAGACAAGACTTAAGATTACAGCCTGATATGCAAAGGTATGGAGAACAATAGTATCAAACACTTAAGGAAGACAGTAAGGAATTCGCTTCTCTGGAATACTTTATACTTTCCTTATGCAGAATTTGTAAACAGACAATACAAAAAATTACTAGACAAATAAAATTACAGTTTTCACCTTTTCTCCCTAACCACAAGCTCAAACAACCTTCAACTATAAGAATAGAAAAAATGTGGCCAAGAAAGCTCTGACAGAAAAACAGTTTGTTATTGATGTAATTATTTTTTAAATCATAAAATGAAGAAATCTGTGTTTCACACTGGCATACGAAGAAATCAAACAATGTAGTCCTATGTCCTCATCCTCAGAGCTGAAAGCTCCTGCAACCTTCTCCCCCTGTTCAAACTGTAGGAACTACTGCTACTTCAAAGTGTCAAAAGAAACAGAAGCACTGGTATACATGATGTACGTACATCCCATTCAAACTACAGTGATTGACTAAAGAAAGAATAGAATTGACAGCATAATTAGCACTTAAAAAACAGGCCTCATTTTAATTCCTTTGTTTTAGAATACACCAGGACTTGTCAATGTTTTGGGCAGAGTCCCCAAAACACCTGCAACCTCAACTCGTAAGACGTTGGCATACCAGGGGTGAAGGGCAGGGAAGCCGAAAGGCCCAATCCTTGTGGCAGCACAGTCCTGGCCCTTTCCCCACCGTCCATCCCAAGGTGCATGTGCCAAGCAAAATGTCTTTGCGTGCCATGCTCTGGCACCTGTGCTGGGAGTTGCCTACCCCTGGAATATAGTCTATTTTATTGAGGCCCCCAGTTTAGGAGTAGGCACTGGGCTATCACTTGTACCCATGGGTACATCACCTTATGGTAACCAAGATGATAATCACTTCTGAAACCACTTCTTACCCAAAGCCTCCTGGGCAGTAACAGCTGAAGACCACTTCAGTTTTCCTTTTAACTCATTACTACTGTGCAGCAGTGCCGTGTGCCAGGAAGCGTGATGTGACGCTACTGTGCAGTAGCAGCAAGCTACTGTGCAGTCAGTGTCATGAAAAAGCCATTTGGCATCGCTAGTGCACAGTACTCTGGTACTATGCAGTCATTTAGTTGTTTATACAAGTACTAAATAAATGACTGCAGTAATGACTACACAGTCAGCATCTCGTGTGGATGCAGCCACAGCCTTAAATCTAAGATTTACTTAATTCTCAAAGAAAAAAATATTACTTTTCATGCTGTTGAACCACTGAGATCAGAACACCTTCAGAGGACACTCATTTGAGAGATTAAGTAGATAATTTCTCAAGGATCTACAAATGTTTTTGAGTTCAAGAACTTCTCTATAAAACTGGAAAACAAAATACCACCAAATATTTTCACATTAATTCCAATTAACTTAAAATAGCTCATTTCCTTCTATACACATAAAAATTACTATTACCAAAATGTTACTGATTTGTTCTGAATTTCATTGGTATTTCTGAAGCTATGAGCATAAGTCTTCACTTACATCACAATTTAAAAAACAAGTAGTTTCCTTCAGCCTAAAATTCAATGGTGAAGCCTTTATCCATCTTCTAAAAACATTAAATTTGACTTTTTAAAATAAGTAATTTACATAAAAAGGAATAAACTATCAGCAACAGAAAGGCAAGAAGTGCCAGTCTTATCAAAACAGTTTTCTCTCTGCCCTTCTGAAATCTTTACAATAAATAAATAAATACAGTTGCAATCTTACAGATTGCCACCTTTGTAAATACTGTACAAAGAGGACAGTTACCCAATATCCAGAAAATTCACTACAAAAATATAATTATATAATGTTTTTGGTAACGCATTTGCAGGTAGAGAGGAAAACATGCAATAGAAAAAATGTGATTAGCAGAAAGACTAGCAGCTTTCAAATACAAAATATAATATTACAGTAAAGTGCTGCATTTGGCCTCACTCTTGATTACTGTTAGCCAAGTTTCTCACATCTGGAATTTTATGTTAGTTAAACTGTTACGTTTGTCAGTTGTTAGTATAAGGTTTCTCGAGGCCAAATCACTCAAACTTGGAAGAGACCTTTGCTAATCTGCTTTACATCAAAGCACATACTACCTTTGTGATAAACTAGAGAGTTTGGACACCTAAAATCAGCCATTTAAGATGCCATTTGATTGCAAAATTATCACTTTATCTAACAGCTGCTCAGTTTCTGAAAACTGCAAAAAAAATACAGATCATTAGTCTGGCATACCTAAAGATTCAACTGTTTTTACTTCAGAGCACCTTTCTCCTTCAGAATAAGCCAGTGTTACTTAAAGAAAAAAAAAGTTTAAATGGAAAGCTGTTTTCCAGAGCAAAGTTAGGTGCAACATTTTAATAGAAGACAAAACTAACACTGTCTAAGAAGCATATGAATGGGTATTATAACTTTTCTGACTTCCCTACTAGTTGAGATTCTTCTTTATCCAATATTTTGCTGAGAACAGCGTCATAGTAAGGGCTGAAGACCATCTTGTTATAATTGACAAGACGAACGTATTTGACAGCAATTTCTTCCAGCTCCTTTTGAATAGGGCCTAGTCCACCTGGAATGGCAGGTAAAAACTTCTGAGGACTCGAAGCAAGATAACTCTCCAGGAATGTTTGGATTCGAGAATCTGGAAAAGGGTAAGAAAAGGAGCAAGGGTTAAAAAAAAAAAAAAAAGTCACAGAAGAAATAAGTAATCTTCCTACACGGGGGGGTGGAAAAAAAAGAAGAGTCAAACACGGTAAGCAGATCAGTCTGCAAGAAAATTTCAATCTAGAAATTCCTTTGGGCATAGACTGCCAACTGTGCTAAGCTGTATTATGTTATACCAGGGGTTGGCAACTCCCAGCATGTGTGCCAGAGCATGGCACGTGAGGACATTTTGCTCAGCATACCACAGCCAGCCCAGGCTCTGGGCAGCTACTGCCAGCCATGGAACCCAGGCTGCTCGCAGCAGGCAGTAGGGAGGCTGCAAGTCTTGCTGCAAGCAGCCTGGGCTCTATAGCAGGCAGCAGCTGCACAGAGCCTGGGCTGGCTGTAGCAGGCAACCAGGAGGCTGCAGATAGCTGCACCAGGCTCCAGAGTTCTGGCTGGACTCCATAGTGGTAGTGGCTGCATGGCTAGGCAGGTGCCTGGGACATCGCAACCTGTCCCTCCCACCCCCCACCACGTGCCCCAAGACAAGCGTACAGCTGCCACCATCATGGAGATGGTGGTGGGGCCTCAGTGCAGCTGTTTGCAGCCTCCTAGCTGCCTGCTGCAGGTGCCCAGAGCCCAGGCGGGCTGTGGCAAGCAGCTGCACATGTGCTCTGAGGAGGATGGTGGGGGAGGGGCTGGAGTTATGCTATCCCAGGCCCCTTCCTAGCCACACACCCTGAGGTGCAGCCACCGCTGTCACCACCACTGAGCTCAGCCAGGGCTCCAGAGCCCAGTGCAGCTGTCTGCAGTCTCCAGCTACCTACTACAGCCACCTGGGCTCTGAGCAGCTGTAGCAGGCAGGCTGCAAACAGCTGCACCAGGGTCTGGGGCCCCAGCACCAACACTGTGACAGCAACAGCTACATGCGCACCTTTGGGCGCACAGTGGAAAAGGGACTGGGGCAGCACAACTCTGTCTCCTCCCCTGCTGTCTGCCTAAAGGTGCATGTGTACCCACAGCCAGCAACAAGGATCAGGCCTCTTGTGGCTCTCCCACTGTCTACCTCTGGCATGTCAAGTTGAGGCGTGGGTTGGGGTGTTTTTGGTCAAAAGTGTTGCTGACCCCTGTGTTATACTGTCCAAAAAAAGATCAGAGCTCAGCAGTTACTACATATCACACAGTATCCAAAGCTGACATGGTGACATAAATAACTGCGCAGCTCAGTGGGGCACTATTAAAATCGAGAGAACCAGGTTCCAAAGGTGATCGCTGAAGTCCTGCAACTGAAATTTGGGAAGTGACATTTGAATATTTTGGACTGATTTCCAGAAGTCCAAAATATTCAACAGGTCTGAAGTCACATCAGTCTCGTTTAGGATGCAGCCAGAGCCAGCAGAAAGAACCAAATGCCTGTCTTAATAAATAGCCAATACGTAAGCAATGCCAAAACATTCTAATAACATTCTGGTTTGTTAGTAGCATAAGAAAGGAGGATGGTTAGAACACAACCCATGCCCTCCAAGCATACCTATCAGCTTGCATATGGTGTTGTCAGGATTTGCCACTGCCTGGATCTGTCCTTTAAGTACAGTCTCTTTCTCAGTTGTGAATGGTGTAAACCCATGCTGGGAAAGACAGCTATTGACTTCAGCACACACCTTCTCACCAATGATAGCCAAAGCATCACCCAAGTTAAAGGAGCTAAAGAGAGGGCAGAGGATTAAAACATTCTTTAGGGATTATATATTATTCATTTTATATGCCATCCAATTAAATTGTTATGAGTTGCCAATATGGTAACAAACAATTTCTCAAGTGCATATGGCAATTATTCTATACCAGCAAGCATCTTAACAGACACATACAATAAAACTGTTTTGTAAAGGGCATATGGAGACCAGTCCAAGCTACAGAGCATAGTATAGCATAAACCCACATAATCAAAATTTTGTTTGGAGCCAAGTAACAACAAAAGCATTTTTGGGCCCAAGTGAACAAAGCCACTGAACAACATCCACCTTCCTTGGAGAACAGAGTTTAGCTATGAGGTAAGGACATGTGCAAAGTCCTGCACTTGGGACAGAACAATTGCATGCACTAATACAGGGGAAAAGACTAGCAAGGGTGCAGAAAAAGACCATAATCTGAGTATGAGCCAAGAATGTGTTTCTGTTGCAAACAAGGCCAACAGCATACTGGCCTATATTAATAGGAGTTAATCTTGCACGTCAAAGGAAGTAATTCTCCTGTTCTGTTTTGCACTGGTGATGCCTCACCTGAAATACTGTACCCAGTTTTAGAAAGTCTAGTGGAGAGCTGCAAAAAAATGATTAAAGGCCTGGGAAACTTGATTCATGGAGGAAACCCTGAAAGAACTGGGATTTTTTAGCCTGGAGAAGGGAAGACGGGGGGGGGGGGGGGGGGGGGTGTTTTGATAATAGTTTTCAATGACTCAAAGGATGGTTATACGGAGGATAGAGATAGACTATAGCAGGGGACAAGACAAGGACTAATGGTCTTAAATTGCAGCAAGGGAAATTTGGGTTAGATATCAGGAGGATATCAGTTGGGTTAGATATTAGGCTCACTATGGGAGCAGTTAAACACTGGAACAGGCTAGTCCTACAGAGGTGGTAGAATCTACATCCTTGGAAGTTTTTAAGAGCAGATTAAACAGGCACTTGACTAGGATGAACTAGATGACTTGAATAGGGGGGTTAACTAGGTGACCTCCTGAGGTCCCTTCCAGCCCTATGTTTCTACAATTCTATAAGCCATTCAGATACTCACGGAACGTGCATGCCTGCCAGCAGCACCTTTATAATAGCTTTAATTTTGTCAGCAAATCCTGGCAGACCAGAGAGTGCTGTGCCTGCTGTACTGAATGTGACCAGGAGGACAGCTCCAATCAAGATGAGCTGTTCCAGCTCCAACTGCATTTCCTGAAAACGGGATTGGTCCATTAACATCGTCTGCAAAGAAATTTACAAAATGAGTGTAAAATACTGGACTAACAATTAAGTACAGTGAAAATAAAACCAATTATAGCAAATGCAATGGTGTAATGCAGATGGATCTGAAACCCAAATTCCTCCAGAACTTTCATTTCCATTTGTTTGGACAGCAGTACCAAAGTAACAACAAAAGCATTTTCAGGGGAATCCAGCATGGAGAGCTCTACAAGTGGCATGCCTGGAAGCCCAAACAGGAAGTATCTGTATTAATAGAGGATCTCTCAGCCCATTGCATGACATTTCCAAACATACTCTTCAAATCTGGTCTTCTAGGGCCTTTGTACACACCACAATATTGGCCTTTAAAGTGTCTTAAATGCCCTTTTGTATTATTGCAAAAAAAAAATGGTATTACTATTTGCATATTTGGCAGCGTACTCCATTTTAAATGACTTTGGTATGTAGCAAGATAAAATACCTCCAACATGTTTTAATTTGCTACCTAACAAAGTGCAACAGTGCACGGGGCACTGGAAGCTACTGTGCTTGGGGTTTGGCAGGCCCTGCACAGCTCAGGGGCAGTGGGACCCAGCGGCAGCCCGTGCAGGCAGGCTCCACTGAAGAAGAAAAAAAAAAAAAAGCAAAAAGCCTGATCTTTTTCTTTCCCCTCTCTCTGGAGCCTGCCTGAGCTGTGCGGGTGCCACCTCAGGAGCCCCTATGCAGCTCAGGAACTGCTTGGCCCACCGGCAGCTCCCCACCTCCCCCCAGCCAAAGAGGCAGGTAAGGATTAGGCCTCCACCCTTGTGTACACGCCACATGGGTTTAGTTCAGTTTAATTCTCCCTATATTGAAGCGGTGTTTTAAAAACCCCACTGTTTCAATTTAGGGAGGACTGAACTGATTTAAACCCCCGTGGCATGTACAAGCAGCCCTAGGAAACAACACAATTCAACTGTACCCATTTTTCCACCCTCAAAGCAAAAATGGCCAAGCTTCATGATCAAAACAATCTAATCTGAAAGTTTGTCCATCACTGTGCCTGGTGCCAGATACTTCCAAAAAACATGCAAGAAATGCTGTATTGAAAAGGACTGGAGCAAGAGCAGGCCAGAAACAAGGTGCTTTGGCAGGTGTGTGGAGGCTTCAGTCCCCCTCATTTTGAGTACTATATTTATTCACAAAATTGAAGTTTCACAAAAATGTTTCATCACTGTATTTCTGAGTTTCTATTACAAATGGGTATATGTTTTTTTTTCTTTTTATCTTAAAGAAGAAAATTAAGTTACTTATTAGTAACTGATGATGCTTTCTCACTTGTGGGCCTCTCACAACTTGAGTCTTTAATCTGACTTTCTGCCTTAGCTATACACAGAGTTTGTGCTCTCCCTACAACTCTCCCTCGAATATCTTTGCCCCATGCCAAAGGGATAAAGACTGGTGAGGACTTCCTGCTCCTTAGATCCACTGTAACCACAGGAGTCCTACATGATTAACTCCAAGACAAAGGCTGAATGCAATGTGTATGTGAAAAATACAATCTCAAAGAACTCGAATTACTAGAAATTAACTTCCTTTTCTCTTTTAATTACCCACATGCACATTCTCACTTATAGGTGATCCAAAGCAGTGCCCACATATCTGGAGGTGGGTCTCAGAGATTTTATGTAAACAAATGGAGAACTGCCCTGCCAAATGTGGCACAGCCCAGAGGTTTCTAGGATGGCATAAGGCTTAGTGTAGGTGTGGATGGAGCTCCAGGTAGCTACCTTGCAGGTATCACCTATGGGAAGAAAGAGATAAAGAGAACTAGTCTAAACTTTGGAGGAGTGAACCAACTTGGGTAATCTTATAACACAATTTGACTAGACAGTCTCTGGGCTAAAACTGTTGTGCATTTACATCAATCAGCTATGGAAACAAATGCCCAAAGGAACTTAAGGTAGGACCAAGCTTTTCCAAAGCAGTAAGTCAAATCCCTTTTGACTCTGAGCAAATAAAAAGTCTCAGTTCAGGAGGAGCATGGCTTTGGAAGGTAAATGCCAGCAGAGATCTCCTGACTCAAGTGAAACTCAAACTACTTTAGGTAGGAAGTTGAGACGGGTCAATGATCACTTTTATCCAGGTAGAAAACAACATGGGGAGCATCTGCTAGCAGGGCAGTCATTCCCCTAGCCAAGTCAATGGCAATCAAAAAAGGCTGTTTTCAGAACGCATGAGGTTATAGGCTTACACAGCAAATCCAGAGGTGAAGTTAATGACTCAGTTAATGAAGTTAATAACTGAGATAATGCCCTAAAATGGTTTTGGAGACTCAGAGTGTGGTGAAGTGCCTACACAAAGATTTCAACAGTAGCATATAGGAGGAAGAAATTGAGGAATGAGACTATGAGCATTGTGCTGTGAACCAGGTGCACAGGACGCCGCCACCCCCCCAAGCTTAACAAGGCTAGGGAAGACATTGTAAGCAGAGTCCTTAGGAGCACTGAAAAGTGTTAAGTTGTGCCTGAGAACAGGACTGGGAATTGTGGGACCTGGATTTGGTCAGTACCAAATCCTCTCAGTGCTGAAATGGAAAGCTCCAGCACTGCCAAACAGCCTCCATGTTCCCCTCAAGAACACAGAGGTGAGGCTGGCATTGTGGGAGGCAGTACTGAAGGGAAGTAGTGGTACTGCATGCTAACTTCAAGCAACAACATTTAGACCCAGACTTTTTAGTTGAGCGTGGAGGAGACCGAGTTTACTGAGACTTCTCTGGTGACTTGCAAGGTTCAGCAAGGGTCCTTGTTGGGCCTCAAAATTTTAACCTCAGTTATCAAATATACTTAACTAATAGCCTCTCCCAATACCTATGTTGTTAACTGTTGATAAATTTTATTAAGTGCTTGAAACAGAACCTCTTCAGGATATTAAAACAGAGAAACAGTAAAATCAGAAACAGTACAGCCAGGTATTTCCTGAAAACCAGTACTGATACAACTGAGCTTCACTGCAACCTGACAGTGGCCATGAAGTCTTAAGCTTTAGATGACGTGGTAATAGCAAGAGCTGCTCGCTGGTATTGCACACTAGAGATCTACACCAAGCCAAGGCAAGAGCGATACCAGAAGGACTTCAGAGCTGGATGCAACTGGAAAGTGCTGAATTGGATACTGAAGTCAGACTTCTCTAACAGAAAACATTTAAGCTTTAGCTACTTTTTTTTTTTCCTTAGAGGTCCTGAACTTAGATGACTGACAGACAGAACACCTGTCTTGGATGTATACATCCTCCAGACAAGATACTTGGAGGGTCTATTGGAGTTGCTCACACTCAAACAATGAAGTGAAAAATTACAAGCCAAGGCAGGGGTGCCCTTTGGCATTGAAGTAAGAAAGGGCAATGTGGGGGGAACATGGGGCTGAGAGGGGCAGGAGGAGCCAGTGAGGTATGTATCTGCAGCCAGAAGGCCCTATCCTTCCTTTCAAGTGGGAGCAGGGGATGGAGAGAACTTATAGAAGGAAGAGATAAAACAAGCAGTACAGGCTTTGAAGAAGGAAAAAAAGAACCCACCCCAAAAAAATCACACATGGGTCAAAACCTGGCCAACAAAATGCTGAACCCGAACAGGTGGTTGAGAGGAAGAGGAGAGCAAGAAGTACACACTGCCATTTATCCTCTTGGCGTAGGGCCATGGAGGAAGGCAGGACTAGAATTCACTATGCAGGTCTGGCAAAGGCAAAAAGCTTCCAACTGCAGACTTAGGGCATGAGACACACCCACAAGTTGAATGGGTGTTTGGATTATTTATTTTTTGAAGTTAAGAAAAAAACTATTGGGTTTCTGTGTTCAAAGAATAATAAACTATCCATCATAAATCACATGGAGACTGATTCACAGCCCAGTTGTGAATGTTACTTCTCTGAATACGACACCTCAGAGTTGTAAGGAAATTCCTGAGATAACCTATATTTTATGAATTACAACCATCACAGTGGTATTGCCAGCCTTGGTCATTTTCAAGGGGCCTAGGCCAAATTGCAGAAGTCTGGCTAAGTAGAAGACCTGTTTTTGAGTGACCATAGTGTAAACATTTGCAGATGAGACATCTAGCTTGGTCAGCAAAGTAAAGGAAGCCAACCACATGTCTAACTAAATGCAATTAAACCAAGCACAAGGCCTGGAAAGAGACATTATAAGGGAAAACCATACACTAAATAATCCAAAATATTAGTAGTACTGATTGATGTAACCAAATGTATTGGATGTTAATTTGCTATATTTTTGTTAAGATGCTTAGATAATTCGTAAAAACAAAACAGCCTTGTCAAAGATGACAATAAACTACGGTAAAGAAGAAACAGGCCAGTGCTGAACAGCATTCCACAATGGGGAAGGGAAGAAGATAAGAAACCTTCCCTTTTACCTTCCCAAGGATACAAATCCCAACTAAATGACACTTTCCAAATGCACAGTTCCAAAAGTTAAAGTGAAACAAAGACATTTAAATAAAGCCAATCAAAGATCATTTATTAGACTATTAGAACTAACCATCTATAAATATTGGGTATAGGCTGCTGGGAAATTTGGAGAACTCGAAGTCAAGAAGACCTACTACCAGTCTGCGTGCCACCTTTCTCCCCCACTCGAGTCTGCCCCCCAGCCAATATAGGTGAGAATCTATGTTGTGCTGTCACGGCTAGCCAGATAAAAACAAACATGTATCCCAAAGTCTATATTTTAAAGTGGAAGCAAATAAAGTGATTGGACTGTAAACCTGTTTCTGCCTTTTTTTCTTTATTTTATTATCAGTAGCCTACTCACAAGTTACCTGTCAGCAGGGTAACAATGGGGAAAGATGATCCACAGAGTTTCTCCTGGGTGGTTCCATTCCTAACTCTACATCAGTCAAATTAACTCCAGATTATAAAAGAATATAGCCTCACCATCTCTAAAAGCTTCAAATTTAGCTCAAGTTCAGAGCTTTTGACTCAGAATCTTCCCAGCCATGGGAAAACTACTCTATTCTTAAATAAGAGACCTAAAACATACAGACAGCTCTTCTATAACAAATTCTTAAACCCTGAGATTATGCTGTAGAGCCTCCATGCACATATAACAATTAGAAACACATAATCCCCCAGCATGAAACCATGTGAAAATGGTGGGAGTCATCCAGGAAAGACCCTCTGCATCATCTTTTCACTTTATGACTACCGTAATTCACATACTGGAGCCTAGTTGATGGACCATTTTGCAACAGCATTTGAGAATTATATATACATAGCAAATTCACAAGGAAATTCCTAAATGAACACTTGCCTTATAAAAGTGATCTGGAAGAACAAAAAGGTATTGTATGAGCTAGAGCAGCACCTAGAGGACTCACCAAGTCTGTGGCTCCACCATACTAGGCACCATGCATGCATGTATTAAGAGATGCAGCCCAGGCCTGGACATCTTAATCAAATTGGACACTGGGGGCACATCCAGACGAACGTGGCTGTGTGGGATGTGACACCACAAACATGTCTCCAGCGCCCTGGATGTCCAGGGGTCAAAAAACACACACACCACACCGGAACAGCACGTGCACAGGCAGTGCGCGTGGCTGAAAAGCAAAGCCAGGCTTCCTGGAGCCATGCTTCAGCTGCCAGCCAGGCTCTTCCTGGCAGGATCACCACAGCTGCAGCCCTGGGGTAACTTGTCATGCGCAAAAGCACATGTGGCATGGGTGTTCCCTGGGGACACGTAGCAGTGGTGCAAGGTGCGCCGCTGCTACTTGTCCCCGGGGAACCAAACATCCACGCTCATCTGGACGCGCCCCAGGAAGGGAAACATAGGCACAGAAAAGAAAGCAACCTGCCCTGCAGGAGCAGATACAAAAATCAAGCATCTCCCTGCCTGCTGCTTTACCCACTGGATCACTGGCTTTTTTCCCTTCCTTCAGTTAAATACGTTTCCATTTTCCACAGACACATTCTAAAGGGATTTATTCCATCAGGTCAGCAAGTGCTTCAATTACCACCTTAATCCCCCCCAACCAACAAAACTTTTAATATCTTGTGCCTGTGATGTGGTTAGGGAGACCCAACAGTTTCTGTTGTACCACCAGGAACTGTACAGAGAAATTAATACTGTTAAATAAACACCTACTTCTGGAAAAGGCCGGTGTACATGATCCCACTTTAGCAGCTTCAGGTATGCCTGATTCTGAACAGAGACAGGACACAGCACAGGAATTCCACTAGCTGCAGGGCCACCACCAAAGGGTGAAGATAAATTTATGCGCCTTAGCTTAGTAAGATCATCTGATGCCTCCTGAAGCCAGTCTGTGACAAAGTCTAGAGAGTCTGCAAAGGGATAGGGGGAAAGGGGGGGGGGGAGTATTTTTGTAAGAATCTTCTTGTGAGGAGCAAGTTTTTACCATAATTAGCATTCAAATAGTCTTAGCGGTAGCTTCTCCCAATACCTATGTTATTACCTGTTGATACATTTTATTTACTGCTTGAATCAGGACCTCTGAAGGATATCAAAACAGAGAAACAGTAAAATCAGAAATAGTATGGCCAGGTATTTCCTGAAGAAACCAAATCGTTGGCTGGAAGCACTGCAGACTAATATTGGTGCTGGTTTTAAAATGTTCTACATTATGCTGATCTCAGTTGGTAGGGTTTTTGTTTTTTTCCTAATGAAAAAACTGCTCTTTCAGGAGATTTCGCAAATCCAAGTCCAGCGACCCTGGCTATTACTTACTACATAAGCAACAGACAATATACCAAAATACTGATTTAGGGCAATGATCATCAACCAGGGTGCTAAAGTGTCCTGGGGTGCTGCGAGATTTTTCAAAGGATGTCACAGGAAGTGCAAAAAGATAAGGGAGGTGTGAGGAGATAAGTTGATAAGAGCAGGGTCAGGCTCTACGACTGCTTGCAGATGTTAAAAAAAAAAAAAAATTAATGAAAAAAAAGATACTTTAACAGAAGCAGCAGCATGTTTCTTCGACCCTGCTCTGCAGTCTCTGTATAAATCAGGTGCTTCAGCTGGGCTTTTTGGCACTTTTAGCTGAGGCTGATTCAATCAGTTATTAGATAAAAGTGCCAAAAAAGTTCAGCTAAAGCACTTGATCCATACAGGCACTGGGTGAGCCAGGTCCAACTGTGCTGCCTCTTCTGGGCATGCATAGGGCTCGGTGCAGGAACATGCTGAGTTTAAAATAAAAGGGGGGGGGGGAGGGGGCGTTTGGTTTTTTCTTTTATGTCTGTAAGCAGCCTGCTTTGCTGCTCCCCTACCCCCACTCCCTCTTAGCTAAGAGGTAAGCATAGCAATAAATAAATTAGTTTTTGAAATGGGGTGCTGCTCAATTCACAGAAATTATGGAGGGGTGCCTGGAGTGTAACAAGGGGTGCCTTGAGTTGAGAACCACCAATTTGGAGGGTTTTTTGCAGCCTACAAGCAGACATAATATACAGGACAACACAGAACAAAATCATACTTGGCTGTTTCTCAAGAAGCTCCTGAAATTTCTTTCTTTCGTATTCAACAGACTGCTGCATTAGATGTGGCCTAATACTACTGACAGCAAAGTTGGCCATGTCCATTTTCATTAAGTCTAAGACAGAGAAAATTGCTCTGTAAGAAAAAGGAAAAACATTAGTTTTGTTTCAGTCTGGACTGCATGTGTGCAACACATACAGTTTTTGCAAAACTTATTTAGCATAGATTAACCCAGGAAAAAGAGCTGCATGCAAAGTAAACAGGCATGCAAAGTATTCACAGGGAACTAGAAATCTTAGGAACAGGAAGTAGTGATGAGGTTTGCTCCCCTGTAAGAGAACTCCTGTAAAGACAGCAATACCCTTTCCACAGAATAGTCTTCTGGGAAAACGCATCATCATATGTTCATTCTATAACATATGATGTCTGAGATTTCAGCCTAACATAAGGTACATGCACATACATGCAAAGACTATGGGCATTTATACACATGATCCAGGAGATTGGGGGGAAGGGCACTTTAGTTACAGCAGTTCTGAGAGCCAGTCTAAAGTGGTAGTAGGAGGGCTATTAGGAAGGCCAGGGCAGAGATGGAACTCAGGCTAGCATCCAGGATGAAGGACAACAAAAAGTCGTTTTTCAAGTACATTGGGGGCAAGAAGAGGGCACCAGGCAATGTAGGACCCCTGCAACACTCAAATGGTAACCTTGTGCCTACGCCAGACAAGAAAGCTGATATTTTTAACAGTTTCTTTGCCTCTGTTTTCTTGAACAGGGACCGAGACATCCCTCCTACCAGCGGTAGGGACAATCTCAGGGATAGCTCTGTCAGGCCTTTCATAGATGTTAGGGTCGGAAGGGACCTCAATAGATCATCGAGTCCGACCCCCTGCATAAGCAGGAAACAGTGCTGGGTCTAGATGACCCCAGCTAGATGCTCATCTAACCTCCTCTTGAAGACCCCCAGGGTAGGGGAGAGCACCACCTCCCTTGGGAGCCCGTTCCAGACCCTGGCCACTTGAACTGTGAAGAAGTTCTTCCTAATGTCCAGTCTAAATCTGCTCTCTGCTAGCTTGTGGCCATTATTTCTTGTAACCCCCGGGGGCGCCTTGGTGAATAAATACTCACCAATTCCCTTCTGTGCCCCCGTGATGAACTTACAGGCAGCCACAAGGTCGCGCCTCAACCTTCTCTTGCAGAGGCTGAAAAGATCCAGTTTCTCTAGTCTCTCCTCGTAGGGCTTGGTCTGCAGGCCCTTAACCATACGAGTGGCCCTTCTCTGGACCCTCTCCAGGTTATCCGCATCCCTCTTGAATTGCGGCGACCAGAATTGCACGCAGTACTCCAACTGCGGTCTGACCAGTGCCCGATAGAGGGGAAGTATCACCTCCTTGGATCTATTCGTCATGCATCTGCTGATGCACGATAAAGTGCCATTGGCTTTTTTGATGGCTTCGTCACACTGCCGACTCATGTTCATCTTGGAGTCCACTAGGACTCCAAGATCCCTTTCCACTTCCGTGCCACCCAGCAGGTCATTCCCTAGGCAGTAGGTGTGCTGGACATTCTTCCTCCCTAGGTGCAGCACTTTGCATTTCTCCTTGTTGAACTGCGTTCTGTTGTTTTCTGCCCACTTGTCCAACCTGTCCAGGTCTGCTTGCAGCTGTTCCCTGCCCTCCGGCATGTCCACCTCTCCCCATAGCTTTGTGTCATCTGCAAACTTGGACAGAGTACATTTCACTCCCACGTCCAAGTCACTGATGAAGACATTAAAGAATATCGGTCCAAGGACTTTGGTCAGCACAGATGTAGTTAGGGATCTTCTGGAAGGGCTGGACATTTTTAAATCTGCAGGTCTAGATGTCCTCCACCCAAGGGGGTTGAGGGAGCTGGCAGGGGTCTTCGCAGAGCCCTTGGCCCGGCTGTATGAGCATTCGTGGTCATCTGGCCAGGTGCCGAAGGATTGGAAACTAGCTAATGTGGTCCCAATTTTTAAGAAAGGGAGGAAGGAGGACCCAAATAACTATAGGCCTGTAAGCCTCACCTCGGTGCTTGGGAAGATCTTGGAGAGAATCATCAAGGAGCACATCTGTGGGGGGCCAGCAGGGGAGATCATGCTCAGGGGCAATCAGCATGGGTTCATCAAAGGCAGGTCCTGCCTGACCAACCTGATTGCCTTTTATGACCAAGTAACTAAATCCTTGGATGACAGTGTCGCCGTGGACGTAGTCTTTCTAGACTTTAACAAGGCCTTTGACACTGTCTCTCACCCCATTCTCATCAATAAATTAGGCAACTGTGGCATCGATGCCTACACAGTTGGATGGGTAAAAAATTGGCTGATGCGGTGGACCCAGAGAGTAGTGATGGACGGGTTGTACTCAACCTGACGAGATGTGAGCAGTGGGGTACCCCAGGGCTCGGTCCCGCACTGTTTAACATGTTCATCAGCGACTTGGACAAGTGGGTTGAAAGCACTGTCTCTAGTGGGTTATGGAATAGAGAAGATCCCACACAACTTACTGATTCATTTGATGCACTGGCTGGGGAACTTTTCAGCTAATTGCATGATTTCACAATGATTTCACACTTAATTTATACAATACAATTTTATTTTAAGAAATACCATAAAGATCAAAAACACGATAACTATATATATATATATATGGAACAATGCTCTAAATGCACTTCTTTAAAACAATTACAACTAACTATATAATTTGAACCAGAAAAGTTATTACTATATTATACTTACAATCCTACAATTCCAAGAAGCCAAACACCTAAATATGGTTTAATTCCTCAGTAGTACAATTTTATGGGCTGGCCTCAGTAGTACGGTTCAATGAGTTGGCCTCAGCAGTGATAGGAACAAGTCCCCTTCCTTCAGTCCCACTCGGGCGCTCCGCGGCTTCAGCATGAACCAAAAGAGTTGTGTTCATGGAGACAGTCGTTCAGGTGATCAGTCTGATCCGGCCTACACTTGCGATTCTTCCTTTGTTGTTCTGCAAGTGAGGTTACCTCCAAATTGGGACTATAGGTTACAGTTTTTATTGGGCGATTTGCCGTCTTGGGCCCCTCCTACCCAAACTGTCACTACTTCCAAATTTGGGCTCGGATCTTACTCAACAGGTTTTTCGCTAGGTAGTCAGTTTGTCTTCTGCAACAGAATGTGTCCGCTGACTATTTAGTTTATCTTAAATTTTGCTTTGGAAGATTTTCCATACCACTGCAGTGACCTTTCTTTTACAACTCCCTTTCAAAAGGCTTCTAGGGTTTTGATCTCTTGGAATATTTGCTTAAGCGTCGTTTTTTTCTGGTCCTTACGATAACTTGTTAAAGGCCTCTAGAGATAAGATTGAGGAGCCAAGACTTTAAGCAGGTTCGTTGTAAGGCCAGGTAAAACAATGAACCTAGATAAGAAGATGAACCTAGCCTTTTTCTAAACTGGCTAATGGGCAACTATTACAAGCATTCAAACTATTACATTCAATATGACAAGCACGTTGTCCAAGTTTGCTGATGACACTAAGATGTGGGGCGAGGTGGACACACTTGAAGGGAGAGAGAGGCTGCAACTAGATTTAGACAGACTACAAAAGTTGGCAGATGAGAATAGGATGGGGTTCAATGTAGACAAATGCAGGGCGCTGCACCTTGGGAGAAGGAATCCACAGCATACATACAGGCTGGGGAGTTCCCTTCTTGAAAGCACAGAGGTGGAAAGGGATCTTGGAGTCATTATTGACTGCAAGATGAACATGAGCCGCCAATGCCAGACCGTAGCCAGCAAGGCCAGCCATACTTTGTCATGCATCCAAAGATGTATCTCAAGCCAGTCCAGAGAGGTGATACTTCCCCTTTATGCGACATTGGTCAGGCCGCAATTGGAGTACTGTGCCCAGTACTGGGCGCTGCACTTTAAAAAGGATGTGGCCAGCCTGGAGAGAGTTCAGAGGAGGGTGACCCGTTTGGTGAGAGGGCAGCAGGACAGTTCCTATGAGGAGAGACTGAGGGACCTGAACCTATTCAGCCTCGGCAAGAGGAGGCTGAGGGGGGGACCTGGTGGCTGCCTACAAACTCATCAGGGGAGATCATCAGCAAATAGGTAGAGCCCTTTTCTCCCCAGCACCACCTGGGGTGAAAAGGAACAATGGTAATAAGCTGATGGAAAATAGGTTTAGGTTAGAGATCAGAAGGCAATATTTTACAGTTAGGGTGGCCAGAATCTGGAACCAACTTCCTAGGGAAGTAGTCCTCGCCCCCTACCTTGGGCAAATTCAAAAAGAGGTTAGATGATCACCTGTCTGGGGTCTTGTGAACCCAGCATTCACTCCTGCCTGCAGCAGGGGGTCAGGCTAGATGATCTGATCAGGTCCCTCCTGACCCTAGCTACTATGAAACGATAATTAAAAGTGCCTGGAGCGTCATGTGTAATCACATCCCCGCACTGGAAAATGGCAGTGGGGATGCTTTAACTAAAGCTTGTTGAACCAAGCTTTAGTTAAAGTGCCCCCGCTGCCATTTTTCAGCAAGGGGGCACTGATGCACATGATGCTGGAGCCTCCTGTAGCGTGGTAATTACCACATGGTAATTACCAATTAAATCGAGTCTGCTCCAATGCACTGCAATTACAGCATGGTGGAGCAGCCTAGATGCACATGTACAGGTACCCACAGTGATTTCTGCTATTTTGGGCAGCTATTCTTTAAGAAGAAACTAAATGAATAAAAAGACCACAAAAGAAACCAACTTCAGAGAAGTATGATCCCAACTAAATAACATTTGCCTTCACAAAAAAGTATTATCTATAGAAACATTTGCACTCAGAACCTCTCATAAAGTTAGAAAATGCTGTGGTCCAACAAGATATATAGAAGGTTGAAATACACCATGAGTGTGTCATAGAAATTCTCTGTACATCTTGAAGCCTTGAACAATCTGCTTAACCAGACAGTAACACAGCCTAGTCCCCTCTTATACCCCCACTCCTCCTATATGCTTGCCACTCTAAACATCTGTAGCATAACAAGGAAGAGGAAAATTCAAGAAAGGAAGAAATGGCTGAAAACAGCATAGGACTGAGTGAATGAGTCCTCTCTGTTCTGCATTCCTGATTATATCAATATTTGCTGTCAATGGCAGAAGCGAAATAGAAAAATCTTCTTTTACTTTAAGTCAATCTCCCAATACAGGGAAAAAAAGGGTAGTTTCTGATGAGACAGAATTTAACAAAACTCTTCAGTTCACCAGTATCTAAAGGGTCCTTACTACTGGCTGATGTAATTTCCAATCCATAACTATTCCACCCCCTCCCCCAGCTACCACCACCATGCCACTTCTACAATTTTTAGAAAGGTATTTGTGTTAACAGGCTGTATATGCCACTAGCATATACAATATGCCACTAGCATATACAGGAAATATTTTGCTCTCTAACAAAAGGCTCATGTGCAAGCCTGAAATAATTGAAGTGATTCACAGCATGATTCATAAAATTTATTTCCATACCTGAACAATGGAACAATTTCATGAATGTCTTTTAGTTTCTTAATTTCCTCATCTCTAGCTGGAGCACAGAGGGTCCCCATCATTCGAATGATGAATGATGCCAGTTTAGAAATGTCTAGGGCTCCATTTTCTGCTTCTTGCTTTATCAGGTCCAAATCAAGAACTTCAGTAATCTGATTTCTTAATCTAGAATGACCAGGCAGTAAGAAAGAGAGAAGAGTCTGAAAGAAAACAATTATCACCATATTAGTTTTTTTTATATCAAACATTTTTTCATCATAGAAAAAAAGCTAAATAATTTTCTGGACTAGAAGCTAGTTCTACACTGGATGCATGTGGCATATGACAATTTATTTTTCTAAACATAAATCACACAGTATCTTTTCTAAACCTCAATTTCCCTCTACCCTGTGAGTGGTTAGACTGTAGCCCAAGTGGCTTGTTAGTGTGGTGCTAGAATCCAGCAGGTGAAAATCACCACTGCTCATTCTCTCATCCTTTTGCCTGCTGCCAGATTTGGGGTCTTTGGTCACTGTTGGAGACTAAAATCAGAGGCTGGGAAAAGGAGAGCAACTAGGTTCTAGAGCCACAAGACAGAGACGCTAACAAACCACTACTCTACCGCCAGAGGTCCAAATCCAGTCTGTGGAGCCGAAGGAGTTGGACCCTTGCTCCTTAGATTGTAAGTTCTTTGGGAAAGGATCATCTTTTGGGGTTGAGGACACGGACACACACACACACACACACACACACACACACACACACACACATTATGCCAGTCTTTGATTGCATAATTATTGCATTCTGTCACATACAGCATGTCCCAGAATATAACGAGCACGTTTTTTTGCAAAGTAAGATGAAAAGAAGGTTTTTCTAGAATTATGGCTGCATAGAGCAGGGACAAAGTATATTCTTCAGCTGACTTACCCTCCCTTTCCTGCACAACTAAAGCTGAAACACCAGCTATTACTGAAGACTGGTCTCCAATGAGTGGATCTAAGATTTTGAAAAGAATTAAAGAACCTCCAAGGCCATGAAATAGTAAGAGAGGGATAAGGACCAGTTAGAAGACAGCAGAATTATCCTAAGAAAGGTTAGCTTAATTAGGGGAACATCAAGACCATTAAAAAAAGAGAGACAATTGTTAATACCTCTGAAGCAGGGGTGGGTAAGATATGGCCCATGGGCCGTATCCAGCTCACCAAGCGATTCTATCTGGCCTGCAGATAAGTTTTGCATATACCTGTATCATGTTCATTAACATGTTAACAAGTGTTATTTTGATCACGTATGGAAACATCATGAAAGATGGGAGAACCACTGCTACGCATGTCCCTTGTGGCTATTATGCTTGCACTTGTCCACTGGAGGGCAGCAGGGCCTGATGCTCAACCTTGCCCAGAGGAGGGAAGCAGCACTTCAGGGGCAGTCTGCAGCAGCAATGTGCAGCAGCAGGGGGAGTAGCAGCATGTGCCCAGGGGCCTTTTGTGCATGGACAGAGTGGCAAAGCAGCCCAGAAGTGTCCCACAGGGAAATGAGTGGTAGCCCTGCCACATGCATTCCCTGTCCGCTCCCCTTCCCAAATGCTCGCAAGGACCAGGGGCTGCGGCCGAGCAGCAGGCAGACACAGGCTGCTCCTCCATGGAGCTGGTGCTGATGGGACACTGGTCTGCACCGCCTGCCCCTGACCCCGCTGCTTGCCTTGCGCCCATGCAGATTCACTGCTCTTGGGGAGCCTGCAGCAGTCACACTGCACTCCAGGTGGTGGTGGACATGGTGCTCCCAGCATGGCCCAGCACCACCCAGCCTCACTCCATAGCAGGTAGTGCAGCGCAGCCTGCACCAGGTCAGCAGCGGTGCAGCCCGGAGGGGGAGGGTGCTGGGGGTGTTGTGTGAAAACTGTCAATGCGATTGTCTGTGGTGACTTGGGAACTGTTAATGAAAATATATTTGGAATACTGAGTGGTAATTTAGGAACTTTTTCTGAAAATGTGTGGAAATGTGAGCTTTGTGTGTGGAAAACTGGTAATTGTGTGAGGTAATTTGGGAACTTATTTCTGGGATTGTGTGTAGAAATATGGCGATGTGCAGAAAACAAGTTACAGCATTTATAGTATGGAGTTTATGCTATAAATGTCATAACAATTTTTAAAGTAGAGCTGTTGTTAAACACCATTAATGATATGTGTGCAGCCCTCAACAGCTCACCAAAACTTGTTAAATGGCCCTCCAGTCCAAATAATTGTCCACCCCTGCTCTGGAGTGACAAACAAAGAACTATTAAGTCAACTGACCCCCTGAGCTGCCTGAAAAGTAATGCAGCAGTTGCTGCACAATGAGACATGAATCAAAGAAGAGTGCTTCTATCCTGGGCAGAAAATCAGCTTCCCCACTTAATACATGCACCTCAATTCTATGGGGTTGATTTTTGGGGGGAAAGGTGCATATGTACATGAGTAAATATGGTAACAATACCAACCCATTTTTCTTGCAGTGACAACTATGAAGCTAACGCTGCAGCAAACTTACTTTCATCTCCTATACTGCTAGGTATGTTTGGTTCTCATATCCGACTATTTCTTCCCCAGGCAGATGCATACAGTCCACAGATAAAAGGTTATTATCTATACTGTCACTGTACACATTTTACATCACTATACTACAACTGCAGCATTAACATTATAAATAAGCATTGTTTGCAGATTTGTATCCATTTGTGTCTTAATTTACAGAGATTACTTTTTGTGCCATATCATTAGAATAACTGTAAATCTCAGTTTGGCTGGGACCAGATTTCTTAGTTTGGTGAAAATGGAAACAAATGTCCTGTGCCACCCTGCCTGGCCCACCTCCTTCTGAGCAGCAGCTAGAGGCAGGGAGCAGGCTGGCCTGGGCACTGCTACTCTTGCCTGGGGCGGGGATCAGCCAGGGTCGGGGGGGAAAGAGTGCTGCTACGAGCATGGGCTGCTTTTGCGTCCATGTGTGGTGCCCTGTGTAAACTTGTATTTTGGCACACCCCTGAGCAGCAGCTGGGGGGGAGAGGAGGGGAGTGGGGGAACAGCAGGCTCGGCTGGGCATTGCTCCTCCCGTCTGGGATGGGGATTGGCCGGGGGAGGGGGGAAGGGGGTGGTAATGTCCAGGATTTCCTAAAAAAATAATAGCATCCCTACATATATCATCATCCTACCTCTTTTACCTCCCCCAGAAGTTTAATTGAATGATCATATGTCGGTGGATCTTCATTTAACTGGGCTTCCAGACAATCCCAAAAGGCTTTGTGTACAATCTCTCTCACTTTTTTCTCCAAGCTGTTAGTAAACACAATATCAGAAGCTAAGACTTGAATTTGCAATCACATTTAACATTTTTAAAGAATGCTACATATAAATTAGCAAGGTTTAGAGAAGAACCCTTGCCATTTTAATCAGGAAGCAGACAAACAAAAAAACCCAACAACAAGCAAACCAAAAAACCCCCTAGAAAATAGATTTACAATGGCTAACATGACAGAAACATACATACAAAGAAGTTTACAAATACAAAATCCTTCAAAGCAAGTGGTGAAGGATGATTCTAAAAGTAACCCAGTAAAGGGAAGATAATAATCAAGTTATAATTTGTCTCCTGTTCCTATGAACAATGTCAGTGTTTTGTAGCAGTACTTAACTAAATGTCCTAGAAGTGACACAAGTCCCCTGAGTAAAATTCAAAAGGTTTAATGCAGAATGTATCACTCATGAGGAATTTGCCTCATAGCAAAGAGCACAAGTCACTGTTTTTCCATACACTTGAGCATTAAAGATTTGAGTTGGAGAGCCAAATTCAAAGTTGCTGTGATCTCTGAAATAACTTCACTGGTTCAATCACCAATTCCTACTTTTAATTTTTTTATTTAGTTAATTTTACTTCAGCAGCATTGCACCAACTCTCATCAAATCTGAAGCTGACACAAATTCCTGAGGAAATTAAAATACTATTTTATGCAAGCAGCATAGAAAAGCTTGCAGTTCTCATTCCACTAACCATGAAAGCTCAAGCAATGCCTGAAAATGAAAAAAATACAGTTATTTACTCTATAGCTATTCTAGTCCTTTGAGCCATTGTCAGAATTTGCTCATGCACACAGATCATATCTCCTCATGCTTCCATTTAAGGGTATAAAGGCTAGAGCAGCCTGACCTCACATGATTCAAAATGTCTATTAGCTAAGAACACAGGAAGCAGGGATGAAGAGGTGGTCATGGGACAGACCTACAATATACTAAAGAACCATTTAGTACTTTTAGTCAGCGTGAATTCTACTGCAGATAACTGGCAAGCACTCTACCCTTTGGGGAGGTAAGGATGAGTACCAGCTGGATCAGTTGAACTGGAGTGCTACTCTTCCAAATCTGGCATCAGATTTCAAAGCCTAGCCCCTCACAAAGCTTTAAAACATCTACGCAGCCGTCTTGCATCTTTCAAATATGGATGTTCTGGAGGCAGAACAAAAGTGCTACTGGAGATCTAGCAGAAAGTCTTCACAGTCAACATGCATGGCATGCATGTCATCTGGTGGCATAAAACAATATGATGAGTTCCCATGCAGTCACTGTAAGGAAATAACCTGGCCTGCAAAGGGGCACCCTAGTGCCATGAAGAGGCACAGGGACAGATTGAATACCATCAACACAACAAAAGAACTTAATCCTTCATGGAGAACAAAGCTTAGGGCAGTGGTCTCCAACCTTTTTTATGGTGAAGATCACTTTTTGTAAGTAAAGGGCGGCCCTGCTCTGCCCCCCTCCGCCAGCCTCTGCCCTGTCTCCCGGACAAGCCGCCTGGGCTCTGACCCCACTCACTCAGCCCAGCCTGGGCAGCAGCAGACAGGGCTCAGCCCAGCTACATGCATCCTGCCTCTCCCAATCATGGAGCCTCGAACAGACTGAGATCAACTGTCAGAGGTTCCACGATCAACCAGTTAATCAAGATTGACTGGCTGGTGGTGACCACTGTCTTATGGAAAAGAAACTCAGTTTCAAAGGAAACTCAGACACCCACTTCAGGCTGAATTTTGCATGATTTCTCAATGCCGCATTGTCCTTAGTGGAGGCTTTATAAATTGTTTCCTTGGATCCTTCTCCTAGATAAGGTAACAGAAACCCAAGTCATTTCCAAGGATCAGACTGTGAATAATGTATTCCATGAGCTTCCAAGAGACAACATTTTTGTGCCATGACAGGGCAGATGCAGAAACTGGTGGCTGTGAGGATATCTGAGTTAAAAAAATTATGATATTGCCATTTGGGGAAGGACATTGCGTTGAAGACTACTGTTAATCTGCGGGTGATATCATTCTAACCAAAGGATGCACTGTTGTTTCAAGCAGACTTCCCATGTCGTAGAGGGTCCAAGGAACGTGGCTTCCTATGAGCAGACTGGACTGAGACATGGAAGGACAAATCCTGCAGTTTGAGAGCCTGGATTTATACAGATGGAATATTGGAGGCAAATATTACCATATTGAATCTGAGTTAATATTACATACTTGATCAGTTTCTTCAGGTTTAGAACAGGATAAAGACATAGGTTCTTTGAAATAAAGAGCAGAAGAGTGGTTACTTTGTGTTCCCTAGGAATGCAGGACAGCTGCAGCCAGGAAGCTCAGAGCACAAGCAACAGCTGCAGCCACAGACCTGGACGCGGTCTTATTCATTCACTGACACCTTTAGTACTTCTCTTTCAGTTGCTCTCCACACTCTTGAGAAGCGGGAAAGGAGAAGTGACACTGTCCTCTACTATTCCAGGAAGCTGTTCCATAATCATCACTAGCTAATTCATGATGTAGAAATGTAGAGAGACTGAGGGAAAGGCTTTTCTGCCAAAAAGATCCAGGTTTTCTGGACCCTTTTCCTGGGGTTCATCCCTTCAAACCGTTACTGCTTTTTCCTAGATCCCTGGAGACAATGAGTGATCCCAGTGCAAGACAGGTGTAAATTGCGCATGGGGCCCAATTCCTTCCAATCATGTAGACCTAGCAACAAGTAAGCAGCATGCACTAAAGGTCCTTCACTTATTTCCTGAAGAACTATCCTATCTATAGAATAATTTGCATGCGTTTCCCTGGATTAATGCTGTCTCAGTATCTTGTGTGTCCACAACCCTGAATAAGAACTCCTAGAATACAAGCACAGGGAGAGAAGGGAGGACTGCCTCTCTAGGGAGACAGAAAAGCTATAGGTGGGGAAGGAAATTGAAATGTTTCCTATGACTGTTTGTTTCAGTCTGGAGTGACTTGAATTCAGGGGAGGGTGCCCCAATTATCAACACCAGAGGAGATCAGGAACTCCTCCACTTGGGGGAGACATGTCCATGCCCTAAATCAGGACTGATGAACCTCTACAGAGACAAGATACTATATTGTACTGATTGATGGTGGCCCACCCACTGCCTTCTTGTAAAAGGCTCCAATACTGAATATTTCTGGAATAGCCTGGACCAGCAGGTGACAAAGTATCTAAAGAGATCTGTCTGCTGTGCTTGGGCAAGGAAGGGTTGGTGACAGTGGGAATGACGGCACTGTCTGAAGATGGTGTCTGTATCAAATACATGCAAGTATGCAGTAGGCTCCAGTGACTTATACCCAAAAAACCAATCATTTATTCTAATAGCACCAAAGAATCACACCTCAGAGAGTCAAAGAAATACAAAAGTAAGGAAACAGTAGTGCTAGAATGAAAGAATAGAGAAAAGCCAAGACAAATTAAATGATTCTTGTCATAACATTATTTCCCCAAAGGACTCTGCATATTCTACTCTCCATGTACAGATGAACGAAAGACAAACAGTAACTTCTACCAGCCACCGCCTTACCTGCCTTCCGGTAATTCAGTTGGTTTAATGCGGAAGTCTCCATTAACTACAATTTCATGTGCTAATGCCATGTTGGTAACTCCTTTTGCTGTTTCCATCAGTTCCTCCGCTGATACAAAACGAGGGGGACTAGCTGTAACATAAATTAAGTATCAGATATTTAATCTTGAGAAGTCTAGGGCCAAGATTATAAACCCCATCATTTATGGCCTCCCTATTCATAGATTCATAGATGTTAGGGTCGGAAGGGACCTCAATAGATCATCGAGTCTGACCCCCTGCATAAGCAGGAAAGTGTGCTGGGTCTAGATGACCCCAGCTAGATACTCATCTAACCTCCTCTTGAAGACCCCCAGGGTAGGGGAGAGCACCACCTCCTTTGGAAGCCCGTTCCAGACCTTGGCCACTCGAACTGTGAAGAAGTTCTTCCTAATGTCCAATCTAAATCTGCTCTCTGCTAGCTTGTGGCCATTGTTTCTTGTAACCCCCAGGGGCGCCTTGGTGAACAAATACTCACCAATTCCCTTCTGTGCCCCCATGATGAACTTAAAGGCAGCCACAAGGTCGCCTCTCAACCTTCTCTTGCGGAGGCTGAAAAGGTCCAGTTTCTCTAGTCTCTCCTCGTAGGGCTTGGTCTGCAGGCCCTTGACCATACGAGTGGCCCTTCTCTGGACCCTCTCCAGGTTATCCGCATCCTTCTTGAAGTGTGGCGCCCAGAATTGCACGCAGTACTCCAACTGCGGTCTGACCAGTGCCCGATAGAGGGGAAGTATCACCTCCTTGGGCCTATTCGTTATGCATCTGCTGATGCACAATAAAGTGCCATTGGCTTTTCTGATGGCTTCGTCACACTGCCGGCTCATGCTCATCTTGGAGTCCACTAGGACTCCAAGATCCCTTTCCACCTCTGTGCCACCCAGCAGGTCATTCCCTAGGCAGTAGGTGTGCTGGACATTTTTCCTCCATAGGTGCAGCACTTTGCATTTCTCCTTGTTGAACTGCATCCTGTTGTTTTCTGCCCACTTGTCCAACCTGTCCAGGTCTGCCTGCAGCTGTTCCCTGCCCTCCGGCATGTCCACTTCTCCCCATAGCTTTGTGTCATCTGCAAACTTGGACAGAGTACATTTGACTCCCTCGTCCAAGTCACTGATGAAGACATTAAAGAGTATCGGTCCAAGGACCGAGTCCTGCGGGACCCCACTGCCCACACCCTTCCAGGTCGAGACCGACCCATCCACCACGACTCTCTGGGTGCAGCCCTCTAGCCAATTCGCCACCCACTGGACTGTGTAGTCATCCACGTCACAGCCTCTTAACTTGTTCACCAGTATGGGGTGAGATACTGTATCGAAGGCCTTCCTGAAGTCTAAGTATACAACATCCACCCCTCCTCCTGTGTCCAGGAGTTTCGTAACCTGGTCATAGAAACAGACTAGATTGGTCAGGCACGATCTGCCCGCCACAAACCCGTGCTGGTTTCCCCTCAGCATAATTTGCCCTGCTGGGCTCTCACAAATGTGAGCCTTGATAATTTTTTCAAAGACTTTACCAAGGATGGAGGTGAGACTGACTGGCCTATAGTTGCCTGGGTCCTCCTTCCTCCCCTTTTTGAAAATGGGGACCACGTTAGCCCTTTTCCAGTCCTCCGGGACTTGGCCCATGCGCCACGAGCGTTCGAATATTCCCGCCAGTGGCTCTGCTATGATGTCAGCCAGTGCCTTCAGCACCCTCGGATGGAGCTCATCCGGGCCTGCCGACTTAAAGGCATCCAGTTCTTCCAAGTGACTCTGCACCACCTCAGGATCTACGTATAGAAGTCTGGCGCCTTGCTGCTGCCTCTCTACAACCCCAGTGAGAGACTTGTCGTGTCCCTCACTTAGGAACACTGAGGCAAAGAACTCATTGAGGAGTTCAGCCTTGTCCCCCCTGTCCGTCACCAATTGTTTCTGCCCATTTAGCAGGGGTCCTATTCCTCCCTGGGCCTTCCTTTTACTCCCAATATATCTAAAAAACAATTTCTTGTTGTCTTTTACTTGGGTTGCCATCCTCTGCTTCATGGCAGCTTTGGCCCGTCTAACTGCCTCCCTACAAGCATGAGCAGAGGAGGTATATTCATCTTTAGTGATCTCACCTTGTTTCCACTTTTTATGTGCTCCCCTTTTGGCCCTTAGGCTGCCCTGGATTTCTCTGGTCAGCCAGGGAAGCCTCCTGGCCCCTTTCCCTCTTTTGCCTCGCTCGGGGATCGTCTTGCTTTGTGCCCGAAGGATCATTTCCTTAAGGCACAGCCACCCTTCTTGGGCTCCCATCCCTTCAAAACTCCTACTCTGCAGTGCGTCCTTGACTAATCACCTGAGTTCATTGAGATCAGCTTTCCTAAAGTCTAGCACTTTCACCCTACTAGTTACCTTACCCACTCGACGTCTTATGAAGAATTCTATTATTAGGTGATAATTGCTTGATAATACAAAGAGCAGCAGAACCAGTGGACCTTCCCAGCTGAGAATCCCCAGTCTTAGATCTGGCAAGGCTGCTATCATTGCCACTTCTAAGGACCACATCCCCAGCAATGTTGTGCTCTAGAAGTCACCAGCCAACACTCTCTCTACACTCTAACACACCTCCAACTTCTGCTGCTTCCAGTCCTTCTCTAGAAACTGTTAGAAGATAAATCTGCAACCTTTAGTAGGGCCAACTCATTTCAGAGTAGCACCAGTTACAAGGGTTATTGACTGAAGAGTAGGCCCAGGCCCTGCATTTGGGCTTTGGCTGCTCTATGCTTCACAACCTAAACCAACTGTATTTGTTCCCCTGCAACCTGGCTTCTGCCTGGTTCTCTGCTCCTGCTTACCATGCTTGTTAATGTTCTGGATTCCCTAGATCCTGACTTCTGACACTGCCAGCCTATGGATATGAATAATACTTACTGGGTGCATTTACATGTGCATTTAGTTTGTAGCAATAAATTCTGGCACAGTTTGTACCAGAATTTATTACTTCTGGGTGCAGCATTTACACGTGCATCCAGGACCACATCATCCTGAGCTGGGGCGGAGCAGCCCTGAATATCAGGCAGCCCGGGGGCAGGCGTCCAGTTACAGCAGCCTTGGGCTGCTCTAATCTGGCTCAGATGTGCTGTGGAGGGGCTGGCTGGGGTACAAGGGTGATACAGTGCAAGGCTAGCCAGCAGACAGTTCCCACACTGCAATACCCTCATGCCCCAGGCAATCCCAGTCACCATCTACATGCACCTTTTGGCACACGTAACTACTCTGCTGTAGGATAGTACTTGTTCTAGTACGACTGTACATCAGAGTTACTTAATTTATGCAACCTGATATGAGTGCATGTGTAGATGATGACACTTTACTGTGGAAATACTTAGGCAGCTCTGCAGTAAAGTGCATGTGTAAGGCTTCGACTCTAGTTCCGATCCTCTTGTACAGCCTCAGCTCCTGGTCTGGATCCTCCTCTGACTTGGGTACTTGTTTATGTATGTGTTCTTCCAGACTGTCTCTTACCCATCCTTACAGTAGCAAATCTCCTCTTTTAGGACTACAGCGTCAAGTCCTTCCCATAAGGAAGTGGTGAAAAGATTATTAAAAAAAAAAAAAAAAAAAAGGTAAATAACTTAATTATTTTTATGCCCCACACACCTTTTTCCCCCTAAAACTAGTAATTGAAAGTTGATGTGTGCAGCTTAACTGAGGAAAACGATTCTGAACAGTTTGGTTAATAGGAAGAGTCCTTCTGCATTCTGCCAAATAAGATATGCATCTTATTTGGAGGAATGTGGTACATGAAGAAATACAGTAAAATGGAGACAACAAGATGCATATGCCACCTCACTGCTCATTCCTGGAGATTACTATTGTACCTCATTCCCCAATTATCATGTGTACAAATTCGTATGGACTGTACACTCCTCATTGCAGTGAGCTCATCTATAAACCAGTCTAGCATAAACAATACTAAAGAAATAACAAAATCATGGCCAACTCCTTCATTTCTACTCTTACATCAAGTTATTTCCCCCTTCTTTCCTGAAACCAGTCTTACCATTCCTAACTTAATAATGACCTTGAGGCTTAAACATGCTGATGCCGAAAGGCTCTTTCCATTCAAATCTAAATAATCACAACAAGAAACAGTTCACAGCAAACAGCATGAAACTGGAGTATAAGTACCACTCTGTTAGGCAGCAGAAAAATGAAAGGGAGGAGGTGGCATACCTGCACCCTATAGAATGAAAGTCAGGTCTGGCCTTTAGGTAGGAAAAGGAAGCCTGCTGGTGCAAAAATTGGAAGGTGAAAAGATCACTGACTGGTCCAATGGCAATCAGAAAAATGCATCAGCTCCCTGAACATACTGGGAACCTAATTTTCCCTAATTTAGGTTAGATCAGTGGTTTTCAATCTCTGGTCCACAGATACCAGGGGGTCTGCAGACTATATTTAAGGGGTCCATGAAAAATTACTATGAACAGTAAGTATGGAAATACCCAGACTTACAATTCAAAAGGGCCCGCACCTCCATTCAAAATTTCCAAAGGGGTCCAACAAATGAAAAAGGTTGAAAACCACTAGGTTAGATAACATGCCATTCCGGGCTGCTGCTGACATTGCTGTGATGCAGGAAGTGCCACTGTGTTAGCAGCAAGCAACAGTAAGAAAAGATAGAGAAAGAGCCTGGTGGTACAATTAACACAGTTCAATGAAGCATAATTTTGACATACTGCAATGGAGAGAGCAAGTTCCTTAGGAGCAAAATCCCCAAGTTGTGCTTGTAGAAGCACTGATGACAATACTTACAACAGAAGAATAAGACATGCCTCGCAATAAATTATTTTGCAAGCTCCTGTTAAAAACGAAAGAAAAGCACTTTTCTGGTGTGGTACTTTGATAGAAAGGAGGCCAGATCATTATGCCATCAGAAGATAACAGGCCTGGCAAGATTTCTCTAAGTCCATCTGTACTGAAGGAAAGCAAAAAGGAGAAGGAAAAAAGGAAAAAGCAGGGACTAACTGCTCCCTCTCATTGAATTTGTGATAATCCTGTCTCTATGATTATCCTCTTGGCAAAAAAATAATCCTCCAGCAAAAAAGACAGTGTGCTTCCAAATCTGAATAAAACCCTCTTCATCCACTCAAACAGTACATGAATAGATTCATTTTGGATAGGCCAGCAAGCCGATTTGGCTAGGTGCATGTAAGCAGCAACCTTTAATGAAGTGCCTTTTCAGTGTTACACACACAAAAAAAAAAAAAAAAAAAGCTTTCACCACTAATCTACCACACACAAAAAGTGCTGTTTATTCATTTAGTCAAGAACTATAAGATCCACTTTGTTGTAAGCATCTCTTCAATTCACCAGCACCCTATATGCTTGGGTCATATTGCTTAAAGTATAATCTTGCACAATTCCTGTGAGGAATGTTGAAAGGTTAAAGTGGTGAGTGTAAGAGACAATGCGCGCTTACATTTTAATGAGTGCTCTTGCTTGGCTGCCAAATTATTTCTGCCTAACAATAGTGGTAGCCAAGGTTAAGAAGGGAGAGCATAGCTAAGTATCAGTTCTGTATTCTAAAGAATGCACTTAAATCCATGCCTCTGCAGACACACTTGTCAGTCTTGGTCCATTTTTTACCTGGCATTCTTGACAAAGCAAGGGACCCAAGACTTACTACTACTCACTGCAGAAAATTGTCTTGCACCTTACTTGTATCCACCTATAGTCAGTGCTCCTACGTATGATGCAACACAAAACTGCACTTCCTACCGGACATCTTGCCCAGACCTTAGATTCCAAGGTCTTCTGGCTCAGAGCAGCGGTTCCCAACCTTTTTAGACCGTGGACCAGAAGTGACCAGCATACTGCAAGCTGGCAGCCAACCCTTTGTTATACTGAGCATAAAAAAGGATTGGCTGCCAGTCCACACTATGCCGGTCGCTTCCGGACTTCACATGCAGCAGCCAATCCTCCCGGCCACGGCCCAGAGGTTGGGAACCTCCAACTTAGAGCATTCGTCCCATTAGTATAAGTTCCATGTGAAATGCCTGCACTGTTTGCTATAGCACCACGAACACCATCAACATTCAACAAATAGTGCACACTATTTTAAAAACAGAAATAGTTATAAAATGTTGTAATCAGTGGTTCAAGAGGCCATCCACAAAAACCATGGAAAGGGCTACATTTTCTGAGGTAACTGCTTCATTTATTTATACACATAAAATGTCCTTTAGGATTCTTTTTTACTTTTCCATTTAGCTGGGGACTTGGTGGTAACAGTCGCACCTTATCCAGATCCTACCTTAAAAAGGAAAAATACCAAAGCGGGACAATAAGACTCTAAAAGCAAACTTCTAACACAACACAGCAGTCTGCCAACCTGCATATCACTTTCCTGTAGTATTACAATTGAAAATAATTTACATTAACTTCAACAGCAGGAGTTGAAGATATCCTTGCATCTTGAAAGTTTGTTTTTTTGGCAGAGAAATCCATCCATTTATAAAACAAATGTGTAACAGTGCTATAGTGTAACAGTCCAGAAAGTTCAAATGAACTGGATCATGTAAGCACCATATCCATAACACACTATGTTGGGATCTGATCCTGAAAATACTTAAGACACAAGTAATTTTTTTAACTAAGTATCTTGCATTTTTCTTCCCCTTTGCTTTCTGGTTGTCTTTAGGCATAAGCAGACCTTGTGACTCTACTGCCAACAACCTTTCAAGAAACAAGTTTACAACAGATGTTGTCACATGCTTGTGGGAATACTGGCATTCATGTGGGGCTCCCCAGGGTTGTCCTCAGTCTAGTACTATTTAACACCTTCATGAACGGCTTGGATGATGGGACTGAGGGCACATTTAGCAAATCTGCAGATGACACCAACCTGGGTGGAGTTGCAGACACTCTGGAGGGCAGGGCTAGGATCCAGAATGACCTGCATTAATTGGAAAACTGGTCTGCAATCAATCAGATGAGATTCAACAAGAACAAATATGAAGTCCTGCATTTGGGACAGAATAACAACATTCACAAATACAGACTAGGGAATGATTGGATAGGCTGCACTACTGCAGAGAAGGACATGTGGGTTATGGTAGACCAGAAACTGAAAATGAACCAACAGGGTGCTCTTGTTGCAAAAGAGGCGACCTGGGCTGTATTAACATAAGTGACATTTGCAAATCTAGGGAAGTGAATCTTCTGCTCTATTTAGTAGTGGTGAGGCCTCACCTAAAGTACTGTGTCCATTTCTCAGCCTCACTCTTTAAGAAGGATGTGGACAGATTGGAGAGTCCAATGTAGAGAAACAAAAATGATTATGCACCTAGGAAGCAGTACTTACAAGGAAAGACTGAAAGAGCTAAGGTTATTTAACCCAGAGAAGACCAAGGGGGAATTTGATAATAGTTTTCAAATAAGTGATGGGCAATTAGAGAGAGGATAGAGACTTGGCTTTTCTCTGTGGTTACAGGGGACAGGACTAGGACCAACGGCCTGAAGCTGTAGCAAGGGAAAATTCAGGCTGGCAATTAGAAGGAACTTTATGACTCAGAGTGGTCGAGCATTGAACCTATAATATTCTAAAGATCATTTTAAATATTCATAGGAGACTCCAGCAGACCTCACCCTGCCCTACAACATAAATTACATATTCCCTCAAAAGCCAACCAAACGCCACAACCATTTCCTTCACACAAGAATTCTGAATGCTGATCCCAATGAGCAATAAAAGAGACTGCTAAAAACACTAAAAACTGTTTTCCTTAGCACACAGTAATTGGACAGAATACTGAGTACAGAGCCTAAATTCAAATCCCTGCTCTCTGCAATACAGATGTCAAATGCACAGCAAAGAAAAAGAATTATTTAGAAAGTGACAAACAGCCAAATCCTAAAGTCCTTCTTTATGCAAAATATCTTACTCAAAAACAGTTTGCCACAATGCTAAGTAAAGGTTCCAGGATTTGGCCCAATAATTATAAACGGTGAACTAAGGAACAACTGTTCTTCAGGAGGAGGTGGATGGCAATTTTATGTTGGGGAGAAATTTAGAGAAAAGATAGCAAAGCTATAATATGGCAAGAAAATAATTTTCAATTTTTCCATAACAACTTTCATTTCTGGAATGTATTTCCTATTTATAACTGTAATACCAACCTGCTTCAGGGAGAAATGAAGGCCTTCTGAAACCAGAGGCCTGATTCAATACAGAGTAGAAAGAACAGCACAAGACCTACTTTAACAGATAACAGCCGTACTCAAGCTGCCTATGCGCTGCCTCACAACCTAGAAAACCCCCAAAAAGAAAGGGAAAAATATATATATTTCTGCACAGTATATAGTGAGCCTTGTATAGGAAGCAGGACGCTAAGGAAATGTAATTTTGTTGTTATAAAAAGAAGAAAATATAAATCCCACTTCTTTTAATAATAAATTAACTTACATTGTGACGTGTTGTCTCTGTTTGGACTTGAGGTACTTTGTCGTATCCTTTTTCTAATGGACTGATCTGGGTTGTCCAAACTGTCCTCTCGTGTACCTGCTGAATCGTTCGATTTTCCTTCACCTGTACATGGCTTGTCAGGATCCTGAGATGACATTTTTGACGCGTTCTCGCCCTTCCCTCTCCAAAAAAGAACACAGAACAGGAAGGAAATTAATCTAAAACATTTTTTGATGCTGCAGAACAAACAAAACAAGAAGAATTCCCTATTTGATTATAAATGCATCATCAGACATCATGTCATTTCTATAGATTTTTTTTCCCTTTATTCTTTTTAACCCTAAAAAAGCCCCCAAAATACTTGAGGTAGTTTCCCACAAATATATGTTTATTCCAAATAAGATCTCAAAGATCAGATTCTTTTTACTGCTTCTCACTAAAATATGCATAGATGAGAGGAAAACAAATCTCCTTTGTTCTTTTCAGGTTGGTCACATAGGTATGACTTTTGAGAGAGACATGTATACATTTTTTTTTATAAAAACAATGACAAAGTTAGAAGTGTTTAACCTTAATATTATACATGCTCCCTCTGAAGAAGTACAATAAAGTGTTTTGCTCATAATGTATTCTAGATCTAAAACTAATTTCTGCAATTGTTTATTAAACCTCCCACCCCCAGTGTAATCAATAGGAAGCCAACTGAACCAAGAAGAAAGTGGGGGAGAGAAACCAATGTAGAATCTGGCCCCTAAAATTTACTTCCTTGTAAGAGCTATGATTCATCCACAAAAAGTAAGGAGTGTTAATTAAACACAATAAAAGTAAAATGCACTATAATTTCTACAGCTCTAAGTTGTTTATTAGATGTGGGATTTTACAGTATAGTATTATGTCACTCTAAGTACGCTACAAAAATGGTCTTTGTTGTCCCCTTCAACAATTTCAACTATTTCACAGATATTTTTTTTGTCCTCTGAAAGATGTAATTTACATATATTCAATTTAAAAACATCCTAAGAAACAGTAAATTTCTATTTATTGGTCATAACTTTAAGTGGGTTAAGGGAAGCTGGAAACACAGTACAGTATTAGAAATATATAATCTCTCTAAAATCAAGTATCCAGCATCTTCCTGACTTCCCATCTCACAAATATCCTTTAGATAAAACTTAAAAAGAAAAAACTTTTACATTTTGCACTTAATATTGCTGGCTGCAAAACATGGAAAAGAGAAGCTGCCAGCAGTAAAACAGATCCAGAAGCATGCCAAGGCTATTAAAGGCAACCAGGAGCCCAAAGCCTGTATGGATGAGCATACACCAAGAGCAAGTGATACCAAGGAATTTATAAGAAGCTGGTTTACATTTTTATACAGCCATTAAGAGACTGAGCCTGCTTACATTACCTTAATGTAGGGAGGACATAGAGAACTCAACAACTTACATTTGGTAACACAATTGTGCCTGAAGGGCTCCACTGTGCTAGATATTGTACTTACCCTTAGATAGATTAGGAGACAGTTCTTATCCCAGAAACCTTGACAATTCAGATGTCAAGATTTGGCAGCAAAACAAAAACAGGATTTGCAGCATTGGCAGCTCTAACCTAGCTACCACAGATACTCATAGGAGTGAAGACATGGTACCACAGGGTTCAGGGTAAGCTAGAAATCAGAGTACAAGCCTCTGTGGACCCTAGGTATGTATGGTTTGGTGGCTAAACTGGTTAGTGTGAGGCAATTAATCCACAACAGCTAAATTATATCCATCACAAATATACCCAAACATGCAAGGCTCACATCTTCAGTTCGCAATGTAGCCATGTCCTTAATGACTTTGCCAAATCTATAGACGGGCCAGTAACAGAACCTCACTAGAGTATCTTAATTACAAGACCATCCTTCCCCAAATTTAGAATTTACAACTGAAAGCAAGGGTGTCAAATCTACAGCCTGCAGGCTGGATCCAGCCCACAGAGCTGCGTCATCTGGGCTTCCAGAGGCATTGACAATTCAGGGGAAGACAAGCAAGGGCAGAGCCCACCACTGAAATCCAGTGTACAGAACCCCTATGGGGATGTATGTTGGCAACAGGCAGGAAGAGGGCAGTGCATCAAGCAACAGCTGTGTAACCCCTGTGGTCACAGCTCATCCTGCCACTGCATCTGGAGCTAGCCTACAAGGATCTAGCCCTGTTGTCCAGATCTGGCTGGAGGGCAGGTAGTGTTGGTCTGATACCCTTGACCAAGAGCTAAAAGGCTTAACTCCCTTTTTCTCACACCATGCACTAGCCATTCTTCATCTAAACTCAAAACAACGACTAACTCTTGTGTCTTATTTTCCATCTTTTGAATCATTCAGCATGCATATTCAGGGCAAGCACATCAAAAAAGAGTGCCCACATCAACATGCCCTTGTGCTGGTTGGTACAGGTATGATTCCAGAAAGCCCTGTTCATACCTCTCTAACCCACAGGGCTGCAGCTAGCGCTAGTCCCCAGGGCTGACACACGGCTAACAAAGTCACGGCTATAGTAGAAACCCCAGCACCAATCAAGTGCCAGAGCCACCATGTCCCCAGCATGTAAGCTAGAAAAGGGCAAGATACTAGAATGTACCAGGAGTGGAAAGATGAGCAACACTGGATCTTAGCCCTAGGGAATGAAGGATTTCAAACACTGCAACAACCAGAAGGATGTCTAATAATAAAGCCACCAGAAGAGGAGTGCCAAATCCAGCCCACAAAGCCACATCATGTCATGGGGGGGCACAGGGCTGGAAATTCAAGAATGGGGCCTGCCTTCTAAATCCAGGGCACAGAGCCCCATCATGCATATGTCAGCAGCAGGGGGCAAATAACAGCTGTACTAACCCCCACTGCCACCACATCCAGATCCAGCCTGTGAGGATTCCCCAGACTGGATTCTCTCTGGGAAGAGGCAGGAAAAACTGACACCCCTGATCTAGAAGGTACTTATAAATTATAGGTGCTTCAAAAGAACTAAAACAAATCGGATATATCCCATTAAACAAAGAGGAGAGAAGTGACAAATATAATATTCAGTTTGCCTTCTGGTGGAATAAAAGCCACAGTATAACATTTTTATACATTCAGTAGATTATATCAGAATCTCCCAAACTGTGAACTGTCCTGAGCCAAAGATGACTCAATATTATATTCAATTTTAAGGGTGCATGGTGACCAGCAAAGTATTTTCAGGCCTGCTAGCAGTCTGCTGACCCAAAAAACAAACACTGGAACCACTAGCTCCAGCTATCTAGTCTCATAATGGGAGTTCCCCCTAAACTCCCACTGCTGCTTCCTTTGAAAGAGAGCCGGTTTAGTGCATTAGCATCTGTCTGTTTATCCTTTCTTTATGTATATATCTTTTCTGACCAGTAGCCAGACAGGTCATAACCATTAACGCATTTTAATCAGCCAATACAAGAAAGTAGGGGAAGCATTTATGAACAGGGAACAGAGGCACAGAATGGCTCGGGGTTACACAGTACATCAGTGGGAGAGAACTACAAGATCCAGCTTTCCTAGATTCTTTCACAATAGCCCATCAGGCCTATGCTACAGCCCCTCACCAGCCAGTGCCCACAAAGCAAAAGGCCAGGGGCTGTTATTGCAAGGCTGTGCAATTCCCCCCTCCCGGAAGCAGAAATGTTTTTAAACCACTGACTACATTAGTGCAAGGAGATGTTGAAGAAGGGCTACCCCATTTGATCACCAGCCTACTCAGCAACAAGGCAAGTGGACGCGCTTGCTGGTCGAGTTCCCTTATTCGCAACCATCTTTCCTGCTGGTGGCTCCCGTCTGCCAGGAGGCTTCACGAATGCAGCTAGTGGGCCCTGGCAACCAGAGCTCGATGATACTTCTTCCAACCCGCCGGCAGCACCTTCTGTCCCGCAAGACCCCTTGCGTGCACTCGCTCCCAAAGGAGCCCGTCGCTTCGCACCCCCCACCGGAGTCACCCAGCGGCATGACATCAACCCTGAATCCGAGCCACCATTCCCGAAACACAGGCAGGCAGGCCCCTGACTCGGCTGTGCTGCTCTGGAAGCAGGGCCAACGCTTGCCTTACTGCTGAAAAGGCTGAAGAGGAGAGAGGTGGCCCTTTTCAAACACTCCCTCGCAGGGCTGCAGTTCAGGGGGAGGAACACGCGTGTGGGCCGCCCGGCCTGGCCCTGCACAGCTGGCACCTCCTGCCTGCGGCTTGGTCCAGGCCCCTGAAGCCCGGGGCTCTCCGGGGCTGGGGCCAGGGGGTGCTGCTGGAACATAGGGACCGGGGGGCACCAAGCTGCAATCTCCCCCATCCCGTCCCGTCCCGTCCCGTCCCAACTCAGCACCTACCCGGGCGGCGGCGGCGGCGCCCACGATACAGGGCCGGGTCGTGCCGGATCAGCACTGCAGCAGCCGGCAGCCCGCGAGCGCCTGCCCCGCCCCTGCGCACACGCAGCGCTAAGGCCGCCGGACTGGCTGGCGGGGCGGGGCGGGGCGGGGCTGCGCCGTTCTCTGCTGCCCCCAGCAGCGCGGGCTGCGCAGTCCTACCTCAGTCTGGGCTCGGCCGTGCGGAAGGGAGCCCCGCGGCGCTCAGGGCAGGGCCGGGCAGTAAGACGCTCGGGCCCGGGCCCCAGGCCCACGCGTAGCAAGCGTGTCGCGGCGCCCAAAGACACCTCCTGCATGAGACCCCCAGCGCCGGCCCTGGGTCTTGTGCTGGGCCCACCGAGCAGGTCTTCAGGGCAGCTTGCACCCCGTAGGCCGCGAGCCCCGCACTGGGGCATTCATGCATCACAGAAGGCTGGGGGGTGGGTTGTTTGGTTTGGTTTGGTTTGGTGGTGGTTGTTGCTTTTTTTTTGTTGGGGGGGGGGGGGAAGGAGAGGGGGAGTTGTTTAAAAAAAAGAAAAAAAAAATTGTGTGTGTTCCCAGCCAAAATCAAGTTCAAAGCTGTGAGGCAGTCTAGAACCATAAGCGCCCTACAGCCAGCAAACATCTTCCACCCCCAACAGGGGCTTCGGATATTTCCAACAGCTTTTGCTGGGCACGTGCAGGCCCCAGCCCAGAGCTTGGGGGCATCCAAACCCGAAGGCTTCACCTGCCTTAAGCGCTATGACCACAGAAGCAAGTGAGGTAGGAGCCTCACATTTCCATGAAGTTGGCTTTAAACCCCCACACCTCAGCGGCTACTAAGCCACGCCAGAAGAACAGTTATCCCCAGGAATACTCAAGGCAAACCACCTTCGTGGACCCAGCCACAGGGCATTTCAGCATCTGCGCATCAGGTCCATTGCACCAGAGGCAGCAGGCAGCAGCCTGTCATGCAGCACATGCCCCACTGCTCAGTGTGCCTGAGACCAGTGCTGGCATGCACTGTTGGCACAGGGGTCCAATGCAATCTGTAGAGCAGCCCTGTGCCCCTCATTTGACATGCATGGCTGGAGTTTGACACTTATGAGTTCAGTCTAGAGAAAGCAGACATGGGGGATGGAGCTACCTAAACTCCTGCCCCAGTAACAGCAGCTTTGACAAAACCTGTAGGAGCATAGACTTACCTCAGGAAGCAGCTGCTGCTGTATTTTTGAGTAGACATCATTATACATTAGTCTTTTGAAAAGCTGATTTGCTCCTAATATTTCTGGCTTCTGATTATTTATGCAAAGGTTTCCTTTACTTTTTCAGCGCTAGATCCAATTGCAATATCAGTATCCATTGATTTGTGGACCAAAAAAAAAAAAACAACAAAAAAAAAAACAAACAACACATCCAAAAAACCAAAAACCAAACCAGAAGGAACTTTCTGTTAAGGCCACGAAGTCAACATTTTAGAAAACATCATCTCTTTATTTAACTAGTTACAGTAACAGATCCAACCACAGCCCCTAATAAGTGGCAATTTAGGGAACTCCTCTGGGCAGCGGAAATCCTCTGACCACAGAAGACAGGATGGGAAAAGGCCTCTTGGGTCAAGTCCATTGTTTTTATCTGGATCTCAGATTGGGTTATGCAGCTGAAGCAAGTTTGCTTTTCCTGCCAGCCACCCTATTCAGCTAAGAAAAACTGGAGTATATCAGGACTTTGTAAGAATACTGCATTTACTAGGGGGTGCACCGATAAAGACTCTCAGCTGATACCAGTAGCCCAAGGGTTGTCAACTGGGGGTACGCATACCCCCAGGGGTACTTTGAAAGGTCTGAGGGCATATAGGCAGGCAAGGATGGAGCACCACCCCCCCACAGGAGCAGGGCTGGGGCACAGTGAGGGCAGCGGCGCCCCTCTGCAGGCCAAACAGGTGCCACCCGAGCAGCTGGACACATGGGGAGAAGCTTGCACACAGCTGCCACCACCCCATGCCACCACCACCCTCCCCCCCTCCTCAACCAGCTGCTGGGGGTACTGCTCAAAAAAAAAGTTGAAAACCCCTGCAATAGCCAATTATTAACCAGCCACATTGGTCAATACTAGATTTTGGTTATTGGATCAGTAATGAACTTAGAACTCATTTGAACAGCTTCAAGCACCCACACCATCATTTCTAAGCATGGGGATGCCGATACAGGAGACACAGTGGCACTTTAATTAAAGCATCTCTCAGAGCTGCTCTGTTTAAAACATTGCTCCCCCCCCCCACACACACACTCCCAGAGCACATGTCAGAGTGACCCGTGCCAGTGACAGCCCCTGCCCTTCAACCCCAGCCTACGAGCAGGTCCCCGAGCCTGAGGCTACCCCTGGTCTCCAGGCTTGACTCTGCACTGGGGGAAGGACCCTGCAGCACACAGCATTGGAGAACAGCTGTCCCAGCCAGGTTTTGCCCCAGGGCCCTGGGATGCAGAGTTCCGGGCACGGAGGGTTGAGTCATGCTAGGCTGGGCCAGGCCAGGCAGCTCAGCTTCGCCGGCCCCTCGCTGCCCCAGTCATATCTGCACCTTTTATGGCATTTGCTGTGGCCCCAGCCCACACTGCACCAGTGCCTGGGACACCATGGCAGGTGCTCTGCTCCAGCCCGACCCACTGGTAAGGAGATGAAGGTGCATCTAGAATCACCCTGGCTTGTGGGAGGGAGCCCAGGCATCCAGGGGCCCCAGACAAAAGGCATAATTAATCAAATCAGAGAACATTATTAGCTACAATGGAGAGAGAAAAGCCAATAATGTAAATTCCCTTTTCAAAACTGGTGTCAATCCGATAGGCAACCAATATTGATGCACCTCTAGTATTTGCCCAAACCCAAGACCATTTCAAATTTAAGACAACACTCCAATAATTAGATTCTAAATGTGGAAAATTAGAAAAATGGTTTCAATTTTTCACACGTAGAATCTAATTACTGGAGGGTTGTTGTAAATTTGTCTCCCACACTGCTACAGCAGGAAAACAGTGGCAGCAGAGCAAGTGGTGGGAACAGCAGGGGCATGGGGAGCCAGCCTCCCAAGGCCCCCCTCCCCTTCCTGCTGTCCTTAGCAGATCCAGGCACAGATAGAATCCCAGTGCTGCTCCATCCACTCCTACCCAGTCTTGCAGGAAGCAGCTGTGCAAGCAGCCTGGCTTAGCCAGGGATTCCAATGGTGCGCAGGTTCCTCCTTCTCATGTCTGCTCCCTGCTTGGCTCCCCTCTCCTACCCCCTCCCTGGCAAGGAGCAGATGCTGGAAGAAGGAACCTGTGCACAGCTGCTGTCCCTGGCTGAGCTGGGCTCCCTGCATAGTTGCTTCCTCACAGCTCCCAGCTGAAGCTGTCTAACTCCCAGCTGATAGAGAGGAGCAACAGGGGAGGCCCCAGAGCTGGTCCTGCCTCACACCACGGGGAGAAGCTCTGGCAGCATGCAGGTTCCTCCTTCCCTACCCCATCTGCCCCAGTGGCTGGGACTGCACTAGAAGGAGGAATTTGTGTACTGCCACAATTGTTCTTTGCCATGTAGGGCAGGAGTGACTGTGCAGCTTCCCTGGTGCCTGCATCAGCAGACAACTCCAGCTGGGAGCCCAGGTCAGCAGCAACAGGCATACAGACTACTCTTCTAGCATGTGCTCCCTGCCTGTCTGTCTCCTTCACTGGTAGGGAGCAGCCACTGGACAAAGCAATCTGTACATGGCTGTTGCTGTCCCTGGCTGAGCCAGGCTCTGCACCACTGCTGCCCACAGCTTCCAGTTGGAATTATCTGACACCAAGACAAGACTTTGTCATCCACACCCTCACCACACACTTGAATTTGGGGGGGGGGGGAAATGCCCTTCATCTCAGAATCAACTATATAATAAAGAGTCTCTCTCGGCCTTAAGAAGGATGTTTGTACCCAAAAGCTTGCAAGAGAACAATTTTTTTTCCCCAACTATTTAGTTGGTCTAATAAAAGATATCACATTTACCCAAAGAACCTTGTCTGCCTATGTCCTTAGACCAACACAGCTACAACCAAAACACCCCCATAACATGGAAGATATGTATATCAAGGCTGTTTTATAAAACTTCATCTTATGGTAGAGTATCTGCTCTCTGTGCTTTTTTTTTTTTTTTTTTTTTTTTATGTTGGGGGGGGGGAAGGTTATTTTTAACACCAAATGAATTCTGTAGCTCAGTTACAAGCAAAATGTGGACTTCTAAAGATGAAAGGGAAAAAAAACAAAAACAAGACAAAAACCCCAAATCACACGTACTTATGCAGAGGAAGTAAAATTTCCTGCCTTATTTTATAAGGAAGTATCTTTATAAACATAAAGAACTTGTACTAGGGGTGGTGTGTGTGCACTTGCATTTCCCCTGTACTTCTCATGACAAAGCACAAGCATGCCAGAAGGCAGAGTACATTTAAAGGCAGAACTCCAGCATGTCAAAGCTGTGGTTTGGCTTCACCCTTTCAAAAAGAGTGACACTTTATGCTTACAAAAAGCACCTGCATGTAAGTATTAAATGAATAACAGCTGGTGCCCCAGCTTCTCAGAGTATCCTGAAGAGCTGGTCAGAGGGATTTTAGAAGGGAAATATAGGGGAGGAAATTTTGCCCAGGTATGACCAGAATGTCTGACATTCTGAAAAAGATGAGGATTTTCCACCCCCCACCTCAGCCTCCCTTTGCCTGAAGGTTGTTTATACCCGAAAGCTTGCAAAGAATTTTTCCAACTATTTAGTTGGACTAATAAAAAAAAAAAAAAAAAAAGACATCATATTTACTAAAATAACCTTGTCTGTCTTGATATACATACACCTTTCATTGTCTAGGGCTGCAGACAAGAATAGAGAAGAGTTTTAAAACAACTAAATAAGACTGTCACTTTAGTATGCTTTTGCAGTGTGAGTAAATGTTTTACTATTTTGTTTTGTTTGCCTACAGAAAGCAGCCTGACCATTGTTCACTACTGATAGTGCATTTTCTCTATTTACCATTACTTCAATAGAACCTTTTCAATAATCAGATATTTGAACAAGGCCTTTAGATTAAGTTCAAGTCAAAACTTAGCATGTAAATCGGTTCTGTGTTAATTCTCAGTGTTACAACCAGATAAAGAAAAAGGAATGTTGGACTAGGCTCAGTCAAGCTTGGATAATCTTTGAAGGTTGCTATGTTCTATCCTTATGCCTGAAACATTTACTGAATTCAAATAAATTCAACAACCTCCCTTTTAAGAACCAATTACTGCTGATTTTTTTCCTGTAAGTCACAGAACACAACTATTCCTTACGTGCAAATGTTGGTGTTGAAATATGTTGGCAGCTGCAAAGTGAGTATAGGGTGTTAGAGTGGGCAGATGCATAGAGCACAAGAGCCACCACAGTTGGCACTGCCGGCCCTTTGGACTAGGTAATATTGAAGAGAGATGGGTTTTAGAACAAGTTCTATGAATAGAAACAGACAGGTTCCCCAGTACCAGGTTAAAAAGGAACAGGATTCGTTAATAAATTGTAGCACAGAGGAAACAGATGAAGTGGAACGAACACACACACACACACACACACACACACACACACACACACACACAGAATTTAAACTTGTATTCATTATACTTTTGGAAGGTGCCAAATAACATTCTCTCTCAAAACAGGCTTTTAAAAACAGAAGACTTGTTTAAAACTAGAAGAAGAAAAAAAAAAAAAAAAAAAAAGCATTAAAACACTTAGTACCATGCAACTGCATAGCTACCAATTACATGAAGAGGGCGAAATTTGGATTTTGTCACTAGTTAAGTTTTTTCAAAATTGCAAAGAGGTAAATGATCAATTAACTTACCCTTAAATTTAATCTTTCTGTAAGGAAGAGGAAGCAATTACTGCTTGCTCCAAATAAGTGGAAAACAACTAGAAGTTTAAGAGGGAGCAAGGAGAAGGGAGGGGAATAGATAAGTAGTCCAAGAGTCTTGGATCCTACCAACTTACATCTGCAGTCCCTTCTCCTTCCCCAGCATGCAATAAAGTGATTTATATATTCAAGTCAGTGCATTTTGGAGAAAAAAAAAGTGTCATCATACTAGCTTTAAAAAAAAAAGAAGCAGCTATCTTGCTACCACAACCAAACAGGATACTACACAGAAATAAATAGCTCATGCTTACCTTAACTCTTAGATGTACAAAACAGTAAGGCTTCATAAAGAGCAACTGTCATTAGAATTAGACTGAGTTTCCGTTAAGACCTCGTTTCAATGCATTGTGCTCCACCAAGAACAACAACATGCATTTTGTGGTACATGTATGATCCTACCTTTCAATCTGCAATGCTCTGTATTTTCCATCAAGCAGCAGAGCGGATATGTTGAACTATCAATTTCATAATAGCAAGTCAATCTTTAGCCACTACAAAGTGTATCAATAATAATGTACTAGATCTCAAAAAGAAGATGCACATTGTGAATCTGTCAGGTACACAGTTCAGCCACTTAGCTCCAATTAATACTGAAGAGTAACCTAGTAAGAATACAGCAATACCTAATGTAGCTAAATTCAGAATAGATTAATGTCCCCCTAAGAGAGTTGTGGGTCCTGAAGTCAACAGACTTAAGCTTGATTGAGTGGTGTCAAGTATAGCCCATCTTCAGAAAAATGCATGTGTAAGAGCTAGGGAATGAGTCACTGGGTACCTCTACACAAGACATTTACTGTGGAGCTGGCTAATCAGCTCCAAAGTAAAAAGTCTCAACACCTACACATGTGACCCTATTAGGCTACAAGAAACTAATTAACTCTGCCACAGGTTAGTACTTATAAAATACAAGTACTATTCTGTGGTGGAGTTCTTTTGTGAGCAACAATGCACATCTAGATGCTGATGGGGCTGGCTGGGACATGAGGATGCTTCAGTGCAGGGCTGCCTGCTGGCTAGCTCCACACTGGAGCACCCTTGTGCCCCAATCAGTCTCTCTACATCACACTGAACTGGGTAGGAGCAGCCCCAGGGTGGCAGGCTGACACCCCCCTCCCCACCAGCTGGGGCTGCTCTGAACCAGCTCAATATGCGGCAGTCTTAGGCACACATTCAAATGCAGCGCCCAGGAGCAGTAAACTTCACCATGATATGCTAGTAGCCTAGAGCAATAAACTCCAGTGCATGTGTCAATGTACTCACTGGCACCCAGAGAAGCACAGGTGGACTGTTTTTTTGCTTAAGTATTTCTGCAACTTTCTTTGGGAGTGGATAACTTAACTAGAAATAAAGACAACTAAATTCCACTACTCTTACTCTGCTCAGAGAAATATTAGGGTCCCCCCCAACAGTAGTTATATTTTACACCCAGTGAAGCCTGACAGCAAAAATGCAAGGTTAGAGTTGCTGTACTGCAAGGAAGATGCATCAAGAATTAAAGCATGTTTCTGGTACCAAACTTGTTGGATTGTTGAAACTCTCAACTCCAAGTAAGGCAAGGTTGGGTCTTTGCCATTAGGGAGATTGTAGGAAGGTAGTCAGTCAGTCTTTAGTGGCACAGAAGAAAATGCAGAGAGACTCAGGATTATGCAGCATTAGGTTTTCCCTGTAGATTGATGTGGACACATCATATGTGTTGATGCTGTACAAACTACAGTCTTCTCATGCTTGTTCCTTGTCAACTGTAACTACAAGTTTTGCACTAACTGAAAACCACTAGGAACCATTATGCAGTAACAAAGCATCTTACATGTGTACTTTGTGTAGCTCCTCAGTTCTGGCTAAGCTAGCTGACAACTAACTATCAACCAAGCTCAATTCTTACTATAGCAACTCTAAGGCCAGGCTGAAACAAGGCTGTTTGCCGGCCAGCTTTGTCACCCCATCAATAGGGGCTGTAGGCACCCAAAAGGATCAGACACTTAAGTTATTTCCCTTATATATTGTTCAGACTTGTGCCAGTTTGTCCAAAATGGGAACTAGAAACATCTTCACGAGAGTTTAATTAGCAGTCTAATACAAGTTGAAATAGCAAGCAACTGATCTTTAGACATAAGCTTTGCACACTACTGTAGTACTGCTCCAATTAAAAAACAAAACAAAAAACACTACACACATTAAAAAAGGAAAGATGTTAATTTGAACCATCTCTCTCACAAGGTCAGTTAAAAGTAAGATAAAAATCAAGAACGAACAATTTGTTGTGAGGAACAAAAAAAAAAAAAAAACCAACAAAACATAAAAAAAAACCACCCAAAACAAACTACAACATAAAGCAAACATTTCTTTGTACAGTACTAGCTTTTCAGGGTCAAGCAAGTTAATCATTTTCTCCAAATATTGGAGAGAGAAAAAGAGGTAGCTAGCCATATTAGTCTGAATCTAAAAATCCAGGCAGAAGGCAAGGCAGGCTAGCACCTTACAGATTAAGTGGTACGCCTTCCTGAACCAGTTACCCTTCCCTGCCTTCTGCTTCAAATACAGAATTAAACTTGCTTGGCCCTAAAAAGTTAGTCCAAAGTTTCCTTAATGCAGTTTTGATTTTAAAACAAAAACATCTTCTTTTGAATGCTGAAGTTATGGGGAAAAAAACAAAACAAAACAAAAAAAACCATTCAGGGACTAATGAAGCCAAGCCCATAGGCTTAAGACACTTAATCAAGTGTCTGATTCTGTTTGGTGCCTGCAGCCCCTATTGATGTGGTGACAAAACTAGGCTACAAACAGCCTTGTTTCAGCCTGGCCTTAAAGTTGCAATAGCAAGAACTGAGCTTAGTTGATAGTTGGTTGTCAGCTAGCTTAGTCAGAACTGAGGAGCTACATGAAGTGCAAACGTAAAGTGCTTCTTACTATAGGCTTGGCTTCATGTACTTTAGTGCCCTTTTGCTGGCAACACTGCACTATAGTTTAAGAATTACGATTTCATAAATACAAACGAGGCCCCAGATTAATTGAACTTGTTAGAAATAAAGTTCTACTCATTTCCACAAAATTTAACTTTATTAGTTATTGGAATACAAAATTTACAATATATTAGGTGTTTTTGGATACTACTACATAGAACATAATTCACATTTATTTTTTAGTTACACACACATATTAGTAAGTCTGTCACCAAAATACTGCATAAAAATAGTTGGATTACTACTATGAAACTGATCTAGCAGTCTTTTTCTGTCTTTGGCAGAGAGTTTTGAATCTTCATCAATGGTTTTTAGCAAAGATAACAACTCATCTTTTGTAGTCTTCTCTGTATTGCTGCGATATTCCCCCTCATCAAGTTTTTGGCAGAAGGTGTAGCCTGAAGACAGATAAGAAAGACATTCAGATTGCTTGCAAGCCATGAGAGTTATCTAGCCATCCTATATTTTGCAAGCAAGTTTGCATTTAAAATAAAATTGCAAATTGTCACTTGAAGCCCCTTTGCATTGGCCCAGTTCTTTTTACTACATATCCAAACCTGAAAAAGGAATCTGTGTGTACTTTGAGGCTACTTTTTAAAATCTGGATAGTAAGAATTACTCTAACAAAAAAACAACTGTTTAAAACTGTAGAAAGTTTTAAGTGGTTACCTGTATTCTTACTGGGATCTTGACCTTGTTGTATAGCCACCAGCTTATCACTAACCATTTTATGTAGTGTCCCTGGGATCTTGAATAAAAAGAGAGGAGACAACCCAAATACATTCAGTTAATACTATTTAAGATAAAGTAGTTCAAATGTATAATATGGATGCTTTTTAGGTCTTACCTTTAAAACATCTTTTTGACGATCTACCAAGAACAAAATTAGGAGGTCAGTTTTTCCTTTGGATAAGGTCTTATTGTTGACGATAGCTTTAGAAAACATTCTTTTCACAACCATCCTATTATCAGTCTAAATAGGGGGAGAAGGGGGGGGGGGGGGGAGGAGGATGAAAAAAAGAAAAAAGGTAGACTAAAGGATACCACAGTAACTTTTTCCCTTTCGGTTCATCATAGGTAGCAAATAAAGACAGTTTCTGTGAACTACGTTTTTATATATAAAACTCAATATTGAACACGCACTGAGGTAAATGTCTTAGTTACACACATCTACAGGGAAAATTATAGAAGCATCAGACTGACGTAGGCAAACAAAACTCTTGTGGTAGGGGCGATATCTTTTATTAGACCAACTAAATATTAGCAAAAATATTTTTTTCTTTGCAAGCTTTCAAGCCCAAAACACCCTTCTTCAGGCAAAGGAGAATTCAAAGATTGCAAATGTTCTCCCAGGTAGAAATGAAGCTTCATTTTGCAAAGGGGAGTTAAAAGATGGCAAGGTTCCCCTGAATATAAACAGTCCATTTTAAACAAGGTTGCTCTGTGAGTATGCAAGGGAGGTACAGACATTTACCTCCCTTGTTACCTGACAGTGTCCAATTGCTACTATTCAGTTGGTTTAATAAAAGATACTGCCTCTGCCACAAGAGTTTTGTTTGCCTCATACTGATGTAGGCATGCAATCTTTGACATTGTTTATGCAACTTTGCCTTTTACCTCTTTCTGCAACTTGAGCTCCGAATGATAAGCTGCAACAGCCATGAAGTACAACAACCTTCTGAACTCCTCTCTAGTTTGGCTATTCAGAAGCTTTAAGTAGAGCTGAATTGCTTCTAAAGCCTGTTCAGTCTTTCCATTCACTGAGACAAAACACAAAGATAATAGCAGGAGCGTAAGCCTACAAACTGTTCTTGGAGAGCTAAATCAGAATTGACTATACATACATGTTTCTGAATTCACACTCACAACAACCATTAGAAGTTACCCATTAAAGGAAGCTGCATATTTAAAAACAGAGATTAAAGGGTCTTGGTTTGGTTTTGGGTTTGTTTTTTGTTTGGGGGGGGGGGGGGAAAGGGGAGGTATGTTTTATCTTGTGAGAAGATGGCTTAAAAAAGCACATGTTGCCTATATTGGAGTAGGGGGAAGCTTTACTAGGTTAAATTCACAAACATCCAGAGAGAATCTAAACAAGGCTTAAAAGAACCACCTATTTATCTATAAAATGAAGTTGTAGGATTGCACATGTACAAGTTTCAGGGTTGATCTATTCCTTTACCTTGTATAACTCATTAATTTCTGTGCAGATTAGAATGTTAGTTTCTCATACACTTTGCACAGCTGTGCCCACACAAGGTATACAACTAAGGACAATCTGGCCGATCAAATTCCTAAACTAGTGTTCTCAGCTCTCAAAAATTATCCACTAGGAAGATACTACTCCTTTATGGTGCCTACAGACAAATCTGATAACCAAGTACTTAGTCCTTCAATCTATTTACCAGATAAACCTAGAATCTCATCTTCATTTCACTTACCCAGCAGCTCTGCAATTCCTGTGTGGATATCAGATGCATGGGTTAATAGTGGCTCCTTCTGACTATAGTAGCCACCAATAGTATCAAACAGCAGTAGTTTCCATGCCTCTGTTTTGTCAGGTTGATCAGGCAAGTTTCTGCTTATATCTACCACTATTTGATCAGGAAGATAATCCAAGCAATCTATTGCTGCAGAGAGCCATTCATCTGTCCTAGAAAGAACCATTACAGACAGATCTGTCAATAAAACGTTAGACAGCTACTTGCATTCTGTGGGCTAGGCGGATGCTTACAAAAGAGTAAATTCCCAACTGCTAAGCAGAGAGAGGTAGTTATCTGTGCTAGTCTAAGTCAGGCAGAAGGCATGATAGTGGCACTGCAGGCCCGTTATTTTTGCTGAACTACAAAGTTTGTAGCAACAAAAAATAAGTGAAGTGCTATGGGCAGCCATATATTCAAAGCCCCCTATCTAGAGCATGACACAAGGCATGTTCTCCAGACAGGGTCCAGTAGAGGGCTGCTCCATAACTCTCCGCCCCTAGGGGAGGCTATCAGTAAGCCAGATAGCAAACACTACTGTCTAGCTCCAAGGAGCCTGCCTGCAGCCTGGCATCCTGAAATGTTTTTGAGCCATCTATAGCCCAGGTTTCCAGGGATGTCCCTAGGAAAGGGTCAAGCCCCAGGAACCTGGCTCCCTCCCACACTGATCAACTGGTCACTCCAGCTCTCTGTAAGGGGCATGGTCCTTGCACGGGACCAGGTCATTGTGATTCACCAGTCCCAGTTTGCTAGCCAGAATGAGGGAGTAGAGAGCTTATCCCCTTCCTCCCTTTTCTGCAGGCAGCTGCGGGCTGTGTTTGACAGCCCTGGTGGCAGGTACAGGAATTACCCAGGCTTTCCCTCCAGCTTGCTCCTATGGCCTTTTGCCTAGGGGCAAGTGAGACCATGCCTCTGGGGTTGCACGTAGGATGCCAGTCATGGATTTGGGAGTATCTGAAGAGTCTGGAAGGGAGGATACTTTCTAGTGACAGCACCACACAGTGTTGAATGACTGAGCTCTGCTCAGTCAACAGAATTTGGAAACAATTTAGCTATTTGGCAAAAGCCAAAAAATTTAAAAGGGGGAGTAGTAAATCCTGGGATGCTGGAGGACCAGGGAAGCCCTCTCGTTTAATGTGCAATGTGCCAAAAATTCAAATTAGAGCCCAACACAAAACAAGCTATAAAAAGATGTTCTACATTTATCACAGAATATCTGAGGCTCATTCACCATGTTTGCTGCTTGTTGCCACCTTTATCGATGACAAATTAGAGTGTGTGCCACGTCACAATTTATCATACAATTAGTGTGGTAATTGTGCAATAGATGTACCATCTACTGGGGGGGGGGGGTGGAAGGAGGGGTCTTATCAAGTAACTGGTTCAGAGAAGTATAATCTTTTGTAGGCAACAGCCTACTTCATCAGACGCTGTAACTGTGTCCTGGAAAAGCTTATGCCTCTGAACCAGTTAAGTCTTTAAGGTGTCAGCCTGTTCTGCCTTACACCCAATTGCTAAAACAGAAGTGTACAAGGGCTCTGAAATGAGAGCACTAGTCATAGACTACGAACACAGATTAGTAGTTTAGGATGAAGTTGCAACTGTATGCACCTCTGGTTGTTTTCCGAAGGAGTTTAGTATTCTATTTGTCCAGCTACATTACATCACACAAAGCAAAATAAAGCCACATTGTTGGTATCCTATGTTTTAGGTTATATAGCTCCCAACGAAATATGAACATTGATCTCGCTTGGATAAAAGAATTTTTCATATTTTTTGTATTTTTTAATAGCACAGTAAAAGAAACAAACATTTCTGGCCAAGCCTCATTTTAGTTTTGAAGCGACTTAAACATACTTTAAAATATAGTTTGTTCATTCATTGTTCAGCGTTTCCAGAATCTAAAAGAATGACAAATGATACAAACTTAAATCAGCTCAGTTTTTGGTTTGGATTTATATAGCAAAACATGGCCATTTATCCTCATTGCTTTCTCATACTTAATCAGAGACCTTCCCCTTTCCTCCCCTTCCCTGTTTTCTTTTTGTTCACCCAACCCCAGCCCAAAGAAGTTACTAAACTATTGTGAGTAGAAGCATTAAATGTTCAAAGCTAAATTCATTATAAATCTCAAAGCAGTAGCCATTTGTTTACAAGAACCAAAATAAAAAGAGGGAAGAAGTTTACAAACTCCCAGAATTATAAGACTACGTAACAATGCTGGACTCCAGAAGTTCCAGGAGTTAACACAGCAGTCATACCCCAATTCTGCCATGCCCACAGGTTTGGTTTTAAACTAAGAGATACTGCTAACACATTAAACAAAAAAAAGAGGGAATTTAGTTAGTTACTTCCCAGCCAGTTTCCCATTGTATATGCTCCAGAACATTCCAGTCAAAGAACACAACTGGAATAAATAATCTTCAGCCAAATAAGTAGTTCCACAGACAAAGAAGAAGCCAGCACAGACTGGAAGGATACTTAGAGTCACCATTGCGAAGAATAGTACATTGGTGCTCAACATTTTGGACCCTGAGGACCTAATGAGAGAGGGCAGTGCCGGTCCACAGGCCAGACCATATGGGTCATATCTACAATGGGTTCAATATGTGGGTTCAGTCTGCTGGTGCAATTCAACCTGCTGGCATGGCTTAGCACACTGGAGGAAGCCATAGAACAACATGCACAGGTACATGGGGCCTTGTCATCAGGCCTGCAGGGATTCCCACAGGTCCAGAAATTCAAGGGCATGGGGATGGGGAGTGGTGGCAATGCAGAGCCACAGCAATTAACACTACCAATACTCCTCTGGTGCCAAGTTTCCATACCCAGGGGGAGCCCCAACAACCAGATTCAGCCCACAATTGTAGGCTGAGCACCACTGGGATCTCTCACATGTAGAAGAGCGCTGGTTACTTACTTAGAACTTAACAGCTCGGCTAGTTTGCTTACTTGGAAAGTAGTTTCTAAAATCGAGGGGTGTCAAACCTATGTCCCAAATCCACTGCACAGAGCCCTGCCATCTGGACTCCAATACTGCCCTAGTCTTGGCCCTGTGCCATGCCACGTGTTGGACAGGTTAGACCCACTGATCCCTCCCCTGCACCCCCAGTATACCCGATCCAACAGCATGGTGCAGATTCTGAAGTGGCCACCACATAGTTTCTGTTCCAGCCAGACTACGGCCTATGTTGCATGCAGCGCCCTTTCCAGCCAGTCTGAGACACTGTGCCTGCAAGCACCACATGCAGCATGGGTCCTGGACTGGCTAGACCATGTGCAATGCATGTTCCACAGCAGGAGTCGCATGCAATACAGTCTAGCCCAGGAGGCCACCACATGTAATGCAGCTGCCACTCTGGTCAGACTGCAGCATATGTAATGCCTGTTCTAGCCACTCCAGACTGGCTGGAGTGGCTATCAGATCAGGTACGCAGGGAGGTAGGGGGGTTCATAGGACCAATCCTGTGTCTTGTAGAGCTGGATGTGTTGGACACCCCTATTCCAAATCTATGCATCAGGAACAAAAGGCAGAGAGAATAAAAAAAAGTTAAACTGCCTTGACATCCCCAAGGGTGACTTTTACTTGCAAAGTTGCTTTACTCATTTCTCATTTGATTTAGCATTTGATTACCACGGAGGAATACTAAGACTTCTAGGCACTTGTTCCTTATTTAACTATCAGTGCCTTCAGATGTCTTCCATAAGTCAGCATTTATTGTCTCTGTTGAATCCAATTTTAGCTTAGCAAATACTGTATCACAATTCAACACAGTCAATTCTAGCAAATAGAAGAGGTACCATATCCATTCTCTCTTTTGTGCAGTACTGAAGATGGATCATCAACATATTCATTACAATAGCACCCAAGGACAAACTGGTATAAACAGATCCACTGTTCTTGACTTCTTCACAACTTAGAAAGGAAATTAGTCAAAAGTTTGTCCCTTCAATTAATTTTTTTCTACTTACTGAGCATCATTGAAAGCTTTGAGAATCTCTCTATCCAGATAGTTACTTGTGATGATGTAGCCAGTATCTTTCTTTGTTTGGGGAAGTTTAGGCCCAATCTCTTGATGTTTGAGTAAAGAGTCAAGAAGTGGAAGGTCCACAAGCTGCAGGAGACGAGCGATTGTTTGTTCTTGCCATACTTCATTGATAACTGGGTGAGACAGAGGGTACAAAACAAGTGATGAAAGCCAGCTAACAAAATTATGACATAAAAAGGGATTAGACAAGTTACAAGTTTTCCCTCTTCTCACAGGCTGAGCTGTTCCCACAGCAAGGAGTTTAAGTATAGGTCCCTTATCAGCTTTAAGTACACTTTATCACAGCAAAAAGAAAAGAAAGAATTATAGATTTGTTTAGCCAGCTTCAAGAGTAGGAGAATTGCTCTGGCTAGGTCTGAAATGCCTGACATACTTTACACTCTAAGTTTGCAAGCAATCTTTGTCACAGATAAAGGAATCTTGCACACACAGCGTGCTAATAGGGATTTGTGGAAACAGAAAGACCTGTTGTAGCTTTTAGAGCTCAAAGTGACACCCTTACAGCAGATCCCTACTACATTAGCTTTCACTCACAGATGCTCTATAGGTCATCTGGTTTGCCTGCTCTGGAGTTTCTGGGAAATTAGTAATTACAACTGAGAGAAAAAAAAAAAGGAACTACACTAGCAATTGTGAGGAGGATACTAGCAATAGCACAGTATCAAGTTTTATTGACTCCTCACAAAACTCAGACATAAGAGTGAGAGCTTTCACCAACAGTTTTGAACAGTCTTAAATACAGCAATTAAAGGGGGGTGGGTACTAGGTGTATTTGTAAGTGTTTGGGAGGCTAAGAAAAGGGGTTAATCTAATTATGCTAAACTGTCTGTGCTGAAGTCATGCCAGCTTCACAACAGTTGTATGTTTTCTTTCAGGGAATTGTACATTTATTATTGAGAGTTGAGACAAACTAGACTCTTCTTCTGTGTGCATTATGAAACACACTGTTCAAAACAAAAGGAGAACATTGTGTTGAGGAGCTGTTCTATCTTGGATTCTGATAGTCTGACATCTTCCCTCCAATTTAAGATTGGAAAGTTTTCCACCTGTCATACCACAGTTATTGCCTTCCTTCTCGCCTCACAAGTACCTATGGCATCTTATTTTGCTTACCGTGAGGAGACAAAACTTCAGAGATGTTTACTTGCAGGGTGTTAGCAGGCTGCAGTCTCAAGTTTTTCCAGAGATCTTCCAAGTTTTCTGATTTTATTTGAGTGGGATTAAATAATTCTGTTTTCCCATGTCTGAGATGAAGAGAAAGGGCAATCCAATCAGAAATTCAGTAAAAAGGAATATTTACATATGAAAATTAGTTATGCACACAAGTCATAACTATTTCTGTTTAGAAGGGCAAATACTTTACTAAATATTTCTGTAAGTTACAAGTGGAAAACAAAAAACCCACATCCTAAATGGATATTTCTAAGACTTGGCTGTACCAAATACTGGATTGCTCTGATCCAGTCTAAGAAATCATAGAAGTAAAGCTGCCAAGTTAATTTCATTGCCCTATCACTAGCATATGGAGAAAGAGAGAGTAGTACTAGGGCAAAGATGCATAGTTCTGGGAGTGAAGGAAGAAAGTTACCAATATCCCGGCTTCACTGGAATTCTTCTTCCTAGCTCCCATGTATGTAGCCAACAAGAAAGCAGTTGGTGATTTTTTGGAAGTTGCTTTTCCATCTTTCCTGCCCTACAGTCAGAGTCAGCACATAAAGGAAGCTACATCATAGACATAAGCTAAAAGACCCAGGAGTGCATGGATCTTCCCCTCCATGTTCAGACCTGGAACTGGCAAATCCCCCTACAGTTGTAGGGGGATAGGTTAAATAAAGGGATGAACCTATAGCTCTTCTCCCCCAGCAGAAGAGTTATTAGAATTAGGATACAGTTTGTGTGGTGGTAACTGTTCACTAGCAATATATTGTTTCTTACATAACAGAGATACAGTCTGTGGGACAAGCATAAATGAATGTAAAACAGCCCATCAGGCCTTGTCCCCCCATATCTCCAGCACTTATATTGATGCTTTACTGGGTTCCAGTCATAGCCAGCTGCATTTACAAGTCGTATCTTCTTCTTAACCATCTGCTGTAGGTAGAAAAAGAAACAGCAGAGCAATTTCAGCTGACAAATAATTTCTGCTGTAAGCATCATTCCAATCCCGATTTCAAAATCTTCCCCATTTTGTGTCAAGTCAGTTTTTAGTACAGCTTGAAAACTTTTCCATTTTAGGCATACATTCTGCTCTGTGTGTAACAGCCCACATAATTAATTCTTGTAATGATATGTACCATTACATCTTTTTCTACATAAAAAAGTAGAAGCAGCCCAGCATATTTCAGATAATGCTCATGCCATCACACCACAAAAGCCACTCATAAATTTATACCTATGGGAAAAGAAAGGTCTTGGAATACATCAGATGCATGTGTAGGAACAAGTCATGATTAAGCACTCTGCCTGATATAAATATCACATTTTCATCAAATGCAATTATTCTACTAAAATTATCCTGTTTCAAAATAAAGAAGTTTTAAACAGTATCCCCCCCCCCCATTTCTGCTCTTAATAGCTTCTAATGGTATTATATCAGCTTCACATCTTAGATTCTGAAGTTTCCCCATTAGCTGGGTTGATGCATTCTAATTCAATTTGCTATTAGATGCACATTAGAAAGTTTCTTACAAACATCTTGTGTATGGGATGAAAATTGCAATGTCTAAAAGGAGTTGATGGCCTCAGTCCAATTCCTAAAAGGTAAGTGTCCATACCTCCGCCTCAAAGATGGCTTCCTGATAGCAGTCACAAGATTGAGTAGATATGGAGACTATTTTCTTATTTGACAGTGCAGTCTCTCTAGGTAAGAAACTTACTGTACTAGTTCAATGGTTGGAAGGTATTGGCTAGCATCTTTCCACAAACACTAAGTATACCACCCACAAAAATAAGCACCATTTCCCTACTGTTATGTTTACGTACAGCTGACCACTAACCTTTGAGGTGTACAGTGCCCACGTTCCTTTTCAAATGGGCTGTCCATTGGGCTAGGTGCATTTGCAAATCTATATAAGCTGCAGCTATTATCTTCAAACACAGACCGTTTGTCTTTTCCAAAAACTCTTGTTGAAACAGCTTCAAACACTTTGTAATCCATCAGGGCTTGGCATACTCGCACTACTTTAGCACGAGAAATATCTATATCCCCAAAATATCTGTTTTGCAGGAGATGAGCAAAAACAATGTCCACTGCATCTGAGCCAATGAAACAGTCATTGTAGCACTTTAGATTCTGTCGCCGCTTTTTAACTTCCACTTGAGTTTGAAGTGCATTGATAATGCTGCTCCATATGTACGTTGCACCAAAGGGCTTTTGTGCCAAGCTGAAACCTGAGAACATACAGGCAGGGAAAACATAACTACTTGTTCTCCGAGATGCTGATAGCTTGGTATGTCAATTTCAGAGTGATAAGTGATATCCTACAACATATATCCTAGGGGTAAACCATAAATGCAAACTCCCCACAGCAAAAAATAGTCTGTGCAGATACTGGATATGGGTTTCATGCATGCAAATCTCTCTGGTGGTTGCATCCAGTGACCTCAGCCTACTGCTTATTTTTAGCTAAGGTTCTCTTCTACCTTATCAGTCATGCCCTTTGTGCTGTGAAGGTACCTTGTACAATCCACCACTGACAATCAATGGGGTATATACAGAACCAGTTAAATACACACACTTATGTGCTCCTTAAGCAATTAGAGACCACCAGCAAGTTAATCATTAAGGACCCAATGATTTCATCAACTGCACTGAGAAAGAGTTATCCCTGTTAGTCTGAAGTCAGAAGGCAGGACAGGGTAGCACCTTTGAAACTAACTGGTTCAGAGGCATAAGCTTTTGCAGGTGACAGCCAACTTTGAGACACCAAGGAGTTGCAAACTGTGCATCTGACAAAAGTAGCCAACAGAATGCCAACTTCTCTTTGACAATGGGGCATGGGAAAGGAAGTAATGAAGGACTACTGCTTAGATATTAGTGCACTAGGCACAGGACCAAAATCATAAATTAGTCTCATACAGCCCAATAAACATCTAACAGATGGGCCACTTTCAGCCACTACAACTCCGGCTTAGAATCAGAGCAGTAACACAGAGGCAAAAAGCTCCAATCAGCTGACTGGCAGCCCCAGCCCTGAGACAACATACTGTACCAGAGCATCCTGGCCTCCCCAACTTCCAGAAACATGCCCTTGGGATCTCCAGTGCATGTCTCTGGAAGTGGGTGAAGTTCACCACTTCCAGAGATGCGCCCTCCGCAATCTCCAGGAACCCCAGAGATTGCCAGTTCCCTGATGTGTTCCCCAGTTCCCCACTTCTAGAGAACACACTGCCCATTGTCCTGCAAGATCAGCTAGAAGGACACTGGGCAATATGCATTTCGCCCAACGAAGCAGATCAGCTGTGCCTGGACATATCCTGGCACAGCTGATCCGCTTCATCTGGTGATGTCCATTTCTAGCCTTGGAGAACAACTGGTTCAGAAAGGCATCAGCTTTCCTAGGCAACAGATAGTTTACTTCAGCAGAGGGTATAAATGGGCTTGTAGAAAGTAGGTATTCTACACAGGAATTAATTTAAATACACGAGGTAAGGGGAGAAGGCACTGCTGAGAAAGGCCAAGATGGGTTGATACTTCAGCAGAGATAGACAAGGCAATTCACCTCATATCCCTCAACGGGATAAGTGAGTCAATGGTAAGAGTTGTTACCCTTCCCTTCCCATTAACAGAAGAAGCCTCTTAAAGGAAGCAATTATTCTTCTCTACTCAGCACAAGGTAGGCCTTACCTGGAGAGTTCTGGACGCAGTCTTTACAAAAGATATAAAGAAATCAGAGACAATCCAGGAGACAGAAGAAATAATAATAATTAAAAAAAAAAAAGGTTCAGAAAATATGGATCTACGCCAAAAGATTTAAAAAAAACCCAAAACAAAACCAAACCCTCAGGTCCTTCAATCTAGACATTTGAAGGCTGGAGCAATATAACAGTTTTCCAACATGTAAAGGGCTATCATAAAAGATAATGATGATTAATTCTTCCTCATGCTCACTAGAGCTAGGATCAACGGCAAAGTGCTTAGTTTGCAGCAATGGAGCTTTGTTTCTAAATTACATAAACTACTTTTAACTATATGAAAAAGCCAAGCACCCGAACAGGCCAGCCAAGCAAGCTGTGAAATCCCAGCAGTGGACATTTTGAACACAGGTTAAACAGACATCAGCCAGGGAAGTCAAGCGATGCTTTCCCTGCCCGAGAGCACTGTGGAACAGACAGGGTGACCTCTCAACATCCCTTTCAGCACCACTTCTCTAGCAAGGGTATGAAACACATGAACAAGACCGTTTGGCAGAAGATGAAGTTTTCAATAACAATGCTACCAACAGGTCATGGATCAGCACAGAGCCCAAGCTAGGCAGCAGCTTGTTCACTCTGCCATTTCCAGTCACTTATTCTTGCCATGCTGTACCTGTCACTTCTGCTTGTTTCTACAAAGTTAAAGCTAAATCAGAGAAGGAGGGAGAGCAAAAGACACCCTCTCTCTGCACAAACCAGCTTGAGGACTACGCACTTGTATTTCTAAATACAAACCTCTTCTATTACCATTAACTCCTCCCTTAACCACCCAACGGGTACATGTGGGGAGCAGAAATAGTTACGTTTTTCTCTGAAGGCAGCAATTCTCCAGGTGCCAGCCCTGAAATGGGCAACCCCAAACAGGACTCCTCAGCGCGGAAGCCACCTCCCGGCTCTGTTGCAGGAAACCTGCGCTGCTCTTGCCCCGGCATCCAAAGCAGGGGCGGCAACCAAGAGCCGGCATTTCCTGAGGGGGGCCCGAGCCTAGGGGGCGGAAAGCCACGCTCCCAGAGCACAGCCCCGGCCCGGGACGCCCTTCCACACAGTCCCCATCTTCCAGGATCTGCCTGGGTGGGGGCAAGGGCCGCGAGAGCTTGGTACGCGCCGGCGCCGGGGCCACCCCCTCCCCGCAGGGCTAAGCTGGTGAGGGGCAGTCGGCTGCCACCCCTCTGGGGGAGACGCAGCCCCCCCTCCCGCGGCCTACCCGGAGGCTTGCTAGCCGGGCTGTAAACGGCGCAGAGATTCAAAGCTGCCGCCCTCTCCCGCACGCTAGCCATGTCCAGCCCGCTCCGCGCACCGCCCGGGCACTGCTCTTGCCGCCGCCCAGCCCCTATGTAGCCGAGGGGTGGGCGGGGCCCACTGGCTCGGAGCCCGGCCCCCGAGCGCGGTGTCCTCCCACGTTCCAAGCTCCAGCCCTATTGGCCCGGCCCTGCGCCCCCGAGCGCGGTGTCCTCCCGCGTTCCAAGCTCCAGCCCCATTGGCCCGGCCCTGCGCCCCCGAGCGCGGTGTCCTCCCGCGTTCCAAGCTCCAGCCCCATTGGCCCGGCCCTGCGCCCCCGAGCGCGGTGTCCTCCCGCGTTCCAAGCTCCAGCCCCATTGGCCCGGCCCTGCGCCCCCGAGCGCGGTGTCCTCCCGCGTTCCAAGCTCCAGCCCCATTGGCCCGGCCCTGCGCCCCCGAGCGCGGTGTGTCCTGCGGCGTTCCGAGCGCCCCAGGGGTGCGCGCCCCCGCTCGGGCCCAGCCGTGTGACTCTCCTGGACAGGGGCTAGTCACAAGCCCGCTAGAAATGGACCGAGCGGCTGCACGCACCCGCACGGAGAGAAATCAAAACCAAGCAGCAGTGTTTCCTGGACCGTTAATGCGTAGCTCAGGCGCAGCCTTCGTTTAGGGACTGAACCCGTCTAGCTGGAAAAAAAAAAAAATCTACTTGTTACTATTATTTTTAAGGGCCTCGGCACAGGTTACCTTAAAACCATCCTAAAGGCACTTAAAATGAGAGCAGTTAGCGATTAAAGGGTGTTAAACTGCCTTAAAAACCTTCTAAGGGGATCTCAGCCTTTTCTGTACCAGAAGCCCTTTGTAAACATCTGTAGCCAGTCTCACGCCAGTGCCTTTCAGTACCCACAGGCAGGCCCCAGCCCCGGGGGTGGGGGGCAAGCATCCCAGCAAGGGCTGCAACTCTGTTTTCAAATTTGCTATCCGCGTTTAAATGTTATCCATGTGTTCAGGTTGATTTGGGACCCTTTCGTATAGTCTTACAACCTACTTTTGGGTGGTAACCTATGGGTTGAGAAATGCTGCTCTAACCATTTCAAAGTTATGCCACTCCAGCTGAACAATCTCTCTCTATAATCCTATACTAATGGCTTGGTCGTGCTTTGCTTGTAGGTCGTGGAGGAACCCAAGATGAACTTGCTAGATCAGTCCGTCATCAAGAAAGGTAAATAGGTGTGGAGTTTTGTCTATGCATTGTCAAAATACAAAATACAATATTTACAAAATTTGTTGCAAGGCAAGTAGGTCCCTGTGTTCTAACTTGATTGTTTATAAACATTTATTTTCAGTCAGTGAATAAAATAAGATATACTGTCTTCTATAATCTCAACATATTTACAAAACTGTTGGAACACAATGAACTACATCCCTGAAAAGACTGCTGCTAACTTTTATTTTGAAAAAAAAAAAAATTCTATGAAAGCAAGCAGAAGAGGCTAAGCTTGTTTCATGACAATATTTCACTTAGATTGGTCTAAGTAGTTTATTTTGTTCTGATCTACTTAAATCTAATATTTCCTATTTGGCAGGGCATTGGTGTACAAAAAGTTACCTCTTTATAGGTAAATAATTTCTTTGTACCTTACCACAGTGGTATCTATACTTCCCTGTAGCAACAGCAATGTAGAGGTCCTTCTACAAGTTATATTTATGCCACATGCTAATTAACATGTTAATCACATCAGAAATGGTAAGGATGCTACATGTACACCCAGTTTAAAGTGCCATAAAATGGCAAACCAGCCAAAAAAAATGTTCCACATATAATGGCTGGCTTGTATGGTACCTTCAGTTGAACATGTGGAATTCTCTGCCTGCCCCAGGGCTGGGGCCAATAATCAGCTGATTGTTGGATCCAGCCTAAGGACAACCTAGGGTCTCCAACTAGCCCTGGTGCAGTCAGTGGCTTGTTGGCCCTGGACCCAGGATTGCACCAGGTCACACTGACCTGCAAGCACCTGCCTTTCAACCTGCCAGTGCAAGGGAAGCCCAGGATGTGATTGAGATCTGATCCCAGAATTGCACCTCCTGCCATGCATGTCTGACATGACAGGACACATGATTATTGGGACAGGCACTTAAGTCCAATGGCACCTTTGAATGAACATGTGCTAAGGGCCTAAGGAACAGAAAAAAGGAACTTTTTTCTTTTCTATTGGGCAAAGGACATTGAAAAACACTACAAGGCATAAGCTTGAAAGCATTGGTCATTTATGTACCAACAGCAGTAATCCCTGTGATTAGCTGGGTGAAACAAGCCGGAAATATATATTATTTTTTATAGACCAAGTTTTTAAATAGACGTGTATATATGTGTGTGTATATATACTTTACAGAACTACGTGGAATGTAAGATGCCACACAATGTGAATGAGTGTAGCAAGACCTAGGCAAAGTAAGAGAGAATGTTTTAAACAGTACCACTAAAGAAGCTGCATGATCTGCAGACTTCCCAATCACTCTTTTATGTCATTAACTGTTCATGAGGTTGCAGAGACATGATTTTGTTACTAATGTTAATAAAAACTTAAAACATGTCTGTAACCGAGTTCTAATCTGAAAGAATATTGTTACAAATTGAAGCAAGGAGTTTGATATGTTTAGAATAAAACCTTTGAGCTTTGACTTGTAAATTTCACACGCTAGAGCCAGAAGCAAATTCTAGTGTGTGCAAGTTCCAAAGAAAACCTAATCAAATAAGTTACTCCAAAGCTCTAGGGACAAGATTCTGATCACAAAGAGACCAAGTACTGGGCCTAATTCTGAGGATTTACTCCTACTCATGACTCCCACTGAAGCTTGTAAGAACTCAGTCCAAGGATCTGGAATTTAGTCACAAGAGTACAGCTTTGCATAAGCATTAAAAGCAAAATGTTTAAGTTCAGTTCTCATGGTTACCAATATATTTTTGGTGCCCCAGTTGAGAATAAATTAGCTAAGTGAATTAAGTATTTACAGGAGGAGAAACAAGGCAAAAAAGAATGGGGCTGATACCATATTTAAATTCCAGGCTGGAATTTAAATAGATAGCAATTTGAACAGACCTTAATAATTTGTTCGGTTAAAAAGTTGCCTAAACACAGTGGAAGTATTTTATTAGCAAATGCAAAGGTGCCTGTCCTAATCCAAAAATGGTAGCAAATGGTCAAGGAAGAAAAGAAGGAACTAAAACAACTTGTTTAAAATTTTCCTTCAAAAGTTTCTGAGCTCTTGTCAAACCATTGAAGACTTGAGAAGAAATTGGTAAAAAAAAAAAAACCCCCTCAAAACATTTTTTCAGATTTTTGGTTGCCAAAACCCAGAACAAAAAATTTAAGGGTTTTATGACCAAAAAAGTAAACCAAACAAATAAACAATGGACATTCCTGTAAACATTTCCATCTTAATACAAAAAAATTGTTGTCACCCAAATAACTATGACCATCTATAAACTTACTTCACTGTTTTAATTTAATTGTTTAGATTGTATGCTTAAGTGCTAATCTTGCATCTCAGAAGTAAACTGCACCAAGTCCATTTCTAAAATTTAAGCCTTACCAACACTAGCCTTCTTTCTCTAGGATTCAATAAAGTGTTTTCCCACAACAACATAAGAAAAACTGAAAGGCTGCTTGCAGATGTTAAAAACAGCGCCCCCCAAAACCCCTGCACTTTCCCAGAAGCAGCAGTGTGTTACTTCAACCTGGCTCTGAAGCATCTGCATAAATTTCAGTGGAGCTTTTTGGCACTTTTAGCTAAAGCTGATTCAGTCAGCTATTACATAAAAGCACCAAAGTCCCCCACTAAAGTGCCTGATCTATACAGGCATTGGGTGAGTCAGGTCCAACTAATGCATTCTCTCTTCTAGGTATGTGCTGGGCTTGGCGCAGGAGCGCACCAAGTTTAAAGTGCTGCTTGCTTCTTTTTTTTTTTTTTTTTTTTTGCACGTGTTAAACCTTAAAGTTGGTGCCAACAAGTAAGTGTTACCATATTTACTTGAATACAAGGCAAGACAGCCCTGAATATAAGATGGCTCCCTATAATTAGATTCTATATATGGAAAATGTATACATGTTTTAACTTTTCAGGTATAGCATCTCATTATTGGAGTTATGCCTTCAATTTATCCCCCTTGGATTGCTACAGCACAGAAAATAAATCTAGAGGGTAGTCAGATGGCTCCCTTATGCTTTGCCTCTCCACAACTTCTTGCCCCTGCTGCCCCTTCTCTTTCCTTCTACCATCAAACTCTGCTTTCCCTGAGCACATGAAAGAGGCAAATTTGAAAATGCTGACAGATCAATTAATGTATTACACGCACACACACTGAAACTAATGCAAGTTTTAGCACATGTACTCTACAAACATACTTTGAAACAGCACTTTTGCACCTACTTATATATAGTACAAACTTAAAAAAAAAATCTTTTTCAAGGACAAAACAGTTCCAAATTCTATTAGGCAAAGCCCAATAGTCAAGTTCCAAAATTCGACTGAGCACACCCATCTCCATACCCATACCCCTACCTGCTGCCCTCCTCAGAGGGCCTGTCCCTGAAACAGTCTATGCCAGACCTCTCTCCACCATCTGAGGCCTTCCATTTATTTCCTGTTGTCCTCTTTTATCTTCCTATAGTACCAATGTTTCATTTAGTCCCATTTTAATACAGTCTTTGATTGCAGGGTCTGAATAACTGTTTAAAAGCAGGTTCTTGGCTTTCAACAACATGTCTGAAGCAGGATATGAGCTGGTCAAAATAGGCAATACAAAATATGTATTATATTAGTCCAAAACCAAAAGGCTTATAATTTAATCACATATTTCATTGGGCTGGGCCCCAGCAGAGTCAACAGCATTTCAAGCCATGGTGACCCCAGAGCTCAGCACTACTCAGCATGTGTATGTGCTCCAGATACCCCCCCAACAAAGGATCCATGTGCTAATTAGCCCCAGTCATGGCTGGGTGTTCTTGTCACAAGTCCTGAGGGGTTCCAAAAATGTATATGCAGATGAGGCGCAGGGCAACCTGGTCCAGCTCCACCTAATGGAGAGCAGGGCCACACTAATCATATACAACAGGTGGAGAGAGGGGGGTGACAGAGAGATTCTGCAGTTGGTGGTCCTTATACAGACTGAATCAAGAATTCAGATCCACCCACCCCACAAGGAAACGTGTACAAGTTGCAACAGAGTCTGTCAATCTCATTTTAGCCTTGTCAGCGATCTTTGGACCCACAGATAAAGCAGTCATGGAAGATAATCATCTCCAACTACGAGGGATTGCCAAAGATTAACTTATATTTGTGGTAGGTTCCCATCAACATGTTTGCCGAATATGGGCCATGTGTTTTATAGTCATGTTCAGTGTTGGCTGCATTTAATAAACTTCATAGTTGGTTTCCTTTACTGAGCACATGCTGCTTTTGGCAGCAGTTTAATGATAGACAGGGTATTCAGTGTGCTTTCCTTGTATGTGAATGTAAGACAAGGGGCTTTTTCCACCATGCTGATTGGGGGAAAAAACTCATCTTGTAGTCAAGTAAATGTGGTACTTTAAATTGAATATTGGTGTAATTTTCATTCCTATAAGGGCCTATTAGTTCTAATGGCTCTGTGGCTGTTGAAGTATGGCAAATCATACTTTCCATTCGTAACAAAAAATTCAGAAAACATATTCCAGTTACTTAGAACAGCTACTCTTTTGTTTTTTACCTAATTAATATCAAGAATGTCTCCATTCATTGCATTACTGAAGCAGATGGAAGGAATACATTTAAAACAGTTGATGAATAAATTTTGCTCTCTAGCATTCACATTCAGATGGACAGACAAATGAAACTAAACAGAGACCTGTTCAGATGATCAGCTTTAGCAGCAGGAATTTGCTGGTACATTTCCTTCAAGCCACAAAGATCATAAAACAATTACATTTCCACGGTTTCATTACAAGATGCTATGAAATCAAATACAAGCAGGCTTCTACTGTATTGAAATTGTCCTATCGCATTTTCACATCTTCATTTCACTTTTTTCTCTCTCCCTCTGTTTATAACTGATAAATACATGGTTGCTAGTGCAATATTTGACTGAAAAATTTCTCTTGAGATGCTGGAAGGACAAAGTTGTTACAGTAGGCAATGTGGTCAAATATCACACACTTGACTGAGTTTTTTATTTTTGGTGGATTACTTTGGTATAGTACCTGCAAAAGAGAAAAGAAGAAAGATGAGAGGAACAGGGCAGGGCAGATCAGATAATCCCAAGGAAGAAAGAAGAATGAAATGGTAGAACACCCTGTGGTACAGGTGATAAGGCTATGTGAATGAGCGTGGGTGGATGTGATGGGTGAACACTTAGACTTTCTGGTGTCAGTGGGAGCGTTTCCTTCGATTTCACTGGTCCCCTAATTTTAAACCCTCTGGTATCTTTAGAAGGTCTGTTAGAATAATTACCAGCCAGCAGGTCTCAACTGGGACCAAATAATTGAGATCAGCAGCCCTTGAAAAAGGCAAGAGTTTATAAAAATGTTTCCATAACAATAAATCATGAAGAAAAAATAGGTATGAAAGGGAGACAAAAAGACTGGATTAGTCGAAATGATATAACGCAAGGACTGTGTTGAGCTCATGTCTAGTAAACAGGAAAGGAACAAGACTGGAAATGAATGGACCTGAATTGACGCACAGTCCTAATGGGTGGACAAAACGAAGAGGTGATGGTCTAATCTACTAAATCACCACATTTTAGGATCTTTTGAAGGGGAAGCAGCAGAAAAAGTTGGTGGGAGATTCCTCAGCTGGTGTTTTCAGCTTTGTTCTAGGGATTCTGTCCTTTGTAACAATCATTAATGACACCCAGCCATCACCATTGCACCAAAATGATACCAGACCCTACTTTTCCCTTCCTTCATAGGTTTCTATTTCAGTCACCTTCTGACCTACCCCAACCTTGGCTTTTGACCCGATTCTAAGACCAGCATTACCATACAGAACCAGCAAAATAGAGAAGCCAGCCTTATCAAACTGCCCAGACTTAGAAACGCTGGCAAGACAGGAAATTTGACCAGATCACCAAGATAATGTCTCAAGCTGCGGAAGTGACCTGGGATCCAGAGCAAGAGCCACTATGGCATACATGTCAAGCAAGAGCATACAGCTTTGACTTACCAGCTACCTTGCACCTTAAGACCATCAACATTTCTACCACCTTTACTATGTAATCTCTTTTTCCCATCTATCTCCTCTCTCAAAAACAAGAAAAGTAAGTGTTGTTCATAACAAGAAAATGCAACATCCCATGACAGAACTAACCTATGTTCCTTACTCAGAAAGACGGTGGATAAGCCTGCTTGTATCTTCTCCCTGAAAAAAAGAACTGGTAAGTTTTGATTAAGTCTATTCTGCAAAAACTCTCAAATGTCAATTTAAAAAGTCTTGTATTGATGTGTGTTTGAATCTTAATCAGTACATTTTCACAATTTGGCATGAATTTGCTATTGTGTCCATCAAAGGGCCGTTTTTGCATTTGCCCATACCTGTATAATGTTAATCAAACAAAATTTGGGTTTGAGTACAGAGACCTCGACCTATCTCAATCTGTTCATTCCACTGAAATTAGCAAAACAGCTTCCAAGAGAAGATGAGTAAATAGATCAATCTATGTTTTCACTGACTACCTGTCTTGTATGCATACCAGCCCAGCCTCTGGCTTTTTTACTTTTCATTCCATCCAGGAAGAACACACACCAACTGCAGAAGCTTCCTTAGCCTGACGAAGGGTTTTTGAACCCTAAAACTTGCTTAAAAATTGTTTTCCAACTATTTAAGTTGGTCTAATAAAAGATATCAGATTCACCCAAAGAACCTTGTCAAGCTAAACATAAGGGATTTTGATACTATTGTAAAAAAGTCCAGCACCATCCCAAGAAATATTAACAAGAGTATCATAAGGAAGCCACATGAAATAATCCTTCTATTCTACTCAGCAATGGAAAGGCCTTTGCCAGAGGACTGTATCTTGTTTCAGGCACCAAGAAAGATGTAGACCAATGGAAGAGTCTAGGAGATCAACAAAAATGATCAGGGGCCTAGAAAACATGAAAAGAAATTGAAAGAATTTGATTTGTTAATAATTTAACAAAGAAGGCTGAGGGAGACATGATAGGATCTTCAAAATTTATTTTAAAAGAAGTTACTTTAGATAAGAAGGTTTTGTTTGGAGTAAACAGAAAACAGGTGAGGTAGATTAGCTTTCGATAATTTGCCAAATGTTCATCCAGTGTAAGATTAAGAATATCACTCATCTTTTAAGGACAGATTACTAAAGCAGGAGCTTTTGAATCAGTAGTAGCAGTTGCCCACAGAATGAGACTGGGCTTTTAAATGAACAATTTTCTCTTCAGAGGGGTGTGTTTTGTTTGAGAACACATTCTATATATGGTTCTAATACTTGGTGAGAGAGGCAATGTAGATTTAAGTCCTGATATTTCTCCTGAACCTGGGCAACAGCTAGATGTTTTTATTTAATCATATATTCTTTATTGTGCTGAATATTTTAAGTTTGGCAAAAGTATGTTATTTGCTAGTCTGCAGGCATGTTTATACTGCTATAAACTTACCAGCCCAGAGTGCTGAAACAGGATGTGCTGCTCTAGGCATGCCAACTCTCAAACCTGAAATCATTTTAAGAGCAGTACTAAGTTGTGTTGATAGGGAGTGTTAATTAGCTTTGGAGACTACACTACTGGTTCAGGATGTAAATGCATGCACAGCATGTTCCAGCACAACCCTGCCTGGTGTGGTTAGCTAATGGTATAGACATGCCCTGCATAGTTACATTTTTGTTTCCTCTTTTGTTTTTAATAGAAAATATTGTTTTTAATAGCCAAGAGATTCCACAAGGTACTTGGTTTGCCTTGTCCTCTCTTTTTTGGCAGGAAAGTTGTAAATAGACTGAAAGAGATTTCATTTGAGTAAGGGTTATTCTTTTCACCCAACTTCTTTTTTTTTTTGTGGTCACAAATTCACTTTCCCAAACCCAATTTCCCCTTAGCTTCATAAGGAAAGAGAGCTCACACAGAACTAGTGTGAGGTGCCTATCACTCTACTCCACTCCCTTCTGTACTGTAACTACAGCTGAACCACTCAAGGCAGTTCACCTGAAGAGAGACAAGAAGATATACCCCTAAGGCTTTTTGAACAATGTATCATTTTAAAAATTCTGCCCTGCATTTTTAAGGGAATGAAACAATAAACTGTGCGCGCCGGGTCTGACCCCGGGTTGCTTTCGTCGCTCTGCACGCGGGCTGTGGCCAGCAGCCCGGGCAGGCCGGGTTGGAGAGGGAGGTCGCCGAGCTAGAATTAGGCACAGACACGTAACGGTTGATTTTAAGATTATTTTACTTACACCGAGATGGTTGTGGTGTAGGCTGAGAACTTGCTTGAGTTGCGGTTACAACAAAAAACATGAACACACGTGGAGGTTGCAAGGCTCCACGCAGACAGAACACGAACAATCATGTGGAGGTTGCTAGGCTCCACGCAGACAAACTCCGGATGTCCAGGACAAGCGCGCATTAAACTCGTCGTTACGTCTTATAGTAGGCTCCGTTCGAAGATGGGAAGAGGTGGGCGGTGGATCAGGCCGCCAAACCCCTCTGAGCGACACACAGGGTTTCTATTACCCTGCTGCGCACACCCAGAGTCCCCACGAGATGGATGCGGAGTCCTCTTCGGCTTGGGCAGAAACTGCTCAAGCCTCTTATACGGCTAGTAGGCCAATCGCTAGCCGCCACGTGTGAATAATTTAGAACTAGCCAATTGCGGGGCGCAAATTTGCATATGACGAGCGAGAAACCTTTGCACCGTGCATTTCTGTGTTGCAAAGGAAATGCACCCTGCAAAGATCGCTGCAAAGTGGCAGGAACACTTCCCCTTCCCTGCACGCGGGTTCTCTGCGCAGCAGAACTCCACCGTGCAACGAAGCTGTATACCCACGGGGATAATTCTTAGTGCCGAAGCACACACAAAAAAAAAAAAAAATCAGACCTCTGGGTCATGACATCCCCCCCCTTGCTGAAGGCACAATAGAATTATACTTCAAACCTATCATCCGGGTTATTCATAGCTCTGTCAATGGTTCGCGAAACTAAACGAGCAAAAACAAAATCAGTCAACAATAAAAGTTCGTCCTCAAGGGATCGAATCAAATAATAGCTGGCACACACACATATACATAAAATCACATTCATAACAAAAAACTGAACGATCACGACTTCGGTGGGCGTCATGGTGGAATCGCGCGTCAGGCCTTCGTTCCTTTCAGTGATGTTGTCCCTCTTGGGCCTCTCTCCACCACGCACTCCGAATCTCAGATCTGTAAAAGACCTCTCTTTAAATGGTTATTCAATACTATCTACAAAAATCACACAGGACCGCACGATAATGCAGTCGATTAAACTTATCAGTACTATTAAATACAAATATATAAACACGATTTTATACTGGACAGCTCTCTTTCTTTTCCGACTCAGCAACTCGATGAAATCGTCGATGAGTCATCGTCGGCTTCTTCTAGATAGTGAAAACCCAACTCGTAAGCCAGCTGCCATTGTCCCGCGTCTCCTAAAATCCGAAGCTGTCTCTCATTAAGTCCAGAAAGCTGCAGGAGGTATCCAAACATGTATCGCTCCTCTTGCGTTCTCTGGCGTAATACTGGATGCTCGGATTCGCGGTGTTTCGTGTTCTGAGCCTCAGTCGGGCGTTGATACTCCCGATCACTGGATAGTCTTGGCTCCATGAGGACGCGCAGTCTTGACAACTGATGAAGGAGACTACTCACAGGATGATCGACCAGTGGGTTCAGCACAATTCACAAAACCACGATGTTTCTTTGCCCGTAAACCTTAAGGCAACTATCTATGCTGTCGAGAGTCACTGGAACGGTTCTAGGGTCTCGCAGGTGACGGTGAGGCCACGGTTGCATTCGTTGGAGCGGCGTTAGTCCCAACGTGCATTCTCTTGGGTTCCAGGCGCAATATGAAACTCCAATAATAGCCAGTACAAGCTGTTCTGCACCGGTGTGCTCTGGTCGTCCGTCGTGCCATGCGTGGGCCTTCTGTTCAATCACTCCTGCCACAAGCGCTGGAATCGGAATAGGCCAATGGACGCTAAACGCCACCATGTCGATGTTGGTGGCGTGTCCCCTACTCCATGAAGCTTGTCTCACCAAGAAGCTTGCTTCTTCCTGGTCCAGGAGGTCGGACCCAAGTTCCACGACCAGACGTCCCAACCACACAGCCAGAGTTTCGTCGGATCGGATCCTGGATTCTCTACACAAATTCTGCAGTTCGGCTCTGGAACGAGCGTAATAGGTGGTAGCTTGAACTGCATTCTGCAGACCGATGACTTGGCTGCTTGATACTGTAGGCTGATCAATTTCTTCATGAGTTGTCTTTGCTGTTGCTGTTTCTGTCGGAGCTGCAGTCATTGTTACAGTGGGAGTCGTTGCTGTCTCAGGCGGGAGGGGCGGATGCACTCCTCCGCTTGACTCCCCCTCCCTTCAGCAGAGGGGCGTGGTCGGCGGAACCGACGCTGCGTCGCTGGGCGGAGTTACCGGCCGAACCCTCGCGGGCTCTCCCGAAGCTCCATCCCTCACTTCCGGCTCCTCCACGCGGTCTTCCCTCTGCTCGGCGCCATCTTGTTGGGACTTTTCAAGATCTCTTTTCTCAGCCGCTTCTCCGACCGCTCGAACAGCCATATGCAGCTGGGTCTTTAAACTTAAAGTTTCACTCATCAGATCAGCCATAGTTTGAAAAGTTGCATTTAGTTTTCCCCTCTTGTCGCACCGTAGGACCACTCTCTCATTTACAGCGCGGTCCTCCGTCTCCGGGTCTTCGTGGAGCTCGGACGGGTGATCTCGACCCCTCAGTCTAGGCACCACCATGCAAGGGGAAAACCAGCCGATTGGCATCGTCTCTCCCATCTCTCGGGCACACCGTGAGCAACGGACACACTCCCGGGTGGGGGTCGGGCTTACTGCGCTCGCCGGGTCGACTTCGGCAAGGGTCACAGCATCGAGGGGCCTATACAGGACCCGCTCATCGCCCATGATACACCCGAACGCCGCGGGGTGAAGATATATCTCTTTCCCTTCCAGGTCTCCAACTTCTGGAGTTCCCTCTTCTCCCCTTAACGAAAGGTGTCCACGGACACATCTCTTGCCCGTTCCGCCTGCCTGGTGGTACGCGAGGTGCACCTCCAGTTCTCCGACGCTTGCTACGCTGTGTCTCCCACTTCTCCAAGGGCAGTTCTCAACTAATTCTAACTAGTGAGCCCTCTCCTGAGCTCATCGGCATGTGCCGCAGTGATCCCGATCCCATCCTCGTCGCCATGTGCGCGCCGGGTCTGACCCCGGGTCGCTTTCGTCGCTCTGCACGCGGGCTGTGGCCAGCAGCCCGGGCAGGCCGGGTCGGAGAGGGAGGTCGCCGAGCTAGAATTAGGCACAGACACGTAACGGTTGATTTTAAGATTATTTTACTTACACCGAGATGGTCGTGGTGTAGGCTGAGAACTTGCTTGAGTTGTGGTTACAACAAAAAACACGAACACACGTGGAGGTTGCAAGGCTCCACGCAGACAGAACACGAACAATCACGTGGAGGTTGCTAGGCTCCACGCAGACAAACTTCGGATGTCCAGGACAAGCGCGCATAAAACTCGTCGTTACGTCTTATAGTAGGCTCCGTTCGAAGACGGGAAGAGGTGGGCGGTGGATCAGGCCGCCAAACCCCTCTGAGCGACACACAGGGTTTCTATTACCCTGCCACGCACACCCAGAGTCCCCACGAGATGGATGCGGAGTCCTCTTCGGCTTGGGTGGAAACTGCTCAAGCCTCTTATACGGCTAGCAGGCCAATCGCTAGCCGCCACGTGTGAATAATTTAGAACTAGCCAATTGCGGGGCGCAAATTTGCATACGACGAGCGGGAAACCTTTGCACCGTGCATTTCTGTGTTGCAAAGGAAATGCACCCTGCAAACATCGCTGCAAAGTGGCGGGAACACTTCCCTGCACGCGGGTTCTCTGTGCAGCAGAACTCCACCGTGCAACGAAGCTGTATACCCACGGGGATAATTCTTAGTGCCGAAGCACACACAAAAAAAAAAAATCAGACCTCTGGGTCATGACATAAACAAGTTCCCAAGAAAGAATACTGAATCAGTCAGAGGCTTCTAACAGACAAGACATGCATTGTTTAGGAGTGAAATTCTTCCACTCCTAAGCTGCAATAGAAATTTAAATGCGAGACACAGAAGACAAATAGGACAATTTAGTAACCAAGGGCACAAGCAAAAAACAGTATTTATTCTGGGTGAAAACACTGACCCCTGGTGTAACTTTATATTCCCTGAGCTACTAGAGTATGAGCTCAAAGGCCAAAGGTGCTATAAGACCTAGTTTGCTCATTTTACTGTAAGAAGGGATTAGTCACCAGTGGCTATTGATAGCACAACAGAAAATGAACCTGCAGCTGTATGTCTGGCCACAACATCTCAGAATTAAAACATCCTAAATCTGCTTCAGTAAGAATTTTTGCTACAAGTTCAGACCCCAAAATCTCACTGCGCTGCCCTCTGTTGTGATTGCTCTTAGGTATTAGGGGCATATCTATACTGTGGTCAGTCTGCATACTCAAGATGAGCTAGCTAAAGTTATCTACCATGGGCTTTAGTGTAGCCTAGCACCCTACCCCATCCCCAAATATGCACCCAGAGTTCCCAAGAGTTTGTACAATCTGAACTGAAGTCTGTGCTGCCCCTGGTCTTCACTACTCCAACTAGTGGTTAGCTAAAGTTAACTCAGATATGCCAACATGTGGTACAATTAATTACACCTCTTACTGCAATATAGGTATATTAGTTTCTAGCAGAACTGTCAAGCTGAGAAGCAGGGATCTGAGCATGAATGATGGTCCTAGATGACATGTGTGATATGTACCATCATCCTGATACTGACTCACGACAGATTGTGATATCTCATCACATTTTCTCAGAACAGAGTCATAATAGTGACCACTGAGAGAATGAGCAGCATATGCTAAATGCAGAGATCTAAAAGGGCTGGGAAAAGAGTAAGAAATCTTGCAAATGACACTGGGACCTGCCTGGTGCAACTGATGGGCTGAACTAGACCCACTGTGTTGGACTTATTTCTTTGACACAACACCCTTCTTTGACTGTAAATTTGTTATTCGGTAGTTACCTGGGTATAAAACCTCACATTATAGAGCATCAGTTCTGTTGTGGATAAGGGGGTCTTGCTTGCTATGTGTGTATGGGGTTTACCACCTTTTATGTCACTATGTAATGCAATGTGCTGTTAAAACAATGCGATTTTGAAATAATAACATGATGTTTTGTCAGCCTAATGTTTAAACGGAAGCAAAATGTTTCTACAATCATTGCCTATAGCAGGCCTTCTCACCCTAGTAAAATCAGTAAGTCCCTGCAGAATTCAGGATGAACAGCAAGTGGCAACTTCAGTCAAGGACATATAGTGGAAAATGTCTATTTATAGTTAGAATACAGAATTGTAATACCCAAGGCTCATTGCTTATTTTTAGCAGTATATTCAGCCACAACTGGTAGGGACCAGTGCAAAATTGAGAGGGGGTGTTTGAAGAAAAAAAAAAAAAGAGTCACATGAATATGAACTAACCCACTGACTAGAAAAACTTAGAGCAAGTTACTTGTCCTTTTCAGGCCTAACCCTAAAGTGCTATTAAAGCCATTTAATTCATTAAACTATTTAATTTATTAAGCCATCTCCTTTTCATTGCTACTGTATTGCCAGAACTCTACAGATTTTAGAGAAGAAATTGTCAACCATAACAAAATATTTTTCTTTATAAAGCCTCCCCCTTGCAACTTACTGAGTACTGCATGCATACCTCATACAATACAGCTTACAAATTGAGATAAACCAAACATTACATAAAAATCAAAAGCATGTACTACAAGGATGGGGCAGAAGATTATTTGAACAGGAAGCACTTTTGGAAAAAGTAATGGCTTCAGAATTTTAATTTATCTTTTCAAAGTGGGTGGGCCACTCAGAGCCAGATGTGCCCTAGGGTGGTCTCTACCAAGCAAAGCAGAACATATTCCAAAGGATAGTACACCTGCCCAGCTGACATTCTCAAGCAGATGTATGTATTTTCTCTCTCTCCTCCCCACCACCAAGCCCAGACTATAAGAACAGAATAACTGCTATCTTGAAGCCATAAGGAAATTAGTTAACTAATATTGGAGACAAAAGGCAATATTCTATGAGTGCTAAGCATAATTATCTAATATACTAATTATCTAAATTTAGAAGTAGTAATATAAATAGTGCTTGGCTTAACAAACCTATTCAAAATGAACTGTAGAGAAACTTACAGTCCTCCTGACTAACAGGTGTTCCTGTAGCTCCACTTCTTGCTATTTACCCAAAATCTTCAGGCCAGACTTGCAGCTGTCTACCGGCAAGCCATCAGTGAAATTACAGCATTCAGCAGAACACTGTCAAGTACTTATCTTAAACGGCAAAATGAAAGCCTCTCTTAAAACTAAACTAATCAATGAAAGTGTCCTAAACTAGACTCTATAATAACTAAAATATGCTTCATCTGCCAGGGAAGAGGAGACTGAACCACATTGAAGGCTGGGTCTTTGGACTTTTCACACTGAAGACAGGATTTCTGATTCCCTCAGCTAATGCATGCAGTTAATAATTTTCAGGTATGAAAATTCAAGAGGATGAACATGGGAACCTGAAACATACCAAATATATACACAATTGAGGTCTGGCTTCTTGTAATGTCTCTAACGCACCTGTACATTGCCTCTGTAAGATGGGATGTGAACAGTGATGGGTGACATGCTTGAAAATGAAGTTGCAATTACCACACATCTGAAAAGATTCTGTAGGTTCCCTAGGAGTGAATCAATCATAATACTGCAGAGCTTTCCATAGCACGCATCTGGACTACTGCATTTTACAACACACAAATTCAGACCTTTCTTCTATGTCACGTAAGCCCTATGTGACTAACAGAGATATTCCTTCAAATTAAGACGCAGACAGACGTATGTTTTGGGGGGGGGAGGAGAAATGAAGTTTTAAGCTTGCTTCTACAATGAAGCTTCAAGAATGTGAAGTACAGTGGCAACTATAAAGCCATCATTGCTCACCATGTGCCACCTCCCCTGCTTGCCCCCTAGCTAGTTCTCTAGAGTGGTCTTCATTGTATACTGTTTTCATTGTACACTAGTTTACAAAAATGAAAGCAGGCTTTGTATTCTCTCCACAAGCTTTGTCCAGCTTAGGCAAAAGTATCATTGTTTTCTTTTAAATCAACAAAGAGATCAGCAAAAAATTAACAGTCCCTTGTAAAAGACAGAGTGTGCACATAAAAACACAACAGAAATGTACGGAATAACTATCACATACAACAGTAATACACCCTGACATATAAAACATTTTGTGTGTGTGTGTGTGTGTGTGTGTGTGTACACACGTATACGCACACACACACTAATATAACTTATGCTATGCTGCCCTGAAAAATGGCTACTCCTCTACCACTGCAATACAAAGTTCTGCCCCAAAGCATAGTGAATTTATTAAAATTGTGAAGTGCCAAGAGTGGCTAATTCCAAGTCGTCATAAAAATTCCTCATTCTTCTTTTTTATAATTATATACCTTTCATCATGACAGCTCTTAAAATACTTTACATACGATTATCCCAATCCTGCAGTGGGATTGTAGACTGATTGACCTTTGCATGCATGCAGATCCTTGCTGACATTTGGATTGGGCAGAAAGATCTAACTTGGAAATTCAGATGCACACTGGTGCCTAAATAGCAGCATCTCACTGAGAAGCAGCCATCCTAGGAGTGTAGGGCTGCAACCAAGTGGTACATGGAAGAAAGCAGTGGTGGCAACTTTGGGGAATTCATAGATACTAGGGTCGGAAGGGACCTCAATAGATCGAGTCCGACCCCCTGCATAGGCAGGAAAGAGTGTTGGGTCTAGATGACCCCAGCTAGATGCCTATCTAACCTCCTCTTGAAGACCCCCAGGGTAGGGGAGAGCACCACCTCCCTTGGGAGCCCATTCCAGACCTTGGCCACTCGAACTGTGAAGTTCTTCCTAGTGTCTAGTCTAAATCTGCTCTCTGCTAGCTTGTGGCCATTATTTCTTGTAACCCCCGGGGGTGCCTTGGTGAATAAAACCTCACCAATTCCCTTCTGTGCACCTGTGATGAACTTATAGGCAGCCACAAGGTTGCCTCTCAACCTTCTCTTGTGGAGGCTGAAGAGGTCCAGGTGCCCCAGTCGCCTCCTCATGATAAAGTGCCATTAGCTTTTCTGATAGCTTCGTCACACTGCCGACTCATGTTCATCTTGGAGTCCACTAGGACTCCAAGATCCCTTTCCGCTTCCGTGCCACCAAGCAGGTCATTTCCTAGGCAGTAGGTATGCTGGACATTTTTCCTCCCTAGGTGCAGTACTTTGCATTTCTCTTTGTTGAATTGCATTCTGTTGTTTTCTGCCCATTTGTCCAACCTGTCCAGGTCTGCTTGTGGTTGTTCCCTGCCCTCTGGTGTGTCCACTTCTCCCCACAGAGGACTGGTGCTTAACTGGTTAAGCAGCAAATCCCCAAGTGCTGCTCTGATCCCTGTCCCCCAGAGGTGTACCTGCTAAAGTTTGTGCCCTGGGGAAGCATGGGGGTTCCAGGCTGGCCACACAGAGTACAGGACAGGACACTGCTGTGGCTGCTATGGTGAAAAAGACAATCGCCAAGAGTCAGGGTTAATCTTTCCCTGGCTCTACAACCTCTACAGTTCTCCATGCTGAGTGAAGTTCTAAAAGCCCTCAATTCAGCAGCAGATGCAGGGCAAGGGAAGGGTTAACCTGGTTCTTGGAAATGACACCGGACACCAGCTCTTGCAACAGTGGGTCCTGCACCTCTTCCCCTTCTGCTTTACACAGCTGGAGGTTCAGCTCTCTTGCTTCAATTCTTTTGCTAAGCATCTTCCTTTATTAAGTGCTCAGGACCTCTGTGCCACATGCAGCAAATGCCACCCCTAGCTGGCCAATGGCTATCCCCAGTTAAAAAGAAACTTTTAAACAAGTAAAACACAATTTCACTTCGAGCACCATGGAATCTAGGTCTGTAAAATTCTATCCCAAAATAGGCCTGCAATGAAAATGATCCTACTGAATTAATTTGAAAAAAAATCCCCATGAACTACTGTAGGCATACAAAAAAAAAAAAAAAGTGTACCGACCTGAAACTGATAAAGGGGTGGGTGGGGTCACAATGCCTTCTGCTGTCAGCTGTAATGGTTTCATTTGTCTGCCCTACCCTGCAGCAAGTGGAAGCTAAACCCTGGTAACTTAGCCCAGTTTCACTCAGGTATAAGCAGCAAGTTCCCTTCCTCCCCTTGTAACTTGTTATACTTTGTTTACCTACTCATGAGCTTAGTCCAGCAAATGTATTTAGTTTGCAAAGAGGAAGAATTGAGCATCTCCTCCTGGAGGTTTGAACTTCTGGTTTCAGGGAATCTGGATATTTGAAATCTGATACATTGACCCTTAAATGCTAAATGATCATACCAGACCCCCCCCTGCATCTTGCCAAAACTCCACTTGCAAAATGCCCATCGACTTCAATGGGAATGCTTGATGTAGAACAATAGCAACTTGTAGCCCAGAAAACAAGGAGCCTTTTTTCTACGAAGGCATTAAATTCAATATTAAATGCAGCCATTGCTTTCTGGAGAGGAATAAAAGATCATGTTTAAGACCAACACATCTACATTGAGAAGACACAAATAAGAGGGTGAAAATCTGCTTTCATTTAACACACATGCAACCCCAATAAGCAGTTGGCATTGGAAAATACTCAAACACTTCAATGGAAGTGCAATATCATGGGCTCATACAGAGCTGATTGTATAGAGCACAGGGCCCAACATGTATAGTATCAACTACTATACATGCAAGTGGTGGGGGACTCCATCTGGTGGGGCACAGAGGGACCCATCTGCTGTCTGGACCCTCTAACCTGTGAGGTCTGCTGCCTCCATGGGGCCCACATCCAAGATGTTGTGGAGAGGATCCACAGGCTCATCCAGCCCTTCGACTACTACCCCATGCCCCTCATCTATGTGGGAACAAATGACACGGCCAGAAGTAACCTGGACTGGTCATGACTACACGGCTCTGGGAGTTGGGCTCAAGGGGTTGGGCTCAGGTAGTCTTCTCCTCTGTGTTCCCTGTTGCAGGCCATGGTCCTAGGAGGGGACGATGCATCAAGGAAGTGAACTGATGTCTCCGATGACAGTGCCACCAAGAGGGCTCTGATTTCCTAGACCATAGAGCACACTTCAGGGAGAGAGGAGTCCTGGGAAGAGATGACATCCACCTCACACAGAGAGTTAAGTCCCTGTTCTCAGCCAGGAAGACCAGTTTTCTTGATAGGGCTTTAAACTAAAATTGCTGGGGGATGGGGAAACACTGACTGGAGCTTGCCCAGGGACCAACACACAAGGAAGCTCCGTAGATAGGGACAGCAGGAGGGCCACTCTCATGGGAATAGTTCTCCTTCACTGTGACAGGAAGTCGAGGATCTCAGTAGGACAACTCAGGTGCCTGTACACTAATGCCAGGAGCATGGGGAACAAGCAGGAGAAACTAGCCCTCCTGCCCTCCAGTGGCCATTACAATATCTAGTAGGGATTACAGAAACCTGGTGGGACTCCTCACACAATTGGAGTGTAGCCATAAAGGGCTATGCCCTGCATAAAAGGGACAGAGTAGGGGAAAAAAGGTGAAGGTATAGCTCAGGTCATTAGTAGGGAATGTGTTGAGGGGCCAGGGATCAAAGGCAAAAGAAGTGTATGAAGAGTGGTCATTCCCAAAGGACATGATCGTTGAAGCACAAAGGAAGTCCATTCCCATACAGAGGAAATATAGCAAAAGGGCTTGGAAGCCCTGTTGGCTAAACAGGGAAATCATGGTCCTCTTAAGAAAGAAGAAAGAGGCATACGGTCAATGGAAGCTAGGGGCAGCCCCCAAGGAGGACTATATAGCTATGACCTGCACTTGTAGGGATCAGATTAGAAAAGCTAAGGCAGCGACTGAACTAAAATTAGCAATGGGAATTAAAGACAAGAAGTCCTTCTTTAGGTACATAGGGAACAAGAGGAAACCAAATGGGAGTGTGGGGCCACTGCTCAACAACTCAGGACAGCTAATTGCCAGCACTCAGGAGAAAACTGAACTACTGAATGACTACTTTACTTAGGTCTTACACTGGGCCAAGGGGAAAGTCACGCCAGCTCGGGTACAAAATGAGGAGGGTTCAAATGACCGCCTTCCTACTACTGCCGTATAACTACTTTGTGATCAATTAAAGAAATTGGACATGTGCGTCAGCAGGTCTGAATGAACATCTGAGAGCACTGAAGGAACTGGCTGAAGTCATCATGGAACCCCTGGCGAAGCTCTTCCAAAACTCATGGCGCTCCGGGGAGGTCCCTGAGGACTGGAAGAGGGCCAATGTTGTGCCCATCTTCAAGAAGGGGAGGAGGGAGTATCCAGGTAACAATAGGCCAATTAGCCTAACTTCTATCCCAGGCAAAATCCTGAAAAAGTTCATTAAGGAGTTTATGTACAATAAGCTTGCAGAAAGTAGGATACTGAACAATACCCAGTATGGCTTTGTCGCAGGCACGTCTTGTCTTACCAATCTCATCTCCTTTTACGATCAGGTGACTTGCCACCTGGATAAGAGAGAGAAGGCTGACATTATATACCTCAGCTTCCAAAAAGCTTTTGATCTGGTAACCCGCAACGTCTTTGCAAGATAATTGGAAGACTGTGGGCTTAATGCAAGACTGTCAGATGGGTAGGAAACTGGTTGGGGGGCAGGGCCCAGAGAGTTCTAATGAATGGATCCGTGTCATCTTGGTGGGAAATGGCCAGTGGTCTCCTGCAGGGGTCAGTGATTGGTCCAGTGATATTCAACGTCTTCATCAACGATTTGGATGTGGGGGTGAAGAGCTCACTGGCCAAGTTTGCGGATGACACCAAGTTATGGGGAAGCATGGTCATGCTTGAAGATAGGCTTCAGATACAGGCGGCCCTAGACAGGCTTGCAAGATGAGCTGACTGGAATCAGATGAAATTCAACGTCGAGAAATGTAAAAAGTGTTCCTGGAGATGAACAATCCCCTGCACATCTACAGGCTTTGGCAATGCCAACCTGACCAGCACTACAAATGAAAGGGACCTGGGGGCAATAATTGACCACAGTACGAATATGTGGCACTGGTGAGACCACAGCTGGAGTACCGCAGCGTTCTGGGCACCACGCTTTAACAAGGATGTGGTAAAGCTTGCGAGTGTCCAGAGAATGGCCACCTGTATGATCAGAGACTTGCGTGGCAAGCCATACGAGGAAAGGCTGAGGGATCTGGGACTCCTCAGCCTGAAAAAGGGAAGGCTGAGAGGGGACTTGGTAGCAGCTTACCAATATCAGAGGCGTACATCAAAGGTTCAGTGAATAACTGCTCACCAGAACACCCTTGGGGAAAACTAGGAGTAACAGCCACAAACCCCTGGAAGACCATTTCCGGCTCAACATTAGGAAAAACTACTTCACAACTAGGGGACCCAGACTATGAAATAAGCTCCCTCCAGAGGTGGTACAATTGCCTACCCTGGAAATCTTCAAGAGGAGACTGGATGGGCACCTTGCTGTGGTCACCTGACCCCAGTTATCTTTCCTGCTTGGTGCAGAGGGCTGGACCCGATGATCTTCCAGGGTCCCTTCCAGCCTTACAATGTATGAATCTATGAACTATCAAAACAAAGGGCAGGAGAGAATAAAAGCCTGAGGCAGCTGAACATAGAGAAGAATGGATTCTGGAGAACAGATTTAGTGACAAAATAATTAAGGTCATGGCGACTGAATCACAAAAGCATTGCAAGTTTGAGGGCTAGAAAAAAGAACTTGGACAAAAATAGTGGAAGGATGTGGTCACCCATGTAAATACAAGAAAGGGGGAGGATCAACAATGACATTAAGGCCTTTAATGATTCTCTTGAGGATGCAGATGTACAACATTTACAAGTTACTAAAGAGTGATTTACCCTGGATTTTACTCTGCAGTAAATTTACTCTATGGTAAGATGCAGGCATATTACCAAGATCTCCCCAACTGTCTGCCTTAGGTACTATTACAGCTTCTTAGGTGGGAAGTGAGTTTGCTTGCACTAACCAGAGTTACCCCTAGGGATGAGATTGGAGTGGACATATTCCATGAAGTGACTTTCCTATGCATCAGTTACTACCTATTTTTCAAGGGATAATTATACCCTAGGCTCAAGTGACAACTTGGTAATTCCATCCAGCTCCATTCTAATTTACCAAATAAAAACCAATTTATCATGGCATAAGCATGTTGTGAACATGTTGCATCTGCAACCTGAAAATGCAAGGAAATTTCTAGGTAAAAGGAGACGCTAATTTTCTGGGTGTTTGGCACTCCCTAGTTCAGAGAAAGCAGCCAGAGCAGAGACCAATATGTAGCACAAGACAAATGCTCTAGATACAAATACAGTAAATTCTACTAAAATAGACAGCATTGAAGAACAAATAAATTCATTTGAAGAACTGCGGGGATTGATAATCCTTTGAGATTAAAAGGAGACAAATCTGAAAAAATAAAAAATAGATGTAAATCCAATACTCTGCCTCATTATGAAGTTTTTTGCACTCTGGCAGAATGGTAACAGAACAAAATCAACAGGTGCCGTTCTCAATTGCAAATATACACCTGTCACCAGGTAGGTCACCATCATCAACTGTACGAGCTAATAAATCTCTCACATTGGCTGTGAATCCTTCCTGTCTTTATCGTTCAAAGTAAAGATCTTTAATGCAGTTCCAAAACATTTTGAACCAATGTCAATCCTCAAAATTTCTCACAGACCACCAAGTACCCTTGTCAAACTTTTGTTTGAGAACATTATAAAGGCGCACAGCAACCAATGGATCTGTGATCACTTCTCCTGGTAACACAGACCACAGTTTGAGATCCACTGACCTGATGTGCCCTGAACAACATCCATAGACTAAAGAAAATAAGGCTATCCTCACTCTTAAGAGGACTTTTTATAGATATATACACACTTTAGCATTTATATTTTTCCTCAAGAGTTTTTTGGTTGGATATGACAAGTCTGTTTAATGTCCTTCCCAACTCATCTATTACGTTTCTTCATTTTAAATTGTTTGCTACATTCATCATTTTGCTGTTACAAGAAACCAAACTAAAATAACCTTTATGAAACTCTGTTCTGTTTCGGTGTTTGCTAGAAATAAAAATGATGTGTTAGAAATCTCCAGTGACGGGTGGATTCTTAAGGAAAACGATTTCTTTGAAGGCTTAAATTGTTTAATAAACTATTGAGAGTGACGGGTGCATTCCTATTGATGCCCCCTCCCCTCAATCAAGGGGGTTGCATGCATTTGGTTCTTTATTTTTTAAAAGATCCTTCATGAAATGCACTTAATTACATTTGAATGTGACATTAATATATTCAGATCCCTCCATGGCAATGAAGATCTACATAAGCATGGTCTCCCAAAGACTGTTTGAAGGACAGTAGCAATTAAGAACTCTGTGGAAACTGGGGTCCTTTCAGACCTAGGTTGCCACAGGAGTAGGAAAGCAGTTCAGATGCCCAGTCCTTTCATAAAGACTTTCCAAGACTCGAGACCCACCTGTTTCTGCTCACAGGGGCTAAAGAAAAGGGCAGAATATGGCTACTGGCCTAAAGTCAAAACCTGTGTGACATTAAATTCCCCTGTGGGAAAAACAATTATATACATACACACACGTGAATTATTTGGATACTTCGTCCTAACTGCAAAAGAAAATCTCTAGCAATATTATTTTCAGTGCAACATGTATAAGAAGTTTAAAACCAAGTGCATGAGGGACGAAATACTCTCTTATTTTACCAATGTCCAGAATTCCTGTCTTCTCATTTTGTATACGTTTAGTAACTACCTTAATGATATTTGTACAGTGAAAATAAATTTAAAACATTTGGAAAGAGAAGCACAGCAAGTTTTCATTTTAAAAACATCAGTTCAAATTAACATGGTATCCAAACTGAAAAAGTATAATGAAACATTACATTGGATTTGGAGACTTGTTCATAATAGGTAAGAGATCAGAAAGCAGTTTGTCTCGAACATGCCAATTTTTTCAACAGTCTGGCTTTTCAAGTTTTGTTGCATTAATAATAAAAAACTGAGCATTATGAGGTTTTTGTTTAAAAAGTGTGTTCATTTTAATGGGTTTAGTTAATAACATCAAATGAATGGTACAAAATTGTGTCCTTTTTCACATTTCCATACATCATATTATGGACCAGCTGAAAATCTGGACTAGAAATGCATAAAGTGTCTATTAGCCCTAACCTCATTTTTGCCATGTCAAGGAGATATGCAGAAACATGCATTTGTTAACAATGACATGTTAATACTAACTTAAACAATAAGATATGGCAAAGCGTGCACTGTGTTTGCACAGGCATGTGACAGGGTGAAAACAAAATGTCAGGTGCTGCCAACAAAATCAGAAGTGAATACACACTGACATTTTGTGATGATACGCTTAGCTTTTTATTTTTCAATGTTTTAAATAGTTGCAAATATTTAAATAATATTTAAAATATATATCCCCTATGGAAAGCATTTATTGGAAGACAGGTTGAAAGATTTTCCTTTTTTTTTTTTTTTAAAGTATATCATTTAAACAATATATAAATATGATACAGGTCATAGGATTCTAGAGGCTCTGAAGCCTGTAGCTTCTTTCAGAGAGAGTTTTTTCAACACCTTTTTATTTTCTGCTTTTTACTAGCAAAACTTTGGAAATAGCAGCCTGGAAAGAACCTGCCTTTACAGAAATACTGTATTTCAGTGAAAAAATAGAGGGGGGGGGGGTGGGGAGGAGAGAGAGAGAGAAAGAAAGCAAGAGAGAGCAAGTGAGACTGCTAATATGCTGGGAGCCAAAGGGCTAGAAGTAAAGCCTTATTTAATTACCACACATTGAATTTCATTAGTTTCTCTAGTTGCCATGTATTGAAATGTCTAAAGAGGGTTTTGTTACTTCCTAGCGCATCTTTTCTTCTAGTTGTTTTTGCAGTCAAGTTAATGCTGAATTTCCATTGGTAAAAGATGTTAAGACAGTAGGATTTCACTGCTGTATCAAGGAAGAAAGATGATTGGGATGTGGATGCAGAATTTACTCTTATCCAACCACAGTAATCTGAAATGCAACAGAGCAAAGCAGGATACTTGTGGGAAAAAAAGCGATTTTACATTGACATTTTTTCTAAGTTTGCTTCAGTATAAAAATTCCTCTTCAGTTCCCAGTAAGTTTTATTCTTCCTTAATGTTCCTTTGAACCCTTACAGGTTTTCCAGATTTGTAATATATCTTGGCTTGATACCCTAATAATCCAGCTACCATCATTCTAGCCAAGAATGGAATAAACTCCTTTATATTACTCTTTACTACACTGGACTGATTGTTTTCAAGCAATGCAACGTACACCCTATCATCTATAGGCAGAATACTTGGTCTAATGACCTAGAGAATGAGCTTGAGTGAAGTCTCCTCCCTAACAATGCAAACACTAACATGATGTCCATCTAATTTCTTTTTGTTTAAATGTACCTGCTTTTATAAGGCCAGTTACCCAAAAAGCCACTATGATTTCCACTAGTCTGAGGGCTTAGTTTGGGCTTGGTCTAAAGTGATTGGTCTCCTAAACTTCCGTTCAGACTCGTACAAGAAGTATAGAAGTAGAGACATCTTAAGTTATTAAAATGAAGAGAAGCTTATCCTCATTTGCTACTTCCTTGTAAAATTGTGAAGGACCTGTAGCTAACAAATTCTGACTAGCACTTTACTACATAATCAGGGAGCCAGCCATACTATTCCCTCCTCAATCTATATCATATTTATTTTTAAACCTATAGATCAAAGGATACACTAGGTAAATCTCTATATATTTAATATTCCCATTTAAATTAACAGATTTTAAACGACCAGTCTTGGTGTCTGTCACTTCACTGATTGGTATCAGTACAACAGTTGAACTTTAAAATCAGGAAGAGGAAGAAGCATGTCTTACAAGATTCATTACTGCACAAAAGAAATATGGCGGTTCTCCCACCATCCCCAACACCTCAATTCCCTCCTGTTCACTGAAAGAGCAAATTACATGCATGCACTTCTAACCTTCTGTTCTTTTTAAATCAAAATTCGTATCAACCCTCTTGATTATGACAGGCCCAGAGGCAGCCAATGTCTCAGGTGATTTGCTGGTAAACTGCCTTTTTACAACAGATGAAGTATGAAAAGGCTTTTAAATAGGCAAGGGGCATTTACCAACTTCCATTCCAGTCAGTTCACAAATATAAAGGAGAATTATTGCTTTTAATAAGATAAAGAGCTTTTAAAATATGGTCACTATCCAATGAGAATCTAAATGCTATCAATTAAAATACTCTACCTTATTCTTTTTTAACCCCTAATTTGATTACTTGAGATGAAATAGTTCCATTTTCACATCCCTTTATTATGTTTTATATAAGTCTATGGTCTAATGAATATATTAATAGCTAAACAGAACCAAAACAGAAAAAGAAATGGAAAAAACAGATCACTCTGAACCTCAAACATATCTAATTTGGCTACTGAATGGTAAACCCTGCTTTCCTGGCTGAAATTAAGGCACTAAGCGGCAGCAAAAAGATAAAGGAATGAATATTTTTTCTACATTATCTGAAGGAAGAACTGACATTTCTTATTTCCTTAGGACCCCAGCAGTATACACATTTTGAATGACTGAAGTAAGGCATTCTGTTGGCAAAATTAAAGAAAACGTTCTACTGTTCTGAGTCTATTACATTCATAGTCTGAGTGTGACTAGTGGCACTGCTAACAGTTAAAATGAAAAACAGCTTTAAAAAAAAAAAAAGAAAAAAAAAAGAAAAGGTATTTTTGAAGATCTGAAAGGCACCAAAAAGAGAACAGCTCTGGTCACTGCTAAATCTAAAAATAACTATGTAAGCTGTGTTTAACACTGCATATAGTCTAATCAATCATTAATCTTTGTTGACAAAATGATAAAAAAAGTGTAGTAGCTCTTCATTTAAACTCTCAATTAATCATGTACTAGTTTAGTAAGAAATTTATTTTCACGTATCAGAAAATTCCTGCAGTGTCTAACACAACTACACTTAAAGCAAAACTAGTCTAGTATGCATTATTCTGGTTAACACTGAAGCAAACCTGTATAAACAAAAAGGGTTACCTCAAGATATATAGTTTACAATATGAAAATCAACATATAAATGAATAGGATTTACTGAAAACAATGGAAAGTGTATTACAAAGGTACATGAAACAATTTTAACCACAATATTTCCTCTGTGAAAAATACAACTATTAGTGAGATAAAATGTACAATTGATTTTTTTCCAAAAGAAAAAAAAACACAGTATAAAGGAAAATATTTTTCTTCAAAACAGGGAAAATAGTTAAGGTCATTGTCTTTCATTACAATATAATTTGACACAAAAAGCAGTCATAGGATTGCACCAACTCCATGTCCAGCATCCTGAACATGATTAATAGTAAAAGGAGTCCATAAAGCATGACGACATTTCTGAATTTTATGATGGCAATATTTGTATACAGAATTTGATGTCACATCAGCTCTGTTTACAAAATGTACAATACTCTAAATTTGGTGGCCAGACAGAAATGCAAATATTAGTTTACCCCAACCCTGACTTTTTCTGGTGTTCAGTCAGAAAAAGCCACAGTATTAAGTGTTATCATCTCCAAAGCAATAAAGAAAAAACTATATTTAGTGCATGCTTTATTGTTTGTCAAAAAACATTTTTGAAAATAAAACTAAAGTTACCCAATAGTTTACAAAATATAAAAATCATTTTCAGGTTAAAAATGTGGTTATGTTTGTTTAGTTCCATCTCTAAAGGACTAATTTCCTTGGCAGCGTCACTTTTCCTTAGCTAGAGCCAAGGCACAAAGTTCCAAAAGAGAAAAGAAATCCCTATGAATAAGCACGTAGTCTGGCATTATAAGAGTACTCAGAGCCTCACTGAGCTTTCTGTTCCAACAGGTTAGTGCTATAGAAAAACATGAGATTTGGGAAAAAAAAATATTATAAACATTTCTGCTGGACACGATTCAAAAGTTCGCCAAATTTTTCAAAAAGATCCTCCACCCATTTTATATTTTTCATGCACAGCTGGACGATTTCCTCCTGTCCTAGATCTGCACTCTTTTTCTGAACGGAAGAAATCTATTTAAAACACAGAAAGACACAAATTAGCCCGACAATAGTACACACTTAAATATTTAGAATACAAATCCTTAATCTGTCAAAAAAGTAGTATTTTTTTTTTAAATAATTGTTTTAGTCACAATACGTTTAATATAAAGATCACGGAATTGGTCCCTGAAGGTGGCTCACACATAGAACACACCACTTATAACCCTGCCACCTGACCTGTCCTAACCAGGAGTTTGCACAGAACACAGCTAGGAAGTCAGTGTCATAAAAGACTCCATGTTTCCAATATAGGAGCACTTAGCAGACAGGCCACAAAAGCCACCAGGGTATGGGTGGAACAGACCCTAACCTATCCAAGTGGATCCGTCTAAGCTAGTTTCTGACAAGTCTTAACACAGTCCAAGACCAATTTAGTCTCTGTGATGATGCCACTGTTCACTTAACTATTACAGGAAAAACCACAAAGAAAATGAGTGTACTTTCAAATAGGCTGATTCTGTTTAAATAAGGAGATGACCTTATAACATGAAAAGTGTGGTGCCTCTGGTTCAAATGGAGAGAGAAAAAGATATCAGGAAGAAATGGGAGATGACAAGAGTGGCTGATATGCAAGTCAAGGATGAGGGGTGGGTGAAGCGGGCAGTATTCGATTTGCTGATTTGGATCACTGTCTCTATTCGATTCAGCCGAATCTGACTCAATTCCGATTCAGAGAATCGGCGATTCGGCTATAGACACAGCTTTATGTTTTTTCTACGTACCTCAAGGTACCAGGCGTGGCTTGTGAATGCTGAGAGGGTGGGGTGCATGGAGCATTCCACAGGAGCATGGGGGTGTCCCTTGCACGCTTGGTGGCAGATCCCCCCTGCGCTCCAGCTCAGCAATTGGCTGCAGGGGGACCCCAGGTGCCCCCCCAGACCCAGGAGGCACCAGTCGCTGAGCCGGGGGGGCGTGGCGCGGGGGGCAGTTTCCCAGTGTGCACCCAGAAGTGGACCAGAAGTAGTTCCAGTCCACTGCCATGTGCACAAGGGATTCGGCCACCGAATTGGGCCAAATTGTCTCCGAATCAAATCAGCGACTGAAGCTTCGCACAGCCCTATCACAGAGCACTGGGAGCAGTAAACTCCAGTTTGGCCTGACTGATACTTTTCTCTGTGAAAGCCTGTAACTTGGTGGGCCTGCCATAAGGCCTCGGATCCCTCTTAAATTCTGTCCAAATTATGGCCACCTAGAAAGCAGTTTTCATCAATGGCTGGTAAAGACAGCACCGGAGACAAAGGATCCATCAGTGCAATTCCCTAATGTAGGGAAAGACGGAACTAATGAACTAGTGGACATTAGATTGTGAAGGACCTATAGTTAACAAATTGAGTCCTTTTAAGAATTGGGATACAGCTGGATTGGGAAGACCACATCCCTGAACTGGAGTTCAATTAATAGTTAACACTGGCAAATGTGCCCAAACTAAATTAACAGATAGTCCTGACTGTTTCGAAGGTGGAGCAGATGTTGCACTGCCCAGACAGGAAGCCTCTTCCATTTGGCTATGTATGGTTTTATCTTTGTCAAGGGTTTTTCACTGTGAATTAAGATGTCATGTATTGCAGTGGAGCAGTAATCATCCAGCCAACACCTGCAGTCAGGTGCATGGATCCTGGGAAAGGGTGAAGAATCCAGTCATTGGTCACTGAGACCATATATTTATATGTATGAATATATCTATCTAATCATGTATTTTAAAGGGACTTACAGTCACCTGGTCCAACCTCCTGCACAAATACCAGAATGTTACTCTTAAAACATCCTTGGCCCAATGCTTATGCATCTTCTTTTTGAAAACCTCTGATGGAGTTCCTTGTGCAGTCTATTCTGCTGCCTTAATGTTCTAACAGTAAAGAAGTTTTTTCCTGATATCTAATCTAACTCTAATTTGCTACAATTTAAAGCCATAACATTGTGTTCCAATCTCAGCAGCAAGGGAAAACAGATGTTCTCCCTCTTCTTTATGGCAGCCTTTCAGATATTTGAAGACTGCTATCATGTCCCCCCCTTTAATCACCTTTTCTCTAAGCTAAACATGCCTTATTCTCTCAGCCTTTCCTTGTATGGCTTGCCTTCCAACCCCTTTATCATTTTGTCACCAACCTCTGGACCCTTTCTAACTTCTCCACATTCTTTTTCAAATTAAGAGCCCAGAACTCCACACAATACTCTAGATGAGGCCTTACCAGGGCTGAGCAGAATGGCAATGTCATCTCTCAAGTCTTACACGTAATATTCCTTTGGATTGCCTTTTATGCAACTGTATAACATTCATGTTGAGTTTATGATCCAACAACCCCCCCACAAATCTCCTTCTTGATGTTACTACCTAAGCCAGTTCTCTCTCATTCTGTATTTGTGCTTTTGCTACTTCTCCTTAGGTGTAGCACCTTACATTTGTTTGCACTGAACTTCATCCTGTTGTTTCCAGCATAGCTTCCCAATGCATCAAGATCCTTCTGAATTCTACTCCTAACCTCCAAAGTGTTTACAATCCTTTCCAATTTCATGCATTTGCAAACTAGATCAAGCAGCTCTCTATTCTGACATCCAAATCATTAATAAACATGTTAGTTGTGCCAGACCCCGAAAGAACCCCACTTGAAACCACCTGCCATTCTGAAACTGATCCATTTATAATTACCCGCTGTTTGCAGTTACTGAGCCAATTATCTATCCATCTTATAGCAATTCAGTCTAGTCCACATTTCTTCAGTGAGCTTATATGAATGTTGTGTGGGACTTTATCAAAAGCCTTTCGAAAGTCCAACTACACTATGTCCACTGCGTTCCCTTCATCAAACCAACTTTTTATTTTAGTGAGGAAGGAGATCAGTTTGATTTGGCATGATTTTTTTCTGGCCTCTGGAAACTGCTTAGTGGCTGTTCCCCAGGTGGAGTGGGGGAGGACATAGCTGAAAGACCAAGTTACACCCACCGTTTGGAAAGCATGCTGCTGTATTCTGTCACAATGATGCTGAAGCACCCTGGCAAGTACAGCAGGGAGCTTCATGTCTGTCCATGGCCTGAAGTGTTCCAAATTGGTGTGGAACTTGGAGCACTTCAAATGTACATCTGTCCAAGGCCTCTGTTGTGTTCTCTCAGCAAAAATTCCAAGGGATACTCTGTATTAACTTCCTGGGGTTGCTCAAATAGGGGTGGGACAGGCCAGGTGAAAGGGCTTTCAGGCTAGGGATAGAAGTTATACATAAACTCGTTTAAGTGATCAGAAACCGGTTTAACCTGAAACAGAACAGAATCTCAGTGCACATAAACCAGTTTCAAAATGGCCAAAACCAGTCTGAGATAAACCTGGTTGAATGTAGAATGAGACTTAACTGACTGAGGTCAAACCGGTTTACTGAACTTCTGTCCCAGACCCCTTCCTGGTTTAAGTTAAATCAGAGTCCCCCAGCATCCTAGCATGCTCTGCAGCCCTGGGATGGGCTGTGCTGTCTGCTCCAGCAGAGCAGGGCTGGCCCCACACCTCTGCTCTCTAGCTGGAGCAGCGGCAGACACTGGCTCCCCTAAGGCGAAGGGTGCAGGGAAGGGGTTTATTCCCAGCTCCCTCCCCTGTCCCACCAGCACAGACCGCAGCCAGAGTCTGCCAGGCAGGGGCACAGCAGCCCATCAGGCATTTCATCCCACTTGCCGCTTTAGCAGTGGGGTGTGTGGCCAGCCCCAGCAGCAGCTTCAAGCTAACAGGGGCCAGAGGGAGGCTTAATTCCCCCCTGTGTTCCCTGTCCCACCAGCAGAGACCCAAAATGGGGTCTGCCCGGCTGGGGCGGAGCATCCTGTGTCAGGATCCCTCAACCCCTTTTGCTGCTGCAGTGGCAGGGGTGGAAGCATGGCCAGCCGCCCACCTGCCATGGCCCCCTGAGGCAAAGGGGGCAAGGAGGGTGTTTATTCCCTCCTCCATCCCCTCCTCCCCCCAAGGGACTGCAGCAGGGGTTTGCCAGCCCCAGCTACCACCTCTGCCACTCACCACCAGCCAGGCAGACTCCAGCTAAGGTTTCCTGGGGGGGAAGAGGGGAGGGGGAATAAACCCCCTTCCCTGTCCCCTTCGCCTCAAGGGACCATGCCAGTTGACATCTGGCCATGCCCCCACCCCTGGGGGGTAGGGGTGTGTGGAGAGCAATCCTGACACAGGCTGCTCTGCCATGACCAGGCAGACCCCAGCTGGGGTCTGTGCCTGTGGGATTTTGGGGGGGGGGAGGGGGGGAATTAAACCCCCTTTTGTTTTCCCATTTGCTTGAGGCTGCAGCCAGTGTTGGCCATGCCCCTGCTGCTCAAGTGGCAAGGAGGGTGGGAAATGCCTGGCTGGGGCCACTTCCCCCATCCCCTCCAGGCACATCCTGACTGGGGATCGTGCAGACCAGAGTGAGGGTTTAAACTCCTCCCCAATCATATTCAGCCTGCTGGGGCCTAGCTGCACCCCCCTCAGCTCAGTTCGTCTCCAGCTGAGGGCTCGCTTTAACATCCCATAACTTCTGGCTCAAGCCACTGCAGGCATGTGCCTGCACTTGTGGAATAAAAAGTAAGTATCTATTCACTTGCTTGCCATTTCAATCTACACAGGTTAGACTAACCTGCAAAGATTTAATTGATTCAGGCTCAGGCTTTTTGAACGTCCATACTTAGCCTCAGTGTTAGGCAATGTAACATACTACTGGGTGGCCGGTGACAAAGACTGGTTTGGTGGACATACTTGGTCTAGTCTTTGATGAAGCCAGGGACTCAATATGGAGTTCCATGGCCTCTCTCAGTGCAGTCTTAATACACGGATGGACTTTTGGTGCTGGCTTCAGGTTTGGTATAGGACTTCTCTGTGCCCTAAGATTTGCCAAAGGCAAAGTCTCAGGGAAAGTTGCATGGAAGGGAATGGGCTCTAGTCACTGGAACAGTGCTTCTTATGGCATCTCAGAAATGTTCACTGATATGGTTTGCTGCATAGATGGCACAGACCAAGCCCCACTGGAAGCTTCCTTTACATTTATGAGATACACATGCACTAAGAATGAAATCTGTGTGGAGAGTCACTCAAAAGTTAAATCAAGCCTGTTTGTGTTTAATATAAAATAATCAAAAGTGGCCTAGTTCAAAATGTTACCAGAATACATGTATATGCTAATATGCAAGAAAAAATGTTGAAAAATGAGGAACAAGTGGCATGAGAGAAATTTGCTATTTGTGGCAATTGATAGTTTAACCGTAGGAATTAAAGAAAAACAGACCATTGAGAAATAGGCGTTTTAAAAGGTTTCCTTTATAGAAGTTAGTATTTCACAGAGAAAATTCACTTATTTTAAAATATAAAAGAAAAATGTCATCCTGCTTTAAGTGCAAACATAAAGAGTGCTTTAACTATGGAGCCACTACCAGTACCACTGCTGACACTGCTCATTTTAACAGACATCTTGTGCAGATGACTAGGATAATCCATGAAGGTTAACTATTGATTATACTGTATTAGTTTGAAAAAAAAGTTGTTTAGTTTCAACAGAATCATCATCTTCTTTAATGTTGAAGTCAGAAAAACAAATGTGCTGCCTCACACTGATGTTTGGTAAGTTATTCATAGACAATTTAACTTTCTGTACTGGTTTGCAGTGAGTCTAATATAATGTAAAAAAATAAGCAGCAGAACAATACTCACCTCCTCTTTACATGTCAGATATATGTGGTATTTGTAATGATGGAGTGAGTGATACAGAGAGTACAACTGTATTTTTTCTGGATCAACTGTAAACTCCTGCAGAAAAAAATAGTTATTTTTAGACATTAATGATGTTAGTTGAAAGAAAAATTCACTGAATATTAGACTTTTTATTGGCCAATAGATTAATGCCAGTTTTAGCATTTCAGAAATAGAAAGTAACTATAGATCGGTGGTTCTCAATCTTTTCAGACTCAAAGCACCCGTTGGAAAATGCCACCTTTTAGCTTTCACTCATTTTTTTTTACTATGGAAAAATACTAGAGCAATTCTTTTGTTCCAAAAAACTCAGAAAGACCACAACAGATCAGAATGTATTTGATAGTATGGATTCCAAATTGAAATCTTTGGGTTTATCTTGTGAATCATGTATAGGTGTCTGCACACCTAACTGTGCTAATATCACACAGCAGCAACCATAAAAGGATCTCAAGGCACTGCAAGAATCACTGCTTTAGATACTCCCTGACAAAGTAGAAAACTATGTTAAGCATTCTTGCAGAAAAATTTAGTATTACCTCGCCCTAGTTTGTTTTCAGTATAAAGTTATCTTCCTTATTAAAGTTGGGTTTGACCACTTTCTTCCATTATTTTCATTACCCGGAGGAATTAAATGGTCATTTTTCAAGAATTATTGTGATCTTCGTTAGCAGCAGAAGATGCAGCTTTCTGACTCACTTCATCTGCCAATCTGATACAGTTTTTTGGAAAGGAGAAGGCATATTTTGTATTAGAAGAGTGAAAAGAACTTACATAAATTGCTCCAAAAACTTATAACTTTGGCAAGAAAAAAAAACTTTGTTTTATATTTGCTGGTTGATGGCATCTCCAGAATTTACTGGGATTAGCTAAAAGTACGTGTGGATTTATGTCCATAAAATCCAGTTACGACTGTACTGGTAAAGCCACGAGTCACATATATTTTTCCAGCTTGCTACATTTATTCTTTTAGCAATTAGATATGCAATCCAATTTCTGTCAATGAAGGTAAGTGAAAAGGGTAGAACAAAAACATTTAACAGTTTAACTACATGGCCTGCAACTTTTCTTAAAATGTGTATTTCTTCTAAAGGTAATATTTTTCTCTACGGTGTCTAATAGTTTCTACAAAGTATTCATCATTGTTTAAGCATTGGTAGGTAACAGTGGTAAGAACTAAATAGTGACTTTGCCATGAGCCCCGGTAGGAGCATGCAGTAGTTGTGCCACCCCAGCTGAATATAAAATGGCTTATTCAGAATATCAGAATCTGCTGTTAGTTCACTCTCCTCCTGACCCCCACCACTCTCCTGATTGGTGGAAAGAGATGAGGGGATGCAAAAGACCTTTGCCTAGCCTGTCTTGATGTATCATAAGGGTGAAAGGGAGAGAAGCCAAGTCCGTTTCTTCTCCCTGCCCTTTCCTTGCCACCCATGCTGGAAGGAAGTAGCACTTCAAGGAGACTGACTGTTTCCCCTGGCTGCTTGCAGTGTGAATACCTGGCATGGTATAAGAGGTTGCCTCATGTCCCCTTAATTTCCTGTATGGGTTTGCAGCAGAGACCATGGTTTGGCTCTAAATATGTCCTTTTTAAATAAGTTAACAATTCTGTTCAAGAACTTGTGGTCTAAAATGTTATTATAATGTATGCATTCTATTTTGCTTATCTATTAGAATGCAATAATTAGTATTCTTGAAAATTGAAAGGAACTAGGTCATTCCTTTCAGGTGATTAAACATGCTGTTTCAAATCAAATTTTAAAAATTTATTAAATTATAATATTTTTGCCAAATTCAGTAAAGATTTTATTTTTTTGATGAATTCACGGACTATAAAAGTATCAACAAAAAATCATTTTGGAATCATTTTGTATCATGTTAGAAATACAATCACAAAAGTGAAGACCATTTTAAATATTTACCTGTGCTAGCTTAGTGGTTGATTTAGAAGCCCTCAGTGTTTTCTTGTTGTAAGCTTTCCCATTCATTTTAATTTTAGAAATAGTAGCTCCTCCACTTTTTGATTTAGAATCACGAGTGATTACTGTCAGTTCAGGAAAGTTTTCCAAAGCATTCTTAAAACACAGCACAGAAACAAAAAGGATTATGACTTTAAGAATTCTACCAAAAGAGAACTTATCAATTATTCAGATTCCTTAAAAGCTGAGGAATTAGTCTCCAAGTTAATTTCAACAAGTAAAAAATATGCTATTCCTAAAATGACTTAGGAATAAGATCGGTTAGCTATCAAATAAATAACTTGTTTTTGACTAGCTATTATGTCTTCAGAGGATCAGATCCCTTCACAAAAGTTTAGCAGAAAATTTTGAGACCTTCATTAATAAAATAAATGAGTCAGAAATCCAACAAGCAATTTAGGATGAAGGCCTAAGTGTTTCAGAAACATCAGTAAAATGGCTTTATCATATCTGTGAATTAGGGAAGCATTATCTTCCTCTTTTGAAAAATGAGAAAACTCAAGCACAGAGCTTTTACAGCCACACGCTTTAGTTTCACACTATAAGCTTCTAAAGCCCAAAACAAAATTCAGATTGTCAATCTCCTGATTGTTAGCCATGTACTTTAGTTCTGGTAACAAAGACTAGCTTCTCAAAAAGTAAAACTAAAAACTTCCAAAAATGTAACATGCCCGTTTCATTAAAAAATCTCTTATCCAATACTAGTCTGGAATACTTCAGAAATAAACTTGTATTTGACAGTAACAGTGGGAACAGGAGCACAATACTTGCACTTTATTAATGCTACTGCTTTATAAAGAAAATTCTGTGAATTAACTGAACTCAGTTCCCCAGAACTGCAAAGGGCAGAAATAGCACTAATGCTTAACCCTCCCTTCCCCAATATAGACAGACAGGAGATAAGTAGATAACAGGGTAACAAGGATGCTCCAAAATACTGGAGCTGGAATACTGGAGATGGGCATACAGGTGATGCTACCAGTTTCACTACTGCTGGAATATGACCAGCTTGACTTTTTCTGCTTTCTGTAGATAGGGCAGGTCAGGGCTTTCTTAGAGGCCAGAAGGAAATGTAGTAATCACCTTGACTGATTTTCTTCCTAATATTAGGCCACGTGATTTTTATCCAGTAACTCTTGTATTATATATACCCCATTATGTTAATACAGCAAGGGGAAGGGATTAAGACTGTTGTACCAGTCCCCTCTTAAACCCTTGCTGGGAAAGGAGACAAGAGACAATCTGCTTTCTAAGCTTTTTCCATAGCAAGTGAAACAACTCTTTTGGCAGGAAAGACAGAAGTGCTGGGGAGCCAGGAAGTCCAATCCTGTCAGCCAGCTTCCAACAACAGTAAAATAACTCTCAACTTTCTCTTCCCCTCCTTACAAATCTGTTTCTGAACTATTTACCCATCTTGGAAAAGGTGTTTCCAAGTGGGTTTGGGAAAAGGGAAGAACAGGCATCAAATATCATTACAACTTGTCCTACCCATCTCTTCCTGACTGGTACACATATCCATACCAGCATCCCGCAGCATATCTGGTCCCTGACCCATCCCTTCACTTTTTCTTGCCTTGTGTTCACCAGTGGTACATGCATCTGTCCCACACTTTTTCTACACCTTAACTTAGGACTTTAGATAAAAGGATTCTTCTTCCACCTGTAACCCCCCCAGGTCTAAGAAGTCCTGAAATGGCACTTTACCTCTTCAAAGCTGGGATGTCTGCTGTGCTACTCCTTAGGGAAGCCATTTATCAAAATTTATAGAATATAGGACACTAAAGAAAAAAATTCTCCAAAGGGACATCAAGTTAGTTTTCTTTTGAGGATCTTGACAAACTTAGTAAGTAAAACAGTTCATGGGAAGTAAAACTGAACTTTATCTGTACAGTTAAAAATCCTAATCCCCAAAAGTTTAAGTGTAACATACTAAGATTTAATATAGTATCTTCTAAACCTATATTCTACCCCTGTTACAAATTTGTCCTCTGCCATATACTTAAGTATATTCAGCAACTCAATTACCAATGTTTTAAACTAAAAAGTTAAAAAAATACCTTTAATGTATGCTCCAAATGTAATTTGGGAAGCAGTCTTTTTCTATTATCATTCAGCATGCCATCAATTTTTCTCATATGAGGCAGAAGTAGCTCATCTAAAAGACATGCAATTTTGTAAAGTTAACACTTAAATATTAACACAAAACTTTTCCCCTACCTGAACCATAGACCGACCTGGTACTGCTTTACCCAGCCTTCAGGGCAAAAGGATAGGGTGCCACTCATTTAGTGAGTTAACAGAGGAACCACAGATTGTTGCTGCCCACCTACTGCACCTGCTAGTGTTTTCACTGATGACAACAAAATTCAGTGGCAGGTAAAGCAGGGGCATAAGGGAGGGAAGCTGCTCCATTAACCCCCATGAGCACATGTGATCATGAGTGGTGCAAGGCAGTTATGATCATTAGCATAAGCTGAAAGTAAAAAACACTGCAATGCAGTTTGCTTATACTACCAAAGTTCTAAATAAAAGAGTTTAAAATCATTCATTTTGTTTTATAAGTTAAAAAAGAGAACTTGGTACTTCAGTATAAAACTCAGCACATATACCACGACAACACTTAGCTGTTGGGTTAGATATGGTATAATGTAAATGCAGCCAGTTCTTTTCTTTGTTAAAAGCTCAAAAAGGAGATGGAAAGGGCATTGTAGAGAATAAATTTCACAGACAACTTTAAACAGTTCCCTAAATCTCCCACTATCATGCAAGAAAATTTGCAGTTCAGAGACGGGTTGTTCAGAAGTAGGCTCAGGTTAGGAGAACTACCTTTTATTAAGATTATACAACTCCTAAACAATTGAACAAAATGCAATAAAACATAAGTAAGTGGCAATGTGGTGCTTGAGAAGACTGTTTATTTCTAAACTGTTCAGTCCTTTATTCACACAAGCAGCCCTTCTTCATTCTACTGACATAACTGCTGCAGATATAGGTCCTTACAGGATGTGTGTAAAAACTGAGTCTCAAAAAGGGAACGGCTTTTGAAACATGGATAACTCAATTTTGCAGCAGCTTTACACTACGGAAATGCATGCTGATTTCTATGCTTCAGTCTTCTTACATCAGTCTATGAGAAAACTGACCTAAGGTTTGTTTGCTACAGTTCACTACAGAATATATTTAAATTTCAATGCGACAGAACTAACTCCATCAAGTCATTGGTTCTCTTGAAGGTAACCTGGGCATAATTATATTCAAATAAAAATTGTGAACCAAAACTTCAACAAGTGCTGAAAATGAGTGCATGATGAAGCAGGCATGTATTTGAAAACGTTCTTAATTAGAAGCAGTTTTTGTAAAATGCTTTTTGATGGAGGCCATCTTGATAAAAAAATGGATTGTGGCTGCACCTAACAAGATGCTAGCCCAATGGAATTAGCTACCATTGTGCCGTATTCAGGTTAAGCAATTAACAATTAGAAGAATACTGTAATATTTTATTAATAAACAGTTACAGAATTTTTCTATTAAATTCTAATCTAGACTTCAATTATTTACTATATTTCCCTACATACCACATGGACTCTTCCTCTGAAATTAGCCACTGGAACTTGGGGTGTGTGATTTGAATTAAAGAGATGGCTGGCAGGTAGGTAGACCCTCCTGCTCACTGTGTTGTCCCCTGTTCAGCATGTGCCAGGTTACTGCCCCTCTTCCCAACTTCACTTCATTAATGGGACACCCCTTAGGCTGCTGCTGAGATGAGGAATTGTCTGCCACCAGCATCTAGGACAGAGGTGCTCAGCCCCTAGCCCACAGAGCTACATCATCTGGACTGAAGGGTTCCTCATGGGTCCGGAAATCTGGTAGTGGAGGAGCAGTGGCAATGCTGCTACCAAATTTGCAAGCCCCGTGAGGCTGGACTGGGCCCTGGGTGGGCCGCTGCCATGAGGCTACATCAGGCCCTGGGCGGGCCAATCCACATGCCAAATCGAACCCACAGAGTGACCTGGCACTTCTCATCTGGCCTGCGAGGTGAAGAGGATGGGCACCACTGATCTATCAGGTTAACAGAGGAGCCACAGGTTATTGCTCCCTGCCTATTGCAGCTGCTGGTGGTGTTCTCACTGATGTGGCAGCTACAGTAGGGACACAGGGGGAGGGCAGCTTCTCTGTTAACCCTGTGAGCATGCATGATTAGTAGTGGGGCAAAGCAGTTATGATCTTTCCAGTTGGTGAAAAATTTCTCTCTTCACTCTACCGTCTGAAAACAAAGTGCATGTCTTATTCAGGGGTGTATGCTCTGCAAGACAAAAGAGTGGCACTGGGGAAGAACAGCATACTTGTGGAAATAGATTGGGATTTCAATCATGCATGTATCTTACAGTCCGTTTTTCAGATTGTTAAAAGTCATGATATGATAAAACTGGAATACAAAGCAAACAAGCCAGAGACCTTATTTTGGCAACAACAACATTTGCCCTGAAGAACTTCATTTATAGATATTTGTTTTTTAGTACAAAGAAAATACAGGCTCAGAATATAGTTTTACACAGTACTGAAGAATATTGAATTTAGGTGAATGAGAAGTTTTGTCAGCCCTTTAGCAAATACAATATACACACAAGGCCTTGTATGCCTTAAAGGGCAGATAAAAGTCTTCATGTGAAACAAGAAGAGGCTTTACATTTGTTTTACTAATACAAGGTGTACACCTAAAAGTGACAGACTAATAGAAAACACTAGGGCACAAGTGTTAAACATACTGTACCATTGCTCTTTTCCAAGGCTTGCATTGTATCTGGATCCAAGGCAATGCTAACAAGCAGCTCCATGTAACTCTTAAAAGTCTCCTTCATCGCTCTCGTGTTCAAAAACCGAGTGACAAATGGAGCTGGAGGTACAAGCTCTGAAAAGGAAATGGAACACAATGACTATTTTCTCTTTCAAACAATCTGAAAATAGTACCATTTGGGAATATACAAATATTTCGAAACCAAACGCTTTCATTGTTAAGCACAAGTGACCTCTAGTGGTATCCTAAAAGTGTAACACAAGATATTATGACAAAAAAACAAACAAGCAGTCTGTATACCAAAGAGATGAAGCCTTACAGGGTATCAGATAAATTCCAGTATTTCCTTAAAAGATGCAGAATTACCTGCATTTAGATACTCTGGTAATGAGTGCCTTAGAGAAAAATGTATCTTTTACAAGCAAAGGTCTAGAGAAAAGAATAAAGAAATATCCTTGTCTCACACAGAGTGCAAAAAGCAATTTCTTGCTCCTGCTTAGATGTTTCCAGAGACCAACAATTTCAGATGAGTCAAAAAGTTCAAAAGCAAAGTCACTTAGGATTTTGAAGTACCACTGAATCAGTCACACTTCCATTTGCTCATAAAAGCCTGTATAATAAATTCCTCTAACAAACAAGTATATGTTACCTAGTGTCACTTTCCAAAATCTTTTTAATTTTTAGCCACCTATTTCATTAGTGAGATTACTCCATTCTATCAAGGTTCCTCAATTACTATAGCTGCCAGTTCCCTTTAAAGTAGCCCTTACACTAGTAAAAGGAACAGCTGAATACTGTATCTTTAGGAGTGCACTGATAAAGATTTTCTTGGTCAATACCAGTAGGTGATTAACCAGTCATATTGGCCGATACTGATCTGACAGCTTATTTACAGGAATGCAACTGGGCAGCTTGGAGAGCAGCGTCCTGCTGGTAAGTCTGTGGGGGTGAAGAGGTGTGGAGGAGGGAAGGGGCATAGGGGTGCGAGGCGCAAAATCGAGGCCCCCATGGTGAGGGAGGAAGTGGGGCAGGGGCAAGTGCTGCCCAGCCAGGGTGGTGAATGAGACCCTGGGGCTGGGAGTGGGATGGAACTGAAGGTGTTTTGTACAGTGGGCATGGAGGGGCTGCAGGGGTGCTCCCCGCCATTGTGTGCACCTCTAGGGGAGGCACAGGGGGCATATGCCCCCTGGATTTGTGTGCAAAGCAAGGATGGACTGCCTGCTGCGGGCTCGGGGCTAGGGTCTGCGCCAATTTCTTCCTGGCGCGGGGGCAGTGCTGGGAGGGGTTACTACAGGGTGGACTATAGCTGCCCCAAGATTCCCTGTAACCACCCCTGCCTACCCCATCCCCACACGCTTGGAGCTCAGTCCCAGCCCAGCCTGCCCCGTTGGGAAGAGGCTGGCATAGACCCTGGCCCTGAGCCAGCAGAGGGGAGCCCACTCTAGCCCTGCACATAAAACTGGGCGGGTGGGCCGGGGGGGGGGGGGGGGGGGGGGGAAGAAAGGAGAGATATGCCCCCATGCCTCCCTCCGAAGTGCGCACAGGGAGCTGCCCCCTCTCCCTCCCCGGCATCCTGTGTCTCCTGGATGAGTTGCCCACGGTTCCATCCCACTCCCAGCCCCAGGGTTGCCTTAATCGCCTCGGCTGGGCAGCGCCTGCCCCTGTCCCTGCCCAGCCCCACTCTCTACACCTCACCGTGGGGACCTCAATCCACCCCCCACGCCCCTTCCCTCCCCGTTTCTTCCCCTCCCCCCCACACTTATCGACAGGGTGCTGCTTTCCATGCTGCCCAGTGGCATTCCTGGCAGTGTGCATACTATACTGCAGCTGCATACATGCATTTATCGGTGACATCATCAGCTACACCAGCCAAAAAAAAGGCTGACTGCCGATCCAATACGCAATCAATAGATCAGTGCACCTCTACATATTTTATAGTATAATTTCATGGGCAGATCCAGACTTTTGAAAAAGTGAGGGGTACAGATGATGAGATGCACTATTATACAAAATAATATATTTTTTCCTGTTAAAAATAAACTAGAAGCTTTATTAATATGTTAGGGGCCCAGGACTGTATTATTTATTTTCAGATTGAAGCAAAAGCAAATATATTTTCATTGGAATGAGCTAAAAACAAATCTGCAGGGCTGTGAAATAGGAGCTTCATTACCAGGATTAGCTAACAGGCAGCAGAACTGCAGAACAAAGGATGGTTTGACTGGTGGAACGTCAAGACCATTAAAAAGAGAGGGCCATTAACACCTGTGGAATGAAGAGTTTACAAGTAGATTATAATGACCTATGAGGTCAATTGACTCCCTTAGCACAGCCTCATTAGAAATGTTGCTGTCCCTGCCAGGCAGTTGGTTTTAAAACTTTGGGTGGAGCAGGAATCAAAGAGGAGTCCAAATGCACCACTGTACCCCCCCCCCCCAATCATTCCCTTTAAAAACAGACTTAGATACTGATAACAGAACATGACCCACCATCGTCATCACTCTGGGCTTCAGGAGAAGAATCAGACTGGGAAGATGAAAACTCTTCTTTCCATTTTTTCCGTTTCTTTGGTGGTGGTTCTGCCTTTAGTTTTGGCTGTTTAGCTTTGGGTTTTACAGAAGAGGAGACTTTTGTTGTTGTAGGTTTTGGTGCTGGAGGATCAGGAGCTTTGTTGCTGCCACCACTTGGTTTGCAGTGAATAGTTCTGCAACAGTATTATGAACATTTTTATAAGCCATCAGAATAAACAATAATACAAAAACTAGCTTTAACAAAATATCAGTCAGATCATTTAGGAAGGAAGGTACATCTCATGGGATATGTATTTAGGTATGCTATTTCACTGCACTGTAGTATGATCAATTTAATTAAAAGCATTTAAATGCTAATTTATACCTTCTGCTGCTAAATATTAATGAATCCCTTGTGCTTAAACAGTAGTTTTCCCCATTTTACTGTGGGTAAACAGGCACAAAGTTAACTCTCTAGGCCAAGATTTTTTGGTGAATTGGCTGGCCTTGTACAGGCATTCAGGCTTTTTATCCGAAAGTAAAAATGGTTACTCCAAGAGAAAAATAACCTGGAAACAGACAGGGTTAAATCTCTCCCAGGAGTTTCCCCTAGGAGAACAAATGTCTATATTGCTATGGTTTCCCTCAGAAGAGAGCAGTCCTCTAGCATGCCCACCTCCAACCCAGGGAAACAATCTCTCACTTGCTGGACTTTGCTACTCCAGCAAGGAGCAAAATGTGCCTCCTTCACAATCCCTGTGTTGTGCTTTAAGGAAACGCAAGCTGGCCATGGGTAGTCTGGGACAGCTAATCAGGGCTGCCCTATGCACTGGAAGCATTTCTTGCCAGGCAGACTAAGGGAGCCTGCAAAACATGCTGAGACGTGCACAGCACCCTCCCTTGCCCCTCTGACCCCAGCTGCAGTGTGAGTACTGCAGGCTCTCTACTCTTCAGGGCCTCTGCATTCGAATGTCTGTACTTACAGCTCTGGGTAAGTTTTTCTACCAAGAGGACAAACATGGGAGAAGTTTCCCAATCTACATTCAAATGTGTATATGCAACCAAGGCTAGATTCTGGGGGCTCTAAACATATTCCACTCCTATTTTCCTACAGCAGCCTCCCCCAGGAGGCTTGCGCCTATAATAAGTTTTACATAAAAAATAATCATGATTTCTCTTGCAGACTTGTTACAGAAATAACCAAAACAGCTAATGAAACTTGGTGACAACACAAAGCTAGAAGGTACAGTCAATACAGAAGAGAATTAGAATATCATATAGGAAGATCTGAATGACCTGACCTTGAAGACCAAAGTAACAAACAGAATGAAATGTAATGGTACTATAAATACAGAGACATACACTCAGACACTAATAACAAGAATTTTTTGTAAAAGCTAGGAGCTCTTCAGTTGGAAACAAAGGAGGAGAAGGACATGAGTGCATTAGTCAATCAAATGATGATTAAGAGCCACTAACAATGCAGCTGTGAAAAAGGCAGGTAGACTGTATCAGATTGTCACAACCCAATTAAACTGTGCCCATGCCACTAAGCAAGAGATGCCATTCAAATCATCTTCATTTTGACGATTAAGGGTTAAAAGACATCCCTGCCAAAATTCCTTGAAACAAAACGCTAGAGGAGAATTGTAGAAAATTGGTCAGCTAAAATAAAATGCTAGGGGAAACTATATATAATTGGTCAAAAAATAAGCGTAAGCTCCTCACACGTAGCGCACACGTAACAGGTAGAGAAACCTAACCCACTACCTTGTAACTTGAGACAAAGAGCTGCTACCTGCCAAAAATTAAAGATTCCATATAACGGTTTACCATTGGCTATCCCTGTCAAACACCTCTGCCTATAAATAGTTTAATGGTTTCCGCCCAAGGCTGAGAACTCTGGGGATTTCAGAGGAGAGACACCTGTGTTCGTCACCAGAGAGATTTGGGAACTTGATCAATTCCCAATAAACTCCCCGTCATCGTAAAATATTGACGTAGAACGTAGAAAAGTTTTGCTAGCCTGACAGTTCGTTTTGGCGCCACGTCCGTCATTACTTTGCTGTAACCTGAATGCGTGTATGCGCAACTCTATAACTGAAGCTGTAATGGAACAAAGGCTCGCCTGCATCGTCATCACTATCTAGACGACGTAAGTAAACAAATCCAATGGTATACCCATACCAGCATTTCCCGACCGGTGTGCCATCACGCATGTCCAGGTGTGCTGTGGCATTTTGGGCTGGAGCCATGTCCCCTGCCTGGCTGGAGCAACGCCCCCCCCCACCTGCTGCCTCTGTGGACACAGACAGACAGCGAGAGAGGCTCCAGCCAGGTAGGGGGCATGGCTCCAGCCCAAAATGCCGTCTGGCTGGCCATGCACCACCCCACTTTCCCGGTCAGTGTCCGACTGGCCGCACGCCACCCCCTCCGCCCCTGGCTCCACGTCTGGTGTGCCATGGTGCTCTCTTATTTAGGCAAGTATGCCATGGGGCAAAAAAGGTTGGGAAACGCTGGCCTACACTGCCACAATACAGTGCCAGGGGGTGCTATGGTGCAACAGAATGGGATTATGATTATGTTAAGCAATAAGCAAACATAATACTGCATTCTTAACATGTTATGACCAAAGGAAAGGAGCTAGTAGTCCTGTGAAATCTCAAACAAATTACACAAGCAAGAAATTCAGTTAGCAATTTAACCCTGAATTATTACAGTTTTTTAACAAGATATTCAAACAATTAAAGTAGGTATATTCCTGACATCAGACCAATATAATAACAACTGGATTTCAAAATAAATACCTTGCAGACTGCACAGGTCTGTTTTGTGGTTTTTTTGAACAGACTCTGACATACTCCTTTTTGTTTGCATTTTCAATGAATTTCACGTATACCCGTTTGTATTTTGTTTTTGCATCTCCAAAATAGCCGAGATACTGGAGTGGGGGGAAAAAAAAGCAAAACGACACAAATATAAACATTTCTGTTATTCTGTTAAACATAGCCATTCAGAAGAACATTTTTAAATGCAAGGGCTAAAGAGGCAAGAATCTGGTCCCTCTACATGGCCTGAATGGTGCCAAAGGAATCAGGCTGGAAGTGGGAATCTGGCCCTGAATATACAATGACAAGAAACTGTTCTTCTGATCAGAGTGGAGGGAACCATGAATTAAATATTAGTCCTAAAGTTAGGGGGAATTTAGAAGAGAACATATATAGCCAAAATGCTAGATTAGTTCAGTGGTTCAGGACAGGACACTTTTTTCAGTGCCTTTATGTACAGTCAAAAAGTCATGTCCGCTATAGTTTGAAAATAAACCTTCATACTTACACTATTGGTAGCAGCAAACTGTCTCTGTCCATCCCGCACTTCAGGAACAAACTTTTGTAACAAAGCTTTTTGAACTTTCCAAATAGCTGGAGGCTCTTTTCCCGTTTGTAAAGCAACCTATAAAGACCAAAAAATATTAACTACAAAATTACAGGGGTGTAGGTTGTAGCTGTGTTGGTCTAAGGACATAGGCAGACAGGATTAAACTAAAAAATTATGCTGTTTTCCCTCCAGAGTTTACTATTTTTTAAAGCAAGTTCTCTAGACAGGTACTGAAAATACGTTCTCTAGATTCCAGTTATTTTACTGTTATGTGCTAACTGCACCAGGATATTAAAATATGAGGTGCATTCAGCACAGTGCTATCTATAAACTACACTTTACCTTCAAAACACTTGAGGTTGTGCCAGCCAGCTTCATCTATGCTGTGATGTCATACCTAGTGTACCATGCAATTTAGTCATAAATATCTGACAAACTCCTTCTTAACAATTTGACACTTTTCCCCCAAGTTTCTTTTATTATTGTCTTTTGGTCGCATAAAAAAAAAATAAGAGAAAAACTGAAGAATCACACCAAATAGCAGAAGAAAGAACTTGCCAAAGTCTCTAGGGCCAGCTCCCTGCAGCAGCAGATATCCATAGTACCTGTGACATTACAGCATGATGCTTGCAGTAATGTAAAAACAGAGAGGTCGATACAAATTAGTGAACTGGACGAAGATTACATTTTCAGTTCAACTTGAAGCATTGGCAACAACTAGCTGAAATTGATTATCTTGTCCATGTATTTAATATAGCTCTTAAATATATTTAAACAATTTGTAATAATTATCACTAACTAACCACTGTAAGTCCTTTGTCTATAAATACTGATCTATAAAGATTTTCATATTTTTAAGGAAATGGAGTACCAACTTAAGGATGAATCTACGAAGATTAAGATCCAAAGGAGCCAGTAAAAAAAAAAATTATGTAGACTTATGACATACTACATTTTAAAATCAGTAATACTTTCACTTACCCGATGAAGCTAGAAACGAAAACGATCAATGGAACTTATTTAAAACTTGTATTCAATGGGGTCAGCAAATGGACAAGAGATGGAGACATCCAGGAAGGAATGATTTTAAAAAATTACATAAAAACTTAATCATCAAATGTGCTGACTATAAATAGCAGTAGTATTGGGAATGAATGGATGGGGAAAATGAAGCAGCAACAGAATCAGAAATGAAGAACAAATCTAATACAAGCATTTTTTTTCCTTAAAGTCTACAGATAAAGGGCTGTAGTGACTGCACATGGAAGCCATTCCTTGTTAGAGAAGTAACAACAGGCTCCACCCCAAGAAAAAAACAAAACCTTCCACATCCCAAAAGCACTAAGATACCCACTATTCCAACATCTGAAACTGTCCACAAACAGGCTGCAGCTTGGTAGGGACAATAGTTTAGCTTGAAAACTTTAGCTCTTTTCTAAATGTTAAAAAATGCACTAGTTAACAGGAGTCTTCTAGATTTTGGAAGATTATTTCTATAAATATTTAACAGAGGGATTTACTTTCACATGTTTTATGTTTCTTCCCCCAAATCAGAAAGAGCTTTAAAGCACAACAGTGACATCAACACAATTTTAGGGCATGTAGCAAATTATAACCATAATTTCTGCCTTCTGGTAGTTAGTTCATTGATGCTTATTTCATGGTGTGTGCTGATAATTAATTCAAAACAAACATTTGGATTACCTTTAGTGCATCTATATCTTCAATCTTCACTACAAATTCATCACGTTCTCTGTACATGCCCTCTCCTCCACTGTCCGTATTCTCCTCATCAATATATCCTTCTATAGCAACAGATGCCTGTATTTTTGCTAACTGGTCTGAAGTCACACCATCCTGGCCAGCTACCTTTAGGGCTTCTGTTGAACTTGTTTTCTCCTGCATATTCTGAACATTTACAACAGGAGCAGTAGTGCGTGGAGATTCCTGCTTTGCAGCAGCAGTAGTAGTGGCAGTGGTGGTGGTGGAGGTACTGGTAGTGACAGCACTAGTAACTACCAACTTTTCAGTTTCTGAAGCAAAAAAAAAAAAAGCATCTGTTATACAAGTTATCAAGGACTAACACCATAAAAATAAATTATATTTATTTAATTTAATTACACATACAATAAGTATAAAATATTTATTGAAGGCTTTAAAAATTTTGCTATAATTAAAACAGCCAAGTTAACAAGCCCACAGTAAAACTTACTGTGAAAAAAATGCAACAGTTACAGTTTAACTGTTACATTTAGCTGTTACAATTTAATCCATGTATTTGCAAAAAAACTGATGTTGTTACATCTGTTGACACCTAGATATTAGGGTGATGGGCATCTTAGGATATAACACGAGTTACGGATATGACCAACAGAGAAATTTTGTACAAAAGTGCCGCACAAATTAATACTTTGGACGTTGCTTGCTTCCAGCCTGCTGACACACAATTAAATCTACCTTTTCTACTGGATAAGGAAAAGAAAATGTCCATCATGTATAACATAGAATCTAAAAGATACAAACATATACTTTTTATGTGGCAAGAGCTGGGACACTTGCATTTTGTGTCTTTTACTAGGTAAATTAGTGGTTCCAGAATACATTGAGAGAGTTCTAAAGCTGTCATAATATAATTTAAAACAAAGTAGAGCTGTGCCTTGAGAATTAATGGAAAGCCATGCTTGCTTTAATACCAATCTGCTAAACCATATCACTTAGCAAACTAATGTCAAATTTTGGGAGATAGCCATCTTAGTTTTACGCAACAATTGAACGTATTGTAAATGTCTAAGTATACAACCCTTATGAAAATGAACAAGTTAACTTCATATGTATATTATTAGATCCTTATTATTAACACAAAAATCCAGTATTGGAGGAATTGCAACAAAATGTAGGAGTAAAATTAAAAATAATGTGAAATGTAGTTATAGTATATGTAATATGTTTCATGACTGCAAATACACATTTCCTTAATGTAAAATCTGGTATACAGTATTGTCTCAAATAGGTTTACAAATTTCTCCGAGAATAACACTTAAGTCAGTGCTGCATTACCAAAGGTAGCAGGGCTATATATAAATTCTTAATTTTTCAAATCTGTACATTAGGGCTGTATAAAGCTTTGGGTGTCGATTTGATTTGGAGGAGATTTGACCTGATTTGGCAGCCGAATCTCCGAATTCGAATCGAATCAGAAGACCAATAAAAAGGTCTGGATCAATTCAAAGCTGTCCAAATTGATTAGAAAAAGATTTGGAAAGCTTTGGAGATTTGGCCGCAGGGAGCTGGACCTGAACTCCGCACCAGTAAGTGGGGGGTGGAGGACCATGTGGGAACCCCTGCCAGACCCCATCCCCCGCCCACTGTCTTAGCCTCCCCCTGCCCCATGGCTACCCCGCAAGGCCCCAGCTCCCAGTACTTAAAGCCCCGCACTCACCAGCTGCTGCAGCAGCCGTCAGGGCTTCTGAGGACTCATGGCAGAGCCCCCCACACAGTGCGGGGCAGCAGGAGGCAGTGAGGATCACCCACCCTCATGGCAGGAGCCGGTGAGTATGGGGCTTTATTTATTTATTTTTTTTTAAAGACCCGGGACCTGGGGCTGGAAGGGCAGACAGGGGATGGTGGCTTGTGACAGAGCCCCCGACACAGCGCGGGGCAATGGGGATCACCCCACTGCTTGGCAGCAGCTGGGCTTTTAAAAAAGAGCTGGGAGGCTGGGACTGGGCAGGGCAGCCATTGACAGGGCTGGGAGAGCCAGTGGGGGATGGAGCCTGTTTGATTCAGAGAGAGTTGGCCAATTTGGCAGCAGCCAAATCTCCAAGTCAGATTTGGCAGAATCAATTTGGGACAGTGATTCGAATCACTGAATTGAATCACTGTCCCCCGAATCGGCCAAATCCGAAGCGAATACTAGCTGCTTCACACAAGACTACTGTACATACTTAAGTCTAGAAAGCAGATGCACAATTGTACATGTACAAAGGAACCAGTACCAACTCTACATGACAAAAACATTGCAGGAACAGACTATATTGTTATAATTGTCTTATACAACATGTAAACACTCCTGTATACAACGAATCAAAAATGTATACTCACGAAACTGGCAGTATATGTATGCACTGTATCTTAATATATAGTAATGTCCTATTAAGTCATATATATTAGAAATAGAAAATACTGGAGGAAATATGTTTACAATAATGCATTCTCTGTGTTTCTTAGAACCAAGTTCTGTCTGTTAAGCAAAGTAACTTCTTTATAACTTAACTGTACTCTAAAATGTACTTGACTTTTAAAAAAAATGTTTATAGTCTTTGGCTAGAAGTAATTTTATATAGGAAGAATGGGAGGTATCAAACTATGACACCTATTTTAACATTCCAAAAAAATATCATTTTCATATTAAAACAAAAAAAAATTTGCAATGAGAGAGATGGAAATGGATTATATAAAACTCTTCCACTCAAATATGGAAACTATAAATGAATCTGTGTAAAACAAACAAGACAGTAGTTTCTTTTGTACTAAATAAATAATACAAGAAATCCTTAAGTAGCAATATTAATGATTATATTGATAGCTGGAAATACATTTTGGGGCCGTTTTATTTATCATAACAAAATGTACCCATCGCAGTAAAAATTAATCAGTATAAGTCAGGAATAACTCACACTGAAAGAATTAAATTTAAAATCTCACACCTGAAGTGGGGCAGTTTTTGTGTGCATCTGAATTTGGACAAAAATACTTTCACTAAGTACATTATATAGACACATGTACACACACTTACCAAAACAAAGACTTACCAAAATTTTCTTTTGACAAATATGTACAGTGGAAATCACTTTTAAATCATTAACTATTTGTTCTACCACTTAGAAGATACTAGATGATATGGCACAAAGAGACCAGGATTCTATTGTAGGGATGTCAAACATCTGGCCTACCAGGCTATCAGTGGGCCAGATAATTTGACAGGGTGGGTAGTGACGGGTGTAGCCTGCCAGAGAATCCAAAGCGCTGGGCCCCAGTGGAAAGGACTACTCTCAGTAAGGGGGCAAGTGAGCAATAGGGCTGTAAGAGATGGTCCTTGGCTGCCCTTTGGTCACATGTCTTGCCACTGCTTGTGTATCTTCACCACAGCAAGTGTCTGCTTGGCCTGAAGTATAGCTTGCCCCACTGACACTGCAGTGGGCACAGCCTGCATTGTAGCCGCCACCATGGCTACTGTCACTGTTCCTAGAGTAACCACTGCAACTGCCTCGTTCCTCAGGCTGTATCCAGCTTGTGAGGAGCCCCATGCTCTGGATCTGGTCTGGGGCAGAAGGCGAGCTTGACACTGATACTCTATAGCTAGTAGGATAGAAGGAAATACTGCCAACAGCTGCCTGGCACTCCCAAAACTACCTACACATGATATCTGAGACTAGGTTTATATGGTGCAAGGCTAATACTATGCAGGGATATGCGAGTTAGCTTTGCACATGGTAGCTCCAGAACTGGAAGTCTTGTTTCTCAGGGCTTCTCAGCAAAACTCATTTATCTGGGTGCAGTGCTGTGCTAGCAGGGCCACATTGCTTCTGATTCTAGATCTAGCAGGCACAGAATTAACTCAGGGTATTATGGAACTGCATTATACCATATCAATATGCAGCGTACAATCCAAATTCACACTATTCAAATGCATACTTTGTGTACTTTATATAAAGTAACAAAGAATTACTGAATATATCATACAACTAGAAAAACTAACTTGGCTCATATTTTTCTAGAGAGCATCCCTGTTAATTTAGGGAATATCTGAATATGTGTTTAGTATGTTACTAAAGAACAGCACCTATCACAATTTTGCTCACTGAAAAGGTCATTAGCTTCCTCTACGCATATATTAAACATACTGTATGTATATTATATGCATGAAAATTTAAAAGAAATTAAGTAGCACTGAATTACGTGCCGTATAAAAACTTATCTTAGTAATAATTAGGTTTCTTAGTAATAGCTTGTATTTTCCAAACTTCAAAGATCCACCAATCCCCAGCCCCCAAAGATTCATGCCTGACCACTCCTCTAAGAAAGAAGCACTGAAAAGTTTCTTCCTGTAGCCAGTAAATAGTACAGCTCTTGACTTTGCCAGAGGTGCTGCTGAACATGACTCGAGACATTTGTTCTCCCAATTACGTACTGTCTATGAGGTATTGCTCCCAAACTAGAAGACTGACCCAGGTTCTATTAGATATCTCTGGCAAAGAAGGACTGTAGTTTAAAGCAAAATATTTAGAAGCATAAAATATGGTTTAGTATTAGTATAACTGCAAAAGGTAAAAGAAATGCCTTACTGATCGCATTAAAAAAAGATTACTTACAAGAAGTCAAAAGGAATGGAACTCCAAACTACATGTTTACTATTTACAGTACCATCCTTTAAGGGTTCGGGTAAATGCTGATGAACACATGACAACTTAGGAGATCTTAATAGTGTATTTTCTATTTTCTGTAAGTGAAGATGTGAAAGACTTCTGTATGAAAGTCTGGCTAAGCATGACTTGAGAGACCTCTTGACTAGCATTTGAAAGTGGATGCATGGTACTTTGTAGGTACAATGCAGTCCCTGATGCATGAAACTGGTCCTGGAATCTAAAGATGTCTTGACAGAGAAGGTGATCTCACTTTCAGCACTCTGTTAATTTCCTTGTCAAGCAGAGGAAATTGTTTACAAGGCCCAGCACAACGTTACTACAATGACTGCAGGGGTGGCTGAAGAATGCCTTCCCTTACTGCAACAATCTGCCAACTTGGGTCTTTGTTCCTTGGGATCAAGTAGGGGGAGTGGGGCCTGCCTTGAACTCTCTAACACTAATAAGGACTGATTAGGGACCTGGTGAGGGCAAAACATACTCATATTACTTCTGTAAAATGAGACAGGAAGCCACAGCCGGGGGCGGGGGGGGAGAGAAAGCAGTGCCAAAATAACCAGTGCTGCAAAACTGATGCAGTGGTGACCAAGAAACCAATGCTAATGTACTCAACATCAAGGGACAAATGTGGAGGCACCCAGTACTGACAAAATGAACATAACAGCCTGCAGCTGTGAGATCTAATGCACAGGTCTTGGTGCTAAATTAAACTGATACATCAAAACACCAAATACACCTAAAGCTGGGAGAGGGCTCTAGGCATCAACGCTTACACATCATCATGTCTGTCAAAGTGGTGAGATGAGTCACGAGACTCATGGGTCCACTTCTTCTCTCTCACCTGAAAGGAAGAAATACAATCCTTCAAAAAGATCCCTATGCAAGCCAATGCTTTTGACATCAAAGCAGTCAACTGAGCTAATGGTGGCCATGAGAACTAATTTGAGGGAATGCAATCACGATGTTGAAAAACCTTCTGGAGGATAACGTAATTCAACTTCAATATCAGTACTAACTGCATGAGATGACAAAGTCAAGTTCCATGTACTCAAGTTCCTGAAAATCCTTTGCTTGTTAATTTCGGTTTTAACAAAACAGGACAGTTACAGACACAGACTTCTTTAGAAGATCAATACTGGGTTCAGATGCCCTCATAGCCATCTCCAATCGGTGGAAATTAATGGTGAAATTAATAAGTCCTTTACGCTGCCAGAAAAAGCCAAGTACAGGCAGTCCTTGGACTTACAACACAATTGGTTCCTGAAAACCGCAACTTAAGTCAAAACATTGCAACTCGGAACCGATTTTCCCATAGGAACAATGTTATAAATGGGGGATTGGTTCCTGAACCAAGGCCCCATACCCTATTTTCACCAAAAATAACCCAGAATTTTATACTCAATCAATTATAGATGAGTAATATAACTACATTAACGTATTTCTATTGTAAGGACTTCTTTGAGGTGACTGCTGGACTTTTTGAAGGGCTCTTGGCTGGAGTCTTCTCGGGAGTCGTGGCTGCAGCTGTTTCTGGAGACTTGCCTTCTTTCTTAAAGAAAGTGTCCAAGGAAGTTTGGACAGATATTCTCCAGGGAGATGGGCAACGCAGCGAACTTGTTCACTGGCGAGGTATCAGGTCAGATCAAACATTGTAAAGTTGAAACTGACGTTAGAAAGTTGAAACAGGGCGTCAATTTACAAACGCTGTTAAGTGCGAAGTGTTGTAACTTTAAACGTTGTAAGTGGAGGACTGCCTGTACATGGATTATAATTTGGAATGTGACATTTCTTATCTTTTACAGAAGAGGTGTCAAAAAGAGCTGGCCCTGCAGGCTGGATGAGGGACACAGGGCCAGGTCTGCAGGTCAGATGGAGCCATCATGCAGGGCCAGTCCAGTGCAGATGCTGCATACAGTATGTGCCCTGAACTGGCCATGTGTGCTGCTTGCAGTGTGCGATGACCCTAACCCCACAAAATATATGCAGGCCAATCCAGGGCACACACTACATGCAGTACATAGAACCAGTCTGAGGCTGCATGTAGCATCCTTCTGAGCTCAGCCCTCCTTATGGGCCCAGCCCTGTACACTGGATCCAGCATGCACCGCCAGTCTATGGGCTTGATCCAGACTGGCCCCAGATCCAGGCATGGGTACTGCATATAAAGCATGTCCCACATGCTGTGTGCAGCGTGCTAGCTCCAGCTTGGTGCAGCACATGGGCCAGTACAGGGCACACACTGAATGCAGTATCTAAGCCAGACAGTCAAGTCTTTGGGCCTGATTCACTGTGTGCAGGCCACACAAGATGGACCAGGGCCACTGCATGTTACAAGCAGCAGGTAGTACTGCAGGCCAGAAGATATAGCTCTGTGGGCTGCATCTTTGACGACCCTGTTTTATGGAAAGAGTCAAATCACAGGACCCTAGAACCTGATAGAGCTGGTCTTGAGCATAAATGAAGAAAACAGCAGTAAAATGGGGAAGGATCAAGGAAGCCTTGAGGTCTAGACATTGGCAAAAGCCTAATAATAAAAAATATTCATTTGGGCTCAATGAAAAAAAAGTCTCCTCTTGTACCTCTTTGGATGAGTGCATAAAGACCTAGGTAGACTACATACAGACTTACATACTAGCCTAAAACACATACAGCCTGGGATTTGAGCTAATGGGTCAAGGGCATATGGCATCAACTACAGGGAAGATCCATGCAGACCATATTAGACAAAAGGGAATTCTTCTATATACATCAATTAAAGGCATTAATAGGCTTTGATAGTGTATTGAATGCAAGGAATTAACAAATAATTTTTCACACAATAATTTTGTGGCACTAAAATCATGCATTTTGAAGGAGAATCAAGAATTGTTTGGCTGAGAAGCCAAAAGCTGCTGCATATTTAGCAGTGGCAATAAAAGGATTTTGTGAGAGCTTGCTGAGGGTGAGCAAGCTGCTCTATGCTGTCAACTTTCAGTTGTGACTCCAGAAAAATCTCTCTCCATTCTGCCTTCCCAAAACAAGATGCATCTTATTTAGGGGCATATGACATTTGAGAAAATACTGTAACATAAAATGTTTGACAACCGTTGATCCTTCTAGATCATGGTGTATGCACAAAAGGTCACCCAGACCTTCAATGCATATGCCTAGGCAGGAGTGGGGTTTGTTGTTTTGTGTTTTGTTTTGTTTTGTTTTGGGGGGGGGGGTTGTTTGTCTGTTTGGTTGTTTTTTTTTAAGGAATGGAGGCTGCCCAGACCTTCAACATAAAATGTAACTAAGAAAAAAAGCATGTAGTTTGTTGACAATAATTCAAAGGGAAGCAGTAGTAGTTAAAAACTGCAATCTGCTGACAAGAATTCTACAATGTATAAAATTAAGTTAATGCATTAAATGCATCAATGTATTAAATTAAGAAGAGAAGTTGAAAAAAAATTGTGAAAAAGATATATGCCGTGCCATTATCACCAACCGGGCAATCACAGTGCAGCTGATTTTTGATTGCTGACATACAGACATACTCCCTACTTTCAAAGTTCTAGATAAAATAGGTCCTTGGAAAGCCACTGTACAATACATACTTTTAATCGTTCTCTTTTCTATAACTATCACTGAAAGAATGCATGCAATCCACTAAGATAGATCTGAATCTTTTCTAGAAGCAACCCTTAATAATTTCTTTTTTTGACTGAATTTCTTTAAAACCATTTTTAAAATTATCACTGTTGAGGTAATGAAGACTTATAGGCAAAAACTTTATCTACAGTTTTGAGTCATAAAACAATGGAATCAACTATGGTTTACTTGAATAAGAGTTCCTTCAATTCCATGCCAAAATCATCTTTTAATACATCAGATATATATAGGGATCCGTTTTTGAAACAGCATGAAAAGATTTAGCCACACTTACCGAATTGAATAGTACTCATATGTTTTAGTATGACCTAAAAAAGTTTTTAAAAAAAAAGATAAACTCTAAGACAAAAAGGTTTAAAATTAAAACAAAGTTCACACCAAAGTCTACAGAATTATGTTACAATGTAAACACCTGAAATAATTTATTTTACCTGATTTGTTCTTTTTTTCAGAATTATCATCCAAAGCTGATAAAGCAGTAGAGATGCTTTTCTGAAGATCATGGTTACCTCCTACAGAATCATCTTCATCAGAAGAAAACGTAGGCAATGTTTCCAAATTTTTCTTAAGTTCTTCATCAGCTTTTTTGGTTGGACTTTCACTGCCAACCTCAACAGACACAGGAGCTGCTGCTGGTTGTGGTTTTGAAGGTGGGTGGGGACAAGGGGCACGGACTATCTGTGTAACTGGTCGTCTAGTCCTGTTAGGCATTCGTACAGCAGGAGCAGAAAACTGTTGCCTAGGTCCAGATTTCAGGAAGTCTAAAAAAGATGCAATGAATCCAGTTTTGACTTCTGGTTGTTTTTCTTCCACTTCTTTGATTTTTTGCCTCATTTTTTCTTGATGTTGGTAAGTGTCATAACAACATTCAGAAATAGGAGAAGAATATGTTAGGCATATATCAGTTCCTCTTGAATTCTGACGTTTACACTGCCCACTTTTTTTCAGTTGTTTCTGGTTTACACTGTCATCTTCTACAGCATTTTTAATTTGGCTTTTTCCTTTATTTTTCTTCTTCTGCAAACTATCTTGAGTTAAATCGTGGTTCTCTTCAGTTTTATTAACAATTCCATCCCCTTGATGTGGTACAAGTATCGACTGCAATGGTCCTTTAGCCTGGTTACCTGCTACACTGCCATCATGACCACCCATATTAAAATCATTATCTGATGCTGCACTCTCTTCACTTAGACTCCTACCACTTGAAACAAATTCTGGGTCCCTAGTGTTCAGTGCACCTTCAACCGGGATATCATTATCTTCCTCAGATTCATGATTAATGCTAGACTGTTTCTTAACTGTGCTAGAACTTTGCTCTTGCTCCTGCTGACTAGGTCCAAGGGTGGGGGAGGTCATTCTACTTGGTATATTTTGATCAGAAGTCTCAATATGCTGCTGATCAAGGTTCACATTTTTTGGCTGTATTGAAGACATAGCTGTAAGATTTAGAGTTATTTGGCCTCCATTTAGGGAAATGTTATGTAGGCTCTGTGGTTTCCCAACTACAGTGGGTGAGGAATTGAACCCAGTAGACACATGTCTTACATCTATTGACTGGAATTGAGATTTGGAATTTTCACCATTTTCAACAGATTGTATTTCTTCTTCATTAGATGTTGATTTAGCAAATTCAGATGGTGTGACCCCGCAAGCTGCTGCTGTTGCTGCCAAGATATCATCTACATTGGACAATATATTCCTCTCATCGGTGAGAAGCATGGACTCTGAGAAACATATTGAACCCAGAGAAACAAACTGATTCTTTGAATCATGTTGATTTGGTTGAGTAAAATGGTCTTTTGTTGTCAAATGCTGCTGCAGGGGTTTTGAGGACTCAGAGATGTCCATTTTCATAACTTCTGAATTTTGAGGATGAAGCTGTTGCTGAGAATGACCCCCATTACTTTGAATTATATGACCATCTATTTGAAGGAATGGATGTGCTACCTGTTGAGGACTCTGTATTCGTTGCACTTGTGGAGATGCCTTTGCTTGTCCTAAACCTGACTGCAGTATTGACTGCTGAAGAATTTGCAAGTCACAGGCAGAGTCCAGAAGTACCTGTGCACTGGGCAAACACAACTGATTGCTGTGCCTCAAAGTATGAGCCTGAATGTGTTGTGATGTGCTAACGACTTGACCCTGCTGCTCTTGGGTCTTATTTTCACGTACCTTATGCAATAGAGCATGTTGTTGGTTTAGTTCTTTAGCACTTGCATTTACTTGTGCTGTCTGCATTAAATCAGCTGCCTTTTTAATGTCATGGCTTACTACGTTAGTGATATGGCCAATCTGTTGAGAAAGCTGTGCAACGGAATTAATCATTCTTTCATCTTTTTTTGACCCTTGTAAAGTAAGTCCAACAACTTGATCTTCAAGACGAGAATTACTTCTGATTACACTTTGAGAATATCTGTCATCTGCCTTTGAGACCCTATAAGCTGTATCCTGAGCACTGATTTCATCATCAGTCAGCCGTTGAGTAGAGGATTCAAGAGAAGCTTGCTGTTGTAATGCCTGTAAATCTTGCATCGACAATTCATCATCATCTTTTGATGAAGTATACAAGTTAGAGTCAGATTTCCTTTTAACATACGATTTTGTATCCGAGGAAGTTCTACTGTTCTGCAACGTCTGCGAATGAGCTGGGGAGGCAAAAGGAGGTGACTGAACAGCTGGTAAAAACTTTTGAGATTGCGGAGAAGATGATTCTTGTGACTGAGAATTCTGAGAAGTCTGTAGCGAAATATAGTTCTGGCTTGGACTTGAGACTGACATATTTTGAATACGAGGAGAGGAAGAAAATGGAAGAGATGGTGATGTTAATGTTAAGGGTTGCCCTGAAGTATAGCTTTCTGAAGGACTAACAGCTGACAAAACTTGTGATTGAGATGAATAGTTAACCTGTGATTGGCTAACAGGAGATAAACCCTGAGAATGACTAGAAGAGTAACTCTGAGACTGGCTAACTGAAGAAAGATCCCTCGTTTGCCCAGAATAGTTCTCACTTGGAACTGAAGTTAATACCTGTTGTTCTGAAGAGTAACTTAGTGTCTGACTATCAGAAGTTATAGCTTGTGATTGCGCAGAAAAAGTCAAAGTTTTATATAGTGAAGGCAGCTTCTCAACCTTGCTGGATGAGAAATCCTGTGAAAGACTGACCGATGGCACATTCTGTGATGGTGCTGAAACATAGTTTTGGGATTGGCTAACTGACAAAAGACTTGGTAGCTGTGCTGTGGAATATATTTGTGCTTGGCCTGTTATCACAGAACTCTGGTTTTGTGCAGTTTTGAAATAGCTTTGGGTCTGCACAGGGGGTGCTACATTTTGAGGTTTAGGGGTCTTGGATGTCCTTGGTGGCTGTTTCGTAGAACAGTTTTTTGCTTTTGCTGTGGAAGCGGGTGGGAAACCAGGTGAAGGAATTGCAGATGTATAAGACTGAGCAAGTTCCACTGAAACTTGAGAATGAGAAGTCTTCTGTTGTGGTCCTCCATTGCTCACCTGAGTAGCATCTCCAACTGGACTGCAGGACAATGCTGACTGTCTGGATGTATCCTGAAAATTAACTCCACTTGTATTTGATAAATAACTATGTAAGGAATGCTGTGAACTAGTCAGTTGTGCCTGCACAGGCTGTGTACTTGAAGGCCTCTGATGGTGTTTAATAACACTACATTCTCGCTGAAATGCTCTATCAATGGAGGCAGTGGAACCAGTAAAGACAGATGTACTATATGCCTGAGAGACCTGCTGAGCTCCTCCCAGTGTTGAAGGCAACAAAGTAAACTGAGGTTGCAAGAGATGAGGTGCAGATTCTTGAGCAGAACGATAGGTTGATGACTGAGGTGGAACACTAGTACTTAAAACAGAGCTGCCTAGGCGCTCAAATGTCAAAGCAGTTGGAACTGTGCCCTGTGACGTCTTGATTTGTAATAATGGGTCATGAGCAGTTAAAACACCATTTGATGTTGCACTGAAAGTTGCATCTTGAAGTGCAAGAGATGGAGTAGTAACAAAGCTTCTACTGCTGAAGGAGTTTGGATGCTGATAAGCTGATAAAGCAGATGTTGGTGGAAATGTTCCAGAGGCTGGCAATGCTCCAGTAACAAACAGTTCTGTGGGTGTTGAGGAATGCATGCCTGAAGAGAGAGAGGGAGAGAGAGAGAGAACGGGGGGGGGGGGGGGGGGGAACAAAAAAAGAAAGTAATATTTTATACTTTTTACATACTTAAAATAAAATGACCTATAAACCCTTTCAAATATACCATCAGATTCAATGTTCCTACAAGGAATAAATACAGTATTATCACTATATTTACGCACAGATGCATTATCCAATGTTTGTCCCAACATACAAATGAAAATACAGAAACATGCATTTATGGTCTAATTTTTCTAAGGTAGAGTTCAATTTTTTCAAGTCTCAGCTCCATTGAACTCCTTCAGTCAGCTGCCAACAAAAAGCAAAAACTGATGTTGCAAATTGTGGGTGCAAAAATTCTCAAAAAGAGAAACTAGGTTAGAAATCCCATACTTTTGGATATTTTTTTCCCCCCTTATTTAAAAAAATATCTTCCCCAGATAGCACTAATCCAAGACTCTGGGCACCTTGGATCTGCATTAAAAAAAAACAAACCAAAGAAACCACACACATAACACCATAGGGAATATTACAAACAGAAATCAAAGCCTGATCATTTCTCTTACCCACCTACCACCCCCTAACTAATTAAACAGCAGAACAAAAGTACTGAAAAAACCCTGTTACATGTTGTGCCAAGCAAGTACAGACTTTTTTTTTTTTTTTTTTTTTTTAAAGTTGAGGTGACTACCGTTCACAAATTGCTGGGCCATGGAGTGTAAAATGTTTTAGTCTAGTAAATAAAATTTACACTGCATTCTTAAGAGATGAGATTTTATATATTTATAGCAAAATATTCCTTGTGGCAGCTTTTAAAATTTATGAATGCGTACGACCTTTGCTGAATGTGTTTTAAAAAAAAGGAGGGATTTACATCAAGTTATGGAAAAGATATGCACACTTAGATGCCACCTGTATGTTATAATATGGTGTAAAATACTGTGGCATCCACAAGATAATGACTATCAGAACAAAAGTCTTGGCATTATCTACTTACAGGCTTGTATTTCATCACCTGCTCTTAATTGATATAAGGATATTTGTTAATAGACCAAAAATTCCATGTTATTTTAATTATAACAATTATGCAAATTTGCTCACTTAATTCAAGTCTAGCTATAAAATTATTTGCCTTACTCTTCATTTATATTTCTCATATAGCATCTTCCACTAAAGAAACTCAAAGATTTATGAACAATTGATGCAACTTTCTAACTTTCCTAGGAGTTAGAAAAGGTGCGGGTAACTATTTTGGGCAGAGGGCCACTTACTGAGTTTTGGCAACCCATTGAGGGCCACATGACAGGCAGCCCAGGGCAGATAAACATTCATTTTCTAAATTTTTTAGGGGCCCCGTGGGCTGGATAGAATGGCCTGGCGGGCCGCACCTGGCCCCCAAGCCGCATTTTGCCCACCTCTAAGTTAGAAACTACTACTGTTCCTAATTTAGAGGTGGTGGATAGAAGCAAAAACTGGTGAAGTCTCACAGGAATCTGTGGCAAAGCTAAAAAACCTAGATGCTATTATTGACTTTCAGTACCTTTTCACGAGATTAACCTACTGTATTTACCTGAATCCAAGATGACTTCTAATTTAAGATGACCTCCCCCCCCCCCCAAGATGTCTATACATGGACAATTATAAGTGTAATAGTTTTCTGTATATAGACTCGAATTATTGGAGGGTCACCTTAAATTTGTCCCCCACCCCCCACTATAAGCAGCAGCAGGGAGACAAGCAGTGAAGAAAACAGTGGCAGAGAGAGAGAAGGGGTAGAAGGCCACCACACCTTACCCTCAACCCCCACACCTTACCCCCCACCATCATTTAACACCCCCCCCCCACCAGGTGCCTCTCCCCCTGCCATGTCTCCCCTCCCCCCAGGCCTCCCACACCTCCACTTTCTCCCCCTGCACTTGCTCCCTACCCTAACCACTGCTCTAGCTCCAGCTCTGACTCCAGCACAGGTCATGGAGCATTCAGTGTCTCTAGCCCTAGCCAGGTTACAGCAGCAGCTCTGGCCCACAGCCCATGTTGGCGCCAGACCAGGAGCTGCTCCACTGATGCTGCATGATCTTCCCTAGGGCACCCATGTCCAGTCTCCCCTGCACTTCCCGCCCCACACCATGCATTCCCTTACTGAGTACTGTGCGCTATCCCCCAGCGTCCACTCTGTCCCTGCTGCACAAGCCACCTCAAGTTGCCCTGGCTAGGCGGCAGTGATAGCAACAGCTCCTGCCCCAGCATTGGCTTAGGGCAGCCAGTGGCGGCCTTTCTGGCCCCTGGCCTGCACTGGAACAAGGGAAAAAAAATCATCGTGGATTCAAGTAAATATGGGTCTTTTGGTGGGGGTTTTCTTGGGGGTTTTTTTGTTTTTGTATTTTTTTTTACACCAACAATGAATTAACAAAATTTCATATTTAAAATGCAGGCAATGAGTCAAATTAACTCACTGGCCTGGCCCCTCAGAAATCAAATGCAACATTCCAAGTGACTTTCATGGGCTTACAGATATGATTCATGTAGTTCAAGCATTTTCAATTCAGTATCTAAGAAGAAAACAGCTATGTACTTTGGGTCACCATTCAAAAATAAGAATCCTTACTAAACAGGACACCTGTTTTGATACAACAGATAACCCTGTAAATAAATCCTATTTATAATTTAAATAATCTCAGTCTTTTCCCAAAGAATTTTTTCAAAATTCTTAAGCTCCCACAGGGTGCTGTTAAAGCTTGATTTCAAAGTTTTTTAGACAGCATCAGCTGCAACAACTTTGGAGCCCTTAGCTGCTCTTTCAGTGAACAGAAATTAGATCCAAGGTACTGAATAACTGCCAAAATGTTTTTCATTTCACATTGTAGGATAGCTACATTGGTTCTTCCAGCCAGACAAAGATAAATACTATTTTCACATAAATTTGTTGTTGAAACCAATATTAAGTGTAGCTAGATTCTTTTCCGGGTCCACACCTTCTATAAAATGAGAATAAAAGCATATAGAAAGTACAAATATTTAATCATAAAACTAATGTATTTTGTTTTTAATTGTGCATGTTTATGGGTCCCCAAGTAACCCTTCTTTTTCAGCAACTTAAAACTCTTCTTAACATTGAGGAAAATGCAGGGCCAAGTGTGGTAGCACCACCTTATTACTGATGCTGTTTCTTAAAAGAGGAGCTGTTGAATCAGAAAGGAAAAGTAAAAACTTCTGCTTCCCTTCCCCATTAAGAATCAGAAACACCAGGAGAAACACACCCCAACCATCCTTGAAAATCACCAGGGAAAAGCAGGAGGGAACAAACAGCCTGTGTGCTGATCCCTTCTCTCCCATGGCCCCCCCCCAAAAATATGAGTGCGAGAGATGTGTACAGATTTCCAAAATACATATGCATTACTTCAAACAAGTAATTTGGAGTTAAGTGAGAGAAGCTATTTTCTCTCCTGGCATCTCTGCAGAAGAGATGGTAGAGTCACCCCTCCAAAAATGGCAGAGGTAGCTGAGGGACATGGAGACAGAAGATGAATATCAGAGGACTGTGGCAAAAAAGCTCAAGGTACTATTTGCTCTTAAATTAGTCCTCTGGACAATATGCTCAATTCTTTCCACCACTGCCTGGCAGTCCCAGTAGCTCAGAGTTAGTTGCACTGCCATCAGATCATTGAACCTACAGCAAATCCCCCCCTCCCCAAGCCTACTTTGCCTAATTATGATGAGATGAGAAGAGGTGCTCCTGTCAGGAGACAATTGCAGATGTAGGAATGGGTTGTCATCTATTTTAAACACTACCAGCTGAGCAGCATCACTGCTTTTTTCTATCTCAGTCTGAACCTAATGGAGAATGTTTTCTTCTGGCTGCCCAAAAGAATTCTGGGGAGAATGAGAATTAGGTAATTACCCCCTGTTGACTTTTTTGGGTTGCTCCCCTTTGAGGCAAAAGCAGCTGCCTCATTTTCAAACAGCCATAGTTGTTGTGACTCACCATATACACTATTCATTAACTTTCTTGAGTAGCACATGAGGCTTTGACTTCTGACAGGAAGAAATAGGGGAGTCACATATAGGCAACATATTTAGGTGTTTAAACGTTGGCTTAGGAGCTCCTGCAACACCATTTTTAAAAATTCTAACTCCATATGTATCATGGAATCCAAGATTATTCTTGAATTTTATGAAGGCATATTATAGGAAACAAACCATCAAGGGGCGGGGTCTGAGAAAGAAAGAGTTGCTAGGTTGTATGGATAGTGTAGTTGAAAATTCCCGGCTGGCTGCTTACAGACGTTAAAGCAAAAAAACCCAACCCCTGCACTTTACCAGAAGCAGCAGCACGTTAGTTCAACCTGGCTCCACAGCGTCTGTATATATCAGATGCTTTGTGGCGGGGGTGTGGGCTGGCACTTTATCTAAAGCTGATTCAACCAGCTATTAGATAAAAGTATAAAAAAGCCCCACTGAAGCGCCCAATCTATACAGATGATGGGCGAGCCAGGTCCAACTAATGTGATGCCTCTTCCAGGCATGCGTTGGGCTTGATGTGGGAATGCGCTGAGTTTTAAGATCTGTTTTTTTGTTTTATTTTTACACCTATAAGCAACCATTAAATTCTAACTTATTTATTCTAAATTGTTAATGTAAAAAGCTCCAAATAGAAACTAGAAGTATAAATTAAATTCACTAGAGAAAGTTATATTTTTGTGTTCCACAAACCAGGATATACAAGAGGGAGGAATGGAAAAGAAGAAAAAGGGAAAAGGAAAATACAACTGCAGGAAGAGGGAGAAAAAAATGGAAACTAAGCCTAGAACATTTCTTAAATTGCTGGAGAGATTCAGTGTGGCTACAGTGACAATTATTTTTTATTATTAGCTATACCATGCAATCACAGGGTTACACAGGAGCATAAACAAATCAGGAACACAATCCCAAAAAAGTTTCAGAAACACTGATCTGAACAATTTTTAAATACTCAGAACTTTTTGGAAAAAACTTTTATAGATTTTGCTCATATCCTTCAATGAGTACTACCATATTCAAGTTTGGTAACATTCAGATTTTAAAATGAATGCCAGGTTTGTTTGTTTTTAAATGCAAAAAAGTAGAAGATTATAGTTTTCACGGCTGCAGATTTTAAAAATGACTAAAAAGTAACCTAAAAATCTTTACTAGCAAGATGATATCAAATATTAAAAAAAACACATTTTCTTTTACCTGTCTGCCACGATGGAGCCCTGAACTGTGGCAAAAGGGTAGTTCCGGAAGAGGCAGCCTGGACAGTGAGAGACTCAATTGCAGAGAGAAAATTCATAACTGAAGTTTCTTTAGTGTTACTTCCAGCACTGTGTATACTGGTATCAAATATTCCAGTAAGACCTATATTTGGAAAAACACAATTGTTATTTCAGACTGAAATCTATATTACAGTCAGAGATATATCAGCTTCTCAAAGAATTTAAAAGGGCAGGGGCAAAAATAAATAAACAAACAAACAACCGTACTGTACTGCTTCCTTAAAAAAAGTTTTTTGCATGAAACATCAGCACTGGTGTCAGTCATTAGTGAAATACATCTGGAAATGCAAATGGAAAGTGCCCAAAAATATTTTAAAATTCCACAGTTCAAAGTATTTTGATTTGTTATTAGGAAGCAATGTTATCAGTTGTAAGTTTTCTTTATGCATCTTCCTTTCTTGCAGGTTTTGTTCCAGTCTTTGCAAAATGCTGAAGTAACCTATCATCAAATTTTCTGGGCTAAAATATTAGCTGGCATTGAAAAACACATTCTAAGGTTGCACATATTTGTATGAATCAACATACATCCATTCTTGCATGATTAATCTTCTAATTTTCACAAAAATTGCTGGTACAGTACCAGTAACTTGCCTTCAGAGCAACCAAATAATATTTTGCACATCTAGTATGCCCCTGATTATAACAAGCACCCTAATTCTCAAAGGCTCCAAGAAGGAAAAAACGTATCTTACCTTGGAGTACAAGTTAAGTACCTCAGGCCTGAGATCTGAAGGGGCCACATGCTAGGGCTGGGGGCTTGGAAGCCAGGGACCATGGGCTGGGCTAGGGAGCCCCATGCTGTAGACCACATGGTGGAGCCAGGCCTGATCTGGTTGCAGCACCCCTGGGATTGTGCAACTCTGCACACTGGCTTTAGAGCAGTGTGATGTCTGACCCAGCACACAACCACAGAGCCAGCATGCGGTCCTGGACTCAGTGCACTGTGTCTAACCTAGCACATGGCTCCAGAGCCATTGTGCAGGGTCCAGCGGCAGGCCAGCCCCATGCACCAGCCTAATCTGGTACACTGTCAGGGAAGGGGCGTTTCCTATGGGTCTGGATGTTTGGCAGTGCCAGCAAGGTGGTGGGACCTATGGAGAGCATTTTTCTTGCATATAATGTGTACACCAATCTTCCCTAGCTGGTTTGGGAGGAAAAAGGTACGGGTTATGTGACAAAACACAGTATTTGGCCCTTGTGTGTAGAATAAATTAACAGTTACTTAGACAAATACTTGTAACTTAACATGCAATATCTGAAGCAGAACAGTCACAGGAGATTTCCCTTTTTGTTGAAAGGTACAGAATCAGAACAGATTACAAAGCATAACACGTTCTACTTTCCTAATGAAAACATAGAAGGGAAGTGGTGAGGTGTTAACTTCTCTAAAAGAATTCTGCTACCAGCTCGCTCTTCAAAGTAACAGCAAATGCTTTTCATTACAGGCATCTTGGGACTATAAAATTAACTTCAAGATTGTTTTATATAAGAGCATTGTATTGGTCGTTTAAGCTACGTTTTCACGACAGATAGTTACCAGCAGGATGGTGTGTGGTAGCATATCCAGGAAGCTGATGAGAAGCTGCAAATGTCTGTCTGTGAAGAAGATCAGTTTCTGAATGTGATGGATGTCCTCCTCCATAGGTTAAACTAAAGAATAAATTAAATGTGGTAAGCTAAACATACAAGCAAGCAGCAAGTAGATGAAACAGTGACAAGAAGCTGGAAAACTTTAGAAAGGAAAAAAAAAAAAGGGCAAAAATCTGACATTTGTACTAGAGCAAGGACTCCATTAAAAGCACCGAGTAATTACAAGTTGAACCTATGAGCCTGAAAAAGCCTAAACTCACCATAAAAATAAATTCTAAGAAATATTGTCTTAAGAAAAAAAAAAAGTGATAGTTCCTTAATTCAGTCATCCGAGAGAACGGGGTGATGATTTTTGCAATGCTTTACTCCCATAACATCTAGGGTTTCCAACCCTCTAGGACTGCCCTGGTGTGTCTCCAGGATTTAGATATAAATCTCCAGGAGACTGTTGAGAGTCGCCCGGGAAATAAGTGATAGGACGTTCATTAAAATAAATATTAAATGTTTAATCCAATTTATACAGTAGTCCAGTGGGTTTTTAAAATGTAACAGTAATGTTCATTTGCCTCCCTGAGTACAGTACGGTAGATCAGTCATTAATGTCATTACATCATGTGATGAAACCTCCTGGAATAGATTCAAACAGAGTTGGCAACCCTAACAGCACCTGCATTAGTGGACCTCTGCCCTCATGACTATTATAACCAAATGGTTCTATTTTGGCCCACATTTAAACTAATTTGTATAAACTATGATTTTCAGTACAAATATGTTAGACCGCTAAGACTGTAAAACATGTAAAAGTTTTTGTTCAATACTGGATTAAAACAATGCTGAAAGGGAAAATGGTAGAAAGCAACAAAAAGCCTTCTAGGATGCTAGCATTAAATCAAAGTTGCAAATCATATGTATTTGAAGGTTTAAAGCGAGTCATCTGGATTATCAAGGAGTTTTAATCATGTTTAAGGACAACAAAACCAGTTAAATGATACAAACAGTTAAGCTATGCAATGTCTAAGTCTTCATAAGAGCAATAATGCTAATGCACAAAGTAAAATAAGAAAAAGAACTTCAATGCCAAGCTCCATTAGAAACAAAGGATAAAAACTAACATTGGCCAAGTAAACAACTGGTAAAGGAAAATGTTTACTCTCAAGCTTCTAAAGGCAGAGCTCCACTGGTGCTAATGAGCAACTGGTAGGCCTGCTGGGCATGACGGCCAGGCTCCAGACATTCAAGAGTTGGAATAAAAAGAACAGGAAAACACAACACCATGCCATGAAATTAGCATAACATCAGAGTTTTTATTTTTTTTTAAAATGAATTGTCGGTAGGGTAACAGGGTGGGTGAGAAAGATCGTTTTAAATTTCAACATTAAATGCTTATGAACACATGCAAAAACAGACAAACACTCCAAGCTGGCTGCTTAGAGGGAGACACTATTTACCCTGTCCTATCCCCTGGGATGTGGGGCAGTCAATCTGAATAAGGGAAAAATTGAGCATGCCATGCCAAGAATCATTACATCATGGGAAACTTTTTAAAAAGTCACCAAATAATGTAGGAATTGGCAACTCTGAGGATTTCTTTTCTATTAAGATGACAAGAATGAACAATGTAGATACGGTGGCCCAGCAAGAACATTGCGCCCAGTGTAAATTCTGAAATCAGTGAACCCCTCCTGAAAGGGATATCTATATAGAGAGACAGACATACTGAATATCCAGGCAACTTTTTCTTATAGCTGAACCCTGAAACTGGGCCTATTTTCATTTTTCTTTAAATGCAGTATGTAAACACTCAGGTTACCACCACCAGACTCCTAAAAAGATTAACTAAAAACCTTAAAAGTGGCCATGATGCATTATGTGCTCACTGCCTACCACTTACACATCTATGCATAGGTAATTATCACTTTACCCCTAACCATCAAGGCTCAAATTCACCTTGAGATCACCCAGTTGGGCAGAATGCAATTTCTTCCATGTTTGCTAATGCTGAGGCTTCAAGTGCTCAACACCAGCACTTTCATAGTGTATCTTTCAATAACAGGCAGGATTCAGCTCCTTGATACTAAAAGGAAGAGCTTAATGTGTACTTGAGACCACTTCTTCCTAGTTTTATCTTTAGTTTGTGATAATAAACACAAGGCATCTTACACACTCTTTTTTGCTGTTGTGGTTTGAGATGAAAAAAGTTCTGATTTGCATCTTTGTTATGAAGAGCTGGCAGACATACCTATATGACATTATAGGTTAAGTCACTTAATGTTTTTGTTTATCAGGAGTTTTCAACTCACCCAGTGCCCTAGGCTGAATCCAGACTGCTGGATTTTGGATACACACCTTGCTGGGCTTATTTGACCCCAGCAGTCTTTCCTGCCCAGAGCAGGGGGGCTAGACCCAATGATCTCACGAGGTCTCTTCCAGCCCTAAACTTCTGTGAACCTGTGGATTCCTTTGTCAGCTGCATCCAGCCCACGGCACAGACACTGACAATGGGACTGCTAGGGACAGTAGCAGGACCAGCAGCAGCGGCAGTGGTGGCAGAACAGAAAGCAGTGAGACTGGTCACTATAGAGCTCTTGCTTGCCCTCTTGCCACCAATAGGCATGTCCACCAGAGCCAAGGAACCCCACATTCTGCAGTAGGCCACAGCCCCGCCACGCAGACTTCTGGTAGCCCACTAGTAGCCTGATGGGCCAGATGAAATAGCTCCATGGCCCAGACATGACACCCCTGTTTTACAGTATGGCTTTAAGAATGATGTATTTTTAAGCCTCAAAGGATTTCATAATTGATTTCACACATAACATTCATTAAAATATGCATTTATCTTTTAATGCATATTTAGAGACTAATACTATAAAAGCCTTAATCTGTCTGTCTGTCCACAATGCTTTATTTGCACTCTGATTGTCTGACTGAAACAGCCAATCAGAGTGCGAATACAGCGTTGGGACAGGAGGTGGCAGTGTGGTAGAGTGCTGCCATGATGACACAGGAAATGGAGCCGGGCCCCACCCTGCTCCCTGGAGGCGGTGGCAATAGAGCAGACAAAAAGCAGGAGGCAAGGTGCTGGCCTTGCCCCCCCCCACCCTGTTCCCTGCAGGTGGTGACAATGGAGGGTGGGGGGGGAAGGGCGAAGCCATTGGTGCTGGCCTCAGCCCGCCCCTCCCTCCCCGCTTCCATTGTTGTGGACTGCAGAGTGGACCCAGGCCAACACAGCAGTGGCGGTGGGGGAGGGGGTGTGGGCACGGGCCCAATGCCCGGGGCGGGGGGGGAGGGGGGAAGAGGAGTGGGCCCAGCATGGCACCAGTGGGGGGAGGGAAGAGCAGGTCTCCTCCACGCCTCGGGACCAGGTCCACTACTCCCCACCCCCATCCCCCCAATCAGCCCCAAGCCCACTCCTCCCATACACCCACTGCTGCTGTGTTGGCCCAGGCCTGCTGCTCTCCCCCTCCCACCCCGCACTGCCACAGCAGGCTGGCTTCTCCCCCACCCCCCATCAGGCCCAGGCCCGCTTTTCCCCTCCCCCCCCCCAGGCGGGGAAGGGGGGAGCAGGCCCAGACAGGGGGCCGGGGCACGGGGCTCCGTTCCCGGCCGCTCCCCCCCATCATTCTTCACGGGCAATTGGCTAGTATATAAAGAATAGCCTGTATTAGAAGGTACAATCCTAAACTGTTCATCAGTCAGTGGCCTCATATGGGCATTCATGTTTCTCCTGAGGGAGAAGTGACTCTCTAAGGAAAAATCACAAGTATACACATGTTCAGGTTTTTTCTCCCAGAGTAAAACTACCTGCTCCAGGAGAAAAATAACCTGGGAACAAATAGGGTTAAATCACTCCCAGGACAGTTTCTCCTTGGAGAGCAAGTGTCTGTAAAGGCTTCACTCAGAAGAGAGCATAGTACTTCAGTATTCCCCCAACTCTGCTGCTCCAGTAAGGAGCAGAACACACCTCCTTCACAATCCCCACATTATGCTGCAGGGAAACAGGCTGACCATGACCATGAGCAGTTTGGAGTAGCCCATCAGGGCTTCCCATCTGTTGCCATACAGACTAAGGGAGCCTGCAGAACATGCTGAGGTGGGTGTAAAGCCTTCCCCCGCCAGCTGCACACAATCAGCTCTACAATCTCTCTACTCCTCAAAGGCCTCAGTATTTGAATGTCTGTACATGCAGCTCTTGCTAAGTTTCTCTACCAGGACAACAAACTTGGGAGAATTTTCCCAGTTTATTTGAATGTGTGTATGCAGCCAGTGTCATGAATGTATTAATAGAAGGAATTATTTTGACAATACAAATTCTAACCCAATTGCTTCATATCCAAGTGCCAATTCTCAGCTTTGATTACATGTAGAAACCCTTTCAGTAACAGTTATGAAAGCATAATTTTTCCCTGCATTTAAAAGGTGAACTATGAATTCTTACTGAATAAATTACTCTTAAGGTGGAATATCTCACTTTTCCATTTTTATGTATTTTCAAGAAACAGAAGCAGGCTTGGTTTCATAGCAATACTGAAAGGCAAGGCAGCCCCCAAAGAGATCCTTCCTAAAAAGAGGTCTCAGATGCATAAAGAGAGTGTGGAATAAACTGTCTCAGTCTCAAATATTTTTCCTACACGGCAGACAACATCTCCTATGTTGTAAAAAATCCACAGCCACAAAGTGGATGAATTTCTGTCCCCAGTCAACTGCTTGCAATATTTTGAGTTCTTATGCAATTCTTGGGTATTCTTTTTCTTTTGTGAAGATGGTTGTTAGGAACTTCTTCTCTTCTGAAACTCTTCTTCTGTAATAGGAATTTAGCATTACATTTAAAGACCACAAGGGAACTTCATATATTAGGCTGCTGAGGTGAGGTAGAAACCTCTACCTGGAAAAATAAAATACAGAAATACAGAGACAGAGGACAGCAGTTATTTTTTATCTGTATCCTACTGATCTCAAAATATTGTTAATTATCTAAACACCATATTCTAAAGACCTCCTCAATAATCAAAGTATTATATTAACTTTCATGATGAAATATATTTAAAGCACACTATACTTCTGTTTCTGTTGAACCTGACCACCTCTTCATAATTTATATCAGCTCTACACCAAAAACAATTTTTCTTTCAGTGCAAACACTGTACTTACAGTACTGCTGCAAGTACGGGTCAACTATTTTTCCCTCAAAAGGAAGCAGAAAAAAAAAAATCAGTTGATTTACATGCAGACTATAATCAGACCAATATGGTATTAACATACATAGCAGGTGACCTTGTGCAGCATCTTACAGGCCAGTTCAGTATATGGGGTCATCAGCTCCACTACCATCATACCAGATCAGATGACCTTACATGGAACCCTTAAAAGCACTAAGGCAGATGATCCTGTGCAGCACCCTTAAAGACCAGCTTGTTTCACCCTTCAGAGTGCCACAAGAGGCCACTACACTAGCTTTATCATGGGAGAAAACAGGGGCAGATGCCAAATTACACCTTTCAGAAATGTCTTTCCTCAGCAAAATAAGGCATCACATACTCTGGTTATAACTGACATCAATTTTGTGCACCAGCATAAATTATACCAGGATCAGGAATGGACATATATATGCAACTGTCTTCAGATATTACTAGAGCCTTGCCACCAAGGTAAGATTAAAATAATCCTTAAATCAACTGAAACTTTTCAAAGTGATCCTAAAAGTCATTCTACATGGGAAACTGAATGCTTGCAACCACACCAATTACACTGGAAAGTCTTAATGAAGAGTTTCCAGTGTAAACAATAAAACAAAAAACTTTCCAATAGTGATGCATCTACTAAAATGCACAAAGGCAGAAGTTTTTGTTTTTTTTTAAATCCTACGCTCTGTGTACATCTACAGAAAGCAACAACTCTTTCTGACTACTAGGCCTGAAATCTAAAAGAAATGACTAAAAGAAAAAAACCCCACACCATCCATGCACCACATTTAATGACTAGATTCCCAAAGGCAAATGAAGGAAATTATTTGAACTCATTTTTTCAGCAGCTGATTCCTGAGTTATTGAAAGCAAGGACAATTCACTGAAAAGGACTGACACATTACAAAAACATTATTCAAGTCCCCTGACTAAATGCCTTGCCCAACACATCACCAGAAGCACTGAAGCCCTGAAGATCAACAGGCAAGGTTCTTTGGGTAAATCTGATATCTTTTATTAGACCAACTCAAATTGAATTTTTCTAACTACTTGAGTTGGTCTAATAAAAGATATCAGATTTAACAAAAGCACCTTGTCTACCTGTGTCCTTAGATCAACACGGCTACAATCTACACCCCTATAACAGTGAAGATCAACAGGCACCTAATGGGATGCATCCCTGCCTTAGCAATAAATGCAAGACCTGCCCACTCATCTCTACTGACACAACTATCAACACTCCCCAAACCATCAGAATCCACAGACTATACATAGGTCTATCCCAGACGTAATGTACTTCATTTAGTGCACCAACTGACCTCGTGGAAACTATAAGGATGAAACTAGACAAAAACTATGCACCAGAATAAATGATCACAGAAAAGCCATTCCCCATTTGACCTCAGAGTTCTCAAAGGGAAAGTTACAAAAGATAAGACTGGGAAATCATTAGCCTATTAAAAGCCAGTACTTTTATACAGACTGCAGCATCATGGCCCATTATAATCTACCTGATACCTCAATGGCTCTCAATCTTTTTACACTGGAGGTATCCCTTATTAGGATCAAGACATCTCTTGAAAAATGTGAACTCTCAGTTTTTTCACTCATTTTTTGATTATGAGAAGATAATATAGCAATTTTCTGTTGGAAATAACTCAGACAAGAGGTCAGAATTTTTTTTAATATTATGGATTTTTTTTTTTTTTTTTGAGCACTGCATGGCATCCCACATCACCTCTGAAAGGATCTCAAGACACCCTAACTGAGAATTACTGAAATTAGCTACTTGCTAATCTCTACACCGGACAGGTGACAACACCCCCACCCCAAATAGTCTTGCTTATAAGGTTTCTATTGCATCTCTTGTCTATTGGCTACTTGATAATTTATCTTATATCCTGTTTTTATTTACATGCAAGTTTTACACATGCCCTTATTCCATCTGCTATTTGGCTCTGCTTTATATGCTTCTTTTCCAGAGACCTGGGGGAAGAGAAATTTGATTCCTAAAAGCTTGTCCAAGTCTATCCCAACCATGTAGTCAGTCCAAAAATCACCCACAAAAATCCTTGCCTCATAGAAATGTTATTAATTTGAAGTCAACAAAATGGTTAGAAGAGCCAGAATATCTAAATTTCTCTCTAACAGTTAAGACTGCAAAGCTGACAGCAAAATCTGCTTACATCTCATGAGCTCTAGATGCCAGGAAACCGATTAAAATACTAGAAACTAAGCTAAATTTAAACTAAATTTAATTGCAATTAAATTCTATGAATTGGAAAATACCAAAATATTTTACTCTAGGTTAAATCTCTCTGCATAGACATTTAGCACCAATTAACATTAATTATATAAGCTTGATACCCAGAAAGAGTCAAATTATTTTAATGCTTACTTTCATCTGTTTCTTTCCATTCACATGCTCTTTCTGAAAAAAGCATATTACTTGAGAACACAATATAGATGAAACTGAGGACAAAAGGAAGACCACATGGTTTGCTAAACATTGGGAAATGAAATCATTTACTATAACATTATTTGAGTCTAGAGTCATCTGTTACGTATGCCATGGTTACTTTTTATAATGTAATGTCATTTCTGTTTCTTTTTTTCAAATTAAGTATGTTTTGAATTGTAAATGCAAAAAATAGTAAAGTCAAAATTGGGAGATAAAAACTTCGCTAAATTTAAGTAGTTGCATTTTCTATTGGAAAGCTATTTTTTTTTTTAATTTAATGAAGCTATGAAGGGCAGAGAGAATTTAGAAACAAATTTAAGTATTCCTTATGTTAGCTTATTATTGTTACTACTGTTGATACTGTTAAGAGCAGTTCTGCCTTGCCCAAGTGATGGAGCACCTTCTGCTTTTAGATAAATGCATACTACTGAAACTTTAAAAGTAGTAAAGGATGAGAGAGAGACTTAAGAATTAGTTCCAGAATAATCAAGAGTGGGCACATTCAATCTGGAGAAACTGTTCTTTTGCTTATTTTAATTCAGATCACTTATAGAAAAAACAGTGATTCTACCTGCACATTATAGTTCCAGTCTGCACCAAACCCAAATACAATTGTACAGAAATAAACAAAGGATCTCCTTTATTCACGCTGTGACAACTTCAGATCTGTTATCAGATGACCACGTAAAACAAAACATAATCCTTTATGTTTGAGGATTCAACCTATGTCTCTGCAGACTGCAAAAATATAGTGTACCTGTAACAGTTATCACTCAGTAAAGGCAAAAAATGACCCTGCTGCTTAAAACAGCTACACTGTTCAACAAATTAATAAAAAGAGGACTTTAAAAGTTAATACACTTTAAAATACTGCTTGAGGACTTACTGCTCTTAGTAGCACAGGTCTTTGCTACTTCTCTGAGCTATTCATGAATTCTCAGGTTAGAAAATGTATCTTGAAGTTAATATTTCAGGGACTTATTAGTTTAAAATTAAATTATATGATTGTTAGAAAATACGCTTTCCAGACCAGGAAATGCAGCATTGTAGTTAAAGATCCAAGAGAACAGAAATTCAATTGAAAGCCCCATGCTACTTAATTTCACTCCTGGACATATTCACAGTGAAAATCAGAAACCTGTATTACCTTATTGATATGTAACAGAAAGGTTCACTTTAAAATGACCATATTTATTTGACTAAAAGGTGTCCCTGAATACAAGATGACCCTCCAATAACTAGATTTTATATATGGAAAATTTCCAAATTTGTTACAATTTTCCAGACACAGAATCTAATTCTTGGAGGTTTGCCCTGAATTTGTCTTCCCTTCTCCCACCTGCTGCTGTGCCTGCTTCTCATAGCTGATTGGCTGCAAGGGCTGTCTGTCATGCAGCCCTGCTCCTCTCTGCCAACTGGAGGAGAGGGGAGGAGCCACATGACAGGCAGCCCTTGCAGCCAATCAGCAGCAAGAGGAGGAGCCAAGACAGCCCTTGCAGCCAATCCGTGATGAGAGGTGGGGCCATGCCCCACTTGCAAAAGGCTGTGCCTAGGCCCACATTCCACCCTCAAAATCAGGGGGCAGCCCCTGCAAATTAGGTAGGTCCATGTTCGTACTGTTTACCGCTTAATGTCTAGTGACCTCCAGCAGGAATAGCCCCAGCCACATATGTCTGTACCACATGACTGGCACTGTGCAGGACTCAGGCTACTGGCGGAAGGGAAGCAGACACGGCTGTTGCTCAGCTGTGGAGCCATGGGTAGGAGCTAGGGCTGCGGATTGAGCTGGGTCTGCAGATCTCTCCTGTGCCTGGATCCCACTGCCAAGGGAAGGGAGGTGACAGGTGCCTCCACAGGTGTTGGGTGGAGCCTTCCCGCTGCAGCAGCAGAACTCCTGGCCCTTGATGAGTCTGCCTGGTAGGGCCCAGCCATGCTGATAGGCTCCCTGCACCTCCTGCCATATTTGTGCTGCTGCAGCCCAGACCTGGACTGCTGGGCTGGTCCTCCCCAGCTTGCCTGAGGGGAAGGGGAAGTCTGGTCCAAGCAGAGAGGCTTCCACTGGGTGCGCTATGTTCCCGTTCCCCCCTGCCTGTGGTGCTGGGGCTGCGTGGGGACCGGCCCAGTCCTGAGACAGTGGCTAGCTTAGCCCAAGGAGGTGCCACAGCAGAACAGGTCTGATGGGTCACTGCTGGCCCCTCGCACAGCGAGTACAGCCCCAGGGCATTCCTGAGGGGGGGGGGAGGGGTCAGTACTGCAGGGATCCTAAGGGAAGCGTTAGAGCTGCAACAGTGGCCTCCCAGGCTGGAGTTGCTGCACTGCTGCCCCTCAGGAACACCCTGGGGCTACACTCGCCACGTGAGGGGCAGGCAGCAACCCCTCAGACTCAGTGCTGCCTGCTCCAGCTGTTATAGTGCCTCCCCAGGCCCTGTGCAGCCCCAGAGGTATGGGCAGGAGGGGGAAGGACACAGCATGCCTGGCAGAGGCCACTCCACTGGGACCAGATCCCTGCCTTTTTTGGAGCAAGCTGGGAAGGTGCCAGCCCAGCAGTGCAGAGAAGCCTGCTAGGTCCAGGCTATGGTGGCATAAGCATGGCAGCAGGTACAGGGAACCTGTCACCTTGCCTGGGCCCTGCCACTATGTGGAGGCCAGGCAGTTTCACAACAGGGCTGGGAGTCTCCCTGCTGTGGCAGAAATCCCCACTTGATCCCAGTGGGGGACTCAGCACCTCCCCCCACCCTCCGACAGCAGGATCTGGGCACAGCTGTCTGCAGCCCCAGCCTGTGTGGGCTGATGGGAAGCTACAGCTCCACACCTGGGCAGTGCCCCCTAGTGGCTCAGTTGTGCCCGCTGCCCCCCAACCCATGGCTCTCTGCCAGAGGCCTTGATCCCATGCAGCTCGAGGCACACAGTGAAGACATAAGGGGCCAGAGTTTGCCAAACTTGGTATGTGCTATCGGTTAACCATTTAACCAATATAATTAGAGGAGGTTAAATGGATCATTTTTTAACAATATTTACATCTGTAGTGCACAACCCTCTACTTCTCAAAGGCTCATCATTCAAGTGTCTCCTGGTAGAAAAAAGTAATGGAAGAATTCTCTCAGATCATTTGAATGTGTGTACACGTGCTCTGATAATATATGTAGCTGGCAGAAGTCTTTGCTGTGCATTCAAAGGATACTGCCTGGTATTTTAGATGTTAATTTAAAATCATGATATCCTGAACTGAAAAATCTCAGCTTTCAGCCGTAAAATATACTACCTTCAGTTTAGCAGCAGAGTTCCAAAAACCTCCAAAAATAAATTAAAAAAATGATCTTAGATTTCCCAAAACTAATTACTTTTAAAAAATTAATTAGGTGAACTGAGAAGCTGAACATAACACTTCATTTCAATTGCAAGCTTTTTTAACTTTAATAAATCTCAAGGAAATTTTGCAATAAAAACCATTATGATTAAAGAAAGTGAAACACTTTGGCTCTTTTAGAATCTAGACCGAGTAAACTAGTTCACAAAACACAAGTAATTTTGTGAAATATCCCAGTTTCAGTAAAGCTGCATTTTTCACTCAGAAAAGTTTCAGTCTAAAAAATTTGCCTAGCTCTAGCTGTGATTTCAAACAGAAAGCCCCCTTTCAAGTTTCTGTTTTAACAAAGCATTGCTTTTGGGAGTATTTTTGATACCCCTGTCACTTGAAAGAGACATTGCCTCCAGGTTCAAAAGTTCACCATATCTTCACTAACACAGATATGAACCTCTAATGAAAAGGAGGTTACGTGGTCCAAGTGATCTATGTATGAATGAACTGGTTAAATGCAGAGCTGAACTCCATTAATCTTATCAATTTCACCTGCCTGTTTGATAATAAACATATTAAATATTTTAGAAAGGACTCTTATTATATTAAAAGAAATACTATTTCCATTTTATTCTAACGTTCTTGTGATTATGGTCTTTGAATTTATCTGGTTAAAAAAAACAGTAGCATACGAAGGACAGGCTAAGGTATTCTTATATCTTTAAATACTTGAATGTGAGTGCTGGTTTGTCTACTTAAAATCTCCAAAAGAGTTTTTAATATAAAAGACAATTATAATTTCATTTCCATTAAAATTTGAATATAATAAAAGGGCTTAGTCTGTCTTTTTGTCCGTCCGTAATGCTCTTGAAGCACTGATTGGCTACTGAAACAACCAATTAGCTCTCCAAGACTGTTCTGGACAAGAGGCTGCAGCACCACCATGGCAGAGCAGCACCATAATGGCAGGGGTGGAGAGGATGGAGCTGGTGGGGCAGTGGTGGGGCCCCCAGCCCTGCTCCCTGGAGGCGGTGCAGGGTGCTGGCCAAAGGGCTTGGTGGGAACAGCAGGTCAAGCTTCCTCCCATCCCTTTTCCTGGGAGGCAGCAGCAGTGCAGGGTGGTGGGTGGCAGTGCTCCACCTCTCGCCCCCTCCCGCCATTATTCCTGATGGGCAATTGGCTAGTAGTTCCAATACATTTTGAACTGATTTGAAAACTCCAAGTGACTTCAAATGGGGAAAAGAAATTGTATATGCTTACCTTGTTGCTTTTGTTATGGTGAATAAAGGCAGTTAGCATATTGTTTTTGTTGATGATACACTTAAAAACCACACATTTTAAGGTCAGTGAAGTTGATCAAATTTTTCCAAAAGTCAAATGTTCTGATTCAAAGACAAAAAAGGATGATTTTTTTGCTAAAAATTGCCAAAAGAAATTGTGTTCTGGTCCTAAAATTCAGGACCATCTAACCTGAAACTGGGTAAGACCATACCAATAAAAGTGAGAGGAGTGTTCGTTTTATTCTGGTTTATTTATTGTGATTTATTATTAAATTTATTCTTATTTTACTCAGTAACATTAGGACTTATTAGGGCCTTCTTACACATTACTCTATGAGCCGCACAATATTGATCGGTGTTAGTGCTAGCCTGGAGTGTGGAGCAGTCAGTCACACCCTTAGTCTAGAAACCTTCCGTCTCCCACCTGCACAGCTGTGACTTGCCACTAGAGGGCTATAAGCCAGGATAGGCTTCTATCTTTGCTCTATGGGTGCAGGGTATGAAAGACTCTGGGATACTGAAGGACTTCAACTTGGGCAAGGTATCCGAGGGGACCGGCCACCCATGGAGCAGGAGCTGGGCAGTGCGGATCAGAGATAAACCTGCCCTACAGCAGCATAACAAGTGCTTAAAACTACTTTAAGGTGTTAATGTGCAGACAATCCAGGGGTTAAGAGCTCCAGGAACCATCCAAAATTACCAAGGCCTTCAAACACCTAGTCACCTTCCCCTTCAACTGCGATGTCAAAAGAAAATCCAATTAAAAGACAGAAGTGGAACATTACATTCCTGGCCAGTTTTTTGTTTTGTTTTGTTTTTTAAGTGAAAAAAATAAAGCATCAACTTATTTGTATAGGATGTAGGGCAGGAGAAAATTCACACTCTTTATACATCATTAATTGGCAAAATGGGAAATATCCATTTTGTTTTTCTTTGGTACTTTTTTAGGTGACCTGTTTGTTTTTAAAAAAATGCTTAAATTATAATGTCTCCAACTTTCATTTCCTCAACATCCATTGCTGCTCTTACCTTCGCATCCCTAGGGCCAGAAATGAAGAGAAAGCGTTTTCAGTTGTAACACAGACAGATGTTACAATTAAAAATGCTTCTAAGACCTTTGAAACATTTCAAATGTTTCTCCATGTTAAATGTGGAAAAAAAAAATCTCATTTTGGATTAAAGTACGTACAGTATGATGATTGCCTGAGGCAGCTGGGAACTGGACTCAACGGATCAGGAAGTCTCTTCTAATCCTGTGTCTCAAAGTCATTAATTCTCAGACCACAGATCAGTATAACGGCAGGTGCATACAGTGATGCAGATTTCCCTTTCAGCAGGGAAAATTGAATGTAATCTCTCTGCTAAAAATTAAATGCCAGCAAGAGTAGCATATAGGATTTAATAAATATTTCTATTCTAAAACCTCTACTTTGGGATTTTCTACTTCAGATGTTCTAGGTCAAATACCCTGTGTATACCATGTATGCAAATTTTTGGAAGGAGTCATGACTGAAGTAGTTCTAACTTCCAGTTCAATGCACTATGATGTCTCTTTGCAACTTGTTGGAAGTCTTTGTTATGAAAGGTTTTGGGTGCCAAGATGAATGAAATTTAGTAATGTCTGTATACACATGGATTTCAAGTCTTAATCTGGTCGGGTTTTCATAACACTGAAGGAACTGTCCCAATGGATAGTTGGCTTAACTTGTTCATAACATTAAGAAGAAACTTAAGTGTCCTGCCCATATCACAAACACACCATGAAACACACATGAATCACATGAAGAATGGTGTAAATTAGCATCTTATAACCAGGGATCTGGGCTTTCTGTTTCCCACAGAAAAAATGGAGAAAACATGTATTTCTCCTTTTAGCAGAGAAACCCACGGATTCCCTACTTTTGCAAAGAGCTCTGCAGGCTGGTTGAGCTCCAGCCTGCAAGAGCTGTTTGCAAACAGAGCAAGAAACCCTCAACCCTGCCTAGAGGGGGAGAGGGAAGGGCAGGGGCCTGGGACTCTCAGTTAGCTGCTGCTGGGCTCAGCTCAGCCTTAGTCTTCACTCCTGGAGTCTGTGCAGTAAGTGGAGCTTGGAAGTCATGGCTGGGGGGCACTGGCAGGGGGCTTTTAATTTTAATAATGGATTTTGGGGTTTTTAATCAGAGAATTTGTGATTTTTTAATCAGAGAAAACCAGGATCCCTGCTTATAACTACCATCAACACTGGTCTCCTGATAGCTTTAAAATAACCAAGCTCCCAATCAGAGATGCAAGCAAATTTCTATATACATTAAAACAAAAAACCTGAAACAATGTGTCCCAGGGACACCGGGGGGCTAGAGGGAAACCCCGGCCCAAAACCAACGAAAAAGGAAGCACGTACTTACCCCTTGCAGGAGCCGAGGACAGCAGAGGAGTGCACGCCGGGAAATCACCTGTGCGTTTTGTTAGCCGCGCTCACATCCAGCTGAGAGCAGGTGACATCAGCGAGAGACGCCACCTGGCGGGAATAAAGTGCGGCCCCGGGAGCTGCGCCGAGAGGCTGCAGGAGATGACGGAGCCTGCAGGGAAGCCCGAGGTCACAAGCGGGCATGCACGGGGTTTCTCTGCCTTGGGTAGAGAAAGCTACAGCAGCGCTGGGAGCGGCGAAAGCAGCGAGAGCCGCAGCTACGAGAACGCCAGCTGCGGAGCCTATGAGAGAGCCGGTAGGAGAGTGGGGGAGGGAACCGGCTGCAGAGCCGGTGGAAAAGCCGGCAGGGACGCCGGTGAAGGAACCGGCTGTGGAGCCAGTGGAAGAGCCAGCTGGGACACCGGTGCAGGAGCCGGTGGGAAAGCCAGCAGGGACGCCGGTGAAGGAACCGGCTGTGGAGCCGGTGGAAGAGCCGGCAGGGAAGCCGGGGAGGAAGCCTGCAGGGGCAACAGGACCTCGGGTCTCGTAGTCCTCGGACCGGAGTCCAGCTTAAGACATCGAGTCAAGCTGGTCAGGGACGAGGGAAGAGACAAGGCGGGCTCGGTTAGAAGAGACTGAGAGACCCACGACCAAAGATGGCGTTGGCCAGGGTGTAGGGGAGGTTGGAGCCCCCTGAGTGCCCGCCGAAGGCGTGACAGCACTGGAGGCTGTGGCAAGGGGGAACCCCACCACTGAGGGTCCAGATAAGGCCGTGGCTGGCGAGTTTCAGGGGTCTGCCACCGTCACCCGGGGCACCCTTTGGGGGCCGCCCACAGGACCGGGGCAGACCCGGTCAGCCACCCGAGCCAAAGCAGCCCGAGAACGCCTTTTGGAACAGCGGCGGGCACACAATGAAACTTGCTTACTTTTCAAACATCATGTGTTGAAGCTTTGTTTTTTAAAGCCTTGTCCTCTGCCTTTTAATAAAATCTTAGACACCACAAATAAATTATAGCTTGTGTGAATGATGCTACACAAGGAATTCCCACCTTTCTTCCACCTCTTTGAATTTCTAGGGCTTCACTTTAAGAGATGTCCAATTATTTTATGAGACTGGCCCGGGCGGGGGGGGAAGGGGGGGGAGTTTCGGCAGTGGCAGCAGTGGCTGCCGCAGCTCCAACTCCAACCCTGAGTCAGGGGTGGATTTGGAGCCCCAACAGTTGCATGCCCCCCTACCCCTACTCAAATCCAAGACAAGGGGCTCTTCTCCCTTTCCCCCCCCATATTAAATGGGGGAAAGAAACCTCATCTTCGATTCCAGGAAATACAGTATGTAACCCACTTATTCATAAACCTTGAAATGCTTTATGAAGAAGTGCAATGGGACAATAGCACAATTTCCCAAATATGTTACATCAGTGTCCACTGTTAAAAGAAGACAAGGTTCCTTGGGTGAATCTGATATCTCTTATTAGCCCAACCCAAATAGTTGGAAAATAATTATTAAGCAAGCTTTCGGGTTCAAAAACCCTTCATCAGGCTAAGAAAGTTTCAGCAGTTGGTGTGCTCTTCCTGGATGGAATGGAAAGTAAGAAGCCAGTGGCTGGGCTGGTATGCATACAAGACAGGTAGTCAGTGAAAATGTATATTGAGGAGTCAATGGGTGAGAGACAGGCGGGGGGGGGGGGAATAGAGAAAAGGGGGATGAAAGTGGAGAGATACTTGGGGAGTCAGATATCAGGCAGGTTATAATGCGTCATAAACCCAATGTCTATATTTAGTCCATGATTTTTAGTATCCAGGAGGTTGAAGAAGTGGAGTTCGTAGGCTTGTCTCTGGGAAGTGTTTTGTAAGTTTCCTTTGAGGATTAGGACTGTTAAAAGAATACTTTGAGGTTTTTGCTATCATATCATATGGCATAGAGCAGGGCTATCCAACTTTAGAGTGCCCCCCACCCCAATCACACTGTCATCAAGCCCACATTACTCCCAACATGCAGAGCCATGGGCCCCGCAAGGCATGAGCCTCCCCTCCTCACCCCCCCCTCCAAGGGGAGAGGAAGGAAGCAGAAGCTGGAGGGGTGGGGGGACCCGGAAACTCCAGTGGCAACAGCAACCAGAGTGGTACAGGGAGTACAGTGGTGCAGGTGGGAGCCAAAGGGTTTCAAATTAACCCCCTGCAGGTTGAATGCAGCCTGTAGTCACAATCTGGACAGCCCTAGCATGTGGTGTAGTCAGAGGCATGTTTTATTATAGCTGATATGTATGCAGACGCATACATTTCATTAACCCATTTTTTAAACTAAGACTTTATATTTCAAAACTGAAAAACCAGCAACTATTAGTCTAGGATGTGAAATAGTCCCAGTAGTATTTCATTAGAAATAATTTTTTTAAAGTGTTTTAATAGCTGAAACTAACTATTACAGTGACATATCTTGCCTTGAGCTGTGAAAACTAAACAGTTTTTAAGATGCTATAGGACAAGTTATTTTATTTCTTAATAAGCACTTTATTTTTCAATTATGTGCCTTTGAAACTTGGCAGCTGAAATGTTAAATTGCAGAGAAGTCAGGACATCCATCACTTCTTGGATCAACTGTGAATCACCTGAAACAAACACCATCACTTTGCAGCAAGTGATCCTTTTAATCACAGAACCTCACAGCACTTCACAAAATTAGTTAAGACTAGTACACTATGAAATATATAATTTTATGGATGGAAACTGAGACAGACACAACAGGGTTAAGATTTTTTTTTAAAAAGGCAGCACCCTCTGATGACTGTAAAAGCTTGACCTGACTTACACATGAAATTTAAATGACCAAATTAAAACAACAGTGCATCTTGCACAAGCATGCAAGATTATGACTGGGACCATGCAAGATTAAGTGATCCCAATTGATTTAATATCATGTGTTAATAAAACATTGGTTACATTTGCAATTATGCTAAACTATTTATAAATAACTATCTCCCTACCTGACTGTATCCTCATCAACACATCCTTCCTCGATTAAGGAAGATTTCTCAGAAAAGGCATTCAGTGTCTGTTTGGGGTTTTGCAAATGTCTCCATAGACCAGGGTGTCACAACCCAGTGATTTTGGTGCTTCGGCACGGTGGAATTTTCCCGCCACACAAGAGCCTCTTGCAAAGTAAAGGTTTTCTGTTGCTGCAGAAAACCCCCGGTGCAAGAGAGTTCCCACCATTCGAATGTAAATTTGTGTCCCGCTATTGGCCCGTTCTAAATTATGCACACGTGGCAACTAGTAATTGGCTTGCTAGCCGTTTAAAAATTAGTGCGACTTCCGCCCAAGTTGGAGAACTTTGAGCACGCTGCAGAGTGCTTCTGAAGAGATCTGACTCGTGGCTGAGCTGATCGATAGACTGATCACCTATCGATTCTTGTCCCCATTGCCAAGCGCAATCCCAGACGTATCCTTTTTCCCTGCTGGCCTGATTTGTAGACGGACGTGCTGGCCTGAGCCCTGCCAGCTGGAACAACTAACCTAGTTGTTCAGACGACCAGACCATTTTTGTCGCAACAGCAAGCGACGTAAGTAAAGTTTTACAACCATAAAGCTTTCTCGGCCTCTCTATTCACCAGCCTGCCCCGACGAACAAGTAATTACTGAATCACCTCAAGTCGGCTTTGGCCGTCCGAGACACAGAGATGGGCAAAATGAGGCCTGGGGGCTGGATGCAGCCCACCAGGCCACTCTATCCAGCCCACAGGGTCCCCCCAAATTAAGAAAATTAATGTTTACCTGCCCCTGGCTGCCTGTCACGCAGCCCTCAATGAATTGCCAAAACTCAGTAAGCGGCCCTCTGCCCGAAATAACTGCCCGCCCCTGCCATAGACCATCAATGGTTCAGAATATTTTGGGTTCTGCCCCATTGTTAAAAACAACTACCCAGCAGAATAAGATCCCTCCAGAGGTGGTGCAATCACCTACCCTGGAAATCTTCAAGAGGAGACTGGACGGTCACCTGACCCCAGTTGTCTTTCCTGCCTAGCGTAGGGGGGCTGAACACGATGATCTTGTGAGGTCCCTTTCAGCCATGAAAAACTGTCCTGTAATCAATGCTCCAAGGTATCCCATTCAGTGATTAAAAACTCATCCCATTTGATTGAAATGTAACCTCCATACTGATCAAAAGCTTGTAAAACAAGTTTGACAACTGGACAATCCAAAATAGGATCTGAGCAGCTCGCAATTGTAATATGATGGTCCCTCCCTACCTGCTTTGTTCGAACTTTAATCGACCAACTATCAAGAAGGAATGCTTTGAAGCTATACAACTGAAGAATATAAGAACGAAACAGAGTTGCTGGCAAAATGCACACTGCAGGAGAAAGAGAGAAAAAAAAAAAAATCACTGCAATATTGTAACTTGTGCCCAGCTGATCATTCTTGGTGACAGATCCACACCCCACAAAGGCTGCAAAGACTGAAATCATTTCCAGCCAGCATTGGTGAGAGACACTACTGCAACTAACATATAGCACAACTTCTGTGATCGCTCATTTACAGAATATTGGGAAGGAATCTTCTTCTGTCATTTAGTTCTATAACTTGTTTATGGTACAGTTGTTAAAGCGTATCTGTCATTAAATCAAACGAGGTGTCGTGTCAATCCTTAACTGTACTTTAACTTGCTTTTGACTGCAATATCCTCAATTGGAAACAGATTTTCAAGACTTCAACTCATGTATCAGCACTTACAGAATGGTCACATTTTCAAGATTTAATGCCAAAACTCTCATTCTGCTATGTAAGGGAACATTTTCTGATAGGCTATTTTGAATGCCTTGTCCTAAGATCCAGTTCTACAAAAAGAAGGTCTACAAAAGTATTTCATTCCAAAAGTGAGTCTTTAAAACTCTCACACAACCTTATAAGTGCCTATATTGTTTATTAGATGCATTTGCCAGCCTTTCCAACAAGGCTCTAGATAGCGTACAACAAGAGAACCAGCAGACTTATAAAACAGGAGAACAACAAAACAACTTAAACAGGAAGTAGAATATCAACGTAAGACAGAGACCTCCACCTTACACAGTGTCTCAGCTTAGCTTTATTTGCTAAATTTCTGCCCAAATAGAAAAAAGTCTCACAGTGCTTCTGAAAGAGTCCAGCCCCTGCTCTGGCAGGCCTTATGAGGCAGTTCCAGAGCTGGGAAGCGACCTGTTAAGAACTTCTCATGCATTTTAACCAAGGAGACTTGGTATATTGATGGTACTTGGAGAAAGCTGTTCTTAACCAACCTTCGGGACTGCATGGGGCATATGTAGGGTGACCATACATCCCAGTTTGCCTGGGACAGTCATGGATTTCAAAGGTCAGTCCCAGCATGTTTGAAAAAATTATGACAAGCATCCTAGAATCACATGGGTGCAGGGTGCACTCCAGCAGGGAAGTGAAGAAGCATGATATACTAGGCAGCTCCGCCTCCCCACCAGACTGTGCCCCTGCCTTGCCCAGCAGGCTCTGCCATTGCCTACAGCAATGCTGCTGACTTGTTGGGGGGAGGGGGGGGAACAGGTGGGACAGTGTCCCTTATGCCCTGGATTTCCTTATGGTCACTCTAGGCATAAAGGAGAAGGTGGTCCTTTAGATGCATAGGACTCAGACCATTTAGGAACTTATGGGTCAAATCCAGCACATGAATTCTACCTGGAAAGTTCTAGGAACCCAGCGCATACTTGAGCAATAAAGTTATGTTATGTGCCGGGGTAACAGACCACCCATCAGAAGGCAGACCACGGTGGTCCGTGCCAGCTGAAGTTTCCAGATGGTCTTCCAGGGCAGCCTAATGCAGAGTGCATTACTGTGGTTTAACCTCAAGACTGAAGTCATGGATGATGGCGGCCAGATGCAAACCTGAAAGAAAGGGTCACAGCCTTCTCACCAGACACAGTTGGTGAAAGGTGCTCCTAACCACTGCCACCTAAAGATCCAGGTGCAGCAGAGGATGCAGAAGCACCCCAAAGCTGAAAACCTGAGCAATGAGAGACTATACCCCATAGGTTTTAGGGGTCTACTCAACTTGAGGAGCAGGTAGCTGATTTTCCAGGGAGATTGTGGAGCTCTACCTAGGTCCATGGAGCCCCAGCCCCCTCTCCACTGTCCGCCTTGAGACAGAAGTGCATCCCGCCACCAGCAATGAGCCAGGCCAAGGCTCCATGGACCCAGATGCAGCTGCTTGTAGTCTCTCTGCCACCTGCTGTGAGCAGCTTGGGCTCTGTGGCTGGTGGCAGGGACCTGCCCAGAGCCTGGGCCTGGGCTGTCTATAGCAGGCAGCCAGGAGACTGCAAGCAGCTGCAGTGGGGTCCGCAGAACTCTAGCCCAGCTTGTTTCCAGTGTCGGGTGCACACACACCTCTGGGCAGACAGTGGGAAAGGGGCTGAGGACAGCGCAGCCAGAAATGAGCCAGGCCGGGGCTCCACAGACCCTGGTGAAGTGCCACAGCCGGCCTGGGCCCAGGCTCTGCTGCTTGTAGCCTCCCCACTACCTGCTGCGAGCACTGCCCTCCCCACCCCGCACCTCTCCCCAGCACTCCAAGACTGCAGGGCTTCCCACCCTTTTGTCTGCTTGCTGGCAAGTTGTCCCCCCCCTACCCAGCAAGCCCACCAAAATCACAAAGCCTGCTGTTTTTTGTGGAAAACACCTGATTTTGGTAGGTCCCTAGTTACAGGTACCCAAACACCGCCTTAAGTCAAGTAGTCTGCTCACTACCATCACCCCGGTCTTATCTGGATTCAGTTTCTTGGGGTTCACCCATATCCAATCCCCATCTGCAGCCAGGCACTGGGGAAAAGGACTGAAACTGCAACGCCAGGGTCAAAAGAGATGTGGAGCTGGGTGTCAGCAACACACCAGTGGCACCTCACTTCAAATCTCTGCACAGTCTCATGCAGTGGCCTCATCTACACATTGAACAGAAGAGTCAATAAGGTGAAACTCTGGGGGGTCCCCACAGGAAAGATACAGAGGAGATGTCACCTATCAGCACCATCTGAGACCTCCCTGCTAGGAAACAGCAAAACCAGTTTAGAGCAGTACTGCAAATACCGATTAGATTATGTAAAAGCTTTATCAGAGCCTCATGGTCAACATTATCAAAGGCTTTTGAAAGTTAGCAAGATCAACAGGGCACAATTTCCTCTGTTGATCTCTAGGTAAGGATCACTGACAAAGGTCACAAGCGCAGTCACCATGCTAGATCCATGACAAAAGCCAGAATGACAAGCGTCCAAGAAACTGAAGGCATCAAGACGTGCAGGGAGATGTTGAATGGGTGGCCGCCCAATGACCTTTCCCAAAAGGGGAGATTGGACAGGGCAATAATCCAGAGGCTCCCAAATTTTTACCGGAGTTCACTGGGTACCTACAAGGGCCCAAAACTGCCTTCATCGTCCTCACACGTAAATGCATTTGGGAGCACAAAATAGGCCCCTGGTGCCTAAATCACCTCAAGAGCCAAAGAGAGGTAAGCCCAGTAATTAAAACACTCACCTAGGGAAGGAAAAACCTGTGTTTCAATCCCTGCTCCAATCACTCTTTATACATTTTACCCAATGACTGCATAATAAAAATTCATACATAGCTATTGGACTAGGGATCACTACCCAAATCTCTCTCCACTCAAGCGAGTACTCTTTAATCCTCAAGCTACAGTCATGTTCCTCTCTCTCTCTGGACCAGTGCATCTTGGTCTCTTGTTTGCAAGGCAGCCCCTTCAGAACAATTGATGATGAGGTGGTTAATCCTGGAAAGTGATGTGGATTTGAATCCTTTCAGACAGAGAGAAGAACATCAAAGCCAGGTTTCCCACATCCAGGAGAAGCTGGGAGGGTGGTACTAATCTATCACTACTTTGCCTTCTCCAGTCATATTTGGATAACAGGAGTGATCCAAGTTCTCTTGTCGAAAGAAACAGCTTAGACATCTAAATCCAGGAAAAAGGTATTGGCTGTGAAAATCCCATCCAGCACAGGCACCAGTGTAAAGCTAGAGTGAAGTGCTTAAATCTCAGAAAAGGGCAAGATTTAAAATAAACTCTTTTCCTCCAACTATCTTAAGGCAGCTCCAATACTCACGTGCCAAACAATCCCTGTGTACTGCTTGAAGGGCCCAGACACAAACACAGTGCTACAGGATTCCACTCGTAGATCTAGACATATAAAGTCTGATGCTGAAACACTGAATACCTTAGTGCAGCTGTTCCCAATAGGTGGCATGGGTACCACCAGTGGCACGAGTACTACCGGTGGCATGCAGACAACCTGTCAGTGGTACATGTTAACAGATTTATTGTAATTACTTTATTTGACAAAAATGTGCTGGTGGTACTTAAAGTTGTATCATTTTAAATTGGTGGTGCACAATCTGTCAGAGTTTGGGAACTGCTGCCTTCGTGGATCTAGCACTTGGCTGTTCATCCAACACTACGCTATTAGCCAGTAGCAAAGTCAGCTGGAAAAATCCAGCACTCCAGATTCCTCACTTCTTAAAGCTAGGCAACACTTACTCCCTATATTTTTATTAAAATGTATTAAATTACATAACTATTAAAGGCATTAAAAGTGTGTATATGATGCGTTAGGATGTGTGTGGAAATCAATATGGAATCGGAACAGGCATAGGTTGCTCAAAAATTCCCAATAGTAAACCCTTAATTTGTAAATTACATGAAAATCAAACATATCAAACTCACAGTGGCATTAAGAGCCTAATGATTTTTTTGTGAGTTCTTAAAAGAACAAACAAACCAGAACGTTTCATAAGATCATGCAGGATTAATTAAATCAAGTCAAGTCAGCTGTGTCTGCTTCACTATGCTTACTTATATCAGGAGGCTGTTCCTTGTTCATAAATTATAGAATAATTTCACTGACATAGTATTCTATTTTGAGACAGCAATGACATTGATATATACAACAAATTCCTTAAATATGCCAAAAGCAACAGTGTTCATTTAGAACTTAAATGTTTGAAGACTAATATATTAAACAAAAGCAATTAGTATTATTGAACCACAAAAAAAAAATTTAGACGTTTGCCTTAACTGGTGAAAAATGCGCCCTCATTTTGAATCTCTGAAAAAGCAGGACAAAAAACAAAGGGAGTTTTAGGAAAAAAGCTATTAGAGGGAATACTCTATTCTCAATAGTGACTAGTCCAAAAACTGGTTGGATACACAGACTGAATTATCTTTCATTCGAAGAATGTTGTTCTTAACCTCGATAATACCATATTTTCTCACATACAACACACACCTTTCCCCCAAAATCAGCTCCCCAAAATTGGGATGCACATTTTAAGTGGAGAAGATGTTTTCCTCACTGGAAAAGAGCACGCCTGAAGACAATATGCATGCCACACAGGTGCCAGGATGGCAGAGTCCCCCTCCACACCTATAGCAATTGGCTGAGTGCTTGTAGCTTATGCCCAAAGCAGCAAGTAATCTGCTAGTAGTATCTTGATGAGGACTGTGATGTTGAAAAAACACTTCATTTACAAGAACTTATAATAGAGAACTCCTTGCAGCAAGACCACTTAACTGTCTTGCTACTGCCAGTTACAAATATGAGACAGATTAAGTCCTTCTGGAAACACAGAGCATCCAAGAAATGTGGCACTGCAAGACAGTCTGCCACACATTATGGTTCCGGATGCCAAGTTATTGTTCCAGCACGATTGACTGCATGTCACAGTCAGCCATGACTCTGGAAAAAGCTTTTCCCCTACATTCTGCCTTTCAAAAAACAAGGTGTTTTACTGGGGAACGACACAACATGATGACATGTTGTATGCAAGAAAAAAATGCAAAGGTGTCCTTCTTCCCTAGATAACAGAAGACTTCAGTTTCTACTGTTGTCACTATTTACACGCATACAAAAATCTAGCCACAACAAGGAATTTCCTCTCCCCCAACCAAGAAAATTCATAAAGATGGGGTTAATCATGGAAGAATCTTTACAACCATGATCAGGATTAAATATTACATATTTAGGCAGTTCTTAGCACCACAATCCTAATAGTACTTTAAAAAATCCTAAAATTCAAAGATCAGACCTGATTTCCATGGTCTATCCAAAATTTTTTAAAACCTATCTTATAGGGTAATTGGGGAAAGCTAATTTTGTACCAAGCCTCTCCGCACTCTATCAGTAACATACATGAAATGATATTTTTCCCACCTACCAACTTCTCAAACAGCAGGGAAGATGATTAAATGAGTTAAAAAATTTTCTGGCAGATGGGAGAGAAGGGGTCCCATACGAGCATGCATTTTGACTGTAACAGCATGCCAGGGTGTGTATTCCACACTTGCTATATCCAAATGTGAATGCCTTCCTCGTCCATCCAGCCTTTTGAGTGAACATGAACGATAATACCAACAGGGAAGTCTCGGAGAATGTTTCTTGGGGAATATTTTCTTTCATTGGTTTAAGTTTTGTCCCGTCAGCTGCGCAGGCAAGAATTACAGTAAAGTTAGTTTTGTCATGACGTGTAGTCTTCATCAGTATACTTTTAGTGCCAGTGACAAGTAAATTAGTATAGTAAGTATAACGGAACTCCTGTGAGAAAGAATACAAGTGGAATGCTGGGGGAAAAAAAGGGGTAGTTCTCATGGAGATGCACAGAAACAGGAATTCCTGAATAACTCCACATACAGATTACATGTATTACAGAATATGGGTGCCTTACTGCAGTTTTGCTCAGAGTATAGACATACAAGCCACTGACAGACTTTGTGGGGTGGGGGGGCAGGGAACGGCACTTTACTTTTGACTCCAACACAACACACATGCAGAAGAGAAACCACATCAGTTTGACCCAGCTCACCCAGCGTCCGTATAGATCGCACGCATTAGTGGGGCTTTTTAGCCCCATTGGTTGGATCACCTATTAGATAAAAGCACCAAATAGCCCCACTGAAGCACGCAGTCTGTACAAGCGCTGGGGAGCTGGGTCAAACTGATGCTGTTTAGGTTCTGGTAAAGTGCTGTTTTTATTCCCCCCCCCATATGTCTGTAAGCACCGACTGTTTACCATACGGCAGAAGGGGAAGGATTTAAGCCTCCTGTTAGCTGCTTCACAATAACTGCCTGGGGAACATTCACCAACCTCTTCCACTGGAGGCAAAGCTGCCACACTTAGCTTCCACATGTAAAAGCATACCTATGGACAGTTACCATAAAGCAACTACTGTGCAAAGGTGCTCCACCTTTTATCTAATGTTGGAATGCCCTTGCCATTAACTGATTTAGCTACACAGCCCTTAGAGAAGAGCATCAGAAATGTAGAAGGAAGATGAAGAGAACCAGGACAAATAAGAGCTTAACTATACACAAAGCTGTTCCTGATTAACTGTTCTAAAATAAAAACGTCTACATGTGGCATTAATCCAAAACATGAGTGTCTTTGCTCCTGTTTATTGTAACACTTTGAAAATGTAGAAAACTAAACAGGGAACAAGACACTCGTATGCCAGAATCACAATGTCCACACAAGTTAAACAGGAGCAACTCTATGTACAGGCAAGCTCTTAGGAAAAAACTGAACAAGGGGAAGTGAGACCAGATATGGGCAGAAGTAGAAAGACAAACTGTGAAATCCACCTAAGTAGGTAAGTAACCTTACTTCAAGTTAAATAAGTAGCTGTTAATCCTCCCTTTGGTTCTGAACGGAGACCTGCCATGTCTTTGCTTAAAATATAGAAGTATTTTCCTTTTACTTTTGTCTCTCAACAAGTACTGTAAAACCTGAAACTATGTTTGGAGTATGTGTTAATTTTCCAGCATTTCTTCCTTGAAGGTGTAGGTTGATGTGGATATAATTACTGTATTTCACAGTGTATAAGTAGAGTTTTGAAGCTCAATTTTGTCTCTTAAAATTCAACCTCAACTTATACACCATGTCACAGCAAAAAAACTGCTGCCAACATCCTGCTAGTTTAGCGAGCATGAGGTGCAGTTGTGCTAACTGCACTAAATGCAGGAAGAATGGTCCCAGTAACTATATGAGATACAGTTGCACTAATTACAATCGGCACTATTTTAGCGAACACCATATGAACTTAATTACTGATAACCCCAAATACCACATGGTATTCAGGCTGCCGCCAAAACAAACGAAATACAATGCTAAATTCAAGACCAAAGTCATCAACTTTGCTCTCGATACTAACAACAGTTCTGCAACCCATCAGTTCGGTGTGAATAAGAAACTGGTTTGTCACTGGCAGAAAAGCACTTACAACATAAAAAATTATGCCTCATGAGAAGTGTGCAGGCTGTGAAAAGCAATGCAAATGGCCAGAATTAGAAAGAGACCTCAACAACTAGGTCAACAATCACAACAGTATGGCAGAATCATAACAAGAAATATCATCAAGATGCAGGCTGTGGAGAAAGGATTGAAAGACTTTACCAGCAACCCAACCTTGTGTTCACAGTTCATGAAAAAGAATTATCTCTCTCTGCACCAGGAAATGAAGATGATCATGGAAATTACCAGTTGACCTCAAAGACAAGATAACCCAGTTCCAGAGCTGTGTGTTGAACCTCCAAAAAAACCCACAAAACAAAACAAAAAACCCCAACAATTACCATCTCAGTCAAACCAGGAATACGGACAAAACATCCACGTGCTTCAAAATGCTAACAAACTAACCTGTGGATGTCACTGGTGCTAAAAGTGTACTGATGAAGATTATGGGCCACAACAAAACCAATTTTACTGTAATTCTTGCCTGCATGGCTGATGGGACAAAACTAAAACAACGGTCATCTTCAAAAGGAAAACATTCCCCAAGAAAGAACAATTCCCCACTAGCATTGTCGTTCTTGTTCATCCAAAAGGCCGGATGGACAAGGAAGGAGTTCACATCTGGATACAGGGAGTGTGGAATATGCAACATGGCATGCTGTTACAACCGAAATGAATGCTTGTGTGGGACGTGTTTAAGGCCACCTCCGTGACAGTGTGACTCAGCAAAGTAAAACTGCAGCAAAGTAAAACAGACTTAGTGGTCATCCCCAGAGGGCTAACATCCACTATACAGTCATTGGATGTGTGCTTAAACAAACTGTTCAAAGACCACGTTTGCATTAAGTGGCTGAGCTGAATGATAAGCAGCCAACATTTGTATACAAAAGCTGGAAACATGCAAGTAGCCTCCTTAGCAACTCTGCACCAGTGAATTTTTACAGCTTGGAGGGATGTTAAACCCAAAACTGTTTCGCATTCGTTTAAAAAAATCCAGGATCAGTAATTCTATGGATGGTGAGGATGAATATATTCAGTGGCATGACGAAGATCAAAGAGAGAATGAAGATGCCAAAACATTTGATGCCAAGGATCCATACGACAATCAGATCACTAATCATTTAGATGGGGAGGAACTGTTTGGGGTTGACATTTCGGATGATGAAAGTAAACAATGGATTTTAAAGATTGTTAATTTTTAGTATTTTTAATGTTTTAAAAGTGGTTTCCAAGTAGTATTTTTAAAACGTTTTGAATTGTTAAATTTAATGAGGGATTAAACTAATTAAATGAGGGATTTTTTAAATGTTATTTGTGTGCAAGTTGCAGCAACCAGTGCTAATCGCCACTGATGGTGCTAATCATGGCGGTGATTGTTCAGCTGTTCATTCCTGCTCTGTGCTGATTGCATGCAACACAGGGCAATTGGTGCTGATTGTGCTAATCATGCATCGGTGACGGTTTGTTATTGTTTCAGTAAAAAATGTGGGTCAATTTATATACACTGTGCCTATGAAAATCCTAACTTTTTGCATTGGAAAAACGTGGTCAACATATACACTGTATCAACCTCTACATCATGAAATATGGTATTTGCCTTTGTCTCTGTTTATCTTTGATTTATGGAGTAGATATACACAATACTAGACAGATTCTTATTGAGATATTCTAAAATTTAGAAAACTAAAACCAAAATTCTTATTACCTGGGCAGATGGCCAAATTTTTAATGTAAAAAACGTCAAGGAAGACAGATGACAAAATGATACAGCATTTGTACAAGCTCCGACATCATTTAAAATTAATTTACTTTAGTTGGAGGTGCCTCTTAGCCAATGAAAAAAAGTGATCTTTCTGAATGCCCCCTCCTACGTCGAAGTCAATCCTGCCAGATTAATCAGGATGCTCCAATAAAATTAAAGATGACCATGGAGGAAGAAATATAAAGGAAAGAACTGCTGCTCTGGCCTTCAATATAGAAAATGATTATTTTTTCATAGAAACAGGAGGAAAGAGGAAAGAAAAATTTAACACACCTGGAAACTGAATGTTTTTTATATTGATAATAAGTTTAAGAGTCTCTCTCTTCCAAAAGACACAGATGTTTCAGGAGCCTACTCAGTGACCTTTAAGAAATAAACTTGCGATTCTTGGGGACAAGAGCTTATATCCAGAAATTAAACCTGGCATTTCTGGTGATAATGCAGAGCTAAAGACTGAAAGAAACATGGAAGCAAATTTTGTATTTTTTTTTTTTGCAATTAAAGACTGAGTGCAACATTCCCTATAGACTGAAATTTAACCTCTTCTCACACATTGCGTTATCTCGCTGTGTGCTCCTGAAAAGTGACATTAGAAACACTATTGAAAGCTGTGGTTAGATAAATCTAATGCAATTTCAATCTTCCTTTTTCTTCTAACTCTCTATCAGAGATTTTAAAAAGACTGTCACGCATCTGGCCCTGGAGAGGGTGGAAGGCTATGCAGAGAGAGAGTAGTTCAACAAACTCTCTCATTCAATCTTTGACCTTCCTGCCCAATGTATTAACTAGAGCAAGCTATGAACATACACCAGTGTTTCTCAACCCGTGGGTCACAACCCAAAAGTGGGTCACAAAAATATTTGAAAGGGTCGCAAGCAAGTCCTAGAAAAATGTGGGAAAGCACGGGTTTCCCCTTGCAGGCCTGCAAAGGCTTCTGGAGGTAACTGGAGGCAGTGGGCACATGGGCATGTGCATGCCCACATGCATGTGGCAGGTATGCAGCCAGGCAGGGTGGTGGGAGCAGCTCCAGCTGCTTGGTGCAGGAAAGTTTATGAGCAGCATGGGGTGAAGGTCCAGTGATTGGGGACTATCCAGAGGGAGAGAGGGGGCTGTGTGTGGAGAAGATGGGTGTGTGGGGGGGATGCCTACTAGTGCTGGCGGAAGGTGGCTGGGTACCAAGGCTACAGCAAGGCAGAGGAAGGGGCCTGCCCCTCCAGTGGGGGAAGGGGGCAGTGGGGGCAGGGAGCTATGTGGCTGGGCCGGCAACACCATGACCAGTACCTGTGCTCATAGGGCCAGGCTGCTGGGAGATGCGACTCGCAGGGTGGAAGGGGGCTGTGACCAGGCTGTCTGGCACAGCACAGCAGCCCCAGCCCAGAGTAGGGGGGATGCCACAGGCCTCCCCTCTTGCTCCTCCTAGCCTCACTCCGCTGCCACCCGCATGAGCTGAAGCAGCTGCAGCCACCATGCTCCAGCCTGAGTGGGACGGGGACAGCTGGGGGCTCCCTCCAGCAGAGCTGAAGGGGAGTGGGGAGAGGCAGGGGGCTGCAGGTTAGAAGTGAGGGGCACCAGCCTGGCCCCAGAGGGCAGGGGACTTTGGGTCAGGAGTGAGGGCCCCAGCAGATTCAGGGGGCTGTCAGTCAGGACTGGCCATTGATCTTTACAAATGGGTCCCAGTACAAAAAAGGTTAAGAACCACTGCTCTACACTATACTAGCAGTCCTTAAAATAAGCAAACACCAGCAGAGAACTAGGGAGAAATCTTACAGTGCCACTACTTATACTGTATTTGCAGTGTGGTAAATATCAGAGTTCAGCTTGGAATGCTGTCAATAAGTTTGACTGGCCTAAGTTTCACTATTTTACTATATTTCCTTTTCTTTTAATAGCAAATAGGTAGAACATACTTCATTTTAGTTTCAAGTTCCTAAAGTATTGTTACTAAAAACATTTTATATGTCTATAGTGTAAGTAAGATAGAGATTTGTAGAATCATAGAAAGTTAAGGTTGGAAGAGACCTCAGGAGACCATCTAGTCCAACCCCCTACTCAAAGCAGGACCAACCCCAACTAGATCATCCCAGTCAAGGCTCTATCTGGATCTTAAAAACCTCCGAGGAGGGAAATTCCACAGCCTCTCTGGGTAACCTGTTACAGTGCTTTACTACCCTCCAAGTGAGGAAGTATTTCCTAATAACTATACTAAACTTGCCTTGCTGCAGCTTGAGTACATCTACATGATTTTATACTCTTTAAAGTTAAAATTAGTTCTCTAGAGCAGAGGTTGGCAACTTTTCAGAGTTGTGAGCTAGAACAATCCAGCTTGGGTCTGTGGTAAACCAGCATAACTGCTGCTGTCACCACCATGGCAGCAGCTGCTTTTCTCTGCTGCTACTTCTCTCTGCCCTTGAGTTGTGGTTGCATTGGTCCTCAGCTGTGCCTATCAACAACCTGCACAACCCACAGTCAGATTCAGACTGTGCCCCCCCCCCAAAAAGACCAATAGTGGCACTGGTGGACAATCATTCGGTAGCTAGGACTTGAGGTTTATGTTCAAAATCAACAGGGTTAGCTACAAGATGCTGGAAGCCCACATTCTTGACTTAATGGAGCTGAGCTGCATAGCAATAAAATGAGTTTTGAACATTTCAAACAAATTCCCGCAACTTCATGTACAGATTTTCAGAAGAATGAATCTTGTCCCTTCTTCTTTCTAATATATATTTATCAGACCCCTGGGAGAAGTCACTCAACTATACATTTCCTTCCAGCTGACAGGACCAGTGCCACTATACAGCTAGGATAGCACCTGCAAGAAATAGGGAGTGGGATGAAAAAGAGATGGCTGAAGTTCAGCCCAGAGATGAGCAATTCTCACAGAGGTGGAATTATTTTAATTATCTAAAACCTTGAGAACATCTTTCCCTACAGCAAGTTTATAGCCTCCAAATACCATTTATTATTATGTCCTTTCTGGACAAATATGTAATGCTCACTCATGATGATGCATGCCCGTTGTTCAACACTGGACTAGTGCAATTTCATCAATGAGTGCTGATTGCCAAAAGATAAATACAAAGCAGAAGTTCAAGCAAATCAAGAGATCAACATCAGTATATCCCACACTCTACTGACTCCTTAATTGCTTCAATTTGGACTCCAGGTGTTCATCACAACATTGAAATCCCTCACTGATCTTGGGATCAGGATTTCTCAGCAAATTGCTCTCCATCCATACTAAGACAACAGCTCTCACAAAGGCCACAGTTGCAAGAACTGTTTATGGGTTTATCGACCAAGGGTAAGAACTGTTCATAAACATGTTAATTATTTTTTTTTTTTAAATCCAACTATAGACAGGGTAAGTTGTATTGTTAACTAACAAGATACAGGACAACCTTTACCAGGCAACAATTTTAAATGAAATTTATCCTACCTATGCTAGAGTTTAAAAATATACCAGTTACAATGTTTTTAGCCAGCATGACTTTAAAATATTCCATTTATTTTAGCGGGGAGAAGCCTAAAGTGGAATTTGAGAGCTGGAGACAGGACTTTGTTATGTTGATTCCTAAACTAGGGCAGAAGAATGGGCTCACAAAGAACTGAGGTGGTTGAGTTAACATGATAACTTTTTTCAGAGGTTACTAGTCTGGTCAATAAAGATAACAGTACTCATACAATATATATTTCTGTAAGATGCCTGCTTTAGTGTTGCATGACATCTTGATTAGGATACTAGAACCATACAAAATCAACATGGCACACAATAAATGGATTAAAATGGTTTTGAGATCAGTCCGTTAGCCAAACTGTAAAAAGGAAATCAGCTTTAAATCAGTGCATTTCTTGTGAGATCCATCTGGGGTCAGCTCTTGACTCTACACTATATTCTTATTAATAACCTAGGGAAAAAAAGGAAATCAGTACTCAAGGACTGCATATGACAGTAACTGAGGGAATGATAAATAGGGACCTACTCAAATCACAAAAAATGGCAGTTTCCACAAATATCATGAAAAACAGCAGTTTCTGCGATTTTTGTGCGGAATTGCCAGAAAAAAATAACTTACTAAAAATAAAATGGGGGTTCCCCAGTGGGAGCCAGTGGCCACTGCAGCCCAGCCTTGCAGTCTGCTTGCAGGGTAAGAGGAGGGAGACCGTGGCATGAAGGAGAAGCCAAAATGGTGGCCGCTCCCTCTGCCACTTATTGGCTGAGGGCTGCTTTTTGTGTGGCTTCACTACTCTCTGCCAATCAGCAGCAAAGGGTGGGACCACATGAAGGGCAGCCCTCTGCCACTCAGCAGCAAGGGATAGGACTGAATGAAAGGCAGCCCTCGCTGCCAATCAGTGGCAAGGAGAGAGACCACTGGGACCCCCTCAACCAATCAGCAAGGGGGGGGTCCCCACTGCAAAAAGACCACAAAGATGGTAGCCAGTACCGCAATTGGCTCGCAAAAATCACTCGTCTGCTGCCTTGATTTGGCGATAAATAAATTAAAAGGACTCTTCATTCCAGAGGTACTTGGATCCCTCAGTATGGAACAGTTTGATTTCTGATGTGGCTAAATGTAAAGTTACATATCTAGAAAAATAAGACTGGGAGTCATACTTACAGAATGAAGTAAGGACTCTGAAAATGACCTCAGGTCAATCAACATGAAGTAATTAAATGCGAGTTTATATTATGATGCTTGGTACAGAAGAACTAAAATAATCCTTGTAGTCTCTGCAAAACAGGATTCCCAAATAGCAATAGGGAAGTTACATTGTCTCTGAAGTAGAAGCATCTTCTAGAACAGGAATCGGCAATCCCCAGCACCAGAGCGCAGCACGTGAAGACATTTTCTTGGCATGCCACAGCTGGCCTGGCTTCTTGGTAGGCCCCTTCCGCAAGCCACAGAGCCCAGGCTGCTTGCAGCAGGGGGCAGAAGGCTGTAAGCAGCTGCACTGGCCCGGCTTGCTGCTGGTGGCGGGTGCACACACACCTTGGGGCGGATGGCAGGGAAGGGGCCAGGACTGAACTGCCACACGGATGGGGACCCTCACGGCTCCTCCACCATCTGCTCCTGGCACGTCAACATCTTACAAATCGAGGTTGAGGGCGTTTTTGGCACTCTGCCCATGTTCTAGAATATGATGTCTAGCTCGAGTCCACAATTCAAAAAAGGATGTTGCTAAATTACAGTGGAATCACAAAAGAGCCATAAGAATGATTAATGGATTACAAAACATGTCTTCTAGTAAAACAATCTGGGAGGTCAATCTAGTTTATGAAAGGGATGGTTAAGTACTATCTTGATCACAGTCTGTAAATTCCATGGGGAAGGAGACTCTGATAATGGGGTCTTCAACCTAGCAGACAAGATTATAACGAGATCCAACTGCTGGAAGATGAACTTAGACAATTGAAGACTGGAAACAAGGCAGAAATCTTTAATACTAAATGTAATTAACTACTAGGATAATTTACCACTGTGGTAGATTCTTCACCATGGACAATTTTTAATTCAAGGCTGGATAGTTTCCTAAAAGACAGGCCATGATACAACCATGATAGTTTAGGGACCGCTTACAGCCTACGCTATTAGGCAATCAACTAAGCAATTACAATGATCCTTTGCAGCTTGGTTATCTATGAATATATCCTCTAAAATTGGAATGGATCAGCCTGAGAGCTTGCAAACCCGTTCTAGTACAACAGGTGAGAGAAGGGGCCCAATGGCCAAACCCGAGACCAGTAAAGTATGATCCATTTTGATTTTATTCTCATTGTAATAGTTTTGCCCTTTCGTACTACTAGATGGGAAGTGCGTGTAGACACACGCACAAAAACAAAACCCAGAAAAGCATAGACAGCAGGTCTTAATAGCGTCACCACTATGACAATATCAGGGCTGTGATTTTTTCCTGAGTTGACACCAGACCCAAACAATACAATTGAGGGGAAAGTTCAACCTATAAGATCTTCCACTGATAAATGCTCTGTGCATTTGAGCGCTTCACTGCAACTCTGAATGCCCCTCAGGGGCTAAAACCTCTCTGAGAAGCTGGCGGGCAGGGACTTTCACGCTTCCATGAAGGGCGACGTGGAAAGAAAAAGCTGACGGAGCCAAGCAACGGGAGGATGCTAGAAGAAACAAGGAAGGGTGAAACAAAGCTGCTAATACAAAGAGAGGGCTGGTGAGCTCCCGACACTGGAGCTTCCCTCGGGCGGGTGCGGGCGAGGTCACCGGGAGCCCCTGGAGGGCAGCGTGGCGCCCCCGGCAGCCCAGCATTGTCCCTGCCCCGCTCGCAAACCTCGTGGGCGTCTCTAGCCCGCTCGGCTCCGTGGAGGGCGCGCGGCGCGGCGCTGCCTTTCCCCGGGGGCCCAGGAGGGAGGCGATGCGGAGCCCAGGCTGGCGGGGCCGGAGCCCTCCCGGCGGGCGCTAAAACCTCGCGGGACGGGAGAAAAAGCGGCGGCCCCGCATCGCAAAGGCGGTGGCCGCGCTGCAAGGCCGCCCCTGCCCCTACCCCTGCCCCGCGTGGCGGCGGCGGCGGCTCCGCCTCGGGGCCCAGGCCCCGACCCAGGCCCCGGCCTCGCGTGGCGCCGCGCCCGTTGCTTACCTGGGCTTCAGGCTGCTCGCGCCCCGCTCGTAGGCCCAGGCGGCGGCGGGCGGCGCGGCGGCGGCGGCCGGAGCCAGCGGGTCGGCGAAGCCGGGAGCCGCCGGGTAGTTCCTGTCCATCATCGGGGGCTCCGCTGGGGCAGCGGCGGGGACCGAGCAGGGGCGGCCCCTGCCCCGCTCCGCGCCAGGCCGCCCCCTCCCTGCCTCCGCCTCCTCCCGCTCAGGCGGCGGCGGCGCGGGGAGGCTGCGGGCCGGCCGGGCGCAGACCCATGTCGGGCTGCTCCTTCCCAGGATGCACCTCCCCCCTCCGCTCCGCCGCTCGCGGCTCCGGCGCCCGGGCAGGGGAGGCCGCCGCTGCGCCGCGCTGAGCTGGGCGGGGGGTGGGCGCTGAGGCGGGGCGGGGGTCGGCTCTAGCCCCCTCCCAAGTGTGCGCAAGGGGCTTAATCGGTCTGCCCCCGGCAGGGCTGGGCGGTGTTTACACGCTGGGGCAGGTGAAGCGACTCCGCTTTGTTGGGGGAGGAAGCGGCGCCAGATCCTGCAGGCCCAGTACGCGGGGACCCCTCGCCAGGGCTGGTCTGGAGCGCTTCAAAATGGAGGGAGATGTTGAGGAGGAGGAGGAGGAGGGGGCTGGCTGGTCGGGCTGTTTTTTTTTTCCCCTCTTCCGTTGTCTCTGAGCGGAGTCACTGTGCTGCAGGCTGCGCGCCCCGGCCCGGCTTTTCTCTGCTGGGGCGTCCTAACTCCTGGTTTCTCTGCTGAGCATCAGCGAGAGGCCTCCCGCAGCCCGCGGGCTGTGCTTGTCCTGCAGAGGTGGCCGGTGCCCCTCAGTAATAGGACACGGCTTCTCCGCCCAAATATAGCAGCCCACGCTCCTTCTCCCCCCCAACTCTCCTCCTCAGGCAATGAGATTTCCTCACTGAGAATTCAAACAAGCCTATTTTTCCCCTCATCCTTTGAGTCTTGTATATAAAGCAGAGAGGATCTCTCTCACACTGGGGATTCCTGTTAAATCATCACCCTAGGCAGATATTTCCTCACTCGGAAATTAGCAGAGGGCAGGTCTAGTGTCATCTTTAGCAGGCGCACATCTCCCACATCTCTGCCCAGGGCACTGAAATTACTGCTTGGGCCTCTGTTTCTGCTGTCTAGATATGACCTCCCATCATCTGGTCTCTTTTGCTTATTTGTAATGTGCATCCTTCGCTATTCTGCATCCTTCTACTTAATAGTTTATTGAATAGTGACCTCTCAGGTGTATCCAAATTCAACTCTCTCCCACTGGTGAGGAAGGAGTGTGTTGCTAAGTAAGATCCTTGCTACGCATGACATATATTATGCAATTCACCAGTTAATCGCACAATTAGTTTACACTGGCCACAAGTGCAAAGTAATTATCATGCAATTAACTGATTAATCATGCAATGCATTTAGACTGGCCACACGTGCACAGTAATTATAACACCATAAAAATGACTATCCACTTATAAAAAGAGCCAACCAGCCAGCCACACAATTAGTGCTTGAAAATGTGTAACAACTCTATAGCTGGCTTCTATTCAGCTTCGAATGTGTAGCAGGGCCCTAAGTGTTTATGTTCTCCCTCAGACTTTTTTTAAATTCCCCAAGCTATCTCAGTTTGCAAACAGGTCTGTGACTTCTGCTGGTCCAGTTACACGATGTTTTTTTTCCTCGAAAGTTGTTTACTTTTTTCCACAACAGTGATATGAAAAAATAAACAGCATCTCGCATATCTGTGAGCAACTGAGATGTACAAGGGTTAGAAAAGCAAAAGGAAATGTGTACACTTGGAATACTGCATAGCAGCAATTAAATCAGACACACTGACATTTCTTTTCACACTGGCTTTAAAGGTATAGGCTAGCCTTTTAATCTTGTTACAACACGTACAAAATACTGTTCTCTTTTCTGCGAAGCAGTTAGCCAAAAATTTAGGATCTTGCAGGTTGTTCCAATTAGCAAGAGAAACCAATGATGTCAGGTTTCTTTGATAAAATCCTGCTTATTTACAAAGAACATACAAAGTTTTGTTTTCCTGAAACTAGGAGGAACTAAACAACCCAAGGCAGTTGCTTTGCTTTACAGCTGCAAACACCTGTCAGCCAGCAATAAGCCCTAAAAGTACGTATGCATCTCTCTTCAAGACAAGACAGAGCAAAATCAGTCTACTCTGATTATGCCTTTATTTTGGAACATGATATATGCCTGTTTCAGATGGTTCTAGGTATTTTTTTTCATAATCTTCATAAAGGAGCTTAAACAATTTACCCATGTTGTCTTGTATGCCACATGCCCCCAAGTAAGCAGAACACAGAAACAAAGGCTGTTTGCAGACATGGAAAAAATAAAGCGCTTTACCAGAAGAAGCAGTGCCTTACTTTGATCTGGCTCCACAGTGTCTGTATAGATTGGGTGTTTCAGTAGACCTTTTATCTAAAGCTGATTCAATCAGTAAAAGCACCAATAAAGCCCCACTAAAGCACCCAATATATACAGATGCTGCAGAGCCAGGTAAAACTAGTCTCTGGGCATATGCTGGTCTCAGTAAGGGAGCGTGCGGAGTTTAAAGTAAAGCGTGTGGATTTTTTTCCATGCGTGCAAGCAGCTAAAAAAAAATTCAGTCCTGGCTAACTCAGTGACATAATTTGAGTAAGTCCTCCTAGAAACTCCATGTTTCTAGGAAGTATGGGTATCCCAGGACTTAGACTGGGGGAGGGAGGAAGAACTTCCTGGTGTAGCAGGACAGCAATAAAGCTGTCTCCTAGACTCTTGCAACCAGGGCAAGATTAACACATAGGCAAACTAGGCACACATCTAGGGCCCTACATGAAGAAGGGGCCCAACTGTGCTTATTTTACATACAATTATTGAGTGAAAAAAGTAATATAAATATGCAGTATTAAGTAGGGGGCCATAAGTTTGTTTGCCTAGGGCCCACTAAAGCATTAATCTACCCTGCTTTCTGTAGCAAGACTATTACTACTTTACTGTAAATAGCTGTTCAAATAGGTTCCAGTAAATAGCAAAATGTTGTTTCCACACCCCATGTCTCAAGATACTACAGACTGCATGCAGCAGCTTACTTGCCCTAAGCCAGCTCAAGCGCTCCTTCAGGCACAAGCTTTCTCCTCTTTCCTCGCTTGCATGTACTTTTAAGCACCACATCATCTTATTCATCAATCATTGAACATCAATATAATGTCATTATTTGACTTGGGGTTTAATATAGAGTAAATAAAAACACAGTTCAACCTGCAAGGTTTTACTAAGGCAAGGGTAGGCAAAATACAGCCCATGGGCTGCATCTAGCACATCAAGGCATTTTATCTGGACTATGGTAGGTCCCTCAGGCCCCACCTGGCCCAGGCACTGGGGGGGCCAGGCTGTGGCAATTGGGGCCAGTCCTGCCACCCCCAGGCACATATCTGAGCTGGGGCAGCATGGCAGCCAGACTCCACGTCCCAGCAGCCCCAGCAGCAGCTCATTCTGGTTGCCACCACTAGTGTCACCACAATCACCTGCAGTAACAGCAGAAGGCTGTGCAGTGAGCAGATTGCAGCTGTGTCCTGGGCCCTGGCCCTACAGCAGCATTGCCCTGTGATCCTGGCCGCAACCCTACCCACCTGTCCCACTCCTGGATGCTGCTCCTCATCCACCTGCAGCCCCGTACCATGTACCTAGCTGAGCGTGCCCTGCCTGCGGGGGTCCCAGCCTGACTCTATGGAGCCCCATGCCAACTCAGTCTGGTACCCCTAGACCACTTAGGAAGTTTTGGTGAGCTGTTGCAGTAGGGGTAGGGTGCTGACCCAGCTTGCAAACCTCACCAAACCTTCCTAAGTGGTCCTCCAGCCCCAGTAGTTGTCCACCTCTGATCTAAGGCCTGTGATGTTGCAGACAGTTGGGGCTCCAAGCAGGCATTCGGTTTCATTCATAGATGCTACTGCAGGACTGGGCTTGAGGGGACAGAACAAATAAGGTGAGAAGACTGGCATAGGGTGGGGACATGAGACTTCAGCCTGGAAGAGTTTAGAGCCTTAAAAAAGTAATTATGAAGAGATTTCCCATTAAAGAGAAAAAAGGAATGAATTTAAAGGGATGACATTAACAGCAGAAGAGGAAATTTAAGCTAATCATCAAACTGAAATTTAGGAAGAGTCAGTTGGTACAGGAGAGACAGAATCATAGCATTAGTCAAGTTTTGGTAGTGGGAAGAAATGTGAAGTTGCATGTTTTAGAAATGTTTTCGCTCAAGCCTGCATAAAAACCAGACCAGAAAAAGGAAAAATAAAAAAAATGAACCCAAGTTTGCAAGTCTGACTTGGAATTGTCTGGAATTATTGAAATTAATTGAGAAAGTGAAGAGGCAGTAGCCTTCTAGGAGCTAAGGCTCAGATTCAGATTTAGCCATGTTTAAACAGAGAAGCAACAAGATTGCTCATTAAGAAAAGGGAGAAATGTGGCCCTGGACAGAAGTAAATGTTAGTCATCATCAATGCAGAGGTGATAGGAGAGACCATGACATTCAGTCAAGTATTGGAGGGACCAGGGCAGAGGGGGGAACCAAAGATAGAAAAAGAATTCACTTTTGAAATCTATTTGCATATGTTAGCACCTGTACTGCTTGTGCTGTTAGCATATATTAACTTGCATATGTTAGCATGTTAACATACTTGCATACATTAGCATGCTGTACTGCTTGGAATGGATTGGGGATATCATACAATGAGGAACACAGAGGTTTCTATTTACATATGAATCAAGAGTGATGAAAAAAAGTGACTGCCAGTATTATGCTAATGATCAAGTACATATATGGTTGAAGCAATTGAAAGTAGCATTTCCAGCAGGGAAGCGTTTACAGATTGCTTTGATTTCCCTGCAGGATCCAAGTAATTTCCATTTCAATGTTACAATTACAAAACATTGTTTCCTGCAAGTGTGTTTGTAGAGGGTGATATACATGCCCATACCATACACAATGGCTTGTCACCATGAACTCTAATGTTTGCTATCAAGAAAAACTGTATTAAGCTACCATAAGAGTTTATTGCCACAAGTCTGGAATACTTTTTCCATTTATTAGTAAATTATATGAGATATCTGGGACATCTCAAATGATAAACTTCATAGCATCAGAGAATGAGTATGAAAGAAAAAAATGTTATTTTTGGTACCTAAGGTTATGACTCTCCTTGTAACTTCATGGTAAATAAGGCAACATGATTTTAGATTTGCTGATACATTTAATTTCTTTTACATAGTTGTAGCAGATGAGTCAGTTGAGTGAAACTTACATGATTGATATCCATAAACGCAAAATCAGGCAATTTATCTAATGGTTTGCAATTTCTATGCATAGTAAAAATATACTTGCCTTAACAAGATATTGCCTCTGACCCAAGAACTTTGTTTATCTCTTTCCTTAACAAGTTCTGAGACCCTCTGCAGCAAGCTCCTGAGATGCCCTTATCATGCAGAGATCCTGTTGCCTGTCCCTGCTCTCTAAGAAACCCACGCTAAACTAGGCAGGCAAGGTTCTTTGAGTAGATGTAATATCTTTTATTAGACTAACAGAGTAGTTGGAAAAAAGTTCTTAGCAAGCTTTTAGGTGCAATTACCTTTCTTCAGGCATAGGGAGTCTCTACTGGTCTGAGACTACAAGGAATGAGAGAAGCTAAAAGTGTGGCAGGATGTCAGTGAGAATGTAAATAGGTAGAAATTAGAAGAACAAAAGGTAAAGCAGGGAAGTGGGGGGAGGAAAGCAAGGGGAAAAACTATGCTTTTATGCTTTATCATTATTATTAGAGGGGTTTATTTTTTTCCAGTTTTTAACAGTTTAACATTTAGAATCAGCTTTTTTATAGTACTTGATCTTCATGATACCTTGTTTCCTGGGGCTTGAATGAAAGATTTTTCCATGATAACCCTAATGATTCTTTGACTGTCCTAACCTCTCTTTTATGGTTAGTATTACATTATTTAAATGTATATACTAAAGTATGAATATAAGAAAGGGAATTATGTGCTTGGACTTAAACTAGAATACACATACACACACACACCTATTTAAAACCCTGACACTAGCTGAAAATAGTTTGCTCCTTGTATTAGTAAGTAAACCTTAATCTTCAAGTACAGCAATTATCTGCCTATCAAAAACTTCCATTTTCCAAACATGGTGTACATAAAAATAAATCTCAGTGTTATAATTAAATAAATCAGTTTTCTTGTTTTTTAAACTATATCTATGGGTCCAACTTTCCATTACTAAGTTATGGTTGGTCATTACAGCTGTTATTTCCTAAATTAAGAGCAAATGGGACTAACCTAGCTACGAATACATTTAGGCTGGAAAAAAAATTCTAACCATTACAAAGATCAGGTTCTTTCCAATGGGAATAGTGGAATCACAAAAAACTACTTTTAAGATGGATATTGATAGGTTTATATAACATAGTACTTATTATAGCAGGTGACTGAACTCAGTAGCCCTGTAAATCTTTTACAATTTCTGTTTCTAGATTGCTATATTCAGTCAAAATTCTGAGACCTCCTGAAGTTTATAAAGCTCTTTTAAAACTTGTTTAAACAAAATGACTTCCAGAATAAAATCTCTTTCCTGATTCTCTAAAGCCCATTATACATCTGTAAAATCTGGATCTGCCTTTGACAGGTTCCCAAGATAGTATCTGTAGACAACAGGCTGTATACATTGGCTATGTCATTTGTCTGGTTTTAGTAGACAAATGCTTTTACTGGAATTCATGCACCAAACAAAGATGAATTCATAAGACTATAAAAATAACTAAAAAAACAAGGAAGTAGTAATAGTCTGGCTGCCTCTTCTTCAAGGAGGTAGCAACTATGTAAGAGAAGTGACTGTCAGAGAACAAAGTAAGTAGTGAGACAGAGCTGTTGTAGAAAAGATGCCTCTGAAGGTGCAGGAGATGGAGAGTGGGTAGTTGGCAATAAATGCAGGAAACAAAAGAATTAAGCAACAGTGAAGTATGTACAATAGGAGATTATGATCCACATGCAGGAAAAGGGTAGGGAAGAAAAAGGTGGTCAGACAACCGAAGCACATATAGATTGGTAATAGAAGTGAAAAGTATGAAACAGGACAAGAAGATTAAACGAACAGTGAATGCAGGAAGTCGTCTGTCCCCAATGGACAAAAGGCAGACAAAAGATATTAAAAGTTAATAGAATTAAAGACCATTACAGATGCATTAAATACCCTTCCTCTCTGTTTTCATTTAAGCATTTGGTGTAGTTCCCAAAGGGATGCAATCGCAAATGAGAGCGAAGAGGATATAAAAAAAATGGCATACATCGAAAGGCATTTCCCATTATGAAAATGTGTCATGAAGTTTTTAGGCCTACTTCTGCTGAGGTTGACCGCATACTCCAATTTTTTTTTTTTTACTTGATCTAATCTCTCCAAACATTAGGTGGATGCTTATGCTATAATGCATAAAGCATATTATCCTATTTATAAAATGTCACATAGTAGAATATTGCCTTCCATGAAAGAGTTTGAACAACAGGCACCCTTTTCAGTGCATGAATCCAGACTAAAATTTGGGTGTAATGTTAAAAAAAAGAAGTGGTAAATTATATGCGACTTTAAGGAGGAAGGGGAGGGCAAAGGGGTACTTAAGTGTTATAGACTTGTAAAGACTTCCAAAATGTTTTAAAGTTTCTGTTATAAAGCAAATGAGTATTTTCTTCCTTCAGCTGTAGTTGATTTTTGTAAATATTTACTTTGAGACTAGTTTTCAGGATAATATGGAGACTGGCACTGTGACAGCATTAAATTAAAAAAGCAAGCACAGAGTGTCAAAGTTGGTGCCAAAATATAATTGGTGTCAAATACACGATAGTGTTTATTATTTTAAAGAGGGAATGAAGCACTTTAGTAAGATTACTTAATAAAAATCTTACTGTAGTTACACTGTTTTGGAAAGATTTAGAATATAAATGTTACAAAATATTTAGAAGGTGCTGTTATAAGTAGATAAACAGTGCTTTTGGTCTGGTTGTGCAATTAACACTGCTGCCACTCACCCCACCAGCAAATTTCCAGCCCAGTAGGCCAGATGATGCAGCTTCATACTCCATATCTAGCCTTCATGGAGCACCATGCTACTCATCTGGCCTGCATTTCAGATATTGACTGCTGTAGTATCACTCAAGCTGACATGTAGTCCTTGCGATACTTTGGCACCCCACTCTGAATCCAGCCCATTTCAGCCCTTATAAATTAATTAATAGTTAATGATCATATTCATTAATCATAATCATAATTAATCATCAGACTTCTGAAGAAAATGTTTAGTTCCCAAGGTATTACAATTATATAGCTGAACAATTGGTAACAGCTATAAATAATTTAATTTAAATATCAGGTTGGGGAACAATGTGATTTAAAAGCTTAAATTCTCAATCTGGATATCCCATATTCTTGTCACCTTTTAGATCTAGATTGAGACAGGTAAAAGGAAATTCTAAAACTCTTATTTTAACATGAGGTCAGTCTTTTTCAAATCTCTGACCAATAACAGTTTATTATAATCAACCACTCCCATTAATAATCTTCAGTTATTCCCCTCTATTTTAAAGAATAGAGGTACTGTTCTAAACAAAGGTATATTTTTTTGTGCTGCCCAAGTTATGTATGTACTTAATTTCAGGACAGATATATCAAGCTAACACATTCCAGTTAATTTTGTGTGTCACTAAAAATGGAAATATCCATAAATCAAGTCTGGCTTTCATTTTGGCTCTAGTTTCATACCCAATTATGTCCATGAGAGGTTTATTATTTACTTTGATGGGAACAGGATCAAACCCTTGTCTAGTGATCCCCAACCAATGGTTGCAGACCATGGAACCAAATCCTGTAATGTTGCTGGCAGCCACAGCGACTGAAGTCAAAGTGTGATGAGCCTGCAGTAGATTACATACTCACTGTTGCTACCCAAGGGCCAGCAAAGGTTAGGGACTACAGATTTAAAGTCTTTTTCTGAATTCTACTTAAGTAAATTACTTCAACGCAGTACTTAAAATTTTGCTCATTCAATGTGTTCACAGGTAAATCTGAATTTAACAATATTTGATGCATGAACACTGCGCGTGCCCCCAGAGGCTGGGGGGGCACAGTGATTGCCTGGAGGCGGGGGTGGTGGGGGCATGGCAGCAGTGAGTGGGGAGCTCCCACAGGCGGCTGCGGCAAGTGCTGACTGGTGGTTGGCAACCACCCGCAGACACTGCTGGCAGTGTGGCCAGTAGTGATCAGGGACTGCCCCAGATGCCACTGGTGGTGTCAGTGGCAAGGGGGTGGGGTTGGCAAGCGGTGCACCGCCAGCAGTCAGTGGTGCTTTTTACAAGGGGTACACTGCCAAGCTCAGGGGGGGTGCACGTGTACCCCTCCTACATGTCACCAGTAATTTGATGCTTATGGTACCTTCCCTTAGATGAGTTGAAAATATTTTACAAAAATGTAGCTAGTATTGTTTTACCCAAGCAATAAGGATGTATGCCTAAACAAAATGAGAAATCTTGACCAAGTTATTTATTCTGCTAATAGGAGATATTGCCAAGTCAGACTGTCAGATAGGGGTTTTGGAGCTGTAAATTCAAACCCTAACAATTGAAAGGAAATGCTGGAGAAATAATTCAAAGCAATAGGTACAGGAATTAAATAACAACATTATCCATTAATAATAATCTTTCAGGAACACTCAAAAGAAGTATATAAACATTTTATCATAGGAAAGGGAGACTTCAGTTTACAGCTGCCAATATAACATCTTTCTTCATATTGACTTCTAAAAACTATTGATCATCCTTCAAAATGTTTAAAAAGACAGAACACTGATATTTAAATATATGTTGGTGATACAATTAATATTAAGAGTGAGCTGGAGAGTAAATTTATGTCTGTGGATTTTTGGTGGGTTGAGAAATTGCATTATTAAATGTAAGTAATTTTTACTAAATGTTTATTTATACATATGTTATTAAACACATTAAATATATATGTTGTAAAGCTGTTTATTAATGCTATATTTATAATTATATACAACTATTTAACAAAAATTATAGACATTCAACTATATCATTCCTCACCCCACCAAAATCCACAGGGACATAAATGTGTTCTCTACACAGTTAATATTAAGAGTGTGATAAGCAGCATAAGTATTCCAAAGAGCAGTTAACATTACAGGCGTGACAACAGTTCTGAATGCATAAGCTACTATAAGGCAGACAAGGTTCCTTGGGTGAATTTGATATCTTTTATTAGACCAACCTAAATGGTTGGAGAATAGTTATTAAGCAAGCTTTCGGGTTCAAAAACCCTTCGTCAGGCTAAGGAAGCTGCAGCAGTTGGTGTGTGCTCTTCCTGGATGGAAGCTACTATAACATACCTGTTCTATTTGCTTTCCCCGCTTAGCAGTTCTGATAAAATTAATTAATATCTTTGATCAAAACATCTAAAAGGGAAAAGGAAAGAAGGCAATAACGCTTTTGGGTTAATTGAAAAATTGAAAAAAAAAAAATCCAGCTAAGGAAATTCCTCTCTGAATAGCCAATAGAAGCCATAGATATATTTATAATGAAAATTATTTATTTTGTAGTTTTAAAACTGTAATATTACAAATGAAAGACCAATCATCAGTTGATATCCAATGATCAGCTTGAGTCTCTTCAAATTTTATCATCTACATGAATGCAGATCCTTTAAATACATATACAGTACATTTTTGTGATAAAGAAAAAATGATGACCAAACGCCAAACATGAGAGCAAGTTGTGCTCGTGGCATGGGGGAAGTGGTGGGCGCGGCCTGATAGCCGCGAGATTGGCGGTCCCGGCCCGTGCTGATTGGCAGGGGGCGGGCGGATGCAGCCCATTTAAAAAAGAAAGCGCGCGCCCCAAAAAGGAACAGAGGACCCGCGCCATATTGGAGAGGCCTGATCACCCTCACCGGAGGTCCTGCGTCCACGAAATCCTTTCCCCCTAGACGCCCCCATCATGACCGAGTATACCATCCGAACGTGTTTAGAGCTGTCGAGTCATCAGCGAGTTTAATCTTGAAACAGCTGTCAAGAAGTTTTTTTTTTCCTGCATGAACTGTGAGTAAAGCATTTATTTGTTACATCGCCTCCTTGGTGTTTTCTGTCGACGGAGAGAGAGAGAGACAGGAGAAGGAGGAACAAGGTCCTGTAGCCGTTTCATCCCCAGCCTGTTTGCGCACCACTTTTCTGGGTCCAACCACCCACTGTCAGGTTGGTCAATTTCCACAAGCTGCTACTTTTAAAAAGGTACTTTGTTTTCTAGTAATAGTGAAACACATGACCCATGAGCAGCACTACTTTCCACTCATTGCATCAAAAGTGGCTTCATATTGAGCAATACTACAGCAGGGTGGTCAGCTTTTAAAAATGCATCCAAGTAGTATACAAACCTTTGATCTCTCCTTTTCTCTCCTGCAAAAAAAAAAATGTTTGGGGCACTCTGAATTCATGATGAACTTAGACCAAGGTTCATCATCCTTTCTGAGAGCTTTTTACTTTCAAGTCAGAGCTTCCTGTGATCTATGCACTTTTTTTTTTTTAAACTAATCAACAAACCCCAGATTTGCAAAGGCACCTGTATTGAGGCTAGAAGCACTGCCCAGCAGAAGTGAATGGGCATCTATTCGTTGGCACAAAAATCATGTAAATAGCATAGACTTACAGACTGGTAACTATCATACTCCAAAGCTGTACAATATTCTTGGCATGTAAACATTGGGCATTTATACACATTCTCTGGGAGTGTTGGGCAGGGGAAGAGGGTGGTGCTTTAGTTAGAGCAGCTCCCATAGCCCCTCTATTTAAAGCACCCATAGCATATTACTTCGGTTCTGATTTGGCACTTGTAGACAAGGAGCAAGCGAATGGGAATGTTCATGGCATTCCTGGGTGCAGCACAAAGACAGCGTAGAAGTGTCCTTCAATGGCAACAGCAGTCATACTATGCAAGTTCTAAAAAGTTTAATAAAAAAGTTTTTTTCCAAAACTAAATGCTAACCCTACGTCCAAACCAAGAACTAAGAATCCAATTTCTATTGCATACTTAATATATTCACAGTGGTATAACTTTTGAGCAGCCAGAAAATAAGTTGTTTGTCTCTCTAAAAGACCATTTTCAACATTTAAAATATTTTTCCTTCTAAAGAAACAAACAAACAAACCTGTTAATGGCATATTACTAATTTAGTGGCTTGGCCCTAAATGCAAGTGGCCAATATAAGATTTGTATCTTTATACAAAATTCAGTTCCTAGCACCAAAAACCTGTACAAACAAGTAGTCTTCATCATGAAACAAACTATTTGCAAAACGATAGCTTCTTTCCCTGCATGAAAGTTTCACTTAGTCCTATGCCGAGGATCAGCAAGTTTTCACATTTTTGTGAACTGTTCAGCAGTGTGCAAGATATTGCACTTTGTCAAATGTATATCATCATCTTCCAAGGAAGAAAGGAAGCAGGTTTGTACTTAGGAAGCAGGAAGTGACATGGACTTCTTAAACACCCTAAATCCTTTTGCAGGCCCTGGGTATGGTGGCGGTGAAACATCACATCTTCCATCAACTGCCACTGCTTGTTCATAAGTTGGAAGTCCCGATTCATCTGTTCTTAGAGGAAGTGGATTTAAAGATACTTCTTCATGTCTTCTGAAGACAATAGATGAATGGCGTCTTCTACTCCTTACAGAGTTGGAGTATCTAAACAAAGTCAACAATATTATAATACAGTGAGAGAAGAGGCTCATGTAGCTTTTTCTCAAATAAGATTACAAGTTTTCCTTTTTACATTAAACAGGCTGGGCCAAATTTTCTTTCTATAGCACAGGCTGGGAAACAGATGTTGGGTAGAATCTGAAAAAAAACTGTTGCTACTTTACTGTGATAGCTGGACAGGTTTCTGTAATCCAATTGGTCACCAATCCTTGTCTATTTTGGATGGATAGTACGATCCACACAGTCTAGTTCCTGGTCCCAGCTAAGGTAGGCTGCACTTCCATGGCCTTGTAAAATCCCATTTTCCCTAAAATGCAGAGCTGTACATGTCTAAGTAGTATAGGGCATCAATTTTTATGGGACTTGAACAGGATTTCCTTCTTTCATCTGGAGAAGAGGTCCCTTAATGGCAAGGGACAGTTACATAATATAAAAATATTGTTTGGATGCAACTTGCAAAGAACTGTTACTATAAATAATGAAACTGATTACTGCTATGTAACATGTATGCTCTTTCCCTCCCTTTTGTATTAAACATTTCAGAGAAAGTATTAATGCCAGTTTCTTTCCTTGATTCTCACGAAAATTAAGTCTAAACTTTCTATACATATTTCAACTGACTTTCTTCAGTTGAAAAAAAATGTGTACGAGAATTTGAATTTCACAAATGAACCAAATTCAGTGCAGATTTTTTAATCTTGAAAGCTAGATTTATGGGATATTTCTGTACCCTCTGTAGTTTACATATCAGAAGTAGAAATTAAGTGATCCCTTTGTGCTGTTTATAAGAACTTAAGATATTTTTAAAGAAAGACATTAAATGAAGATCATGTATGTAATTAATTCTGACCAGCTCAAATTTAGTGGTTTGCTTATTGGCATACATGCAAAATTTGTGTGTTCTTTTAGAACCATGGTTAAAAGATATTTTAGCGCTCTGTGAAACATGGGTGATATATCTTCGTTCAAGAATAAAAAGACTGTCTATTGTGTATTTTCTGATATTCGAGATTAGGTTAACTCTACAGCCTTATACCAGGGTGGTATTTTCTAAAGCATTTAACTAAACCTATCCCTCACTGAAGTCAATAGTAAAACTGACTCCAGGGAGAATGGAGTTAGGCCAGTGCAGTCTGACCATCAAATTCAAATCCTAAAATTGTTAAAGTTTTCCTCTGGGAATAAAGAGGAATATTTTCAAATCTTTACCCTGGTGGTTGCCTTGATTTGCATCTACTTTTGCAAAAATAGTAAAGTAGTAATCCAGTTAAAACCACCAGCACTCCAGCAGCAACTAGGCCAATCAGAAGTCCAGTAACATCAATCTTCTGTAATCCCTCACCGTCTAAAATGGAAATAAAACATATTAAATTTCAGTCAACTAATCCTTTAGGATTAATAAGTTTTGTTAATAGTCACAACACAGTAAGATTAGTTATGGTAGTTCCTTTCTTTAAGTTTTAGCTTCACCCAGCAGACATCGCATCAGTCTAGTACTACTCAAAGACATTATCAAATGCAAAACCCAACATAAGAATAATGTTTGCTCTTTCAACAGGTTATTTATATGTATATTATTTAGATGTCCTCCTTCCTATTTTTTTCCCAAATGTTGTTTCACACACTTTTTTGTCTTTGATTAGATGATTAGAAATTCAAGGGAGGATGCTGACTTTCATTTTGTTTGTACACCACATGGCATGCTGGGCCCCAGGATCCCATTTTTAAACACAAAATAAAAATAGAAACAGGCAGGAAAACTGCAGTTGAAGAGTTTACATGCTGTACAATAATGCAAAAACTGGAGTGTCACAAACATGCATAATAATCCGTGTTCTAAGGGTCAACCAAGAACAGGTCTCAAATGTGCTAAATTTTGTATTTAGTTGGGAGCCAAATAATGCATTAGTGAGTGTCAGCTGATGCTGTATTTACTTACATACCACATACCCCAAAATACACTTTGTTCTGGGACAGAATGAAGAAAAAGAGATTTTTTAAGAACCTTACTGGCCAAAGCACAGGCTCACCACAGCTAAATGTTGGTCACTCAGTGTCACTCACCCTTATATGGCAGCTCCACAGCTAGGAGTGTTTAACCTTCTCACAGCTGTTGCTGAATTGGCAGCAGCTTTTGGCTGCTGAGCCAGAGGATAAGTGACACTGAGGAGTAGACTCTGCCCCTCTTGCAGATGGCTGACCATGAGCCTAGCACAGACCCAAGCTCTGACAGCCATTCTAGCAGTCCCATGCCTATATTCTAGCACTGAAGTCTTTTTTTTTTTTTTTTTTTGAGGAAGACATGCAACCCGGTTTTAGAGAATAATTTTTTGGGTGGGGGAAGAGTGCATGATGTAGTGAGTAAGGGCTTTATTTTATACATATTTTGAAGACTTTGGCCTTTTAACTGTCTGAACCTCACCCAAGTATATTAGACCTGCAGTAGACCTATTTTGTAATTTATAAGATATATAAGAAAAATAAGCCAGGAATAAGCCTTGCTATAAATGCTGACAGCTGCTTAAAGCATGCTTAAAGATCAAGTGACTGGACATAATGACCAGAATATCTAAAAAGGGGTTACAGTAGAAAAAACACATTAATTGCAACAAAAAAAGGAAAATTATGTAGATGATCACTTACTGATTTTTGTACTGGGATCCTTTTTTGAATATTCTTTCCAGAACTCCATCTATAAAAGTAAGTATTTTTGAAAGATATACGTTATATGCAATATCTTAACTGTTAAGAAATTAACAACATTAAAACAAGACACTAAGGCCAAAAATCATGATACAAATAGGAACAACTCCCACTAGACTCAATAGGATTTTACCTGTAAACCCCCTGAAGTTTCAGTTAATAAAACCATCATACTGGAGTAAGCTCAGATCCCAGAGGCAAATGCCACCCATTAAAACATAGCAAAAAGACAAATGAAGGACACATCCAACTGTGAAATACTACACTTAAAGGACATTTTTTTCCAGATCCCAGTTAGTAGATAATTTACATCCCATACTAAGAAATAAATGGTGCTTATAATCATTTATCCTAATTAACCTACAAAGTTTTTCGTCTCAATAACCCCCTGCAGTAGTGACTTCCACAAGTTAAACTATAGGATGCACATAAGAAAATAACCTTATACAGTGCATTCCTTCCTTTAGTTATACATTAAGTAAGTCCGGAGTGTTATTAACCAAACATCCAGATTAAAACAGTCATGTCAAATTCTTAAGAAAATTCCAGGTAATGTAAACTCCTGTGGCAACACCAGGATGGAGAAGTGAGAGAGGTGAGTGCCCTGCATGAGGGGTGAGCACCAGAGGCAGCTCAAATTGCAGTACCTACAGTCCTCCAAATGACTGAATCTGACCCCTCAACTGAGAGATTAAGGCAGAACAGGGGAAGAGTTAGAAGGCTTCTTGCATTTTTTCTCCCCCATGCCCTAGGTTTATTTTATTCATGAAAGCATTATCTTGCACATAAAACTCACCATTCATGAACCTGCAACATAATCACTACCCTCTTCAAGGTATTTTTTTCATGTCATGGCAATCAACAATTAAAACATGGGGATAGTTGGCAGTTTAAAATGCACATAAAAGTAATATGCATTTGACTGTATTTCTTCCCTCTTAGATCATTCTGAAGATATTCTGTGGCTCTGTTTGTAAGTATTTGCAGAATTGGACTCTCTGATAGTAAATTTCATGTGGCATATACCATGTATCCAAAGGTCTTTACTGCAAAGCTAGCACAAGAGAGCCCAATTAGGGCCTATGGATTTACTGTAATATAAATAATCCTGACAACCACCTTTTCTGAATTTCTTGTGAATGGCTGCAACAGTTTTAAACAAAACTGTCATCTACTGATAGCCACCCAATATATTAAACAAAACAGAAACAATTACCGTTTTATCAGGATCTACAAAAAATTCTCTTGCTTCCTCATAATTGCACAGTTCTTCAAAGCATTCTCTTTCTATATCACCAGGGGTAAATACTTCAAAATCAAATCTGTTACTTAGAAGATGTCGTTTCAGGAACAAATTGGCTTCTTTTTCTGATGCGAATACTAGTTAAATAAAAAAAAAAAAAATCATCAAGTTAATTTAGAACAGTTAAATTGCAGAGACTCATTCTAATATTTTTAAAGAACTCTAGAATTCATAGGCCCCTAGCAGACTTTACCCTTATTGCATAATTAACCTGTTAATCACATGACACATTGTAACATACCATATATTCAAGCAATTTTTGGCACCATAAAAAATGGCAAAACTAGTCACAAGATGTTCAATTAAATGCAGAACATCCCTGTGGCTTATTTGTATGGCTCTTCATTTTGAACATGTGGCATGTTCAGCTTTGCTCTACAGTCCTGCGTGTGGGGCTGCAGAGCCAGGCAGTTAAAAGTGCCAATGGGCTTCCCCTATGCTGGCACATTTCCTGCTTTGCTCTGCTGGCACAGAGGGAGCCCTTTTATCAGGATTGGGTAGGGGGCATCCTCCAGGTTTAGGATACAGCTGCCCAATACCCCACTGGGATTGGGTAGAGGGTCCTGGTTTGGGACTCGGGGCTGCTCCCACTGGATGTCAATTATCCGTGGGGTGGCTATGTCCCAGATCCCAGGACTGTCCCATGATCAATCCCAACCATCAACTGATTGTGGGGATTGGGTGTGGGGCAGCTCTGGGGACCCCATCTGCTGGCAGCTGTGTGATTGGAATTAAAGGAATTTTACATCCATCCCAAAAAAAATAATGCATCCTGCCATGCACATCTCACGTGGCAATTTGCATGATTTTTGGGATTCAGCACAAAATTCCTCAGATCCCAATGGCACAATTACACTAACATCTGCTATGGACCCTGGTAACATCCTAAAAGAATTTAACTCCATTCTTGACTCTCTCATTTCACTCAACAGGAGGCTTTAAAGCCTCCTCCTGCAGTAGTTTTGTTGCTACCAGAAGCATTCTCCTTCTGCCTATACAAGTAATAAAAAAAAAAAAGCAATATAAATATTTTCTGCCCCTTACAGGTATATTTTAGATCTTTCCATAGCAACTTAGCCCAAGCACCAAATTCTGCAAGCTGTCTGCGATGCATGTCACTACAGGTGTGGTATTAGTATTCTTAAGATAGCTGAAAGCCTTCTTCTGCATCCCAAAGACCCTGTAACCTTTTGTCACATGCAACAGATACCCAAGCAGATCCGGACTGACTTAGATCCATCACCTACACTTTGCAAAACCGTGTTCTCTGTACTAATAGTTGTGTTCTCTAGTACTTTTTTAGTAATTTACTCTTCATGTATTCTGGTATTACTGTTTCAGTCTTTGTTTTAGAACGGAGTTTCTATCAGCACACTATACAGTTCCCATTTATTCTACTTTGGGTAAAGCTTCAATTTACCCTTGGATATTGTTCCTAAACCATCATAACTATGGCAGGAAAAGAATAGTGAGGCAGGGACAGACCTAGGAGGGCTGCAGTGGTGCAGTTGCACTTCCTTTTGATTCCTTCTCTACCCCAACTTTAAAACCAACTGCTTGCCAGGGGAGCGAGGGGAGGGGAAGAGTGGCACTTCTATTCAGGCAGCACTGAGGGTGTCAGTCAACTCTGTGGCTCAATATAATCTACCCAATTCCTGCTAATGTCTCTTCATTCCACAGGTGTTTAAGACCCTCTCTCCTTTTTAAATGGTCTTAATGTTCCACTACTTAGGTTAACCATTCTGCAATGTTGTTGCTTGTTAGCCATTTCTGGTAATGTATCTCCTCTGTTTCACAGCCCTGCAGACTGTTTTAGCTCTAGCTAAAAACCTTAACTCGGGTGTAGAAATGATTGACAATGAAGTATTAGAGGCACTGTCAAGACATTCAAGAAGACTAAATTTTGTTTTACAAATCTGAATAAGGGATGAGCATTTAACAATAATGATTACAGGACTAAAAATGATATCTTTTTACTATTTTGATAATTTTTGCATAGTTTTTCTGTTTTTTAAACCCAATATATAATCTGGTTAATTACTGAACGTTTCAATGACGTTATATTTGATTTGCTTTGATCTTAAACTGAATAATATAGAAGTAGGCTCCTAATATATTACTCAGTTGAGCTTCTAGTTTCTCCTTAACTGGAGACAACTGTGTGTCATTTTATATTCAATCTGCACTCCTCTTTTTGTAATCCTAGATCCACTCAGGGAAAGAGGGCAGCATATTATTTTTCAGATGTTTCAAATTAGTTTAAAGGGGTTGATGCTGATGTAGTCTTTGAGATTTCTTTAGATTCCGATTATCTACTCCCCCTTTCTTTTAAACCTTTTTGCTATTTTGAGAAACTGGAAAGAGGCCTCACAAAGCAAACTTACTCACTCCTCTTGTGTGCTGAAATTCCAGAACAGTTAGTGAAATTATAGCAGATGTAAAATAACTGGAATGTATTTTCTAACCAGGCATCTCCTGGGCTCAAGTTTTAGCCTGCCTTTCCCATCACTTTTTACAGAGAAAACATTTTTATTTGACAGGCTAGCTAGTCTGACTTGGCTTTCTGTGGTACAACTGACATTTTAAATCTAATTTCAACTCTGTGTTTTATGATACTATTTTGCTAAACAAGATTAGAAAATTAATAAAATTAACTCTTCAGTGTGTAAAAGTAATATACATGTTTAGATAAAAGCAGCAATAGCATTGTTACAAACCAAATCCACTTTCTAAAAATAGAGGAGACTCAGAATAAAGTTATTCATGCACAAATTAGCTCTTGTTAGATAGCTTGTTTGTATAGATTATCACATCACTCAGGAATTTTTCCCCTAGTCCTTACTGTTGAATTTTGCCATGCAATCTCAAAATGTTTTGGTTGCTGAAAATTCCAAGGGGATTACAGTATAATTCATGTATTAATTACAGTTTGCCTTTAATACCATACCTGAACACTTTGGAGGGATGGCAGATATATTATCTTAAGTAATTTTAAGAAATTCAGTTTATCAACTCTGAAAATATTCAGTCACTTAGATTTTCAACATAGAAGGAACTTTATCCACAACAAAATAAAAGGGGAAAACCACATAAGGATACGAGCAATGCTGAAACAGTTTCTCCTATTCGTTCAGTCAAACTGTATCTATACCAAACTGTATAAGCATATCTCCAGTATTTTCTGAAACTGGGAAAAAAAAGGCTTTGCCCAAATTCTTTGGCAGTTTGTTCCACTTACCAAACAGAAATATTATTACTTTGTATTTCAGAATAGAAATGTTTAACTGAAACAAGATTGTTAATACGTTTTATCCAGTGACCACCTAACATAAGCTATAAACAAAATCCTTTGAATAGGGCTGAAACCCAATATCCCCCGTTTTCAGACAAGTACCTGGGGTACACCAAGCTAGCGTCTTTCACCCTCTCTCTCTGACCTAATTAATCTTTAATTCTATTCTGTTGGAGTAAGAGCAGTTCTACCCAAGAACAGCCTTTAGCCTGGCAGTTAAGACACTCTCTGGGAGATAAGAAATGTGGATCTGAATTCTTTCAGCCAGGGGTAGGACTTAAACCCAGGTCTCTTACATCACAGGCAAGTGCTCTAACCACTATTAGATCAAGGGAGGCTACCATAACCACATCCTCCTGCCCTTCTCTCCCCAATTTTCCTACATACTTAAAGAAATGGACTGGGTCAGATCCAAGGGGTGTATGGTGGTATTGGCAATTCACCATCAAGAGTTCCAGTCTCGGCTGTTGGATGCACATGCATTGCCACCCCTCCCTCCCCACACCTCTTTGATCATCCTGGATCTGCTACTAGACAAGAGTGATCCATGCTTAAAAGAAGAAAGGCTTCTGCCCCTCCCTGCAGGAGAAGGATCTGGGCTGTGAATGCCAAGCAAACACCTCCTGGTAATGGCAAGTAAGACACTTAACCCTAAAGAAGGTGGCATTTAGCACACAACTCTCTACTCAGCACTTCCTTACGGGCTAGCTAAGGCAGTTCCATGTCCAGAATGCTGTTTTCTCTGGACCCCATTCTAATTTCTCCTCATGTATTAGAAAGGAAGCAAGGCACCCAGCTCATTGCTCTGGATTCTATGTGGGGACTTAAGCCCATTTTAGGATCTCTCTGTGTCTCAGTTCTTGTCCCCCTACCAACTGATAAACAGTGAAATTAATTTATAGGAGCAGAGAAAATTAAGACTGAAGTGCTTTCATGGTGCCCATTATAGTAATATTGAAATATAAGAGATAAACAAACATATTTTCTGAATGCCAAGTAGAGGAAAACACTTTCAAATGTGAACCACTGCAGTGCTTCCTTAACAGAGCTACAGGTGTTGTTTCAAATGGACATAACTAAGAACATTTTATGTTGACATTAACAACTATCAACAGCAAGCAGCCAAAGGCCTACAAGAAGTATCAGTTATCTTACTTATCTCAATCTACTGATATGTTATTTTCCAAGGACAACTCAGATATCAACATTAACAGTATCTGACTATTAACTCTTTTAGCAAAACCATCCAGTCTAAAATTATGGGACAATGATACTGTAATTTAAACCAATGATTTAAACCCTATTTTTTTAAACATTAACCATCATAAAAATGCACTACACAATTTTAAATTTTAAGCCAGAGATAGTTAAAACAGTTCTCTTTTAGAAAACAAATAAATGTTAGAAAAAAATACCTTCTTTCCCTTTATGATTCACATTCTTTAATCTTCTTGCACAATGAGGAAATGCAAACATTATTGGCAGCTGACACAGCAGTACGAAACACATAAGCATAGTTGGGTATCTGTTAGATGGAAAGAGTTAATAATAGTTAGAAACTCTGAAGTGTTAGTGGTATAGTTTAAATTATTCCATAATGCAGTTATCTGACAAGTCCCCACAAGCAACTTGGATTAGCTTTTCCCTACAAGTAGAACTCCTATCCAAACTGGTTCTACATGTATTTAATTTTGATTGCATAATGATTCCTACACGAGCAGTCATTAGGATTTGAACTTGGGGCATTTAATACAGAAACACAATCTGCTCATCTTCCAGGAGTAACTCCATTAACTGGCAGACGCGGGAGGCAATTAGTAATGCTGGATGCTGTCCTGTTTGCCAGTTTGTGGCAAGCACACGCAAAAATTTCTAACAAGGCTCTCACTACCAGACAGACTGAAGCCTTGTGCAAGTCTTACTGATTGCTTTGATCTATACAAACAGGAAGTACCTTGTCCAGTGATGAAAGTCACTACTTGGGCAGGAGACAGCTGCTGTTTACCAACATGCACAGTTGCATTCATCTGTATTCAGACACTCAACTGTATTCTGTTTAGGGCACAATTGTAATGCTCTAGCCCAATGCAATTACAATCTAAATAATTCTAGGATAAAGGCAGGGCAGCACCTTGGAGATTAACTCACTAAGAAAGAGTGACCTGACAGCTTTTGTCCATGACAGCCTGCTTTGTCAGATGTATGATGATGCATGCAGTTGACTAGGTGAGTTTTTGCCTTTCTGAACAAGTTAAATGCTAAGGTGTGACCCTGTACTGCCTCCTGCCTGACTTTAGTGGTGCACTTCATGGACTCCCAACACCTGTCCTTTCTGCAAGCAGAGGAAGACCCTGGTGCAAGCCTACCTGGAGTGCACCAGGCTACAGCCCCTTCATTGCATCCATCAGAACCTCCTGTTGAGGTTCTGGCTCCACTACTCCCCACACTGTTTTGTTTACACACTCCCTATCTGCAGCCCCACCAAGACCCAGGACTTCTTGGTCAACCTCCTTCTGGCCCTGTTTAAGCTCACTGTCTATCTGACCAGAAAGGAGGCTCTGGCTAGAAGGGGATTGTGGGGCCACTTTTCTGTCCCTTGTCCATTCACGTCACTGGGCAAAGTTTCACGGGGCAGTGTTCACTGGCTCCTTGGACTTGTTCAAAGGCCTGTGGGCACTATCCGTGTGCTTTGCTTAGTGTCTCCCCTTGGTGCTCTCATTATGAACCTATGATCCTCACTCCTTCCTCTGTTTTTCTTTTATTCATCCCAAGAAATTTCATAGACATTACAGCTGGAAGGAACCTCGTAAGATCATCAGGTCCAGCCCCCTGCCCAAGGGGCAGGAAGTCAGCTAGGGTCAAAGGATCCCATAAAGATAAGTATCCAAATGTTTCTTAAGAGTGTCCAGAGTAGGTGCCTGCACCACCTCTGGGGCGAGTCTGTTCCAGGCCTTGTGGGCTCAGACAGTAAAGAAGTTCTTCCTTAAGTCCAGCCTAAAACGGTCTTGCAGGAATTTGTGACTGTAGGACCTTGTCATCCCCTGGAGTGCTCTGGTGAACAGGTGTTCCCTCAGATCCTGATGCACACCCCTTATGTACTTATGGGCCGCCACCACATCACCCCTAAGCCTGTGCTTCTCCAGGCTGAAAAGTCCCATAGCTCGCAGTCTCTCTTCATAAGGCTTGTTCTCTTACCCTCTTATCAATCAATTGTTATATCCCCCAGTGGCCTTCTTCTTAAGGAAGGCTTATAGTTTTACCTGGTGGGCCTAGGCCCACACTTCCCCAGTGGCGTAACAAATAAGCCTGCCTGACTTCAATACCATGCTTCACAGCCTCCCCCAACACCTACCCTTTCTAGGAGCACAGGGAGACCCTAGTGCATGCCTACCTGAAGCGCACCATACTGCAGCCCCTTCACAACCTCATTCAGAACCTCTTGCTGAGTTTCTGGCTGCAAGGGAGGCTTGTAGTTTGCCTTGGGCTTAGGCCCAAGTTCCCTGGCACATCAAACAGGCCTGTCTGACTTAAGGCTAACACACCTAACTCCCTTAAACTAGGATGCGAGACACCACTTCAGATTCTCTGCTTAGAAACTTTCTGAGATGCCCTTGGGAAACAGATGTGATGCTGATTAAATGGCAGGGTCCAGTTTCTGGGAAGCTAACTTTAAGATCTCAAACACAGAACATAGAAAAAATAAATACATCTGCTGCCCTGGGAGAGGCTAGAATGCATCTCTCTGGCCCAAAGTCTGGGCCCGATTCCTTGAGGGGAGCCCGAAGATACCACTGCCACCGACCCCTGCCCAGAGTCCCAGGCGTGCTCGTGTAAGAGCCCTGCAAAGAAGGGCAGCAGCCGGGCAAGTCCTTCAGTGCCGCAGCACTGCTCCCCCGGCCGGAGCTGGACAACAGGGAGGCAGCTGCAGCCCACGAGCCAGCGTTCCCCACCCCCCCGCCCGAGGACTCACTCACCAGCTCCTGCAAGGCTGCTGCTCAGAGACACCACCCGGCCAGGGAGCAGACTCGACTGGTCCTACTCCCGCTTCCTCCTCCGCTTTGTTTCCTGCAGAGGGAGCGGCCGGGATCACATGCTCCGCGCTGACACACCTGGGGCTGCCCAGAGCCCTCCCAGCCCGCAGCGCCTCCGACGAGCCCCTAGGGCGAGCCGCCGGGCTGTCATCAGTCCTGTTGGGAGGAGCTGAGGGAGCCCCTTTCCGTCCCCTCCCTCACGGAGCGAAGCCCCTTCCGTCTCCTTTCGCTCGGGGATGCTGCGTCTGCTGGGAGCTCAGATCTCCTCCTCTCACCCCATCCCGGTAGCTGGGAGCCGTGGAAAACACTGGGAGGAGAAAACAGGCGGACGCCTTCTGGGCGGGGTTGAAAAGGGACAGGACAGAGCCGAGGGAGAGGGAACTTCTCCGGTTCTCCATCTCCATCACCTGGAAATGTACTGGGTCTGGGCTGGGTGGTTGTTGTGTTGAACTTCCGAGAAAGGAGAGAACTGCTCATTCTAGAGCCGTCTAGTTTAAAACCTGGGTAGACCAAGCCCTGGCTGAGATAAGGTAGCTGGGGATGGGTTGGACTAGATGAGTTCCTGAGGTCCCTTCCAACCCTCATTTTTCTATGATTTCTAAGTCAGTGCTTGATCTGGCCATACTTTTTAAATTCCTTTCTGGCTGTATCTGCCTTTCACAAACTGCAAAACAAACAAAAAAGTTTCCAGTTCATTAAGTAGGGTAGGGAATGATTTGCTCAGCAGAATGTGCAGCTGTAGTGTGGCTGATGTATTTGTAACAGGCTGTCCTCGGACTTGCAACACAATTGGTTCCTGAAAACCACTCTTTAAGTCGAAATGTTGTAACTAGGAACCAATTTTCTCATAAGAAACAATATTATAAATGGGGGATTGGTTCCTGAAAAAAGGCCCCATATCCTATTTTCACCAAAAATACCCCAGAATGTTGTACTCAATCAATTCTGGATGAGTAATATAGCTACATTAATGTATTTCTATTGTAAATAGCAATCATATTGATTTGGAAGGACTTCTTTGAGGTGACTTAACTGGACTTTTTGAAAGGCTCTTGGCTGGACTTTTTGAAGGGTTCTGGGCTGGAGTATTCTCAGGAGTCTTGGCTGCAGGTTTTTCTGGAGTCTTGTCTGCTTTCTTAAAGAAAGTATCCAAGGAAGCTTGGACAGATGTTCTCTGGGGAGATGAGCGATGCAGCAAACTTGTTCACTGGCGTGGCATCGTATCAGATCAAGCGTTGTAAAGTCGAAACTAACGTCATAAAGTTGAACTAGGTTGTCAATTTATAAACACTGCAAATACAAAACGTTGTAACTCGAAATGTTGTAAGTTGAGGATTGCCTGTATTCTAACTTTTAGTGCCTGATTTTGTAACTCATACGTTCTTTTAATGTTATGGTTTTTGGTATGTAATTGTTAATGCAGTGTACTAAGTGCTCTTGTTAGGCAACTGCATTTGTAGGTGTCTAAATATCTCTGTAAATTTGCCCCAGATTCCTTGCCTAAAATTGCTTGCACCCTAAATAAATAGGTTATGTACACAGTGCTGTTTTCTGGGAGAGCAGTCAAAAGACCATTTTCTAACAACCACATTCATATGTACACCCATCTACTAAAAGCTGTAGGAATATAGATATAATCATCAAGTATGCTCAGAGTCTGAATGTACATAGGCCAAATAATTTACCATTTGCTAAAATAGGTCTAAAATGCTTCCTGTAGATGTATTTTCTTCTATAAAGAATTTATTGTACACAACTCCCCAAAACCAAAAAAGTCAAATTGATTTTATATAACGTAAAATAAATGAAAAACCAGAAATTACGACATATGTCACCAAACCCTATTTTTTCTTTGAAAATATGCCTCTTTAGAGTTAATTTAGAGAATTCTTCCAGCCAAAAAGTGTACCTATTCATCACTTTAATAAAGATATATTCTATTAATTTAGAAAACCAGAGTAGAAAATTATTTTCCCTCCCACAAACTTAATGAAGAAATAAAGAAATTAATTTTCCACTGGTGTTAGAGGGGTAATCCACTCCTTCACATATTAAGGGCTCTTTTGGCTGGAATCTTCTCAGGAGTCTTGGCTGCAGATTTTTCTGGAATCTTGTCTGCTTTCTTAAAGAAAGCGTCCTAGGAAGTTTGTTTGGTAGCATGGCGTTGCATCAGATCAAGTGTAAAGTCCAAACTTGACTTCAGAAAGTTGAGACAGTGTGTCAGTTTATAAACGTTGTAAGTGAAATGTTGTAACTCAAAACATTGGGACTGCCTGTATTCTGTATTTATTTACTAAATCCTGTGGTAGCAATTTGTGCATAAGTGGAAGTGGGGATGGACTGAAGCAAATGAATAATACTATAGGAAATTACAGGCAGTCCTTGACTTACAATGTTTCGAATTACAATATTTCACACTTACAGGGTTTATAAATTGACACCCTGTTTCAACTTTATGACATCAGTTTTGACTTTACAGTGCTTGATCCCATGTGATATCACACCAGTGAACAAGTTCGCTGTGACACTCATCTCCCTGGAGAACATCTGTCCAAACTTCCATGGATACTTTTTTTAAGAAAGCAGACAAGACTCCAGAAAAACCTGCAGCCAAGACTCCTGAGAAGACTCCAGTCAAGAGCCCTTCAAAAAGTCCAGCAAAGTCACCTCAAAGAAGTCCTTCCAAATCAATATGATTGCTATTTATAATAGAAATACATTAATGTAGCTATATTACTCATCTACAATTGATCAAATACAACATTCTGGGGTATTTTTGGTGAAAATAGGGTATGGGGCCTTGGTTCAGGAACCAATCCCCCATTTATAACATTGTTTCTGATGAGAAAATTGGTTCCAAGTTGCAAAGTTTCGACTTAAGATGTAGTTTTCAGGAAGCAATTGTGTCGTACGTCCGAGGACTGCCTGTATCTAGTAGCAGGCAAGGAAGACCATGAGCCATGTTGCAATGAAGACTGTTATTTCTTGTCCTGTACTCTACAGCCAAAGAGAATCAAAGATATTTCTGCTTCTGCAAGATGAGAATTGTTTAAAGGAATTATAACTCTGGTTAAACATTTTATATTATGGCATTCCCATTTTTACAGTGGAAAGATACTTTGTGATTACTTTATCTACTTTTCTGAAGTTCTGCAGTCTCTGAGACTAATCATTTCTGTTGCTCTTTGCTGGACTCTTGGGCAGCAGAAATTAGCCCATATCTTTCTTGAAGTGTGGGGCCCAAGAGAGTACTCCAGGTGAAGTCTCGCTAGTGCTGAATAGAGCGAAAGAATCACTTTGCTTGACTTGCAGGTGAGAGCTCTGTTAATGCAACTTTGTATGTGCTTGGCTTCTTTTTTTTTTTCCAAAAAGAGCATACTATTGTTTCATACCCAGTTTATACTTCACCAGGACCCCACCTTCTTTTCTGCAGAACTGAAATCCAATCTGTATTTGTGCATGTGATTCTTCTGTCTCAAGTGCAGGGCTATACTTGTCATTACTGAATTTAATTTGATTAATTTTGAACCATTTTCCAGTTTACTGAGGTCATTCTGAATCCCAATCCTATGCTTCAGAGTGTCTGCAACTCTACCCAGTTTGGTGTCATTTACAAATTTGCTGCATACAAATTCACACTCAATCCCATCCTTCAAATCATTCATGAAGATGTTAAATGGTACCGGACCCAGGACAGACCTCTGGGGAATGTGAATTGATACCTCCCATTTAGACATCAAGCCGCTGATAACCATTCTTTGAGCACCGTGATCCAGCTAATTATGTATCCACCTTATGGGATTTTGATCTAGACTACATTTGCTTTGCTTACTAATAGGAATGTCATGGCTGATGGTGTCAAAAGTCTGTTAAGGTTGAGGTATATCACATTCGCTGCTTTCTTCCCATCCACAAGTACTGTCACCTTGTTATAAAGGCAATCAGGTTGGTCAAGTATGCCCTGCTCTTTGTGCATCCATTTTGGTTCTTCCTAATCACCTTGCTGTCCTGTAGGTGCTTAGAAATAATTTCTTTGATGACCTTTTTCCTAATCTTTCCAGATATCTAGGTTAGTTTGACTGGTCTGTAATTCCCAAGATCCTCCTTCCATTTCTTGAAAGAATACCATATTTGCTTTTTTTCCCCATGTGTCAAGCCATGGCCTCAAGCTTGGGGCCTTAGCCTGCCTAGCATAGGTGTTCATCTTAGCCTGCCACTTCTTCAGCTGACTTTTTAAACTGAGCAAGCCCATGAGCAACACCCATATGGGTCTAGCCCTCCACCCAGTCCCTGCCATTGGAGTGGCCAGCCAGGGTCAGCTAGCCCATCACTACTTCCCATATAAACTGGCTCAGAAGTATCTGTGCAATGGGACTCAACAGCTATCCAGACTACCTTGCTGTTCCTTACAGTTTGTGCCTCTACCTGTTCTCTGTTTGATCTCTTAGTTACTTAACCCAGCTTGCCCTCTGATTTTGCACTCTGCCTGACCCTTCAGCTTTTCCCCAGACCCAGCTCCCTGCTTAACCTCTTGGCTACCCAGTCTGGCTCACCCTCTGACTCTGTGCTCTGCTTGACCCTCCAGCTCAGTGGGCCAGAATGGCCTAGCTCAGTGCTGCTCAATCTATCTTTTGCTGCACGTTCTATCCATCTTTCATGTCAAGATAGCTTAGAATCAAATAAAATGTCCAGATTGTTTCTCAGAAAAATAAGAGGAAAACCCAATTTAAACAAATTGAGGTCCCAGTCTGCTGGGTTGCTATGTTTTCTCCACTGAAATCAATATAATTTAGACATCTCATACTGGCTCTACTCCATCAGTTAAGAATATTTTTAGACAAAATGAAATTAATAGGGTATACTCTTTTCTTTTTTTGGAAATGCTCAGATTAGTCTATTGCATAAACATTGATATAAGTATTCAAAAATGTTCATTTGGAACTGGCAAAATAATTTTGATGATTTGGAACAGTGGTGTCAAAAATAGGGTATGCGGGCTCGATCCAGGCCTTATCCTGGCCCCGGTGCTGCCCCTGGGTCTGAGTTGACCCATGTGATGTGTGCTGTGCTGGGCTGGCTCTGCATACAGGGCCCGGGATGTGTGCCGTGTGCAGTGCCTGCTTCAGGATCCATGCTACACATGATGCCTGCCCTGGCTGGGCTGGGACTGCCCCTCTGTCACAGATGGTCCAGGACACATGCTGGACCCAGCAGACAAGATGCCTGCTACAAGGAGCACCCACACCAGCTGGTCTACAACCTGCACCACATGTAGCACAGTCCTGGACCAGCAGGGGTAGGGTGCTGCATTGGCATAGATCCATGACCAGCTAGGACAGGTGCTGCTTGTAGTGCAGATCCTGGAGTGGGCATCCTGTGTGCTGGGTTCAGCATGGAGGGTAGGGTGGTCCATGGACCTAATCCAGTCTGTGGACTGGCCACACACTACTCATCCAGCCTGCAGGGACAGATGAGTTTGACACCCCTGGCTTAGAACAATGCACATCAAAAAATATACTCAGATATTAATGTCAGAATCCCCTTAATATTGTTATGAAAGTCAACTTCTGGCTTTTCTCAAAATAAAATCTGGAACCTTGGCTTAGTAGAAGGGTGACCATATACTAGCAGTTAGCTCTGTCATAGCAAGTATGCAAAAAATCATAGAAAGCGGAGATGCAAAAGACATTACAAATAATTTAGATTCGAGCCCACCTTCATGCGGGAGCAGCAGCGATCCCTATCCTATAGCATATTTTCCAGCACTTTTTCCAGTGTCCTTTGTAGGACTGTTCTGTACTTCAATAGATGTAACTAGAGGAATTTTTCCCTAATATTTCATTTAAACTTTCTCTTTCTTCAGGTTAGGTTAAATGGAACTTAGAATCAAGAGGTGTCTATACACACGCTCTGGGGTGGGGGAGGGAGGAGCACTTTAATTAGAGCGGCTCCTGGACAGATGCTCTAATTAAAATGCTGTAGTGTTATGTGATTGATTCTATACATGTGCTGTGATGTGTTTTAATAAGAATGTGTCATAGCAGACTCTGCTGGAGCATTCTAATTGGAACACTCCAGTGTGTCGCATCATCACCTGTATTCAGCATCCTGCATTTCAAAATGGCAGCGGGGGCGCATTAGCTATCATAGTCAGTAGTTTTAGAATCCTTGGAATATCTCTTCTTGAAAAGAAAAAAGACTAATGATGCTGCTTCTTTTTTAACTTCTTCCTTTTTTCCTCTTTGAGTAGGAGTTAATACCTTTTTTTCTGTTTGTATTTTGTTTGTTCCTTTTTCATGTAAATGCTTTATACTGTAGTTTCTTTGAACTACTGGTATCCTATATCTAAACTGCTTGTCTTTCCATTTAACACTAGAGGGAGCTTTCTAATGTACTTTCATTATTTTCTAGTTCTACAATGATGCATTTGCTTACTGTCCCTTATATATTTATATTATCATCATGAGATGCACTTTATGTAGTTTTTCCTTTGAATCTGACAATTAAGAATTTCCTAATAAGATGTCACTTAAAAATATCTGTGCATAAGTAAATGTAATGCTTTATCTGGTGCTGGATTGACAGTTCTGATATCCCAACATAGTATACAGTATAAATCCTCAAAAATGCAGTTAGAAGTTTCCCACGCTGCCTTGCCAGGATGTCTCAGGTATGATCTAAGAGTTTACTCTGAGATGAGTTGTTTGTTTCATTTTCAATACCTAGTCCATTCTTGGCAACTTTGCTAGGATGGCTAATAAAGGTGTGCTCTACTGTAGAATGTGATACAGGCCCTCTTTATACATTGTTTAACAAACATCCATTTTTAAATCAAGTTAGTAAAACACTGGAAACACCTGGATAGTCACACTTTAAATTGTTTACAGTGGTCTTACAACAATCTGGCTTAATTTAGTATTTTTTCTTAAGAGTCAGTTGTAAATTGATTTTAAATTTATTCATGTAGATTTTGCATGTTTAACAGCATTTATTTTAAAATGTTTATTTGCTGGTGATAAATTATGAATAAAACTCCTCTCAGGCTTCAGTCCTTTATCTCATTATGTCTCACTAGCTCTTCCATACCCATATCCCAGAAAAAAATGGGGTAGTAGAAACCTGATATTCTAACATCAAAATAGAAAATTCCTATGTTGAAAAAGAACTAGATAGAACATTTAGTGTGTCCCCTTATACATAAGGAAGAAACAGAAAAAGGAAAGCCACATCTTTTATATTTGTTTTTGCAGAACATGGTTAATGTTGTGGTGTTTACTTCAGAGCTCAAATGGGCTAATTTAAATTATTAAACACACTATTAAACAAGGAATAAACTCTCAACTTGAGTAAAGTAATTTTTGCATTACAAATGTGTTGCATTTTGCTATTTTGTTGGCAGCAGTTTTCAAAGATAAGGCACTGTTCCAATGAATGGGTGGTAGTATTAACTAGGTATATTGAGTCATAATGTAAGTATGAACTTCTGAGACATACTTAAATTGTTGTTGAACATGCTTATCTTTTGTTTATTTAACATGGAAATGATATTTATTTGCACAATCCAGTAGAAATTCAATGTCCAATCAGGAAAGAGGTCAGAAGGGTAGCAGGCCAGGTGTGTTCTGGGTTCTGGGCAGCAGTGACCCATGGGGCAGGTGCAGATGGTATCAGCCTGGCCAGCTGCCATTCATTGATGGCTATTCTTTTTCCCCTCTCCCCCAAAGATAGTGACTAGATTTTGAATTTGCAGGAACCATAGTTGCCCCTGCCTTACATTACTGAAAGTGATCAGAGATAAACGCTGGCTTGCATCCATAGATGCTTCTCAAGCAAATCCCGGGACGTCATTCTCCCCCTGTACTCGGCCTTAGTGAGGCTGCAGCTGGAGTACTGCGTCCAGTTTTGGGCTCCACAATTCAAAAAGGATGTGGAGAAGCTTGAGAGAGTCCAGAGAAGAGCCACGCGCATGATCAGGAGTCAAGGAAGCAGACCCTACGATGACAGGCTGAGAGCCCTGGGGCTCTTTAGCCTGGAAAAGCGCAGGCTCAGGGGTGATCTGATGGCCACCTACAAGTTTATCAGGGGTGATCACCAGTATCTAGGGGAACGTTTGTTCACCAGAGCGCCCCAAGGGATGACGAGGACGAATGGTCACAAACTACTACAAGATCATTTCAGGCTGGACATAAGGAAGAATTTCTTTACTGTCCGAGCCCCCAAGGTCTGGAACAGCCTGCCGCCGGAGGTTGTTCAAGCGCCTTCATTGAACACCTTCAAGATGAAACTGGATGCTTATCTTGCTGGGATCCTATGACCCCAGCTGACGTCCTGCCCTTTGGGCGGGGGGCTGGACTCGATGATCTTCCGAGGTCCCTTCCAGCCCTAATGTCTATGAAATCTATGAAATAAGTTTTTCTTCCTTTTTTATTTTGTGTTTCCTTTTAATGCCTTAAAACAGGCCTTAAAATAGGCCTTAAATGATGGCCCATGGCTACATATGGTCTGCAAGGTTGTAGACATGTGGCTTCTGGGCTCCCATCCAGCTGCTACTGTCCCTTGCTCTCCTTTTCACGTTAAAAATAAACACATAAATAAGTATACAAGATGTCACTGCCCATACTTTCAGTGACAAAGAATGCTTTAGGCGATATGTAATAACATTATATAGTGAATCTTGTTAGTGAGGTTAGGTTTCAGTATTTCTGTAGCAAAATCTGGACTGATGGACCTGATAATCAACTGATAATCAAGTTGTGATTCCTACCAGGTAAAAAAAGAAATAAACTCTCTCTCTGTGCTTACCCTTCTCTGCCCATATGTGTTTAAAATTAAGTCTGTTATTTTCAGTCTGGTATTTATGGGATCAGATCACCTAGAACTGCTGGATTCAACTAATGTAAGGTCTGCGCTCAGCTAAGATAAAGTGACCTAATATATTTTTCATTATTAAAAGAACTGAAGTATTTGTCTATATTCAACCCATCCTCCTTTTCCACCCCCAGATTGCTGATGCATGACATATAAATTGGCATTAGCTTCCTCCACAGTAAGTCCAACATCAAGTGTTTATAACCTTGTGAAACCCAGTATGTCTCTCATCCAGTTTCTTTTGAAACATTCCTTGGGCTGAATGCACAGTATAGGCAGATTAATTTCTTTTTCCTTTGTGGAGCAATAAAGAGGTTCACACTGAGCTTCCTTTCTCTAGTTTCATCTGACAGGATTCAGATCTGGCATCTCTTGCACTGAGGGTCTGGACATTTGCCAATATATTAGTTACATATTTAAATATAGGCATATAATGTTTGTCTGCTTGGGATCAAAGTGTGGCCTGTTTGCAGCTCTCTGTGTGTTGTTTTTACCATTATCAACCATTTATTATTAACACCGCCAGAGCTACTCATGCTACCTCAGTGTCAGCTCCCCAGGTACAGCTGGGGAACAGGTGCGAGGCCCTGGCAGTCGTGGAGGAGGAGTAGGAGAGGATGCCTCCAAGGGAACTGATGCTACTCCAAGCATGACACAGGCCAAGAGACACCAAGAGGAAGAGACGCCGGGTCCTCATCATCGGCGATTCCATCCTAAGAGGAACGGAGGGGCCCATCTGTCACTCTGACCCCATGGCATGTGGTTTGTTGCCTTCCTGGAGCTCGGATTCAGGACATCACAGAGATGATCCCGGATCTCATCTGACCCTCTGATCATTACCCCATGGTCCTCATCCACGTGGGAACTAATGACGCGGCCAGGGGCAACCCAGACCATGTCATGAGAGACTACAAGGCTCTAGGGGCAAAGCTCAAGGAGGCAGGAGCACAGGTGTTTTTTTCTTTTATCCTTCCAGTGAGCAGACGTGGATGGCGCCACAAGACATGCATCGGTGAGGTCAACCAGTGGCTTCAGAGATGGTGTTACCAGGTGGGCCTTGGGTTCTTGGACCATGACCCACATTTCTACACAGAGGACATGCTCGGGCGGGACGGACTTCATCTCTCCGTAAAAGGTAAGCGTGTTTGTTCTTCCAGTCTGGCTGATCTCATACACCAAGCTTTAAACTAGGTTCACTGGGGGACAGGGACACAAAGGAAAATGAGGACACTTCACCATCAAGCCAGGAAACGTGCACAGGTAGTACCCAGGTAAGTGACAGGGGCCAGGCCAAACTTAGGAACAAGGAGGCAGCATGGGCACCTACAGGGAGCCTCAAATGCCTCTACACAAATGCTCGAAGCATGGGGAATAAGCAGGAGGAACTTGCCTTCCTGCTAGCTAGCAAAACCCCAGACCTAGTGGGGATCACTACCCATGACTGGGCAGCGGACATCGAGGGATACAGGCTATACAGGTGAGACAGAGCAGGCAAAAGAGCGGTGGGGTATAGTGCTATATGTCAAAGAGCAATACACATCCTCAGTGATCAGGATGGGGTCAGACGAGGGGCAAAATGAGGCGCTCTGGGTAAGAATGCAAGGGAGGCATGGGGAAAGGGACTTGATAGTAGGCATCTACTACAGACCGCCTCACCAGGGGGATGAGCTGGACCTGGAATTCTCAGGTCAGCTCATGGAGGCTGTAAAGTCAAGGAATGTGGTTGTCATGGGTGACCTAAACTACCCAGACATCTGCTGGGAGGAGCAGTCAGGCAGGTCCAACCACTCATGGAGTTCCTAGCTGGGATACAGGACCTCTACCTAACCCAGGAGGTGCATAGTCCCACCAGGGGAAATGCCTTGCTGGACTTGGTCCTTGCCACAGGCAACGACCTGGTGAGGGGTCTGTGGGTACTCAACCACCTGGGAGACACTGATCATTGCTTGCTGGAATTTACTATCCAGTTCAGGGTGGTGAAAGCAAGCAGCAAGGCAGAGGTCCTTGACTTCAGGAGGGCTGACTTCTGTAAGCTAAGAAGGTTAGTAGGAGAGGCATTGGGGTCTCGGAGCTTCAATGAGATGGGAGTCCAAGACGGGTGGTTGTTCCTCAAGGAGACGATCCTCTGAGCTCAAAGGGAGTCAGTGCCAATGTACACCAAGGGGGGCACGAGTGCTAAGAAGCCCCCATGGCTCAGCAAAGGCATCCAGGGATGCCTGAGGGCAAAAAAGGAGGCGTACAAACATTGGAAGCAAGGGGCTATCACCAAGGAGGATTACACCTCCATTGCTTGGGACTGCAGAGAGGCTGTTAGGAAGGCCAAGGCAGAGATGGAGCTAGGGCTAGCGACCAGAATTAAGGATAATAAAAAGTCCTTTTTCAAATACATAGGAAGTAAGAAGAAGGCACTGGGTAACGTGGGGCCCCTACAGGATAGGCTTGGCAATCTGGTGCTCGTGGCAAATGAAAAAGCTGACCTCTTTAATGAATTCTTTGCCTCCATATTTCTGGACAGGGACCGGGACATCTTCCCCATTAGAATTGCGGACAGACCCAGGGGAGGCACCGCCATGCCTAGGGTCAGGGACTAGGTTAGGGAACTTTTGGAGGGGCTGGATGTGTTTAAATCAGTAAGTCAAGATGCTTTTCACCCGAGGGTGCTGAGGGATTTGGTGGTAGTCATAGCAGGGACCCTGGCATGGCTCTATGAGCGCTCGTGGGGCACTGGCCAGGTACCAGAGGATTGGAAAAGGGCCAATGTGGTCCCCATCACACCCCTTTACAAGAAGGGGAGAAAGGAGGACCCTGGCAATTATAAGGCAGTCAGTCTTACCTCAGTCCTTGGGAAGACCTTTTAGAAAATTATCCAGGAGCACATCTGCAAGGGCCCAGCAGGGGAGGTAATGCTCAGGGGCAACCAACATGAGTTCATTGAGGGCAGGTCCTGCCTGACTAACCTGGTTTCTTTTTATGAAATCCCAATGACTGCACCTTGATCATCCAAAAGGAGTTTTTGATATGCTTGTAAACAGTCCACTTTAGCAAAAATATTTCCTCCAGCAAGAGTGACAAGGAGCGCCATCATTGTATTCCCTGGGAAACTAATGCATTAAACACTGATTTTTATTATTTTATTAGTTCATCTGACTTAGCAAGTATTGGTGGCAGTACAGTAGGATTTTTCCTACTGTCATTACCACTTTGATCAATTTAAGATTCAGGCCTGCCATACTATTGAAGCTTTTATGTTTATAGGGTAGCACTTCAGTTGTTTTCATCATCTTTCTCCTTATATACTTTTCACATATAGGCTGCAGTGGTGCTAAGGCCACAAAGCCCAGGGCGCAGCAGCAGCCGTCTCACCTTGCACACAGATTGGAGGGAGCACATGCCCCCTGGGCCTCTGCTGGGCTACAACCTTCCCCTGGTCCAGCCCGGCCTGGCTGGTGCCCCACTCATCCGCAGGGCCAGATTGACTGCCTGAACTCAGTACTAGCTTTATGTGTCTCCAAATCCCCACCACTTCCTGTCAAATGGCTCTCCAGCCAGCCATAGGGGATTCCATTCTGGCCTGATGACTGGTTTGCCCTTCCCTGGCAGCTTAGCTTAGCTCCTCATAGCTCTTTGTCCTGGGCAGCCTAAATGTTTACTCCTTGCATAGTTTACTGCTTTGTGCTAGCTCCTGGGATAGTTATTTCCCAGGAGTAACCCCTATCCCTGTGGTTTCTGGCCTGCTGGCTTCCTGCCAGCTAGCCCTTTGCCCAGCTGCCAGGCTCACACAGCCAAGCTTGCCGTAACAGGAGCCTGGCTCCTTTAAAGTAACAGGAACCTGGCTCCCTGTTACAGTGTACAAAGTCCCAGCTGTTTCATTTATGTTGAATCTGACTGTGGCATCAATTCTTATTAAACCCCATCATATTGCATTTTGACTCCGTTCAAAGATTGATGCAGAGATTGATTGGTTACCTTGTAGAGCAAGGTGCTGCAGAGGCAGTAGTGTATCCATCATGGTCCATTCCCATTGTATCTGTAATGGAGCAAAATGGTGAGGTTTCAACATGTGCTGACTACAAATGTATGATAAGTAAAACACTGCAGAAATATCCATATCAAATTCCAGTTGTAAACCAGCTCCTTGTCACTCTTGCTGGAGGAAATATTTTTGCTAAAGTGGACTGGCTACAAGCATATCAAAAACTTCTTCTGGATGATCAAGGTGCAAAAGCACAGATGATCAGTAACCACTGAGGAACATTCCAAACCAAGTACAATTTGGAGTGAGCATTGCATCAGGAATTTTCCAAAAGTTTGTGGAAGACTTGCTCTTAGGTCTAAAAGGACTTGTGCTATATTTTGTCCTTATTGGAGGAGAGTCTATGCAAGAATTATTTACATGACTGCATCACTAGTGCTGGCTTAAAACTAAAGAAAGATATGTGTGTTTTGGGAGTAACCACATGATAGAATTTGTTTTTTCCAGTCTGCTCTTTATAGAGCATAGAAAAATGCTTTATAAAATGAAAACAGAGACAGAATACATGATTGTGTTAAGATTAAAAACAACAAAATAAAGCTCTTGAAAGTTAAGTAATACTAGAATTGAAGCTGATTGTCTATGCATTAGGATACACTCAACTACATGCTTACATATTAATTATTGTACAGGAACTTCTATCTTACTTAGGTCACAGGTTGGACATTGACTTGGTGTCCTGTACAGAAAGAGATATTCTTTGGCGTTCAGTGCATTAGACTGGAGCTTGGAACAGCCTAGTTCTACATGAAGCTCTGTCACCAATTCCCATGTAATCTTCAAATATGCATAGAGTTTAAAGTCAGAACAGATCATTAGATTGGCTAATATGACCTTCTTTATTTCACAGCCCCTTGTATTTCATTGTTTTCCATGTATAATTTGTCTTTGAGTAAGACGCCATTTTTGGGGGCTAAAGCTGTCCAACTTCTAATGATCAAGTGTGTGCATCCTGCAGGTTGCAAGGGCTGCATCAGCATGAGCCACAGGCACCACCCCACTGCACCACGTGCACAGGTATCCCTCCCGTTGCAACCAACATGCATGTAGAGTTCCCCCACTACACTGTGTGAGTACCCCAGCCCCCACCTGCAGCTGCCCCCGCTACAGGCTGCCCACTGCACCATGCCACACAGTGCTCAATTGTACTCACTTTCCAATTTTGATTTAAAGACAAAACTATCGTAAGACAAATGCAAAAGGAAGCTGAAGCATATAATAGCAGACAGGCAGTCCTCGGACTTAACAACACAATTGGTTCCTGAAAACCACATCTTAAGTCAAGACGTTGTAACTCAGAACCAATTTTCTCGTAAGAAACAATGTTATAAATAGGGGATTGGTTCCTGAACCAAGGCCCGATCACCTATTTTCACCAAAAATAACCCAGAATGTTGTACTCGATCAATTATAGATGAGTAATACAGCTACATTAATGTATTTCTATTGTAAATAGCAATCATATTGATTTGGAAGGACTTCTTTGAGGTGACTTTGCTGGATTTTTTGAAAGGCTCTTGGCTGGACTTTTTGAAGGGTTCTTGGCTGGAATCTTCTCAGGAGTCTTGGCTGCAGGTTTTTCTGGAGTCTTGTCTGCTTTCTTAAAGAAAGTATCCAAGGAAGCTTGGACAGATGTTCTCTGGGGAGATGAGCGATGCAGCGAACTTGTTCACTGGCGTGGCATCGTATCAGATCAAGTGTTGTAAAGTCGAAACTGACGTCATAAAGTTGAACTAGGTTGTCAATTTATAAACACTGCAAATACAAAACGTTGTAACTCGAAATGTTGTAAGTTGAGATTGCCTGTATTCTAACTTTTAGTGCCTGATTTTGTAACTCATACGTTCTTTTAATGTTATGGTTTTTGGTACGTAATTGTTAATGCAGTGTACTAAGTGCTCTTGTTAGGCAACTGCATTTGTAGGTGTCTAAATATCTCTGTAAATTTGCCCCAGATTCCTTGCCTAAAATTGCTTGCACCCTAAATAAATAGGTTATGTACACAGTGCTGTTTTCTGGGAGAGCAGTCAAAAGACCATTTTCTAACAACCACATTCATATGTACACCCATCTACTAAAAGCTGTAGGAATATAGATATAATCAAGTATGCTCAGAGTCTGAATGTACATAGGCCAAATAATTTACCATTTGCTAAAATAGGTCTAAAATACTTCCTGTAGATGTATTTTCTTCTATAAAGAATTTATTGTACACAACTCCCCAAAACCAAAAAAGTCAAATTGATTTTATGTAACATAAAATAAATGAAAAACCAGAAATTATGACATATGTCACCAAACCCTATTTTTTCTTTGAAAATATGCCTCTTCAGAGTTAGAGAATTTTTTCAGCCAAAAAGTGTACCTATTTATTTATCACTTTAATAAAGATATATTCTATTAATTTAGAAAACCAGAGTAGAAAATTATTTTCCCTCCCACAAACTTAATGAAGAAATAAAGAAATTAATTTTCCATTGCTGTTAGAGGGGTAATCCACTCCTTCACATATTAAGAAATTGATGTAACAATCCAGTCAGCCAAACAGAATCTCTGATTCTCCCCACTCCCCGGTCCTTTATGCCAGGTTGTTATTTTACATTTAAAAAATATGACAAATCAATCTGAAGACTAAAAAAGGTATCTTGACTTTAGAGTTATGCTATTTTTAGATTGCATTGCCTGTTGATCCTGGGTGCTATCCTGTTTCCAATGAAATCTTTCTTCAGGTTTTCTGTTTGCTAATTTGGGCTTTCCATTAATGGTTAACCAGAAGCTGCATTTTTATTTCAGCTTGCATGCATTTAAAAATTCTGGGTGTTTTAAAACTACTTTCTGATTGACCTTATTTTCCCCTCTAGTACATGATTTTTAAAATGTCATCAATATATCTTTTTTTTTAACTTCACCTAATCCTGAAAGACCAGGAAAAAAGATATTCTAGGAAGGTGAAAAAATAGCCATGTTTGTCTTGTGGCAGACACCTTTTTTTTGGCACAATATTGCATGGCACTGAGCACCTTGCCTGTCATTCAGCAAAGAACTTGTGGTAGAACTTTTAAGAGGGAACAGTCAGCTCTGTTGAGAGAGTACAGCTGCAGGGCATTTGGATTAATTCTGGTACTACATTAAAATATACATTTAAGCCTAATAACATCATTTTATTACACTAGCCAATTGCCTGTCAAAAATGATGGGGGGGAGGGGGCTGGGATGAAGTGCTGCTACCTAACCCCCCATGCTGCTGCTGTTCTGCCTCTTGCAGGGAGCAGGGTGGGGGACCCAAGGTCTCCCCCACCCTGTTCAGTCCTTGGCACGGCTTCAGAATCATGGTGGCACTCGCCCCACACTTGGACCACTTTGACTGGCTGTTTCCATCAGCCAATCAGAGCGTGAATAGAGCATTACAGACAGACAGACAGACTTAGGCTTTTATAATATTAGAATTATTTCACTAGAGTTAAGGTTGTTTGGATGCCCTGGTTCCATTTCCATACCTCAACATGGTTGGATTCATTGGCAATGCATAGGGGGTGCACATGGTACACGTGCACCCCCTGACCTTGGCGGTGCACCCCCTCAAAAAATGCCCCCGACACTGTTGGTGGTGCCTGCAGGTGGTCACTGCTCGCCACCCACTCTCCCTCGCTTCTGACACTGCCGGTGGCATCTGTGGGTGGTCCCTGATTGCCGCCTGCCACCAAGGCTGCTGGCAGTGTCTGCAGGTGGTCGCTGACCACTGGTCGGCGCTCACCCCCCAATAGCTGCTGACAGTGCTATGGCTGCCTGCGGGAGCTCACTGGTTGCCAACTCCACTCTCCCACCACTGAGTGCTGCTGCTGCCTACAGGAACTCGCCATGCCCCCCCCCGCCCCAGCCTCTGGGGGCATGCAACATTCATGTTTGGATTTCTTTAAATTAAAACTTAATTTTGAATTTCATGGATTTATTCACTTTTTCATAGCATTATTATGGCAAACCTTTAGTTTACCCTGAATTAGTGAAAAGTTCACTTTTTTATTTGCTTGTCAAATCCAGGGAAAAGGAAAGGTAGTCAAGGCATAGGTCATAGCTGAGAGCATAGTCCTGAGGGAGAATTAAGAGTTATCTGTGTCCAGACAGAACAGGTGTCCCATTCTACTGTCAAAGATTCATAATCTTACCATCCCTTACCAAGGGAGAATTTAAATAATTATTCTAAGTGCTGTCTTTAAATACAAGTGAATTCAAATAATATTAAAAAAATAAAATCAGATGTCTGTTGTGGGATTTCAAAGTAGTCCATTTTTCAAGTTTTAGCGATAAAATATACATTGAGATGCTTGGGAGTTTTGACAAGTGTTTCAGTGCAGGCAGAGTTCAATTTGATAGGTTTTATATACTTTAGGAGACTCTTTTCCAAAGTTCAGCTACTATCTGCATTTATTTATTGTCTGACTCATGCTTAAAGTGTTTGGTGCTTGATTAATTATTTCATATGTGGTTACAGCAAGTGCCAAAAAAATTGCTATTTATTGCTCAATAGATCTGCATTTTACTTCTGGATGATCTCTGTTTTCACTCTCAACCAACAAAATGAAAGGTTTTTTATCATTTGTTTGTTTAAATACAGAAGGAAAAGAAACCACCCCTTAATAACCTTTCAAAATACAAAGAAAAAAAATGCCCAGGAACAGGAATTTTGCCATTTTGTCAGCAGTAAAGGAAAGCTCCAATTGCCTCTTCAGGATTTCTCTACCCTGAGCATGGAAAGGTTGAGGAATAAGTGTGAAAACATTCATTTGCCACTCCCAAATTTTTGCACAGTGGGATTTTTCTTTATTATTATTATTATTTTCGACAGGTATGTTTGAAGCTGTCTCACAGGTGGAAGAGAAGCCCCAAGGCAACAATCCTTGCACCCCAAGCGACTTTCTGAGGATTGAGCTTAGGGTTTCGGGGTTGTTATTTTTTAGGCTTGAGGACTGTAACTGCAGGCGATACTGAACAGGGCCAGGCCGTGCGAGCTCGCTCCTCCCTGTGCGCTGCGAGGCCGTAGCTGTGGTCTCAGTTGCAGACTGGAACGATGCAGGGACCGTTGGCGTGTGGCCCCACCCCCCGCGGCAACGGCCGAGCCCTGGCGGTTGGAATTGGCGGGAAGGCGAAGATTCTCGCCCCACGCGTGGGTCCTGCCCGGGACAGTGCCTCTGCCTGGTGGAGCCCGTGACCTCTCGTCCGCAGGCTCCTCTTGTACTCTTCCTTCAGTCGCTTTCCCCCCTAGCCTACAGTGTAGGATCTGCTCTGTGGGGATTTGTGCTTGCCATCTCCCCACCCAAGCTTTTACTTATTTTACTATCGTTCGCACTTCAGAGCTGATACGGGCTGTTGAGCTTCTCCACCTAGGGAGATTGTTCCAGGGAGAAACAGCAGTTGAGCCCCACCCCAAGCTAAGAAATACATGTCCATGCCTTCAGCTTGCAGTCTAGCCTGCCTCATGGTCTTTGCCTCATGTCTTCAAGTGGGGATTCTGAACCGGGGTCCCTCCAGGTGATCTGGGGCTTTCAGGGGATGATGTGGGGCTGGTAGGCACACCAGCACAATCCACAGGATAAACCCAGAGATTTCTAAAAGAAACCCAGGGCTGTGGTCTTTCTGAGTTTTGTGCAGGGGGGAAAAAACCCTGCTCTATTATTTTTCTGTAGTGAAAAAAAAAGAGTGAAAACTAACAGCTGGCATTTTCTGGGCAGTGCCTCAAGTCTCTCCAGGGGTGCCCTGCATCAAAAACAGGTTGAGAACCACTGGTTTAAAGGGCTGCCAATAGAACCTGGGCAGAAGGACTGTGCCGCTCTCTTCTCTTTCTTCCTTCCCTGTTTCTGTGGCTCTTCTCTGTCCTTCTGGCTAGATTAGTGGTTCTCAGCCTGTTTACTCATGGTACCTCTCATTTGGACCCCAGGCGCCCAGGTTGAGAATCACTGATCTCTAGCTATACCTTCATTTTTGGGCTGCTACTGTACTGCCTGTCCATATTCATTTCCAAGCTAGAGGCAACAGGCAACTGGTTGCATTTCTGGTTCAAGCACAGTGGCAAATTAGTTGTGTTTTTGCTTTTTCAGTTTCTACTGAGCCCCGAGGAGTCTTTTGGGTGTTGGAAAGACCATATCCGATGGAAGAATAACTGGTGAGTGTAACCAACACTAGGGTTTATGGGGACTGGGGAGTGCATCAAACAATGGACTTCTTTAAGACAGAAGTGGATTTGTATAAAATTATTATTTATACATAAGTAATATAGTTATCCATTTAACATGCATTCAGTAAAATGTAGATACTTTGATTTTTTTATTGAAAAAGTAAGGTCTTTTGGGTTTTTCATCCCTCTAGTAGAGTGATAAAAACTAAAATATTGCAGTTCTCAATTCTTTAAAAAATGACTCAGGAATTTATGTTGAGAAATGGTTTTAAGACCTTTGATGCTTATTTTGATGGGTTTTGTTTTGTTTGTTTGTTTGTTTTCCTGCTTGATTCTCAGTTAATGGTTGTGGCATTATATTGTACCTTGAGGTTAATAACTAGTAGAGACTATTTTGACCTTCAGCAGTGCTGAATCCTTGGAAAATTGCAGCTGCCAACTCTGCAGCTGCTGGCTTTTCCAAAGGAGGGTAAGAACCTCCATTTAACTTGTGTAGACCAACTTTGAAGTTTTTTTGGGGGGAGAAGTCATAAAATAAGTTTCTCCTGCTTCAGCTGGTCCTCCCTATTACCTGCCGTTTGTGGGAGCTGTTCTGTAACTAGTGCTGGAGAAACTTTCTTGAGTGGGATGAGACAGAAATATTCTGACATACAGGTTTCCTTGTTTTCTTCAGTCTTCATTAACCAAAGAAGAAACCATCCCCTCATTTTAGCACATCTCATTCAGAAGATCATTGATTTCTTCCAGATGCTCTAATCAAGACTCCAAAGAAGGTATATAGAAAAAGGTTATGTGTTATAGTTGCTTGTAGTATTAGTAGGGAATTGGAATAAATGACCCAGCAAATTCCTTCAAGTTTTTTTTTCCTATGTTCCAGCTGCAGAAAAAAATTGCTTGTTAGAGGATGAGAAGAATGATGCTTCTTTAGCAAACATCTTTCCACTAACTAATAAGACCTAAGGGTACCCGTGGTAACCTTATAAGGATCTCACAACACCTCTAGGGTGCTAAAGCACCCTGATTGATCATTACTGATTTACTATTATCTTTGGGCTTGAGAAGATGGCTCAGAACTTAGTTTGCATTTCAGAGTCTTAGTACCATTTAGTTGTGTAAAAGAACTTCCTTAACTTGAGTTAGGATTCTGGGTGGCACCATACCCACTTTTGTAATATGGGAGCTGTAAACAGGTCTGTACAGCACATTTGACATCCATCTCTTATTACAAGTATATCACAGTTACTCTTGAGTCAACAGTGCTTCTTATTCTGGTATATAAATATGCTTTTAGGATTCTGACATTAGTTACCCTGAAAATCCTGGCCTTTTATTTGTATTTTTTATCTTTGGCTAATTGATCTTGAGAGTGTTTTGAATGTGTATACAAAAAACTAGAACTCTTGGTTCCAAAATGATACCTTTTATTAAACCAACTGGAAAATGGCAAGAAAATTGTCCTTTTCTGCAAGCTTTCGGGATCAAAGTCCCTTTGTCAGGCTCTGTGGAAAAGTGTAGATAGTACAAGATGGTAAAAAGTCCCCATAGGTAGGAAATAAACTTCATTTTTGCACAGAGGGAGCTGGAGATGGAAGGCTGTCCCTCTGGGTCCATGAGAGTGTCTTTGTGAGCTGTGTTGAGTAGCTCTTTGATGTGTTGATCAGGTAGAATTCCTTCCCTGGAGGTGTCAGATGGCAGGCAGGGAGGTAAATAACTTCCTTGTTGTTCTGCAATGAAGTTTAAAATCCAAAATAGGCTAAAATTCATCATCTTCCATGTTTCAGGGGTGCACTTGGTAGCCATGTTGGTCTGAGACAAAAAGACATGCAAAAAACTAGAACTCTTGGTTCCAAAATGATACCTTTTATTAGACCAACTGGAAAATGGCAAGAAAATTGTCCTTTTGAATATATGTAGTTTTCCTAATACCCATTAACGTGTCATAATTTATATCCCTTTTTTGTAGCCTAAACTGGATTGAATTTCCACTGCGGGTAGGGAGAAGTAGTTAGCTGTGTTAGTCTGGAGTCGGTCAGAAGGCAGGTAGAATTACATCTTTATAGACCAACTAAATAAGATATTGATAGAGAGAACACACTTTAGTTTTGAGCAGTGTCTGTTTGGCTTAAAATCATTTTTAAATTTTCCATTGAATTCCATTGATTTATTTATTGAGTCCTGCTCTATTTCTGATGTATTATGGTTTGGTTGTATAATGTCAGTGGCACGTTTAATTTTTTTTTCATCTTTTTGAGTAGGTTTATTCTCAATTTATATTTTCAATGTTTAATGTCAGAGTATTAGCTTTTTACACACCTCTCTTTTAGATGTTGAACTAAATTATATTGCCATTAGGTGAACAAACCCTAGGTGTTATATAGGGCTAACTTAAGAGAAGTCTCTTGCCTTGTGGACTGCTCCAAGAAGAGCTATCTTTTTAAGGTGATATACCGCAGCAGGAGACAAACTTTGGCAAGCTCCAAAATTCACTAATGTGCACAACAACCATACAAAGATCCTTTGATTGCAAAATGATATAGCCAGCACTAAGATAAACCAGAGGAATTTTGTCTAGCTAGTGATGCAAAATCATGACTAAATAGTTGAAATAAGATGACTAGTAGGCTTGTGGGGAAATTTCTTATAAACTGAAGCTTTGGGATACTTGTGTAATTTGGATTATGAGTGGGAGTTACAAATTGGAGATCTAATTCTCCACTGCTTTATTCTCTGTGTAGTCATTTATAAGTATATATAGAAGTAAGTGCCAAATGGCTGTAAAATGCCACTAAATCAGAATAGGATAATTTTAGTTCCATAAAGAACTCACTTTGCACAAGTGAAAGTGCCTGAATGTGGTGTAATTTAGGATATTTGGTTTTATAGGGCTTAAACCTGAAAACAGATAATCTAACCTTTCTTCTGTCACTAAAACTGCCTCTCTCCTGCTTATTTTTTAGTGCTAAATCACTCTCACCTACTGAGAGGGTGTTAGGGGGTTCTTTGAAGTCACCCACCCACTGCTTCTGACTCTATAGGTTTCTCCCAAACAGTGTTTATAAGTAGGAATTGAATTTGACAAAAAGTCCTCAGTTGTGACTATGACATGTAGATCATTAGAATGTCAACTAGGTGGCAGTATAGTTTTTAAAACAAACAAACGCTTTTGTACTATTGTACCCTCAAGAAAAAGTAGATCTAGTTTAATCAAATTTCTGCAAAAAAGCTGCAGAAGATGTTTTTAGCTGCAAAAGATGATTAGAAATCAGTGTGAAAAGACTGCAAAAGATGTTTCTCTAACACAAAAATAGAAAGTAGATTGCATTGCTTGAACTGAAAGAACTATACTTACTAGTGCAAAAGAGCTTTAATAAACAATAAAAATATTAAAGTTGATGGTGGGAGGGAGAATTCAATCCCATGTATTGAGGGTGATGTAACTTTTAAATTTCAATTAAAGTGACATAAGTTGTATATCTATTTTTATTTTTGAATGGATTAAAATATTTTTATGGGTTTTTTTATAATACTATCTATACATGCTTGAAAAGTCCTCCTCCAAATTTCAGCTCTGTTCCTACTGTATTCATGACCTTTTGAAGACAGCTACAGTACACTATAATTAATGTTGTTTCTGGAGTTTGTTTGAGGATAATGTAAATGTGGCTATCTATCATTAGAGCCAGGAAACTGGCTTGTATGATATACAATTTTAAGGAAATTTAAGGCAATTATCTAGATTATATAGACTAACTAGTTTTCAAATGATTTTACACTTTAGTTATTTATTTATTTAATAAGAACTCAGACTATTAAAGGGAGCTTTTTATACTGGAAGAGGTATATGCAGGTCTCAGGGCATCTGGCATTTGTTTCTAGTCACAATTTATCCATAAACGTAACAGATAGGAAATACAAGCTCTATAGTCTATGACAAAATAGTCTGCTTAACACCTTCTGTGCCAACTGCAGCATCTATAAATATACAATAGACCCGTAATACACAAAAGTAATCTAATTTAAAAGAGATAAGGGCATATATAATATTAATGGGGTCTGCATTTGAGACAATGCTATAACTTCTTCCCAAGATGATTGGGAGAAAAACTATTGGGAGCTGAACAAAACTTCTGAATTGCAAACTTGACTGGTGTAAACTTGCAAAGGGATTTTGTCACATCCTCCAATTGGTTTTGGTAATCTACCAGCATCAGTTCAGTATTTTTTAATTCAGTCTCAGCCATTTTGCCTTTACTTGTGCTCCAACAGCTATTGTACAAAAAGAAAAAAAATCAGCAATTATAATGTGACTAGACTAATTCATTTAGGTTTATCTGACTATTTATATTCTTAAATGTCTGCTCACAAACCTTCCCAATGGGGCTCCATATACATATTAAAAAGGTATTATGGTGGAATCATGTGAAGCAGCAGATAAGCATTCTCATGGAGGAGAAAGCTTAACTCAGAATTACTCTTTACTCAGCTTTGCTCAGAATTCACCTAGTGAGAAAAAAATAATGACACCACAAGGCTATTTAATCTATTTCTGTTCATATCAATAAATGAATCAACAATATTTCATAATCAGTGGTATCAAAAGTAGCCTATAGATATAGTAACAAAGTCAGGAACATCCAAGGTAACTGAAAATGGGAAATGTCTTGCCACTACCTTCTGCATAACCTTAACAAAAATATTAAATACTAGGAATAGGTCCATCATTGATCACATTGCCAACTTCAAGTCTCATAGAACATGCTTCTTTAAGAGCACTCAACATGCTGCAATCCTAGGAGGCAGTGACCTATTTCTTTTCCATATTTATCACCATACAGCCTTCAACAAGCAGGAAGGCTTTGGGTTGAAGACCTTATGAGATGGAAATAGCCCAAATTTAAATGTGTACCTACAGCCTGAATTCAGGCACAGAAGACCTAACCACTGTACTCTTTAAGATCTTGCAGTATTACCTTAGGTATGGACAGTTTCATCTCAATTGGATGAGTTTCCTTTAGAAAAATAATAGGAGGTACTCAGGTGTGTTACAAGGATAAAACAGATTGGATTAAGGAGACTATCTAGTACATGGAATAAAAATACTGTTTCAGATTTTGCACATACTTTGATGGAAGCAAAAAACAATAACTGGGTTTTTTCTTCTGTGTTCTGTAGAAATATGTTGTGAGCATGTAAAAAAAAAAATTTTGTTATCTTTAGTTAAGAATTTCTGCCACTGGTACCCCAACTATCTTCCATCTGCTTTATCTGTCACAGAGAATCAGTTAAATGAACATGACATCTAAAGTTGATGCCGTGAAAGGCCACATCCAGACAAGCGTAGGCATTGGTTCCCTGGGGACAAGTAGAAGTGGTGAACTTTGCATCGCAGCTATTGTCCCTGGGGAATGCCTGTGCCACACATGCTTTGGTGCAACATGTTACCCCAGGAGGTTGCGGGCAGCACTGTGCTGGCCCCAGCAGCCTTACCTGGGGTCCTGGGGGCCTTCTAGGGCTGCAGCGGTGGCAATCCTGCTGGGCAGAGCCTGGCTGGTAGCCTCAGCATGGCTCTGGGTGACCCAGCACTGCTTTTCAGTGGTGTGTACTGCCTGTGCATGTGCTGCTCCATTTTTTTTTCTGCAGATTTTTTTGTCTCCTGTATATCCAGGGGTCAAAATACCTGTGGAAAAAAAAACCAGAGCAGTGTGTGCATGCATGGGCAGTGTGCCCTTGCAGTGCGGAGAACAGTTGACTGTGTGTTATGTGGTGCTGCAGATGTGTTTGCGGCACCGCATACTGCATGGCCGTGCTCGTTTGGACTGCCCAAAAAGACTACCTAGGGTTATCCTATCAGGGAAGGAGAAAACATCATTAGAGAGTTTAGTTAATCCACCATTAGAATGGGCTTTTGGAAGCATGGTGTTCTCTCCAAGAGTGCTTAAAGTCTGATTCTAACACCTTGAAGGGGTGGACCATTAAAACATGATTCTGAGCTTGATGGGAGAGTTGTGCTCAAGCCTTAAACTGTAGGAAGCAATGATTTGTCCAGGACACAAGTTCAATGTCCAGGCCCTTACTCTTAAATTATATGAAATGGTGGTCTTCCGTGTACATTTAGCTATGTTGACATAACATCATAAAAAGCAATACTGGAGTACAAAAACCAAGAGTAGGAATTGGCCTTACATAAAACTGTCTCTAGGAAATATCTGAAACATGTTCCCTTTTGGAAGAGATACTGATTGAAATGCAAAGTTTGATAAATTGATTTAAAAAAAGAAAAGATTAGAAAATGTGTTTTATGGGAATTTATGTAAACTGAATAGAAACACACAAGGTAAGATGAATCAGAAGATGTACTAATCATCAAAGCTCTAAATAATTAAACCCATAGAAAATAGAATCTTCTTAAATCGAACAGCACAGAAGCATCCTATTGTCCATATTATATAGAATTATATTACTGCATTTAATCTTCATTTCTTATACTAATCTTTATTTGGAAACTTCTCCATTAAGCTTATTAAACATGTTGATCAACATTTTCAGAAATGACATTGAAAATACCTTTCCCTGGTTTACACTAATAAGTAAATGTTTTTAATATTGGTTCAGTATGCTAATATAGTGAGGTTCCATGCCCATTACATGTATCCTGATTCACTGGCACATACTTGATTATGAAGATGAGAAAATACCTGTATTATACCTTTTGAGATGCTATCACTGAGGACGGTCAAGATTAAACCTGCTAAAGTCCTCTGGTCTGCTAAGATCCTTTGCACTAGAGTCTAGACCTTAAAACCAAGCGGAGATAGCCAGTAGTGAATTTCTCTAGTGCAAAAGACCTCTGCACATGAAGAAAGCTACCAGAAGCACTTCTGCCAGTTACTTTACTAGCCAATCTCCAGCATAGAGAAGGGAGTAGAATCACTGGAAGAAGATTGTGTGGTGTTTAGAGCTAAGTTCTGCTGTGCTTGATGCTGTATTGGTAACAGTACAAAGAAGAGGAAAATTAGTACAGTATATGCTAATTTTGTTTCTTACAGCTCTGCACATCAGTCATTCACTTATATCTCTGTCTTTCTAGATCATTCCCAATAGTTATACTCATAAAACAGTTATTGTGATATAATGCTGTTCTCTGAGATGTAGAGAGATTTTCAATTTTTACCTGAGGCTTTTATTCTTTTTGTATAAGGGATACAGTGACATAATCAAAATTACAGATATGCTATCTGATTAGTAGGAACATCTGGACTTTTTTGCATAAAGAGTACAGTGTATCTTTTACAAGTGTATAGTACAGTTTGTGAATAAAGAGTGAATATTCTGAAATTCAAATAAATTGTTGGTTTGAGTTAATAAATTTAAAATGCATCTTTTAAATATTTGAAGTTGTTACATGAATTATTGAAACCCTATAACTATTTGATTAGTACTCTTATTCCTTAATTTTTACCCTTATAACTATTTAATTAGTATTCATGACCTCAAATATCAAGAATTTTGGTCCTGTCCCAAAAATATATAATTGACTTGAAAATAAGGAGACTGCAGTAGTAATTAACTTTGGATCTTTTAATTGCCTTTATGAGCTGTAAAGATTCAAGTTATTTTTCTTCTATGTAAATCATAAAGACTAGAAACTTATTTTTCAGATTGAAAGTAGATATAC